>NC_138187.1:114505273-115743672 GCF_964194105.1 Spermophilus citellus | reverse complement strand
AGGAATGTGAATAGGGTAAGTGGAAATACCATGAAACTCACTTTTCTTACCAAGATGCATCTGTTTTTCTGGAATAAATGCTCCTTGTATTGTTGTAATCTTTTGCTTAATTTCCAGAATTTTGAAAAGAAATTGGAAAAGTCCATTTTGAGAATTTTTGCCAGTGTTATCATTGATTTTGTGAAGGAGTAGATTTTCAGAGATCATTATTATACCATTCTGGAAGTATTCTTTCTAGGAACTGGTTCCCCCACACACACCCCAGTTCTGGGAATCGAACAGGGACTTGCTAGGCAAGTATTCTACCATTGAGTTATATTCTCTAGCCCCAAATATGCAGATTTCTGATAACTCATATACAAATCCACCCGTCTCAACCATAAGTCAAATTTCTTTAATGTCTTTAAATGTGCAAAGGGTGTTTTTGCTTGGTGGGTTTTTTATTTTGTTTTACTTTTATGCCACAGGATAGGAGGAAATCATTGTAAATGCATTACTTTTCTTTAGTCTCAGGCATAAGAAAATATATAAATGGTTGAATGAGTGAAACAACACAACTGAGGGAAAGTAAAAATTAAGTTAGCAGAAAAGAATTGTCAGATTCTTGAGATCTCATTTTAAAACTTGCCACAGATGAAATAGGATAGCTACTAATATTCTGTGAAAGGGTCAAATGGCTTCTTAGCCCTTTTTTGTTTCACCGTTAGTAATTTATAAATTTAGACTCTTATGTTTCATATGCTTAATGTTTCATACACCTAATTCAGGTGGCAATTCTCTGCAAGAGGCAGACACTCAGTATTTTAGGAAAGCTTGCTAAGTAATATAAGGCTGGTCATGCTAGGAATTCAAACAAGGCAGGGATGGATGTGGTTTAGGGGCTGCATGTATTATCAACACTGAGATATCAACAGTATAGATTCCTTGCCCCCTGCTGTTGCTGTTTGTCCCTCCTATTATCAATACAGTTGACTTTCAGTTTCTGCCTTCTGGTTCTGCAACTCCAGTCAACCAGAGAGAGCAGCTCAGAGATTGCTGGAAAACAATACTGGAAAAATGGTGGTCTACTAGGCTTCTCTTTATTTATTTATCACGTGTGCATGTGTATGTGTGTATGTTGTCTTATTTCATTTTGGTTTTTTTCCTGTATAAGAATAGTAATAATTCTGCCTTTCATTTCCCTCTTCTGAAAGATGAGATAATTATTCTTGTAGCCCTCACAGGATAATGTAACCCATGCAGGTGACTTTATTTCATATTAATGTTTTTAAAATAAAATTTGTTAGAATATAAGCTATATTCCAAAAAAAGGCACCCATTTTAATTGTACAGTTTGTACAATCAGGCCTGTGTAATCAGCTCTCCATCCCCAATATAGAAACTTTCTATCACTCAAAAACTGTTCATTGGTGGCCCTTTGCATTCGAACCACTACCCCAAATCCCAACTCCAGGTGTTTGCAGATCTCTTTTCTGTCAACAGAGATTCATTTTACCTTTTATAGAATTTCATACAAATGGGATCATGCAGTATAAATGTTAATTTTACTTTTTTTCTCCCTATAATGCTTTTGAGATTTATCCATGTTTTTGTACGTGTTGGTGGCTTATTTGCTTTTAAGGCTAAATAGAATTGCATTACTTGACTATGCCACAATTTATTCATTCATAATTTAATAAATTATTTTTTAATAGTGTGCTTGTTTCATGAATAAGTCTAGTATGCATGTTTATATGCAAGTCTCTGTGTGAATGTACGCTTTTATTTTTCTTCAGTAAATTACTGGGTCAAAATGTAAAAATATATTCAAGCCTATAAAAAAATGCCAAACTTTTCCCAAACTATTTTACACTTCTATCTATAGTATATGCATAACTAAATTGTTCCCAGTCCAAGCTAACTCTTGATATTGTCCATCTTTTTAATGTTAGCCATTTTCATAGATTTGTCAAGGTATTTGTTGTGATTTGGATCTTAGTGTCCTGCAGAGGCCTTGTGATATAGACTTGGTCGGCAATCTGTGGATCTTTAGAAAGGTGGTAGAATGTTGAGGAGGTAGAGCCTACTAGGAGGGCGTTAGGTCTTTGGAGGTGTACCCTTGAAAGAGATAAGGGGACAGCCCCTCCTCTCACTCTTCTGCTTTCTGGCTGCTGTGAGATCAGTATCTTCTCTCCAGACTACCACTCCCTGCCATGATATCCGGTACACACCCTAAAGCCTCTGGCCTAGACAACTATGGATTAAAATCTCTGAAGTTAAAGCTGGGATATAGCTCAGTTGGTAGAGTGCTAGCCTCACGTGTGCACAAGGCCCTGGGTTCAATCTCCAAACTGAAAAAAAAAAAAAGTTGTTGAAATCATCAGCCAAAATAAATCTTTCCTCCTTTTAAGTTGTTTATCTCAGGTATTTTGTCACAGCAACCATAATATGACTAACACAGTATCTCAATATGATTTTAATTTCTCTTTCTTAATTGTATAGAGCATCTTTTCTGTGAGTATTGTCCATTTATATATCTTATTTTTTGAAATGCATAGACATCATTTACTGAATTATTACTGGGTTGTTCATCTTATTGCTGAGTTACAAGAGTTCTTTATATATTTTGGATGTGAGGTATAAATTAGACATGTAGAAAAAATATTTTCTCCAAGCCTAAGGCTTAATTTTTCATTCTGTGAACTGTGTTTCTCAGACAGCAGAAGTTTATAATTTTTTGTTGTTCAGTTTCTCAATTCTGTCCTGTTTTTTGTAGAAAAGTTATTGTTTTAGCTTTCATCTTTAGGTCTATAATCTATTTTGAGTTAATTTTGTATATATTTAAATTAAGGCTTGAAGTTCTTTTCCATTTGCTCAATATGGATATCCACTTTTCCCACATGTTTGTTGAAAAGACCACCCTTCTACTATCAAATTACTTAGGTACATTCATCAAAATCAGCTTCCCACCAGCAGTGTAGTGTATGAGTTCTTTTTCCTCCTTCGTTTCACCAGCTTTTGTTATTTTATAGTAGTCATTCTAACTGGGGGTGAGATGATATTTCTTTGTAGTTTTGATTTGGGTTTCCCTGAAGGCTAACAATACTGAGCATGTTTTCATGTATTTCTGAGTCATTTGTATTTCTTCTTTTAAGACGTTTCTAAGAAGAATGAAATCCTGTCATTTGCAGCAAAATGGATAGAACTGGAGGATATGATGTTATGTGAAATAAGTCAGGCCCAGAAAGAAAAGTATCTCATGGTCTCTTTCATCTGTGGATTAAAAAAAAAAAAAGTTGATCTGAATATAGCACAATGACTATTAGAGATTGGGAAAGGTGTGGATTGGGGAGAGGGTGGGAAAAGAGTGGTCTATTTAATCAGTGTATGGTGTGAACATGTATGGACATATCACATTGAATCCTATTAATGTGTACAACACATGCATGTTGATAAAAAAATCAATTGTCCATTATTGCTTTCCTTTAAAGAGTCTTTAATTTTGTTTCACAGGTACCTTGGTCCTTGCAATGTGTGTGTGTGGGGGGTAGATTTATTAGGAGACATCTAGAGAAGTCTTTATTGTATGCCTAGTTAAACTCTGCTTCTGAGGCCAGTCCTTCTGAAGGTTTTAACAAGTGTTCAGGTATTCCATAGTGTTGTTCCACTCTGGCTGGTTGGAAATGGAATATCCTCTACCCCTTTATGAACTCTGGAAATTATCCAACTTACAGCTCTTCAGCAGTTACTCTTGTCCTGGCCTCAAAGTTTCACACTATGCAAGCTCAGCTTAATAGTCAGGCAATGACTCAAAGGGAATTCCTATGTAGATTTCGGAGAAATTTTTCTTTAATGGGGGCCCTTCATCTCTGGTACTCAGCCTTTTGAATAAGGCTGTCTTTGCCTCCCTGAATGTGGATTCTTTTCTCTTCATCTGATGAGAGTGCTATGCCCTGCTTGGTTTTCCCCACCTGGCATGTTGACCCAGGAAAGGTTTCCATCCAAAAAACTGAGATCATCGTGGAGCTTGTTAGTTTCCCCTTCTCTTAGGACGCACCGTTCTGTACTTGCTCTTGTCCAGTATCTGAACACGATGTATCATATACTTTGTCCAAAGTTACGGTTGTTTACAGAAAGGGAGCAAGTCTAACATCAGTTATTCCATAATGATCCTAAGTGGAAGACTGCACTGTCAGGGCCTTCTGAGCAAATTTACTGACAATCTGGGTAGAAGGATGATTGGATAGTAAGCATGCCTTGCAAAATAGAAATGGCAAATTGCTCTGGAGAGCTTTAAAGTTTTATCCAATTTAGAGCTACTTACTTACATTCTAAGGGTAATATAAACTTAGAGACCTTGATCTTCTCTCTTGCCAGAGAGGATTGGTTTACACTGCAGAGGAACAAAGGTCTCTGTTTCTCTATCTGTTGTCTGTCTGTCTCCTTCCCTCTCTCCAGGGAAGTTGGGACACAGGTGTCAGTCATCATATAAAAGCTTCAAGTGTCATAATATTGGCTTGTTTTTCTATGAAGAAACCCCCATGCATTAGGCTCTCATTGGGTCCTCCCACAAGGAATTGGGGTGTGGGGAGGTAATACTGCCAAGATGATATGGGGAAATAATCTGTTTCTGACCCAGAGATGTTATGTTCCTATCAGAATAAATATATAGGTAAATGTAGAGAGATTTTTTTTAAATCACTGCTAACTCTTCTCCTGATCATAAACATAATGAATGCTCATATTTTAAATCTTAAAAAAAAATGGAAAAAGTATGAAAAGGAAACATTGTGAACGTTTTGATATGTTTCTGAGAGAGATACATATATATTGAAAAGATAAGAAGATGTGAGGGAAAAAGGAAAAAAAATAAATTTGCATTATTATTTATTTAGCATGATGTGAGAATTTTCTCTGTTGTAATCTTCTTGAAAATATGGCATTAAATAATTCACTGAATCTTTTGGTTTATTTAAACATTCACTTGTCACTGGACATTGAAGTCATTTTGAGTTTGATTTATTATAAATTATGTTTTTTAAACATAATCTCTCAAGTATATCTCTGATTAAATCATATCCTTTTTTGGGAGGGGTATTGGGGATTGAACCCAGGGGAGCTTAACCACTAAGCCACATCTCCAGCCCTTTGCATTTTTTTGTTTTAAGACAAGGTCTCACTAAGTTGCATAAGATTTTAAAAAAAACTTAAGTTTTTGAGGCTGGCCTTAAACCTGAAATCTTCCTGCATCAGATTCCTGAGTTGCTGGGATTATAAGTAAGTGTCACCATGCTGGCTAAATTATATTTTTAAAATACAATCACAGAGAAAGATCAAAATTCTGGGTCAAATGGCATGAATTTTTTAAGAAGTCTGAAACTTCCAAAATACTTGACAGAATTGGGAAGAAAATTCTCTTATTTTTAGAAGATTCTGCCTCTTATTTTGTAGTCAATGGATGAAACTAGCATGACGAGAACATACAGAGAAGGAAGAACCGGTTTTCCCTGGCAGTCAGTAGTCTGCAGGACCCTGATGCTATAGTTCTCTCATAGTCTCTCAATCTGTACACTTGGTAGTCCAAGAAGAAAAGAGAGCTGTCTTTGCTGGTGTGCTTTTTGTTTCTTCCTTGTTATTTTTGTTGTTATTTTGTTTTCAAATGCAGGATATAACCAAAATCAAAAGTTAAAGGTCATAGTTGTCCATATACCTTATAATTATTCAGAATTAAAGTCTTATTGGAAATGCTGTTTAAAAATGAGTTACTTTGGGGCTCGGATTGTGGCTCAGCAGTAGAGCATTCACCTAGCACGTGTAAGGCCCTGGGTTTGATCCTCAGCACCACATAAAAATAAATAAAATAAAGGTATTTGTGTCCAAATACAACTAAAAAGTAAATATAAAAATAAAATGAGTTATTTTTTTAAACATTTATAATTTGTAGACACTTTTGCACAAGAGGAGAGGTTGGGGTTGTGCATTCAGTTACTGGGTCAAAGTGCCAATTGACCAACTGTCCCTGTGGTTTTTTTTTTTCATGTTCACTGAATATCCTCTAGCCAACTCTTCTCATTAACTTGTACATCTAATATTGCAGCAGAAGAAAGAGATCAGAAGAGGAAGCCCAAAGACATTTTCCAGATCAATCACCAGAGAAATGGGTTAATTTAACTTCATCTCTAGTTCAACTTCAGAAAAATAGTTGCATATCCCCTCCTAAGCCCTAACTCTCATCTGCCACAGATAAATGGTAGGCCTATGGAAACATTACTGGCAGAACAAAAGCTCTGTCCCTGACTTTTCCTATTTATTGGTACATTTGTGTGCTAAAAACTATGCTAGAATATGGTAAACAGTGATTGACAGTAATCATGTGAGACCAACACCCAGGTCATCCTGCCCCAGAAGACAGAAAGCAGAGTCATCTGTTCCTGAAATGGCCCCCAAGAAGATCATCCACATCAACAGATAATTACATTGGCAAACATATGAAAAGTACATGGTCATTCAGAGAATGTGATCTTTTTTTATTACAAAAAAAGAAAGAAAAAGAAAGAAAGAAAGAAAGAAAAAGAAAGAAAGAAAGAAAGAAAGAAAGAGAGAAAGAAAGAAAGAAAGAAAGAAAGAAAGAAAGAAAGAAAGAAAGAAAGAAAGAAAGAAAGAAAATACTTGGAGAATGGGAGATACAGAAATCACTACAAATGAATTTGGGTTCCCTCCTTGCTAGGGTTGCTGTGATTCTTGCCATTTCCCAGGCACTGCATGAAATGCTGCTAATTTAGATCTTTGGAGTCTTTATACTGCTGTTCTTCAAATGCAAGACATCACTTCTTATCATTTTTTTAAGTCAACTAGGGCCCAAGGTTTCCCCAATTTGCAGCAAAACAGTATGAGAGTGGGATATACATATATATCTGTATCTCCAGCATGTAGCATTAGTGTCTTGGATATGACAGGTGTTCAATTAATGTTAACCTGAATAAAATGTTAAGCTGACCAAAATGTGGGTGACTTGTGGAGCTAAAACTTATGAGCCCCAGATGTGGGCTGCCACTTTCTCCAGATGATTTCCTCTACTATTTATAACAACTCTAAGAAACAACATCTCATCTCCTAGCTTACCTATGGGGAAATAGAGGATCAGAGAGGTACTACAATCAATCAAGCTTGTTAGCAGTGGAGTTGGGGTTTGACATGGATGCTTTGGACTCTCAACATCACTTGCCCCCTATTGTAAGAAGATCTGAACAGAAAATACAGGTTATCATCCCACAAGCTTCCATATTCTTCCAAATCCTTCCTTCTTTTTAAAATTATTTATTGGGATGCTAATACCTGGTTAATACCAGGTCAGTGAAAGTATTTTCATAAATGCCATTCATCATCTGAAGTGGGAGATATTTGGAGAAAGAATAAAATGTGTGTAGATATAGGCAAAGTTGTACTAGTAATGATGATTAGAAATATTGGTGACAAACACAATAGAAAAAATGTGGTTGCGATGGTGGAATGTGATGATCATTACTATCCAAAGTACCGGTATGAAGGCACGAATTGGTGTGAATATACTATGTATACAACCAGAGAATCAAAATATTGTGCTCTATATGTGTAATAAGAATTGTAATGCATTCTGCTGTCATATATAAATTTTTTTAAATTTACATAAAAAAATAAAAATAAATATGGTTGGACTGTCCAAAAATAACACTAATCACAGGCATATCCATAAATTGTTCCACACTTAGCCTAATTCCTGTGCATTGCAATGATTTTTTAGGTAAATGTTAAAAGTGAGTTTTGATGAACTTATGTGGGTTTATACTCATGTCAGAGTAAGCCTAGCCCAGGGCTGCCCAGTCTATGGGTGAGTCACCCAGGGTGCTTGCCACAAGAAGGCACAGAGCAAGAGGCTTGTTCACAAGCACAAGTTAAGCCCCACTCCCAGTGGCTCTTGAAACTAAGGCAGGAGGATTGGGAGTTCAAAGCCAGCCTCAGCCATGGCGAGGTGCTTAGCAACTCAGTGAGACCCTGTCTCTAAATAAAATACAAAATAGGGCTGGGGATGTGGCTCTATGATCAAGTGCCCCTGAGCTCAATCCCCAGTACAAAAAAACAAAACAAAACAAAAAACCCAACAGGTTAATTCATATCATAAAAAGGGATCCTTAAGGACAAACTTCTCCTCACTCTTTCCTTTCCTTTCCCACCCTACAATTTAATATTTAAAAAAAAAGAAAAGAAAAAGAAAACTCAAAACATGGGCCCACAGCAATATCACGAATAGAATTACCCTTTAATTTGAAGGAACAATCTTTCCTCGCTGGCGCCATCTCTACTAATTGAATTTAGTGGCTTCTTTTTAAAAATCCAACCTATTTCTCAAGATTTCAGAAGTATGTTTTCAACTGTCTAGTAGCCTTTTAAAAAAACTAATCTTTGTAGTAGACATAAATCCTCAAATAAAGGGAGACAATAATCAAAGGAAAATCTTATTTTGGGAATTAATGTACCATATCAGAGTCTCAGAGGGAAGAAATGTGTATTGAATTACTTGTTCTTGGATAAAGAGTCTGTTGAAATGCCCTGTCATAAAGAATTGTGTTTGTAAACTTCCATAGTATGTTGCTTCACCAATATTTGTAACTAAACAGTAGACACTGGTCAGGCAGCAAACCACGGAATTTCACTATAACAAGGGTGCCATGTTAAGCAATAAACATGGGAGTTACTGGTAACACCGTTGGAAATAAAATCAGTGTCAGTCAGTCAAGGATCTGGAAGACTGTAACTTAGTTTAGCAAAGAATTGGAAGCAATGATAATTCATCACTGCCCTTTCTTGCACCTTCCTCTCTTCTCTCCTTCCATAAGAAGTTACTAATGTTCAACATGGTCTCAACGACATAGTGGGTGCTTTGTAGAGAGAAGGTGGTACATAGCAAACAAGCAGAGCCAACTGTGGACAAACACCAGAAAACCTCCACTTTATGGATGAGAACTGAGAAGCGTGAGTACAGTCATCAGGAATGGTCAGCCTGTAGTGAAATTAGAGAGACAAGAAGTAATAGACACAGTTAGTAGAGAAGAGTGAGAAGGTCCTGCAATGAAACAAAGAGTAATCTTGAACATAATTATAGTCAACTATCCTGCTCTCAGTTTAAAGGATACCACCAGGGATGTCCATAGTTATAAAAATAATAGGAGCATCCTTCATATCCAACAATATATAATATTTTAGTGAGAAGAATATGTTTTTCAGAATAGTGCAATTATTACAAATAATTAGTAAAACTAACTGAATCTCAAGCTTCACACCATATAATAGGGACCTATAAACTGTGTTAGGAAATAAATAAAAATATTTATCCCAGAAATAAGGAGTAATTTTTAATTTTTTTTATTTTAAAATCATGTTTAATGAGCATAAATTACATTTGTAATTAAAACTTTGGAGAAGCAAAATCTGCTCAGGCGGAAAGATTCCTTTACAACATGCTTCTCTTAAAAGATCTCAAATACAGCCTCTGTAGGCTTCCCTCTCCATCTGAGAAATTTGATAGTTATTCATAATAACTTTACTGGGTAACTATCAGAGTAAATTGATATAAGCAAAGCAGCACAAGGTAATATCTTATTGACTGAAGGGTCTGAGATCTCACTTCTGGGCACAGGTAGGATTATATGGTCAATTATGCTTCAGCCTCTGCCTCATGATACACAGTAACTTGAACCAAATTCTCAGAGTCTATAATTGAATCATTAGAATAATGGATATAATGTATCTAACTTTTCTTCAGTCTGTGCACTCTAAAACTAGGATTTAACTATCAGTAATGATTACCAACAAAACTTACCTAAAGATACCTGAAAAATACCTAAATGATTACCTAAAGATAATCATTTGTACAATTCCCCCAGGGAAGTAAATAGACATTGGTAGGATGGTGGATCTATTTCTCAAATGTCATATTTTACATGTTTTGGGATTAAAAACAATAATATTGAACCATTTTCTAAAATAAGAATCTTGCAGGGCACAGAAAGTTGAGACAAGAGGAGCACAAGTTCAAAAACAGCCTCAACAAGGACCTAAGCAACTCAGGGAGAGCCTGTATTTAAATTTAAAATAGGGGGTTGGGGTGGGGCTGGAGCTGGGGATGTGGCTCAGTGGTTAAGCACCCTTGCATTCACTCCCAGTACTAAAAAAATTAAAAAAAAAAAAAATCTTAAAGGTGCAAGTAACAAAAACCACTCTGGAAATTAAATGACTTTAAACAGCCCAGATGGCATAAATCCCTGCTCCCTAGCCAGTAACTGTGACCTGAAGTAGAAATAGGAATAGAGGTGCAGAGTTACAAGTTCCAAACAGCTACTGTGTTCATCGTGATGTTATCATGTCATTTGGGGGAGGAGACAGTCCCCAGAAAACTGTGGGTTGTCAGGTGAAAAGTTGGCTAAACAAGATCAGCTAGCATGGCACCACAATGACTTTAAAGTATGAATTTACCATCTGTACATTACAACGCCCACCTCCATCCCAGTGTAAACAGGTCTTGTTAAAGCTGCATTGCGTCAGGAAGTCACTTATCTGGTTTGCCTTCTCTAAACACTGCAATCTCAACCATCGCTGTCACTAGAATCCACTTGGATCAATTAACTATCCACATCAATACCCTAAAAGTGCTCTTTATATTTAGGGTTTTATAAAAGCAACTCTAGAAGGATATGTAGAAAATAACTAAAAACACACTATGTTATGAAAATAGTGGTTAATAGCAAAAATTGATTGGGGGAATCTTTAGAGACCACCCAATAGTAGACTTCAATTCCCACACAAGCCATCCCACACAGATATACAATCTAGGTAAAGGCTCTGTTCTTACTATGTAAACACAGCTTCAAATTAAGTTCCTCAGCTACCCTCCTCCATTCAGATTGCCAACACTAAATTCCTCTTCTATCTACATTCTGGAGCCATCTCTGTGTTCTACAGAGGTAACAATACTGGTAACTTCAGGATTGTTGTATTTGACCAATAATCTTATAAATACCAATTTAGTATTCATTTCCAATTGCATCTTACTGAAGAATAAGAGAACCTCTTTAGTCAATTCAATCAGGAAATCCTGTTCTCGTCTAGATATTATAGGACTGAGGTCTTAAGCCTTTCCTGGGTGTTTCTGCTGGAATTTCCCTGTGCAAATACACCTTCCAGAATATTTGCATACCTGTATCTGGTATCTTCATACCCAGGCTCCGGATTCAAAGTTAATTTTGAGTAAGTACATAAGGAGGATCCCCGTGGAAGGTGTGGTGAGAGAGAGTGAGGTTTGCTTCAGTAAACTCCAGCAGGGCCAGATCTTTGTTTTCAGAGAATGCCTTTTGTCTCTTCCTGTTTGGATAATACTGTAGCACGCTCTCTCTCTGCTCCCATGATAGAAAATATGCTATGATTGCTGGTTGCTTTACTCATCTGTTTGAAGTTCTGTTGTCAGCAAAGATGTTTGGTCACATGTCCCATATAGGAAAAAGAAACTTTCAAATTGGGAAAACCTGGGTCTCCTATTTTACAAAATCAAGAAAACCTGGAAACCTCCTTTATATTTCTACTATCCACCTGCTTTGGACCACAGCAGCCTGGTAGTTTACCCTGTAGCAATTTCATGCCCATTCACATGGATCAGATTTCCTACTGTGCATTTCTCTTACTAAGCTGGGAGAACACACCAGCAATAAAGGAACAGGTAAATGTCAATCAATTACAGTATTTGGTGACAAGACAGGGCACTGGATCCATCTGTCTATTCCCTTTCTGACTTGCCCATTTTCCCACTGTCTGTATCTAGTCAGAACAAGCACCTACAGTTAAATCTACACAAACACCAAACAGTTAAATCAAAAAGGAAAGATTCAGTGGGGCTGTTTTCCTCTGGAATGCCCAAACAGCTTTTGACATCTCTCTCCCAGAATGTTTCAAGGTCTTTTGGCAAAGGGAGGTTTGTATTCAAAACTCTGGCATGGCAGTTTCCTAATCTGGGATCCCAACAGTTGTCTGTAGCATTCTACCTCATTTCCTGTTGGGAACAGCTGTGAAATGCTGTTTATTTAATCTCTGTTCCAACTCTGCGGCCCACTTCCCAGCCCAACTCTAGGAAATCACTAGCATTTCAAAGTTAGATACACTGAAGTCTGGGCACAGCCTAGTGTATAGAAAAAGCTAGGCTTCCTTGCAAGGACAGTGTACTTTCGCTTGTGTTGTCCTCTGTTATTAAGGAGTTGCTGAAGGTGACTATGGACCTCGGTGATAAGATAATTAACTACCCTTCAGCTTTCTTGGTAAGAAAGTTTTAGCATCACCTCTTAGGTGGGGTACATCCTTATGGGGAGAGAAGGTTACTAGGAGCCTCTGAAGGTTGAAAACCAAATCATCTTGGCTGCCTTTTCCCTTTTTCTTTTCAGAGTAAGAGCACCTGAGAAATGTAAAACAAACCCAGGATCTAATTTAATGCAAGTATGACTCAACCAAATATCCCTCCAGGGACACAGGAGACTTCATACATTTTGGGGGGGCGGGATGCCTTTGTGATGGCTTTATTAACTCCACCTTTTGTCAAGAGTCCATTTGAGAGCAGTGGGATCTTATTGCCTCAAGGAACCTGGCTTAGGCCCTTTCCAAGTCATCCCTGTTCTGTGCGGAATCCACAAAGCAGCTCTGGCTTGAATTAATGACTCATCTCTGAGATAGGGCTGTCGTCCTTGAACTACACTTTGGTCCCATTGGGTATATGCTGTGTGTGCTTCTCACACTTGCCTTTTATGAGAACGTGATGGCAGAGGGAGAGAGAAGCAAAGAAGAGACAAAGTTAAATCAAGAAGCTTAAAAGGAGTGGTTCAAATTAATCATATTAAGTGTCACTAGGTACATTCCAGTCACTTGCATAGTCCTAGGGCATTGCCTGGAACATGGAGGCCACTAAGTCAACATTTGTTGGATAAATAAATGAGAGTCTCAAACAATCAATAATAAGAAAGGTTAGTTTAGTTTTGTTTAACATTCAATAGTGAGAAATCAAGGACAGAAAAATAAACTATGATATAGAAATCTCACATTTAGAGAGAGAGAGGAGAGACAGAGAGAGAGAGAGAGAGAGAGAGAGAGAGAGAGAGAAGTCTTTAATGTTTAAATGTCATTCATCATTCCAAAGAGAGTGAGAACAAGATGGAAATGCTGCTTTGGGGAATTCAACACTCTTTCAGCATATGCTTACCTGAATGACCTGCTAATTCAAAAACTACTAATTTAAAGAAAAATGCCAAACCATCTCCCCTTTCATTCCCACAACACAAATAATCCATTTGAATCTCCTGCTGTTTTTCCTCTCCTGGATGGCGTAACTTCCACAAAGTAGGTTGAGTAAATATTCAGCTTACTAGGTCAGGGGGCAAGGTTCAAGACTCTGACCTCCCTCCCTGCTCTATCCGCTGCTATGGTTTGCATATGGTTTGAATACATCTGGCAAAAGTTCCTGAGCTAGAAGCTTAGTGTCCAGCATGGCGGGGCTGACGTGGTGGGACCTTTAACAAAGAGAATCCAGTGGAATGTGATTAGGTAGGTCATGGGGACTCCACCCTCACGAATAGATCCGTGCTGTCTGTTCTGAGTGGGTCCGGTCTCCAGTGACTGGATTAGTTCCCAGGAGAATGGGTTGTTACAAAGGTGCAAGCCTGGACCCTCCCTGATCTCTTGCTCCTTATTCCTCCATGTGACACCTCACACACACAATCCCACTATTTGATGCTATCCATCATGAGGCCCTCACAGGAAGCCAAGGACAGAGCCATGTCTTGGACCTCCAAAATCATAAGCTAAAATCACCCTTTTTTTTTCTTTGTAAAGTTACGCAGCCTCCAAACAGACTGAGACACTGTGCCACTCCAAAACTTCAGGTTACCCAAAAAGAGCCAGGAAAATGCTGGTTGATTGCATGATGAATGAAGATTTCCAGGGTAGCTGGGAAGCCAGCTACTTTCTCCCAGACCCCAGCACAAATGCTAATGCAACAGCTGATAGAAGCCAGCAACAGGTGATGTGAGGATTGAAGCAAGACTAGATCATGAAACTTCACATTAGCATCACCAAAAAATAGCCATCCTTCTTTTCTACCCACCACACAGCTCTATTGCAGCAACTGGGCTTCCCTGAAGATTGCTCAGAGGAGTTTTAGTGGTGGCCCTGTGCTTTGATCTTTGTTATGTGAAAGGATACCTGTTAGTAGTTTCACTTGGGTGAGTGGCCATCCCTTCTCACAGAACATAGTCCTCCACTCAAATAGTCATGTATTCTCGTCTTCCTCATCCCATCTCACAATGCCCCTAAAAACCTCTGGTATAGTTCACATGGTAGGTGGTGACATGTTTTAAGTTGTTGAATAATTTCAGTTTGGTTCATTCCAGAGAAATTTTATCTTCTTTATGCCATATTAATATCTATAGATGACCCAGTGACCAGAGATAGCAGTGATATCCTTTCTAGACATCCTTCTTTATTTACCATGGAGGCACATGATCAGTGGCTGTAATAGGCCATATCATATTTCATGCATTTGATTCCATAGGGGTATTTTCATCCCCCTTCCCACATATGTTTAACTAATCTACATGCAAAAACATACAGACATATTATAACCATTATTCAATTTTTTTTTTTTTTGTTTTGCAGAAGGTAGTAATTCTCCTTCTTTATAGTAATATTTTTAAAAAGTACCTAATGTCCAATTCATAAACCATTAATACCATTGTTACATCCCTTAGGGTATTTCTAAAAGGATCTTAGTGGGATATTGTGAATCTTCTCTAGGATAAATGAGTAGGCAGCCTTCATGTCACCCCAAATACTTGGAGGCTTTAGCATCTGCTATGATGACCAAACCTCTTTTAATAAATTTCAAAATTTACCATCAGTTTTGTAAAGGGAGCTTATTGTAATTGTGTCCAAATATATCTCTTAGTCCTTAGAATTACGTTGCTGTCTACAAGTGGCCTGAGGAAATTAAGGGTCTCTGAGACCCTTTAAGGGAGTCCATTAGGTACAATCTATTTTCCTAATAACACCATGACATTATTTTGCTTTCTACTACTATGTGGACATTTGCACCAATGGTGCAAAATCAGTGGTTGATAAAACTGCTAGTGGTTTAGTGCATCAAACTGTTTCAGTAGTTATTATTTTATTCACTGCCATACATTCCCAGTTAAAAGTACCCATTTCACCTAAGAATTTCCTTAATCAACCAGTGGAAACTCTTAATAGTATTAAATCTCACCCTTGGAGTGCATATTTTTATAAGTTATGTGACAAGATTGAAAACACTGTGGTTGTTTCAAGAAAAGCACTTGGAGATAGTCTGAGTTGAAAGTTGAACTAGGAGAATCATATGATGCAACATTATTTTTACGTGAAAGTATCATTAATAGACAAATTATGATTACTCAGGCTTTGGTATTGGTTAGGCATTTGTTAAAAAATGAAAAAAAAAAGCCTGTTACTAAATGAAAGCATCTGAGAATAATTGTGCCAATGGTAGAAAATTGAGTTTTCAAGTAAAAATTCGAATTTTAGAAAAATTTTTATCTTGAAACTTGCTTTTTGCCATGACAATTCGCTTAACAAATTCTCAACATTTAAAAATTTTGCTGATGAGATCAATGGTGATGTTAACAAATATACTTCTGAAACGCTGTATGATGAAATACATCAATGTTTGGTAGGTAGACTTTTGACCCCTTGTCATTTGGTCCCTGGTGTCATGCCATAGTTTTGTTACATTCTATGCCGAAAGGGAGCCTGAAGATATAATTAAATTTACTAGTCAGTTGATTTTTAAGACACAAATATCTTGGATTATCTGGGTAGGTCCAAATTGCAGGAGTCCCTATAAGAAGAGAGAGGAAACAGGACCAAAAGTCTGAGAGAGGTGAAGCATGAGCAGTACTCAGCCTGCCTTAGCTGGCTTAAAGACAGAGGAGGTCAAGGGGAAGGAAATTAATTCTGTCAAACTCCTGCAGGAACTTTGAGGTAGATTCCTTTCCAGAGCCTCTAATAAGTACTGAACCAGGGTTGACACATTCGCTGCGGCCCAGGAGATCTAACCAGGAAACCCAACTGCGTCATGCTATGTCTGAACATTGGACCCATGGAAACTGGGAGAAACAGGTGTTGTTTAAAGCCACAAGCTTGTGGAAACTTATTGCGAACACACTTCATGAATCAATATTTTCCAAATGACCAATGCTAGATGTTACAAAACTATGCATGAGCAATCTGTTCAAACGAAAGCTAGACCAAAGGATTTCAATGTTGCCAAGTATGAAAGTTCCATTATACCGTTTCAGAATCTGCTGGGCAGCTAACCTTTAAGAAATCATCACTTATATAGTTTGAATATAGTGTCAGAGCAGAATGTCCACATTTTCCACGAAAGGCTATTAAAAAGGCTATCTTTTATATATCTTTATTAATGCATTTTTGCCTCATAATCTACTTGTTTATATTAACATAGCTACCCACCCTTTTACTTTCAAGCTTTTTGCATCCTTTCATTTTTTCTTATAAGTAATAAGCAGTTGGATTTTCTTTCTTCTTTGGCTTTCCTCTCCTTTTCTTTATTTTTCTTTTCTTTTCTTGCTTTCCCTCTTTTTTTATTTTGCATTCATGCTGTCAAGTCTGTTTAGAGTATTTCATTCATTCACATTTTGTGTAATTGCAGTATTAATATATTTGATTTAAATCTATTACTATTGCTTTCTTTATGCTTACTTTGTTCTATTTTTCTTATTTTTTCCTTTCCTTTATTTTTGAATCAATCAAAAATTATACTACTATAACCTCTTTTCACATATTAGTTTTATATTTTTACTTGAAATTATAGCATGCACACTTAGCAAAGTTTAGTATAAATTAGTACTTCTACTTTATCCTATATATTGCCAGGACTGAGAATACTTTAACTTGAATTATCCTCCTCCAAATGTGCATGCAAATATCATTATATGATATGTATGTTAAAGCTCACATATTATTTTTATTTCATCTTAATTATTGAAATCTATTTTTGCTTTGTATAGACTCTTCTGTTGGTAGTTATTTTTATCAATTTTTTTAAAAAAACATTTAATTTTCTTCTGGTTTTCATTATTTCTGTTGAAAAATCATCTGTCAGTCTTAATCGTTGTTTTATTGCTGCTTTTTTTTTTTAAGGCAATATACTCTGGTAATTGTTAGTTTTCTCTTTACCTATGCTAAATTATGATATAATTAGATGTGACTTTCTTTTTTTGTTTATCCTTATTTTAGCTTGTAATTATACTTGAAACTGTAGAAAAAAATTAGAAAAATATCTAGGCAAATATTGCTTCTATCCTGCATTTCCATCCTTTTTGGAATCTATTTACATGTATAGTAATATACCTACCATTGTTTCATATATGTATTTCCTCATATATACTTTACCTCGCCCATATGCATATTTTATCTTTTTATCTTTCATTCAGTCTTCTAACAATCTTTAAAACTCGAATTCTCTCTTTGGCGGTATGTACTCTAATTTTTGGTTTTCATTTCTTGAGTTCTTAATTTCAATTGCTGTATTTTACTAGTACTAGGATTTCTATTTGGTTCCATTTTAAAGTTCCCTGTTTTCATTTGTCTTTTTAACTAATTGGACATTTAATTTAAAATCCATGTCTGAAAGTATATTATCTAGCTCTCTTGGGGATGACTTCTATTTTCTATCTTGCTCTTGTTCTTAAGTCATATTTTTATCTTGCTTTCTCATTTATAGTTATATGTAGTCACACCTAATTACATACACAAATAAATGCACATAAGTCGGTACTTCTATCTTGATCTTTTTCCTTTCTTTCTTTTCCTCTCTCTCTCTCTCTCTCTCTCTCTCTCTCTCTCTCTCTCTCACACACACACACACACACACACACACAGACACACACACACACACACACACACACACACTCTCACACACAATTATATAGATAATTTGAAGCTGTGATAATGTTAGATATGTTAGCTTAAATAGTTGAAGGAGAATGCTTAATCCCAGATTTATCTTAATCCAATGAGTAATTGAGGTTCTGAGAAGGGGGTTATGATTTCCATAAGTGTTAACATATTTATTATACACCCCTAGTCTAAGACTGTGATCTCCTGACCTTACAATCCAGAATTTGGAAAGTTCACCAATGTCCTTCCCTCCTTTATAGGTTCAGATTCTCAATATTTTCCCTAGTCCCCTCAGACTTCCAAAAGCTGGATTCAACTTTTCAACCTCTCAGTTGCCTCTTCCGAAACTGGTAAATGCATTAGAAGAAAAAAGTGCGAAGTTTACTTCTCTGGGTTTTCTTGTCCTATATTTTGTCTCCATAATTAAGAATTACTGAAGCTGCTACCTAGTATTTTCAAACACTTCTTATTTAGATTTTGCCCAAACTTATTATTTTCAGTTTGAGAATTGGTCCAAATTATTCGTCTTCCATTACTAGAAACAAAATTTTCTCCAGTATCTTTTAAGATTTTATTATTTTCCTGATATTCTGTGATATAACCTATCAATTTTTTTTTTTACTTTTGGGGGGTTGTATTTTTTTGGTGGGGGGGGAGTACCAGGGATTGAACTCAGGGGTACTCAACCACTGAGCCACATCCCCAGCCCTATTTTGTATTTTATTTAGAGACAGGGTCTCTCTGAGTTGCTTAGTGCCTCACTGTTGCTGAGACTGGCTTTGAACTCGCAATCCTCCTGCCTCAGCCTCCCAAGCGACTGGGATTACAGGCATGCACCACCATGCTCAGCTTTTCTTTTACTTTGACTGCTTGGTACTTATTGCTCCTGTTTGATCTGCATCCAATGTCTTCTTTCATTTCCTGAACTCTCTAGTACCATCTTTTTGACTATTAATTGTCCCCATTTATTTTAGTTTTCCTTTCTAGGAATTCTTCTACACATGTATTGGAGCCTCTAGTATTTTCTTTAATCTTTCAACTTTTTCTCCAAATTTTCTTTTTATTCTTGTACATGCTTTATGGTTTCCTCAAAATTATTTTTCAACTTATTAACCTCTCTTCCAATAATTATAGCCTATTATTTAAACTGCTTATTGTGTTTGTATTTTAATGGCTGTATTTTTCATTTTTGAGAATAGCTATTTTTTCTTTTCAAATGAATTTTTTCTGTTCTTCATAACTTCTATTATTACATTCTGGATTACTTTCTTTCTCTTGTGATTAGAACATCTTTAACATGTTAATTTTAAAGTCTTTTCCATATTGAAAACAACTAAATATCTGTTTTTTAAAATATTCTCACACTTTCTTACAATTGGAAATGTATCCCTACAGCCATTATATGTCTGTTTTTTCCAAGAATCTTTTGATTTCATTAGTTCTGGTCCAACTATGTGTTAGAATATTTGGAATCCCTCATGGCAGAACTAATATAAAAATTTTTATTTCACACTAATGAATGATGTAGGCTAGGAATTATGATGTTTATGTTTATGTTCCCATCATATTTAGAATAACTGCTTAATTCTGCTTTGTATCCTTGAGCATAGATTAAAGTTTTTCTGGAACTAAGATTTTTTTGCAAGGGATTCATTTTTCTCTCCCTACAGGTACAAAGATTGCTATTGAGTTCCTGTTCTTAATTGAGTGTTGTCATGGTTTGAATATGAAGTGTCCCTCTAAATCTCCTGTGTCAATTTAGGAATGTGCATAGCTAAAATGATTCAATTGTGAGATATAACCTAATCAGTGGATTAATCCATTTGATAAATTAATAATCTAAATTGATTACTGAGTAGCAACTATAGGTAGGTGGGATATAGCTGGAGGAGGTAGGTTACTGACAGCATGGCCTTTGGGATTATATTTTGTCCCCCAGATACTCCTCCCCTCTCTCTCTGCTTCCTGGCCACTAGGAGAGGAGCAGCACTCCTCTGCCACACCCTTCACCCACAGTGTTCTACCTTACCTTGAGTCCAGAACAATGGATTCAGTTGACAGTGAAACTGTGAGCCCAAAATAAACTTTTCCTCCTCTATGTTATTTTCATTGGGTACTTTGGTCACAGCAATGAAAAGTCAACTAACAAGTGTTCAAACCCTGCTTCTTTTGTCTTGTTATATAACCCACAACCCTATGTGTTATATTACTTCAAATTCTATTTAGTTCTATCCTGATCTCTTTCATTGCAGACCCAGAAAAACCTCTTGCTTTAAAAATTAGCAATACATTTTAAATTTTTTATTTTAACTCTACTACCCTCTATTTTCAGATTTTCAAGGAAAGAATCGATTAGTGAGGTTCCTAGTTTTCTCAGTCCAATAAAGGGAGCTGGACTCTTCTTTTAACTTCTAATTGCAATCATGTACATCAAGAAACAAATGTTAGTTTGTCTGTAGAAACCCTTTCATAAAAATGCTAGCTTCTCCTGAGAAAATAAATAAGTAAATAATTTACATCAACCACATGAACTCAGTCATATACATTATAAAACTGTATGTGTGTGTGTGTGTATATATAATGTTGTACAGTATATATGCATAAAGTTTTTTTTTTCAAACTTACCTTAACAAAGCTGAGTAAATAAGAATAAAATAAATAAAAATAAAAGTTATCCATGGTGGGAGGAATAAAATTCACAGTCTTTAATTTTATTCTCAATTTCACTACTTATTAAGATTCATTTCAAATATTTTTTCTCAGCATTACCTTAATCTGCCAATGAACCAATGGATGGATGATTAAAAAAATTAACAAATGAAATGCCTCCCCACACATACACCACACACACACACACACACACACACACACACACACCACATACACCCCATACTCATACACACACACACACCACATACACCCCATACACATACCACATACACCTCATACACACTTTCACATACACACACACACACACATACCCCACAAACACCCGATACACATATCACATACACCCCATACACACTTTCACATACACATACACACACACACACACATACATATACATATACATTTTTTAATGGTGTAGGTAGAAAAATAATAGTCTGTTTTAAACCCCAATTTCCAAAGAAGTTTATCATGAAGTATTGGCAGATTCCACTATCAACGTCTTTGGCCCTTTAGTTATTGTGGGACTTTCAAGGGCTATGGTCAGAGCTCAGGAAGTATTTGAAAGCATGTTACTATGGATATATGCGAATTTCATAGCTGGACCTCATGGAGAAACCAGAGCATTATGCAGTAGAAAATTATGCACCATTTCTGTTTTTCCCCAAAGACTAGAATAGTACCTAAACCATAGCCGGATTCTGACCAAAGGGGGTTGGGTAGCTGAGGGAAAATGAGTTTTCTGAGACAACAGTATAGATTACTTGTTATAGCGCTCTCTCTCTCTCTCTCTCTCTCTCTCTCTCTATATATATATATATATATATATATATATATATATATATATATTTTCTAACTTCATGAGCAGGAGGAGAAAGAGTCTTAGTACCACAGCTCCTGTGGATCTGGAAAACGAAGTCAATATCCCATGCTTTTTCCTGGCTTCTTCCCAAGAGATTTTGCCATTAGAGTGAAAAGATTTGAAATTTGTTCATTGTCTTATGTAAAAGCTATAATTGATGCAGCAAGAATTTATTATTCTGCAATGGAAAGGATACAAGCTTAGGAAGGAATAGGCCTCATCTTTGCTATGTACCTTGAGCAAGTAATTTCTTTTTTTCATGGTTTCATTTTTTTTTTTTTTTTGTTTATAACTTAACATTTGAGAGGCTTTGACTAGAAAACATCTTAAGGTCCCTTCCCGCATGAGCATACTCTGATGGGTTAGGTGACTTTTTAATGTAGTAACAATAAAACAATTGTCTGATTGATCTACTTTCCGAGCAATATGGTTATTTCAAAATAGTCAGAGGTTATTTCAAATATAAATGCAAAGCGGGGCACAGTGGTGTATACTTTTAGTTCCAGCTACTTAGGATGCTCAAGCAGGAGGATCCCTTGAGTCCAAGACTTCAGGGCCAGCTTGGGCCATGTAGCAAGAATCATCTCTTCAACAACAACAACAAACATAAATACATCTCCTAGTTTATTCATAGTGATTCTCCAAAATGAGCAGCTGATTTATGAGGTCCATTTTTCAATAGCACAAAACCAGAGCTCATATTAATACCAGCCTCCCTGTACAAAGTCCATTTCATTCTGAAATGAATTGCCGCTAGAATTACCCTAGGATTCTTTAATTCAGCAATGAAATTACAACTATTTCAGTAAAGAAAAAAAAAAAAGAATCACCTATATGTCTTGAAGCTTGCACCTGCATGGCCAGCTGAGATACTAAAACTGTGGCATTACAAGGATGAATTCCCAGGAGAGGAAATGAGGCAATTGAAAAGTGCTTGATAGGGATTAGAGTCTGAAATCTGCCCTCTATCAACACTTCCAGTTGTATGGTCTTGAGCGTATCCCTTCACCTTGGAGGTTTCATGAGTGAAAGAGAGGTGTTCTCCAGTGATTTTTAACTCCAACTGTGCTGCAGGATCATCTACAAAACCTTCCAAATGCAGGATCTTGGTTCCATCCAATATAACTGCATCGATACTTCTAGAAGTGGGGCTTTGAAACACATGTCATTAAAAAGTAGCCCAGGGGATTCTATTTCCAATCATAGACCACCATTTGGAGACAATAGCCTTGGAATTAGGCTCCTCTGATTCATTATTTCCTAGGGTTCCATTAATGCACCTTCTGGTTGAATTACCCCCAAAATATCTGATAAAACATCTCTTAGTAGTGATGAGTCATTAACAAACAAAAACAAAAAGCCATCTTCCTCTTCAGGGTTATAGTACTTTAGTTTGATAACTGAATTTACTCAACTAATATTGCCTGACAATCTACTATGTGTAAAATAATGGGTCAGGCACTAATTATAAATATGGACAAGCATCACAGAGAGTTTATTTGCTGGGGGATATATATCAGTAAGTAGAGAAGCTGTTACGAAGCAAAATGATAAGACTATTTTAAAAAGCAGATGGTGCAAAGTAGGGATGTGGGATGGAATAGGACACAGATTTCAGAAGACCTGGAAAGACTTCCTGGAGGAAGAAACCTCTAAGTGGAAATTTGAAAGACAGAAAAAAAAAATGGAGAAGAGTATTTCAACTGGAGGGAGCAATTTGGGTAACTGCAAGGAACTTTATGCCACTATCGGGGAGGAGCTGAAAGGCATGGATAGAGCAGGAAAGGAGCTGTGGGGCGAGAACCAGAGATAAAGCCAGGTAGAAGGAA
Source organism: Spermophilus citellus (assembly GCF_964194105.1). Lineage (NCBI taxonomy): Eukaryota > Metazoa > Chordata > Mammalia > Rodentia > Sciuridae > Spermophilus > Spermophilus citellus. The sequence goes on along the minus strand of NC_138187.1, from coordinate 115,720,317 downwards.
GGGGACTCATGGACCAGGTCATGAATACTGGTATCAGTCCTCAGCAAAGACCACCCATTCGGAAATCTGTCAAATCCTAATCTGGAGTCTGGGATGTGCACCTGGGCACCCCGCTGTGTTTGCAAGTGTGGCCCCAGCCTTTTCAAGAAGTGCTCTCTCATCTTAGTACAAGGGAAACGAGATAACACTGTTTTCCTAAGTGGTCTCTTTCCCTGAACATACCATTCTTTAGATTTGGGGTTCTAACTAAAGCTCTAGAGAGTGTGAAGGAGGGATAGGACTTCTCAGCTTAGGCTTAGGACCATAGTCAGCATGTACTCAGAGACCAGAAAGAGAAGGCCCAGGTAAGAAGTGTCAACTTGGCATGCCAAATGGGTGGAGGCCAAGACAACCCCCCATGGCAAAGCAACACACTCCCTAAGCCAGTCCCTGAGTTATCAAAAGATGTTATGGCCTTCAGTGTTCCCTAAAGGCCCATGGACTAAAAATTCTATTACTACCCTGTGGTGCTATTGGGAGGTAGTAGAATGGATAAGAGGTGGGGTCCAGTTGTAGGAATTGGGACACTGGGGGTTGTGTCCTCAAAGGAAATATTGGGATCCTAGCCCTTCCTTTTCTTTCTTCCTCTCTTTCTCTTTCTTTCCTTCTCCTTCTTGGCTGCTACAAGATGAACAACTTTGCTCTACCACATAGTCTCTGCCGTGGTGTTCTGCCCTAGATAATGGAGGCAACTGACCATGGACTGAAACCTCTGAAATCGAATTCCAAAATAAACATCTTCTTTTTAAGTTGTTTAACTCAGGTATTTTATCACAGTGACTGAAAGTTAACATAGAAGCTATGTGGATGTCTACCTTACACAAGACTCCTTTATTTTATTTTTTTTTACTTTTCATAATTTTATTGTAGTATAGTTTCAAAATTACAGAAAAGTTACAAGTACTTCCATATACCCTTTATCCAGATTTACTATCTAGTGAAATTTCCCCCATTTATGCTATTATTATCATGTAATAATATAACATAATATAGTTATTTATATGTACCATTTATATTTCATGTATAATTTTATCATCATTACATATAATAAGCTTATAACATGTCTTTAATTTTGTACTTTTGTAGTTTATTATATATTATATAGAATGATTTATGTTATATAGAATATATATATATATATATATATATATATATATATACACATCTACATAAAGATTTTCTGAGCCATTTGAAAGTAGTTTCATAATCATGACCCATTCCCCCTGTTTACATATTTATTTTCTTGCAATGTTCACACATAATCACAGTGCAATTATCAAAACTGAAAACAATAAACATTGTCATAAAACTGAATCTGTATTTAAAATTTGCCAACTGTTCCCCAAAATGTCCTTTATTGTACTTTTTCCTAGTAAAGGATATAATCCAGGACTACACATTGTATTTAGTTGCCTTGTTTCTTTAGTTTGGTTTAATCAGAAAGAGTTTCTCAGTCTTTCTCTTTTATGACTTGGCATAATTGTGATATGCCTCAATTTGATAATGATCTTGTCTCATGCTTTGATTGAGTTTATGCATCTTAGTGGATATAATACAGAAACCACTGTGTCTTTATGCATCAGATCAGGAGGCACGTGGGGAAGGCAGCTCACCCTGTATTTTGTGAGCCTAAGACCTCTTTCTATATTACTCTGACCATTATTAGATCAGATTTTTTAAAATTTAAAATACAGACCCACAAATATAAGGTCTTCAAGAGGACAAAATATGCTAACTCAGGAGAGAAATCAACATCAGTTATATACTTACCATGTATCTTGCATCTGCGTGCCCAAATTACCTACATTATCTTAATCTTTGTAGAAACTCCCTGAATTTGGCAGTATTGCCCCTAATTTAATACTTGAAGAGAGTCCAAAAGACCAAGTCAAACAAACTGTTAGGATTTGAAATCCTATATAATTTTATGAGCTTTAATGTAATTTACCTTAGATTAAGCTCATAAACAGCTGGATTTAAACTTTGAGGTAATCACATTGATAAAAGCAAATGATTGTGCCATCCACCATCAGCATTTTGATCCCAGTGCTGAATGCCTCACTTCCTCCTCAATCTCTTTAGGTCACCTCTCAATGGCTTGTTCCCATCCATAGCTCTTCTTCAGAGACATCCAAGTCTTGAAATATACGCAAGGATTTCTTGAACTGCAGTGTTCAGCATTTTCAATTCTTTCAGGAGCTTTGGAAACATAACTGTGGTTTCCAAAGGAGTCACTCATCCTCTTAAATTATCTTGGGATTAAGACTCTTGAAGAGGAGTTATGTAGTCATCTCTCCTTGAAGGTGGCTCCTAATAGTGAGTCGAATGGTGTTTCTCTCCTCTCCCCACGAAGATATCAGGCCCTAATTCCAGGACCCCATGATTGCTGCCTTATATAGTAGTGTTTGCAGATGTGATTAAATCAAAACTCATTAGAAATTATTCTGAATTATCAAATGGGCCCTAATGCTTTACCAGTGGTTTTACCTGAGACAATGAGAGGAAGAGTAGATGCACACAGAGGTGAAGGTGAAAAACCAGCCTCTACCTCAGAGCAAAGCCTGTCCAAGGAAGGGACATCACCTTTGTCCTTGGAAAAACCCACAGAGCACTCCTAGGCACATTCCCACCCTGCTAAGTGGTTTATCTACAAATAACAGGAGAGATCTGCTGCACCAGGTGTCCCTGACTCAGTCAGGCTAGGTGGGGATCCATAGCAACCCCCTAGCAGCCACCAATCAGCATGAGACAGGGAAATACCTGGGATGCCAGATGACCCTCCCAGTAGTTTATGGTGGTTGATAACGTGTTGGGAAACCATGTAATTCAGCATGAACACCCCTTTTGGCTTAAACCAATCAGTTCAAATGAATCCCCCTTTTGTAGTAACCAATTACCCCTACCCAACTTGTTCCTGCCAGTGAATATGCTAATCATGTTTTAGAGTTGTTATTTGATTTTCCCGCGCTGTGTGATGATTTGCTAAGAGATGCTATGATGTATGTGGGGGTCCCTGCCTTTTCCAAAGAATGTATAAAACTGCTGCAAACCCTGGGCTCGGGGCCTCTCAGCATCACCAGTTGCTGTGTGTGTGCCCGGAGGACTGAGCAATAAACACCTCTTTGCTGTTTACTTCGATTTTGGTCTCTGGTGGTCTTTTGGGGGTCCCGAATTCGAGCATAACAAAGGCAACAAGGAGACAGACAAGTTATGCAGCCCCAAAGGCCAAGGAAAGCCAAGAATCCCAGCAGCCACCAGAAGCTGGAAAATAAAAGTAACAGGATCTACACCCACTTCTGAGAGGTCATGTGGCCTTGATAGCAAGTTGATTTCCAAACTGTGAAAGAATAAATTTGTATTTCTATAAGTTATGAGGGTAATGCTTTGTTGTAGCAGTCACAGGAAACTAATACATTCCTTAAACAACTGTGGAGGTGACATGTTGAAGAGTTGAACAGCCAACAATGAGTACACGTACAGCATTTATAGCTCTCCCCACAGGAATTTGCACTTAACAGGCCCTTAAAAGAACATCCTTATGACACAGTCAGACATCCCAGAATGCATCAGTTTAGTCTGCTCATGGAGGTAGTATTTTGAGAAAGTCAATTTTTAGGCAAATTTCTGAGCCAGAAAGCCATCTGGCTGTTGGGGGAGGGGGGCTGTTCATAGTCTCAGGAGATTAAGACCACCCACAGTCGATGGAATTTGGGTGGTAAAACGGGAGAATAGCAGGGTTGGAAGGTAAGTGATAAATTCTTTATCTGTACAATTAGTCAGACCGGCTCTGCCCCTTTGCTTCTTCCTCTACTCATTGATCCAACTGTCCAAGAAGCAAAGGAAGCCAAAATCTGCTTACAAAGGAGAAAGTTTAGCATTCAGATGAAAGAGCAAGGGCTTTAGGTCAGAACGAGTGGGCTTCCAATCTGTGCTTCCAGGACTCTCTGCCTGGCCCACCCCAGTTAGGTACTGGACTACCCACAAAATGAGAGTGATAAAGTTATGAGAACCACATGAGATGATCTCTGCCACAGGTTCCAGACAGCATCAGGGCCATAAGGAGCACTCCATAACTTTGAGGTATTACTCCAGGGTTCCTTTTCTCATCTTGAAGTGGGTTGGTTCTCTCCATTAATTTCTTAGTTGATTTATCAGGCCTTTTAGGTGTTACCCTCTCTAAAGAATTCACAATAGGTAGATGAGACGTGAACTGTTAGATTACAGTATAGTGACTTGGCATGGGTATGTCGTGTGTGTATGTGTGTGTGTGTGTGTGTGTGTGTGTGTATGAAATGCCATGGGAACACCTTGGCAGAGGCCAGTCCAGCTGGGCTAGGGTGAGGAAGAGGGATGTCTGCCATAGGCAGTGAGTGACTTGTGAATCAGGCTTGGAAGGCTGTGAAGGACTGTGTCTCCTGGAAGAGAAAGCAGCTGCATTTCTCCCCTGAAGGTCTGGGGCTATAGATCACAGGTCTAAGTTCAGTTGCATCTATTTATTTCTTCATGGGCAAATCTACTGTCTTTTATTTTCATCTTCATTTTTTCTTTTCCTTTTCTGCTATTGGGTGCTAAGTGGAGACAATAATGCATCTTCTTTTAGTAAGGCATTTGTAACTTTCTTTTCCTCTACAACGGAGGATACCTCATGGATTGTGTGTGTGTGTGTGTGTGTGTGTGCGTGTATAGATAAAATTAAAAGTTTATGACATTTTAACATTTTAACGTCTAGAGCAATAGCTGTTCAACAAATTTTATTTATTTTCTTCTTTATTTAGCTCTTTCTCATTTTTCTCTGCATTAAAGATAGTTTGATGTAAAGGATAGTTGAGTGTAGTTGATGGGTTCAGAACTTCAGGGAAATTTGACTCAGAAATCATTGCATGTCTCATATAGCCTAGCACATACTTGGCCAGCTTCATTAATAGTTGGGAATGAAAGGGAGAGAGACAGAAGAGGCAGAAGGGAGAGAAGGAGGGGAAAAAAGCAGGCTGTATGCTCATGAAATCTGTGCTCCAGAAGATTTACCTCCTTCACCCCAAAAGAAAGTACAAAATAGCTTAGTTAATATAGAATTTGGGGGCTTTTTTCTTTTCTTGCTTGAATTTTGCTCTATGTACCTTATTTTGTTTAATCCTTCCAGGTTGGGCTCAGAGATGTTTAAACAACTTGCCCAAAGTCATGGAGATTGAAATTCCAATCTGACCTGAAGAGTCTTCTCTTTCCACTGCACCGTTCTAACCATCCATAAGTAAGATCCTCTTTCTGTAAGAACCAAGTTCCTCTCAGAGGTCGCTGAGGAAAGAGCAGATCGTTGTCTCTCAGAATTGAGAAAAGAGCCTGTCATTTTTTAACTACATACGAACTGTCACATGCTTAGCCTCACCTCCCTCTTTGTATGATAAGAATAATGCCTACCCTTGCTCACCGTGCAAGGTGGCTGGAAGCATCCAACAAGAAATGACTTGGTCAATTGTAAAACTAGAAACATGTAAAAACCTTTTAGTGGTATATTCTCACTAAGGTGTAAATGACTGATACCAGATCCTGCACATAGTAGAAACAGGACAGAGCAAGAACTAAGAGAGAAAAGTGTTTGTATAGAAAAGCAAAATACCACAAGAATAGGCAGAGGATATTTGAAGGATCTGTATTCACCACTTCATAACTTTTGGGGATTAATCCTGCTCAGATCCAATATGCCATTCTACTCTTATCCTGCTCCTATGTTTACTGAATATTCCAGAATCCATAGACTGCTCCTCATCCCCAAACATACACACACACACTCTCTCTCTCCCATCTCTGAGGAGGAGGAGATATTTCCCTCTCCAAATATGTACAAAACCACCAGCCCCGATGCCTGCTGTGGCTGACTGAGATCAGGGCTATTCTGGGGCAGCCCGTTTGCACGCTGATAGGGGAGGATTAATGAGACAGTCTGCTCATCCATTGCAATTAGAAACAACACTGGAACTATTCTGGAGCTATTTCTATGCGGGGAACTTGAACTGCTCATCAGCCCTCCTCACTCAGAGACCTGTGGGTAATTAGGGCCGTGTTAAATATAGGAGAATCAAACCCAGAGCAGCCCCATCTGTGCTGGCGCCTTTGGCTCTGAGGATACACTATGCCCTCAGCTAGCATTCTAAGAGCGAGAAAAGGGGATTGAGCTGCAACCTGGAGGATTTGGGTGTTGCTCAACTCAAGCTAAAAACGCCCTGGCCTTTTAGCCCCACATGGGCTGTCAGGTACAATTCAGGAGTGAAAACCACATCAGCCCTGCAAAAAAAAAAAACTGACAATTATGGACCCTAATTAGCCAAGCCACAGGTTTGCCACCAGCCCAATAAAAGGATAATCCAGTTCGGGATAAGGCTATAGAGGAAGTGCTGCATGTCAAAAATCTTCTATTTGAACAAGAACAACTAAAAAGAAAAAAAAAAAGAAGAGAAAAAAAATATATAAGGAAGATAGCCATGTAATAAAATGACCCTTGGCTCCCAGAGGTTATGAGAACAATTGGTCATTATAGAGCATCTTTCTGTCCCTGTGAAGAAGTACTCTTAAGTAAGGAGCACATAACGCTCTGATTTGAAAATGCTTTGTAATCATGGAATTAACTTCTCATGATATTGCTGGAGGACTGAGAAAGCACAGGTATTATTAGCTCAGCATTATAGATTTTATCATCATCTTCATGTTCTAGAAATTGGGAAGGCGGGGGTGGAGACTAAAATTAGATGCATAGACAGAGCTCACATTAGGTCCCAAAGAGCCATTCTGACTTCCTGTGGTGCCTGGTCTTCATGGTAATTACCTCTTTCTGAAATGCATCCTCTGAGGCCTGCTACTCAAAATCTAGCCCATAGATTGGCAGTTTTGGCAACCCCCTGCTGAAAATGTGGTAGAAATGCAGAATCTTGGGTTTCATCTACTTAATCAAAACCTGCCTTTTAATAAGATCCCCGATGATCTGTGTGAACATTAAAGTTTGAGAAATACTCTCCAGAAGCCTCCTGGACTTGTATCTGGGAGGGAGAGTAGGTAATAGTAGGCATTTCAGACAAGCTCAATGGCCAATTTGAGAACCAGATGAGGCCATTTGTGCAATGCCCTAGGTATTTGTTGTTTGCTTAGGTTTTCTAACGCCTGACAATCAGAAAGTTATATAACTTCTCAGGATCCCAGAATGACACGTGGACAAACTGAGCTCATCTGATGTCCAGTCTGGAAGGCTATTACTGTCTACAACTTGACCTCTGGCTATTGCCCTCAGTGTGTGCATTTGAGTTTCCTAAGGTGAGTTTTGGGGCCAGGTTTTGTTCATCCATCAAACTTCATAAAAATATGAAGACTCAAAGGTTCTAGACTTGAAGGTCCTTTCCCCTGATTTAGGATATTCAGTTGTCTTTGTGGTTTTAGAGTTTCATCTTCCACTTATCTATAGTTTTTTTTTTTCTTTCTTTTTGTAGTGCTGGGGTTTGAAACAAAGAGCTTTGCTCGTGCTAAGCAAATGCACTAGCACTGCTCCCAGGCAGGAACACATATTTCATATATCCTAAGTCTTCCTGTCCCTGCCAAACCTCAAGGCAATAGCAGGGGATCATTCTATCTTAAGAATATTCACAAGGAGATGCTTTTTTTGATGCAAAGTGGCTCCTGTTGAGGTGAACAGCTCCAGAGGGAAAAGAAAAATTTTCACTTTCCGGGTATTTATTTGGAGCACTTGCTAACCATGAAGGTCACTCTCAGGACTGAGAACATCAAGTCTCAGGGAGTAGGTACTCAGACACTGCAGCCCAACTACAGAGACAGGCTCAGATTCTGCATCTCTGACAAGCCATTTGGGCTGTGTATTTTTGTATTTAGGTTATGAGTTCTTTATATCTTCCCAACTCATGAGCTTCAAGCATTCACAGTCACCCAGGTGACTTTCTCTCACAGCTGCAAATGCCCAGTTGTGGCAGACACTGCACTGCCCTGGAGACACATCCCTCAGGTAATTTTTTAGCCTCTTAGCCTTCTCTGAAATTGATTACAGTGGAATGGTACAGGTAGCAGAGGAACAGAGATGGTGACATCTTTGGGAGATCTAAAGCCACATAAATTACCCAACAGGAGAGTTGCAATAAACTAAGAGGCTGCATTTCTCCAAATCTAGATGGTGGACACATATCACCTTTTTAACGGACATGTTCACTCAAATTCTATGGTTGTCAGGAGCCTCTAATGAGCCTATGTCAAGAATTGCACCATTTATGATACCACCAGCTATCATAAGACATATAGAAAGGAGTTTCAGATGAGGAGTGTCAATATTGCCTCTACTTCTGGGATTCTTGAATAATCCTTTTCTCACCCAAGGAAGTAACATTGGTGCTATTTGTCCTTTGCTGATTTGTTTCTTTAACAAATTTAAGGGCCTAGGTTAGATTTTGTATTTGGTGTTTCACACATAGCAGTGAACAGGTAGATAAGACTCTGGCCTCATGGAGTCTACAGCTTGGTGAGTGAGGCAAACTTTACAGAAGCAATCAGAAATTTAATTTTATGTTTAAAATTGTGATAGTATGACAAAATGTACAAGATGCTATAACCAGTTTTAAAAAAATCCTGGTTGGTAGTAAACTGCCAATTTCCACAGTATAAATATTTCTGCCATGGTTGATTATAAGCTACCCAATGTTGCTATCTCACAGAATTCTAGAACATTTAACAAGCAGCTCCCTTCAGTCAGTGTTAGCCAACTCCAGCCCACCACTGGGTCACATAGAACACAATAGAGACTGCACTGAATTATGGGGGTCAGAGTTTTCCTGATGTGGTGAAATTTGAAATGAGCTTGGCAAGATCAGAGTTAACTGGGGAAAGAATGAGAGCAAAATACTTTCTAAGCAAGGGAATAGTGTGGGCAAAGACTCTGAGGTAGGAAGAAACATGCTGTTTGATGTAAAGAGAGAAGGTCAGTGTGGTGGAGTCTGTTATGACTCCAAAGCAGATGAGATAGTAACTATTGTTATTATCATCATTTCAGATGTAAGAAAGCTGAGCTGCAAGACAGATTGAGTAAAGGAGCAACCTTCTCAAGGTCACTCAACAGTACAGTGGTAGGTAATGGTTCTGGATGGAGGAAAGCTTTGTGTAAGTCTACCAGGTTATCACTACCTTTGCTTCCTTTCAGCTGAAACTTGAAGGAGCGCACAAGAGCCAAACCATGCAGAAGCTAGTGAAATCTGGGACTCAGTTCTAAGAACAGTACCAACTTCATTTCTCAGGGCACCTATCTAGGCTGGCAGTTCCTAACCACTTGACAAAAGTTGTATAGACAACTTCATCATAACAAGTGTGTTCAACCATAAGCACAAATTGACATATGGTTTCTCAAGGTTCACAGAAACGTTGGAGTCCATTTACAATCTCTGTAGTCACCCAAAAGCTACTGGAAAAGAACCTGTTATGGGCTGCAGCTTCTCCTTCTGCTTGTCTTTTGCCTGTTCTGTCTAGTATGTTCCTTTGTATGTAGGTCTTGATCTCTATCTTACTACAATTTTCTAGCTTCTCTTGCTATTCTAGAAACCAAACACTTCATCTTTTATTGGAGTCCTGGAGCCACATCATTTGAAATACCTTTTGGGCTAGGGTCAGATGTTGATTTTTATTTCAACCTGCTTCCTGACACCTTTGTCCCCTGATTTCCTAACCATTACCTGTTAGCTCCTATTCTAGCATTTTCCTTAAAGATCCACACCCTTAGATATCCTTTGTAAAAAAAAAATATGCCATTAAAATTATCCATATGTCTTTCAATAATTCAACTTCCAATAAGTCCACATGGCATGCATTGAATTCTATTTCTGAGAAAAATTCTAATATACTTGATCTTCCTTGTTTGTAAATACTTTGAGATTTAAAAGAGATATTTGAAAAAATGTGAGATTTTTTAAAAGAAAATACTATTAAAATGCAGAGCATTATAATTATGATAATCATTATTTTGTTGCTATTCCACTATTACTTTTGATATTGTCCCTCTTCTCTATCCCAATTCTTCCATCCAAAACAAGGAGAGAAGCTTTAAATCAGATAAAGACAGAAAAAAATAGATCTTGTGTTACTGTCTGTTATGGCATCCTTAGGAAGTAGATGGCAGATTTTTTATTTTTTTATTTTTTTTTTACCATCACACAAATACAGTGGCTCGTAGAAATCTCACATAGCTTATGAGAATTGTTTTCTGGAATTTTTTGAGCTGATGACTTTTTAATTTATTTTTATTTATTTTTTTAAGTTTTATTGATTTTATTTTTTTTAAATACACAACCTCAGAATGCATTACAATTCTTATTACACATATAGAGTACAATTTTTCATATCTTTGTATATAGAGTATGTTCACGCCAATTCATGCCTTTATACATGTACTTTGTGGGGTTTTTTGCATTACAATTCTTATTATACATATATACCACAATTTTTCATATCTCTGTTTATATATAAAGTATGTTGACATCCAATTCGAGTCTTCATACATGTACTTTGGATAATGATGTCCATCACATTCCACCACCCTTGCTAATCCTGCCCCCTCCTTTTCCCTCCCACCCCTCTGCCCTATCTAGAATTCATCTAACCCTCCCATGCTCCCCCTCCCTACCCCACTATGAGTCAGCCTCCTTATATCAGAGAAAACATTTGGCATTTGTTTTTTGGGGATTGGCTAACTTCATTTAGCATTATCTTCTCCAACCCGCCATCCATTTACCTGCAAATGCCATGATTTTATTCTCTTTTATTGCTGAGTAAAATTCCATTGTGTATATATGCCACATTTTTTTTTATCCATTCATCAACTGAAGGGCATCTTTGTTGGCACCACAGTTTAACTATTGAATTGGGCTGCTATAAACATTGATGTGGCTGTGTCCCTATAGTATGCTGTTTTTAAGTCCTTTGGATATAGTCTAAGGAGAGGGATAGCAGGGTCAAATGGTGGTTCCATTCCCAGATTTCCAAGGAATCTCCATACTGCTTTCCATATTGGCTGCACCAATTTGCAGTCCCACCAGCCATGTATGAGTGTACCTTTTTCCCCATATCCTCTCCAACACTTACTGACTTTTTTAGATGGCAGACATTAATAAGATCAAAATTCTGATTAAACAATAATAAGACACCACATGAAATACAGGCAAGGCACTAAACTGGATGCTATAAGACAGACCCAATGGCCTCTTTGCCCTGAACACTACATGGGATTCTACCCTGTGAGGGTGTATTCTTGCCTTGCATTAGGCCACTGCAAGATATAAAAAAAGCAAATGTTTGTTAAATGAATAAACAAATGGTAAATGTTAAGGCACAGTGCTACCTGGCATTGGAAAAGTAAATTCCCTGAGTATTCCAGCCATTCATATTCAAATTGGAAGGGAGATACCTTTCTGATGATCTTCTAGGAATTGACGCATATAAGGAGTAAAAACTAAAGGATGGATAATTGGATTCTTTGTACTTTCAGATCTGTCTCTCTAGTTGCTTCTCCTGCTTAGTAGGCCATTATTCATGTGAATTATTGTTTAGTGGATCCCCAGTGATTTAGTAGATCTTTGAAATTTGGTATTATTAAAAAAAAAAACAAAAACCTTCTCCTCTGATGGAAGTAACATTTGTCAAGACTCCTGGTTTTATATCAGGAACATGCTAGGTGCTTTGTCCACCTTAGTTCATTTAATCCTCACGACAAACACGGTAAAGTAGGAAAAGAAGACTCAGAGAGGTTAAATTCCTTAGTCAGTGCCACACAGGACTCATAACTACTAGCTATGTGTTTCCTCTATATGAGGGAAACCCTTAAGAAAAGAGTGCTGTGTTTTATCCTCTAGGATATTTCAGTTGATGTTTATCCAGAGGAGATAATGCTCCCCACTAGAGGATAGATATCAGGATGAAGATGATCCACTCAAGTACTCCCTCCCTACTTTGAACTTTCAATCATAAGTCAGAAACAAATGATTATAATCTCATTATTTCTTAGGCAATTGTACGTCAGATATGTCTGAGGAGTGCTCTGCAGCCTCATGATCAAAACCTCAACCTTATTCTGGCACCAAAGACAAGCAGCTTTTAGAAAATTCTCTTCCACCACATCTCCCTATTTATCCCCTTCCCACAAATACACTGCATCATAAGGGAATACTGTTATGGACGAACAAACATGTTCATATTTTGACTGCATGAGAGGAGGAGGTATAGGAAGAGAGAGAAATTGCAAAGTTAAAAGCCTTGGGTCTGAATATATACAAAGTCAATCATCAGAGAATAAACACCTTTTGGAAGCAAATCAAGCTTAACTCTCTCAGTAAAAAAGATGAGGGAAAAATAAGAAGTGAAAGAATGATTTGGGGTCTAGTTATAAGAAATAATGGTAATGAATTGAAGAAGACATTGTTGTGGATTTGCTACCTAAAGTAGAGAGACTTCCCATCAATCTCTGACTGTCTGTTCTCACCAGGGCTGGAACTGGCCAAAGAGGCATGGGACTCTGAGAAACTCCACCTGCTATACCTTGTAGCACATGAAGTCCATCCTCTGCCTTGCTCCCTCTTATTCACCATTTCCTGGACATGCTGACCTGTCTTGGAAGAGCAGGACCTGTGATTATGTGCTTGAGAAATTCGACTGGCCACTCCACTCTGCCTGCCTTTAAGAAGACTGGAAGTAGCTGGGAACAGATGCCTCTTCCTTTACCTTATCTAATGACTAAGAGAATCAGTAAATAGTAGTACCATCTAACTCACCCCTTGGATAACTTGGAATTCAACTCTGATTTTTCACAAGGGTTACTTGTCAATAACTCTGTCAATAACAATTTTTTATTGGCTTCTTTTCCTAAACGTCTGCCTCCCACCCACCCCATCTCCAGTACCAATTTTATCAAAGATCACCTCATCAATTGCTTATTTTATTATTATTAGAATCCCTGCTAATAGTCTGCAGCTGAGAAAACCAAAGACAAGGCAGAGTCTATTTCCAAAATTCCACAGTTGACTCAAAAAAAAGTCGAGCATTCTCTTGAAGGTGTAAGTCTGAAAGTTCATGCTTAGGGTAATCAGGTGGGACATGCATCATCCTCATGGTGAGAAGTCACTCCCAATGCTAATATTGGACCTGCATGTTGATCACTGAGTTTTGGGACATGATTTTATTCTTTGGGAAGAGCATATAGAAATAGGGCAGATAGGATCTGTAGAATCTCCTCCTCTTCAGGAGCATTCAGGTTTCTTTTTGAGATATATAGAGCCAAAAGGAGCGAGGAAGATATGGAGAATTAGCTTTGAGTTATGGAGTATAAAATGTCTCTGAAACCAACCACTTTAAAAATCCATTACATCATTGAAGTCTGATCTGGAAAAAAAGATGATGGGTGATGTTGTTCTTGGAAAGGTGATCCTATCAGATTAAGGAGTAGACTCAATCATCAGGGAGCTCTAACTCTGCCCTACTGACCTCTATCCCCACTCCTCAGGGGTTGGTTTGGAGGATGAAGGAAGATAGATCCTTGAGGCCAGAGAGGAGTTCAAGTGCTAGCCTTGAATTGCAATACCATTTGAAGCAGTTCTTGGAGGGAATTAATGTGATTGTTTTCCTTATATTCATTCCAAACCCACTCCCTCCTGTATGTTATTTTTCCATGTGTTGGCTGTAATGTGCAAAGAGAACTGTGGTGGATTAAAGATGGCCACAAATTGTTCGCTACTCATCCTATTGAGGGATGGAGTTTAATTTCCCTCCCCTTGAATCTGTGCTTGTATTAATGACTCATTTGGTACACAAAATTTGGCAGAAGTAATATGGAATTTCAGAGTTTATGTGCTTTAGAAGACTTGCAGTTGTTTTTACATCTAGAGTTAGTAAACTCTATAGCACTAGAAGTAGACAGGGATTGTACATGAAACCATTCATCCAATAAGTCAATTATAGAGTAGACACTTAGAATTATGGAGCAAAACTATTACGGTGTTTTCAGAATAGCAGTTGGAAGCTGGTAGCTTCAACACAGACCATCAAGTTATAATACCACCTGAATTTCTCTTGATGGACTAAGTGTTGTCAATCCAGCAAATCTAAGTTGGGCATGGATGACAGCATTTCATTATCAAGTGGCAGTGGAATATATGAGAGACTAAGCACAAGCACACTGAATAAATAGGTGACTCAGATTCCCATGGTTTGCCATAATCTCTTGGAACATACACACATAGACTCATATGAGCTTCTCAGTGAACAGTGGACTTAAAAAATAAATATTTGACATTGTTTAAAGAAAAATTTTGCATAATATCTTGGTATCATCCAAAACTAAATGGCTACATCATTGCTGCCCTGCTCAAGGGTGACCCAGGCAGATAGGTGAAGGATTTTTTTTCCCCAATGGACAGAACTTTTCATCAATGTACTTGACTATTTATTTTGTCTGAAAGGAGAGAGCAAGCCAGTGATATGAATCTACATTGCTTCATGGGAAGTAACTGGTAGTTTGAATGGATAATCAGTAATATGATATATATTGGTCAGAGGAAAGACTGGGAAAGAAGAGAATGTAGACTTCCTTGAATGGACACAGAAGGGCCCATGTGAATGCTCACCGCAGCTCAACCTCAGGATAGAAAGATCTTAATAATGGGAAAAATGACACATTGTGTACCTTTGTCAGATCTTTTTCCAGTCACTCCCTTCCTTGTTTGATTAGCTTGTAAGGAAAGTGATTCTGGTGGCAGATGTAGACAATATGTGTGAGTTCAGCAACATGAATTCACACTCGCCAAGGCTAATCTGACGATAGCCATTGAGAAATGTCCAGTTCAAAAAAAAGTGAGATCAACACTGAGCCCCTGAAATAGCACAACCCTTTGTAAGAATCAGCCCCTATCTGAGAGTGAGTTAGTTACAATGGACTCTCTTCCTATCATAAAAGGGCAGCAGTTTGTTCTCAGTGTATAGAAAATTAATCTTCATGGTGTCTTTCCTACCTGTCACACTTTTACCAAAAAAAGGGAAACTGTGAATTTATAGAATTCTTACCTCTTATTTGCCATCATATTCTTCCATATGCTTTACTTCTGACCAAAGAATTTATATTGCAGTAAATAAAGCGTTGGAATAGGCTCATTTGTACTCATAGAATTCATTAGTTTTACTGTGTTATCCATCATTGGAAGGTGGAATGGTTCTTCTGACAATTTTGTTAGTGTGCTAGACAGAAGGAAACTCTTTATCAGGCTCAGGTAATGTCCTGAAAGATGCAGTGGATTCTCTAAACCAGCAACCAATATATCTTAGTGTTTCTTCATTATTCCTGGGTCCAGGAATCAAAGGGTGGAAATGAGTTTCTCTCACTATTGCCACTAGTGATTCACTTGCAAAATTTGTTCTCTCCACCCTCAGTGTTATGCTCTGCTGGTCTAGAAGTCTTAGTTGCCAAGGGAAAGATGCTTCTATGGGGAAATGTAACAGTGATGACATTAAGCTGGAAGTTGGTACTGCTTGCTGGCCACTTTGGGCTCCTCATGATAAAGAATCAACAAATAAAGCAGAGTTTTGCTCTATTGATAGGAATGACTGTGACTTTCAAAAGGAAGGAGGGGGCTGGGGATATAGTACTTCCCTAGTATGTGCAAAGCCCTGGGTTCAATTCCCAGTACAGAGGTAGAGTGGAGGAGACCAGAAAGGAAATTGAACTACTAGCAAACTGTAACATAGTAAGAGCTATGTCTGGAACTCAAGGATATCTCTTTTACTCTCACGTACTGTGAGGACCTTGCTTACTGTAACAAGGTATATGGAAAATGACCCAATACAAGTCCAGTTGCCAAGGCCTGGATCCTTCAAAAATGAAGATTTAAGTCACCGTGACCAAGTGACATGTTTGCTGAGGACAAAGGATATATGGAATTGGTAGCAACAAGGGAAGTTACAAATACCACTTACAGCCACAAGAACAGTTATGGAAATTAGAATGGTAACACTTATATTTATTATTTTGATATAAAATGTATTTACCAATTCTTTTTCTTCCCCTGTTGTCCATCTAATATAAAATGTGATAAATGTAATTTTCTTTTGTATTAGTTCCCTAGGGCTGCTGTAATAAAGTACCACAAACTGTGTGGCTTATAAGAGAAATTTATCCTCATATAGTCTGGAGGTTATAAGTACAAAATCAATGTGTTAGCTGGTCAGTTCGCTTCAAGAGGCTTTAAAGGAGAATCTGTTCTACCTCTCTCCTGGCTTCTGGTGGTTACTGGTAATCATTTGTGTTCCTTGGTTTGGAGACAAGATCACTCCAATCTCTGCCTCCATTGTCATGTGACATTTTGGGGATATGTGTGTGTGGGTCCAAATTTCTCTCTTCTAGTCAGTGAAATAGTCATTGAATTAAGCTCATCTTAACTCAGTATAACCTTTTATGAACTTGAGTACATCTACCAAGACCCCATTTTCAAATAAGATCATATTTATAAGGCCTCAGGTTACAGCCTATCTTTTGGCAGACAAAATTCAAACATCTTTATATCTCTGGACTTCAAATGAAGAGTGGATCTCAGCTAGTTGAGGATTTAACGCCACCTCCAAATGAATAAAGTTATAAAATGGGCTCTGTGTCCTGTGTTGGGGAGATGCATTACTTATTGGGTGTCATCAGCATTTTACTCATGTCTTTGTTTGGATGTTACATTTGGTTAAAAGAAGTATAGTTGGCAAGGGATGAACTATGGTGGTTTTATATAGTATCACCTCAGCTAAATCAAAACTATATTTCAGAACTCCATTTCCTGTTTCACACTGGATTAGCCCTAAGGGAAATTTGCATGAGGCTGGAAAAGCAGAATTGAAGCAGCAGCCATTATATTTTGAAGGGGGCCCCAGGAATTATTTTAACCAGCGCACATTTTCACTGGTCCCTTTAGGGATTATGTATCAAAATTATGTATTTTGATGCAAAATTATGTATCAAAAGCTTACTCCTTAAATATGCTCCAACATCAAGAAAATAGCCTGTTAATGAATTGTAAAGAGTAGAAAATACTGTAACAGATTTTAACTGATTAACACTTTACATTAAATTAAAATAATCTCAAGTAGCTCACTTTAGGTCAGAAGCTGTGATTGCAGCTCCTAAAGTTGATTATGCTAGGTATGTGTTCAGTTCCGTGACAAAGGACACTAGATCCTTCAAATAACTCCCATTAAGGTTGGTTAAGGGCTGATGTGGGTTCTAGTTTGTCTTCCTAATTCCTTCTTTGCTACTTCATGTCCAACTTGTCTCCCCGGTGACCTTACTGACTCAGAGATTTCAGGCCATCATAGAGGCAATCCTTTCCCTCTTCCCTAGATTTTCACTAGATTCTACCGTTGCCTGACGTCTGCTCCCTAGAATAAACTCCTTCCACATCTTCTAATGTTTTTGCTTCCGATCAGATCCTGATATACACATCTTGCACGAAACATTGACAAAGGTGGTCCCAGAGGAAGAAATCAGAAGCTGTGGACAGCACTGCATTTATATCCTACCAACTCAAAAGGCTGAAAGTCATCCATAGACAGCTGTCATTTTAGACATTATTTTTTTTCTAAATACTTTATTATTGCTAATCTTCTGGGCACCAGTACTTGCTTTTCTACTGTTTCTTTCCTACAATCCACATACACAATTATCTCTGATCAGAGCTTCAAATCAAACACCTGAAATTGAATGCTACATGTTTGGGAAGAAAACCCCACAAATATGTGCAAAAGTGGCGTATTTGTAGGTGCCTGTCCAAAAAGAAGGCAAAGGTCAATATTGCCAGATGTTTTACCTTTCACAAGGGAGGATCCAGCTAGTTAGAGCAATTTAGTAGCATTCCTAGTTCATTTTTGGAGTGCAATTCAAGTTCTAGTTCCTTACCAACACAGCTTTTACTTTTACTCTAGTATTCTGCTTCTTATATTTCATTACTCTCAGTGGTTCATCTCTCCCCATTTACTGCCAACATATGAGTGCTGGGTTTTATGTCTTCCTTTCATATCTCTTTCTCCTTGTCCTTTGTTGTCATCTTCCCCGAGTTACCTCCCACACTGCCCAACTTGGTCCAAAAGTAGCTGGTATAAGTACCACAAAATGTGAACTCTCTATCCTGGTTAATATTCACTAATTGGAGAAGTGCCAACTATTGAAATATGTATATAGAAAGGTGGTGGAGCTCCTGGTCTGTCCAAGTTAAGTGAACAATGCCTATATTAAATGCTTTTAATTATTCTATTAAATCGTTAAATTCATTTGGCATAAAATGATGCCTGCATTGGTCAGTGACCCTGCTTTCTCACAAAGACACGGTTATTTCCTAGCTTAGTACTCAAGTTCCCAGGCAACTAGTAAGGCCTAGAAACCTGGGAAGTCTGATTTCTAGAGCAATGGCTTGGTTAATCCATATTGTTTCCATGAAGTGGTTAAATTCCTCTTGAAAAAATAGAGGCTAAGTGACCCAAAGCAGATTAGTAGAAAAGACCTGAGTCCCTTTCAGAATTCTTGGTATGCTGGTTGGCAGGATTCCTGTCTGTCCGAGACAGAGACAGGCCTTCTCTTGAAATCGTAAACTTCCAAAAACATAAATCATTTCCATGTAGCTCAAGAACAGAAACTGTATTCTTTTTTTTTTTTTTTGAAATAAAGCACTTTACACACTATGAGAAATTTAACATTTGGATTTAAAAAGAGTCTGATAAATTGCTACAAATTTTAAATCATCAATTATGTATCAAAAGCTTACTCCTTAAATATGCTCCAACATCAAGAAAATAGCCTGTTAATGAATTGTAAAGAGTAGAAAATACTGTAACAGATTTTAACTGATTAACACTTTACATAAAATTAAAATAATCTCAAGTAGCTGTTAATTCCTGTTAAATTCAAGCTCTACTTTTCATAAAAGAAAAAACTCAAACACTTTAAGCAGAAATCTATTAAAAATAAACAAAAAAATATTGTCATAACATTTGTAAGCAAATGTTCACAAAAATATTTATGTCAAATATAGTCACGTAGCATGAGACATGCCAGAATTCTTCAACTCTAACTCAGACCTGGAAAATTTCAGTTTGTTGCAAATCTTCCCTGTGGCTAAGTCTCTCTAGACCTATACTTCAGTGAAACAGGAAATGTTTGGATTGTATTCTTCCCCTACCCCCACCTGTCTGTGGATTGATAACCCTGTGATACATTAACTAAGTGCTGCTATAGGTAAGCTGTGCTTGCAAAACTGAGTCTGATCTGCTAAGACTAGGGGACAAAAAACCTGCTGCAAATGCACTATCCAGTGAATGCCACCAAAGATGTCAATTGAATAAGTGGCAATGAAGGCAATGAGGACTTTGGAGACAGAAATGGCAGATTGTCACAAACAGTTATCGATTAGCCATTGGGAGATCACTGACTTCTAACCCATCAGGCAGTGATTTGGTTGTCAAGGCTCGAAGGCTGATGAGAATGCTCACATTCTTGAGGTCACCTTAACTAGGGCTTCCACAATGTAAGAGGAATTATACTTATGGATGAGGATGACAGGAGAGGATAATAGGGAATGGAGGGCATTCATAACTGGGCACATCAACCCTGGAGATCTTCAGCTTCCTCGAAGATTCTCTGCTTCACACCCTCATCTCCATTCCCTATGTTAAAACATGTGCTTTTAATTATGTCATATGTACAAGCTTCCAGAGGTAACAGAGGCTTAATCCTGAGTTGAAGTAAAAAAGAGTGGGCAAAAACGACACATCTCAGAATGAGTTTCATTTATATAATGAAAATAAATTTTTACACAATCAACAGAAACACACAAAGTTTGTTTTTGCTTTTTTTTGCGAAAAATATTTTTAAATAAATTTTTGTCATTTTTTTTTTACATTCTGATATACATATGTAACAAGGTTTATGACACTATAACCAGAATCAAATCCAAAAAAAAAAAGGAAAAAGGTGGGAAGGAAAGTAATCGGTTTTGTTGAATTTCTTTCTACCTCCAAGCTGGCAATTTTGCACTATTTGTCTATCATTCACTTGCCAGCTCTAAACTTATTTGCACACTCAAAACACCATATTATTGCACAAGAGCCAGTGAAGGCCTATGGTATAGTGGTCAGTCGTTCCTTGTTGTTGTTTCAAAAAGTTTCTTCAACCCAGAGAGGGGGGAAAGAAAAGTCCAGAGCATAAAACACTATTCTCTATTTCTTTAAAGAATATGTGAAGGGTTCTTAGACCACTCAAGCTGCCCTGATCTTCTCTTTGCACCAAGGAGCACAGCAGGGCTTGGTTGGGTGGGGTTTTTATTTCCTATATGGATGGCCCAGGTGGCTCCTAGGTCCTCATGATCCAATGTCTTTTCTACTTACTTTTGGTTCTTTTAAAATGGTGTATATGGGATCTTAGGTCTATGAACCTGCACAGACTATTTAGTCATAAACTCTACAAAAAGCTTAAAAGGAAAAGGGGGAGAAACAAGTTTTATTATATTTTTATTGTTGGCTTAAAAAAAATGACCTCTTTAACTTCTCTGCTTTGTCAGTTTGTGGGAAGTAAATCTCAATGGCATCAAAAGTTATAGTCTTCTCACACTTGTTAAAAATAAAGTCTTTAAACAAGTTTGTTTCCATTCACAAACTTTACCCCCAACTAAAAAAAAGGAAAAAAAGGGAGAGGGACCCAGAACCCATCCTCCTTCCTTTTTTGCCCCCCAAAGGAGAGCAGCAATCCTTTCCACCCTGACCACCGTCACACGACCGTCTCCACACCCATCAGCTTTGGCGTAAGGATGCGTGGCGTCACACCATTGTTTAGGTCTTCCTCAAACTCCAGCAACTGCCCCATGAAGTTAAGATTTGGAGAAATAATTGGTCGTTTGCCTTTGACAAATTTGTAAGCATCAGTCATGGTCATCCGTGTGTGCTTCATCAGGTAGGCGATGACAATGGTGGCAGAGCGGGACACTCCGGCCTGGCAGTGGATGAGAAGCCCCTTCCCACACTGATGAGCTTCCTCTGAAAAGAGAGAGAGAAGAGATGAAGGGAAGGAGAAAGAGATGGACAGAGACAGGTTAACAGGGACCTGAACTTGCCCAGGCTTCATTTGGTAGAGAAAGAAAATAAATTTAAATGGTTTTTAAAACTAAGTACAATATACTAGTCAATTCTGCATGCTCAGGTCACACTTCCAGAACCAGCTAAAGACAGTATTAGCATGAGAAAGAGGCTACATATTTACATTTAGAGAGGAGATGGAGTAGAGGAAGCATTCATTGGAACAGTATCTCAGTATCTCAAGGCAGGACAGAAGCTGAAGCTGTACTTCCAGCACAATGAATGGGCTTATGTATTAAGCAAGCTGCAAATCAAGTAGTACACCTCTGTCAAATATCTAGTTTCATTGATAGAGGAAAACACATTTCTTTGTGTGTGTGTGTGTGTGTGTGTGTGTGTGTGTGTGTGTGTGTGTGGCGGGGAGGTACTGGGGATTGAACCCAGAAGTACTTTCCCACAGAGCCACACACCCAGCCCCTTTTATTTTTTATTTTGAGACAGGGTCTAGCTAAGTTGCTTAAGGCCTCCCTAAGTTGCTGAGGCTGACTTTGAACTCAGATCCTCCTGCCTCAGTCTCCTGAGCTCCTGGGATTGTAGGCATGTGCTACCATGTCCAGTACATTTCTTTCTTTATACTACAGAATTGGGAAGTGAAAGGAGGGGAAGGCAGGGGATGTGGGGATTAAGAGAGATAGTAGAATGAAACAGACATTATTACTGTATGAATGTATGTGACTGTATGACCATTGTGATTCTACAATATGTATACTCAGAAAAATGAGAAATTATATCCCATCTATGTATGAAACAAAAAAAAAAAGAATTGCTTAGTTTAGGAACAGACATTAAATGGATGAGAGATTTTAGCTTCTCACTAGGAAAGTCAATTATGGCCAAGTTTAAAGACTTATGGTTTAAACCAGAGTGTCGCCCTCTCTTAAGTGTTCAAAATCCCCCTTGCATTCATGGAGGCTGCACCAGTATGGCAAGGATCGGCAAGATGGAGGAATTCCCACATTGGCTCAGAATTTGAGTCCCCAGAACTTCAAAGCTCCTGTCTGAATAATGGGAACAAAACCAGGTATCCCACTCGGAGAATATGGGAATATTGTCATTTGATTCAGGAATATGCTGGCACAGTTAAGCTCTAAACCTAGACTCCACTTAGTTTGTGTTAAGCACTGAGTAGTTATGATGTTAAACACCTTCTGTTTTCCAAAAGCCACACTATGAGATTTTAGCTTATTGGATAACAATGAAAATAAAATTGTGCCCTGCAGGTTAGGACTCTGAATTGCTTTCAGGCCAAATGCTGTTTGTTACTGGTTTTGTTTTCCTTCTAAAGAGCATGTAAGCCTGAGTAATCTATAAGGAATGTGAGTACTTGGGTTGAAATCCTCCCAGGACAAGTGTATCTTATGCTACTCATTAAATGGGAAGCAGATACCCCAAGGCTCTCCGCCTGGAATGAAGTCAGGTGGGACCAGTCATGACATCATATATCAACCAGGAAGTTCCCTGTCTACTAGGGGACAAATATTTCTTCTGCAGGACTCAAGGACTGGCTCAGATTTTATTAATAAAGAATCTGAAGCATCTTTACACTCATGTTGGCCGGCTGGGAATTAATTAATAGGGCATTACAAACACCGTTCCAGTATTTTGTAGAAAGGCTCATGGCCTGGGAATCGAGAACCCTGGATCCCCATTGCTTCTCTGACACTAGACTTCGGAGAATCTTGGAGAGGTCACTGTACTTATCTGAGTACAGCAACCTGTCTGAATTTCCTTCCAAACTGAATACTTCATGGTCCTCCACTGAAGATATAATCAGCAAAGGAAAGAGTTGGGCAATGTGACCAAAGCTTGTCAGCTCTTCAGCAAATCCACCAGGCTCTTAAACCTGAGGCTTTTTTATTTTTTATTTTGTTTTTCTGACGATGGAACATCAAACATGATGGGAGAAAGGCCAATGACAGCTTGCTGCAATAATGAGGAAAAGTACCGGGCCAGCCCTTTACCAAGATAGCAGTTAGAGTCCCTTGGAAAAATTATTGAGTGTCTGCTATATGCTAGAGTTCTCCAAATGGTCCCTTGAATCTTACAGCAGAGTTCAAGGCTGCAGAAGTAACAAAATTTAATTAGGATTAGGCTGATGGTTGCTTCCTTTTAAAGATGAGAGCCTGCTATTGCTTGAATTGTTCTCCTAGGACTATCTAATCTGATCTTTCCTGCTTCAGTTGAGTTTGCAAACTGTCAAAGGAAATCTTGTATCATCTCACCAGCACTAACATCCACTCCATTTTGTTATCAAGTGCTTCAGAACCGAGACAAAGCAGAAAGGGAGGAAGAACTTGACTCCATCCCTTTCTCCCTCCTCTAGGATGAGGCAGTGCATAAGGAGGTTCACTTTGGCATTACCAGTCTGAAAAAGTTTCTTCAGATCAACCCTTCAGCAAATTCTACCTGTATCTCAGCCTCAGGTGAAGAGGTACCCACTGCAACTTAGTTTGATTCAAGGTAAGGAAATGCAGTCACCTCTCATGCTGGGTGAACAAGGCTGAGTAGGGTGCTAGGGAGAGATGGGCATTTGAAAGTGATATATTCACTTATTTCATGTCCTGCAGGACTCTGAGGGGACTTGGCAGATTGGGTAGCAGCAGTACCAGCTCTGATCCTCAATTCCTTACTTTCCCTCCATTCTTCTAGTATTAAAGCATGGTAAATGCTAACCACTACCATTTTTTTTTCCATTGAGAATTTGAGGGATGGGCATTTCTAGTTGAACAGATGTCAACCAAATTATTTTTTTATGTCCATCCTGATGGCTCTGATATGTTAAGAATGAGGAGGACACTTTGGCTGCATTAGGTGACAGAACCCCAAACACCTCTGAGCAGCTGTTTTTGAGGAACATAGGAATAAACCTTGGACTTGATTTCAAAGCAGGAGCCAGAGGGAAAGGAAGGCAGAGGACAAGGACTCCCAATGGAGATACTTACCAATGAACTCAAAAGCCTCTTCAAAGTACTGCCGCAGATTCTGCTTGTTGCTGTCGGTGGCCGGCAGCCGCTTGTAGTTGAAGAGACCTTTCTCGTAGTGGTAGAGGGGAAGGTGAGTGGTGACGTTGATGACATAGCCGATGTTCAGCCGCTGCATGGTGTCCAGGTCCTGAGCGTCCTGCTCATTGCCAAGGAACAGGAAGGGCAGGATGGGCGTCAGCTCTGCATTCTCGATGTCAGGGGTGGTGGGGACAGACTGAGGTAGCAAGCTCGAGGCCGCAGATGCACCGCCCCCCACCTCCCGGCACTCTTGGAGCTGGAGGGAGTTGTCACAGAGGTTTTCATGGTTCTGCTTAAAACTACTAAGTCCACCTGGAACACAAATACAGAAAGCAAGATTAAGATTTCAAAGCTGGCAGAAAATGCCAACTTCACAGTAAGAATCAGAGTACGTTGTTGCTTAGATGGATGTTTATGTATGTATGAACCCCAGACCCAAAATGCAAGAGTCCATTTGGGGAGCTTCCAGGACCAGCTTCAGAGAGTCTCTCTGCATGGAGGACTCTAGAAACATGCTCCTTATATACAAAGTGGGCCATGTTGTTCAGGAATGAGCCCCGTGTAGCATCAGGCAATTTCATCAGCTGCAAATGTGATCTGCCTCAAAGAGCCATAAGCTGTATGCTCAGTGGCCTATATAGAACCTTGCACTTTGGGAGCAGAGGAAGGCATGGATGGCATCCTCTGGCCGAGAACTGCTGCCTGTAATCTGGCCCTGAACACGTGCCACCTTGTACCTTCATGCTCACCCTACCTGGAAGGCCACATCTGCTCCCAATACAGCAGAGGGCTTACAAGCAGGGACCGTGGCTATAACCCCAATGCCACCCTTCCTGGCTCTGTGACTTGGGCAAGCTCCTCCCTCTCTGTTCCTCTTCTGCTCAGATGAGGGTAATATCTGAGTGTGAATATGAGTCTAAGAATAAATACATTTAGCATATTGTCAGGCATATACTATTGCTCAGCAAATGTTAGTTATTTTTATAAATATTATTTATATGAATGTCCAAAGGTAGAAGCAGCTGAGAAATGATTGGAAAGGACAAGACAGGGTTGCAGGGACAGGGGAGATCATCCTTAAGGTCTCATTCTGATGTTTTTGCCTGCAGGTCCTGACATTTGTCACCTTTGACTTCCAGTAGAAGGGAAGTGGAGTAGCTTGATCCCTTGAACCTGAGTTTTGAGGGTCATAGGTATATAAACCCCTCAGGAAACCTCTAATGGATCTATGAATACACTTTAAACATAAACCTCTGCTCTGCCTCCAAGAATTATGGGTCTACCATAAAAAGTTTAAGCTGTACCTGTTTCCACAATTTTTAAATGCAAACATTCCCCCACCCAAGTATAGTTTCACTTATGGAAATTATCTTAGGAAAATCATTTAACAAAAGACCTTTAGCTAGATATGTGAAGACATCCACTATGGCATTATCAGTCTAATGGAAAAAGGAAAGCAAACAACAAAATAAAAATTAAAAAGAAAGTAAATTTTATTTTATTCATTCCACAGACTATTATGTGTTCATTAAGAGTAGTTATGAAAAGGTATGAATGAACAAAGAAACTGCTTAGCATTAAGTAAAAAAAGCTAATTCAACAATAATTCACCAAAAGCTGAAGGACTACAGAGAGAGAGAGAGAGAGAGAGAGAGAGAGAGAGAGAGAGAGAAAACACATAATGTTTAATTTAAGTTAGGAAATATATAGATTATACTTTATTGTTTTGATTTTCCTTTAATACATGTGATATTCAAATGCACAGATGAATGAACCCTAAGGATTATTATGAGGTTTAAATTATATAATATACATGTTAGGGCTCTGAAATCTGAATTGACATTATTAGCACTGAATGAGCTCTAAAATTCTGAAAAAAACTAGATATCCTCTTGCGTTCTCTTTGAAAAGGGGGAAATTGGAAAACTCCTATTAGCTAAAAACCACCAAAATACAACATTAATTCCCATAGATGCCTCGTGTCTGTCTTGATAGTCTTTGGATTCAGGCAGAAAACACTAGGACGGATAGGATATGGTTCTGTTGAAACAAGGACAGGAAGTCTATCTGTCCACTAGCTTCTGACCCTAACATGTGTTCTCCATTTCAAGTTTCACATGTGACAATCACAAGGGGAAGTCCAGACTAAAGCCTAGACCAAGTATCATGTCTATGTACAAGCAATGGACCCTGAAACAGCTGTGCAAGACAGAGAAATCCCATTGTCATTAAGAGATGGTAACAATCCAAAAAAAATTCAAAGTCCATATAATGGTCATATAATGATCATCCAAAATGAGTCAAGTAAAAACTTTTGTTTTTCAAAAAGAAAAATGAAATATTAACTCATTCTTACCGATTTCCAGAATTAAACTTTGCCCATACTGTTATGTATTATGCTATGAAAAAAAATGATAAAGTTTGAGCCCAAAGAGAATTTTTAAGTACAAAGAAAAAAAAAGAATACAAAAACTTCATCAGTGAATACTTTAAAAAATTAGAATAAAATAAAAACTAGCCATTGTTACCATGATAAGCTCAGAAGGCACTCTGTTATTTTAAAATCTACTCAGCTTTGCCTCCACAAAAATACAAGTAGACGGTTCCACACTGATTCTATGATGAGAGCCCAATTCATTCTTTTAAGAAAAAAAATCAGTTGAGACATTTTTCTACATACGATGAGAAGAAAGACCCCCCCCCAAAAAAAAGTCCTCAAACGAAGTAGGAAATCCTCTAAGCAGTGTGTGTGTGGGGAACTTCTCTCTGTTCTTATTTAGGGTACTCAAGCTGTAATTTGTGAGTTAAAAGATAAAATAAATTAAAAAGCATGCCAGAAAACTCCCCACACAGAAAAAAAAAAAAAAAACCAGCATAGAGCTTTTTAAAATTCTGTCTCTACACCTCCTTTCCCAATGACATCAGCTGGAGGCTCCCCACCTGCCCAGTTGCCATAGCAGTTACACAAAGACATACAATGACATCAGTTGGCATGATATCAGCTCTTTGAGTGCAAACAATACAAGAAGAACTACTTTGTTTAAGGCCTTTGGTGCAACTGTGTTCTGGGGAGCCAATGATGTAATGCTAACAGGTGGCATGGGCCTTCCATTTGCCTAATGGGGGAAAAAAACCCATGGGAGAGGGGGATGGAGGGAATTTGAGACAGACACACACAGAAAGCTCCAAATTGCAGGGTGTGCTCATGTGCAAAATTATGTGTGTATTGTATGTATGTTTGAGCCATGTAAGAACTCTGTTCATGAATTATTTGAACGGGGAGTAGATAGCACAGGAGCTCTTTTAATTCAAACATATAAGCTAGAGACAAGGACATTCTCAGTGAGGGTCTAAAGAAACAGTCTCCTGTCCAATTTCCAGTCTGCTCATCAACTTAAGCATCGGTTCTCATCGAAGGGTAACACACATCTATACACAACTGTTAAGAATCTCTCTGGACGGTATTGAAAGCAAATGAACCAGTAGTAGCTTGCAGTGCCTTTTTTTTTTTTTTTTAAGAGAGAAAACTGCAGAAAAAATATGTGGTGTTTTTTTTTTTTTTTCCCCTTTCGTGGTGGTTGGTGGGGTGAGTGGAATTGGCAGCTGTGGGGGAGGGGGGTGAGTAGAACCAATTTCCACCCACCCTATCCCATCAAATACCACCTGAGGCCAGCCTGCCTGATTGCTTAATGAAGAGCTTTAATTATGTTTGTTGTTACTATATGAGAATATTACAAAATAGTAATTAACCAACAATTGAGGTAGAAGCAGTGTGGTGTGGTTAACAGAGCAGAGGTTAGAGGCAGATAGACCCAGGCTATCATTGTAATTCTGCTGGGTAGGGAGTTGTGAGACCTACAAAGGTCTCAAATCATTTTCTCCTATTAAGCCTCGGTTTACTGATCAAGTGGATATCATATCATGTACCCTTAGGGTTTCGATAGAAGAGGTCTATGTAAAGATTTTGACACACAACCTGATGTTTGATAATTAATCTCTTATTACCCCAGTACCATCAACCCAGGTCTCCCCTGCAATTGATCTGTGCTCATGTGCAGTGATCAAGAGCAGGGGCACTAAGGCCAGGCTGCTGGGGTCCGACCCCTAGTCAAACACTAGCTGTGAGATGCTGGGCAGGCTTCTCACCTCTCTCTTCCTCAGTTTCCCCATATGTAAAACAGAAATAATAACAACAGTGCCTACCTCGTGGGAATTTGTAAGGATTAAACTGGTTAATAAATACAAAATACTTTATTAACAATGTCCAGCACACAGGAAGCACTTTTCTTTCAGTACTTTGGGAAACTGTAATCTTAACGATCTAAAAGATAAAATAATAAAGATCTAAAAAAATGCTTCATAATGATTGTAAATGATTATATGATTGTAAATGACTGTAAATGCATCAAGTGTTAAAGTTTGAATAATATAATTTTATCATAAAAAGAAACAACAGCTCCCTGTCCTTCCTAATCACAAAGGATATATACTTTATTAGGACAATTTATTTGTCCTAACTTTCCCAATAAAGATTACATGTCTTTGGATTCCTAGTTTTTCCACAGGAGGACTAAATTTTTAAAATAAAACTGCTCTTCTTCCCTCCCTTCCTCCTTCCCCTAATCCCTACCAACACTAAACCTCCTTGTGTACACAAGAACCTGCAGTCATCAGTGGAAATGTTTTTGAGACATGAGCAACCATGGTGGGGGACATTTTCAAATCTTATCTCAAAACTAGGTTCCCTGCCAAAATGAGCATGGTGAGCACACTGATTCTGAATGGTAACAGCAAAGAATACCCAGCACACCCTAAGAAAATACATATTAATACCACCCGCCTGGTTTTCTTTTCTCCAATAGGAGGTCAGTACAGCGACTGTCCCAGAGAAGCAATGGATTCTAGTTTTAGGGGGAAACCTTTCTCTGTGGGTGCACTGCAGTTCCCATGGCTATTGTGACTACTGCAGCCTTAGAAACAGAAGGGTCCTCTGTGGTGTAATTCGGAAGCCATGCTCTCTGGCTGCAGAGTCGAAGAACCTTCATCCACATGTGGAATCCATAAACAAAAAGTTCCCACATCTAAAGATGAATAGCACTTCTGCACAACCTTTTGGTTATTATGCTAAGCGGGATGTGAGCACCTTCTGGAACTTTAAGGAAAACATTGTCTGAAGGTCAGCAAACAAAATGAGTGTCCAAAGAGGGGGTGTGTATAGTCTCAAACTGGACTCTTGTACAAGTTTGCTGCAAACACATTGATCACTCCTGTTGTCGCCTTGTTTTTGCTACTGGGTTAATCAGCCTTTTTAAAGTGAAGAAAAGTACTTTGATGATCGAGGGAAACAGATTAGAGCCAGACTCCTTAGTTAAAATCTTGGTTCCTATTAGTCATTACCTGTGTTACCTCCTTCAAATTATTTAACATCTCTGAAGTTCCGAGATGACATCTGTAGTAGTTCAGATATGATATCATCTATCTCAAAGAATACAATACGGATACAATGTCGCAAAACACAAGTGGAAAAGATACTGGAAAAGCATGCATACTCGTTTGTAGGACCCCCTTGGAAATTGGAGCACATTGGAGCAGCCTCTTAGGATGCTACCTACATGCAGGAGGATCTTGGTGGAAGAACAAAGCATGGATAATTGTAGCTGATGAAAGGTTTCCAAAGCTCAAACCGACAAAATGGGGTCAGGATAACTTCATTATTTTCAGGGCAGAATGGCACCTAATGTCTGGAGTAACAGCGAGACATTATTTTGACTTCTTATGTTCTGTGAAATTATCTTTACATTCCACAGGTACAATTGGGTATTTCACAGAAACACTGGTTTCAAGCCAATGTGGCCTGGTTCAGTTGATAAATGTCTGGTGTATGAAAAGACAAAAGCTCAAAACCTTAAAAAAAAAAAAAAAAAAAAAAACCCAAACCAAAATAAACCAAAATCTCAGTATCTTGAATCCAACTGAGTTCCTCTTTATTAACTGGCACAGTGTACTACTGAGTCTTCTGGGGAGATGTCAGTCCCTCTCCTGGCCTCTCTGGTAGGGTACACGTTGTCTACAGGTAGCTTAAAAGCCAACCTGAGAAGACAGAGCATGGAAAGAGCTTGTCTTGGATTTAGAATGGCAGGCCGGCCACACACTGACCCACTTTCTCAGTTACATCTTCTAGGCTAGATTTCTTCAACTATAGAAAGGGGACAGTACTCCTCAGGTCTATTATAATGTGTAAACCACCCATTCTGGTCTCTTTCAGAAAGCACTGAAACCCTGTAGCTATTGGAATGATAATTGTCAGTGGAGTCTAAACCTACTCCTAGATTAGAGTGCTCCAAGTAGGCTCTGCTATGGTGATCCTGTAAAGGATGGGGCAGATGGTTCAGCAAGGTGGGGAACAGGAGACCATCTGCCAAAGCAGTTGCCAGCAAGAGTACAGGGAAGGGAGGGTGAGGCAAAGGCCCTGTGGTTGCCCATAGAAGATCTGCTCCCGCAATGGTAGTCTTCTTGGGCCTAGTCGAGATTCCACAAATGCAAGAGCAAGTGGCATGCAGGTCTTGGGGTTGGCAGTTTCCCTTGGTAACCTCCTTATGTTTAGTTCTTCATATACTAAGACCTCAGTAGAATTTGGGGTGGGGGAGAAGATATATTGGCTATCAAACAGCAAAAATGCATTGTGGGCAAATTTTCTGCAATATACACATATATGTATTTTATCTTTATATGTATTTTTACATACATGTATACACATACATTCCTAAAAATTTTAAAAATAGAAGTATGAAACATTATGTATATGAGATAGTTTTTATAGAAAATTACATGTATTTACATTGCCGTGAACAGCTCAATTTATTGAGGAAAGATGTGTAGATCATTATTAGGTCCACAATTTGTTTCAGGGTGACTACTCTCTGAAAAAGTTAGTTTCAACGCGCCACCATGTACACAAACAGGTAGCCTTGCTCTACAGGTAAAACTGTGCTAATGAAGACTTATTCTTTTAGAAATATTTTGCTTTTCATGCATATCCAAATGAATAGCTTTAACAGTACCTAGGTTCTTGGAGAGCAGGACTACCACTCTTATTTAAGTCCATTTGACACAGGATCCAGCCATAAGTCACATCAGGAGACTTGCTGATAAATTAGCAGGAGGAGGTATAAGGAAAAGGTACAGAGCTAGGGAGCAATCTCTTTATGGAGATAACTTTTCACTTTATTTCTTAAGTTTCCTAAGTTATGTCTCATGCCTTCTTTAGTGACAAATGATAGGCAGAAATCACTTCCAAAATGCCCTTCATAAAACCATCTATTACGATAGATCACTTCTGTTCTTATAACATTCCTCTAACCAAATTGTATTTAGTAATGTTTTGAGAGAAAAAAAGAAAATCCCTGAAAACCTGTTCTATAATTTGTTTCAATTTTGAGCTCAGAGTCTTCTCTGTATTTTCTGCTGGACAAAATACAAACAAACAATTTACGGATGTTCCCGTGAAACGGACACGGTTTATATAGCTGCTGTAACTCTGTCACCAAGTTATTCTTATTTCCCTTAGTTTATACACAATCCCTTCCACCTCAACACTTTGGTCCACTAGAAAATCTAGCTTTCTGGAAATAAGCTAATGCTTGGTTATGAATGCACTTACCAAGGGCTAAAAACAGTATCTTTTTCTCCTTCTGAATCTGTATATGATTAACAGTGTGCTTTCTTCTGAAGTTTTTGGTTCTATGTGCTTCTACAACTATTTTCAATTATTAGCTTGTGGTAGGAATTCTGGTAATAGATGGCTTTCTCTTTGATAAAAACTTTGCAATTCCCCTCAATAGAAATATATTTTTAAAAATTCTTGTCTAAACTTTAAGTCAGAAAAATCCAATGATTCGGGAAGTATGATTTATAAAAATCGAAAATGAAGCTTTCCTTGGAAGTCTTCCAAGAGGGACAGACCCTGGAATGTTCTGTCAGTGGTTACAAAGATCCTGCCCTCTGCCCTAAGGCCCCACCTTCCAAGTTCAGAAGCTGCCTCTGGGCTTCCCCATCCCCCTCCCTACACAACTGGTGCCTAAGAGGACTGGGGATTAAACTCCAGCCTGCTAGAGTGGCACAGTCTTCACAGAAATCCCTAGTCACTACCCCAAAGGGAGAGATAAGCTTCGGAGGTCCCCTTCCTCACCCTTTCTACTTTAAAGCTTTCAAGAGGAACCAGTGTTTGTGTGTATTTGAATAACACAGGCAGATTGTTGGAGAGGATACTTCACAAGTATGTAAATACAGCCTGCTCCTTTAAATCTGTTACCTCATTTATTTACATTAGAACAGAAAGCACTGCCAGAAGCAACAGCTGAAGACAGTCATGTAATTTTCCACAAAGACAACAATTAAACAGCTTTGTGTTATTTTAATGAGCAGATGACTTTTATGTGCGCAGGATTCAAAGGGTAAGATCTCCGAGTTCCCAGAGCCCGGCAGCCCCCTCGGGTCTGGCAGGAGCCTGAGAGACTGAGGAGGAGCAGCCTGTGGCCTCCTCCTCCTCCTCGGGAGCCTGGTGGTCTTGGTCTCCCAGCCTTGGTCCCTCAACCCCATAAACCCATTGGGGGAGATGGGAAGAAAATAAGAGTGAGATTCCACCTGGAATATTTATTTGGTGCTTGAATTGTCTATGCGTCCACAGATTTGTTCTTAAAAAATTGAAGAGTGGCGGGGTTAAGTGGCGGAGCCCATTCCCCTCTTGCCACAGGGAGCGAGCCCCCCTTCCTGTCTCCCTGTGGGTACCTGAAGATGGGGATCGGCAGAGCTGATTCCCCAAGTCACTCCAGCCAGCAGGGTAGGGAGTGGGCCTTCTGCAACCCCCCCCCCCCATTGGGGCCTCATTTGGAGAGAAAAAGTCACAGCAGAATTTCTGGTGGGTCCACTTGTCCCTTTGACCCCCCATCCCAGCTCCCAGAGGCCCAGTCTGAGGAGTCCTCATTTTTACCAGGAGTCCCTCCACCTCTAGATTGAGCTCCACACCCAGGATCAAAAATGACAATTAGATAAAGTGATCGGGTTTGCCTTCCAGGATAAGGCTTCGGGATTCAATAGGGAATCGCTATCTACTAGGAAGTGTGCCTATCAAAGCATAAGCTAGGGGTGGGAAGGCCAAGTTCTGGCTGCCCCAACCTTCCCTGTCCATGATTTACCCAACAATATTAGCTCAGACCACTCAGTTCCAAGAGACGGAGGCACGCTCAGACACTCAGCTCAAGCCTGGGATTTTCTCAATGGACATCTCCCGTCCCCACCCACCATCAGTCAGGACTCAGTGGAGGAGATCGATGACACATTTGATCTTTGATAAATTAAAGACGGCAATCATAAACGAGGACAAGGACCATGAATCTGCACCGAGTTCCTGGATGCTATGAAAGGGGACTAATTAAACGGGGTTTGTGGAAGGCCTCTTACTGTGGGGGTTAACAAGGGACTAACTGGCTTGTGAGGAGAGGAGAGGGAGTCACCCAGACAAGGAAAGGCAGGGAACTCAGGAGGCCTGTGAGACTCAAAGGACCCAAACACAGGGAAACACAATGAATGGCAAGGGTGAGAGGGTAGCCAGAGGACATACAGGGGGGCACTAAAACCTTTAGGAGGTGGGACCTACTGGGAGGAAGTCATGTCACTGGGGTGTGCCTTCAAAGGGGATACTGGGATCTGTCACTTTCTTGTTTCTCTTTTTGCTTCCTGATCACCCTAGGGGGAACAGGTCTCCTCCGCCATGTTTTGCTCACCAAGATATAGTGTGCCACACAGGCCCAAAGCAACAGAACCAAGTGACCATGCACTGCAATCTCTCCAACCACAAGCCAAACTAAACCTTTTTACTTCTTTCCAGTTGTTTGTCTCAGGTGTTTCATCATAGGGACAGAAAAGCTTAGCAACATGGCAATTGACATATACTCCAAAACTTGGGCAGCATTCTTACCCTTTCTTTCCATGAATGCATTTTTTTTTTGTTTCTGCTATAAACTGATAGTGTCTCCCCAAAATTACCATGTTGAGTTCCTAATCCCCCAAAGTGATCATATTTGGAGATGGGAGCCTTCAGGAGATAGGCTTAGGGGAGGTCATGAGGATAGATCCCCCAGGACAGATTTAGTGTCTTATAAGAATAGACAACAAAGAAATATTCATTTTCCTCTGCCATGTAAGGACACAGTAAGGTGACTTCACACCAAGAAGAGAGCCCTCATAAGGATCTGACCATGAGGGCACCAAGACCTTACCATGGTGGAGACCTTTAGCATCTAGAGCTCTGAGAAAATAACTCTCCCTTACTTACACTACCCATCACAATTTGGAGGTGGTTTGAGTGTATTAACCAAAGTCTCATGTGCTGGCTGTTTGCTCCTCAGTGTGGTAATGGTGAGAGGTGGCAGGACCCTGAAGAGGTGAGGCCTAATGAGAGGTACTTAGGTCACCAGGGTGTTGCCCCCGGAAGGGCTGAATGTGGTTCCTTAAGTATTTCTTGAGACACCAGTTAGTTCCTGTGAGAACAGATCATTACAAAAGGGCAAGCCTAGTCCCAGAATCCCTCCAGCTTCCTCTCTTGCTGCCTAATCTCTTCTGCCTGTGCTCCCACAGTGATGATGCCATCCACAAAGAAGCCCTCACTAGAGAGGCAACAAGCGGAGGAGCCACTCCATTTTGACTTTTGAAACTATGAACTAAATAAACCTCTTATCTTTATAAAGTATCTGGCCCCAAGTATTTTGTTATACAAATAGAAAAGTAATTCATACATAGCTCAGACAGACTAATATAGCCCCACTTTTAATCTTTATTCCTAGTTAAGCTTAGAAATATCATATCTATTTTTAAAGAGCTATACCAAAGCCTGTGAGCCAACTAAAGAAGTGAAGCCAGAAATGGTTCAAGGCGAGGATGGAGGTGGCTACCTTCCATGACTGGAAGAGGCAAATCCCCAGAGCCTTTCAGAACCTAAATTCTAGAAGTCCATTTCTTTCCCAAAGACTCATCACTCCTCATTAGCTATAACCTCCTCGTGGATCAACATTTGCTCAATTCCTCCCTGCACCCAAGAAAATCCTAGCTGTCTCTGTGTTCCGGATGCTACTCTATACAACGTTAAAGCCCCACCTTCTCCTCTTACTAAGTAGCTGCATACCGGGAGTAATCCATCAAGATGGATTAAAGGAGGGGGTAAAAATCCATGAGATCACACTGCAAGGCTGAAGAAAGAAGAATGTTAACAGGAGCAGGGTGCTGTAAAACACAAAGCCATATTTTTCCCAAGAGCTCAACCAGATACTCTGCATTATTGCTTAATTCTCTGAAGAGAGGGAAAACACTCTCTGCTTTTCAGTGCAAAAGAAGTTTAAATAATCAAGCATTGCTAAACAAACAAACAGAGGAAAGCCCAGTAAAGCTATTCATTAAACCAGACCAC
Source organism: Spermophilus citellus (assembly GCF_964194105.1). Taxonomy (NCBI): domain Eukaryota; kingdom Metazoa; phylum Chordata; class Mammalia; order Rodentia; family Sciuridae; genus Spermophilus; species Spermophilus citellus. The sequence goes on along the minus strand of NC_138187.1, from coordinate 115,684,647 downwards.
AGCACAAAAGGAAGACTGTTGCTTAATAGCCCACCCCCCCACCTCACCCCCGCCCCAAGGATTGACATTTATCTTAGACCCCAAATTAAACACATCACAACTTCATAGCAAAAATATGTTTCCCGATGGGATTTAAGTAAAGTCCAATTAAATAAATCTCTAGAAATGTCAAGAGCAAGCCTCAAGAGAGAGCATTCTTCTACTGTGAAACATTCCCATTGGAAATTGCATTCACAAAAGGTCATCTAGAAACATCCATGACAAGAGGGAGTTGGGAAACGGGACACATGGCAAAGTTAGACAAGTGAATCCCGGGTTGGGTTCTATCTCTAATATCAGTATGGAAGTACCCAGACTCCTCCTATGCGCCTTAGCTTACTTTGAATGAACTCCCCCATGTCCAAACAGTTCTTACAATTATGCAACTTTGTATGATCTGGAGGTCAAAGGGCAGTGCCTGAGGGAATTCAGGAAGTGGTAGGAGAAAGAATCAAATGTCAGTCTCAAAATTTGAAGTGTTTTCCCGAACTAATGTTTTCAGTTCACAAAAAGCATAGCAACAACTTCCTCAAGCCACCAAGTTGAATTCTATATTTGGCAAGAACATTAAGCAAGGCTGAGCATTACCAATCAAAAGCCAGAAAGAGAAGGCATGAGCTATCCTTGCACATAGATCCCGCCAGCCACTCCAGCCAGCCACATCCAACAGTCAGGGCTAAGCTTGGAAAGACCCTCCAAAGCCAAGTAGGGTCTCGACACACTAAGAGACACACAAGGTTGCATCAGGTCAAAAGCCTGTATGTCCTTGGCTTGAGTGGACCACCTTCTGAGATTAAGGGAGAAATAAAACAACCAAAGCTCCTATTTAGTGCTGAAGAGGTGGGCTGGACACATATATTATCCACATGGGCTTAAAATAATAAGCAATTCAGCCTAGGACACTTAGAATGAAGAACTGACCTTGAAGACACCCCATAGCCACACTGCCATGCTTACCAGGCGTATCCCCTTGAAGCCATGCCTAACACTGCACAGGGTGACCAGATGCCCCGAAAGCAAGGACTCAGAAGGTAGCCTTTCTTTCTTCTCTGAAGTGATACTGGGTGCTACCTCTCTGACACATATTGTCACCTCTGGGAGCTGGGGTTGTGGCTCAGTGGTAGAGTGCTTGCCTCCCACACATAAGCCACTGCCTTCGACCCTCAGCACCACATAAAAACAAATAAATAAAAATAAAGATATTGTGTCCAACTACAACTAAAAATTAAAAAAAAAAAAATCAGCACTTTGGGCAATCTTTAAGTTTCTTACACTTCTAGCATTCTTTAAGTTCAGCACAGCTTAGCTCCTCAGATACAAGTGAACTGATGATAAGAAGATCCGCGCTTGTGAGGGTGCTTGAGGCCTGCATGATCAACTTCCTGTTTCAGGGCCTTTGCATTTCCTGATCCCTCTTCCTGGAACATCTCTTCAGAAGTTCCTTACCCCAGGGTACTTTTGCTCTCCTGGTCCCAGACTTAAGACTTCCTAGAACCTTTGGAATCTCCAAAGTGATAAGGGTGTCTTTTATATGCTAATGAGATGGCTAGTGACTGACAGCCCCTGGAGAGGCTCAGGCTGGGGCTGGTCACTAGGGAGAGACTTTGAACCTGGGGCCGAAGGTCAAGCTGACCACCTACAGCCAATAATCTAATGTAATCATGGCTACTTAATGGAAACACCATCAAAATTCAAAAGGGTTTGAAAAGTTTCCCAATTGCTAAGCATGAGGAGGTGCCTGGAGGGTGGTACACCTGCTGAGAAGGTCATGGAAACTCTATAAACCTTCCCTATAGCTTTCCTTTCACAGTTCTGCCATCTGGCTGTTCCTCTACATCCTTCATAATATTCTTTACAATAAACAGGTAAACGTAAGGAAAGCATCTCTCTGAATCCTGTGAGCTGTCCTAGCAAATTATCCAAATCCAAGGAGTGTGTTATGAAAACCTTGATTTATAGCAGGTTTGTCAGAAGCTCAGGTCACAACCCGGAGCTTGTCACTGGCACATGAATGGGGGCAGTCTTGCATGACTGAGCCCTCAAACCTGTGGGTTCTGACACTACCCTCCAGTTACAGTGTCAGAATTGAGTTAAATTTCAGGATATCCCATTGGTATCAGCTGGAGAACTATTTGGTGTGTAGAGGAGAAACACACCTACACAAAAGCACTCTGTGTTGTGAGGTTATTAGTCCGTTTTCTGTTATTATAACCAAATATTCGAGGCTGAGTACTTAAAAGAGGTTGTTAGCTCATAACCTGAAAGTCCAAATAGCATGACACTGGCTCCCATGAGAAACTCCTTGGCTGTGTCTCATCACAACCAATGGCACCACAATGACAAGACGACTAGATCAGGCCATTCAGAAGTCAGTGCATGGACAGGGGGCCAGGTGTGCTCTTTCTACAACAACTCTCTCTTAAGAACTGAGAATCCGAGAGAACTAGGTCACCCCTTCCCCCTAGACCTCTCAGAGGCCCCACCTCTTAAAGATATACCACCACCCAACACTGTCCAGGTAGGGACAAAGTTTCCCACATACAGATCCTTGGTGGCCACACTCACACTAATCTGTACCATAACAGAGTGTATATTAGGAGAAAAACTGTTTCCCTTTAGACTCGTATAGTATAGGTGATTCTGACTGACCTGTGACCAAATGTGTGGTCTACTCTGAGGGCTGCTCCCCGACTTTCAACTTACAACTGCTCTCTCCTTTCTCTTTCATCACATCATGAAGTTGTGAAGTTTTATGGTCCTCAGACCCCTTGTCACTATCTGAAATTATTTCTCCTATGTTTATTGTCATTATTGAACTGTGGACCCCAACAAAGTCAGAATTCTGTTTGTCTTAGAGGGAACAGAGAGTAACCATTCTGTGCACTGGGTCAGGCTGTCTTTGCCACTTTTCAGTATGACCTTGCAAAGTTGCTTAACCTCTTTCTTACCCTAGTTTCCTTATTGTGAAATGGAGCTAACAATAGTGCCAACTATTAGCTATTGCAAGAATTAAATGAGCCACTACATAGTAATTATTCACAGAAATTGTTTAGCATCTGATTTGTGTAGTAAGTGCTCATTAAATATTTTTAGATTAAATGCATGCTAGAATGAGATGGAAAGAGCCATTAATTATGTGCTATTCAGCATTATGCTAGGGATATGAGAGATTAAAAAAAAATCCTAAAGGAAAAATTCTAATAGGAGAAAGAAGAAAAGATAAAGGACGATTAGAGAAAATTTAGGAAAAGGACTGGCCAAAGAAATGTTTTGAGAATACACTGTGGATTGACCTGAATGACATCATGTAGCCTTGATTCATACAAGCAGGTACAGGACAGCCAGGTGAATTCCCGCAGGGACTTAGAAACCCTAACTTTGCCCAGGCTGGGAAGAAGGGCTGATGAGAGTCATGCAGAAGAGGCAAACTCTAGAGTCTCATCAGACCTTAAATGTGACAAATGGGCACCCTGGAGAGGGCTGAGATTCAATACCAATCACACTTGGTGGCCTCTAACCCCTTCTCTCCTCTCTGTGCTTCCCCTTTAGGCCATTCCCTATGAGTGATGATTGGCAAAGACGGATGGGAAGTATCATGAAAGAGACAAGAAGACACATGGCCTGTCTGATGTCACTGGACAGGGGAGGGGCGGCTGGCTCTCAGTTCAGTTCAGCACACGATGAAGTACTCATTGTAGGTTGGGGACACCAAATTCAGTACTGGGCATGAGAAACTGATGAGGATATGGCTTAGCCCCCCAAGAGCTGAGAAGCCTCCCACTTACACATGGTCAGCAGTGACAAGATTCAGCCTGTCAATGCTGCTTCCCCTGCCTCCTTTTGAGTGGAAACAATATCAGATCTACAATGAGGAATTCCGGGTTCCTCTTATCCCTCCTATCAACTGTGCATTTGGGGGCAAGTTACCTTACCTTGTGATCATTTAAAATCACATGATTGTATCACATGAGCTTTTTCTTCAAACAGAGGACTTTCTCTCTTTGGAATAAAGGGCCACTTCAGTCCTAGTTCTCTTGCGGGGCTGTAGCACTTTCTGGTGCTCTTGAAAGCTTGCAAAGGAGCCTGGAAGGGAATGGCTAATGTGCTGCCTGGGCTCTACCCTTTTTAGACACTGATACTCACATTTGTCACTGACAGTGGCAGGGAGAGCTGCCTGAGGGTTATCTGGCCAAACCATCCCCCCCTGTAAAACGGAACCCCTCTGATCAGCAAGGCTGGCCAGGGAGCCGTGTGCAAAGAGCCCAAGGTCAGCCCAAGTGAGAAGGAAGTCAAGTCACGTGGTGTTCCTAGAGACCTTTCACAACTCCAAAACCTTTTTTTTGGTTTCACTCCTGGTTTTCATGGATGCAGGAAATCTCCCTCCCAATAACTGGAATTTGTATTTGTTTTTTTCTTAGAAATCTGCCTTCCAGGGTGGCTCCACAATGTACTTATGGGAATCAACTTTTCAGGATCTGGTGACCTAAGAGAGCTTTGCAGGACACGGGTAGGGCCTGTGTGTGAAGAGAAGAGTGACAGTTAGCAGGACCACAAATGAGAGACAGTGTCTATTTTAAGCAGAGAAGAAGAAACTAAACAAAGGAAAAAAGGGATGGAGGGTGGGGGTGGGAGTTCATGACTAAAAATGCCAAACAAAAGCAAATAATGAAAAGGCGACATTTGATTTCAATGCCTTGTTTATAAGATATAATAGGACACACCACAAAACGTTTCCTGACAATGCAAAAGGTTAACCAACAAAATCCAAAAAACAGGCCTTACTTATTATTGTCACCTTAAGGAACTCAATCCCAGCATCAATATTCAAGAATCCCTGGTATCAAAGGGATCCCGACAAGCATCAGTATCTATATCTATGTCACCGTCAAAGCTAGGATGCCATCTGGAAGGTGGACTAGCGGGAGCGTTCTGGGCATGGAGGGGCCATAGGTTTGCTGGGCCCCAGGCTGAGCCTAGTAGTCAAAGGAGTTGATTAAAGATTGAGTCGCTTTACAAGTCCAACATGCTACTGACCATTGTCACCAAGAGCTTTTGGTTAGTTAGATCACAGCCCTTGGTTCTCCTAGCCACGAGGCCTTTAGAACACATAACCACAAGAAAGCCTGTCTATTCTTGCAATGCTGACACTAGCTCACCTCAGAGCAGACGCTACATGTCAAGGCCACGTTCCCCAACACCCCAAGACACCAGCCACAAGCTCAGGGGTTCTCAGGCCACTCACACTTCTGACGAACCCGTTTACAAATTCTGTGGTTCCCACAACCCCTCAGGTTCTATAATTTGCTAGAATGAGTCACAGAATTCAGGAAAGCACTATACTTATGACTGCAGTTCTATTATACAGGTTGCAAATCAGGACAAGCCAAATGAAGGCACACCCAGGGAAAGGTCTGGAAGGGTCCTGAACAGGGAACCTCTGTGCCCTGTCCTGTGGAATCAGGACACATCATCCTGCTGGCACATCAATGTATTCATTCAGCAGCTAGGAAGCTTAACTGAGCTTTGGTGCCCAGACTTGGTGTTAGGGTTTCATTACTTGAGCATAATTGATCAATCAGTGACCTTGTAATTGAACTTAATCCTCAGTCCAGCTCCCTCTTCCAAGGAGGAGGAACTAATGCAAAGCTCCAACACTCTGATCACAAGGCTGGTATTTCTGATGACCAATTCTTACCCTGAGTCATCTCATTAACATAAACTCAAGGTGTGATCTAAGGAGCCCACCAGGAGTTTAACAAGGACACTCCTATTCTTCTGGAAATTCCAAGGAATTAGAGGTTATCTCTAGCAATCAAGAACAACAGCCAGACAAATTTTATGTTACACAATTCCACAGTAACAAAGAGAATAGGCTCTAGAATCAGACAGGTCCCAGCCTAGCTTTCTGCTGTGTAACTGTGGGCAATTAACCTCTCTCAACCTCAGTTTTCTCACATAAATAATGGGGATATAATCCGATTATCACTACCATAAATAAATATCAGCAGTATCTGATAGAAATGAAATGCAAAGATTCTCTTTCTAGTTGCTGCCCTCAAGAAAGTAAAAAAGAAACAGGTAAAATTAACATGAATAATATATTTAACTCAACATGTCCAAAATATTTCCATTGCAACATGTGATCGGTATATTAAAAGGATTACTAGTGAAATATTTTATTTTATTTTTTTTTACATCATGTTTGCAACCTAGTATGCTTTTCACACAAATAACACATCTCTGTTTCACTAGCCCTATTTAGAGGGGTCAATAGGCACATGTGGCTCATGGCTACCATACTGGACAGCACACATAAGAGATATTGTTATTGCAATTAAATGAATTAATGCTGAGTGCCATAATTATCCCCGTTCTACACATGTTAACTAAAACAAGTATGTTTGTGTATGTGTGTGTGCATGCAGAGGTAGACACAAGGACGGAAATCTAAGGCACTAGAGACCACACAGCCCTAGGAAGTTAGTCATCTCCCACAGACATCAAAGAGCCCTTTTTATCCCTAGGAAAAGCAGCATGTGAACTTGGAGGAGAGAGGCTCTCTGATCGATTATCCACAGCATGCTCTTCTATTCGTATTCTCCTATCTCCCAGGCACACATTTTAATACCAACAAAATCAAGTAGCCTTAGACAATAGCTTTCAATGGGCAAAGACACTCTGGAAAGCAAGATGCAGCCAGAGGAGGAAGTCTCCAGGAACTCTGAATAGCTGGAGTGGGGAGGAGGAAAAGCAGCTGGGGTGCTCCCAGCCCCCTCAGGCCACTTCTCAGAGCCACTGTCCCATCAACAGCCATTCACCCCTCCCCAGTCCCCTGGAAAAAAACTGCATATCATGAATCCACAATAATGTCGCCAGTAGGAGATTGACATCAAGGTAATTATTTAGGCAGCTTTGTACCATCTGATTCTCAGGCCCCAAAGCATGTTCTAATTTTTTTAACCATAAAAGATATATGTATTAATATGAAAACTCACTCTGTCCCAATTCAGCTTTTCCTTATCTTTGCTAGAGAGCTACCAGACAACATCATTCCTATATTAATCTGGTTTCATGGATTCTCACTGGAATGGGGTGGGCCTTCCTTCAAGGTAGGAATGAAGAGATTCACCCTTCTTACGTGATATGCAAAATTAATTATAATAAATTCAATCCAATTCATGTACTTAATCAAGGAAGACAAGTTAATGTTCTCAGAGAATCTCTCTCATTTAAAGGGCATTTTACCTCAATTTGGCAAAAAGAACAAATGGGGATTTTCTTTCTGTTCCACCTATGTTTGCTTAAGGACTCAGGAGACCAGCAGTGCACTAAAACTCCAAGGCTTAAAAAGGGGGGAACAAACACATATGCTCAACAGCTCACAGAACGCCTAACTCTCAAGTCAGGCAGTGGTGGCGCAGTGACTCGGGAGGTTGAGACAGGAGGATCAAAGAAGTTCAAGGCCAGCCTCAACAATTTGGTGAAACCCTGTCTCAAAATAAAAAAATAAAAAGGGCTGGGGATGGAACTCAGTGGTAATACCCCCATGGGTTCAATCTCCAGCACAGGGGGAAAAAAAAAAATCTAACTCTTTCTGCTTTTATTGTCCCTTTAAAGTGTTTTATCAACACTGTAAAACTGGGAGTGACTCATATTTATGAAACAAGGAACCCTTGTTGGCCCTGATAGATCATTCACTTCCACAATAACCTCTGGGTTTTCATAGCGCTGAGTGGTGCCGCTAAACCTCCTCACTCTGCCCACCGAAGGAGAGAGAAGTCTAAGATGCACAGCACACGTCTCAGAGTTTGAGTAGCATACATACACAGGATTTGCAAAGATCTGAGATCAAGGTCAAAGACTTTCCATACAACTAACAACTTTGATAGGTAGCTGGCTCTTGAGTTTTGGAAAGAAAAACAAGAATAAAAAATTGAAAGTAAATGAGGGGAGGTTAAAAAAAAAAGATAAACCCAAGCGGCCAGGCACAGTGTGCACCCCTATAATACCAATTGCTCAGAGGCTGAGACAGGAAGATTGTGAGTTCAAAGCCAGCCTCAGCAATTTGGTGAGGCCTTAAGCAACTAAACAAGACCCTTTCTCTAAATAAAATACAAAAAAGGGCTGGGAATGTAGCTCAGTGGTTAAGTGCTCTGGGATCAAACCCCAGTATCCAAAAAAAGAAGAAGAAGAAAAGAAAGGTAAAAACAGCCTTAATTTCCATTAATTGGCAAATTGGTTAAGTAGCATGTGGTAATAAGGCAAATTAGAGCATTAAAAGAACATTTATGACAATAATACAGGAAGCAAAAGTGTCTGCAATCTAAAGTGAAATGAATTTCAGTTTCTATATGAGAAACTCTGGGAAACATGCTCTTATATGGGTAAAGAATGATGAGAATATGTAAAAATGAAACTAGGTCAGTCAAGACAGGATTAGTATTTTTTTCCTTTTAAAATTTTCTTAATATTTCAACTATGAGCATACATGAAGGGTATTTGCTAAGATTAATATTTAAAAATTTTTCTTACATAGAAATAGCATGTAAGTTTTCAATTTGGCACCAATTCAGGACCCCCTCCCCACCAAAAACCACTATGTAATCCATCTATCCACATCACTAGAAATACCAGATTTTTTTCAAACCTTTAAACAAAATGATCTACACTAAGCATTAGAAAGTCTATTCTATAGGGGTGATGTCAAATCATTTTATGAAACCATATTTCCCACATACCCCTTGGGTAAAAGTAAGTGAATCATTAGTAATAGTATTTAATTTTATAATCATAGTAAGTTTTTAATAAACGTTAGCCGTGATGTGTCAGTCATTGTTTAAAGCACTTTTACATATATTATCTAATTTAATCTCCCATTCATCCCATGAAAAAAGTGCTGTTAATCTCCCCATTTATAGACAAGGTAACTGAATCACAGACAAGTTAATAATTTGTCCAAGTCCATAATTAGATTAGTGGCAAAGCCAGAATTCAAACTTCAGAATCTGTGCTCTTTACCTCCAAACCACACTTCCTTTGCAGGAAAACACAAATTCTTAATAGAAACACAAATTCTTATTAAGAATTTGACTGCAAATGAAGGGGGCATCATGGGCTTATTTAATGAGAAGTCAGTTAATAAGCTCATAAGAAAGGTCTACAAAGAAACTGTGAGCTGGCTAAACACGTGCACCCACGAGACTTGCTTACTGAATACCAACTCAGACACAAACCAAAGGATTACATGGCTGCTGGCTTAAAAAATAATTCTGAATTGAGAGCTAAGAAGCATGAATCCTGTGCAATCTCTGTTACTAGCTACTTACATCTTGGGTAAATGACCAGTTTCCATATCTGTAAAATGGGTGAGGTGGACTGAATGTTTAATAAGGTCCTGGGGCGGGGGGGGGGGTAGATTTTAATTCAACATATAGAGGAGTGAATGCCTATCTTCAAGAGATTATAATCAACGTTGTTTTTTAAGACTGCTGAGGTTCTCCTCAGATCTCTCATTTCAGAAAATTCACCCTGTTTTACTAATGAGAATTTATCAATTAAGTTAATACCTTGAATTTATTAAAAACTTTCTTAAAATGATAACTTTCTTTTTTTTCAGATTAAAAAGATGCTCTTATTTGTAGATTTTCTTCCCCATTCACTGATTCCACACCTTGATCAGTCACACCCACTCCTCTCACCCTACCACAGGGGACCTGGGATGTTTGGGGTGATGTGGCTTTACCAGCCGAAAGGACACACGTGTCCAGTGTGTGAATCTAGATGCCCTCTCAAGACAGAATTCTGAGAAAAAAGCTGCTTCCAACACAGGCCTTCAGTGTCTAGTTTGTTATTCTTCAGAGGTATTCGTTATGCTTGTTCCCAGGGTCTGTCACTGCCTCAACCCCAGGTCCCCCAAGCTGTATTGGTAGACTTAGACGCAGAAGGAAAGAAAGGAATTGATAAAGTTGAGGAATGGAGAAATGAAAAACAATAATCACTTGATAGGATCTCAGTTCACTTATCCCACAGAATTCACTTTCCCAAAGGCTAATGAAAACTTACTAGAGATTCTTTCTTCAAATATAAGGAAAAAACAATCACGAGTTTATCATGTATATCAATAAAAGAGAGAATCAATACAAAGCACAGTTGATCAAATGAATACCCTTGGGCATTAGGGTCTTTGGGATGGAGGGACATGGGTGCATTACATATTCCTTTTTACTCATTATTCCTAACTTCGGACCTCTCTTTCTTCTGACTTATCTTATTTCCCACTCTGGAAACTGAGTAAATATATTGATATATTAATATCATTATCCTTCCACCCACAGGCTACTAGAAGAACGTATTTTAAGGTTCTAGGCACTAAAAATGCCACAAGCAGAAGCACAATCATGCTATGCCCAGGCTCAACCGTGTACCTGATGAGTGATCTTGGACAAGGGTCGGCACGACATAGCAGGTAGGTTCCTGATTCCACTACCAAGGTTTCCCATCCAATGCAAGCTTCTTTCTAAAAATTGTTTCTACCAATGACCAGGTTCAGGAACTGCTGACTCTTCCCCCAAGCAACCCCCATGAGTGCAATATGAATTTGACCCATAAGTGACCTTCCTGGAGTGGCTATAGTGAGCACCTTTACCTTTTTGTGAGCCAGGTAAGTCGGATCCAATGCACTTGCACAGATTACCTGGTCAAGGGCAAATCGCAGTGTCCAGAGCAAAATCTGACAAGATGGATATAGAAGTCCTGAGATCCTGCACAACAGCTGAATGTGCCTGTGTGAAACTACTCCTTTATTTTGTTGTTGTTGTTTGTTTTTGCTTTGATCCTCCAGACCTCTGGAGCAGTCCAGGAATCCTAACCAGTGCACTGTCTCTCTTATGCCTGAGCACTAGCCCTATTAAAGCCTTGCTTGGATGGTACTGCTTTTGCCTCTTTGTGATTTCTATCCCTAATTAAGCCAAAAAAACCCTCGGATGAGTTGGCAACACAAAGATGGTAAGTAATGTCAAACAGAGCTATACTTTGCATTTTTGAGATTTTCATCCTGAATTGAAGGATGGGGGGGGGGGGGATCCTCATGCTAATTGGTAATGCACGGACCTCTGAGTCTCAGTCACTCATATGTAACTGCTGTTACAAGAAATGATGCAAACAGCACAGAGTCTGGTATAACAGAAACACTCCACAAATGTCAGAAATAATCATTGCAACTTTTCAAAGTTTCTTTGATTGATTTCTTAGTCCTTTAAAATCTCTGCCATGACCAAAATTTAAAGTTTTCAAAGGCTAGGATATAGTTTGGGTCAAAGTCACCAGAAAGCCACCTCTACCCTAAGGTCAGAGTAAAGCAATGGAACTTTTACATGAGGATATACAAGAAAATTGGGGAAGAATGATGGCATTAGAACTAACATACCTCACAAATAAAGCATGGCTAAGGCAAATACCAAGAACAAGAAACAGCTCACTTAATAAATAGACACGCGGCCAGCCTGTAAAGAAGGTGGGTGTTAAGTTTTCCTTTTTTCTGTGCTGGTGATGGAACAACCCAGGACCTTTCTCATTCTAAGAAGCTGTTCTACTGACATACCCCCAGACCCTATACTTCATACTTCTTTCTTTTCTTTCTTTCTTTCTTTTTTTTTTTTTTTTGCAGTGCTGGGGAACTGAACCTAGATCTGGTGCAAACTAAGCATGTGATCTACCACTGAGCTACCCCAGAGTCCCAAAACCAGGCTTTATAATTCCTGTTCTCTCACTTGCTAGTTAATGATATGACAAAAATATTTATAAGTGGGGATATAAAACCTCTCCCAGAAAGATGCCCTGAGAACTCAATAAGATACACATATCACACCCCAATGCCCAGCACACAAAAAGCATTCCATAGGTGAGAATTGTTTTCTCTTCCAAACTGCCTGGGAAATAATTCTCTAATTTCAAGGATGATAGGTTAGAAAGAGCCAGAGTAGTTACAAGTGTTTAAATGATGTTCTACGACATATTCAAATATCATTCATGAGAACCCTGAGATCCATCCTCTTAAATGTAGTATTTTAATAAGAATAGAAATGCAAGATCTAAGAAAAGGTCCCCTGTCCTTTCAGGAAAGGCTCTCTGAAAAGTTTATGTCTAGTCTCAGCATTTTGAGAGAGAAAGAGAGACACTGAATGACTAATAACAATAACAGAGTCTTGAACCTTGGAGCCCAGAATTCAAGTCTGAGAGCTGGAAGATGTACTGCTGTGACCCTGAGCAGGACTCTGCCCTCCTGCTATCCTCTTCTCCTGCTTCATAGGACCTCTTATCTCAATTTGTATCTTCTTCTTTCTTGCAAGTAGTGATAGCTAGTAATAGAGTCCAATGGTAGTGGACTTCGGGGCCATGATGAAAAAGTGTGAGATTACTGTTTCCATAGAATAAATATAAGGTGTATTTTTTTTTCGTATTTTCTTTTGTTTTTTGTTTGTTTGGTTTGGTTTGATACTGGGATTGAACCCAAGGGCGCTTAACTACGGAGCCACATCCTCAGTCCTCTTTTGTATTTTATTTACAGACAGGATCTCACAGAGTTGCTTAGGGCCTCACTGAGTTGCTAAGGCTGGCTTTGAACTCACGATCCTCCTACCTCAGCCTCCCAAGCTGCTGAGATCACAGGCATGCTCCCCTATCCCTGGCAGAACTAGACAGTGATGTTCTGACTGTGCACACTAGAGACAGCCTCCTTACCACAGAACACAAAATACAATCAGCTGAGCTCACATTACAGCAAGAGAGGATAATTTCCTCAAAGGCAGGACAAGCCTGACACCACTCCCTTGGCTAGGCAGTTTCAGCAACTACCAGAAATGGGTAACAGATGCAACCCACCTGCAGGGGAGTAAGACAAGAAGGCAAAACTCTGTGGAAACATAAGGGAGAGCTGGGCTTTGTTTGGTTTCCCATGAAATTGGAGTGGGGATAGGGGTGGGAATGAGTCAGCCTTCACCATAAATAAAGCATTAAGAAATTCAGATAATTTGATGACTCCATTAACCGGTTTCTTCCTAGAAATGATCTTCTACTCTGCCAGAGACAGAGCATGGGGTAATAGCCTTTATCTTGTATAAGAGTACCAGGCCTGCACAGTTCATTTCCCTGTGCAAAAGCACAGACTACAGGTTTCCTTCTCCTTTAAGTTAACATAAAATATGAACCCTGCTCGGGGAAGGAGATAGAGAGTTCTCAACTTTTAAGTAATAAGAGATGACACAAATAACCTGGGGGTGGGAGGGAGGGTGCTAAGATCTTGCTCTTGGGTTTGGGATGAAAAACATCTAAAAAGTCAATTCTTCATCACTAGGAAATAACATTAACTTGAATACAAAATGGGTATTTTTAAATGTTTTACAATTAAAATTTAAAATACATACTCATTTATCTTCTCTTCGATTTTTTTCCTGAATGACTAAGATCATACTCAATGAATGTCGAGTATAAAGTATATAGAAACAGTCAATAAAAATTTGCCAAAGAGGGATCCTCATTGTTTAGGAGAAATAACAAAGGCTTTAGAGTCATGGAGACTTATTTATGTTTTCTTCTCAGTCCTGTCCCTTAAGAGTACCACTTGCAAACATTGCCCCTGCTGATCCAAGCAGGCCAAAACCTTATGTCAGAAATACTGTTGCCACGCTTGTTTGCTTAAGCATGCCCTTTTTCACAGAGAGCATGCAGGGAAAATAAACACAGGCCTTGTTCCTATCAGCAACACGTCCAAAATTAGTGGGGTTCAAATGATAAAGTTCCACTCCACTGCACAGAGTAGTCCTGTCCACCCTGAGCTCCACAGGCAGTGAGAGTGCGAGTATATTTCCTTTTCTATTAAAAACCAGCAAATCATTTCTTTTCAAATCAAAACACCACTGGAAAGAAATTTTGTTGGCCCATAATGTACTTAGAGAAGGCCAGGCTCTTATTTGAAAGAGAAAAGGAGAAAAAAAAAAAAAGTACAAACATGTACTTCCCAGGAGAACAACATTTCCTGAAGATAAACTGCTCCCTAAATAAGACTGTGTGGCAGAGGAGGCTGGAGATCTCGAATACATACAGGATCTTCAAGGAGGAGAGGAGCTGGGAGACTGGCCTTGTCCAAATGGGCTCTCATTCTAACACCTGGATTTAAAAGGTGATGGTGAATTCCCAGCTGCACACTAGTGCTTAGCATGCAGAAGGCACTGGGTGACAGTTACTGAACAAATGAATGACTCATCTCTACCCACCAGGTTGTACAGCCATCGGCCCACCTATCCAAAAGTCACCTGAAGCCTGAAATGCTTGGGCGCTCTGATATGTTTTTCAGCTCTTCCTTAAACCATTTAGTTCCTCAGAAAATAGAACTAAATTAAAGTTAATATTTGGGCCTAGGTATAATGTAGATTGTGAGCTGATTTCCAAAGTCCTTTGAGACTTAGGTATTTTTTGCAGTGAATTAAAATTTCAAAATTAAAAAAAAAGTTACTGGCATTCAAAATTACTGATTAAATAGCTTATACTTTATGCTGTACATTAGATATTATTATCATTGATAATAACATGTACACATACATCACTCTATATACCTGGCAAGACCTACTTTAGCACTAAGGATCAAAGCTCTAAAATTAATCATGCATGTGACCTTGGACAAGTCATAAAACCTCTCTAGGCCTAATTTCCATAGCTGCATAATGAGAAGACAGGACTAGATCAATGATTCTCAAATTGTGCTGCATGTTGGAACCACCTTCCACCCCCAGAGACGTTTTAAAAATCCTGATGTGCTTGCAGACTGTGTCCCAGACCAATTTAACCAGAATCTCCGGAGGTGGAAACTGAGCATCTTAAGTTTTAAATTCCTTCTAAGTGATATCAATGAGCAGCCTGTAGTAACAGGTAACAGCTTCTAAATTATGGACCCTCCCAAATCCCTCCCTTCCCATTCGAAAATCTGGGAATCTCCAATGCAAAAGAAGGGAGATGATGATATCTCCTGGGATTAGAATTTCTACCCTTAGTATGTAGTGCAACTTTTTAGGCCAACTTGGATTAAATTTCCTAAGCATTGCAGTATTTTTCTGACATCCCCAACTCTGACTGCTAACACAGGGTCTAAGAAAGCAAGGTCTGCTCCAAAGGACCCCTCATGCAGCCCCCGAGGGCACGTGCAGAGATGGCTGTGGCAGGGAGTTTTTCTGCTCCTGTGATTGTCAGCCCTCAAGGGTTTACCTCAAGAACCAAGTAAAACAAAGTGTACATATGCACCATTCTCCCCTCCCGTTCCTCCTATCAATTCATGTTTTGAAAACAGAATTAGGCAGAAGGCTCTGTCTACTTAATTTCCTTTTCCATCGCCTTTTTCTAATCTATAATCATTACCTACCACTGCCCAGAAAAGAGTGTCTTGAACTTGGCCTTGACAACCCAAGTGGTTACCTAAACTGATACACATTGGTAAGGAAAAGGTGTCGATATTTAGCCTGCTCCCACAGTCCTGTGCTGAAAATGACTTGCTGTTTCTCTAATGTAGGAAATTCTTAAAGGGCGGGAGTAGGGAAGTGGGGTCCAGGTTCTGACTTACAGAAAACTATTCATGTGCCAGACACTTTATATACACCTCACTTCATCCTATGATGTAAAATTACCCAGATCTTACAATGGAGAAAACCTGGGCCTCTGAGAGGTCAACAGGAGTTGTTTAAATTGGTCAGTGGGAAAGGCTGGACTTGAAGTCAGGTGTAAGAGAACTACACTTCACTTTGCTGAGCACATAGTAAAGGGACAGATGGTGTAAGGACAGTCAGGGGTGGGGGCAGCTCACTTCTATTCCCTTTTCACATGCATTTTAATTAAGAAGCAGGAGGGTGGGTGCAAAGCTCAGACAGAGTACAGACAACTGCGCAGCAGTTCAGGGAAAATGTTCAGGTCACCATTCCCTCCTTACTCCTCCACACCCCAGCTCCTCACAACATACACCCTCCTGCCTCCTTCCCTCTACCCTTTTATAGTCAGACTACAATCCTTCTTCCAAAAATAAATCGGCCTAATGAGAAGCCAGAAAAAGCAAACCCTAAAAGTTTTATACTTTCATTATTCAGTTATGGGACATTAGTTGGACAGATTTATCATCACATTTTTATAAATTCCCCTACAAATAAATAATGCTAGGATATGCCCAAATTACTCTGGCCTCTTGACCCAACATGTTTTTGCAATTACTTGGCACTCCAACTGTATGCTACTTAAATTAGGTAACAGTCACCAAGTTATTTTTAGGCCATAGCAACACACACAGACACAGACACACATACTCACAAACAGACACACACACGCACATACACTCTGCTATACCTAGCTTATTATTTGTACTCCGTTGGAAGAAGAGTCAAAATTATCTTTATACTGGCACTATCATTTCTGTTCAATCAATAGTAATGATAACATTGAGCTACACTTACTTACCATATAAGGAGGAACTATTCTGTATACTTTACACACAATCATTTAATTCTAGTACTGCCATAAACTAACACTGCAATTGCTATTGTTATCTCCTTTTTGTAAATGAGGAAACTAAGGAATTAAAAACTAAGGCAACTTGCTCAGGGGCACAAAAAGAGAAAACCAAGACTAATTCAGGTCTACTGAATCCAAATTCTGCCTTAATTTCTCCACCTTTTATTGCACAGCTCATGTTTGGCATTTAGCCTTCCTTGGTGATTAATCAGAGGCTCAGAATAATAATAGTAAGTTTTTATTTCACATATCTTAAAAAATCCTCAGAACATCCCTGAGAGCCAAGGGGCAGGGAAGGGGGTTGTCAAAGGAGAGGTTTTTATTCATCCCTGAAAGCAAGACAGAGATGGGAAGAATATTTTTCACAGGGTCTCTGATTTCTGAGCACAGCAATTTACATGGTCATTTAATTTTGTAATGTCTAGAAATGTATATTTCAGAATCCTTTTTGTTAGGGAAAAATGTGCAATCTATGTTGATAATTTCTCAGGATTTTTGTAGTATAGAATCTAACTTCCTAGGTTATAGCTCCTAAACTATTTTCCTGGCCTTCCCTTGTCCCACCCCCTAAAATGCCTCTGGTATAGAGCAGGCCTGTCAAAAATTATAGCCAGTCAGTCAGTCTTTGTTTTGTGTTAGCACAAGCAAGTACAGGCAAGGGCTCTGTCAAGATGAGCACCTGACACTGAAGTACTTAGTAGTAAAAAATGTCCATTCTATCCTATAAAATATTCCCACCGTTATTTAAATATTAAGTTTAAACATTAAACACATTTTAATATTTTCAAATACTCTCTATACTATAAACTATTTCAACAACAAGAAAAAAAGAGAAAGCAAATAGGGAAAAAAGTAATAATAGCTTATACTGATTAACAGGGACAGTGATTATACACTTTGCTACTTTTCTACATGTTTGAAAATATGTCATGATAAAAATTTTAAAGGCATATATTGCCATAAGGAGAAGGTGGCAGTAGACTATCTCTTCCTATATAGATAAAAGACAAATTATTTTTCTGAACCCAGCTTTGTTGAAGAAAAAAAAAGTAGCCTTATAAATATCAGAGCAAAAATGGTTGGCTTTCTTTTATGGAAGGTCAAGAATTGTCTAGCCTTCTTATTCAATTTGGCCAAAAACCAAGAGTTGATTAGAAATTGACTTCAGGTAAAACAGACTGTAATTCTTTCAAAGACTTTGCAAATCCCTAACTATTTGTTCATTTGGATCCATTTTCATCAGTTTGAGCAGAAGCAAAGGTCTGATGCCATTTATTCTTCCAAGGATGAGAATAAAACATGAATTCAGACATAGGTCACAACAGGGAGGGGACTATAAATTAGAACAGTAACTTAATCCCAGGGGCTTCCGTGCCTCTTATCAGTTTCTTCCCAACCTGACACAGCATTACTAAAATGGCAACCCAGCAGCCGCTCGACTTGACAGGCAGCACCAAAAATGGAGAGCATGGCATTGAAACCGGGGGACATAAAACCTGGACAGGGAGGGTAGCAACCAGTGTTTACAAACATGAACCAGAGACTCAGATGGGTCAGGCATAAATTACTCCAGATTGTCCTGAAATCTCTGGAAATAAACTTACAAGACCTACAAAGAAGTTTCTACCTTATATTCTAACTACCGCCCCCCCCCACACACATACACATCCTCCCTGGAAAAATCACTCATTCCAAAATGGTACCACTACTACTCTTGCTGAAATACAATCTTAAATCACAGAGGAAGGGGATTCCTAAAATAAATCTCAGAAGAGAAGCCACATCCGGATGGTCTTCTTGGCCCACTCAAGAACATGGGGGAAGTTGTTGACCATTTCTTTTGAGAAAGGCCCACCCCATTCTTCACCTCAATGCTGCTCTGATATTACCTCGGTTTTGCCTAGATGAAAGGACAACAGGGACATTCTAATGAGGATCCATCCCTTTCTCTCATTCTTATCTTGGGTCCCAATTTTAGGCCATTCCATCAAAAGATATCAAATGAACAAAACAATAATCAAGAGAGTACATTACAGACCCACTTGCTCCTGAACTATGTAAATTCAACCAAACTTCCAGGTATTTGAAGAAAAATCCCCCCCCCCCCCAATCACAAATAATCCAACCTCTACCACCAGAGCGTCTTCCAAGTTCACCGCTGCGCTGTCTCACCAACCCGAAAATGACGAGCCTTCTGCTGTGGACACCCAGGGCGCCTGGTGGTGAGGTCAGCAGCGTGTCCTGCCCCGCCCCACTGAGGCAACCTTGCTCTCTGACACTGAGGAACAAGCCCAGGCTGCCCGGATTCTCAGATGCATCCACAGGAAAGGGGAGAGGAACCCCATCTCATCAGCCGCCCTCAGGAGATTGATTTATCAGTAATTGACAAGCCAACCTTCTACCCAACAGGCCCCTTGAAAAATGCAAGGTAAGATCTACAACTCCTCCTGATCATCCCCATGTTCAAGTTCAGGGTCATCTTATTTTCTGTTGCTTGGCATTTCTCCTCTGGTCATGCTGACACAAAAACCATGCCTTTTTTTTTTTTTTTTTTTTTAAATCAAGAATGTCTATAGAAGAAAAGAGACCAGCAAGACCATTTGTCTTTGTTCCCCAAGACAAACTATTACAAATGGGAAATAGGAAATTTGTAGATGGTATTTTCTCATCTGAAAAAGACAAACCAGGATTGTGGTGAGAGTACAGAAGCACAAAAGAAAGGTAAACCTACTGGGAAATACTAAAAGTCAACCAAACAAGAATACAAAAATAAAATACAGAGCTACACAGAGGAAGCCTGAACATATTTGTGACTCCAAGTAAACCTTGAAAGATGTGCCCTTGTGATATCTGAGCCCAATGAGAAAAAAACTTGAGAATAAAGTGTTAAGTGGGTGTGGGAGGGGACTACTAGCAAAGGAATTCAGGACCATATTTCCAAGAACACTGCTTACCAAAAGGCTGAAGACCTCTCGTGGAAAACAAGAATAATGGTGGCAGAGCTGTCCCACAAAGCTAAAATAAGTAATTTGTTCACCTAAATCACCTGTTGCAATTTAAATATGCAAAGTGTTCAAAAGAACCCAGCAACACCTTTGATCAACACAGTTCAGGAGACAGGTTGGAGATGTGACCCAGAAACTGTGTACCTTGGCTCAAAACACAAGAAGAGAGAAGAAAAAGGATGACTATTTCTCATTACTGTCACCAAGTAGAAGATGCCAAAGAGAAGCGAGGTGCAGTGTCTGAGAGCAAAGAATTGCAACTGGGCTGGACACAAGATCAAGGCTCCTCTGCTAGGTTAGATAATACTGTATGGAAGGGGCTCAGAGAAGAGTGGACAATTAATTCCTCCTCTTGGGGCTCAGCTTCACTAACCTCAGAGTTGTTCTACATTCAGTGTACTGGCAAGGTGACCTACTACTCCCTCTTGGGAGGAACCACCATGCCAATTGTTATCAGGTGAAGCCCAAAAAGCACAATGAGTTGGAAAGTGTTTCATAAAAATATCTCTGTCCCCTTGGAGCTTTGGCAAAGGAATGGAGGTATTCGATGAACTTACACTTCCATTTTACAAATAAATTTCTGCCCTTCTTGAAGGTCATTTTATAAGCCATATAAAAGTCAAGCTGATCAGAGGTGAGAAAGAGGAAGAATCTCCCACAAAAAGAGCTGGTACCTGTCGGTTTACTTGTGGTTCACCAGAGTTGCTTCCTCTGTTTCATCAACATTGGTTAGGTCTGAGAGACAGCAACTTTCCAATTAGTTATGGACTGGAACAGAAAGCCACCAGACCAGGCATGACTTGAGACACCATCTGGTGGTATAAAGCCCCTTTTTAGAAGGATGACAAAACAGTCTCAGAGAGGTGAAATGACTTGCACAATGCAAATCAGAAGCCGAATCAAGGGTAGCACCCAGATCTTCTGACTTCCAACTCAGTGCTGCTGGATTTTTCTCACTATACCAAAATAATAAAGAAAGGGCATGGAAGAGAAGACAAGAAGAGAGTCTGTTTTGTTCTCTGGTAGCCAGGGTAAGGAGAAGGCTGCCACTGCTAGGAGAAACCCCAAAGTGAACCCAGCTAAACAGGACTGTGCTTGGGACAGAACAGGGGCATTACCTTTCAACACCAGAGGTTCTTTGCCTTCTCTCTTCAGGGACTCGAGGACTATGTGAAGCGGCTGGGAGGGCATCACACGGCTCGGTTCATTGGTATTCTCATCATAAACTATAATTTCTTTGGAAAAGATCCTCTTGAAAGAGTCCTTGCCTTCCCTACAGGAAATCAAGTCTAGAACAGTGATCTTGCCTTGCTGCAGTCTCCGCCGGCTGATCTTATCGGCACAGTTAATATGGACAGCTCCTTGGATGTGACTTTTGTTGTACTCCATGAAGGGCCTGCAGTCAATGATGACAGGGCCCTGGCTTGGCAGGTGACTCTTGCTGCATTTGGTCATCTTCTTTGCCAGGTCATTGGGGTAGATTATTTTGATGCTGGCTAGCTGCTTGGGGGTCCCTGACACAGGGCTGCCCACCCCACCTGATGGACTTAAAGAGCCTGTATTCTCATTGTTGTTGACCATCTGGTTAGCAGGGCAGGTGGTAGAGGTTCCAATGGCGGTGGTGGCAGTGCCAGCAGCGATGGCTTGGGTTTGGGCCTGATTGTCCTTGTCGTAGGTTGCCACTGTGCAGCAGCTGGCACTGCTGCATCCACAATTCAGGGAGCGGGCAGAGCCGCTGGATGAGGGCATATACGTCAGATTCGCAGCCTTGAGGGACACAACTGTGGTGGCGATGACAGGACGGTGTCTATTGCTGCCTGGGGTGGCAGAGCCAAGATAGCTAGAGTCTAAACAAAGGTTGAGATCCTGAGGTCGGACGGGCCTAGATAGTGCCACTACTACCCTGTCGTCTAAAGGAGACGGAGGCATGAGGAGGCTGAAAACTGGCAATTCAAGAAGAACTCAAGAGTCTGTAAAGAAGGGGAAGGGGGAAAGAAAGAATAAAGTCATATGACACAAAAGGCAGTCTCATCCAATCCCGAGGAAAGGTCTTTGCATATTTCTGAGCAAAGTTGTCCTAGGTGCCCTTTTATATCCCACTATCAAAGCTCCAAACCCATTTAGATAAATTCAAAGAGGATGCAAACCTGAGGTCCCCCATCTATTTGGTTGCTGAGTGTGAGGTTATATTAACCTTAATATTGGAAATGTTAATGAACAACCTTTCCCTGACTACATCAAAGTTCAGCCTTAGAGAAGGTAAAAGCACAAAGAATTAGAAAAGCTAAAGACAGAAAGAAAGGTTCTTAAGAGGCATCTATTCTGGGCCTCATCTCCTGGGCAGAAGTATACTGCAACTGAGAAAAAAAACTCATCTGTTCACCCTTGCATGCTTTCCATTTAATTCCTTCACCCACTGCAAAGGCAAAGAGATGACCAAGAGCATTGGCATGGCTCACAGAAATATACAGCATCTAAATATACATCAGGGCGGATGTCAGCCTTCTGCAAATCAGAATGAAATTATCCCCCGTAAGTGTCTCTTTAACTAGGAGCTATTCTTGCTTTCCATTCTATTAGGTCCTTTGAAAAGCACAACATAGTCATATTAAAATCCCACATGTTTCCTGTTAGCCTCTTATTAATCAGTCTGCATTTCCCCCTTTTACTACAAACTGGTGTCCTAAAACGAAGTCTCAAGCCAGAAAGCCAAGTCTCTAAACCTCAACCCTAGCAGATCCATCACCATTGCTTCCCTGCCCACATTCACCTCACTCCTCTGAGAAAAAGACCCCTTGGAGTCTCCTTCCCTCTTCATCTCCTGCATTGGCACAGGCTTTGTATCCTAGAGCTTCTCTCACTTGGAGCAGCTGATTTATATCAATTTCAATCCCAAACGGATACCCCCCCCCTTTTGGTGAGAGTATGGCTTCCATACAGAGGACTTCAATTCCCCCTTCAACAGAGACAGGCTAATTGGGAAGTGTTTCCCACTGGGTCTACTTCAGAGGGTGCCTGAAAAGGGACAGTTCCTTCCTCCCTTGAGGCACAGGGTCACTGTACAACACAGCCCTTCTGGCTTCTCTCTTTCTAGTAGACATGCATACAGCAAAGAAACCAAATCCCAAGCTGCTCACTTAAAACGAACTTTAAGAACTGCCTGGAAAAATGCCATCTATCATTCGTCCACACACAATCTTCACCATTCTCTGACACAGAGCCAAAGTGTCACAGGCAGAATCCACACACGCACGACCAGGAGCAATACCCACCATGCCAGCCAGCCAGCATATCCCTATAGACTCAGGTTTCTCTCACCCACCTTTGGATGGGAGCAAAGGATCCAACCTCCAACCTCCAACCTCCTCCACTCTCTTCCCTCTCTCTTCCCTTGCGTAGTATTTTATTTTATTTTTTTAAGAGCGAGTACTATTCCAGAAACTGTAACTGTTTCCCAGATTGACCGAGAGGTAAAAGTCTTTGCTATTTTGTTACCTAGTAGGGTAGTCCAGGATCAGCAGTCCACTTCTTTTGAGAGGGACACAAGAAACGTTCAAAGGGACACACGCGGGGACCCCCCACCTTCCCCAAAGTGCGCGGCTCGCACACACGTACTGAGTGTATAGAGAAATCTGCATCTCTGCAGCAGAGGGTCGGGCGTGTATAGTGCCTGTGAAACCATTCAGTCTGGCCCAGGAAATCTCTTGGAGAAATACTGAGCTATCCCCTCTCCCTCGTTAGTCTCCCTTCCACCACTGGGCAGGGGCTGGAGAGAAAATTAAGTGGTTAGAGAATGCTCCTTTCCCACTCCTAGAGGCACTAATCATCCCCTTTCCTAGCCATACAGCGCACTCACAAGCCCCGGGCATTTAAAACTGCCGCAAAGCATCTCAACAAACCTCATTTTTGCTTCACCCCAAATCCAAGTAGACTGCAGAGAGTAAAACGCACAGGGCAACGGGAGCCAACAGCCCGAACCTCACAACCTTACCTGCTGTGGCTCCTCCGTCAGCATCACATCTCTGTCTCCGTTTCTTCTCTCTCTCTCTCTCTCTCTCTCTCTCTCTCTCTCTCTCTCTCTCTCAAACACACACATACACACACACACGCACACACAAACACGCGCGCGCGCACGCACATAAACACGCACCGCTTTACAATCCTCCACCTCCACTCCTGGGCTCCGAGTAGCAACTGCGGTGACTTCCACTTACTTCATAAATAAGTGTAGCCCTCCACCATCTGGCGCTCGGCTTCAGCTAAGGACTGGCACACTCAGCCCCCATTCACTTGGCTTCATTGATCTCCAGCAGCAACATAGTTACTTTCTCTTTTGCTACACTGTAAATGTAAGGTTCTGAGGGGGCAGGCCGGCCTTCGAACGACGGCGCGTTGGGCCAATAAGAATCCGGAGAAAGACGACCGCTACCTCACAGAGACCCACAGCCAATGGGCAACCGAGGGGGAGGAGCTGAAGGCGTGGCCTCGTCCCTTTAAGGAGGGTTGATCCGACGCCGCTTCGGGTCCTCTGTGTTATAACACGGGAGGTGATGTCATTGGCAACCAATCAAAAACTTAAAAGAGCCAGTCGGAGCCCGCGCGGAGCAGCTGCTCTCTATTTACATGTAAACCGACCAGGCAGGATGCAATTAACCCTTTCCGGGGCTGAAGTGTCAGTGGGCAGCGCTCGCCGCGCCGGCTAAAACTGGTTCTCTCTACTTTCGGGAATCCTCCGACACCGATCCATTCAGAGGCAGACCACGATGTCTTTATTTTTCCTTCTTAGGATTGATGATCCAAAGTGTTGAACTAACTTTCTAAAAGCCAGGGACAAAGCGTAATCTCCGTTCCTAATGGGAAAGCCGGGTTCTCCGAGTCGCTGGAGGTGACTGGACAAACCCAAGCCCAAGATCCACGGACAGCACCGAGTTTTGAGACCTGGGGCGGGTGTGAGCGCGTAGCCAGGGGCGCGGAGCAAGGGACGTCGCTGCTCCTCCCGCCGGTCGCCCTAGGGAAGTGCGGCCCGCCTAGCCTCATCGCTCCGGTGTCCTCGGGGCAGCCCCCGCTCAGCCTCGCGACCACGCAGAGTTGGTCGGCCGCTCCTTGACCCGCAGATGTCGCTGCCCCTCCGGCTGCCCCATTGCTTTCCGGCGCTGCGGCAGCCCGTTGTCCTCCGGCTCCCCTTCTTCCCAGCCCCGGTTACGCCGCCGCCATCCCCCGCTTCGCCCCTGGAGCATGACTGCAAGCACCACGGCGACGCTCGGGAGGGCTGCTTGGAGGAGAAGGCTTGGGTAAAAGCCAGAGGCCACCCAGGTGGCGGCGCTCTGAGCTACAGCACCTGCACCATCTCCCAAAGCCCTAGGTTCCGGGGCCCGTCGCGCGCGCTACACTTCCCCGAAGCCCGGCCTAGGCCCCTGCAGGCTGCCTGCTCCTGCTCTTCCCTGTACCCAGGGTCCCGGAGCTGTGCCGGCGGCCCACAGGCCACCCGCGCTCCGCTCCTCGGCCGTCGCTCCTCCGCCCCGCAAAGCTACAGGCGAGCCAAGGATCGCCAGCCTGGCGCTTCTGGAACAGCCAGTGCGGGCAGAAAAAAGCCAGAGCCAAGAGTAAATAGCCAAATTGAATGGAGCTGGAGGAGCATCGAGGAGGCGACGCCGCCTCTCCCAGTTCACTGGACTTTTGCCGGTAGTGAGTTCGCAGGCCTCCGTACGCATCTCGAGAAGAAAAGTGGAAAGCTGGGTAAACTGCCTAGCGCTTCAACAGAAAAATCTCAGGGAAACTGCAGAAATTTGGCCTGGAATAAAAAAAGGAGTGGACAAGCCCAGATGAACTGTTAAAGAGTTTACATCAAAGAATCTTTAAGAACTAAAGAGCTTCTTCTATCCACCCCTTTTGTCTCCTCTTTGCTCAGAGAGAAAAGGGGAAATACTGAAATAATTACAGTAGAATAATACATTGTGAACACTCTGCAATATTTGATTTTTTCTTTGATCTAATTGGAAATGTTTGGAGGGGTACCTCAGATGCCAGGTCTAATAAGTATATGAAGAGACAGGGACTTATCCTTAAAGTTAAGATCTAAAATCAGAAAGTGCTAAACCATTGCTGGCCAACTATCCTCAGTTGAGGTGTTTTAAGAGAAATCCCCTTGAGTACTTGCACATGGATGCAGGCATAGACACAGTTCATCTTCCCACACACACCAGAGTTTCAATGCACATCAGATGTATCTAATCTCTTTAAATAGGATGGGATTTTGTGTAGCTCCCTCCTCATGCATAATCCAACACACACACATTCATTCCCTTAATGACAACTAATGAGTAATCCAACACACACACATTCATTCCCTTAATGACAACTAATGAGTACTCAGCTCCCAATAGTTGGTCCTTGCACCTTTGAATTTCAGCAAATTGTGGCCAGGAAAGTTGGATTCTAGGTAATTTCCCTAGGACTCAGATAAGAACTTCCTGGAAAGATCTACCATGGATCTATTTGGAGCTAAAAAACTACAAATCTTTTCCTAAGCACATACAATTATTGAAAAAAAATGTTCACTAATTCTGGGAAAATTCTAAATCCTGATTCTAACTGCCTTGTATCTGATCAGTCAGTCACTGTGTTCATTTATGTATCTGTAAAATGGTAGTACACTAGTTCAGAACGAAAAGTATTCAGGCAAGCGAGAGGGGAAAAACGATTCTCTTTTTGATATTCAGTATCAAAGGGTATTCAGTTAGAAATCATTGTACTTGCTTTAGAAAATGGAGTGCCTCTATATAAAGGCACTGGTAATCTATAAATCATGAATTCATTGTTAATACCTCAGTATCTAAGCCCAAATAAAGTAGGAATTTATACAATTGCAGAAGAGTTCTTCTTTTCCACAAAGCCCCAATGAGGAAAGTAACTTCAAAAAGAAATATAACTCATTTAATGCAATGATTATTTGATTATAGTTTCAAACTAGTGAATTTATAATTCGGTTGACTAAGATGAAATCTTGAAAGTGTGCATTTTATATTCAAATTATAGTCATAGCAAAAAAAAACTCTTCTAAGTTTCTTTTGTATAAAAAGAGGTAATTTTGTTCCTGTTTTTGAGTCATGAGTGAAAACACTATTTAAAATACTGCCCTCAGGTTTAAATATGTATTATCAGTCAATCAATGGCCATGAACCTGTTCTGCATACAGAGAACCAGAAGAGCCTGAACATTTCAGTTTTAGTCCCAGGGAAACAATGAAAAATCTTCACTGTATTTGAGTGTTGTTACATGATTATATTGGATCATAGCTTCACACAGCACAAGAAAAGTCCAATTTCTTTCAGCATAAAATGCCATGTGTTAAAGCCAAAAGAAAAATGAAGACAACTTAGGCCAGATATGATGTTTGATATGGATAGTGTTAAACAAATGTATTAATTAAATTACTTCCTTTATGTACATTGAGATTGTTGAGTATTTGGGACAATTGCAAAAACATGGAATCTTCAAAATAATACTCAAGGTCCAGGTAGATTCAGGGAGATTCTATAATTAAGGCAGAGTAAGGCTTACCAATAATTCAGCAATAATAAATCCCAGGATAAAGATGATCTTAAATCAACAAGAAGTAGGGAATGAGCTAAGGAATAGAAAAGTGAGATGTAGAGCAATTGAGGTCATTGGGCCAGCACTCTCCAAGTCTAGGGGGGTGCTGGAGAAAGAGAACGCTGGAGGAAGTGGCTGCTGTGGTCTGCATGTGTCACTTCAGATTCACATGTTACTTAGTCACCACTGCGATAGTGGAGAGGTGGAGCCTTTTGGAGGGGATTAAGTCATGAAGACAAAGCCCTCATTGGGTAGGAATAGGGAGTGGATTCATTCATTTCCTTCCATCCTTCCTTCCATCCCTCCTATGAGAACACAGCATTCTTCACCTCTAGAGTTCAGGGCAGCAAGGTATCACCTTGGAAGCAGAGACCAGACTGCCAGATTTGGAAGCTGCTAGTACTTTAGTTTTAGAGTCCTTCCAACTATGACAAACACATTTCTATTCTTTATAAATTACCCAGTCTCAGATATTTGGTTCTAACAGCAGAACTGGACTTGACACAGTGACCAATGCCGGGGTAGAACAGAAGCAGGACCAAGTGCTTTTGTCCTTATCCACATTTGGGTACAGGAGGCCTGCAGGCCTTCCTCGCCTGAATTCATGAGCAGGAGCATTTGTGCCTGGGGAAAGGCTCTGTGTCTCTGTGTTTGAGTATGGTAACCATTTGACATATGAGATTATTCAATGCTTGAAATGAGACTACTTGAATTAAGATGTGTGAGAAGCTTAACACATGTTAGATTTTGAAAACTTCATAAAATATGTAAAATATCTCAGTTATTTTTATATTGATAACAGGTTGAATTACTTATTTTTTAGATATGTTAAGTAAAATGCTATTAAAATTAATTCTACCTATTTATTTTACATACAAGATGGCCATTAAAAAATCTTAAAGCCTTAGGCAATTTATTTATTTCTGTTGGACAGTACGGTTGTAGAACTTATAATTGCTTCTTTGATTTGGGTCACTTTGATGCCAAAGGCACCAGAATCACAGAATATTAGATGTGGGTGGGACTTCACAGCTTATCTAGGCCAGTGGTTCTTAAACTGTATTAGTATGATCCAGGGGGAGATGGGATACCAATATAAGTGGGGGTAATCGAAGCTGGAGCCAGGGTTGGCTGGTGGGGTTCCTTAGCCACACTCTTATCCCTTACCCCTTCATACTTGTTAGAGATAGAGATATAATGTTTTGTTCAGGAGACTCCAAAATAAAATATTATTTAATGAAAAGATCATGGTTGTTCTTTTGGTTCTACTTTGGTGTTTAATCCTTGCCCCTTGTTTTACCTATAAGGCAATTTGAGGCCCAGAGAATGGAGACCGCATGGACAAAGTCAAGCTTGATCTCAGGCCTCGACTCTTTTCAAAGTCCAGTGTGGCCTCTACTGGCCACTCAGAGGTGACTGACTGGATAGGGGAATCAGTGAACTCCCTGTCTTCACTTAGGCAGGCAGATCACCTTTCTAGGAAGTCCAGTTCTTTCACTAATTCCCCATTTGTGACTTCACAAACACTTGATGCTTTTTTTGTCAGAGGATTCTGCCTAGGTCCAGGTATGTGAACCCCTGGCATAAACTTTTCTTTATGTAAATAAAAAACGAAAACTAACTTCTGGATCATGAGTCTCTGGCAAGGCTCTCCTCTTTGGTGGATGACCTATTATTATTTTTTATGTGTTACTACATCAAAGCCTTGTTCACCTTTGCCCCTCTACCAAGCTGAGCATTCCTGTTTTATCCTTAGAAGATGCCTCCAGAACCTCAGTCTCTGACTTTAATAGCCACAGCTGAAGTGTATTGTGAGATGTGAAGTTGAAAGACAAGCAGGCATTCTAAGCAGTCTCAAACTCCTTCCTGACTTGCTATAGGTCTAATACAGACTGAGCATCTTTAATCAGAAATCTCAAAAACCTCCAAAATCTGAAACTTTTGATCATTGAGATGCTGTCAAAAGCAGAAAACCCATACCTGACCCGATGTGATGGTTTGCCATCAAAATGCAGATACACAAAAAGCATTGTATAAAATTACTGTAAGCCTATATGTACTAGGTGTGTATAAAACATAAACTAATTTTGTGCTTAGATATGTTTCCTATCCCTCAAGAAATTGCATTATTCTTATGCAAATATTCCAATGTCCAAAATATCCAGTCTCAAGCATTTTGGATAAGGGATAGTTAATCTGTAGTAAAGAATTAATCTAATCCTCTCAGCATCTCTTAGTAGGTTCACGCTGTACCGCTTAGGTACATACCAAGGTCCTTTAGATGACCAAGTATGCAGTAATGTGCCCACTTACCTTTACAGATCTCAATTCTAAAGATCTAGAACTTGGAAAATGAATAATAATAGGCAATATTTATTGAGTATCCTGCTATTTGCTAAGTGCTCCTGTGATTCATATGCATTAACTCATTTAAATCTTCACATTCACACTCAAGTTCTAAGTAAATACTTTTATTAACATTAATTTTAAATGGGGAAACAGAAATATAGATAGGCTAAGTACTCTGCGTGAAGTCATACTGCTAGAAAACAGAAGAATCCACATTTGAACCCAGAAAGTCTCAAGCTAGAGCATCTGCTTTAAGCCTTTTTGTGTTATTTAATTCATTCTCTTTGCAATTTTAAAAACTTCTAGCATGTCCAGATCTCTCAGACTCCAGATGACCAAAATAGTTAAACTCTTTATAAGAATTTTCTATTCTTTGTTTTCTTCTGGGTTTCTCTGTTTTTCGTTTTGTTTTGTTCTATGTCTTCATCTCCCAAATGCATTCTTCATGTTGAAGACAGGGTCAAAACTTTCACTCTATTCCCAGAAGCATCCCAAATGTTGCTCTGAATTTTGTAAAGAGTTTGGTTGTTGTTGCAAATTGGATGATGAATTCAAGGAAGTTCCTGTGACATTTCTTTTTCTTTTTTTTTTTTTTTTAAGAGAGAGAGAGAATTTTTTAATATTTATTTTTCAGTTTTCAGTGGATACAACATCTTTATTTTATTTTTATGTGGTGCTGAGGATCGAACCCAGCGCCCTGCACATGCCAGGCGAGTGTGTTACTGCTTGAGCCACATCCCCAGCCCCCTGTGACATTTCTATCACAAAGACCATGTGTTGTTGCCATCCCATCCATAGTACCTGGCACAGAAACTAGCACATAGTATGATCTCAATAAAAGTTTCTTTTGAGTGAATGAAATAATGAATTGAGCTTTTTTTCTTAAACTTATCATTCCTATTCCATTTGGGCTGCTATAATAAAATATTAGAGACTGGGTGGTTTACAGGTAACAGAAACTTATTTCTCACAGTTCTGGATGCTTGAAGTCTAAGATCAACGTACCAAGCATGTTCAAGTTTTGCTGGGGCCCTCTTCCAGGGTGCAAACTCAGATGCCACCTCTGCCTTTACCTGGAGAAAAGTGCAAGAGGTCTCTCAGGCCTCTTTAATAAGGGCATAAATCTCATTCACAACCTCATATGATCACTTCACTTTCTTCTCAAGAACTAATCACTCCTAAAGGGCCCATCATGTTGGGCTTCATAGTCTCAATATGTGAATTTTGTTGAGGACACAAATATTCAGACAGTAGCACGCACACACTCTTGAATTGCTTTTTTTTAATATGCAGCCTGATTCATCTGATACCTAGTTTTTAGCTACTGATTTGTTCTTCTTCCACAGCTGGAAGTTTAGCAACCTCTGAAGCCCCTAAATTCAATCTTCTTTTAAATTATTTATGTAGACCCTAATCAAGTGTTTTATCTCTGGAAAATCCCATTGGTTACACATCACTTCTTTTATTTTCGTTTCTTTTTTAAACATATCTGCCTTTTTATAGTTTAACTCCAATTTCTTCTTTCCTCTAGCAACTATGGAAATATCTTCATTCTTCTTATTGTAATCATTTATTTGTCTGTTTGTTTGTCTAATGGTGCTAGGGATCAGGGCTTCACACTTATTAGGCAAGCACTCTGCCACCCAGCTACATCTCCAACCCTAATCCATCTCATCATAATCCAAACTATACTCGAGTTTTTTTTTAATCTATCAGCACTCTTTACAATTATGATTGTTTTATGTACTTATGAAAATTTTTCTTCTTTTTCACTGAGTTCCAACAGAATGAAGCCATCTTTTTTCTTTTGTGTTAGTCAGCTTTTCGTTACTATGTAAAAATATCTAAGATAATCAACTTAAAAGAAGGAAGGTTTATTTTGGCTCATGATTTCACAGGTTTCAGTTCATGGTTGGTTGGTCCCACTGCTTTTCAGGTCTGTGGCGAGGAAGAACATCGTGGCAGGAATATGTGGTAGAGCGAAGCTGCTCACTTCGTCATGGCAAGGAAACAAAAGAGAAACAGGAAGAGGACAAATCCCCTCCAAGGGCACACCCCCAGTGATCTAACTTCCTCCCCCTAGACCCCACCTCCTAAGATTTCCACCACCTCCCAATAGCACCATAGAGTGGTGACCAACCCTTCAACCCATGGACTTTCGGGGGATATTCCAATCCAAAATATAACATCCTTAAATATCTTTCTTCTTTTGGAGCTCAGTGGAATACAATTCCTGGCATTAATCTCCCTGATAAAAGGCTTGACCAATGTTTATTCTCTGGCATGTGACTGATGCTGATAAATAGCTTTCTTCGGAAAGTCATTTTATCAAGGACTGGTGCTTGAAATTTGATGAGTTCTTTGTGTTCCTGGTGGGTGTGCTCTGAAAGGAAAGGTCACTCTGGCATGAATGGGGAGCAGCAATTTGAAATGTCCTTCTTCTAGTGCTCTATGAAGGTGGTCTAAGTCATCCTGGATGTTTCTGCCTAGGGAGAGGGTTCACTGGGGTCTCTGGGTTTTGTAATGGATAAGACAGCCACTTTAGGATCACACTTGAGCCTGCAGTTTCTTTTCCAGGTGAATTTAAAGCATCTGCTCTATGCTGAGTACTGAGCTATGTTTGTTTGCATATTCTTGGCCCTTGCTGGACACGAACCACCCTGGCACACAGAAATTGCTCAAGTTAATTCAAGTCAGGTTGGGTCAAGTCAATTCAAGTTATTCAACAAGAAAGAGAACAATGACTAACATTTCAGTTCAAATAGAAGCTTCAGAAGAGGAGGAATGCTAATGATGTCATAAACTTCTAGCTCATAAGAATTTAGAATGTAAAGCAGATAAATAGATTGGGTTAGAAAGTGGCCAAACAGACAGAGTTACATTTCATTCATGTGCTGATGTGCAGAGTAACAGGTATGAGGGTCAGAGCAACTTGTCACCTTTCTACAGGAACTCTCTAAGATGTAGAATTTACAGGGAATTCTTAGCCATCTACAAGCTTTAGTTTGCAATTCCTATTCTAAGGAATTAGTAAAACTGATGCAACTCTGTGAACTGCTATTCTGAACTTTAATAATAGTAACTGGTCCAATGAAGTGTCTTCTTTGTATTCTGCACAGAATAGAAATGCCAATAGATTGAGACTCCCATTTGAATGCAATTGTAATCCCCACATAATAAACCAGTCCTCCAGAATATGGATTAGAGAAGTTAGAGCTCTGGAGGTTGTATTCATCAAGGTCTCCCATCAAGGTCACGCATCAGTATTCCACTGATGACTGCTTCTTGCCCTTCTAGCAGTTGTGACCGCTTTTCCTTAAGTTCAAACTTTCTGTCCCTGTTTCCCATCCTCCAACCATCAAAATTATTTGTAAAAAGAAGGACATAATTAAGGAAGAAGGAAAGCAGGAAAAAGGAAGACTAAGGTGACTGATTGTTTGCTTTGACATCAGAATTGGATAGGGTATATTTGGGCAGAGATAAGGAAAGGAGTAAGTAGAGGAAATCTCAAATCTAGAAATTTCTGATTTCAAAAGCTAAATATTCTAGACCAGGCCATGGACATTGAAGGAAGTTATTTATTGCTTTGCAGCCAAAATGAAGGTATCTGAAGCTCAGTCCTGAGCAGAAATCTGGCCCCTTACCTGGCATAGGAAGGAAGAAACAGAACTGTCAGTCTTGGTGCATTTCTAACAAGGGTGCACTGACTCAGACAGAAACCTCTGCTTTCATGCCCAACCCAGAGGACATCAAAGATGAAAGAAGACAGACAGCTCTGGAAGAGCTGAGTGAGAGGAACTTTAGGGATGTTCAAGTGTAGTTCAGGGTCACTCTATTCAAACCTGGGAGAACCTGGAAGACAAATGCCTCTGATCCCATAAAATGGGGAGCAGCCTTTGTCTCCCTCCTGCAGAGATGCAGACTTCTTCTTCTTTGTTTGTTTAGCCAGTGTGACCTTCAAAGTGGGATGGCTAATATTATATGTCAACTTGACTAGGCTGCAGAACTCAGATTATGTGGTCAGACATAATTCTGATTGTTTCTATGGGAGAGTTATGCTTTTTATTTTTTAAATGCTATTACCATTTAGTTTGGTGCAGTTACAGTAGAGCAGATTTTCCCCATAATATGGGTGGGCTTCATCTAATCAGTTGAGGGCCTGCCTAGAACAAATGATGGCTTTCCCTTAGCAAAAAAAGAATTCTGCCAGGTGGCCTTAGAAATTCAGCTACGACAATGACTCTTTCCTGGGTCTCCAGCCGGTAGGCCAATCCTGCGGATTTTGAACTTGCATGTGCCAATTCCTTGGAATAAATCTTTCTAGATACAGATACAGATATGAATATGTAGATGCACATCTGATTGGTTCTTTTTCTCTGGAGAAATGTGACTTAGTACACCTTCTTTCCCTTTGATAGACAGGGAAAAACAAAGCCTGAGAGATGAGCATTGTATCTAGTGCCCTGCATTCTTCTCCTGCACTACTGAAGACATACTTAATTGAGTTCATCTTTGTGTGACTTAATTTCCAGGCATTTAACACTACACTAAAAGGGTGAAGAGGATAAATTTAATAAACTTAAGTCAGGATTATCGATGCAAAAACAAATTCCCCCACCTCCTCTCACCATCATTTATTAGGGGGAAGTAGAAAATTTCAGTGAGCCTTCTGACTTTGGAATTCTAAAGCAATTTGGAGACTGGAAAGATAAAAGTAAAGATATGTTTCTGAGCCTCAGATTTGTGTACATTCAGCCTGAAGGGAGAAAGATAGGACTATTTTTTTCTTTTCCCCAAATGTATATTTAATCTTTATCTAAGCATCCTGAATTTTAAATCCATCAGGGGTTTTTGTAGTAAGTACAGATTGCTTTCCCAATTTTATAGCATGCAATGAAGAAAGCCATTTTAAACCCCAGTATTAATGTTGACATCTTGTAGTTATTTATTTCTTGTTACTTCTGCTTTTCCAAGTTAATCAGCACACAGTGGAATTATTGTAAAGTCTCAGCATAAGGGCCTACAGAGTGAATTTCTTTAGACGAGGTCAGAGTTCACAAAAACAAATGGGAAATAAGAATTATTTTCATTTTTGTAGCTGCCTGATGCTCTTGGTCTCCCGGGCTCTCTATCAGGGATGTGTAACATGCTTAGTTATGAATGTACAACTCTCCCCAGCATCCTCTCTGGTTCCCAGGAAACTTGAAACTCACTGCCTGTTACCCGGAGCAGATCACCTGTAGACTTGATTCAGTAGGCCAAAGGTGACGCTGGAAATTCCACATTTTCTGCCATGTTTTCTGGTGATTTTGATGCAGCTGGTCCACATACCATATGTGGCCTATCTAAACCCATATAGTAACCCCTAGCCAAGTATGAATAACTAAGCACTTAAATTATGATTTGTCTAACTTAAGAACTAATGTAAGTGTTAAAAAAAACCCTCTATTTTCTGGCTGGCTCAATAAAAATGAGCAACTTTCATCATATTTATTTGTTTGCTTATTTATATACTGCTTCTTTCAAAAAAATGTTTGCAGCATCTGGTGACTTTATTGTCTAGTTGACTCCTGATATAATTTACATTTCTTGAATATATTTTCTAAATCTATTCTTAGCACTGATAAAGCATGCAATAAGTGCTTCTTAAATCAACTATACCTGGAATAGAAATGGGAGTTCATAACCCACTTGAATCTAATGTATGAAATATGATATGTCAAGAGCTTTGTAATGTTTTGAACAACCAATAAAAAAAAAAAAAAAAACTATACCTGGAATAGGTTTTGGAAGTTTCCTAGCACAAACCTCCACATTTTGCGGAAGAAAAAGTCAGAGTTGAAGCGATTTACCTAAATTGAACATAATTTAAATAACAGTTCTAGAAAAGAATACACTGATTATATCTTCTAGGCACTTGTGGAAGGAGAAGAATTTGGGTTAAGTGGTCAGAGAAGGAAGAAGAGAACTGGGAGAAAGAGGACCTTAGAACTGGGAATCAAGAATTCTAATGTAACTAATGGGAATAACTAATGTTTGAGTAATTAAGTGTCAGATTGTTGTGGGAAATTGTAGTAGGTTGAAGTTGGACAAAAGACTCAAGAGGACACCTTGGAATCTCTTCCATTGGACAGTGGCAGGGAGGTGGTACAAGGAGCAGTAGATGAGAGGAAACAGAGACTATTCTTTCAAGAAGTTCTATGAGGACAGGAGGGGAAGCTAAATAGCTCAGTGAAGGAGGAGGAGCCCCCAGAGGTTTTCTGTTTGTTGTCTTGTGTTTCAGAATGGAGGACTTGGGTGCATTGGAGCCTGCACTGAAGAACCTGTTAAAGTGAGACTTAGGAAGTGCCAGAGAGGAAGAGGCAGTTATCAGCACCCTCTGTCTCCTGGAAGAAAAAGGATGGATAGATGGGACGGGGAGACTGGAGGATTTATTAGCCTTAGCAAGAGCAGGAAACTTTGCTTCTGAGGTGAAAAGAAAATATCCTGGTGGATGTTGAGGGGAGACAAGGACAGTTGAGAAAGTGAAGGAGGCGGCAAGACAGTCTAGGGAGAATGAAGGAGCTCTCAAATGCTGATGGTTTACCTGTACTTCTATTCCCCACTCTCCTGAACTCCTAGCCTTGACCTAGTCTTTTTTTAAAGTGCACTCCTTGGACCTGCTGACCCAAATTCAGAGGAGAGCTGGGTCAGAATGCAAATAAAAATCACTATTAAAAATGCTGTTTAGTTAGGTTGAATTTTTTCTTCTCTCTGATGCATACTGGATATTAATTTACCTTCTGGCAGGGCTCCGTATCTCATCACAGTGTGCAGAACGGGAACTTTTGGGTAATACTGATCCATGTCAACCTCTATAGCTCATAGATGCCTCTCACCAGCCTGCACTCATCCCTTTATCTCCTGTACTTGCTTCTGCTGCTTCTCTCCTTGGTGCCCTGCCTCTCCCCACCAGGGTACCAAGTCAGAAGAGGGGGATAGTCTATCCTATACCTGCTCCTTTACCTCCTTCAACAATCATTCTCCATTCAAGCTGATACTCTCTGCTATATTAACTATCTATCCAACTTCCTCTCTCCATCCTGATTATCACCAATGTAGTCTAGACGCTTTGAAATATTTTTTGGACATTGTTACAGGCCAAAGGCAAACCTTGCTCCAAACTGCTACCTCAGTAAGCTGTCAAAAGTCCCAATTTGGGGCTGGGGATATAGCTCAGTTGCTTGCTTTGCATGCACAAGACCCTGAGTTAGATCCCCAGCACCGTGCGCACACCCGGCAACCTAAATACTTCAGCCCTAGTTGTCTCTTCCATAGTTACTCATAGTAAACACTTGGATTGGCTCACAGTCTGCTCCCCATACGCTGAGTATTCAGAACTAGTGGCATTTGCTGTTTCTTTGATCTCTGAATTTTCATGCATGTTGTTCTTTTACTTGTGGTTTTTGACTTACATTTCTGTTCCTTCTCCCTTGATTCCTTACCCCAAAGAATATAATCTCTGTAACCCCAACACCCAGCACAATGGTTCAAAAGTAGTAGTCACGCAGTACTTGTTTCTTGAATGAATAAATGAAGTTAAGGCAGAAGGGGACAATGTGGTTGACTTTATATTGGCCAGAGTTGGTGAAAGCAGTGAAGTCATCTTTTAAAAATAAGAGCCTCGGGCTGGGGTTGTGGCTCAGTGGTAGAGCATTTGCCTAGCATGTATGAGGCCCCGGGTTCAATTCTCAGCACCACATGAAAATAAAGTCCATCAACAACTACAAAAAATATTTTTTAAAAAACACAAAAATAAGAACCTCCTACTCATGAACTGTTAGCTATTCTTCATTCTTAGACTTCTTTGGTCTCTGTCTCTTCCAACCTTAACATTATCATCCTCTCAACACATCTATCAACACCAACACCATTTTGACTTTCTGTCCGTGACATGACTCTATTCAGTTACCATCTCGTTTTTGTCTTTGCATTGTCCTAGGATACTACCTGTAGAATCCAGCCACAGACACCAACATCACAATAGATGATAAAATGGACCCAGTCAGAACATTCTACCCTGGTCTTTAGGACTCCACTTACTATAGGAGAAAGGGGTAGGGGGTGGAGGCAGGGAAATTAGCACAACTGTTTAGAGCCAAATAATAGATTATGGCTGGAAACTCCGTCTTGATTTGACCCAGGGGCCACAGCTATCTTTGGCTGGCCCCTGATTGACATAATTATTATTGCCAGAAAGTAATTTTAGAAAGAACTTAAAAGGAGGACATGGGTGATTAAAGTTCTAATAATAACATTTCTAAAAAGTCTGGGTTAATGAATCTGTAACTCAGGTAAAAGAAAAGAGGCTTCAAGTGTTCAGGGACTAGTACCTGAAACTAACCTTGGGAAAAAAAAAATTCTACTGGGGAGTCAAGTAGGGCAGGGATAGATCACATGCTTCTAAAATGTGTGTAAAATAGTTTCACAAAGCAAATAATGTTTTAGATTCATTCACTGAGCATTCTTTTTTTGTGTGTGAGGCACAGGACTAGTCCCTTTGGAAGACAAGCATGGGTGTGAGAGGGCTGATATGAGCATTGGCTTGGGCATGTTGGACATTTACAGCCAGCTTCTGCTTTGATTAGGCCAGTTTCCTGTCTGATTGTTGGATGTCCTATCAGTTGTTAAATATTTTGAGTATCTCCCTTGGATATCAGGCAAACTTTCTGTCCTAAACTAGCTTGTAGTTTAGAGAATGCAATCTTCTCAGAGATAATTATAATGCAATGTTGTGTCACAACAATTGTTTTTGCAAAACATTTTCATGCACTTTAGTTCATTAGAACTTCCTTCATTGGTACATGTTCCTATTCTCATTTTGCAGATAAGAAAACATGAAGTTCAAGCAGTCTTCCACATTTCACAGAGCAAGAATTTGCCCTGACTTGTCAAACATCAGATTTCTCCTTCAGGGCTTGCCCTGCAGTACCCATGTATTTAATAGAGCGGATTCATTAATACAAGTAATTGTTTACTTTATGAGTTCATTCTGGATTTCTAAATACAGGTGATTACATGAAGATCAGCCTTGTAGCCTAATCATCCTAATAAAAAAATTTTATCAGCTTCATTCTGTAAAATAAGTTTTCACAAAGCTTGGGTAACATAGACTTGGGGAAGCATGGTGTTGTCTTCTAGCCCTCTTCTAGGGAGTGATGGGCAAAAGAAACAAATATAAAACCAAAAACCAGGGCAATGAGAGAGCTGATCATAGCCACAGCAAATCATCATGTTTCAGCACAGAACAGTAATGCATGCTCCTCTTACTAGCTCTGAATAAAATAGCTCAGAAGCTGCTGGAAGGAGTGCTGATAGTTACAGATAGAAGCTTGGATTTTCTGGGAATTCACTCATGCAGAGCATCCTGTTATCCAAGGGGCCATATATCCATGTGGTAATTCAAGTCTTTACACACAGGGCCACACACAACATGCAGACAGGCTACAGGGAGGAAAACAAACCATTTCCTGAGCCCATGACATCCACGATCTGTGTAGTAATTTTTCCAATAATCCTGATATAGAAGGGTGCTCAGATTCAGGCTCCAAAAGCTGATATCCCTTGGGTAATTTAATGGCTTTTCCTTTGTATCTGACATGCCTTTAGCTAATTTTCATCCATTCTAATTTCCTAGAATTATGATCTTCATGGAAGACTAGTCTACCTTACAGTATAGCATGATATGTATATGTATGAAAACCTTACAGTAAAGCCAATCAATTTGTTCAATTAACTTGTGTTAGTAATTGTAATAAAAAGAGTATGTCACAATGGAAAGGAAACTTAGAAATTGTTTAATGCACATTCTCTTTTTCCAAGAAAGAAAATAAGAATTTATGAAGGTGACAAGAAAACTTAGTTATGAAATCCTAATGACGCTAATTTCTGGCTATTGTTACTAGACCTTTCTTATTTCATGTGATTTCTGTGTTTGGAATAACCTTACTGTCAAAAGGCTGGTGGAACTAGCAACTCCACTAGGTATTATAGTGTCAGTCACAGAAATGAGGCTACCTTATTAGTATCTGCTCACTGGAACATCCTGCTCTCTATAAGAGGAGAATTTCTGGAAAGCTGAATATAAGACACTTTTGATTATTTAGAATCCAGTTTGCACACAGTCTGGGATCTCTGGTGCACTTTTGAAAGGGCTCCAGAATAAAGTTTTTTTTTTTTTAATTGCGAAGCAAAGCAGCTTGTTACAATGACTGTGTGCTGCCCAAATAACCCTTTTGACAGCTCTAACTGTGCTAAATCTTCAGGCTGGCAGATCCATATCACACCTTCACGTTCATCTGGTTTGTTTTGATCACTGATTACTTTTCTTTGTAGCGAGTGCACAGATTCAACCTCCAAGAGTGCGGAGATATTTGTCTATTTTGTTCAACCCTGAATGCCTGATTCATAGAGTAATAGCACATGCACAAGGTATATTTGTTGGCTAAATAAATTCATTGCTTTTAAGGAAAGGTATTCCCGGCCCTGGCTCATCTCAGCCACAGAATTCAAATTCCAAGATGCTCCTTCTGCCTGTAACTGCTTCCTGCAAGGAGGGAGGATGCATAGCTGCACACCATCCCTTCAGGCTGGGCTGGTACCGGCACACACCACATTGCCACAGAGGCAACTTGGGCTTTGCCATCCCCCTCTCCTGGACTCCAAGCAAGCAACCCACCAGCATATA
Source organism: Spermophilus citellus (assembly GCF_964194105.1). Lineage (NCBI taxonomy): Eukaryota > Metazoa > Chordata > Mammalia > Rodentia > Sciuridae > Spermophilus > Spermophilus citellus. The sequence continues at coordinate 115,644,393 of NC_138187.1, read as the reverse complement.
GTGCACATCCTTCCTACAGAGGCTTTCAGTTTTCCTCTCTTGGTCCTGAAATCATCTTCTAAGTCTCCTTGAAGTGTGTTTTCTTCCTCTTGCTAGAAGCCACCTATGTCACCCACTGTTGGTCCCCCATCTTATGGAGTGCATTGCCAGCTGTTACTGAGAAGTCTGAACAACCTTTCCACAGGGAGACCAGGTGGCCCTGCATCTGCCACAACCCAGTGAACTCTGCCCATCTGAAAACAGAGCTGTACCCTCTTTATGGATAGGTGTAGCTTCGTTTCCCAACCCCCTCCCCTACTAAGCTGGAAATTTCCTGCGCATGAAGAGCATCCACAGGTTATAGAATATGTCAGAATTACTTGGAGACAGAATGGCATAATGGTTAAAGGAACAAGTTTTGGTATCAACTGACTTGAGGTCGAGTCTATCAACTTCTCTCTTTTGGGTAACCTTGAGCAAGTTACTCAATTTCTCTACGACTCTGTTTTCTTAATTGTGAAATCAGGGGGCAGGGACCCAGAACCTATCTTAGAGGATAGAAGTGAACATTAAATGTAAAAATTGCTCAATGCTTGGTACATGTTATAAATGTTACATATATTTATATATATAAAAAAGAAAAAATATTTTTCAGAGATGGTGTTGCAAATTGGAGACATCAAGAGAAGGCCAGCTATCCCATATAAAAAGTAAACAGGCTCCCAGGGAAAGAACAGGGGTAGAGTTGGACTAGAAAAGATGGCAGTAATGGGAGAATGGGGAAAATCTGAGCAGGTGAGAAGAAAGGGAAAATGAAGAATTGCAGAGGGAAGAGGAGGTAGAAAAGGAAAAAGAAGGCAAATGCTAAATTTCTAAGGAAAAAGGGGAAGAATCTGGATATTTCAAGAGACAGTTCTCCTCACTAATCCCCCAGCAGGGCATATCCCTTCAGACTATGGAAATATAAAGCCTTTCTTGTATTTTATAATTTCATGACTGCCTCCCGCTAAACTATAATCTCTGTGACAATAGTAACCCTACTAGTTTTATTCACATATCCCAGGGTGTAGCATGATCCCCCAGCACTGCACACCTGACTGCAGGCAAAGCAGCTCAGGGGCTTTTAGCATCTTCTCACAAACTCTGAGCTCCAGGTAACTCTGGCTTAAAAATGTACAAGTATAGTCATTCACTACATCATCACATTTTGATCAGTGATACACTGCATATAATGATGGTGGTCCCATAAGATCATATTGCCTAGTGACGGCATGACGGCCTTTGTGTGTAGGAAGCACGGGCTATGATACCCATGCAATAAAAATAGCCTAACGATGCTCATTCCCCAGAATATGTCCCCATCATGAAGCAGCACATGATTGTAAAGTTCCCTTTCTGAATGCCCTTGTTGCAAAAAACAACAAAAACAAATTAAAGAAAGTTCAATGTTAATAAGTTAATGAAAGTTGAATGTTTTCCCTTAACTTCAGTTCATTTCTGCCGCAGTCTTGGCTGGGCACAGAATCACGAGCCACCACACAGCTTTGTAGATTCAAACAGCAATTCTTTATTCCCGAACTCACACCGGCCTCCACACACGTTCTGGGGCAATCCCAGTTCTGCTGCCACCCAATTCACCTACTCCACGAGGCTTATTTCCCAAAAATGCTCTCTGAATCTCACGAGAGTTCAACAGGAGCTTAGGCAGCAGGAACGCCCTAATTCCAGCAGCAATAATCCTCAACATCGAACTTCCCTAAAATCCAAGGTCTTAAACTGGGAACGCCTTGTCTTAAACCGGGAACGCCCTAAACCCAAGGATTGGGATACTTCCTCAAACTGCAGGATACACCCTAATCCTGGATCCACCCTCGTCCTTGGGCAGGGTCACCTAACATGCAATGTCAACAGCGAAATTAACATGGGGTACGCTGGCAAGGAAATTTCCTACTTGGTAATGGCCCTCAGCACATTTCAAGTCTTAGCACCTGTTCCTTAGTTCGCTCCCAGTGTGACTGCTGCCTCAGTGGTGACTGAAAGAGACTGGGCAATCTGACAGGTTTCAGTCACTCTTCTGTGCTCATGAGTGGCACAAGACCATCAGGGGCCCTCTGCACAGACAAACAGCAAATGAGAAGCCAACTCTTGCCTCACTGCAGCCCAACCCCTGGGTTCCTTGATATAAGCTCTGCTCCTAGTTTCCAGCATCATTCTGACCATGGGGAGGAGGAGCTGCATCCCAGGACCCATGCCTGGGCTTCTGGGCTGCCCAGAATGTAGCCCCGGGGTCTCATTCTCCAGCCCTTTCCCCCTTGAAGGCTGCATTCTAATGACTGGGCATTAGCTTTGGCTTCTTATTTCTGAATCCTTACACTATAAGACTATGTGTTTCTTTGCTCCCAACAATAGCAACAATATATTAATAGCCTACAGGTTTTGAGTATTGACAGTGTTGAACACTTCATTTACATACCTTCATTTTGTCTTCACAAGAATCCTGTAAATTATTCATACTATTGATTTCCATTTTACGGATTAGGACACTAAGGCTAAGAGAGGTCAAGTAATTTCCCCAAGGTTGCACAACCTGGAAATGTCAAAGCTAGCCCAGATAATTGGTCTTCCTGCTTTTTAAATTTTATTTCCCTATGGTCCATTCCTCTTACAGAATTCTTCTTTAAAAGGGGAAAATCTTCTTTAAAGGGCAAAGCTCCTTTGCTTAAAATACTTCCCCACTAATATTGCTACCTTTTGAATAAAATTTACTCTTTATTGGGAGATGCTGTAGGGTCTGGCCTCCACCTCACTCCACAGTCTCAACTCATCCCTTTCTTCTTAGCTCATTAAATTCCAGCTCCATCCATTTCTGGAGTAGATAGACTTCTTTCCAGTGTTAGCATAGTTGAGCACCAATCTACAGAAAAAAGGGCTCTTCCCCAGCACTTGACATTTCTTCCTTTATGTCTAAGCTTAATGCCCCTGCCCTAAGGATTTTTCTAAATTGGATCTTCTTCTCATTGTCTATCATAGCATTCTGTTAATTGGATTCACAATAACATTTTTGTAATTACTTGTTTATTTGCTAACAATCTATTTTTCCAATAAGGAAGAGTTGATTTTTGTCTCATAGTTTCAGAGGTTCAGTCAATGATGGGCCAGCTCCATTTCTCTGGGCCCACGTGAGATAGAATACCATTGTACAAGGGTAGAGCAGTGCTGTTCAGCTCATGATGGACAAGAAGAAGAAAGAGCAAGGGGAAGAGGCCACAGGGAAGATGACCCCTTCCAGGGTGCACCCATGGTGACATACCTCCTCCAGCCACAACCTACCTGCCTACAGTTACCACCCAGTTAATACAAACTAGGATGGACTCATTAGATTTCAGCTCTCATAATCTAAGCATTTCATGTCTGAATATTCCTGCATTAACACAGGAGATCTGGAGGGACACTACCTGATATCCAAACCATAACATCAATGAACACTGGGTCCTTTACATAGTGAAGGCACCCGATAATAAATGCTAGTTGTCTGACTCATGAGTAGATTTTCCATGAAGCTAATAAGTTAAGCTTCAGGGTCTCTTACTTGCTAAGGACCCTAAGTAATGTGAACACTGTTGCATATTTTCAAAATATTATCAAACATGAGATGTTAAACCCCAACTGGATAAAACCACTGGGGTATTTGATATGGTTCTCAGACATGTGGATTTCTAATGTCAGAGGAGAAACAGGTTTGACATGTCTGACACTAGATACTATTGTATTTCAGGTTCTTCCAACTCTTACAACTAATTTATGAATCTTCAGTGGGATTTTCCCAACTTTAATAATAACACTAAAAATATGTTTGACATTGCTAACAATGACTAACAAATCTGAAACTTAAACTTTTACTAAAAAAAACTATATCTGTGGATCCATGGCATTATATAATATAGGCAGGTTAAAAAAATAAGAACATTTAGGAAGTTGAGAGATCCTAGGATGGAATGTGGAATGTGATAAGAAAATTTAACAATATTTACAAATGTATGAAACAATCTCACCAAAGGATATGGGGGAAGAAAGGAGCTGACCATGTAATTATGGAAATGAGATGATGTAGAGTCTCTAAGACTCAAGGCAAAAGAAATTTCATAGAAACAGTGTGCTCTAATTGTTTGCTCCACAGGTTAAGGGCTAAGGAGTCTGAAACCACTATCCACAACACAGAACTGAATTTAGTAAGTAGGCAAATAGATGATAGATGGTAGATGGTGGAAAGCAGGTTTCTCATTGGTAGAATAAGAAGTTACAGACAAATGAGGGGAGAAGGACAATGATCCATGGGAAACTGAATTATAGCTGGAGGTATCAGTATGAATTAATATCTAGCTTAATTTGGAAACAGATACTTACATATAAAATACTTATATATTATACACACACACAGGGTAGTAGATACAACTATACTTTGAGTTGTCAGCTACAAATAATGACACCCTAGTGGTGATGAGCATACTGAATACTTAGATCTTGTTTTCTAAAGCCATTCACCAATAAACAGTGCTAGAACTCCTTGGATAAATGATTGATTCTAGGACTGGAGCATATGAGATGAGCCTGGATCATCGTGTAGTGCCAGAAAGTAGAGAAGTACTTTTTTAAAAAAGTCACCATGACAGGGGTAAGCCAAGGGAGTGTAGGAACCAACTGAAACAGTTCCCAATGGCTTTTTATTAAAAAAGAACAATTTGAGTAAAAATAAATATATAAAATAGTATTGCATTATGACCCAAAGTGTAAGATAAATCCACAAGTTTATAGTGATATACATAAATGATTGGGTAAATAAATGAGTGGGGAAGAAAAGATCTTTCATGCTGGAAAATTCCAAATAACGTCTGTAGCTCTCCCACCCCTCAAAGATGAATGATAAGTCCCCTTGCCTTCAGTATAGGCCAGGCACAGTGACTTCTGTTCAAAGTGCAGCAAATGAAAAGTGGTCAGAACAAGTTTACAATGGAAAAACTGAGACACACCACCTCAAAAGTGATCAAGGTCAACATCAACGGCAAAGTCATGGTGGGAAAGTGCACCATTGGTGTGACAAAAAACATATTTTGTTCTGTGGTTTTCTTCCCCAGACTGATAACCACAGTCTATCCATTTAGTCCAATGATGATTGAAGGACATTCTACAAAATGCCAGTTGGTTTTCTCAAAGATTGTCCTCAAAAACAAGAGAAATTTGAAAGTTATCACAGCCAAGAAGAACCTAAGGAAACATGACAAGGGTGTAGTGCGGCATCTCAGATGAATCCTCCAATAGAAAAAAAAGAGACATTTGGTTAAAACAAAGAAAAGCTGAATAAAATTTGGACTTTAATTAACAATAATATATAAACATTGTCATTAATTGTAATAAATGTAGCATAATAGCACTTTAATATCCTTGTAATAGGAAACACTGTCAGGTATACAGAAACTCTAATATATATATTTTGTTTTTGGTTCTAAACCCAAAACTGTTCCAAACAATAAAAGCTTATTTTAAAACTTTCTATTAGACCTATTAACTAAACTCAAGTTTGAACTTAACCTGTTAAAGACTGAACTTGTCCTTCTATTCTCTGTATAGAAAAATGATATTACAAAGTTATTAGTGATCAAAGATGATCAAAGAATATGCTGTAAACACCGAGCATTTTAGAGTAGAGTCAGGCAGTTCCATTGTGTAAGTACAGTGTTTTTCTATATTTGGGGGAAAATGTGTGAATTACCAGTTTTTCCAAATATATAATTTCTTGTGATTCATTCTAAATGAAAATTCACTCTTGAATCTGAATTTGTATGTGGAATTTTGATCTTTTTTTCATAAATTGGACACAACAAATTGCATAAGCTTGAAACCCACAAAACTTGGAGGTACTTCTCCTCTAATTCCAGAGCTGTTGACCACTGTGCAATCTCAGTGGTTCTACCTTGAACCCCAGCCCAGGTTTCGGGGACTTTCCAAAAGCCCTCACTTGCCAACTTCTTTCTCCCGGCCCTCTTGAACTTCTTCATCCATATCCCTACCTCCTGTCCTCTCTAACTTAACTGTCTTGACCACATTCACTCCTACCTTGTATACTTTACACTATTTTGACACTCTTTTTGTGTACCAAATGGTATGACTCTTAAAAACCTGTAACAACTTCTTGTGTGGCTTTCTTGGTTTCACCTCCATCCAGTCCCATCTTGACCCTTTTCATTGCCACTATCCCTTGTGGGTAACTGTTCATGCTCTCTTCAGGTCCTTCTTGCTTCTCTAAATACCTTTCTTTACTTGTTTCTTATTGTCAGGATCCTACAGCATTATCAGAAGTCAAGGTTCTTCCCTGGTGATTCCTCTCTTAGATTCCCTAGTAAGAAAAGCGTAATTGTTTTTCTCTGAACTTCTTGAAACTTGATTTCCAAAAATCAAGAAGCTGACATGTGCCTAGTCTTTCTCAGAATTTTCTCTGTAGTCTTTTACAAAGTTAAGGAGACATGGCTACTTTTGCCCACTATCACATTCTTCCTTTGGGAACAGATTGAGGTCCTCCAGGGTAGTTTTGTTGTTGACATGGGGTCTAATTATATTGCTCAGGCTGATCTTGAATTTCTGGGCTCAAGCAATCCTCCTAGCTCATCCTCTTGAGTAGCTTGGACTACAGACGTGCAGCACTGTACCTGATTCATAGCAGTTTTCTATTCCATTTTCTCACCATTCTAAAACATTCAAATAAAAAATAAATGATGGAAGCTCCCCTTCTATAGAATATGATACCAGCACTTTGTGAACATCTGGTTGATATTCTTATCACAGCCAGTTTATTCTGCAGCTTTCAATATTGGTACATATTAATCATATAGAATAAGGGATTTCATGATGGCATGTTCATACATGCACATGACATAGTTTGATCAACCTCATTCCCCAGTACATTCTGTTATTCTATCTTCCTCCACCCAATCCCTATCCTTTACACTAATGGTCTCCCTTCTAGGTTCATGAGACCTCCCCCCCCCCATTTTTTTTCTTTTTTCCTTCTAGCTTCCACATATGTGGAAAAAAAAAACATAAACTTTGTCCTGCTGAGTCTGTCTTATTTAGCTTACTCTGATGCTCTCTAGTTTCATCCATTTTTCTGTAAATGATAACTTTGTTCTTCTTTATAGCTGAATAAAACTCCATTGTGTAAATATAGCACACTTTTTAATCCAGTCATCTGTTGACAGACATCCAGGCTGGTTTCATAACTTGACTATTGTGAACTGTGCTTCAATAAACATGGATATGCCTATTTCTAAAGTATACTGACTTTAATTTTTTTGAATAAATACCAAGAAGTGGTAGAGTTGGATTATGTGTTAGTTCGATTTCTAGTTTTTAAAGGATCCTCCATACTGATTTCCATAGTGGTTGTACTAATTTACATTTCTACCAACAGAGTATAAGAACTCCCTTTCCCTCGTATCCCTCGTATCCTCGCTAGCATATATTGTTATTTGTATTCTTGATGATTGTTATTCTGATGGGAGTGATATGAGACCTCAATGTAGTTTTGATTTGCATTTCCCAGCAGCTTTTAATTACTATCTATGTTACAATCTATAATATCTATGGGCTTCACTGGGGTAGACCATGTGTAGTATATTCTCCCAAAATATTACTTTACTTTTAATTTTTACACACATGAGTTCCTTACAATTCAGGTTTCATATTTTTATATGCTTTATTTTTTGATCAATAGTATTGCTCCCCATCAGGACTCTGTATGTGTGTGCGTGTGTGTGTGTGTGTGTGTGTGTGTGTGTAGTACTTCCAGCGTCTTCCTAAAAAAAGAGACAAGATATGTCCGACGACCACAGCTCATGAGAACAGAAAAATAACATTGCACTGTGATGTCAGTGGACAAGTTTTATAGGTTGAACTGGGATGGTGTTCTGGTTTTGGTGGATGTCTTTCAGGTGGAAGTATTTGTTGCTTACTCTGAACTTAGAGCAGATGTGAAACAGATGTTTTCATTTGGAGATGTCAGAAGGATTGTCCAATTATCAAATATTCTGTTAAAGTTCAAGTGTGTGTGTGCGTGTGTGTGTGTGTGAGAACTCGTTACTTCTTGTGTGATTCTGGTCATATTATTGAACCAAAAATAACAACAACAAATCAGTTGGTTAATTAAACCTGTTGTAGGGAAATTATTAACTATTAACTATTCCTAAAAACAGCAAGGAAAACCCATTTCTTTAGTCATTTGTATTCAGAATGTAACAAGAATGTGCAAGACACTGTCTGTGAAGTCCTCATCCCAGGGCCTGGCACAGAGCCCACAGTCCAGGTCCCTTGTCTTGCAACATGTTCCCACGCCTCTCCCTCCAGCCATGCTGAGCTCTCAAGTCAGCAAGGGAGCTGTCGCACATGTTGCTTTCTCTTTCTGGAACCTTCTTCTCACCAACCTATATCAGGTTCCCTTTTGTGTGCCCTCCTAGGACTATAACCTTTCCTTCCCATCACTTACCTTAAAGTGATTCCTTCATTCTTGCTGATTATAAGTTTCATGAAAACAGGGACAAGAGGTAGTGTTTTACTACCATTGTTCTACAGAGAGCTTGGCATATATTAAGGCTTCAGTGGTGTTTGTTGAATAAATGAATGACTGAATGGAATATTACCACAGACCTGTGATTACAGGTCACTCGAGCCATGCATGGGTTGCATGTGGGTCACCACACATGGACGCCTAGAGGATAGAAACTCCGGTGTCTGGGGATGACCAGTGGACATTTTCTCTGGTCAATTGTGCAGGGATATTGTGAATTTCTATCCTGCTCTGCCATGTCCCACACAGCACCTGAGATGGGTGTGACCTGCTAAGATGCCAACACACAATAAGGGTTAGGGGTTGGTGTATAGAAGTTCATTGGATTACATAAAGGGGAATGAAGGGAAGGGAGGGGGAATGGGAATAGGAAAGACAGTAAAATGAATGGGACCATAACTTTCCTGTGTTCATATATGGATACTCGACCTGGGTAAATCCACATCATGTTCAACCACAAGAATGGGATCCTAATTAGCATAAGTTATACTCCATGTATGTATAATATGTCAAAATGCACTCTACTGTTATGTATACCTAAAAAGAACAAATTTAAAAAATGTAGTTTTATGAAGATAACTTTATTATAAAATTGAGAAATTTCTGAACCTGACAAAAAAGCAAATGTTTATAATAATAAAATTAATATAACATTAATGCATGGAGAAAAACTTAAATAATTAAAATTCATTCTAAAATTTAAAAATTTTTGCTCAAGATTTCCCAGACTTTTTAGATTTGTGTTGCTTTCCTTCAAATACGGGAAGTTTCAGCTACTACTTTTTCTTGACCTTTTTTTTCCCCTTCATTCTTTCCCCTTTCCTTCCTCAACTTCAATCACATTCATTTATACTATTTAATATTCCCAAAGTTTCCTGAGGCTCTGCTTGCTTTTCTGTCACCTTCTCTTTCCCTTTTTTCTGCTGACTGTATAGTTTATATCTATGTTCCTTGAAGTTCCATTGCCTCTGTATTCTGCTATTTCCAATTTCCTGGGAAAGCCTCCTGGTAAAATTTCATTTCAATTATCTTCCTTTTTAATTCTTAAAAAGTTCATCTGAATTCATTTTATAGTTTTTCCTCCTCTGCTAAGATTTTCAATCTGTTTGCTATGGCTACACTATGCTCATTTAATACTTTCCTTTAATTCTTGTATACGTTTAGGTAGATAATTTAAAGTATTTGTCTGCCAAAATCTGGGCCACTCTGAAGTTATATTATATTGACTTCTTTTTCACGTGTGTGTGTGTGTGTGTGTGTGTGTGTGTGTGTGTTTAATTGAATACTGGGCATTATATATCATACACTATAGAAACCGTGGATTCTCTGTTATTCTTTGAAGAAGGTTGGACATTATTTTTTTCAGATTGTTCAGTTCCTGGAGAGTCATTTTGAAGGCATCTAGTATTTATTTGTTCTTTCTTAAGAAACCTCTGTGAGGGCCCAAGTGTTGCCCATTCACTTGTTTTTGTTGTTGTTTTTTTGTTGTTTTGTTTTTGGTAGGGTTCAATCTTCTAACCCTGTCTCCCTGGCAGATCTTGTCTAGACTTGGTTTTAGCCTTGATCATGTGAATACAAAAAAGGTCCCTTACCGATAGTACGTGGCTTCCCTTGCATCTCTGCGGGTTATCTGGGGAGCCAATGGGGATTAAGCTACTCCTCCATTTCCAGCACTGTAACAACTCAAGTTCTGTTCTGTTCATGACCCTGCAGGAGCTACTGCTGGGTAAGTCTCCTTTTGTCTCTGTGTACTTCAGTCTGACCCTCACTCATGGGGTTACCCCCAAATAGATGTGTAGTTCCCCCCTCACAGCTCCTTTATCTCCTGTGTCCTGCCCCACAAATCCCAGCCCCTTTAATGGCCCCAAATGCTGGTCCTTAGCTAAGAGGCTTTTCTGTACTCTGATTTTACTCCAGTTCTCTGTGCTAGAGTGGAGAAAATTCCCACAAAATAAGAGTTAGGGCAGATATGTTTCATTTTAAGAGTTTCCCTTCTCTCAGGGATCACAGCCTGATACTATTGTTCAATCACTGAAAAAGAAATGCCTCCTATGTATTGTTCAAATTTGTTTATGGTAGGAAGCCCAGTAATAATTGCTCCATCGGGGCCGGAAGTAGTGATGGTGATTAGACCAGAATTTAAATCCTTGTCCATCTGAATCATAAGTAGTGATCTCATTCTCTATACTATCCCACCTCTCAGTATAAAGAATACAAAGTTGCACAACACTAGATAAATCAGGGGCATGGCAAAGTACATAGTTAAAATCTAGACTGGGGTTGTTGACCAATATATTTCAATTTTCAAATTGGATAGGGTGGAAAGAAACTGCTTACATGAATAACAGTAATAATTAACACTACTCTACGGAGCTTCCAATAATTTCAAAGTACTTCTTGCTTATTATTTTATTCTCACAATAGCCTTTTCATACCTGATAAATTAGATGTTATTATTCTAGGATGACAAGTGAAAAACTCAAAGGCCACAAATAGTTGTTAGTAAGGAAGCAGAGCCAGGACCTAGGTCCTCTCACTGCCAGACCTTTATTATCTATAAATCTCACACTAAATGAAGGACATCCTCAGAAGAAAGAAGCAGATAGGAAGTAAGAAAGAAGATGCTGGTCACAAATATGCCCTTGAGTGAGAAGTTAGCATGCACCTCTCCCACCTATTCTGGAAATGCTTGACCAGAGATGCCAAGGGGCTAGTGGTACCACACAATGATCTGCTTCTCCAGAGAGCAGAGCTGGGCTCCCCTGGCACATGCACCACAGAAGATGGCAAAGACATCTTTCTAGACCTTCAACACAGCCAATTCTTCATTCTCTGCTCTCCCTTATCCATGGAGAATATGGTGCAATGTAAAATAATGATGTAATAAATAACGGAAGTCACTCATCATCTTGATTGTGGGTTTATAGCCTATATCCATCCAATGAGACTTTTTAGTGCATATTTGTCTCACCTTCTGGAGGTGAGAATTTATATGCAAGTTTAGAATGGGATTAATTATAGTTGAGTTTCTTTCTTTCTTTCTTTCTTTCTTTCTTTCTTTCTTTCTTTCTTTCTTTCTTTCTTTCGCCTACTCAGCTCTAGTCCTGGTGGCAATGCTCACTACCCTTTATCAGTGAAGATTCTTCTGGCTCAGCTGTTAGTTTATCAATCATTTTAAAAGTAATATTTTTCTTATCAAGAGTTTGTCCCTGTCTGGCTTATCATTTAGATGGGAATCACAGGACCTAGGAAATCTGCAGTTGATTAGTTTGAAAAGTTCCAAGGCTGGGGCTAAGTGGCTCTTACTCCCTTAGGAAGAGTGGGGAGACCCTGCATGAGGCTCTGACTTCCATGCCTAGGAGGATGAAGCAAAAAGGATAGTGACTCATAAAACAGATTTACCATGATGTTTTCCTTCTTTGAATTTCCCAGCTGTAAGAAAATAAAGGTTTAGGCTCAAAATGAGAAGAAAAGAAAAACTGAACTCTAGCTTTCTTTTCTTCATATAGAAGACAGACATCACTACCCCCAAAGTATATCATACTTGCTATGGAATGAATATTTATATAACAAAGATAGGATTTTGAAGCATATTCAGTGACTTTATGTTGGAATCGATGGCATTGAGTTCCAGAGAATGTGCAGAGGACTTGGACTTGCATTTCTTTCTGATTGCTACCCCCAATGCACTGCCTTCAAGAAGACCTCTCAGTTTCTTAGTTGTCAAGCAGGGCCCTGAAACAGCACTGAAGCAATGGTTAGCAACAGGTGTGGTTTGCTAGATCAACCTAGGCCTGGAGTGTGTGAAGTAAGAAGAACTGTCATTTTCTCTGACATCTATAGGGAGCTGGACAGCTTGTGAAGTTACTCTTCATACTTTTGCTCATTTCCTGCTTGTTTCAACCCTTTGATGACATGAGTATAATCTTCTTTATAATGCAGATGAAGAAAATAAGACCCAACGGGATTTAAAAGCAATGACTATCATCCAAACCGAGGAAGAACAGGAATTTGAACCCCAATTTTTTAGCACCTCATTTGGTAGTCTTCTTGGGTTCAGAATTCAGTCACTTGCTACTCATCGAAAGCCACCAACCCAGCCAGGCAAGTGGTGCACGCCTAATCCCACTGACTTAAGAGGCTGTGGCCAACCTCAGCAAGTTAGCAAGAATCTGTCTCAAAATAAAAAGGTCTGGGATGTAACTTAGTGGTAAAGCAACCCTGGGTTCAATTCCCCGTACCTCAAATAAACTAGCAAAAACCCCAAAGCTGCCCACCCTGTAGCTGGAGATACAAATTCCAATGAACAATGACGGGTTTCTTTTAGGAACTGCTACATGAGCTTAATACCATCCCTGCTATATCCCTTGTATTCCTTGGCAAATCCTATGTATGTAGAAGTTTTATTTGAGTTAAGGAGAGTGCCCAGGATTCTCAAGTTTTGTAGCAACAACATCAAATTTATACAGAAGACAGAATTTAAACAAATCAGAGCAGAAAAGCCCACACTCTCTCTTTCTCTCTGCGATGTGGCTCTCTTTCCACTTAATTTCTTGCTTTTTCTCATTGAGTTGTGTCTCTCCCTGGCCAGGACAAAGGTCCCTCTGTAGACACAGCCATAGCATTTTACTCATTTTTACTCTCTCTGGTACAGGCACAGTGTGTGTGGCATGTCATAGATGTGTAACTCATGCTTATTAAATAAAAATGAAGTTGTATGCTTGCAACTTAATTGTGCATATAGTGTATATTACAACCCATAGAGAATCTCACAATCCTTTGGCTTTGTTTTATGTCCTTCTGAAGAAGTCTTCCAAAACTTCTCCCCACTCTTTTTTTAAGTATATAGTCACTTTTAAGGAAGTTGAGACCTAGCACAACTCAGGGTTTTCCCTGTGATGCTAAAATAAATGGCTAATTCAGTTAGTTCAAAGAAAAGAAGTATTCAAATAAGTTGTTAGGTACTTTCCACATAGATTACTGTGCACCAAAGATTTCACCAAGTTGGATGGTAGCAATGGTTAATAGTCTCCCATTCAGAGTACTTAAAATTGAAAGAGGGGTAAGAAAAAGATACTTTATTGTCTATGTTTCCAAGGTCCTGATATTTGATTTAATGGTATAGGCTGGCCCTCAGATCAATTCCATTAGAATCTGCAGTTTAGTAAGATTTCCAGGTGGCCCGAATACACATTAATGTCCGAGAAACACAGAACTTAATTTCTAACTTTGAGAGTATGCCGGTTCCTGATGTCACTCCAGAATTTTGAATGGGCAGAGCTGGAGGAATATCACATCCTAAAACAAAATCAGAATAGCCAATATCAGGTACTGCCCAGCTTTGCAGTTCTGGGGGAAGCCATAGTAAGAAGAGATTATGGTAACTAAAGACAAGAGACAGTCTTTTTTTTTTTTTTTAAATAACAGCTTTATTGAAATATAGTTTACATATCATATGCTTCACCTTTTGAAAGTGTAAAATTCAGCAAGTTTTCATATATTCATAGAGTTGTATAGCCATCAGCACAATCAATTTTAAAACCCTGTCATCATCCCTAAAATAAATCTGTCCCCATTAGCTATTAGTTTTCAAGCCCTTCATGCCAGTCCTCAGCTCTGGGTAGCCACTAATCCACTTTCTGTCTTTATATATGTGCCTATTCTGAACTTTTATATAAATGAATTCATACATTATGTAGCCTTTTGTGAGTGTCTTCTTTCACTTAGCATAATGTTTTCAGGGTTAATCCAAGCCATAGCATAAATCAATATTTCATTCCCTTTGATGTTCCAATAATATTCCATCACCTAGATATCCCACATTTTGCTTACCCACTCATATCTTGATGGACATTTGGATTATTTTCCAGTTTTTAGCTCTTACAAATAAAGACACCATGAACACTGGTTTACAATTTTTCCATGAAAATAAGTTTTCACTAGAGCCAGTTTTGACCCTTCAACACAGTGTTTGATGGCAGCTTCCAACTCAAGAAAGGCAGGTGGGCAGGACTCTTGAGAAGAAGGCCAACATACTGATAAAGAAACTGTGGAGCCAAGCCCTGCTCTTGATCTACTATAACTGCCAGCAAATCACTTACCATCACAGGACCACATCTGCAAATAGGACACGAATCTTTACCATATCGACCTCATAGATTTTTCTCACGTGCCTAATGAGGCAATGAACAGGAAACCATTTTCATTTCAAAATGGTACATAAAGTCTAAATAGGATGATTGCACTTGACAGTTCACTATTATTTTGACCATCCCTTGAAATTGCCGGTCGCTACTGAGCTAATGGCCTCTTCACGCAGTGTCTAAGCAGAGAATCACACGGGAGGTCTCCCTCTCCAGGACCCCCAGTGAAACTCATTGGGGACTTTTTGAAACTGTGCTTAAGTGTTTCAAGCAACAGACAATTTCTCTGGGGGAAAAGAATCATGCTTCCCACAAGGGTTTGCTACAGAAAAAAAAAAAAAAAGGAAGAAAAAATAAATAAATAAAGAGAACTACTTAATAAATCAACCTATTCATTATTTTTCAGCATTTATGATGTGCTCAGCTGTGTGCTGTGTGCTTATAGAGGGGGTGGAATGTTCGATGGGGGTTGGGAGGGAGCCAGAGTGTAAGAGAAGTCCTTGATATTCAATGCTGCTTTCAGTGGAAACCCATCTAGCCACTTCTGCTTTCTTAGTGCCTATTTGAAATGTAATGTAGTTGTAGAAAGGAATGTGCCTGGGAAAAGGCCAGGAGAAGCCCATTTGGAAAAAGTAATCCAGGGAAGACTAACTTATTGAAGAAGAAAGAAAAAGTAACAGAGAAAGAGAAAAGATGGGGAGATAGAAACGAGAGGGAGTGAGAATTCATGGCCTTTTCTAAATGTACTTGGGGTTGCTTTGAACTAAATATGAGCCCGTGGATTCCCCTCAATGCCCAATTGGACTCCCCAGGGACACAAAGGGGTGCAGTGCCACAAAGTCAGAGAATCTAACGTCATAGAATGGGGAAGAAACTGGGTGTGTGTGGGAGGAGGGACCTACTGGCTTCCTGTTGCAGCCCCTGCTGCTGAAGCGAATGCTGTGGTTTTACTGGTGATGTTTGTGAATGTGATTCTCTACCTTGCAGGGTCTGAGTGCCATCTGGATTAGTGAAATAGATACTCTGAGGTAGAGCAGACTAAACACAGCAGGATGTTCATAAAATTCTTAATCTGGGCCCTTTTGGGTCCCAAGAGGAGGCACTGAGGTTATATAAGCAAATTATTAAGTCAGGCTAAAACCAGACATACAAACATTTTCCTAAATTTTTTGAAAATTCACCCACACCACAAGAGGCTGACTCTCAGACCACTCTGAGAAATAATAGACCACCCTCAAGTGCTGGCATCTTAATCAAAGAGTCTCTTCCTGCTCTGCAGCCACCACTGTCAGGGGACTGATTTCTCCTATTCCTAGGTATCAAGGACATCTCTGGGAAACTTGGCTACTAACATTTTTGGGGTTTTGTTGTTGTTGTTGTTTTTTCCAGAACATTCTATTAATTCATTTATACAAAAGTGAAACCGCCTCCTTCATTTGAAGACTTCTGACATGCTCCCCAGAGTGACACCATGATAAAGAGGAAGTATGAGCCTCGGGACCCGGAAGCTTGCGTTCACAGCTCAGCTCAAGAAGCTGGGAGCACTGGAGGCCTGGGCAAATGACTTTGCCTCTGGAGGCTTCGTCCCCTCCTCTGCACCACAGTGCTTAGAGTCCACCTCACTGAAGTGTTTTGAAAGGAGCATCTGCTTTCCTGTCTGGCACACAGTGAGCCTTCCAGGAAAGCTGGCTCTTCCCCATCCCCATGATTTTTCTCTTGCAACTGAGTCAGAAGGAAGCTGTGAAACTCCAAGATCCTTGCACAGACAGGAGGCCTCAGAGAGTTGTCCACCTTCATACTTCCTTGCATGGTGGAGGAGATAGTCCCAACTGACAGCACCCACCTCTCCTGTCCACTCCCAAATCTCATGTCCCACAAAGAAGGCAGGGTCTACTCTGCAGGGCCCCCAAAGCATGTGCACTCCTACTAACACATCTGTATATATTGTGTCAGGTCGGTGGCTGCGACTTAGAAAAAAGCAGCCCTCACGGGACAGAAACATCAATCAGGCACTGACAGAAATGCCTGTCCATCAGCGGGATCTCCTGACTAATGCCTATCTATCAGCAGAACCCTTGGCCAATTCTGGAGTTCAACCAGCTCCCCTGACCAACTCCAGTGGGACAAGGGACCCTAAAAATCCCCTTTCCTGTCCCAAGCCCTTCCCTTCCTGCTGTGAGCCCCATAAAACCCCCATCCAGTCAAGCTTCCACGTGGTTTCTCCTCAGACTCTTCTCTGTCCACTCTGTTGTTCTGATCGAGTTCCACCCGGGAGTGGTATCTCAAATAAAGCCTCCTTCGGCGGCCTTTTTAAATCTGCCTCCTTTGGTTGCTGACCGCCTGGCCTGATCTTACATAGTGAGCTCTACCAAAGTGCCTGGCTAGGCCTTGACCTGGTTCACCAGGCAGCTTGAGCTGGAAAGGACTTTGGTTAAAAGACACCCAGGATTCAAAAATCTCTTACTCTGCATTTGTCCTGCTGGGGAAGACAAGTTCAGGTGACAGGCAATGCATTTGATGGAAATGGCCCATTCAGGAGACAAAAAGGGAGCCCCTAAGGAGGCACCGTGTACTCTGCACCACTAGAGTGAGCTCATGTAAACAATGTGTGCTGAGGATGTATTGTAAGATGGCGAGTTACGTTTCTTTAAAAAATCTTGGACACATGCAAGTCCAGTGCTGAAAGTCCTAGTGACTGCCTTGCAAGGGTTGAGGTTTCTGCCTGTTGTTTAAGATCCCAATTCGGCCTTCTCAGGAGCATGTGACCTGAAGTGCTCCAGTGGGCCTGCTGTGCTGACTTCAAGGTCAAGGGCTGCATGGACCACGGGCAGAGCACTGGGTCAGTCAGGTGTTTCTGGATAGGCTTTCTTGCTTCTTGTCACCTCAGTTTTCTCCTCTGTCCCATGATGTGTGTCATATCAATTTATCACTCACCTTTGGCATGTGATCAGAGACAGGATCAAAGGAGATAATGTTGTTGAAAGGACTTTAGAAAGTTGAGATTTTATTAGAGATGTAAGGGGGCATTTTTTTTTTTTTGAGATAAAAATTCCTACCTGATGATGATGAGTAGAAGTGAATAAAAAAAAGTACTTGGGCTGCTAGTTCAAGCTTAGTTGTATGCCCTAAACCTTTTCTCTACGGCCTAGCATCTCTCTGCACAGCTAAAAACCATCTGTCCCAGATAGCCTGTGTCTCCTGAGGACAAGAGGAGGCAGGGGACAAGGCAGAGCCTGTCACCCAGCCATGCTCCCTCCAGCTTTTGCAATCTCCCTGTGCAGATGGTGACTCTCCTTCTAAGACCAGTCCTAAACTGTGAAGGAAGCTCCTGGACACTACTGGGACACCTCAGCAGCACATGAAGTTACAGCCCTTCTCAGTGTATCTGGAGAAACCAGGCCCAGAGACGAGCACCAAGGCCCTGCCCAGCCCCCCAAACTCCCATAGTTAGACTACAGGGACATAGCAAGTGCTACAGCCTGAACCATGTCACCTGCCTTGCAGGTTCCCTTGTGGTAATGAGTTTCACTTTTTGTGCTAAAGTTTGAGTAAGTTGTCCCATGGCTGCAGCTCTTGTTTCAAATTCCCATTCCAATGACTGTCATTGTCTGTCCTTCCCCCTGAATTTCAAATTCCCACCCTCAAATCTAGTTTTTCTTGTATTTCCAAATAACATCTTCCCTCCATAGTAGCCAGTGTCCAAGATTGTCACCACTGATCCTCGCTTCTTGGAGGCCACACACATAAGCAAGTTGCTCCCACATTAACTCCTGGGTTAGCTACATGACACAATACAATGCAGCTGATGTGATCATGTATAATTTCTACGGCAGGGTCATAAAAGGGAATCTAAGCTTCTGGCTTGTCCTCTTGGATCAGTCACTCTGGGGCAAGCCATATGCCTCACCACAGAGACATTCAAGCAATCTCACAAGGTCTAGGTGGAGAAGAACTGGATCTTCCCAACCAAAGCCAGCTCCATGGGAGGAAACCATCTCAGAAGCCATTCCCTAGGTCCTATAGAGACTTTCTTTGGCTGTGGTCTGACAAACATTCAGTTGTGACCTCATGAGAGTCCTCGAGCCAGGACTATAAGTCATGTTCTTCTTGAATTCCTGCTTCAAAGAAATTATGAAAATAAATAATTATTTTAATTTTCTAAGTTTGGGAGCTACTTAATATGCAGCATCTCTAGTTCCCAAAGGCAATGATCCATCTACTCATTGAATACCCTCTTTAGCCCGGGTACACGATCCACACCTCTCCCACTCCTACCCCTGACATGTGCTAGTGATCACTAGTTATATCCCATTCTTATTTCTCAGTCTTGCTAGGAGTATGAAATCTAGCCTTTTGTACAAGTTCTGAAATAAAACTCTAAGTAGGCAATGTCCACCCTATCAAACTGGCACTAAGAAGAGTCTGTGAAGTTCTCAGAACGGACACAACACTATAGACTGCACTTGCTCTATTTTTTATTCCATCTATAGATGCGTTCTGTAAATAGGAAGACAAGTGCTTTTGCAAAAATCACTGTATCCGTCTTACAGACGAGACAGCAAAGACTGGTATGGAAACTCTACTGGGCTTGGTTTATTCGAGGGCTTGGCTTACGTGATCAGCCCAACATTGGGCCTCTGTCCTGCCCACGGGATGTATTTTATGCTTCAAGGGCTACAGCCTGGTATTGAGCCACACATGTCCTTTTTGCCTCAATACACTTGACCCAGTTCACTTGGGGAAAACAGTGAAATGAAACTGTGTGATGTCATCTGGCCATAGCCCAGCTGCAGATTGCCCTGTCCGTCATAGTTGCAAGAGGGATCAGTACCCAACGCAGATTGAAGCCCCTGGGACAGGAGGAGGAGTCAGGGGTAAAGGGGAGCAAGACAGAGGCACCCGAACCAGTACTAAGCACCGATGAGTGCATTCCAGACACAGGCCCCGATAGCAGTGGCCAAAGTGGAATGAGTCAATATGATAAATTGTCTCCTCAGTCATCTTGTGAAAGAGCTTTAGAAAAGCAGTGTCATCATCAAATCCCTCACGAGTGTTCTCATTTTAAAATGTCAACATGAAATGGATGCTCCCAAGTTCCAAACATTACAGAAAAATGGATTTTGAATCAAGACATTCTGTTATTTGAGCTCTGTCTTCCACCCCACTCCCACCAAAATGTTTTCTCAAGCTGGTTCAAATCTATAGTTAGATAATAGCAAGGCAGGGGTTAAGATGAAGCAGTGAAAGATCTGGATACGCCCTGCCATTCCCAAAAGATAGCATGTCATAGAAAGGAAGACAAATGACCACTCACAGAAGACACAAGCCAGCCCAGGAGGTATGTATGTAGCAAAGGCTGCCCTTGGGGGAAGGTGAGAAATGGTGGAGACCACAGTGAGTGCTCATTTGACTCTCCTACTTGTGCCACTTCACTTTTCTCCAGAACCAGTTTTCCTGTCTCCCAGAGTTTGAATGGTAAACTAGGGATGCCAAGTGTGCCAGTGGACATCAAGGAGAATCCACGGACACCACTTCTGAACTCAACGTTGGAAGCTGCTTTGGAAACAACAAGTTTCTCTTCATGGAAAAGAGCTCTGGGGACAATTTCTTGAAGCGCCATTCAGGGGTCAAGCAAGCCTTGGGCACACCAGTCCTCACTGATCCATTGGCATTTTTAAAAGATCCACCTCTTGTCCACAATAGAGGGCTTCTGTGCTCTCTGCTAACTTGAGAGCATCATAAAAGAAGGATAAGAAGAGCTGTTAGCACATGGATAGCCCTAATAGTGCAGGCGGTGCTCTGTGTTTCATAAATATGATTTCATTGGATCTTCACAACAAATCTCGGATGAAAGGCTTACAGATGTCCTCATTTACAGACAAAAAACTGTGGTTCCAAGAGTTTAAGTAACTGACTAGCAAGTGGCAGAGCTACTCTTCAGCCCAGCTCTGCAGTTCCCACGGATACACTGGATTTCCCAAAGCACAAGCTCACCCAGATGCAAGCTCATTATAAGGAGCCTGTGACATGCCACACAGCCCACAGTCATCTCACTCCCACTACTCTCCTGGGGCACAAAGAGAACTTGTAATTGTACCTGCAGAAGGAAGGAAGCAAATTCAGGTGAACTTAAAGCCACTGATATCCCATGGCTGTCCATTGCTGATTGTCTCTTTTAGTTTTTTTTATGTTTTGTTTTATTTTGTTTTTCTGTCATGAGTTTTCTCTTTCTGTTTTCCATACCTGCTATGGATATGTGACCCAGGAACTCAAATTTTACCGAAACACATTTCAGTGGGGAGTCACACACAGAGACACCCTGAGCTTAGGGAGCTGATGGGCTCCCGCCTCTGCTGCTTTGGAGCTTCAGGGTCTTCGTCAAGTTATAGAAATGCATCTGGGCTTAGACTCCTCATCTGTAAGTTGAGGGTTAACAAGAGCCTGTCTTGTAGGGTGGTTGTGCTGCAGGAACTCAACGCAACCACGTGTGTAAAGTTCCTGGCATGGTTATTGCTTTCTGATGGGTAGTATTGACTGGTTGCAGCTTTTCAGTCTGAAATGAAGAGGATTCTACTTTTGTGGCAAAGTGCCCATTATTTCCCCCATCTCTTTCATTTTCAGAAATAGAGAGTTTTAAGACCTTTTGGTCATGTAGTGTCATTTGAATGGCTGTCTGCCCCATTTTATACTGACACCTGGAAAGGTCACATGATTGACTTGAGAGGACTTTGTCGATATTAATAACAAAGATAAATCATTTGGCAGCAGAGTAGAGAATGATATCCTGTCCAATCTTTTGCTAGAATACATTTTATATCAATCTACCAGGACCACAGACTGAGCAACTGACACCTTATAGTCGATTGTCCAGGAACCCAAGTAAGGAGAGCTCTGTTTGTGACCTCCCCAACCCTGGTTCCTCCAGACCTCATGTCTTACACAGTTGGGTGGGCAGTTTTAACATTAGACCCCAAGAAGAAGTGTGTTTTATAGCCCCATATTTTACTTCTCCCTAATTGGGTCTCTAAAAATGTTTTCTGAAGACAGAGAGATTCTTTAAAATGTGCTGAAGGAATAAATGAAAGAATGATGACTGAATTACCCAATCTGGCATGAAAAAATGGACTCACCCAGAATGGAGCCACAGGACTCTAACAAGTCCTGATAAATAGATGACAGGCCTTTCCATATTCCACATGGCTTAATTGGTGTAATTCCTGGATTGTATTACAGGAGCCACCATCTGATTCCATTTTGTACCAGCTATTCTCAGGGAAGAGAGATGGATGGCAGGCCTGGGTTGGAGTCCAGGTAGCTAACTTGCCAGAGTACCTGGGAGAGCCACGTCTAGCCACCAAAACAGAATCCACTCTCAAAATTTTAAACAGAGGGAATTTATTTTCAAAACATGATCACACGGCTTTGATGGGGGAGAGGCAGAGGAAGGAGTATGAAAGGGAAGTGGTTTTATTCAACACTGAAAACTTAAGAATACTTGTGTAATATGAATACATCACCCGTGAAATTCCACATCATGTATAACTACAAGAATGGGATCCTAGTCAGAATAAGTTGTACTCCATGGATGTTCAATATGTCAAAAAATATACTCTGCTGTCATGTATACCTACATGAACAAATAAAAAATATATCAAAATTCAAAAATAGAAATATTTGTGTAGTCCTATGTGGAACTGGAAAATGTTGGGCTGAGCCTTTATTATACTGAATCATTATGGCAAAGTTAAGGAGCTTGTCTCTACTCTGAGTGACCTCAGGTGAACAGAGGCTTCCTGTGGACGTGATGGAATTGCAGTGATCAACAACCAAGCTTGGGAGTGCAGTGGCATCCTCCACCAGACAGGAGCCCTGAAGCAGAAGGGAGCCATATGATCCTATCCAAGTCCCAGTGCCCTTCATCAGGTAGTAATGGCTATTCTAAAAGCCTGAAATACATGGATCCCCCAACTCAACCTACTGGTAAGCTTTGCTAACCCTTGACCACAACAGAAAGGATGGAGCCTGAAAAACCCATTCAAACTCTATAATTGGCAGCCCACAAGCCAAATCATTAAGCAGAAATGAGTGGAGCTGTTTGATTAAATTGGCCGGAAAAAAGTGAAAGCCAAAGTCTTGACAATGGCAGTGACAATCCAATGAGCTGAGTATTCAGAATTTTTTCTTTTTTGAGCATGGGACTGAGTTGACGGTCATGCCCAGAAGTATTGCCTGCAATACAGTCTTGGTTCAGGCAGAACTCCTGAGACTAAAAGTACTCAGACTCTCCAGTCTGTCTTATCTTTCAGGCTCTGGTTTGGGTAGGCTTTGAGTGTTGTAGAGAGTGACCTGCATCTCATTCCAGCTTCACCTCCACCTGGTAGCCACTTCTAATGAGCTCACTAATAAAGCCCCAGGTGTTATCTAGATTCAAAGGGGAAAGCAATTTAAATGCAAATACACATGAATATCTTTGAATCTCACGGATTAATGAATATGGTCGGAGGAAGAGAACCCAGGATAGCTATGAGCAGAATGATTTGCAAAAGTCATAAAGTACATCCCCTCTGAACTCCTGCAGGGTCATTGACCAAGACGACTTAGTACCTATTACCTAATGTATTCGTAAAACTCTGCTAAATAGGTCAAATAGCTCTTGGTCATCCATTCCAAAATTTAAGAGTGCAATAGTCTTCCTACTGTCTACTTGGAATCTCCTTTTCAATAATCAGGGTACATTTTTTGGTTCATACTCTGAGCATTTGACAGTACGATGGACCGTGGCTATTCATACTTTTTAAACTTTTTAGTCATACCTCTACTTGTATTAGTTGATTGTTAATGATCTGATATATGAAAAGAGTGGGGGCAATGTTTATATTAGAATTTACTCAAACAACTGTCACTTTTAAATTCTCAGTGCTCTGTCAATAAAGGAATAGAGCTTGAACTAGTGAGGTTCTTTCAGAGAGAAACCCATTTACAGCACCTTTAGCCACAGTTATCTTTGGCTTACCCCAAGTTTCCAGAAAATGATAAGGAACTTCCTGTTTGTCCCCAAGAGCTAAAAATGAGCTGGAGCTGGAACTTACTGTGCTCCAAACATCTGGAGAGTTATTGGGGAAATCTGTCAAACACTGATGCTCCAAAGCATTATGATGTTGGGTATCAAGTCTTGTTGCTATATTTTCCTTTGGCAGACAAAAGTTTTGGTGATAGGAATCTGTGGGCTTAGCCCTAATATCAGAGAGTTTCCAATTTTCATTTTTTTAAGACATAAAAGAGCAACATCATTCTCATTTGGAAATACCCATCCAGGATGCTCATAGAAAAATAGCATTGTGAGACTGAGCTCTGGTATCTTTTCTCTGGAGTTTTGCCTAGTTGGAGTATAGGTATATGTTCTATTCTACTGAACTTGTTACTCAAGTATCCATGGACAGTTATTGTAGTCAAGTGTTTAAAGATGCACATCTCAACTTGGCCATGTTTCTCTCATCATGAAGTGGAACCTATTTTCACTCCCTTTAAATATGGGCTTGCCTTTTCACTTGTTGAACCAATAAAATGTGGTAGAAGCAGACCAATTTTTGCTCTTTTGGACCTCATCCTCCATGCTTTTAAGGAAATCGGTCTAGATGACTGGAAGAAGAGGGGCCCTGTGAAGGGGACATGAAGCTCCTCAGTTAATGGTCAGCACCATCTGCAGACATATAAATGCTATCTTGGATGTTCCAACCCCATTCAAATATGCAATTAAGTATAGTCATATGAGTGCCCCCGCCAGCTCCATGCAGAGCACAAGTGCCCAGCTGAGTCCAGCCAAATCCTGATAAATAATAAACAGTTATATGTGAGGCCATTACGTTTTTGAGTGGTTTGTTACGCATCCATAAATAGTTGAGTAGTCCAGATGCCTAGAGATGTTTAACCTGCAGTCTAGGCTTAGGCCTAGGTGAAGAAGGAAAAGCCCATGCCACCTGAACAGAGAAGTGCTAGAAGCCAGGGATGTTCCTAAGGATTTTCGGTCAAGTTGTCCCTGTGCCTTATATGGCATCTTCATAAGCTCTTTTCATCAGACAGACCATTATCTTTTCCCTTTTGTCTGTTTTTTAATTCCCATGGATGTACTGAGCAAAAGAGAATTCAAAGACTCTGTATTCATAAAGGGATCATTTCTCCTAGAATTGCAATAATTCAAACATGGGACAGGTCTAGGGTTGTAGCTCAGGGGTAGAGTTCTTGCTCAGCTTGTGCTGGGTCCTGGGTTCCATCACTGGCACTTCAAAACTAAGAAAGTAAATAAATAAACGAAGACCACAATTTTGTATATTAAGTATGACACTCGCCCTGAGGTAGAGAAGGAAGGATAAATGTATAGAAAGAAAAATCAGGAAAGAACCAAGAGAATGGGGCCAAGAGACAATTTTCCTTAAGTCTCTTACCTTCCGATCTCTATCGGCAGGATAGAGCACCTCCCTGCATCCAAAGAGCAGTCATTGATATTCCAGTGCCCAGCTACCATGACATGCATTGGTGAAACCAAGTCTGTCTTTGTACAGCCTGAGTGGGTGATAAGACAGGGGTAATAAGACCAGGATTAACATGATCCAGCCATTGATCATTAGCTAACAGCAACGGAGTGATCTGTTGAAGACCAGAGCATGTGACTAATCCAGCCATTTCTAGATAGTTCTAAGATGTATTTTTAAAAGAAAAATTTATTAGGTATATTTAAGATATACAACATGATGTTATAATTTGTATAATAGATTGGTCACTATAACAAATTAATGCATCCACCATCTCACATAGTTTTACTCATTTTCTCCTTGGGGTAAGAAAACCAATAATCTATTCATTTAGCAAAGATTCTGAATATGATACACTCTAACTAAAGTTTCTCAAGTTGTACATTAGATCTTTTGACTTGCTCATCCTACATATTTTGCTGTGTGTATGTGTGTGTGTGTGTGTGTGTACACTAATGTTTCCTGCAGTGCTGTTTATTGAACCCAGAGTCTTATGCATGTGCAAGTGCTCTACTGCTGATTTACACCCTCAGCATGCTACTGTGTATTTTTAAAGAGTAGTGACCAGGGCAAAAAGATGTCAAAACCTCTAGAAGAAAAAATACATTGCTGTAAAACATCATTTCTCAAAATATATTCCATGTAATACAAATTAATCCTGCAAGCAGCTTAAAAGGTCCTGTAGTCAAGTGGGTTTGGGAAAAGCTCCCTAAGGCACAGCGTCACCACTGCAGAGCTATAGGACATATCAGCAGATGATAGGCTGTTCTAGAGCAAGGAAACTTCTCAGTTTTGTCCAACCCAGGATCCCCAAGCTTTTTGAATCATGGGAATGACTCCCCCATCACCTGCCATTGCATCTCAAATGGAAAGGGAAAAATGCTTTGTATTTGGAGTGAAGTGTCATTTAAAAAGTTCCTTTCCTGAAAAACAATTACTCTTCAATAATTGTTCTCAAACCTCCTTTTCTGCAAAACATCCAACGGTGACCAGCCCCATCTCTCTACCTACATAGGCTATTCAGGTAAGACCAGAAGATTAATAAATAAGATTGTGTAAATTTAACATTCTGGTCTATATGACACCCTCCCCCTATTGGGGACCCTCATCTAGATAAATGAATGTCCCACTAGGATTATTTCTTCTGTTCCAATGAATAGCCCTGAAGATAAGGACACATTGTTTCTGACATAATAAGCCATCAAAATACACTTATAACAAATCCCAGGTACACCAAAGTTATCTGTACTGCTGACAACGGGCTTTCTTCCCACCTGTCTGTTTCATTATGTGTCCAACAAAGGAGCTCCGCTATTACTTTTGTCCTGGCGAAAGATAGTATTTCAGCCCTTGGAGCTCTGACAATTGCACTCAGCCCATTTAATTACTTTCATCACAAGCACACGCTTTATTAACAGAGCCAGGATCAGCAAGGCCTTCCTTCAGGTCTTAGGAATGATGGTTAATTGAGGCTTATTTATAAGAAGTTCTACACACAAGAGAACAGCAGCAGTAACCACTTTTTTTTTCTTATGCTTGAGGTCTAGAAATCAGGACCCCATAAACACAAAAGCCTCCAGGGAGCTCAGAAGTCCAAAACCAAACATCGAGGTATAAATTGCAGCGAAATGACCTTTGTCTGTATTATTTACATGTCAAGAAATTTAAAAAATCCCCCCAGACGGAGATGTGCACCTTTGCTTTCAAATCCACCCATTAGTCTTTCCAGCTCCTACTTGCCAAGATGAGCGATTGCTCAGCACTCTCAGGGTTACCCCTGCAAACCCAAATAAATGAACAAAAAATTCTGACTTTCTGCATTTTAAAATGTTAACTGCCACGAGGTTGTCCCTGCTGAGCTGTGTTTGTATGGAAGATGATCTTGGGGCTCCATAATTGATCTTTGAATCTTTACATGCTTGTAAATCTCAGTAGGAACTCAGCTCTTCATATCCTGATGTAATGCCGTATCTGTCATGCTGCTTTGTGACCACCTGCATAGACACACTGGTATACAAAAGAATGCCCTGAGGAAGCCCTCATGGTAAATTTTGGATTTAAGTCAGCACCTTCAATGCTTCTGAAAATACCTGTGCAGCTCCTTTGCTGTGACGGGGCTACCCTACAACTCCAGACAAACTACAAAGGGAATTTGGGGAGATGTGTTCACCTTTAGACCTTTGCATTCTGTCCAGGTCACTTGAGTGATAGCTAAACCAATGCAATTGGAGGAAGGGCAGGAAGAAACAGGGATATTGAAGTTAGAATGGTTCCTTGTTATTCAAGCAAAGTCAGTTGCTTAAAAATAGAAAGAAGAGTTCAGGAAAGTCATAGCCATTTAATTCAAGTTTATTTTTTTAAGTTGAAATACCTTTCTCATACTGTCATACATTTTTTTTTCATGGTAAGTTGTAATAAGCAAAGATCTAATAGTTCAGAGGTCTGGATAAACATGTAAAAAAGTTCAGAGCTCATTCAAATGTTATCTGATGACTTAATCCGGGCACCCTGCTGAGAGTGTCTCATGAGAACTGAGACGCAGACACTCATTGCTGCAAGCACTATTTTTCCTCAGTGATAGCCATTCACCCACTTTACATCAGGCTAAGAAACTAGAGCAAAAGGAATTCTGGTAATTCCAGAAAGCCTTTCTTCCACTAAATAGAGCAATGGAAGAGAAAATTATGCTGGGTACTTGGGCATTGTTCTTCCAGTCTGGGGAAGCAGAAGTAGACATTGAGACCTTGCTGCCCCACAACGCAGATCCTCTTCACCCTGCCTTTTTGGACTCACTAAGGCTAGAGCCACCAGGCCTCAGCATACCCAGGGCCCCTTTGGTATCCCACAGCTAGGGAAAAATCATATGAGGAAAGAGAAGAAATCTAAGATAGAATAGAAGGGATGCAAAGCCATTCATTAGAAAATCTAGGAATCCCCACATGTGCAAGGTACTGAGTTGGGTATTATAAGAGATACAGAAATGTTTACATGATCACTGTCCAAAAGGAACTCACAATATATGGGGATGAGCTCAAAACAAACAAGGTAGTGGCAATAAGCCACATGTATAATCATGGCTGCATGATGTGGTAAGAAAACTAGAATAAACAGTTCTGCACAGACCACTGTTGGTGTCCTAATTTGGCTTTAATGACTTGTGGCACTGTTGGCAAGTTCCCTAACCTATCCCAACTTGATTCCTTTACATAGCATGAAAAAAAGGGGGCCCTTTCCCCCAGAATCTCAGGATTCTGATGGGTATCAAATAAGGAAATCTATGTATGTGCCGCTGTTGGCTTAGCCCCACAGCCCACACAACCAGGTGGCTAACAGATCTTGATATCAGCCCTTTGCACTAAGCAGTATCTCTTTGAAATCATTCAAGGTCCCCATTCTACCTCCATGGCCTCAAGATCTCCTCCAGAAGTAAAAACATAATGCTAATTACCCTTCTTTACCCAGCACTTAATATATGGGGGGATTTGTTAAGTGCTTTTTGCATATCACCTCATTTAATCTTTACACCATATGAGAAAAGTATTTTCCTCAATTAACAGATGAGACACCTGCAAATCAGGATTAAGTAACTCCCTAAGTTCACCTTGGATCCAAACCAGGACATTTCTGACTCAGGAACCTGTGCTGTCTACTTGCTGCCTACTTTCTATGTTGAAATTTCATCCTCAGAAAGATCTAGCTGAATAGCTGTTTTATATTAGCTTTTGGCATTGCTGTGACCAAAATACCCAATGGAAGCAACTTAAAGAAGGAAAAGTTTATTTTAGCTCATAGTTTCAGATGTTCAGTCCATGGTCAGCCGACTCCATTACTCTGTGTCCCAAGGTGAGGAAGAATATCATGATGAAAGGGTGTGACAGAAAAAAGCAGCTCAGTACATGGCAATGAGAGAGAGGGGGGGGGGGCGGTAGGTCGGTCTATAGTCTGCTCACCAGGGACAAAATATAAACCC
Source organism: Spermophilus citellus (assembly GCF_964194105.1). Lineage (NCBI taxonomy): Eukaryota > Metazoa > Chordata > Mammalia > Rodentia > Sciuridae > Spermophilus > Spermophilus citellus. The sequence goes on along the minus strand of NC_138187.1, from coordinate 115,615,158 downwards.
CAAAGGCAAGCCTCCAATAACCTACTTCCTCCAGCCATACTTACCTGCCTACAGTTGCCACCCAGTTAATCCATATCAGTGAATTAATCCAATGATTATGTTACAGTTTTCACAATATGATCATTTAATTTCTGAACATTCTTTGTCTCACACATGAGTTTCCAGGGGACCCTCATATTTAAACCATTAAAAAAGCCATAGGTCTCAGGATTCAGCTCTCCTCAATCACATGGCGGATGTCCTTGGACAACTGTGGACACCGGAGCACTGGAAGTACTCAGGACTGGGATGGGCAAAGGGGACCTTAGAGAGCCTGAAATTGCAGCTACAGTCAAAATCTGTGGCTAGCTATAAGACACATAAGTCATTGCCCCACTTCCTGTCCTCTCTCTGAATGTGAGAATTCAGGAGATTAAGATGAGATATACTTTTCAGAAACCATGATTTAATGCAATATCTCAATTGCTTTAAAAAAAAAAAAACCAGCCATTGAGTGGCACCTCTATTCTTTTCTCCAGAAACCTAGAGTTTTTCATTTGAATTTGGATGCTTTTGTGGACACACCATATTGCTGGTCCCATTGTTTTGGTAGATGAGTTAAATTCTTTCCGGAATCTGTTCTTGGTCCATTCTTTTCCTCTTGTTTCATGGTCATGGAACTATGATCACAACATTGGTAAATATGTCGCTTTGCCCCTGGCAGGGGAGGGTTACTATGAAAAAATATCATGATCTCCATTCCAGTTGTGGAAAGAGCTCCAAACCCAGTATTACCCTCTTCATATACAAAGGGAAGTACCTATATGTCTTTGTCACTCTGTTCTGAAACATCCCTGAAACACAGGGGTCAGCAAACCAGGACCTATAGATCAACTATGGCCCACAGTCTGCTTTTGTAAATAAAGTTTTATTGGAACAACCATGTTTATTTTCTCAGATATTGTCTCTGGCTACCTTCAGGCTACAATGACAGAGATGATTAATTATGACACAAAATGGTCCCCAAAGCCTAGAATATTTTCTTTGTCTCTTTTATAAAAAAAAGTTTGCCAACCCCAGATATAACTTATTTCCATTTTCCTTGGTTGGGCTATTGTAATTTTCAGATTCGAGAATGTCTTAGGTTACCACCTAATATTTTTAAATTTTTCCATGACTCCTATTGTTTCTAAAATCCATCCCAACTAGATTCAGCATACAAGGCCTTTTGTAACTTGTCCCCTACCTACATTTCTACCCTCTTTGCTTGTTACTTTCCCACCCCATGGGCATACCCTTATAATAAAAGCACAGTGGGTTTATTACACATCCATAAGGAGCGCAGGATCTTTTGTGCTCTGGTATGTTGTCCATTGTTTTCTATGCACTTTCTTCACATGAGGTGATGGGCCACTCTTCCTTAAAGACCAACTCCTGGCTGAACTAGCCTTCCCAGTTTGTCACTATCCTCTCCATTGTGGTTTAATTATTTGTTTTTGCATTTCACTAACCTATGAAAATGTACATTTCTTGAAGGCAGGGATCTATATCAATTAAATTTTATGCTCAACACGTCTGGCATATATTTTGGAACATTGTTTAGTGGATGTATATTTGATGAATGAACCGAAAGAGAAATACATGCATTGTGGGTTCCTCCATTAGTATAGCACATGCTCCCTCAGGGCTCCCTATCTCCTACTCATAGTAACACTACCTGCCAGGAGTTCTTTTTATGTGGGGCAAACATGGACATAGCAATGAACATGGAAATGAATGAAGTGCTCTTCCTATGCACCTGCTGTTCCCTATTTCAGGCAACACCAACCGTTAGGGTTTAGATACTAGGTGTCCCACAAAAAGCTCATGTGTGAGACAATGCAAGAAAGTTTAGAGATGAAGTGCCTGGGTTATGAGAGCCTTAACCTAATCAATACATTAATACTGTGATAGGCATTAACTGGGTGGTAATTGTAGGCAGGTAGGGTATGGCTAGAGGAGGTGGGTCTTTGGGTGCATGCCTTTGGAGTATATATTTTGTGTGCTAAGTTCAGTCTCTCTCTCTCGCCTACCCCCTACCCCCTTCCTGGTGCAATGTCCATACCCTTCCACCATGATGTTCTTCTCACCTCTGGCCCAGAGTTGGCTGTCTGTGAACTGTGACCTCTGAAACCACGAGCACCAAATAAGCTTCTCCTCCTCTAAAATTGATATTGTCAGGTCTTTTAGTCACAGCAGTGAAAAAGCCAACTAAAACACCAACTGAGGCCTATAACACAAATTAGGCTACTAGTTTGACCTGGGTATGTTATAGGCCCAGTGTGTGTGTGTGTGTGTGTGTGTGTGTGTGTGTGTGTGTGTGTTCAATTATGAGCACTGAACCCTGCACCAGAGGTGGTCTAGAAATGTTGGGGGAATTATACTGGAATGTGTCAGGGAAAGCCATGCCTAAGGGCTGCCTGGGAGTCTGGCGGAAATCCAAGAACTCTGCTGACAAGGGAGGTTACCTCCTAGCCACAAGACTCAGGGCACATGTGCAGAGCAGAGTCAGCCTTTGGAGAAAGTCAGTGCAGAGCAGAGGGAAGAAGAAGAGGACTGGAGTGGAGGGTTGCCTTGGGTATATTTATTAACTCAGTGTTCAGCAGTAATTTTAACTTAAACCTCAAGTCATAGACCAAGCAGAAGAACCTAGAATTCATGAGACTGAATCCTAGGTAAAGAGTTGGAGCAGAAAAGGGCAAGGGGGAAAGAGGGAGAAATGAAAAGGAAACTAAGTAGCCAGGATGAAAGTATAAAAATAAAAGCAAAGGCATGAGGTGGTGGGAGATGGCCATGCAGTATCTGCAAGGTCTCAGGTGTTTCCAGAAACTTCTTTCCACTGCAGCCTTGAGTCAGCTCCCCTACTAGGCAAGCTGACAATTTATGCCTTTCCCTACCTGTCCTCTCATCTCCTCTTTTCTCCTCTTCTTTTCTTCTTTCTTTATACCCATCCACCTGAATTCCCTTAATCTCTACCCTCCCTTCCCTTTTCCTCTCTCTCTCTCTCTCTCTCTCTCTCTCTCTCTCTTCTCTTGTGGTCCCATTTTCAATGTCCCCTTTCCACTCTTAACCACAAAGGAGCATGAAGAGGCTGCTTTCTGTTGTGGATCCTTGTGGATCCAGTGCCTGAAAGCATCAGACTATAGCATGAACACACACACACACACACACACACACACACACACACACACACACACACACCAGCAGTTGCAGAAAGGACGTACAACATGTTTGTGGGTTCAAATCCTTGAACAGCGTACACTAGGTGCTAGGCTCCTGGCTCAAGGGAAAAATATTAGGGTTTAGAGTGTTTAACGTGAGTCCTTTGTGGAGATTTTCAAAGTATTATAAGGAAATCCAGGGAAGTCTGATGTCATGTTAGTGGCAGGAGAATGACCCATATGTTATGGGCTAACCGTGTTACATCAAGTAATAAAAACTTGATACATAATTGCATGTAATTATACTGGTGGAGAGAGAAGGGGATGGCTGGACTGGGAACTGATCAGTAATAATAGGCTAGATGAGAAGGGACTTTAGCTGAGAAGTTAATGGGTGCCCTCGCTTGGATGATGCAAATGCAGAACTCTACAGAATGAATCAGTTGGCAGATTCTATTTGTTCATCCTCAGCCACGTTTGAAATTATCCATCCGTTTCGTTTCCTTTCCATTTCATTGCTAGTGCCCCAATTCAGCTCCTGTGACCTCAATCCTGGACCATTACCATAGTCTTCCAAATAGTTTCCATCCTTCTTGGAGCTTCCCTTTCCAACCCAAATTGCCCGCTCAGAGTAGATTGATTGTTTGTAAGGAAAATATTTCATCATATAACCTCTCCATGCAACTACAGAGAACTGCTTATTTCTCCTGTCACTGTTATTCATGGCTCCTGGAAGTCTGTCCTCAGCCCCCTTTTCCAACCAAACCTCCCATATATGCAGATCTTATATTCCAGCCATGCACAATCCTCAGCTATTTATTCACTGTATATGATCATGTTTATTTGTCACTGTGATATTAAAAAGAATCCAACTGCAGCGGCCCATACCCTTGCCTGCCTAATCTTCAGGCTGACTCATCTGTATCCTTGGTTCTGAGACTCTTTTTGATGAATGCTTTAGAAAGGATGTCTCCCTCTTCTGAATGGCTACAGCACTAGGAGAGACTTTATCCCTACAGGGCAGTTACATGGGATCATGTTGCTCTACTTCTAAAATAACAGCCCATTGAAGGCAGGGGTAATTTCTATTTTGTTCATCTTTTATCTCCCATAGTATCTTGCATAGGGTTAAACTGTAATGCCAGATTCATGGGACCCCAGTAGACCTCCAGGAGCCGAATCCGATGCAATCACACAAGAGTCTTTATTGCAAGCTCCAGCCTGGACTCACAACCGTTCCCTACAGAGCAGCCCCAAGGAGTGAGTCCCCGTCCTTTGTTCAGTGAGATTTTACAGGTTTTTGGGGGATACTTTATGCGTCACAACATCACACAGCAAATCATTCCACACTGCGGGAAAGTCAAACAACAACCCTTAACATTGATTAGCACATTCACTGGCGGGAACAAGTTGGGTAGGGGTGATTGGTTAGTACAAGAGGGGGATTCCTTTGAACTGATTGGTTTAGGCCACGAGGGGTGTACATGCTGAACTACATGGTTTCCCAACATGTTATCAACCACCATAAACTACTGGGGGGTCATCTGGCATCCCAGGTATTTTCCCTGTCTCATGCTGATTGGTGGTTGCTAGGGGGTGGCTATGGGTCTTCACCTAGCCTAACTGAGTCAGGGACACCTGGCATCGCAGATTTCTCCTCTTATTTGCAGACAAACAACTCAGCAGGGTGGGTATGTGCCTAGAAAGGTTCTGTGGGTTTTTCCAAGGACAAGTGTCACCCCCCGCCTTCCTTAGGACAGGCCTTGAGGTAGAAGCTGCTGTTATTTATTTATTTTAAAAAATGGAGTCACATCAGTTTCTCAAAACTAGAATAAGCAGTTTTATATATTAAACAAGTAAAACCATAGTCTCTAGATTTTATACGTTAAACTAGATGACACAGAAATAAAAAAAGAAAAGGATACATGCATGAGTTACACGGGAAACCAGGTATAATGGCCCGTTCAAGGATAGTCCACCAAGAAGTTCCTAGGGACTTATGGATGGAAGCAAAGAGGTACAGAGACAGTGGGAAGTTACTGAGATCAAAGGGAGACTTTGACTATGTGGGAACAGAAAAGAAACCAACCTACTCTCTGCTGAGCGCTGTGCTGTTTGCTTTACAACCCATTGACTCATTCAGTCCTCAGGATCACACTGTGTGACATAGAGGAAAGTAGCAAAAGGTCACACAGCTTGAAAGGGGCAGTCAGAACTCACACCCAAGCCTCCCTGCTCCAAAGCCCATATGCTGCACATAACACTTGACTCCCACAGGCAGGAAGTCTTTTATGTGAGATGCCTGTCATGTCAGAACTATTCTCCTGGTTATAGTTTAGAAAATAGAAGGCACTCACTGTTAGGATCAAGTAACACAACTGTTCTTTAGTCCTTTATACCTCTTGAAGGAAAAAAACCCGCATATTTCATTAAATCATCTTTTGTCAAAATTTTATTAGGGTTCATTAGGTCCCTCCTCCTTCCCACCACTTGTTCCATGACCACAGGGAAACCCTGAACTGCCTCACAGCTACACTCTGCTCACCTGATGATTGTGTGTAGAGCCTTATTGCTTGTGTGCGTGTGTGTGTGTGTGTGTGTGTGTGTGTGTGTGTGTGTATGTATATGATTCAATAATGCGGTGCTTGGTTCATAAATTCCCCCAGCCATTGGATGTCCTTTTATCCGTCATCTGTTTTAAGGTTCTTTCCTAAATGCAAGCCACTTTCTAAAGCTAAAACCTGCTTGTGTCTGTTTTAGTCTTGGATTCACTAGGGAAAGAACTAGAATTTATATAATCCAATTGTTATAGGCTTAGTCATTAGCCTATGGCATTATTGGAAGGTGGAAGAATCTTTAAGAGGAGGCCCTGGTAGGTGGGAGTTAGGTCTTTTGGGTTGTGCCCTTGGAGGAGATATTGAAAATCTGGCTCTTTTCTCTCTCTTTCTTTTTTGCTTCCTTGCCACCATGAGGTGAGCAACCTCCTCCACCTCATGTTCTCACCACGATGTACCATGCCACTAAAGGCTCAAAGCAACAGGAACAAACAGAGTGAAATCTCTGAAATCACCAGCCAAAATAAACATTTTCTCTTTTTAAGTTGATTACATTGTAAAGAGCACCAGGGCTCTGGTCTTCCTATAACTTCCCGTTGGGTTCACCTCCACCTTCCATTTTCCTACCTCTGGGACAGGAGTTGGCTAGAGGTATTCTTGCAGCTGAGGCACATGGCATTTTACTTTTGAAATAGGCCTTGATGGTGCTCAATACCATTCCTACCCTTAGCTTTGAGGTGGGGTTTCTGTATTTGAATAAGACCCCAACCAAGGCCCATTATGTCTGATTGCTGACCATAGAGGTCAATTCTTATTTAATAGTAACAGAAAGTTAACTAACAGGATGTCCCACAAAAATGATGTAGAAAATACTTAGGTAGAAATTCTTGCCTAAATTCAGTTATTTAAAAAAGAAATCCAAACAAAATTAAAACTTGCTTGACTAAATTTTCTTTTAAAAACAAGTGTGAGCTGTGTAGAGACTATTGTTCAACAGCATTTGCTAAGCACCCCTCATTGCAGTGGTTGTTTGGGGAAGATATCATCAGAAGAGGATATGCTTTATACAAGGAAGATGCATAGCAAGGCAAAGAGGCACACCTTAGAGGATACCCTAAGATTTCATTGTATAACCTTCAAGGAGAGGCCACACAGGAAAAGATCTTAAAAAACAAAGAAACAAAACAAACAAACAAAACCTTGGGTTAGAAACAGGGAAAGAACTAGAATTTATATAATCCAACCCCAGACCCTTAAATCACATTTAGGTCATTTCATGGAATTCAGACCTATCATAGGAGCGTAAAGGACATGGCACTGGTCACAAAGCTATTAAGAGGTTAGCAGTCCAACCATTTCCCAGCTTCTTAAAATGTTTTGTGACTTTAAGCCAGCCACATAAGCTCCCCATTACTTAATTTCCACATCTGTAGAGAACCTTGGGTTGGGTCTGCTTGGTATTTCCTTCTAGTACTGATATTCTAAGATGGCTGTCTACTTGGGTTTTAAATATTTTCTGTGACCTTCCCAGACAGTCAGTTCTGCATTTTTTTTCTGTCTGTCTAATTAGAAGCTCCTTTCCTATATTTTAATTTCTTTACTCTGGTCCCTGGCAGAGTTACAGAAGAATAGGCATTTATTTGATGATGAATCACCATATGCTTAAACAGAAAGCTAATTCTTTTTCTTTCATAAAAGCAATATATAAACTGTGTAAAAACTTGGAAATATAGGAAAGTATAGAAAATAAAATATTACTAGTATTTCCACTCTGGGAGCTAATAACTGCTTATATAAGCATTTCTTTCCAATCTTTTTCTTTTGGGTTTTTGTTTGTTTTAGTGTGGGATCATAAATTTTAAAATATGTCCTGTATTAGTTTAGTATAAAGACCTTAAAGTTAATTTGAAAGCAACTACCCTTACAATATTTGTACATGGTTTTAGAGTCTACAACCTTTAAAAATCATGTTTAAATAATTTTAATGACAAGAAAAATCCTCTTAAAATAAAAAAAAACTTAATCATGACATCAAATATATATAGCATATGTGTCATGATTAAAACTTTAAAGGATAACTACAAAACTTTTAGAAGGAAAACAGCAAATCTTTTCCTTTCCTTCTTTACTCCAGAGTTTCTTTTCTAATAACAGATTTTTTCCCTAATACTTTGGCTATCTCTTTATGTAATTACCTCTATATTTCAAAATTATGTTCTTATACACCCATTCTCAATTTATCAGTTTTATGACCAAGCCTAGTGACTTCACATGATAAGAGAAGAAGACTTATTACTCTTTTCCCAATAGTTTCTCCCATATAACCCTCTCAAAATTCCCCCATTAGAATAAAATCACAATTTTTGGTTAAATCAAGACTCAGCATTGATATTATGGTGATTTTGAAATGTTTGGTTCTGCTTAAACAAATTGTGTGCTATGATTAAATTTAATTTTTGACATGTGCAACATTTTACTTGCATTTGATTAATAATTGAATATTTTTGTTTTTGTTGTTTGCTTAGTTTTCTATGTATATGTCATGTTTCATTCTCAAAGTGGCCTACAGTTTCCCACATTGTTAAATATATCAAGTCATAGAACTTCTATGGAGGCTTTTCATTATCCTGTGCTAACTTCACTGGTTACTTTCTAGCTCAGGTCACATCTGTTGTTCAAATGTTAGGTCAGCGTTCAAGGACACCAAGATGGCAGAGACACGGTATTAGAAAGAAGCCACTGGAGGTCAAGACAAGGAGAGGAGGCCTGTCCTTGTTTATAATAAATCCCAGTACCATGACAATTCCTGCCCCTGAGGACTTATCAGCATGACAACTCCCAGCCATTTCAAATTTTGAAATGGGCAGTATTCTAATTAGGGTTTTAAAGTAACCAATGGGAGAAAATTAGAAAATATACTAATCAGGTATCATAAGATAATCAATGGGAGAAAATGAGGTTAAATCTTTAATCAGGCCCATATAGGAAGAGAACACCCCACAGATCAAAATATAAGACAGTATTTTCCAAACACTGGGGTCTTGAGGCTCTCTCTCTTGCTTGGCCCACTCTCCTTCACTTTACAGAGTACTACTTTCACCATCACCTTCAATAAATCTGTATTTTGCTTGTTAACTTGTGTGTGTCTAGCTCAGTTCTTTGTTTGGAACACCAAGGACTTGGATCCCAACTGGTCATCCTGATGGTAACACAGAGACTTTTTAATTTAATTATTATGATTATTTTTATGTCCTCCCATGTTATGTACACTCTTTCATGCCTTGCTCTCTTTTGGTGTACTCATTGTTTAAAAAAGAATATGCTCCAAAAGCTTTTGGAGGAAATGAGCCCCTAGGCATAATTTTTAGCCTTAGCTCTTCTGAAAATGCCTTTATTTTCCCATAACCATCACCATTGAAAGGCAGTTTGGCTGGGTATAGCATTATAAGTTGAAAATTTTTCAGAACTTTTAAGACATTGCTGCACTACTAATGTCTAGTATTGCTATAAGTTGTCCAATACCTTTTTGATTCTGGATATTATGGCCATATTTTATTCTCTCTTTAGAAGCTTTTAGATATTCTCCTTACTGGTATTATTTTTAATTTCATAATAATCTGTCTTAGAGAACATGATTTGAATCTTAAATGTCTCTCACAGGCTCATGTGTTGAAGACTTGGAACTCAGCTGATGATATTCTTGGGAGTTTGTGGAGACTTTAGGAGGAAAAGCCTATCTGGAGGAAGTTAAGTTAAGTTAAGAGCATGCCCATGAAGGAGATACTAGGACCAAATTCCCTTCCTTTTGTTCTTTATTTCCTGGACAAAAGAAACTTTGCTCTGTCATCATATTCTGCTTTGCCGCACATACACTTAAAGAAATGATTCAGCTGACCATGACTGAAATATCAAATTGTGAGCCAAAATAAATCTTTCCTCATTTAAATTGATTTTCTCAGGTATTTTGTCACAGTGATAGAAAGATAATAACACCGAGCACTTTATGTATGTATTCACTTTTTCATTTAGCTAGGCACTGGATAGGTCCTTTCATTATAGAAACTCACATTCTTCAGTTACATAATTTTTAAAAAAGTATTATTTCTCTGATAATTTGTTCTCTCTCTGAAAATTTTAGTTAATTTCAACAATAAAATATCATTTATTTTATTTAGCACTTTTGATATTAATTTTATAATTCAAAAATTGATTTTTATTACATAAACAATATGAGCATTTGTTCATCTTGTATGTTACTCAAATAATACAGTAATATTATGAACAAGTAATGATGTTTTCCTTCTCACTGTCTGTATTCCCACTCCTTTCCTCAGACAGCTAGCTAAAAATGTGCTATGTATCTTTCAAGTCACCTGTTTTCCTTTTACATATATTAAGACATATATTTGTAAGTGATATTAATGTAACTGATTTTTTAAAATTTACTAACGAATCCTGAATAATTTTTCATATCTGAATGTATTTATTTCATGGTATAAAGCATCACACAGATTTGTTCAATCAAGTATCTATTAAAAATTCTTTTCTAATGGTAGTTAAGGGCCAGAAACATTAAAGTGTTTAACTTTTAAAATAATACTTTCTTATAAGCTGTCATATACTCTGATGGCATGCAGCCCTAAAGCTGCCTGGTTACTGTAGCTCATGAATCAAAATCATCGGCCCTCTTACAGCTAAGTAAAAGACCTAAGGGAAAATCAAAGATGTGAAAGACAGAATAAAGATAAGTTTTGTGATTTGCATGAAGCTCAGTTATTGTCAAGGAATGTACTGTGCACTGGGGGTCCATCTCTCTGCTTTGCTGAGAGGGTGGCTTCTCCCAACCTTAATCATGCTTCGCTGGGGACTGGTGATTCTGAATATTTGTCTATTCTGTGATGTATGCAGTTTCACCCCAAGCAAAGAGACAATAAATATAATCATAATGGTGGTAATAACATTTGTGTGGTACTTTATAGCCATAGAGTCCTTTCAAATACATTACTTCATTTGCTGGGCACGATGCATAATTACAACCATGCAATTTGTCCTCGTGGCTCCCATCAGTCACATTATTTGTAAAAGTTCAGAATTGTGTGGATCAATTTTCCAGTAAGGCATACAAAGACAAATAAATTCCTTTTGGGTCACTGTGTTAGTTCGCTTTTCCTCACTGTAATAATTACTTGACCTAACCTACTTGTAAATAGGACTATTTTGGATTACAATGGGCCATGATCACATTGGTCTGCATGATCTGTTGGTCCTTTCGCTTACAGGCCTGGGATGAGGCAGACGCATAATGGCCACGAGTGCCTAGTGAATCAAAGCTGCTCCTAAGATGGCCAGGATATGGAAGATAGAGAGGAAGAGACCAGATCCCATTATCTCCATTAAGGACATGTCCCAAATGACCAGAAGACGCCCCCCCCCCCCACCCACGCCCTCCATTCAGCTCCATCCCTGAAAGTTTTCACCACCTCCCAAAAGCACCAAGCTGGGGATCAAGCCTTTACAAGTCTTTGGGGTCACTTCAGATCCAAACTGTAGCAGTCATTAACCAGATTTGTGATTTTGGGCCACAACTAGGCCTACTTTAGTCTCAGTTTCCTGTTGGCAATCATGCTATGCAGTATTGTTTTTTTGATTAACTAAACTATAAAAGCAAAGCATCTAATACAGAGGTCAAACATTTGCAGTAACTTAGAGTTCTGTTTCCTTCTCAATTCAAATATCTTCAGAAAACAGACATTTATTTTTTTCCTACTTGGTTTAGGGATTTGCTTCTTTTTAGCAATGCTAGTAAGTCTTTGTGTGTGTGTGTGTGTGTGTGTGTGTTTTATTGGTTATTCAAAACATTACAAAGATTGCAGAATCACATCGGTTACACATCCACATTCTTACATAATGCCATATTAGTGACTGTTGTATTCTGCTACCTTTCCTATCCTCTAATATCCCCCCTCCCCTCCCCTCCCATCTTCTCTCTCTACCCCATCTTGCTAGTAAGTCTTGAGAACTGTGTGTATTTCATCTGCAGGGGCAGATGATAGAAGAACTTGGGAGATGACAGGAAGCTGGGCTGTGGAAACAGTGTTGGCCTAGAGAGAAGCGAATGGTCCCTATTTCAATCCAGAATCTAGTGGGTTCAGATGATGAGACTGCCTGCTGTCAAAACCGACTCAGCAATGAGAGAACACAGACATATAACATGTCCCAGATTAGTGAACTCCAAGTTTTAACCACCTGTAATTGAGGTTTTGGATGACATGGGTCCCAGCAGAGGTTCTTTAGTAGCTGCCTGGATGTAAATAGTCCTTGGGTTCTGGAGCCAGGGACTCACAGAGTGATTCAGAAGAGGTGACTCACTAGGATAATTTGTATTAACAGCCATGCTGCTTGGATGGCCACAACCCCGCCCCCTTTCTGCTAATGCTTTTTTTGTGTTTACAGCCCTTGTTTCAAAGCATTATAGGGCTGGATCCATGGGGGGAAACAAAAAATAGTAAAAATAACAGTATATTTGAGGTAGACAGCCCTCAAATATGTGAGTGAAATGGTTATTGGCAGGGGCTGTTTGTCCTGAGAAGCATCTCCGTGTGAGCTATTTTGTGACATTATTAGATAATGCTGATTATTTCCATTTGAAAAGTCAGGTGAAAAGTACAATTATAGTCTGGCTAAAAAGGCCCCCCAAAATATGCCATTTTGGCTGCCTTTATTGGTCTTTAATAATAAAGGACAAGTGTGCACACCAGGAGTTATTAATGATCTATTGATAGAGATAGAGATACAACAATGATTGACTTTAGTTTCAAAGAAATGGGTCTGCAATATTAGCCAAGTTTTATTATATATGAGTCATGTAAGATGTCATTAAGCAATTGATTTTCTATTTTTTTTCTAGAAAAAATGCCATAATTGAGTCAGGTTTTTTTTTTTTTTTTCAAATTGGAGTTTGTCTATTATTAGGTGAAATTCAATGACTAAATGAATTAAAAAGTTCCAGTGGCAATAGGTTTGAGTTTTTGTAAGGCAAATAGTTTGGTAGATAAGATTTCATCAACTAAACCCTCTATCGACCTGCCATTCTTCAGACCTTTTTGTTAAACTTTATTGGCAGTTGACTATATATAAAGTGATGCTTGAGGCATTTCTAATTGTTTGCGATTTTTATAGTCAACTAATATTGGCTGAATCTGACAAATTATATTCTAAAAAGTTTATAGCACGGTTATGGTTGATTCTAAATACTCAGCATAGCAGCATCCCATCTATCCTGAACAAGGTACACAAGCCTGCTCACTTCCCTCTGCTTTGTGCCCTCCTGCATAACTAGGGAAAAAAACACATGAACGTTATTTGCTTGTAAGGTTAAAAACCAGTAACCTTCTTCATTGTTAGAGAGCTATAAAACCAAAACAAAGAAGGAAAGAAAAATCATACATAGACCATAAATGTTCACTCCTATTTTTTTTCACTCCTATTTATGGTCTATGCTATGTATGGTCTGAAACATTGATTGATTGATTGATTGATTGATTGTTATGACTACAGGAGGCAAAGTTCTTCAGATAGAATTGGATTAGTTCCAGTGAGTGTAGGGATAAAGACATGATAAGTGAGAAGGAGACTAGGAAATGTTTGCTATAGCTGAGGTCAATAGATGAAGAACAGCATCCTCTCCCTAGCCCCCAGCTTCACAGTTCCAGACAGTTTCATACTTAAGTGGAAAAAGACCAATGGATTTTTTTAATCTGTTGCGAATTAAACACTTAAAGATGGCAATGTGTAGCTAATTAAAAGGCATGTGTGCTTCTTATGTCTGGGATTTGGGCAAGGTTTTTCAATCTCTTGTAACTGGGTATTATTTTTTCTTTGATAATTCACTCCCATCTGTCTTTGATGGCCTCTTTCTTTTGCACTCCTATTAGTTAAATTTTCTACTTTCTGAGAGGGGACTTAAGATGGCCGCGAATAGAGTGCATCACACCCCGTGTACCGCGCCACTGCGCGGGTGAATAACGAGATAGAACGACAAAAAACTATCTTGTTAGGAACTTACAGCAAAATGGGGGTGCACCGAAACCTAGAGGAAGGATTTCCAGCACCAAGGTCCGGTAATTGAGTCTCATACACGAGCCAAATGTGCGACCGGAGATCCGGGCTGACTGATCCGCGCAGCCCGCCCAGCGGCTACAGATGGCGGGGAGCCACCGAGAAGCGACCAGCAAGCAGGGAGATTGCTGCAAATTCTGTGGAATCCTGCCACCTGAGCACTCACGGAGCCCCGGGCTGAGTTCAGGATTTCAGACAGGGAAGGAAATGGGACAGTTCTATCCCCCACAACGGAAACTCCACCAAGGAAACCAGCGACCACCATCTTGGAGAGCTGAAGTAACCACCGCCAGTCTCCAACAAATTGCAACAATAAAACAGGTGCGTGTTACTCAGCTCATCTCCCATACAGCGGGGAATTCACATAAAATCTCTCCTAGGCTCTCCGGGGGAGGGATTATCGGAGCAAGCCTGCATAAAGACGCGGGGAAAACTAGAGACACCCGACCTTCAACTCCCCCTACCATCAGCGGGGAAAACGAAACCTGTATTGCCAGCGTGGGGTGGGGAGGGGCAAGCGGAAAAAATCAAAACAATAGAGTGCTGGGCTTCCCAATAGCCACCCTCCACACCCAACAAATGGCAGGCCCAGAGTACAGTTTGAACTGCCGAGAGGCATCACTCAGGGGAAATCTGGTCTAGCAGGAGAAACTAGGACTAGCAAGAGAAACCAGGGGACTAGAGGCCAGGCCCTCGCGATTGGGCGGCCGGAGAACGCATGCCCGCCGTGGAAACTCTACCCGCCGCCAGCGCGACTGGGCAGCTGGAGTCCACCCCCCCGCCGGCGACCGACTGCACGACTAGGCGGCTAGAGATAGCCCGCCCACCAGCAACAGCCAGCCCATTGCCCCTGCAACTGAGTAGCTGGAAACTGCACGCCCGCCTGCGACCAATCACCCGCCGGCTTCCAGCGTGACTGGGCGGCTGGAGACCACCCGGCCGCCGGCGTCCGGGATCTGAAACCAACCAGAGACAGTCCAGTCCCACCCCTCCATTCGGACACCCCAGTAAGGAGCCTGGGGCCCGCCATAGCAGAGAGGTGACGTCACTGGAGCTCGGCCGTCGGAATTCCTTCCCAGCGGAATCCACTTTAGCAAGCATAGTCTACAACACAAAGGAGAGACAACAGAGATATAAAAAACCAAAACAAATTTATAGAAGAGAGCAGAAACACAGCAATCAAATAGAGCTGGAAAGTAGCGTGAGCATCATGAAAAAACAAGGGAAAAAAAGGAGTACAAACAATGCAAGACAACTTAATTCTACAGGAGGGGAAAGAACTCAAGGCATACCTAACTCAGATGGAAAGGAATATTAGAGAAGACATGAGACAGCAAGTCCAAGCAATAAAAGTATATTTTGAAAATGAATTAAACAAACAAATTCAAATGGCAAAGAACGAGCTTTACCAGGAGATAGAGATCTTAAAAAAAATCAAACAGTAATCCTAGAAATGCAGGAAACTATAAATCAAATTAAGATCTCAAACGAGAATATTACAAATAGACTAGATCAAGTAGAAGTCAGAACATCAGATAATGAAGACAAAGTTTATCAACTTGAAAAGAATATAGTCAACTCAGAAAAGATTCTTAAATCCCACGAGCAATCTATTCAAGAATTATGGGATGCCATAAAAAAACGAAATTTGAGAGTCATCGGGATAGAAGAAGGCATAGAGAATCAAACCAAAGGAATGGAAAACCTATTAAATGAAATAATTCTAGAAAACTTCCCAGAGATGAAACATGGGATGGATTGCCAAATCCTGGAAGCCTACAGGACCCCAAACATTCAAAACTGTAATAGACCAACTCCAAGACATATAATTATGAAGATAACCAACATACAGATCAAGGAGAGAATATTAAAAGCTACGAGAGAAAGGAGGCAGATTACATTCAGGGGTAAACCAATTAGGTTAACGACTGATTTTTCATCACAGACTTTAAAAGCGAGAAGATCCTGAAACAATGTATTTCAAATGCTGAAAAATAATGGTTTCCAACCAAGAATACTGTATACAGCAAAATTAAGCTTCAGATTTGACAATGAAATTAAAATCTTTCACGATAAACAAAAGCTAAAAGAATTTGCAGCCAGAAAACCAGCACTGCAAAGCATTTTGAGCAAAATACTACAATAAGAGGAATTGAAAAATAGTGCCCAAAACTAACAGCAGGAGGTATCTCAGTAAAGGGGGAGGAAAATAACCAAAAAGTAAAAATTAGCCAAACTAAAATAAGTAAATAAATAAACATGACTGGAAGTACAAATCATATTTCAATTGTAACCTTAAATGTTAATGGTCTAAACTCACCAATCAAGAGACATAGGCTAGTAACCTGGATCAAAAAAACAAATCCAACAATATGCTGCCTTCAGGAGACTCATATGATAGTAAAAGACATACACAGGCTGAAGGTAAAAGGTTGGGAAAAATCATATCACTCACATGGCCCTCAGAAGCAAGCAGGAGTGGCCATACTCATATCGAATAAAATCAACTTCAATCCTAAGTTAATCAAAAGGGATAAAGAAAGACACTATATACTGTTAAAAGGAACCATCCATCAACAAGACATAACAATTATCAATTTGTATGCACCTAACAATGGAGCTGCAACGTTCATAAAACAAACTCTCCTCAAGTTCAAGAATCAAATAGACTACAACACAATAATTATGGGTGACTTCAACACACCGCTCTCACCATTAGACAGATCCTCTAGACAAAAGCTGAATAAAGAAACTATTGAACTCAATAGCATAATCAATAACCTAGACTTAACTGACATATATAGAATATATCAACCATCATCAAGTGGATACATGTTCTTCTCAGCAGCACATGGATCCTACTCAAAGATAGACCATATATTATGCCATAGGGCAACTCTTAGTAAATATAAAGGCGTTGAGATAATACCATGCACCATATCTGATCATAATGGAATGAAACTGGAAATCAATGATAAAAGAAGGAAGGAAAAATCCTACATCATATGGAAAATGAACAATATGTTACTGAATGATCAATGGGTTACAGAAGACATAAAGGAGGAGATAAAAAAATTCATAGAGACAAATGACAATACAGACACAACATACCGGAATCTATGGGACACAATGAAAGCAGTTTTAAGAGGGAAATTCATTTCTTGGAGTTCTTTCCTCAAAAAAAAAAAAAAAACCCAACAAATAATTGAACTCACACTACACCTCAAAAACCTAGAAAAGGAAGAGCAAAACAGCAGCAAATGTAGTAGAAGACAAGAAATAATTAATATCAGAGCAGAAATCAACGAAATTGAAAAAAAAATTGAAAAAATTGAAAAAAACTAAAAGTTGGTTCTTTGAAAAAATAAATAAGATCGACAGGCCCTTAGCCATGCTAACGAAGAGAAGAAGAGAGAGAACTCAAATTACTAACATACGGGATGAAAAAGGCAATATCACAACAGACACTACAGAAATACAGAAGATAATTAGAAAGTATTTTGAAACCCTATATTCCAATAAAATAGAAGATAGTGAAGATATCGATAAGTTTCTTAAGTCATAGGATCTGCCCAGATTGAGTCAGGAAGACACACACAATCTAAACAGACCAATAACAAAGGAAGAAATTGAAGAAGCCATCAAAAGACCACCAACCAAAAAAAGTCCTGGACTGGATGGGTATACAGCGGAGTTTTACAAAACCTTCAAAGAAGAATTAATACCAATACTTTTCAAGCTATTTCAAGAAATAGAAAAATAAGGAGCTCTTCCAAATTCATTCTATGAGGCCAACATCACCCTGATCCCGAAACCAGACAAAGACACTTCAAAGAAAGAAAACTACAGACCAATATCTCTAATGAACTTGGATGCAAAAATTCTCAATAAAATCCTGGCGAATCGCATACAAAAGCATATCAAAAACATTGTACACCATGATCAAGTAGGATTCATCCCTGGGATGCAAGGCTGGTTCAATATACGGAAATCAATAAATACTATTCACCACATCAATAGACTTAAAGACAAGAACCATATGATCATCTCGATAGATGCAGAAAAAGCATTTGACAAAGTACAACATCCCTTTATGTTCAAAACACTAGAAAAACTAGGGATAACAGGAACTTACCTCAACATTGTAAAAGCTATATATGCTAAACCTCAGGCTAGCATCATCCTAAATGGAGAAAAACTGAAGGCATTCCCTCTAAAATCTGGAACAAGACAGGGATGCCCTCTATCACCACTTCTATTCAATTTAGTTCTTAAAACACTAGCCAGAGCAATTAGACAGACGAAAGAAATTAAAGGCATAAAAATAGGAAAAGAAGAATTTAAATTATCGCTATTTGCAGATGACATGATAATATATTTAACAGACCCAAAAGGGTCTACAAAGAAACTGCTAGAGTTAATAAATTAATTCAGCAAAGTGGCAGGATATAAAATCAACACGCATAAATCAAAGGCATTCCTGTATATCAGCAACAAAACCTCTGAAATGGAAATGAGGAAAACCACTCCATTCACAATATCCTCAAAGAAAATAAAATACTTGGGAATTAACCTAACAAAAGAGGTGAAAGATTTATACAATGAAAACTACAGAACCCTAAAGAGAGAGCTAGAAGAAGATCTTAGAAGATGGAAAAATGTACCCTGTTCATGGATAGGCAGAATTAACATCATCAAAATGGTGATACTACCCAAAGTTCTCTACAGGTTTAATGAGATGCCAATTAAAATCCCAACGGCATTTCTTGTAGAAATAGATAAAGCAATCATGAAATTCATATGGAAAAACAAAAGACCCAGAATAGCAAAAGCAATTCTAAGCAGGAAGTGTGAATCTGGAGGTATAGCGATACCAGAGTTCAAACTGTACTAAAAAGCAATAGTAACAAAAACAGCGTGGTACTGGTACCAAAACAGGCAGGTGGACCAATGGTACAGAATAGAGGACACAGAAACCAATCCACAAAATTACAACTTTCTTATATTTGATAAAGGGGCTAAAAGCATGCAATGGAGGAAGGATAGCATCTTCAACAAATGGTGCTGGGAAAATTGGAAATCCATATGCAACAAAATGAAACTGAATCCCTTTCTCTCACCATGCACAAAAGTTAACTCAAAATGGATCAAAGAGCTAGATATCAAATCAGAGACACTTTGTCTGATAGAAGAAAATGTTGGCTACGATCTACATACTGTGGGGTCGGGCTCCAAATTCCTTAATAGGACGCCCATAGCCCAAGAGTTAATGACAAGAATAAATAAATGGGACTTACTTAAACTGAAAAGTTTTTTCTCAGCAAGAGAAACAATAAGAGAGGTGAATAGAGAGCCTACATCCTGGGAACAAATTTTTACCCCTCACACTAAATAGAGCCCTAATATCCAGAATATACAAAGAACTCAAAAAATTAAACAATAAGATAACAAATAACCCAATCAACAAATGGGCCAAGGACCTGAACAGACACTTCACAGAGGAGGACATACAATCAATCAACAAGAACATAAAAAAATGCTCACCATCTCTAGCAGTCAGAGAAATGCAAATCAAAACCACCCTAAGATACCATCTCACTCCATTAAGATTGGCAGCGATTATGAAGTCAAACAACAATAAGTGTTGGCGAGGATGTGGGGAAAAGGGTACACTTGTACACTGCTGGTGGGACTGCAAATTGGTAAGGCCAATTTGGAAAGCAGTATGGAGATACCTGGGAAAGCTGGGAATGGATCCACCATTTGACCCAGCTATTGCCCTCCTCGGACTATTCCCTGAGGATCTTAAAAGAGCGTACTATAGGGTTACTGCCACATCAATGATCATAGCGGCACAATTCACAATAGCTAGACTGTGGAACCAACCTAGATGCCCTTCAATAGATGAATGGATAAAAAAAATGTGGTATCTATACAAAATGAAGTCCTACGCAGCAATAAAAAACAACAAAGTCATAGAATTTGCAGGGAAATGGATGGCATTAGAGCAGATTATGCTAAGCGAAGCTTGCCAATCCTTAAAAAACAAATACCAAATGTCTTCTTTGATATAAAGAGAGCAACTAAGAACAGAACAGGGAGGAAGAGCATGAGGAAAAGATTAACATTAAACAAAGATGAGTGGGGGGAGAGAAAGGGAGAGAGAAGGGAAAACATATGGAAATGGTAGGAGACCCTCAATGTTACACAAAATTACATAGAAGAGGATGTGAGGGGGAAGGGGGGGGAACAAGGGAGAGAATTGAGCAACAGCAGATGAGGGAGAGAGGGATGATGGTTGGGGAGGGGAGGGGGGATAGTAGGGGATAGGAAAGGTAGCAGAATACAACAGTCACTTATATGCCATTAGGTAAAAATATGAGTGTGTAACCGATGTGATTCTGCAATTTGTATTTTGGGTAAAAATGGGAGTTCATAACCCAATTGAGTCAAATGTATGAAAGATGATATATCATGAGCTTTGTAATGTTTTGAACAACCAATAAAAAATATTTAAAAAATTTTTTCTACTTTCTCTCCCCATTTTTTTTCCTCTTCCGCTTTCTGCTATACCCTTATTAGTGCTACCTTATAACTGCTCTCGTGAATATATAGCGTTCTTCTTAGTGTTCTTATCTTCTCTATCATGTTCTTAGATTTTTTCAACAGCATTTCTTCTCATGATTATGCTACCTTATTTCTCTTAGATTCATAATTTTTCCATAATTTCTTAAGAATTTTATTTCTCTTCCTCATTAGTTCCCCCCACCCCATGTCTTAGTTTGGGATGCTATACAAAGTATCATAGATCAGTCTTTCACTCTTTCTGGGTAAGTGTATGAATGGCATCCGGTGTTGTGGGGGCCATGGCTCACCATGGTTAATCAACCTTATTCTTCATTGGCCCTGTCTCAACCTGGCCCTATGCTTGGGTACTGGAATAATGTCATTCAGCTTAAATTTATCAAGAGAAAGGCCTCCAGTCTCCTGACAGGTGAAGAAGAGATAGCTAATTGGTGATGAGCAAGAGGAAGACTTCTGGAAGTCTCATTTTTCCTTACACAGATTTTCACCTAACATTCCTGTTTTAAGCCTGACCCTTTCTTTAGCCTCAGAATACCTACTGCCTGAAACTCCCAAACTTTTCCAGGGCTCTGCAACACTATTCAACTTATTTCTTGCACCTCCCTCCTCAACATCCTTTCTGGGCTCCAAATAAATTAGTTCCCACTCATCTTTATGTTTCCAGATTGCAAAATTTTGTCAATATTTCTTATTTGATGAGGTCATCTTTCCTGTTCTTGTCCTCCTTATTGCTTTATATCTTTCTGTCTCTCTTTCTCCTACTCTCATTTTACAAAATTTCAGAAGAAGCAGAGATAAATATTTGCATTCAATCCAATACAGTTAACAGGAAGTCCTATGGCTATTTATACATTTTGCTCCTATTCATAAATACCATTGGGCACAGATGTTTCACATAGGAAGCTTCAAGGGTTTGGCAAAGCAAATTAATGCTAACTTGGCCAAGAGGACACACGTGATGTGACTTGTATTCACCTGACCTAGCCAGGAGGTGGGACGTGAAGCCATTTCTCCTTCCCTGATTAGTTTAGCCATAGACCAGGATATGCAAAAAAGCAAGGAGCAAACACAATATGCCAATTTCTCCATAATAAAATGTTATGCTTGGATAGGAAGGAAATTGCAGCTGTTCAGTACAGATGGCAAATAGCTGACTGCTCTTTAGCAGGATTCAATGAAATATCTGAAGTGACGAGGCACATTGAGAGAGAGAGATGTGTGAACTACATTCCTGCTTCCCTTTTGAAAAAAAAATCCCTGGATAATTAGCATCTATTTAGATTTTTATTTTAATGAAAATGTTCCCCAAACCACTGACCCATGTAAAGAATTCCCCAAAGTCAGTTCACTAAATACTGTGTCCCCAAATGCACTTGGATTTGCTCTGGACAAATTAGGTTTTTCAGGAATGATCTTTATACCACCTCTTCTAAAGTCTTCATATCACATAACGGTAATAAGAACAGAGATCTGCATGTATGTAAGTATGTATTTGTATAAAAACACGTGTATACATGCTATTTAATACTTTATGGGTATTCACTGTGCCTTTAGATATACAAACTTAAATGTTCAAGAACAGGGATAATGATGTACTTTTCAACATTATTGTATTCTCAAGGTACCCACTCACAAAAACACCTGGAAGGAATTCAATACAAATTTGCTGGTTTACTGACAGACTATGATGTCAAAAAGGATGTTTGGACCCTGGATTACACCAAAAGTACATCTGGACCTATGTGACATAAACTGAATTGGTTAAGATTTATCACTGAAGTCAGCCAGTCACAAAAGGACAGAGACTGTGTGACTCTACAGAATTACCAGAGACAGTGCATGTAACGGTGGTGGCCAAAAACTGAGGAGGAGTAAAGGAATGGAGGGTTAGTGTTTAAGAGATTCCAAGTTTTAATTTGGAAAGATGAAAAATTTCTGTAAATAGATGGTGCTGATGGAGATTCAGAGTAAAGTGAATGTACTAGTGCCACAAAACTTTTCACTTAAAAATAATAGAATTGGTAAATTTATGCCATGAACACTTAATCCATAATTGAAAATAAAAAAGGAATTGTCATGATCAAAAATAATGTCAGTGGCAATGTCAATGACTTAGGGGGGCTACCTAATACCAGAAATATCTGGAATTCTAAAATGATTGACTTGCTTACATGAAGCATTTCTTTCTTTTTTTCCTTCCATTTTTTTTATTAATGACATATTATAATTCTACATAATAAAGGGATTTGTTGTTACATATTCATATCAAATGTAACAACATTATTTGGCCAACATCACTCCCCAGTGTCCTCCCACCCAACCTCCCACCACTTGGTCTCTTTCTTGTACTAATCTCCCTTTGATTATCATGAGATATCATCAGAGTCCTTGTTCCTGATGCCAATCCAAAAACGAGGACATGGTTTTGAGAAAAAGGAAAAAGAAGCTTTATTGCTTTGCTCGCAAAGGAGACACCTAGGGACTCTTCTCCCAAAGGCTGTGATTCTGCCCATCATGGGGACCAGGGGGGGGGGGCGGTTAAAAGAGGTGATTCAGAGAAAATGAGATTCGAGAGGAGAGATCAGGAAGGAGAAGAGCAGGGGAAAAGAAAATCAGGGAGAAGAAGGTCAAGAAGAAGAGGGTTGGGAAAAAGAAAAAAAAACATGTAAGTTTCAAAGCCACAAGGGATATATAGTCAAAGCATCCAATGAGCCCCTGTTATAAAATCTGATTTCTTTACCTTTTTCCTCTCTAGTTTCCACATCTGAGAGAAAACAGAGGACCCTTGACCTTCTGACTTGACTTATTTTGCTTAACATAATGGTCCCTAGTTTACAGGAAGGATCAGTCTCATCAGATTCCAGCTCATTGGATCAGATACACTGAGGTCTAATGAAGGAAAAAAAATTGTATCTGAATGAAAGAATATGAAAATGTGCTTCTTGTACCTTCCTGGAGACTCTGTCTGTGTCACTCCATCATTTAACCTCTTTGAGAAAGATAAAAATAAAGTTCTAGGGCATTGAGAAACTACTCCCTGCTTGAGTTTTCTAGTAAGTTCTCTGGGGCACATCTGTGCCAGTGTGTTCATGCTGGTTTGGCAGCCAAGGATAGACTACTGAGTGGGGCACTGGAGGGAAAATCAACTTCAGCTATGGGGTTCCTGGGGTAACAGGGGTTCACTTGATGCTTTGGCTATATCCCTTGTGGCTTTGAGGCTTACACATGTTCCTCCTCTTCCCAACCTTCTTTTCCCTGATCTTCTCCTCTCTAATCTTCTTTTCTCTGCTCTTCTCCTTCCTTATCTCTCCTAATTGCATTCTCTCTGAATCACCTCTTTAAAATCCCCTGCTCCCTGTGATGGGCAGAATCGCAGGCTTTGGGAGAAGAGTCCCTTTTGTTTCTCCTTTGCTAGCAAAGCAAGAAAGCTTCTTTTTCCTTTTTCTCCAGACCATGTCCTCGTTATTGGATTGGCATAAGGACAAGGACCGAGTTTTTGGAAACACTGGTGGTGAAGAAATTCTTATTCTCATTCTCCAAGTCTCAAGAATTTTCATTATCTTATAATTTTGCATTCTCCAGAGCATCCCAGAGCATTGTACACATCCCCAGGACATGTGGATTGTGGCATGACCTGCATGTTCACAGCTTGGAGGAGTCAACAGTAGGGGTCTGCATAATGTCCTGAGGTCCTAGACATTTTCCCATCTTGGTTTTGGGAAATCATCTGTAGAATGGTGAGATTTGCTTAGGATTAATCTAGAAGGCCACTGGAAATCGCTCATTGAGTACTACATAGGTTATATGCCGAGTGTGACCTAAAGGAAAATCCAAATGTAACAGTGGTCCACTTTATGATTTGAATGTAGCCCCTTGCTGCTTTGCCACTGCAACTTATTTTTAAAATTGACATGTTTCTTTCTCTTCCTCTCTCCCTGCTCCTCCCTAATCTCTCCCCCTCCTTAATCTCAGGGGAAATATGATTATCTTTTTTTTTTTCTTCCCCTCATTCTAGGCAGATTTATCTGTTCTTGAGCACACACCTATCATAGGAAAGAAGTACTCCAAACTTTGGGGATGGTATCAGAAGATCTCAGAAATGATTGTCTCCCAAATTAGCAAGTGAATTACAACTCCAACAGAGAAAACATGGAATGTAGCCTTAGAATCATCGCTTTAAAAGTCTCCTGTTCCAGCTGATGGGCAGAATCACAGCCTTTGGGACAGAAGTCTCCTGTGTTTCTCCTTTCCTAGCAGAGCAATAAAACTTTTTCCTTTTTCTCAAAATCGTGTCCTTGTTATTGGATTGGTATAGGGACAAGACGAAGCTTTTGGCAACACTAATTATGGGCAACTATGGAAACAGGAATTTAAAATCAGGAAGAGCAGAACAAGGCTGACCAGAGTCGGGGGGTAGGGTGCCAGGCTATATAAATATGAAGGTGTCGCCCATAAATAGGTTTTGGTGGGGAGCGGAGAGGACTGCCAAGGTAGACATGTTTTTATAAAGCTATTGGTCAAGATCAAACAATAGAGAGTAGAGCAAATTCCAGAGGTGACAATCAGCAAGTACCAGAGATGCTCATAACACCAGTGGAAAGGAGAAAGTTCACTAAGTTAACCAGAGGTCATTTCCAAGGGACCTCAAAATTCTACCTTCATGAAAATGTTCACATTGTTCATTAAAGTTTTCACTTTTCCTCCAGCTATTCAGTGATACAGAGAACTAGCCCAAGAGATCATGTGATAAGAAGAGAGAACAAGGAACTCAGATTTCCTGTTTCAGAATGACTTTGGTAGCTCATTCTTTTTCTGAGTCTCATCGTTGGCCACTCATCTTTAGGACTTGATTAACCACTTCAGGCCACTTCCTGATTTCGTGTTCCTAAAGCTCTCAGGGCACTTCCTCTGGGGTCTGACTCCTCTGTGCTCCCTGCCTAACTGAATTGCCTCCAACATGGTCTCCTAGTAGCATATTCTCTGATTTCTTTGCCTTCAGAACATCCTCCAAAGATTTCTTGCCCCTCCCTTAACTTTCTGAGATTCTGAGTCTCTGGCCTAACTAAACAGACTTATCTTTTCATGAGGGAAAGGGAGGACCAATGAAAAAATATGCATTTGCAAAGAATGAAGAACTGGGGAGTCATTTCTAAAATGTTTGCTTGAGGAACAAAAATTAGCTATCTCAAAACTGAAGCCTAAAGGACTCAAAGAGCCTGTCCTTTGTAACCTTTTGTTTGAAATCAGTTTGGAGCTAGAGAAAGAAAGAAAATATATGTATGTATGTATATATATATATTTATGAAAAATATCTAATTTTGTGAATCTCATTTTCAAATTCAAATCTCAAATATTCCCTGAGGCAGTAGGTTGCACAGACAGCGCAGTGATGAAAACTTAATAAAAGACCCAGAAAGATCATAGATCACGCTGGCCCTTCAGCTGTCATAGGTAAGGGAACAATAAAGACATTATTCTAGTATTTGGGATGTTCTTGGCTGCGTTTCACTCTTTGCAGTGACAGCTACCCCAGCTTGAAGCTCCATCACTGTCTACCATGAGCTCATCAGCAATCTTTGGTCATTCATGTCCTATCCTTTCTTTCTTTTGCCTCTGTTTTTTTTTTTTTTTAAATACATTTAACCACACAATCTATGCATGGTGATGCCTCTGTGTCATGATTTTAGTCACTTCCTGTTCCAGGTTCTCCCTTTTCTCAGCTCATTTACTCTGCTACTGGTTATCTTTTTATAACAGAAAGAGGATCATATTAATGCCATCTATTAAGATATTTATCTGATTTCCTTATTTCTACAAGACATCCTTTTGAATGAAATAGAAAGACTTTACAATATAAAGTTTGACTTATTTTATAGCCTGACTTCCTGTCACTGGGGCCCTACCCTTCCCTGTCCTGCAATTCCTCCTCCACTGATATGCTTTGATATAAGGCCCTTTTTTTTTTTTTTTTGGAACTGGGGATTGAACCCATGCATAATTAATGACTGAGCCACTTCCTCAGCTCCTTTTTTATATTTTATTTAGAGACAGGGTCTCACTAAGTTGCTTAGGGCCTTGTTAAGTTGCTGAGGCTGGCTTTGAACTTGTGACCCTCCTGCCTCAGTCTCCCGAGTGATTGGGATTACAGGCTTGCACCACCATGCCCCACTAAGGCCCTCTTTTTCTCTGGTAGAACTAAATCTATTCTCCACAGCTTTCAAGGGTCTTCCTCTGGGAAGTCTTTTTTAAACTGATGCTTGGATAGTTGCTCTACTCTCCAATGGCACAGTGTCATTGAAACTGTCTATTTGCATGTTAGAGATCTACTCCCAACCCCTCAACTTTGCTCAAAGACACATACACAGGCAAACCCTTACTTTTTTATTTTTATTTTTTTTTTAGCGTCGCACCATATGTGCAGCCATACATGTATCTAGGGTGATGATGTCCATCTCATTCCACCATCTTTCCTGCCCCCATGACCTCTCCCCATCCTCAGCTATCCCACTCCTTGGTCTATACCCAGAGGACTTAACTTTAGTGACACAGCCACCTCAATGTTTATAGCAGCTCAATTCACAATAGCTCAACTGTAGAAGCAACCAATAGATGAATGGATAAAGAAACTGGTATATATACACAATGGAATATTACCAGCATTAAAAGGGAATAAAATTATGGCATTTGCAGGTAAATGGATGGAGTTAGAGAATATCATGCTAAGCAAAGTTAGTCCATCCCCCCAAAAACCAAAGGCTGAATGTTCTCCCTGATAAGTGGATGTTGATCCATAATGGGCAATGGTCGGGGGGCGGGTTTGGGAAAAATGGAGAAACCTTTACCTTTGTACTTTATCTTCCTTCACAATGCCTGACATCATGTGCTCAAGTAACCTTAAAGGAAGGAGAGAATGAATGAAGAAAGGATGGAGAGGATCACCCAGGAAGAATGGATAAGCTGGGTACCATGCTCACTTGAGCACAGGATGCCTGGACGTTACTACTGTATCTAGGTACTGGGGACACACCTCCCTTTACTGTGTGCAGGCACTGGGCACAAACCTCCTCTTTACTATGCCCCAGGTACCCCCTTTGACCTCCTCCAGGAATTCCAGAACAGCTCACTTGAAGAGATTAGTCCATCATTGGCTATGGTCCTGGTTGATTTCGTACTTGAAGTCCAGCTCCTTATTGTCTATTAGGGGCAAATTGGCATTCAAGTGAAACAATGCACTTTCCACCTGTACATCTAGTCTGACCTCACTTCCTCTTCTTTAGCTGGACACTGACCTCCCGCCTCATCCCACAAACACCCATTCCCAGAGATCCAGGATCAGTGAGTATTTCTCCCTGCAAACTCCACATCCTGAGGAAGTCACAAGAGCAAACAGCTCAGTCCTCTTTGACCTGCTCCTGAGAGCATTAATTAGTATAGTTCTCTGGAAAACAATTTAGGTAAATGTATCTACAGTCTTCAAAACCATCCCTTTTTTAAAATTCGGCAATCTCACTTCAGTGATAGAGGACATGCGCACACATACAGGTGTTCATCTCGAAATTATTTAAATTAGAAAAACATCTAAAAGTCAATAGGAAAAATAAATTATGGAATATACAATAGTCATTAAAAACTCTTGTCTTAGAAAAATATTTAATGATATTCCTCAAATGGCCACATTAACTTGGTAATGAAAACAAATACTACCACCTACCAATATTTTTAGAAAATATTCACAGCTACCAAGGTCAAAGAATTGGAGACTTTTTCTTCTTGATACCAGTAGTAGTCTCATCATGAAGCAAAGAAGCGAAGGCCCTGCTCAGCCAGCTGACAGCAACCTGAAACTCACACGATTGCTCTAAACTTCTGTCATCCCTTACTACCATTCTGCTTCCATACAGGGGGACCCAAGGCCTCTTTGGCGTGCTCATCGTCTGCTACTTCTGCACAGCACCCTGTCACTTGCTGCCATATTTTGAGTTTTCTCAGACATGAAACATAGGCTTTCTCCTAGCTGGGATCAAGCCTGCATTCCAGGATCCAGGAAAGACACTTCCAGGCCTCTGGTTCCCTGAGTCCTCGAAAATGAACCTGCTCACTCTGCCTTCCAGCATCAGGGAGCTCTCTGGCTTTGTACCTCAGGAGCACATGGTATTTCTGACACCCTAATCACACCTCTGAATCTTACCACTCAAATGCTTTTCTAGAAGGAAATGAGAAAGCAAAGAAGATGAGACTAAGAACAATCTCACCCCTGCCTAGAAGTCTCCGTCCTGTGTCCCAGGTACTATACTCTTGTGGCTCTTTTTAACACCTTTGATGTTTTTGATCCTAAAAGCTCCTTTCTTAGTGGGGAGTGAGAAGAAATGGGTGAATGCTCTCCATGTGCCTCTGAAGAGGCTTCCATCTGCTCCCTATCCATGTTTCTCCCCTGGGAAAGATATTCAAGGTTAATGACCATTGGTCATCTAAACAGAGAAGAGGGTGGTCAAAATCAAACACAGATGCCCTGTTCCAACCTATTCTGTGAAAGAAAAAGTGGGCAATGTCACTTGATAATCTATTGTGTCTTTACTCTCTCTGTTTCCCAAAGCAGACACAGTTGGTCAATCATAGGGCTTTTGGGACCAAGGTCAGAAAATAGTGTCTGTGTTCTTTCTTCACTATCACGAGTCTAGCGTTTTAGAAATTATTTTATGTCCTTTGTGTGTCAATCTGTTACCATTTTCTTTCCTTGATTGGCAGTACTCCTTAGGGAAATCTCCTCAAGAAGAAAAACTGCTTTATGTGGACTTCTTAGTATGCTTTTTTAAAATCCAACTAACCTGTCCCTCTGCACACATCTTCTCCAGCATGACAGACATTTGTGCCCTACTTTTCTTTATTGCTAATACAACTGCTACCACTCTGGTGGCCCTTGTCACTAGACAGGAAGCAAATTTGTACCTTCAGCCTTTTGAAAGTTGAAATGAAGATATTACTTACATAGCACTAGCTCCTGGAGGAGATCCCAAGCATCTTCCTGACCTCTGCCCCCTGCAGGTGAGTAATGGTGGTAATAAAAGGATGGCGTTAAACCCTGCCTGCCCATCCTGCAACCACTCCCTGAGGATCAACTGGAGCAGTGAAGCCAAGACACAGCTTAAGAGGAGATCTTACTCTCCAGGATCAGCTTCAGAGTCGGGGCAGGGACCCAGGACAGAGAAAAACTACTCAAAGAACTTTCTGAAGACATTTGCATGGGGAAAATATCTGTCCATAGATAAAGGTTTATGGGTGGTAAAATTTTGATGCAGTCTCTGTGTCAGGATCAGGAAAGGTGGCCATGAGATGATGTATCTAAGGGCGGGGTGGGACCAGGGATGCTGGATGTGTGTGTCATCCCCAGGATTGATCCTCAATGTCTAAAGCTATCATACTGCAGTGGGGGTTCTAGGCTGAGGATGTTCTCCAAGCAAAGCTATTATGATTCATCATTGGTATTTATTATTCAGTGGTTGAGTTATAAGAATCAATTGGGTGACCATAATGAATCCTGTGTGTTTGTGTATTATAAAATACATGTAATTATAATGACCTTAAAATTATTAAAGGTGTTATTATTAAAAGTAATAATAGAAGGAGGATCAGTAGAGAAGAGCAACTGGAATAGTGGGAGGGAGGAGGGTAGGGAAAAGGAAGGTACTAGGGAATGACACAGATCAGATGATGTTATATGCATGTATGAAGACGACATAATTAATCCCACTTTTGAATAATTACAATGCACAATAAAAATAAAAGCCTTCAATGATTGAAAAGAAAGAGAAATACTTGGCTGTCATGAAGAGAAGTTTCAAAAATTTAAGGAAACTCTTTTCCACCTTCCCCCCAAGAAAAGCAATGGCATCTATTTCTTGAGTTTATGCTTTGCAAAATACAGTTTGGGATATTGTAATTTGAGTTCAAATACCCTTTCTTCAAACTTTCTATGCCTTATGGTGCCCAATCCTAGAAACTCAGGTAATATGTATGTCATACCTGTTGACAGAGCCTCTCTCCCCTATTTGAGGGAGCAACACGATTTTCTTTGTATCTCTTTGTTTAAGGGAATCAGTCCTACCTTAGGATTCTTCAAAACTTTTCCCACTTCAATTATTAGCATTTCTAAACATTTATCAAGCTCTTCTTGTAGGGTAGATCACTTATACAATTGTCATGAAAAACATAAAACATATGTATTACATAGTTCTCAGACTCAAGTAGTTTTGGAAAATGTGTTTAAAACAATAAGCAACCAGATTCCAATCTTTCTCACATTTGTACTAATGGAGAAATTAAAGAGAATTTTTATAATACCTTGCAGCTGAAAAATTCCCACGGAGACATTGATAGCATTATGATCATGGTTGCTACTAATTCAAATAATAGTTTATTATTGTACAGCACTTATTTAGTTTTACAAAATATTCTTCTATATGTGTCTATGAACCTCAGCCCTGTATGCCTTCTTCTAGTGGAGTACTCAATAGAAATGTGAGTAAAATTTGTGTTTAGAAAAATAAAGAGGAAAACTGAGCGATCCATGAATCTCTGAAATGATATTCAGTCACTGTGGTTTCATGTAAAGGAAAGTGCAAACTTTGGCTCACAAGCAAATTCAATCCAGGCATTCTTTTGGGGCGGGGGAAATAAAGTGAAGAATACACTTAATTACATTCTTAAAAGTTTGGTTGAAAAATACACAAACAATAAGAAAACCAAAGAAGACTAATATACAGCCCCCAAAGATAGTATTTATTCTGAGGTTCATAACAAATATAACCTAATAAAAAAGTATACTAAAGCAGGCCCAAATCTTCATCATGTCCGCTTAGGACCTGACGTTCTTAACAAGACACAAGAAGTAAAATCAAGAATCAATAAATTATATGGATTCAAACTAAAAAGTTTCATCTCAGCAAAGGAAGCAATCAATTACGTGAAGAGAGAGTCTACAGAATGGAAGAAAATCTTTACTACATCCACATCAGATAGAGCACTAATCTCCAGGATATATAAAAAACTCAAAAAACTTAACACTGAAAACCCCAAATAACCCAATCAATAAATGGGCTAAGGAACTGAGCAGACACTTCACAGAAGAAGAAATACAATAGATCAACAAATATATGAAAAAAATGTTCAACATCTCTAGTAGTTAGAAAATTCAAATCAAAACTACTCTAAGATTTCATCTCACTCCAGTCAGAATGGCAATTATCAAGAATATGAATTATCAAGAATACAATTATCAAGAATACAATTATCAAGAATAAATTATCAAGAATAAGTGTTGGCGATCATGTGGGGGAAAGGTATACTCATATACTGCTGATGGGACTGCAAATTGGTGCAACCATTAAGGAAAGCAGTATGGAGATTCCATAGAAAACTTGGAATGAAACCACCATTTAACCCGGCTATCCCACTCCTTGGTCTATACCCAAAGGACTTAAAATCAGCATACTACAGTAATGCAGCCACATTAATGTTTATAGCAGCTCAATTCACAATAGCTAACCTGTGGAACCAATCTAGATGTCCTTCAATAAATGAATGCATAAAGAACCTGTGGTATATATATGCAATGGAATGTTACTCAACCTTAAAGAAGAATGAAATTATGGCATTTTCAGGTAAATGGATGGAGTTGGAGAATATCATGCTAAGCAAAATAAGCCAATCCTAAAAAACCAAAGATCAAATGATAAGTAGATGCTGATCCATAAGGGGTGGTGGGAAAAGCAAGGGAAGAATGGAGAAACTTTGGATTGGGCAGAAGGGAGTGATGAAAGGGGAACAGGGATGAGGGTGGAAAAGATGGTGGAATGAAATGGACATTTTTTTTTTATTGGTTGTTCACAACATTACAAAGCTCTTGACATATCATATTTCATACATTAGATTGAAGTGGGTTATGAACCCCCAATTTTACCCCAAATGCAGATTGCAGAATCACGTCGGTTACACATCTACAATTTTACATAATGCCCTATTAGTAATTGTTGTATTCTGCTACCTTTCCTATCCCCTACTATCCCCCCTCCCCTCCCCTCCCATCTTCTCTCTCTACCCCCTCTACTGTAATTCATTTCTCTCCTTGTTTATTTTCCCATTCCCCTCACAACCTCTTATATGTAATTTTGTATAGCAATGAGGGTCTCCCTTCATTTCCATGCAATTTCCCTATTCTCTCCCTTTCCCTCCCGTCTCATGTCTCTGTTTAATGTTAATCTTTTCTTCCTGATCTTCCTCCCTGCTCTGTTCATAGTTGCTCTCATTATATCAAAGAAGACATTTGGTATTTGTTTTTTAGGGATTGGCTAGCTTCACTTGGCATAATCTGCTCTAGTGCCATCCATTTCCCTGAAAATTCTATGATTTTGTCATTTTTTATTGCTGCAGTGTGTATAGATGCCACATTTTTTTTTATCCATTCATCTATTGAAGGGCATCTGGGTTGGTTCCACAGCCTAGCTATTGTGAATTGTGCTGCTCTGAACATCGATGTGGCAGTATCCCTGTAGCATGCTCTTTTAAGGTCTTCAGGGAATAGTCCGAGAAGGGCAATAGCAGGGTCAAATGGTGGTTCCATTCCCAGCTTTCCCAGGAATCTCCAAACTGCTTTCCAAATTGGCCGCACCAATTTGCAGTCCCACCAGCAATGTACAAGTGTACCCTTTTCTCCACATCCTCGCCAGCACTTGTTGTTTGACTTCATAGTGGCTGCCAATCTTACTGGAGTGAGATGGTATCTTAGGGTGGTTTTGATTTGCATTTCTCTGACTGCTAGAGATGGTGAGCATTTTTTCATGTACTTGTTGATTGATTGTATATCCTCCTCTGAGAAGTGTCTGTTCAGGTCCTTGGCCCATTTGTTGATTGGGTTATTTGTTATCTTATTGTCTAATTTTTTGAGTTCTTTGTATACTCTGGATATTAGGGCTCTATCTGAAGTGTGTGGAGTAAAAATTTGTTCCCAGGATGTAGGCTCCCTATTTACCTCTCTTATTGTTTCTCTTGCTGAGAAAAAACTTTTTAGTTTAAGTAACTCCCATTTATTTATTCTTGTTATTAACTCTTGTGCTATGGGTGTCCTATTAAGGAATTTGGAGCCCGACCCCACAATATGTAGATTGGAGCCAACTTTTTCTTCTATCAGACGCAGAGTCTCTGATTTGATATCAAGCTCCTTGATCCATTTTGAGTTAACTTTTGTGCATGGCGAGAGAAAGGGATTCAGTTTCATTTTGTTGCATATGGATTTCCAGTTTTCCCAACACCATTTGTTGAAGATACTATCCTTCCTCCATTGCATGCTTTTAGCCCCTTTATCATATATAAGATAGTTGTAACTTTGTGGATTAGTCTCTGTGTCCTCTCTTCTATACCATTGGTCCACCCGCCTGTTTTGGTACCAGTACCATGCTGTTTGATACAAGACAGCAAATTCAAGCAGCGAAAGAACACATTGAGAATGAATTACATAAACAGATAAAAGAAGAAGTTAAGCATCTTTATCAGGAGATAGAGATTATAAAAAATAATCAAACAATAATTCTAGAAATGAAGGAAATGATAAACCAAATTAAAAACTCAATTGAGAGTATCACTAACAGAGTGGAGCAAGTAGAAGCCAGAACATCAGATAATGAAGACAAAATATATCATCTTGAAAAGAGTCTAGCCAACTCAGAAAGGCTGGTAAAAAATCACGAGAAAAACATCCAAGAGTTATGGGATAACATAAAAAAACCAAACTTACGAGTCATCGGGATAGAAGAAGGTACAGAGATTCAAACCAAGGGCATGAGTAACCTGCTGAATGAAATAATTACAGAAAACTTTCCAGAAATAAAAAAGGAAACAGATATACAAATTGAAGATGCATACAGGACACCGAGCACACAAAATCACAGTAGACCAACGCCAAGACACATTGTTATGAAGATATCCAATATACAGAACAAAGAGAAAATATTAAAAGCTACAAGAGAAAGGAGACAGATTACATTCAGGGGTAAACCAATAAGGTTAACAACGGATTTTTCATCACAGACACTGAAAGCAAGAAGGTCATGGAACAATGTATTTCAAACACTGAAAGACAATGGATGCCAACCAAGAATTCTGTATCCAGCAAAATTAAGCTTCAGGTATGAAAACGAAATAAAAATCTTTCATGATAAACAAAAGTTAAAAGAATTTTCAGCCAGAAAACCAGCATTGCAAAGCATTTTGAGCAAAACACTACACGAGGAAGAAATGAAAAACAATAACCAAAACCATCAGTGGGAAGTGCCTCAGTAAAGACAGAGGGTGAGGGGAAAGATAATCATGGAGAAACAAACTAAATTTTTTTAAAAAAAGGATAAATAATCAAACATGGATGGAAGTACAAACCATATATCAATAGTAACTCTGAATGTTAATGTTTAAGCCATTAACATTCAGAGTTACTATTGATAACTCTCCAATAAAGCGACATAGGCTAGTATCATGGATTAAAAAAACAAATCCAACAATATGCTGCCTCCAGGAGACACATCTGATTGGAAAAGATATACACAGGCTGAAGGTGAAAGGATGGGAAAAAATATACCACGCACACGGTCCTCGTAAGCAAGCAGGGGTGGCCATCCTCATATCGAATAAAATCGACTTCAAGACTAAGTTAATCAAAAGGGATAAAGAAGGACATTATATACTGTTAAAAGGAACCATTCACCAACAAGACATAACAATTATCAATATTTATGCACCAAATAATGGTGCTGCGACATTCATAAAACAAATTCTCCTCAAGTTCAAGAATCAAATAGACCACAACACAATAATTATGGGTGACTTCAACACACCTCTCTCACCATTGGACAGATCCTCCAAACAAAAGTTGAATAAAGAAACTATAGAACTCAATATCACAATCAATAACCTAGACTTAACTGACATATATAGAATATATCAACCATCATCAAATGGATATACTTTTTTCTCAGCAGCACATGGATCCTTCTCAAAAATAGACCATATATTATGCCATAGGGCAACCCTCAGTAAATATAAAGGGGTGGAGATAATACCATGCATTTTATCTGATCATAATGGAATGAAACTGGAAATCAATGATAAAAGAAGGAAGGAAAAATCCTACATCACATGGAAAATGAACAATATGTTACTGAATGATCAATGGGTTACAGAAGACATAAAGGAGGAAATCAAAAAATTCCTAGAGATAAATGAAAATACAGACACAACATATCGGAATCTATGGGACACAATGAAAGCAGTTTTAAGAGGAAAATTCATCGCCTGGTGGTCATTCCTCAAAAAAAGAAAAAACCAACAAATAAATGAGCTCACACTTCATCTCAAAGCCCTAGAAAAGGAAGAGCAAAACAACAGCAAATGTAGCAGAAGGCAAGAAATAATTAAAATCAGAGCGGAAATCAATGAAATTGAAACAAAAGAAACTATTGAAAAAATTAACAAAACTAAAAGTTGGTTCTTTGAAAAAATAAATAAGATCGACAGATCTTTAGCCATGCTAACGAAGAGAAGAAGAGAGAGAACTCAAATTACTAACATACGGGATGAAAAAGGCAATATCACAACAGACACTACAGAAATACAGAAGACAATTAGAAATTATTTTGAAAATCTATATTCCAATAAAATAGAAGATAGTGAAGACATCGATAAATTTCTTAAGTCATATGATTTGCCCAGACTGAGTCAGGAGGATACACACAATTTGAACAGACCAATATCAATGGATGAAATTGAAGAAGCCATCAAAAGACTACCAACCAAGAAAAGCCCAGGACTGGATGGGTATACAGCGGAGTTTTACAAAACCCTTAAAGAAGAATTAATACCAATACTTTTCAAGTTATTTCAGGAAATAGAAAAAGAGGGAGCTCTTCCAAATTCATTCTATGAGGCCAACATCACCCTGATTCCGAAACCAGACAAAGACACCTCAAAGAAAGAAAACTATAGACCAATATCTCTAATGAACCTAGATGCAAAAATCCTCAATAAAATTCTGGCGAATCGAATACAAAAACACATCAAAAAAATTGTGCACCATGATCAAGTAGGATTCATCCCTGGGATGCAAGGATGGTTCAATATACGGAAATCAATAAATGTTATTCATCACATCAATAGACTTAAAGATAAGAACCATATGATCATCTTGATAGAGGCAGAGAAAGCATTCGACAAAGTACAGCATCCCTTTATGTTCAAAACATTAGAAAAACTAGGGATAACAGGAACTTACCTTGACATCGTAAAAGCTATCTATGCTAAGCCTCAGGCTAGCATCATTCTGAATGGACAAAAGTTAAAGGCATTCCCTCTAAAATCTGGAACAAGACAGGGATGCCCCCTATTAGCACTTCTATTCAATATAGTTCTCGAAACACTGGCCAGAGCAATTAGACAGACAAAAGAAATTAAAGGCATAAAAATAGGAAAAGAAGAACTTAAATTATCACTATTTGCAGATGACATGATTCTATACCTAGAAGACCCAAAAGGGTCTACAAAGAAACTACTAGAACTAATAAATGAATTCAGCAAAGTGGCAGGATATAAAATCAACACGCATAAATCAAAGGCATTTCTGTATATCAGCGACAAAACTTCTGAAACGGAAATGAGGAAAAACACTCCATTCACAATATCCTCAAAAAAAAAAATACTTGGGAATCAACCTAACAAAAGAGGTGAAAGATTTATACAATGAAGACTACAGAACCCTAAAGAGAGAAGTAGAAGAAGATCTTAGAAGATGGAAAAATATACCCTGTTCATGGATAGGCAGAACTAACATTATCAAAATGGCCATATTACCAAAGTTCTCTATAGGTTTAATGCAGTGCCAATCAAAATCCCAACAGCATTTCTTGTAGAAATAGATAAAGCAATCATGAAATTCATATGGAAAAATAAAAGACCCAGAATAGCAAAAGCAATTCTAAGCAGGAAGTGTGAATCAGGCAGTATAGCGATACCAGATTTCAAACTATATTACAGAGCAATAGTGACAAAATGGACATTATTATCCTATGTACATGAATGACTGCACAAATGGTGTAACACTACATCGTATATAACTAAAGAAAAGAAAAGTTGCGCTCTATTTGTGTACAATGAATCAAAATGCATTCTGCTGCCATGCTTAACTAATGGGAGTGAATAAAAATAAAAGTATACTAAAACACAACTTCACATCCTTTAGATTGGTGAATATTAAATCCTACTCTACCAAACACAGAATAAGATGTGGAAGAAGAGAGTTTGCTCAGGTAGTTAACTGGATGAAATTTGTATTGGTATGACACTTGCAAAGAGTAAGTTGGCAAGATTTAACAACGTGGAAGCTGAGTATAGTCATATAGATCTTTAAAAATTCTCTCGCATGTATGTACAAGGAGGCACGAAGGAATGAGAAGCATTTTATGAAATAGCAAAGGTCCATCAGAAAAAAATATGGATACAATACAGCTGTGAAGCTCAAATAGAACCACTGTATTAACATTGATAAATATTATAGTATAATATTAAAAATGTAGAATAATATATCAGTAAATATTCTGTTACCATAGCAACAGAAAATGAACTAAGACAAAATGTAATGAGGGTGTTTGCTTCAGTTATTAAAATACATTGTAAAACTATAATAATTGAAACAGTGATGCAATTGCAGAAGTTGGCAAGTCAGTAAAAATGAATTACCCGGGACTATATATATATATGCATATATGTCTGTCTATATATGTCTCTTTATATACTATGTCTCTCTACATAGTTAAATCTATATAAATATATATATCAAGTGCAATATATACATACATATATATACTAGTATTATTAAAGAATCATAACTAAAGAAGATATTTTACTTAGTATGTATCACTGTGAGAATTAGCTTTTTACTTCTTATGCCAAATATTGTTTTACAAATTTGAAAATGCTAACTTTTACACGTGAGCCTATTTGGAAATCTTTATTAAAATTAGATTTGTATTTATCTAATCTGTGACTAAGGGCAAATATTCTAAGTTTAAAGCCAGAGCAAAGATTATATAGCAATAATGCCTTCATATTTTAGAAAGAAACCAACCATTGATGAAGTTCAAAGGTAACTCGTAGAAGGGGAAGTGATATACATTGGGCTGATATTCTTATATATAAAGACCATATGGAAATGAATAATAAATATCCCAGACACCACTGAAAAGATGGACAAATCTTTTATATACCTGCTCACATATGAAAGAAGTGGCTAGTGAAACTTGCCATAAGTAATCTCACTGGTAAAAAAGAAAAGAAAAAAGAAATTACAATGGAAATGTACTACGTAATGTGGGTAAAGTTGATACCCATGTGGAAAGAGCTACCCAGGACCGATGATCTCACAGCCTGCTGACATGCACATAGATAGGTATAGCTGTCCTGGAAAATGTTTGCCAAAGTTAGTCAAAGTTTTAAAACTTTCCTATTTTTTTGACACAACCAGTTAATCCCAGGAAATAGATTCTAATCAGAAATAAAATATCTTTCTAGAGATATATTTATTGAGACACATAGAAGTAATGTGAGAAACATTCTAATATCTAACAACAGTAGATGTATCAAATTGAGAATATTCACTCCTTGGAATTACTAATGACTTGAGAAATGTTCCTTGGTAAATTTACATTAAGAAAAAGAGACATTTAATTTCTTTTTTCTATTTTTAATTTACACACTGTAATTATATATATTTATGGGTTAATATGTGGCATTATAATACAAATTTAGAATGCTATTACCAGACTAAAGTGACTGGTATATTTGTCACCTCAAACATTTATTATTTCTTTGGGTTTGGAATATCCCAAATCTTCTCTATTAACTATTTTGCAATTAAATGTTGTCAACCATAGCTGTCCCACAGTGCTATAGAACATTAGAAGTTATTCCTTCTATCCAAATGCACCCCTGTATCTGTTAACCATCCCCTCTTCAGTCACCCTCACCCCACTCTACTCTCTACTTCTATTAGATCAACTATTGTTTTAAGTAAGAACACATGGACACATGGTA
Source organism: Spermophilus citellus (assembly GCF_964194105.1). Taxonomy (NCBI): domain Eukaryota; kingdom Metazoa; phylum Chordata; class Mammalia; order Rodentia; family Sciuridae; genus Spermophilus; species Spermophilus citellus. Next base: position 115,575,596 of record NC_138187.1, on the reverse strand, counting down.
TTTGTCCTTCTGTGAGTAACTTATTTCATAGCATCCTCCAGTCCCATCCATGTGGCCCAAAATGACAGTATAACTGTACTTTTTATGGCATAATAATATTCCTGTGTGTGTGTGTGTGTGTGTGTGTGTGTGTGATCCATTCATTCATCGATGGATACCAAGGTCGAGTCTTACTCTTTGCTATTGTGAAGAGTGCTGCAGTACACAAGGGAGTGTAGGTGTCTCTTCAACATCCTGATCTCCTTTTCTTTATATGTATGCCCAGTAGTGTAATGCTAGATTCTATAGTAGTTACAGTTCTAATTTTTGGAGGAACTTCCACACTCTTTTCCTTAATTGTTGTACTAATTTGTATTCTTGCTAACGGTGTGTGAAAGTTCTCCTTGTTTGCGTACTTGCCAGCATTTCTTACTTTTTCCTTTTTTATGTTTGTTCTAGTTAGTTATACAAAACAGTAGAAGGCATTTTGACACATCATAGATAATTGGAGTATTTTTGTTTTTTTGAAAACAGTCTTTCTAACTGGGGTGAGGTGATATCTCATTGTAGTTTTGATTCGCATTTCCTTGAAGATTAGTGAGATAGAGAATTTTCTTCACATACTTGGCCATCTGTACATTTTTTTTCAGAAACATCTATTCATATCATTTATTCATTTAAAAGATCAGATAATGATGATGAAGATGATGATGATTGTTGCTATGACATTGAGTTCCTTATGTAGTCTAGATATTAATCCCTTGTCAGATTAACAGCTGGCAAATATTTTCTCCCATTCTGTAGGTTGGTCCTCTAAATCTATCATTTCCTTTGCGGTGCAGAGGTTTTTACTTTTATGTTAATTCTATATACTATTTTTTTTTTTTGCTGTAGGATTTTGGAGGTCTTAAAAAAAATCTTTCCCCAGAACAACATCCAAGAGCATTTCCCCTACATTTTCTTCTAACAATTTCAAAGTTTTTGGTCTTATGCTTAAGTCTTTGATTTAGTTTTTAAGTTGATTTTGGTGGATGGTGAAACTCAGGGGACTGATTGCATTCCTCTGTATACAGGTGTGCAGTGTTCCTAGCACCATTGACTGAGGAGGCTGTCGCTTCTCCAATGTATGCTCTTGATGCCTTTCTCATGGCTGTTAAGTGCATGGATTTGTTTCTAGGTTCTCTATTCTGTCCCATTGTCTGTTTTCCATCAGTACCATGCTATGTAGTATTTTTTGATGTCATGTATTTGTGTCAAATAATATCAAAATATGTAGTATTTTTGATGTCGTGTATTATGATGCCTCCAGCTTTGTTCTTTGTGCTCATGATTGCTTTGGTTATTCAGGTCTTCTGCAGTTCCAAATGAATTTTAGAAGTATCTTTAAGAAAAGTATCTTTATTTTATTAATTTATTTTTATGTGGTGCTGAGGATCAAACCCAGTGCCTCATACATGAAAGACGAGCGCTCTACCACTGAGCCACAACCCCAGCCCAGAAGTATCCTTTTTTAAATTTCTATGAAGAATGCCACTTGTATTTTAATAGATCACACTGAATCTATAGATTTCTTTGGATAGTATAAACACTTCAACAACATTAATTTTTACAACCCACGAACATGCAAATCTTTCCAATGTTTTTGTGCCCATTTCAGTTTCTTTCATCCCCATTTTGTACTTTTTATTATAGAGATTATTTACTACCTTGGTTAAATTTATTCCTAGACATTTTAAATTTCTGGCAACTAAATATCAGATGCTGCTGCTGCTGCTGATGATGTTGATTGTTGCTGTGGAATTAAGTTCTGTAGGTAGCCTAGATATTAAAATCTTGTCAGATTGACAGTTAGCAAAGGCTTTCTCCCATTCTGTAGACTGTCCTTTAACGAAGAGCTATAGTGAATAGGATTGCTTTCCTGATTTTTTTCCAGAAATTTTATTATTTCTGTATTCAAATGTATTGATTTTTGTATGCGGACCTTATATCCTGCCATTTTACTGGACTTATTAGTTTTTTTTTTTTTTTGGTGGAGTGCTTAGGTTTTTCTGTATGTAAGATCATATCATCTGAAAACAGGGATAGTTTGACTTCCTGATTTACAATGTAGATGCTCTTTACTTCTTTATCTTGTCTAATTGCTCTGGCTAGGATTTTCAGGGCTATGTTGAATTAAAGTGGTGGAGGGAATATCCTCATCTTGTTTCAGGTCTTAGAAAATAGGCTTTGAACTTTTCCCCATTCAGTATGATATTAGCTATGTGCTTATCATATATGCCATTAATTGGTATTTCCTTCTATATCTAGTCTGTTGAGTGTTTTTACCATGAAGAGATATGGAACTGTTTTTTTATTAGTTACACATGACAGTACAATGATCTTGACGGTTCATACATTTGAATCATATGGGATATAATTTCTCATTTTTCTGATTGCACAGGTTGCAGAATCACAGAACTTTAACTCATTTTTTTCCTGCAGCCATAAAGATGATCTTATTTGGTACCAGGGATTGAACCCAGGAGCACCTACCACTGAACCACATCCCAGGCCTTTTTATTTTTATTTGTTTTATTTTGAGATAGGGTCTTACTAAGTTGCTTAGGGCCTTTCTAAGTTTCTGTTGCTGGCATTGAACTTGTAATCCTGCTGCCTCAGCCTCCTGTGCCACTGCTTATTGATTTGTGTGTGTTGAAACATCCCTGAACCTCTGAGAGAAATCCCATTTGATTATGGTGAATAATCATTTTGATGTTCTGTTGAATTCGGTTTGCTATTATTTTGGTGAGAATTTTTGAAACTAGGTTCACTGGGGATAAAAGTCTATGTTGTTTTTGCATTCTTGTCTGGTTTTGCTATAAAAGTAATACTGATTTCATAGAATAAGTTTGGAAAAATCCCCTTCCTTTCAGTTTTGTGGAATAATTTGAGAAGAGCTGATGTTAGTTATTCTTTTAAAGTTTGGTAAAGTTGATCCGGGAGCTACTCAGTCCTGGTGTTCTCTTTGTCAGGAGGCTTTTTACTACTAATTCAATTTTGTTGCTCAGTATTGTTCTTTTTAGGATTTATATTCTGCATGATTCAATCTTGTAAGGAAATATGTGTCTGGGGATTTGATTTTTTATTCCCAATCTTCTAATTTGTTTGCATATAGTTATTTGTAATATTCCCTAATTATTCTTTGTATTTCTGTGGTATAAGTTATAATATCAAACTTTTATCTATGATTTTACCTGTTTAGATCCTCTCTTTCTCTCTCTCTCTCTCTCTCTCCCTCCCTCCCTCCCTCTTTCTCTCTCCTTCTCTCTCTCTTTTAGTCTATATAGAGATTTGTCAATTTTGTTTGTTTTCACAAACCAACCTTTTTTGATCTTTTGCATTTATTTATTTTCCATTTTCTTTATTTTTGCTCTGATCTTTACTATTCCTTTTCTTTCTTATGGTTTTAGATTTGTTTTGCTCTAATTTTCTATTTCATTGAGTTGTATTGTTAGGTTGTCTATTTGAAATCTAAATTTATATGTAGGCATTTATTGCTTCATGGTTCAGGATGTTTATTTCTGCATGGATCTGAGTATCCACAGCTCTCCCAAGACTTGAGGAATTTTTGATTACCAGAGCATTAAGTCTGTTTTCTGTGCCTTTGTCCATCTTGTCTCCCTCTGGAGCTCCATAATATACACATTTGTTCTCTTAATGGTATTCTATATGGACTGTAGACTTTCTTCACTCTTTCTTATTCTCCCTGCTCCCAAATGGGTTAATTCCAAATACCTGTCTTCAAGTTAAGCAATCCTGAAGATTTGAAGCAGAAATCCTTCTGCTTCAATTAGTTTGTTGTTGTGGCTCTCAATTGTACTTTTACTTCATTCATTGAATTCTTCAGTTTCAAGATTTTTGTTTGGTTCTTTTTTATGATGTATATCTCTCTTGAGATTTCTTCAGAAATACAAGAAGTTTTCTGATTTCTATTAAATTGTCAGCATTCTCATATTATTTCTGATCTTCCTTAAAGTCATTTCAGACATTCAACAAATTACAGTTTTTTTTGGGGGGGAATCAATTATTAGAGAATTATTATCTTCATTGGTGGAGTCATGTTCTCTAGGTTTTTTATGAATCTGTTTTCCTATGTTGATACCTACACATTTAATGCAATGGCTACCTTTTTCAATTTTATGGGTTTTTTAAAGGTGGTTTTTTTGTTTTGTTTTTAAAGGGAGATGCTTTTTCTTGTGAATGAGTGCCAGAGTATTTGTTGGGTAAAGTGCTTTAGCTTTGATTCTGGGTGAACTTGGTAGTGTAGTCTTGTGACTAAAAAAAAGATCTGATTCTACTGCCATTTGATAAGGTCAATCACTCAAGAGATACAGTAATGGAATAAGAAAAAAACTTTATTTAGTGGTCAAAGAATGCAAAGCCAGGAGCTCTGCTCACCAATCAATGTCTCAACTCCAGGGAGTTGGGAGTTAGGATTGACATTTATAGGATAGGAATAATGAAGGGGAGATAGACTAATAAAGGAAAGGAATACTATTTTTTTTCTGGGAATAGGCAGAGATGTTTCAGGAACTCAGGTGCCACTACCTTTGGCTCTTTTCTTGGTCTGGTGTTTCCTGCCATGGCAGCTGATAGGCATCTTTAGCCTTGAAGAAGGAAGAGAGAGACTGTGCAAATCTAGGTCAAGTTAACCCTATATTATATTTCTGTAAAAACTATTTCTCAAATGATCAACATGCCTACATGCACAGCTGAATAGAATCTGACCCAAAAGTTAAGGCAGCAAAGGAGACAGGCACAATTTAAAAGCAGAGATGCCTTGTCTTTTTGCCCCATCAGGTACCTGTAGACCCATGTGAAGAGTTACTGTTTTCAGCCAAAGTAGCCTTCAAATCCCTGAAAAGTAACCTAAACAGCTGATATCATCTTAACTCACATGTCAGAGTTAATGTGTGATCTACAGCAAAGTTAGTAGGAGACTAATAATGCATTGTCCAGTTGTATGACCTCCAAAATTAGTGACTTTTAAGTTAACTAAGAGCATATAAAGTTTTATTATTTAGGGTTTTCCTTGATACCAGTCTCTGTGCAATCTCTTCAGTTATAATCCTTATCAGTGATGTCTGTGGTTATGTCAGAGCTGCCACCTAGCTGGATGTCAGACTAGGGTAGAATGTGCACAGTGCTGTGGGCTGGCTGGAAATGTAGTAGAGGAGTTAGGGCTGTCTCATGGATGGCTTTTGGACTGGGTCAGGCATGCACAGGACTTACATGCCAGGTCTCTGGATGGCAGGCTCACCAGGGAAATGAGGCAGATGTCTGGCTAGGTGCACATGCACATGTCCCAATGGCTGTGCAAAGTGTGTCTGTTCTCTGGGGGATGGGGCACCATATGGAAGACAGCAGTCTCAGTTTTTCTGCTGAGCCTAGTCTCTGAGAAGCTGGGGTTATGGTGCTGCAGCCCTCCATGCGAGTGTGGCAGAGTGACACTAGAGTCTCAAGGGTAAAGATGCACTGTGGTTATGAGCCCCAGGGTCTAGCACATTCTAGCAGTGCGTCTAGGTGCACAAAGATGCCAAATTATAGCTGGAAAGTGAGGAATGTATGATGCTGGTTCCTTCCCTGTGAAAATACAGTCACATGAACTCGAAGCAACCCTCTTAACTAAGTTTAGGATCTGTGAGAGCTTCAGGGATCTCGTGTGCAGTAGTCTGTGGCAGCAGTGGGTACTGCCAGGGGTCTTCAGCTTACCTCTTCACCATAAGGAGAAATTCATCTCAGCTCTGAGCTGCTCTGGGATGAAGAGGCAGTGTGGGTGAGGGAGGGTGACTTGCTCTTCTCTGTCTGGTACTATCCTGGTTTGTGAGCTCCACAAAGACCACACTGCTGCCCTCCTATTCTCCAGAATACTTCCTTAGTCATTCCAGTTAGAGTGTAGTTGTTTACTCTTTGCTGTGGTCCCTTTTGTGGGAAGAGGATGAGAAACAGTCAACTGTGCTGCCCATCTTGCTGATGTCACTTCTTGAATTTAACATTTTATAAATGATATGGCTATAAAATATAATTGCATATATATACATATAAATACATACATATATTATATATATATACACATAAGCACCTATGAGGGGAAGAATGTGTCAAAAGTTAACAGAAGTGAGCTGCAGGTCATGAGATTATGAATACTTTATATTTTTCTGTTTCCAAGTCTTAAAGAAATTGCATTAATTTTATAATCACACATAAAATTAATAGCTTTCATGAATTTATTAGTTCAACAATTAATCAATGATCTGTTAATGTTCTGATTGTTAAACATTTATCAAATTCTTTCCATATGCCAGGCAATAAAGCACACTTTCCAAACATAAAGATCTATTGAACTGGCATATTGACTTTTATAAAAGTTATCTAAAACTCTCACAGTAAGAGATAATAGGGGAATGAAATTGAATGTATTTAATATTGCACAACTGGCGCAAGGTTGTGCAACTGGGCTAAGGTTGTGGCTCAGTAGTTGAGTGCTTGCCTAGCAGGCGTGAAGCACTGGGTTGGATAAATAAAGGCCCATCAACAACTAATAAAATATTTTTTAAAATATTACACAACTGAACCATCAGCAGGAATGAAAATGTTTATTATTTCTGAGTGCCAGGGTGAGTTGAAAAAGTTTAGAAAGTCTACAGAAATAGCTGACCTTTGTAAGAGGTCAGGTTTAAGTCTTCCTCAGTTTCCCTATTAGAGGTAGCGTCTCAAAACTGAGTTTGAGTTTTCCTTCTCCGGATACTTGTTTTTCTCTTATGTAGAGAAGTTATCTGGTAATGAGCTCGTAGTTAAGAGCTAATTTAAAATGGAATTTATATAGAGCCAATTTTTTGGTTGCTTAAAGTTAATTGCTTTGTACCTAATTTAAGTTCCACAGGGAGCAATTCTGATCTCCCCCAGCAAACTTTATCTTAAATGAGGCTGATCTATAATCCTATTACATGTGTCTGGGTGTCTATCAGTAAATACCACAAAATGTACTAACTTTCTAAAGGATAACATGTGATTTTAATACTCTCCAAGGACTTTTTATTTTGGCAAAGAAGTAAAATGTTTTCCTGAAGCCAAGTCAGTCTGTCGCATTTCTCAGGACTGGAACACTCAGGGTCACTCCGGGCGAACTGGGCTGGCACAAAATAATTACACAGAGATAGAGAAATACCTTTTTCTTTTGGTCCTTTGATGGCTCCTCTGACCTCAGGGGTCCATGGAAAGAGAAAGAAAAAGCACATGCTGAACCCTTTATTGAGGAGAAGCCATTCAAATGAGGCAAGGGGTCAGGTTTCAGGTAGTTGAGTCTAGCTTCATGATGTCTGCTGTCAACAGGGGGACTGACATCTAGGAAGGCCACACCCAAAGGCAGAGCAAGAGAAGGGGACACACAAAGGGAGTTTCCATGGAACATTCTATCCCAAACAGTGCAAAAGGGTAGGATTACAAAAGAATAGGTGAGTGTAGCTCAACTCCCACAGGTGACACACCTACACATGAAGATATGCCTTGCTATCCAATCTGGGATGACACCCAAGTCACCACGAACTGTAGTGATTGGTCAGAGCCTCGTGCTTCAGGACTGGAAGGTGTGGTTATTCAGAGTGGCTTCCCACATCATCATTGTACCAAATAAAAATTATGGGAAGATGGCGAGGTTTGTATTACTTTGCTTACCCACACAATTGATCACAGTTGCCTGGCAACTTGCAAGAGATATGATATGGTAAAGCACAAGAATGAAACATGGAGATAAATAAAGCATTGCTTTGAAAATAGAAGGGCATCAGGACTGCAAAAATAGAAACCAGATTTTGCTATTAGCCAGCTTACATCAGTGTTTCTCAAAGTGTGGTCCCTGGACCAGCAGTATCAGGCTGACCTGAATGTGTTCAAAATGAAAATTCTTGGGCTCTACACTAGATCTACTAAACTGGAAACACTATAGGTGGAGCATATCAATCTGTATTGTAACAAGCCCTCTAGGTCATCAGATATACACCAAAGTTTGAGAAATGCTAAGCTAAGTAGTGGGATTTAAAAAAAAAATAGAGGTGAGTGTGGTCAGTGATAAGAGCACTAATAACTTTTGTCTGAAATGTGGAGACAGAAGTGGACAATACTGGGAAGTAGGCTGCATAAAAGAAGTTAATGCCAAAGGGCTCTAATAGGTATTTGCCATTTGGAGAAGGAGTGAAATTCTGAGTCAAGCCAAACCAGAAACCAGCAATTATAAATAGTATAAAAGACAAATTTATGGGACTAGGCAGTTTTCCACTACCTGCCTGATATCTCTTGCCTGAAGTTCCTGGTGGTCTCTGATATGGGAGATAATTCATTAAAGATGGATCCTAAAAGGAACAACCTTTCATTCATTTAATTTCACTTGTAAGACAAATGGAACTGAGTTCATAGAGTACAAATAGGTGAGCTCTGCGTTGCACATAAAGGAAACAAAGAGATCTTTCAGAAAAACCTGATGACTGTCTTTGATACCATGCCAATTTTAGTGGACAAGGGGTTTCACAGTGGGAATAGAATAGACCATTAACAAAACATTTGATGCCTCTCTCAATGGCTCTTATTATAGAAAAGCAGTAGAGAGCTATTTGACAAAGTAAACCATGCCAAGGATACCAAATTATAGAATCCAGAGTACACAAAGATGATAAAATATAGCTGTTGAGTGTTGTGACAAGTAAATTTTCAGAGAACTCGTTTTTTTTTAGCAATGAATTTCCAGTGACCAAAGTGGGCTTCAAAATGACCTAAATATGAATTGTGTACCGATTTAATGTTTAATAGAATTGGATCATGGCTTGGTCTTTGGTCCAGCTTATTAGTAGTAGGAGTTAATGGAAAAGATCAGTGTTGCCTTAGAACACAAAGTTAACAAGCATAAGAATTTCCCTGGAGGGATTGTTAAGACAGATTGTTGAACTTGACCCCCACAGTTTCTGATTCAGTAGGACCTTCATGAGCCTGATAATTTACTTTATTTTTTTTAAGCAAGCTCCCTGGTGGTATCAATGCTGCTGGGCCAAGGACCACATTTTGAGAATCACTGAAAGAGAGAAAGCACTCAAGAGTAGGGAGGCACTTCTCAGATGAGACCATGTGAAAGATACAGAAAGCAGAAACACTCCATTGCATAAATCTAAAACTGATTGTCCTTGCTGCTGGGTTCTGACATCCAGGAATGAGAGATTCCAGGCAAGCTTAGGTTGATCATGGAAGATAACTCTGGAAGGGTATAAATGATATCAGACTTTCTTGTACCTAGATAACTTTTAATAAATTCCTATTTTACCAAGAATCAAAACGGTGACTGAAAATTGCCTTTGAGCCTTGTGTGCCCCATTTTCTGTGCTCTTGCCCTGAAAATTCAGCCAGTCTGGCTGCTTGCTTCCAGAAGGTGAGGTGGGGACTATGCAAATGTGTGGGAAATTGACCTCTGCTGAAAATGATTATTTTTCATATTCTCTGGTATGCAGAGGCAAGGAAAGGGTAACCAAGACCTTGGTCTTTTTCCAAGTTCTCCATCGCTCAACCACAGGGGCTGCTCATAACCCACACTCTTTCTTCTGAACCTCAGAGCATTGGTATCATGTTTTCCTAGGAAAAAAAAATAAAAAACAAAACAAAACAAAAAACTTTGGCCCATTACATGGTCTCTGTGATCTTGAGATATAGCATTAATTCTGCCTAAATGCTAGAAAGAATTTGCATACAGAAAAATATGTGAGAGCAGAGTAAAGCATGAGCTTGCCAGGCTTTTGTTGAACTTGATTTTCTATGCCTGCTTGTCATTACGTCATTCAGCTGAGTCAGTTGCTGTCAGGAGTCTCCTGACTGCCCAGTATCTAGTGACCCATATGGTAACATTAATTTATGCAGGCAAGGGGTAGAAGTGATGTGGCCTGCTGAGGTAGCCTGCTCACCCCAGTCTCCATCATGGGGATTTTCTTGACTACAGTGTTCTAAAAATGACTCTATGAGGAAGAGACAAGGTTAACAGTTCATGGGGGGGGGGGGGAGGACGGTTTCTGTTGTTTATATGACATTTGGTTTGACTATATCAGCTTCTCTACAGCAAATAATGGGAGGTGCTTCTACCAATACTTCCATCATTTGGGGGAAGGGCTGGGGTGAGAATTTCCGGACTGTATTTCATTTCCATCCCTTTCCTACCCCATAGGAGAAATGACGTATATGATTGGATACATTGATGAAAACTTGAAAATCGTGGACATATCTCTTTTGGGCAGGGTTAAAAATTTCAAGGTCACTGCTCATACTCGCCCTCACCCCAGCATCTCGTGATTTCTCTTGGACCAGCCTATGTCCCAGAATAATGACATCTGTGTTTTCAGTTGCTGTGGGTCAGCCCTATCATGGGACCACTCCAGAGCAGGAAGACTTTAACTTCCTCTAGCCTCTTGACCTGGGATGAGATAAAGTCAGTCTTGCAGGACAGAATTAGATATCTTAATTCTAAGTAGGAGGCTAGAAGACATTGTATATTTTTTAGTCTGTTATAGAAAGTCAAATGCAACTGATATGGTAATCCTCATTTAGCAAGATGTGTAATTTTTTTAAAATTATCAAATCCACAAGGGAAAACAAGGTAAGGTGGGTGTTGGGATAGGAGCCCTGCTCTCCAGTTCCTGTCACCCACATTTCAGAAGAAATTCTGAGACTGGCCCTATCCCACACAGACTCCTCTGTACCAGGATTGATCAGAGGTGTGAGGTTTGTTGGCAGCAAGACAAAGCAGGCAGAAAAGGGACTGAGACTTGTACTAGACATGCCCAACAGGGTATGGAGGAACAGTAACAGAAGACTAGGGAAGGCACAGGTGCAGATTCAGCCTTCCATACACTTGTTCGGGTAAATAGTTGGCACCAAGTGCTCCAAGTAAAAGAGTAAGTTATGCCAAAAGGAGAATTGGGCCCACTGGAAATTGGGGATAGGCAATTCTTGGAAGTCAGAGAAAGCTGCCAGCTTCTAGTAGGCTTGTCCACAGGAATCTAGGCCCAGGACTGGACTAAGATTTAAAGCCAGAACCTCTCCTGACCCTACCTACAAAAACAGAGAGAGAACCAACAAGAACAGGACAAGAGATGGGATGGGAACTCAAGAAACTGATGTGACTCCATTTTTGAAAACAGCTTCTACCTCAAAGCCTGTCCAAGGAAGAGGGCCTGATCCTTGTCTTTGGAAAAACCCACAGAGCACTCCTAGGCACATACTCACCCTGCTGAGTTGTTTGTCAGCAAATAACAGGAGAGATCTGCAGAGCCAGGTGTCCCTGACTCAGTCAGGCTAGGTGAGAACTCATAGCAACCCCCTAGCAACCTCCAATCAGCATGAGACAGGGAAAATACCTGGGATGCCAGATGACCCCCCCAGTAGTTTATGGTGGTTGATAACATGTTGGAAAACCATGTTGTTTAGCACGTACACCCCTCTTGGCCTAAACCAATCAGTTCAAAGGAATCCCCCTCTTGTACTAACCAATCACCCTTACCCAACTTGTTCCCACCAGTGAATGTGCTAATCAATGTTAAGAGTTGTTGTTTGATTTTCCCGCGGTATGGAATGATTTGCTGTGTGATGTTGTGACGCAGAGAGTATCCCCCCAAAAAACCTATAAAATCTCACTGAACAAAGGACCGGGACTCACTCCCTGGGACTGCTGCGCCGGGAACCGTTTTGAGTCCAGGCTCGAGCTTGCAGTAAAGACTCTTGTGTGATTGCATCGGATTCGGCTCCTGGAAGTCTATTGGGGGTTTCACGAATCTGGCATTATAAACCAAGGTCAGAAAGTAAAGCATGCTAAGAAGAGGAGGTTATCAGATCAAAGAGCAACACCCAGAAAAGGGGAGGAAGCCCATTGGGGAGTACTAGGGCTAATAAAGAGTGAGGGTAACTCAGGCAACAGATAAGGAGCTAGGGGTCCACTGTTTCAACCTAATCTAGAGGAGGACTCAATGGTGAGGTGCCTGTGCTGCAGAGGATGGTGGTGAGGATATACTGAACTACATTCAGTGTTTTCTGTCTCAAGCCCATGTTGGTCTGGAGACTGAGTCCTGAATTTGGTGGGTAGGAGGAATTGTTATTATTGGGATGTCCAGTGAGAGTCCTTGGGGTCTCGAGCAAAGAATTGAGCAAGGCACACACAAGTAACAGGCAAAGTACAGATTTATTGAAGGTGAAGGTGAGAGTAGCACTCTTTAAGGCAGAGAGGAGTGGGCCAATCCAGAAAAAGAGGCTCAAGGCACCCAATGTCTGGAAATTAGTGTCTTCTATGCCGAGCTGTGAGGTATGCCTCTTTCCTATACCGACTGGATTGAAGACCTTACCCCATTTGCTCCCATGGTAATCATGGTAATCATGATACCTGGTTAGAATATTATCCAATTTCCCCCTACTGGTTACTTTAAAAATACTAATTAGAATACTGCCCATTTTACCCCCATAGGTCATTTTAAAATATCAGATCTCTGGTAGGAATTGTCCTGGTGAAACATCCTCAGTGGCAGAAGTTGTCATGGTAAATGGGACTTGATGATTCGCCTCCCTGTCTTGTCCTTTAGGGGCATCTTTCTTATCCTGTGTCCACCATCTTGGCATTCCTGAACTCCTACCTAACAGAATCATCGAATCTGGCTCTAGACATCTCAGATCTGCTGGGGGAGGGCATGAGACAGGCTGAAACCTCTGCAATTATGCTCTCACTATGAGGGCTTGGGGAATGCCAGATCTGACCTGGGGACCCAGACGACTATCTTAATTTAGACTGAGGCTTGGCCCAAACAGACATATGAGCACACCTCATCAAAGCCTGCAGACAGTGGTTCTGGCATGGCACTCAAGACAACAGCTGGTATCACTGCAATGGAACAGATTCCAGCTCACTCCAAGATGCAGTTAGGAATTCTGGTCTCATTCTCAGAAGAGCTTTGTTGTATGAGTTAATCTGGAATCATCTTGCTTTCCTGGGAAACTCTTATTCCTTTTGTCTGCTCTGCCTCTGGGCAAAATCTACAGCCCTTATTTGTGGCTGTTTCCTAACATTCTAACAATAGGTCATTGTTAGGCAGACAGGACCCAAGTGTTCTTCTCACCATTTTAGGATCTTGGGATCTTACCTTTGTATCTAAGTTCTTTTTTAAATTATAAGATTTATTTATTAGTTTGTCTCCTGGCCCTCAGTTGAGTAGAGAAATAGCCAAGTTCTTGATGGAGGAAATCAGCAAAATAACAATTCATCTGGAGTTGACCCACACCTGCTGTTTCATGTAATAAAACTGAACTCAATGTGTGTCCTAGGTGAGCCTACTAAATTTGATGAATGTGATCAACAATCTCTTACTTGACCATCTGAGTAGCACCAACAATTACCTCTTTTTTTTAAAAAAAAAAAATCTTTTGTACTTTAATGGATAGGAATAAAACACACCTCCCTGACTCTCCACTTGGAGCACTCTTTTCACTGAAGATATTTGAAGTTCATCTTTTTGAACCCATCTTTGATGACCCTGGATCCCATCTCCACCCATCTTCTTTATAACTCCCTTTAAAGGAAACACAAAGACAAGAGACTTTGCCACTGAGGAAGAAAATGCTGACCATCTTGTAATTAAGGAAAGCCAAAGAAACACTTTCGACTCTTGGAGGAGCTACAAAGAGTAACAGCTCCAAGAGCCTCATGTCCCAAACACAGACACCTTTTATAAGGGTCTTGGTGATGGAATCTTGGAATGAGAACGTATGCATTTTTATCGATCTCACTCTTTCTTCAAGATTGATTTTTATAGCCACCCACAACCATTTGTGGGCACAGTCTGAGGCACTACGTCCTGGGCTGGTGACCAATGTGTATTTTTCCTGTGACCCTTCCTTGGTCACTAAAGTTGCTTCTTCTACCATTCATGAACTAGGTAGCTCTACTCAGATCCTCCAACTTTCTTTACACAGGTACCTCTGCTCCTTTCCTCTGAAATGTAGTTGCCACCCAGCAAATATGTATCAATTTCCAACTATTTAAACTATTAAAATACTTTGGCATTTTCAGTGTTTTTAATTTGGCAAATACAACTTGCATACATTTATGGTATACATGATATTTTAAAATATGTATTCCTTGTGTAATGGCTAATTAACATATCTATTACCTCACATCTTTATTTCTTATGATGAAAACACTTAAAATATACTAAGTAATTTTCAAGCATGCAATATATTGTTATTAACTATAGTTGCCATATTTTACAATTGATCTGTTAAAAATGTTTCTCCTCTTTAAATGAAACTTTGTATCTTTTAATCCCCAATCATTTCCCATCCTCAATTTCCGTCTTCCTTTACTCATAATGTCTCCACTCCCCCTTCAGAGCCAGAATGCTGTGCTCTATCACTACCCATCCCAATCCACTCTATGATTCCAGGTTCAAAACAAGTTTCAATTGTGCCATAAGATTTCCCTCCCTACTCTAGTTCTCACTGATGCCTTTTAATTATGTTCTCTAGCACTTGTTACAGTGATTCACATCCTGGGTACTCATGGGAGTTACCTAGGGACTATTTATAAGATATAGACCCTGACCAGACACACCTAATCAGAGTCTCTGTGGATGAGCTATAGGCATCTGTGGGCTTACCAAGTTTCACAGGTGATGTTAATGCACAATTAGGAATGAGAAACACATACAGATGACTAATTTTAGTATCTAGTCTATGCTTACTTATCTGTCTCATGAACATATGATTTGTAAACTCCTAGAGGACAGAAACCATCTACTTTCTCTACATTGGTACCTTACTATACCTAACCCAATGTTAGATACAAAGCTAAGACTTCTCACTGAATATTTTAATGTATATTTCTAAACATAGTAACTCAATGTTTCAATGAACATTTTTTTAATCCTTTCACTATGCCAGACACTGTAGTTGTGAAGATAAAATCAATGTTAGGACTAGAGCCACTGGTTAACAGGTAAAGGTTAATGAAAATACTATTTGGTTGTTGAGGTTCACATGAAACTAATAAAGATTTACTCTGATTAAGATGACTAACTGCTGGGGTTGAGGGTGTAGCTCGGTAGTACAGCATCTGGCTAGCATGCAGGAGGACCTGGCTAGCATGCATTCAGTCCCGGCACCACACTAAAAAAAAAAAAAAAATGACTAACTACTGAAAGAATTAGTGGGAGATGGAAGAGGACTCTGATTTTTGCAAAGGATGAGAAGATTTTGTGGATGAGGATGTTCAAATATTTGTTCTATCACACATTTTTATCTTTCCATGCTGTGCATTAAGGAAAGAAAAGTTGCAAAAGCAAACATTTCGAAAAATGACATTTTGCCCTAAGTTTCACTAATTGTAGTTTTCCTGCTACAGAAACATAGGCAAGGGCATGAGGCATATAAATGAGAGCACGTGTGTTTGCTGTGGCATAGATGTGGGCACACCAAGGAGCCCACAGAATGGGTCTGTGTACAAGGCCATCTTGAATCTTTATACAAGGTTGCTGGTACCTGTTTGCTCCATCCCTTTCCTCCCAGGGCTGATTGGACATTTGGGGAAAACCACATGGTGCTTTTCTTAGATGTCCCCTTCTGTCTTTACCATATCTTTTATACCCCCACCCTGCGGTATTTGCTCCTTCTATCCCAAGTGTTTGTTATCCCCAGGTTCTTTCTCCCTTCCAATCTAACAAAACCAATTCTTAAGAAGGGGTCTTATAAATAACTCCATAGGCAGATACACTTTACAGATAATGTGTGCCAGCCTTTGCTATGTGGAGGGATTATTAGCAAACTAAATAGGGAAGGCGATTGAAGGGCTGAATGTCCTGCCCTGCACCTGAGGAACTGAGGCACATTGACGATTGCTCCTCTTTCTCCTCATAAGGTGAAGCCTTTTGCTTCCTAGAGGACCATGCCGTTCATTTTTATTTCAAATCTCATTCTGAGCAGATACAAGGACCTCTCTGGGTTTTGTTTTCTAAGCATCCAACTTCTTTTCTTAAATTACATTTTTATTTATTTTTAAATTTTTAAATTAGTTTTAGTTAGTTATACATGCTAGTAGAATACATTTATGCATTTTGATATATCATACATAAATGGGGTATAATTTCTCGTTTTTCTGATCATTTCTACAAGTTGTAGAATCACATCAGTCATGCAGTCATATGTACATAAGGTACTAATGTCTGCTTCATTCTACTATTCTTCCTATCCCCACAGCCCCTCCCTCTCTTCACCCCCTTCTACCTAAAGTGACTCTATTCTTCCCTAGAGCACCCCCACCTTATTGTGAATTAGCATCTGCATATCAGAGAAAACATTTGGCCTTTGGTTTTTCAGGATTGGCCTTTTTTTTTTGTGCTTATCATAATATTCTCCAGCTCCATCCATTTACGGGTAAACACCATAATTTCATTTTTCTTTAAAGATGAGTAATATTCCATAGAATATATATATATATATATATATATATATATATATATATATATATATGTAATATTCCATAGAATGTATCACATTTTCTTTATTCACCAACCTAGGTTGGTACCATAGTTTAGCTATTACAAATTGAGCTGCTGTAAACATTGATGTGGCTGCATGAGGCATCACAATACCAGACCTTAAATGATACTACAGAGCTATAGTAACAAAAACAGTATGGTATTGACACTGAAACAGACACATAGACCAAAGGTACAGAACAGAAGACACAGAAACAAACCTAGACAAATACAGTTATCTCATACTAGACAAAGGCGCCAAAAACATTCACTAGAGTTAAGATAGCCTGTTCAACAAATGGTACTGGGAAAAAGGAAAGCCACATGTAACAAAATGAAATTAAACCTCTATCTCTCACCCTGCACAAAACTCAAAGTGGATCAAAGACTTAGTAGGTACTAGAACAGAGACCCTGTTTTACTAGGAAAAACAAAAGTAGGTCCAAGTCTTCATTATGATGGCTGAGGATCTGACTTTCTCAACAAGACCCTAAAGTGCAAGAAGTAAAATCAAGAATCAATAAATGGGATGAATTCAAACTAAAAAGCTTCCTCTCAGCTTCTTTTGTACCCAACTGCTTTTACCAGAAAGACAATGTTACTTTGTCAGCAGGTATTCTGGTTTGAAGAATAAGCCCAGGGAAAGATAGGTCTTCAGTGAGAGTTGCTAACTTTGCAAGTGACCCTTTTTGATTCCAGTGCACCCCTCTGTATGCAATCCACAAACATGATACCAATTTACCAGTCTACATATAATATCAATCTACATGGAATTTCACTTTCTACACATAATATCACTCTCTATATGGAATCCATTTGCCCCAAGGGATCCTAACCATTCCTACCTTATAGGGTGGTAGTGATATGGGGCAGAGAGTGAGGCTCAGGCCAGGGAAGCAAAGTTCAGAGCTTTGGCAGTAGGAAGAAGATGCGAGGCACAGTTGGAATATTGGTAATCCTTTATTCAGAGGTGGCCATAGCCCTGAGCCAGTGCCATTCCAAGCCATTTTCATAGGCCCTTTTTAATATGTAGATCAAACAAAAAGGCAACTGCCAACTGGTTACACAAGTGGGCACATGCCCACAAGCAAATGTTTAATACTTTGAGTACATACACTGAATCAGGGTACTTATGACCTTGACTGAACACTCATGGCCTTGGCTTCATACTAAAAACATAATATAGCTCACCAGAAGCCTAGGCAAGTGAGTGTAACTACAGCAGCCATTTAGGGCCTGCCCCAATATTGAGTACTCAGTGAAATAATATAGGAAAGGAATCCAGCACGGTGCTTAGCACATAGCAAGCACTCCACATTTTCATTTTCGTTTCTGATGGCCTGGTGTTCCTCAGGGTACCTGCATTAGTTCCAACCTGCCCCATCTCCAGCATCCCCCGCTACACCCCCAACTGTCTGTCCCCTCTTCCTCCTTCCACAGAGTTTCCATCGGTGGTGCCAGTTGTGGTTTTAAGAGTCAGAAAAGAATGAAGAATTAATAGCTCATCATTTCCTATTGCCTTCTTTGTCTCATTAGCTGCAATGATCTGCTCGGCATCCACAGGCATGGAAGGGGTTCTGCCAAGAAACTCATTTTATTGCCGCCCCGGATGATGCTTCCAGCCTTCTCCTTGCTTCCTGTCAATTACGACTGTATGAGTTGTCACTAGATACCTTGGCTTCAGGTTAGATCTGCTTTGTCTGAACTTTGCTGTCATTGAGAATCTAATCTCCTTCCTGAGGCAGGGACCACCTGCCTTATGAATACCAACCCCACTGAAATGTCAGAAGGAAAAACTGGCAGAATTTAAGTTCCTTCCGATGCCCTGACTGTGTCTAAGGAGGGGACAATGCAGTAATTATCTTTGAGATTCTAAAAGTAAGTAATTTACTACAACATAAAGAGACGTAAAGGGAACTTGGCTATGTAACATAAAGAAGCCGTGATGCAAAACACTGCAGAAAGAGTAGAAGACACTCAGGTTACAGTGAATGGTTTAGGAGAGGCCCATGAAGTGAACTAAAAAATAAGTGTATAATTACAGAAGGGGCAGAGAATCTCTCGGGCACTATATTCTCCAGGACACTCCTATGTGTGCTGCTGCTGTTTATCTCCACTAGAGTAAAACAAAACAGTCCCGCAGAAAGACAAGCCAGATTTCTTGTTATGTCCCTAGACCTGACTTCTCTCCCACCTCCTGCCCCTAATTAATCTGCCTAATAAAATGGTCAGGACCCAGTCTAATTTTTCCTTTTGTGTAATGCAAACAGTAGGAGCTGGTGACAGTAGTACCCAGAGTTGAGGTTTTCTTTTAAATGTAATAGCCTCTTGCAAGGAGCATGAGGCAGCTGTGTAATTACATTTTTTCTTTAACTACAAAAAAAAACTATGAAAAATTAAAAATTGATGTATAATGAAGGAGACACCATATGATTTTTGAAAGGATCCTTTACAAAACACTTTTAATCTGGGTGGAGGTTTATGCTGAGAGCTCCTTGGGATTGCAAAGTGAA
The DNA here is from genome assembly GCF_964194105.1 of Spermophilus citellus. Lineage (NCBI taxonomy): Eukaryota > Metazoa > Chordata > Mammalia > Rodentia > Sciuridae > Spermophilus > Spermophilus citellus. Next base: position 115,556,527 of record NC_138187.1, on the reverse strand, counting down.
GCTTCTGCCCAGGCTGTTACTACCCACCTGTTGGAGAGACAGGGGGTTCTCTGAGACGAATCCATGTTCATCTAGTGTTTTGAGAGGCCAGACTGGGGCAAAGCTCAAAAAGAGGCCTGGTACCAGAGTAGGAACAGAGGTATATTTCCAGTGGCTTGTATTGGGGTTGGACTGATTCTACTTTCTGTGGGGTCATTTGTTTTGGGGGGACAGATATATTCACCAAGATCAAGTACTTAATCCTCAGTCTGATGACTTAATGTTTCTTCCAATAAAACAGATATCATCTAATGTCCAGGCATCTCCAGCTCCAAGAGAGCATTCATATGTGACAAGAACTTAATAATGTCTAATATGATGGATGGATGCTAATGTTAAAAATCAGGCAGGGATGTTTTGCTAGTATAATTAGAAGGAAAACAATCCAGAATTATGAGTATTGATTGGGCCCACCTAGTGGTTTAGGGCAAGTCAGTGCTAAAATGATAGATTGGAAGGAATGAATCCAATAATTTCAGGATATTTTCAAATGTATTCAGGAAATATGTAAAAAGAAGGCACCACAGATTATTCTAGGAGTTACATGTGGCACTAGCACCCAAGTAAACAGATTGAATTAGTAATTTGAAGACTTCTTACCAAAAAGAGAGAGAGAAAAAAAATAGATACAGTTCATGCAAAGGAATTTCCTCTTATCACAGACTACCTACCTCTACTTGAGATAAGGGACATGCTGAAAGAGGATCACAGAGTTTTTAGTAGATTTGGTCTATAGCTTCTGGGCTGCTCCCCATAGAAAAAGCAGAAGTCTCTGGTGCTCAGGACACTGGAGTCAGTGAGAGATGTGACAGTCATTGTTAAGATTATTTCCTGTGCAGAGATTAAGTTACCCTAGAACCTAGATATTTCAGAATGGAGTGTCTAGTTCTCTGAGCCCCAAACAAGATAGGTGAGCTTTACATTTAGATTTGACATTTTCCTGAAAAAAAGATTGTCACTTTGGCTGCAGTGTCTCTGACCTGGTGCTTTGATGAACAGGAAGGAAAGAGGCCTCTTCTAGAAGCACAACAAGAATAACCGGTCTCCTGTACCAAGAATCTACCCCCCTATAGTAGCTGTTCTGTCGTTATTAGATATATCAATGTGACTAATTATTATAGCTTTTTATGAGGTTCCTGATCTTATTCAGTTTTGTTAATAAAGGAACAAAGAATCAGAATCATTAAAAAAAAAAAAAACTTTCTTAAAATGCATGACAGAGTCAAGATTTGAACTCAATATTTTGATGTTATGGTATTTTTCCAGAGAGACCATGGAATTAATGCTGTAGACATGTGATAGTGGGGAACAGTGCCAGGAGATTGTGTACTTCATTTATGTCATCATGAGTTTGTTTACTCAGGGAATCATTTCTGCATCATTTGGCAAGAGCAAATGAATTAAATTAGATTATTCTCCAGGAGGTGTCCATGACCACATTCTTGCTTGAAGACCTTTCTTTCGGCCTCTTGTGATGGGGACAGATTTCTACAGCATGTTCTTGTGGAAGAAAATTTGAGCCGACCACTTTTACCTTCTGAGTTAACAGTCCAAGAAATGTATCAGACAAACAGTGGGAGGTTACAATTCCCAAAAGAGGCATTGCTCTTCTCCAAATGACTCTGACATCTGCCCTGATGCCTAGACAAACATTATCCTAACTATCTGAAATAGTTACCTTCCAAGAAGGCATCTAATGGGTCCAAAATAGGACAGGCTTCTGAAATGGTAAGTCCACACGATATCACAATTCAAGTTGATTTTCGATTTTTTCCCTATTGCTCGACTAGTTCTCCTTTGTGCTTCGCTAATACCAGTTCATTCGTTGCCTGGGTTTTCTTCTTGGCTGATAACTCCTTTTAGCAATTGTTGGGTGAATGAGTGGTATGCAGATCTGACTTCATGGACCCCATTCTTTAATTTCAGGTCTGGGCATCTGCCATCTATTCCATCTCCCTTTCTTGCCAGTGATGTTCTAATCAATACAAATAAAGTTCAAGAGCCTTTAGCTATAGGTAAACTGTGGCAGCATAAATGAATCAGGTGTTGGGAAGTTCTATGTCACAAGCTCGGATACTGTACAATACTATTTTTCGGGTTACCAGATACCAGAGTCCTCCCACAGATTCCAGGACTTGGTTCAGAAACTCTGCCATTTATAACTTAGCTCATAATGATCTCATACAAAATTTTGGACTCCTCAGAAGAGACAACTAAGCAATGGGAACTATGGGGGCTGCATTATCTTACTGTCTGACTAAATCTGGACTACGTCCAGTGTGATAGCAAGATCATATTCAGTCCTTCTTAAATTCATCCCTCTGAACCACCAGCATTGAAATTAGGTGCTTGTTAAAAATATAGCAGACCCTCTAGACTTGCTATTCATTCAAAATTTCTGCAGTCACTACTCAGGACTCTGAATTTTAAACAAGTCCTCTGTTGATTTGTGAAGACAGTGTATCTTCAGGAGACTGACACACTTAGTTAAGACAATTTGAGGAGAGGTTAACAAAGGGACCATTTTCAAAGAGGTAGCCAGAGCGAGGAGAAGCCTCACTGATATGATATGTTCATATCAGTGCTATGCTTTGATATGACAGGGCACAGGGAACCAGTGGTTACAGGAACCTCAGCAGAGAGGCTAGATGGAAAGGGCCAACAGATAGGATGTGTTTGGGAGTCTCCAATGGAAGGACTGGGCCAGCTCTTGGTGGCCTCAAGGGGAATAAATGTCCCAACCACATTTTGTTTCTGACTACTGATCTGTCGCAGCAGCCCACTGGCTGAATCATGAATCAGGTAAGGAAGCCTGTCAGCACTCATACACCAAGCCCTGGGCACTAGGCAAGGTGGCCAGGAATGGCAAGTGGACCTACAGGGGCAAAAGAGGACCTCCCACAGCTGACTCAAGCACAGCCAACCTTGAGAAGCACTGCACTAAATGTTGGCTCTGGCTACAGCCGTCCAGGCCAGTCTCCACTTTTAAGAAAGTGAGAGAGAAGGTAGAAGAAAATAGAAAAGAGGTGGAAACTGGAAATACAATTATGAGACATCCAGGGAAAACCAGTGATTAGGCAAAGAGGATTAGGAAGTTGCAGGGAACCGAACAAGTCTAGATTTCATGTCCCTAGAGCTCACTGAATTACCCCTCACCCTACTCTGAACAGTCCATCTCCTTCTCTAGTGTCTTTTCCACTCACCTCCTTTTACTTTATGGTGTTCTCTAAGCTCCCCAACCTGGCGTGTAGATAGATGAGGCAGCATTTTGTGTGCTCTGACTTTTCCACTATACGTGGTCCCGTGGTCCACGTATAGTAGGCACTTTCCTCCCCTTCATTTGATTCTTTCCAAACGCGTTCAGCGACTAATTACTATCAGAGTTGTGACTTTGAGCAGAGAGCTGAAGGGCCCTGCTGCAAGACCACAGAGGACGGTCAAAGGGGTCCTTAGAGAAAGTTCTTTCCATAGGTTTTCAAGATGTTTTTGGTAAAACTTCAGTATTGCTTAAATGGTCTCAAAAATTATATGTTTCTGGACTAGGAATTTCTGCCAGCTCCCTAAAAATTACCATTTATCTCATGGGTACCTTAATATTTGATATAGTGGAAACTGTCCCAAATCCTTCTCTCTTTTTTAAATAAAAAGATACACATATTTTCTTATATATTTTTCTTATATATTTCTTATATTAATATAAGAATATAAGAAATATAAGAACCAGCTTAAAGGTTGGTTCTCCCTTTAAGCGGGGATATCAGGGCTGTACAGGGTAAAAAAGGAGAGTGATATATGATTGGAATATATGTAAGAGATGCAATAGGAGACACGAACGCAGTGCCCTAGAAAGACAGAGGAGGAAGTGACTCTGCTCTTAACTGTATCCTAGCATCCTTCTTGTTAGCACCAGACCCCCTCATGAAGCAAAGGAAGCTTAGGAGATGCAACTTCTGTCTAGTTGGGGAAAAGTGAAGGCAAAGTATAAAATTTACTGACTTTTTGAATTCTGTTCAAAAATGGAATCTTCATGTGTCTCTGTTCTCCAGTAAATTTATCCAGTTGTCTATCCAAGAGTATAAGTATTTCATCAAAAAAGTCAGATTCACAGGGGGAAAAGCAAAAGCAAACACAGTGTATGTTTATTGAGTACTTTATGTCAGGCATCATTATCACTAGTTGCTGTTGGTTATGTTATTTAATAATCACAGGGTCACTTCAAGGCAGATACTATTAGGATCACCACATTTCTAGTGTGGAAACTGAGGCACAGAAGAGTTAAGTAGCTTGCTTAGGGCCATGCTACTGGAACAGCTTAGAGCCAGGACTAAAACCAAGGCAGCCTGACTTCCACACCTGTGCCCTTCTGCACAAAACCATGCTGCCTCCCTGGGCTCTGAGAGCAACTGCACTTAAGTTTATCTTTCTCTGTTTCCAAATCATTATTCATTTTTTTAATCAACAGACATTTATAGAGAACCCAGCATGGCTGGTAAAAAGCTGAATAACGCTGGTTCTCCCTTTAAGCGGGGATAACAGGGCTGTACAGGGTAGAAAAGGAGAGTGATATATGATTGCAACATATGTAAAAGATGCAATAGGTGATACGAACACAGTGCCCTAGAAAGACAGAGGAGGAAGTGACTCTGCAGGGAAGTTATAGAAAATTCCACAGAGGAGATGACATTGAAGCCTGTCAAACAGCAGGCACTCCCTACATGTAAATGCTTGTTAAAGGGATGGCAGTAGCAATTCATCAAGAAGAGATGAAAATGATACAAGAAGAAAATACCATAGGCAGAGAGTGACTCCTGACCTGACTTTCCATTTGGGGATTCAGGACATGTGTGCGCCAGGTGGGCAGCCAAATGAGAGTTTATCGTCCTGGTACAACTGGAGTCAGGACCTAGATGTGGCTCATCAATATAAGGGAGGGAAGAATTGTTTTATTTTTAAGCCTTTTTAGTTTCCAGGGTAAAGACCCGATAACAACAAGAATAGACAGAACAGCACATTGGGAGAACAGCCTACAAATGGACTTAATGCAATTTTCATGTGACTTGTGAGCCTTTGGAAATGTAGACTCAAAGAAGCAGGTAATCTTGTGGGGTTTTAGGTTTAGGCTTGATGAAAAGTGAACAGTCATGGAGAAATATGATTGCAGGAGAAGAGTGAATCGACAGTGAATTGCAGGGTACTTAAGCAAGACCTGTTTGTTCCAATCCCTGTCTGTGTCTCTGTGTCTTCCAGGCAAGGATGTCCCTTTTCTCCAGGATTGTAAAGGGCATGAAAGGAAGGTCTGATGACTTCAGGAGAAGGTTGGGGAATTCCACCTCGGTTTTATAGCCTGGTTCAGTGAAGAAGGGTAGGAGAAGGTGAGAGAGTGAGCTTTTTTCTGCTGTTTTCTCAAATACTAAGGTGCCACATTTTGGGGTGGCTTGCTCTGAATTTCTTCACCAGCAAGGGTGGAACAGGGCACAGTTAAAAATAGGGAAGGGGCTGAAAGAACAGGAGCCACAGCCACACTGAGGGGTCCAGAAAATATAGGAGCTGAGCTGAGGCCAAAGGGGCTGAGAATCCCAGAGAGCAAGCTGAGGAGGAGGAGGAGGAAGAGCATCCTAGCCCTGGATAACAGATAGGACAGGCATTTTCTCTGCACCGGCTAGTTATAATGGTGGTTAAACATAAACCCCTGCTACTTCTAAGGACTATAATATTGTGAGAAAGTTAATCCTTCCAGGGGATGGAAGACTGGTTTCAATTGGACCTGCCAAATCTATCTTGGGTACTTTGTTTTGGTATCAGAAATCATCCCTTTTTGTTTTATCTTCTTATCTACCAAAGGCCAAAGTGATTTTCCAGGCTAAGCATTTTGGAGATTCAATTCACCGAATCTCATTTAACTTATTGGGGAGGAAGAAACCTTTACCCATTTAGGGGCCTTCCCAACCCTGCATTCAGCAGCCCCGTGAGGATCCCCATGAGTCACCTGAAGACGTTCAGACTCAGATGTGCAGTCACAGGCTCAGGACTCAAGAGCCAAGTTCAGGGATGTTTCCTGTCTGTATTCTCAATGACTCACCCCAAACACAACAAATTAGGCTGGATGCAACACATGTCCTGTACCAGCTAAATGTTACCCCAGGCCATGGGATACCAACTCATAGGACCAATGACAAGACCACAGTACATATCAGTCATTTCTCTTTCCTTTCTCTCCAGGAACCTTTAGTCAAGGTTCCTGCTCGACTCATATGACTTTGCCTTATATAGACTCTCTAACTAACATAGGGTGATCTCTGTTGGAGAAGAGCACATGCGGCTTCTATGCAGGGTGATTTCCATTGTCCTAAAGCACCAACAGAGCACAAGTTAGGAGTTTTTATTCATCAAACTGAGTGTCATTCAAAGTTTAGCACAGGTCTTCTCTCCATACGTGGTTTCTTTTATCAGTTGGTTGGGCTATTTGTATTAGTAAGTTTTGTTTTACTATAACAAAACACCCAAGGAGGCTAACTTATAAAGAATAAAGGTTTATTTAGCTCATAGTTTGGAGATTCAAAGTCCAGGATCAGGTGGGCCCCATTGACTGGCCTCTGGTGAGTGTAGTGGGTAGCAGGTGGAGGTGCATCATAACAGGAGCTTGTGTAGGAACAAATGGTCACATCTCAAACTGGAGGATAGGTGGTAGGGTGAGGTTAGAGGGAAGGGGAGGGAAGAAAGAAGAAAGAGGAGAGAAAAAAGAAATATAAAGAGGAGGAAGGGGGAGACAGAAAAACATCACAATCTCCTTAGAAGGCATGCCCCAAATGCCCTAATGATGCCCCCAATGTCCTAATGATGCTCTGCCTCTTAAAGGTCCATAGACCCTCCCAACACTGCCACTATGGGGACCAAACCCTTATATTATGGACCTCTGAGAGATGGTCAACATCTAAACCATAGCACTATTTCCAAAGCCTGGGGAAAGAGAGGGAAAGAGGCATTTAAGAATGGAACAAATGATTTCTCTAGTCTCAGGCAAGCCCCATGGGAGATCACTGTGTATCATAGACGCTTATTGGCTGGGACCTAAGCAGGACCATGACTTGGTCAGCATGTGACTTGCGGGCTTGATGACAGGACAAGATCCACCAGGTTGACTGCTCTACCGGTATTTCCCGATGGCCCCTTTGGCTTCAGATCACTCTCCAGGGAAGTTGCATTAGTTATTAAAACCCTGGTCAAGGCTGACAGCCTCAGGATACATGATATTATTTCACCATTTACATGGGACAGAGATCTCTGACTGCCTAAAATACTATTATGACACAACAATTACCCCATAAAATGTGACAAAGCATAACTCAAAATTCAAGTGTTCCTCTGATGACCCTTCAGGGGGATTAGAGTAGAAAAAAACCCAGGATAGCTCATATGCTGAAGCTGGACAGTGATGTCAATGTTGTGAGCTGGAGATTTAGCACATCTCACGTTCCTCCAGGTCAGGGACCTTTGAGCCAAAGGAGCTGGAGCTTATTTGCACATGTGTGCATGTGTGACCATGAGGCAGGAAAGTGGGCAGGGGAGATGGATAGGGAGAGAGAGGATGAGTCCAGGTGGTCCAACAGGCAATAGGACCTAGACAGGGAGAGTCATGTCAGGCAGCCAATGATGGGAGTCTCAGTTCTGCCATTCACCATCCAAGTGGTTTTGAAAAGTCATGAGCCTTCTCTCCTTCACCTTAAAGTGGGATGATGATGTTAAAATTGCTAAGTGAAGAGAAAATGTATCCAACTGCCTGACAGGGACTTTGCCACACAGTAGGTTGTCGATGAAGTGAGAGATTACAAGTGAGAACCAGGCTAACAATGAATGAGCAAGCCAGGCCAGAAAATTTTATGTATGGTAAAGACTCAAAAGTCTATGTGTTTTTAAGTAGGAAAAGGTACCTGTATCCCATTTTACTGTGTACAAACACTTTCCTACATGTTACCTCATTCTTCATAAAAACTCTGTAATGTGGTTATTATCATGATAAGGAAATTGAGGCCCAAGTCCAGGCCATTGGAAAGGCTGGGACTGGACTCTTGAGTCCTATGCATCCTTAAGTTGGAAGCAGCCACAAGTCACAAATGTGCTAATTTATGCAACATTATCTGTGTGGCACTAAAAGACCGAGCTAGAAAACAAAACATTAAAATGATTTTGTTTAGTTATTTCAATGGCAGAAACCTTAGATGCCATTTGTTGATTCCTTCACTGGATAAATATTCATTGAGCACCTATACTGTGTGTTAAGCCCTGATCCAGATGCTAAGGATATATCAGCAAATAAACCAAAGGCCCTGGTAAAATATGCACAATAAATAATAAGATATATGGTATATTAGAGCACGGGAAGTACTTTGGGAGAAGGAAAAAATAGATCAGAGCAAGGAGGATCTGGCTGCAGATCATAGGGTGTTTTCAATTTAAACTAAGTTAATCCAGAGGAGAGGATATAAATGAGTGCGTATGTGGAGGCCAAATGTTTCAGGACAAAGAAAGGTGAGATCCAAGGCCCTCAGATTAGCAGGTGTTCGGTATGTTTGAAGAACCATTAGTAAGCACCCGTGGCACAGTGCTGAGACCATGTGGACTGTACAGGGTCTGCCATTGCCCCCAAAGAGGTTACCCATGTTGTAGTAGAGTTGGAATTCAAAACACTGATTTACTGCAAGTTCTGTAAGTTAAACCTTATATTCATGGGAAAGAAAACTCAGATTTTAACAAATAGGTTCAAAAGTGGAGAAGGTATTCTGTTTGTTATAAAACTTATTCCTGATTTCTCCTACATCTTTAGTACCCCAGGTTCAAATCTCTTGTTTGCTCTTAGTATAATTTGCTAACTCACTAGGGTCACCAACACATTGATTAATAGAGATTTGGGATTAACTATGGGATTTGCTTACCTATATGTCTACACAATAAAATTTAAAATGTATGGGAAATAGTTCAAAACTACTTTCATGGAGATCAAAATATTTTTGAGATGGAACTTAATGCTCACCAAGATTAGAAGTGGATAAAATTCTAGGAGATCCCTTGCTTCTTCTCTCTGACAGGGCAAGTCATAGCTAACTGACCATTAGATGAAGGTCCCGGGCTTCAGTCTACTTTGCAAACTGCAAAATCTTAACAGCAAGATTCCTGGTGTTTGTGTTATGAGCTGGATATATTTGCTAGTTATATTTTTTTAGACTTGACATAGTCTCCCCCACCCCTTTTTCTTACACTGGTGTTTTTATTCATATCACCACTTAAGGGTCAGAAGTTGCTGGGAAATGAAGTTTGAGTCCTGGTTCTCCACGGTCAATTAATGGATAATAACAAGACCATCAATTACTAAAAGATGATGATCAATAATTGAAATGATAGTACCAGATATACAGACACAGGCAAGCACCAATTATAAGAAAGAAAAAGACAAAAGAGAATAAAAGGTAAAACAATCCATAAAATAAATGAGGCATTGATTTTTAAGAAGACTCTTTACATGCAAGTTTTAGTTTCAGGCCTTAATTCATTTTTATTGTGTACTTTAGATAAAAAAGGAAAAGGTTCCTACAGTCATGCTAGTGAACCCTTCTGGGTTCCATGAACCATCCTTCTTTCCCAGACCAAGGATACAAGGAAAAGTGAGATAGAGACAGTTAAAACATTGAGAATGAAGAAACCCAACCTAAGACTCAAGTGTGTAAACCAAAAAAAATATTTTATTGACTCTCAATCAGCAGCAGAGATTACTCTATTTAAACAATGAAAGAACATGTGGATGCATGAGCGTACTCATAAATTATGCAGAAAAGGCAATTTCCCCTATTTTCTTCTTTATTGGGAATAAGATTAAAGCCAGAGTAAATTGTTTAAGAAAAAAAATTATTGAAAAAATCAGATTGCACAGTTTTTTTTAAGAGAGAGCGAGAGAGAGAGAGAGAGAGAATTTTTAATATTTATTTTTTAGTTTTTGGCGGACACAACATCTTTGTACGTGGTGCTGAGCATCGAACCCGGGCCGCACACATGCCAGGCGAGCGTGCTACTGCTTGAGCCACATCCCCAGCCCGGATTGCACAGTTTTTAAAGGATAAGAAATAATACTGGATTTGAGATGGGGAGAAAAGGAAATGGAGGTTTGTGCACACGTGTGCATGCACACACACACACACACACACACACACACACACCCCTAGTCCCTGATCCTGCCCATCTCATCCCTAACCAAACCCATCCATATGCGAGGCAAATATTTTGGATGAGGGATGAATTAGGAAGAAGAGAAGATAAGTGAAGTGGGTGATTTGGTGCCCTGAGAGAGAGGGCTGTGAACTGCTCCCAATGTTCCTATTACTTTCCATCTACCCTGAGCTTCACCAGAAATACCACGACATTCAGAATCTCTACGTCCCAGAGAAATGACCTGATAACACTGAGAATTTTGCCTAAAAGCATCCACTTTACATCTTCACACTCTACTTGAGTGTTTTGTACAAAGATAATCCATTTCTGCCTCAATTTCCCTTGGGGATCCTCTCTGCTGGTTGTCTTGAAAATTCCAGAAAACAAGGTACTCTCATCAAGAGCTGTAGTTGTGAAGTATAATTTATACACAATAAAGATAAACAATTTGGGGTGGGTGTACTGTCCCATAAGTATGGTAAATGTAGAGCTATAGAACTGCTTCTAAAATCAAGTTATGAAACTGTCCCTTTATTACCCCAAAGTTTTGACAATCACTAGTTTTTCTGTGGTTTTTTACTTTGTAGAATTTCATGTGATGTAATTAAATAGAAAGTTAGCTTTGTAGTTTAGCTTTTGAGATTCAGGTTTGTTTTTGTATCAAACACAAATCTGTTCCTTGTTATTGCTATTATATGAATGTACTTGTCTGCCCATAAAATAAGTTAAAGGGTATTTGAGTTGTATCCAACTTTTGGCTATTATGAATAAAGATACTATGAGCATGTAAGATTTTATGTGGGCACATTTTTAATGAGATATAGTTTTATTACCAAATGCTTTATTTTATCCTTTTTAAATTTAAGTGGAGATTTTTCATTCGTTATATATTCTAGGGGTTGTTTGAGTATGTGAATTTTGTTTCATGTTAAATTTATATCTTGCTGCTGTCTGGAATTCTCTTTTTTTATTTCAGTTTTTACTGTTATGTTTTCTGTAACTAGACATTAATTTTTTTCTTATTATAATATTCATTTGTCTTTGTTTTGTATAGTCTAATGACATTTGCCAGTATCTTCAGAAGTATGTTAATTGGGAGTGAAGGTGGTGGGCATTCCGGTTTTGTTCCTGCTCTATGTAAGAATGTCCTAGAATTTTTCATTTATTAAGATGCTGTCTTTAGGTACATATCTTATATTATCTTTTTAAAAGAAATATACATACATTCATATTTTCTCAAGAGTTTAAAAAGAATGTTGAAATTCATCAAAAGATACTTTTTAGCATCTCTAAAAATAATCATATGGTCTCTCCCCTTAGACATACTAATATGGTGAATTTCATTTGTATAATTCCTAATATTTAATATTCTTTGAATTCTTAGCACAAATCCCATTTGTACATGGTGCAATTTTAGAGTTGGGGAGTCTAAAATTTTATCTACAATTCTCATATCAATGTCATGTTAGTCTGTGACTTTCTTATGCTACTTCATCAGTGTGCTATACTGCATATTATGAAAAGAATTTGGAAATTTCCCTTCATTTTGTAGCTTTGAAACAATTTATATGCCATTGAAAACATATATCCTTGACTGATTTACTTATTTTTACTTCTGATGAAGTTATTTTTGTGGCAATTTTTCACTGTGGCTCAATTTCCCAGGCACACCCACTTCATCCATTTCTCAGCTCAGGAGATTTTCCTTTAAATGGAATGGTCAAAGCCATGGACACCTTTCATGTTCTTTCATTTTTGAGATGAGATTTGAATACTGAAGGTAGAAATGTGACTCCTAAGCTATTTTTTTCTTTCTAATGACCAAATAATCTGACCTTTTTGCCTTTGTGTCATTATTTGACAAGAATATTTTTCAAGTCTCACGGTCTACTTAGAAGTTTTAATCTTGGAGAGTCCTTACTTTCCTGTGCTCTTCCCAAGGATCGGATAAAATACCATTCCCAAGGAAAAAACATGTTTACACACACACACACACACACACACACACACACACACATATAATATAAATATATGCAATCATTTAATAATATGCATTATGTTATACTAAATATATACTATATATTACAAGTTATCTCTCTCTATACACACACACATACATATTATTAATAAATATTGTATTGAAGGAAGAGAACTAGTCTATATCACTTAAAGTTACTTAACCTCTCTCAATTTTTGTTTTACCACGTATTAAATAGAAAGAATAGGGTAGTTCATGATATAACACAATTAAAGCACCAGCACAATGGATATCATAGTAAACCACAAAGGGAGTTGATTGCTGTGGTTGTTTTAATGACCTCAAGTCCCATTTCCCAGTGATTACCCAAGAGACTGGTCCAGCAGTATAAGCTGATTTTCATTAGCCCCAGTAAGAACATATGACAGAGGATCACAAAGAGACTGACTAGTGTCCTGTCATCAGATCTATTCTAGGTGTCCTGTTTCTCCTCCAAAATGATCAGCTTCTAGATTGGCAAAGACCTAAACCCATAAGCAGATAGCCAGAAGAAAAGAAGCATCCAGTAGCACTCAGGTAACTTGTTTTGGACCCAGGTTGTAATGTACATGCTCTTCAGAGCTTGGAAAGAAACTGAGCTTATTGACTCGATGTACCTTTCCTTGGACCCAAACTAATCTATCATCTCAACTGTCCTTACATGAACACACACACATTCCCCTCACAAAGCTTTGGTTTCTATTCTTTTTTCACACAGAGATCTTAAGACTGCAAGATCCTGAGATACAGGATACCCCAGAATCTCTATCTGTGCAGTTAGGAGGGTCTTGGAACCTGAGGTGCAAGGAAATCAAAGACACAGGAAGAAAAGGCAGCCATTAAGGAAAGGAAAGCAGTTCAGATTCTTTTTATTTTTATTTTTCTTTCTTTATTTTTAAATTTCATGCTAACTCCTTGAAGGAAAAAGGAGAGAGAGGTTGGGACTCAGAAAGAAGGAGAAAGAAAGATCCTCCCCACTGGAATATGCATATAATTTTTCCACTTCTTGTTCTTTTCTTGATTATGGTTGCTGAATAGAGCCAAGATATGTTAATAAATGTTAGATACGATGCAAATGTGAAAATCTTCCCTTCATCATAAACCAGGTATGAGCCGGAAGTGTAACTTCGTGATAGGGTGGATGTACTTTGCAGGCCTAAGGTCCCAGTTCAATCCCGGATGCATGCATGCACACACACACACACACACACACACACACACACATATATATGCACACACACACGAATAGAAAATAAAAGAAAAAGAATCTAACAATGAAAAAGACCTAACAAAAGAAAAAGATCTAACAATGAAAAACAATTACATATTACAGTTTATGGAGGAAAGGTGATATTTCAGCTTTCAAAGCATTGCTTTAGGAAACAAAACTGTTTATTTGAGAAACAGTGTTTTGATTATACTTTATGACATTTGGTTTGTTATACTTTATTCCACCTGTACTAGATTGCATCCAGTATGATCAAAGCCAGTGCCCCAGTGATCCTAATTGGCTAACCACGCAAACATGGAAGTTTTATACCTACATACACATACATATTACAAAGGTATTGTATACAAACACACATACATGCATACCCATGTACATGCATACATACATACATACACACAGCCAGTCTTTGAAATCCAGCTCCTATCTTTGACAGCTTCCTTAAAGACTTCCTGGGTTTCTCAGCGTTTATGATAATGAGAACCACTCCATGCTCTTTGGTTGTTTATGAGTTAATTGCTTCTCTGGAACAAGATTCTGAGCACCCTGAAGGCAAAAATCCCTTTGCATTCTTTGTCTCACCTTCCTGCTCATTTCCCTCTACCCATTATGATACAGGTTGAGCACTTAGTGTGTCATGTAATTGCTGTGTAATTGTAGAGACCATAATAGAGACCTCACCACTAAGCATTATCTTCCTCTGCTAGTATGCAAATTCAAAGTCATCTCCTGTATTTTAACCATTGGCAGCATCAACTAGCAACTGACTTCTTTTGACTTTTTAAGAACAATTCTTTAGGATACCTCAAATCACCAAAAGAAAACCTGAGAACATTTTACAATAGCTTGCACACCACCTCCCCTTCACTGGTAGTGCATAATTTGGTAAATGCAGCTTCTCTCACAATTCTAGCACTTAAAGAATCTCTGGACAGGACAGAATTCACTTTTCAGTCTTCCAACTTGGAATGAAGGTCTGGTCCCTGGTGGTTTTCATTATGGCCACTACCTATGGCTTGACCCTTTGGGGTACACAGCTCATTCTCAGAGAGACATTTTTTGTTGTTGTTCTAATTAGGTATACATGACAGTAGAATTCTGATATATTATACATAAAAGGAGTATGACTTCTCATTCTTCTGATTGTACATGATGTAGGATCACACCCGTTGTGTAGTCCCATATGCACATGGGGTATTAATGTCCGACTCATTCTATTATCCTTCTCAGAGAGACTGTTCTTTCTCTATTATTTACTTATTTATGTTTTTTGAGGTGGGGTCTTGCTATGTTGCCCAGGTTGGCCTTGAACTTGTGATCTTCCTTTCTCATTCTCCTGAATAGCTGGGATTACAGGCCTGCACCAGCATGCCCAGCCTGAGACTGTTCTTTAAAAGCTCCTCTGCCCTTCATCTCTTGGCTGTATTGCCTGCCAGCAGTGATGTCTGATGTCTTCATTTGGCAGCCACGGTCTGTGAGGTCATCTTTTCACCACTGGCTGTGTTTCCTCCAGTATTTAAACTCTCTGGCGGGGACTCAATGTTTACAATCGCATTAACCTATGAGGATCACTGTGTCGAAGAATGAAGCCCTTTCTGGCACCAATTCAGGTGTGGACATGTTCTTAGGAAGGGTCAGGGAATAGGGAGCCAGCGGCAGGATGGTAGGTATACCTGTGTGTGGGGAGTGCTCTTCAGCTACTTGGCAGGACATCCAGTCCCACCAGGAGGAGACTGACCCTTCATGTTCAGTCTAGTCCATCCTGTTACTTAAAGGAGAAAATGGAGCTGTCTTGTTCACAGGCCAGAGTGAGCAAATCCCCCATGCAGCCAATATGTATGCAAAAGGCACACACAATGGCATCCATGCAAACAGGTCTTCTAGGGTAATATGACTCCTCAGGGGCCCAGAAAAAAAATAGACTTGAAAATCACTCTGGCTCTCAGAGTGGGAAAAAGCAAAAGGAAGTGCTTTTTGATATAGAGGTGAAAGCACACAGGAAGGAAAGAAATGAGCAACTAAACAGTCCTTCAAACCCCAGAGGATGATCTTCAGCAAAATGTTGTAATAGTTTCTGAGTACAGTGAGATCACAAATTTAGCTCACACTATAACTCAAGTATGCACATGCATGAGACACATTCCTTTATTTTGTCTAGATTGATTAGAATTTCTATCTTGAGAGCTTACGGACTGGCTGGAGTGGTGCAGAATCTTAGAACCTAGAAATTTCAAACTTTTACTTACATAGTCTCATTAGTGATTATTTACAATGAATGCTTGGCTTTCAGATACCTCTGCCTCCCCTCCTGGGAGGTGATCATCTTCAGAGATTGAGGGTAATGGAGTGATTGCTGCTATTTTGAGACAGAGGGGACTGCCATGAGTCCTTCAGCTTCTTTGGTTTCTAGAGTACATGGTTGTTGCTCACTCAGGAGTTACTTGGTCATCCCCCCAAGTAACTGGATTCTGTTTCCAGATTCTTCTCTTGACACACAGGAGTGAAATGTGGAAAAGAAAGCTAAGATTTAAGCTTCAAGGGTCCTGCCACTCGACCAAACAATATGGCTGAGCTGACCTCAATGGAGCTGTCCCCAAGCCAAGAGGAATTTATCATCACTTGGGGCAAATATAGGGAGCAGATGAAAAGCCTCACAAACTTAAACATTCTGGAGTGCAATTCTAGCTCTAAAGAAGGTCAAAAAACTCAGAGTGACAGTGTGATCATCTAGCCCAATGGTATTCCAACAAAATTCAGCAATTATTTTATTTTTTAAAAAGTAATAATTGAACAGGGAAACCCAGTATGGCAAGCAGATGAAAGTAGAGCTGACTTGTGGGAAAGGTTAAGAACTTTCCCCTACAGGATCCCCAGAGTTTCATAGGTTTTATTCTGTGAAAACCACCAATCCTTCCAAATCCATCATCTCCTGAATAGATAAGGTAGGACCTAACTAATTGAAGTAAATTGCCATGCATGTTGCAAATGGCAGAGACTAGACTCCAAACAGTTCTTCCAACTTTTCACTACATTTTGTGTTTAGTCTCCCCAAAACTTAAGCTTGATCACAAGAGCCATATGCTGTTAATTTTCAATTGCAAACCCTCAGTCAGATGCTCCAAATGTCAATGGCTTTCATTGTCCAAAAGTGATTCATTGTCAAAAAGAAATCATTCTAACAGTCATACTTAACTGCATAAGACGTGAAAAATGTGTTTCAATCTGACTAGTCTTTACTCAATGATTTCCTCATGCCTGGCCCTAATGATACATCACAATTAGATCTTCATTAGGTATACTCATGCCAACATCACAGAGACCAGCAGACATTGCCTGCTCAAAACTGTCTCTTTCGCTTGAGTCTGTTTTGATTAATGCAGCTCTGAGAAATGAAAGAATAAATGTTATTAGTGTGTTATTGGACTATTTTGCATATTTGTTGAAGTAAAGTTTACTTGGGGTTTTAAGAGGCAGAGGGAAAAATAAATGACTTCAGTCTATGATTAGAATGCCCTTCTTCAGAAAGGACACGTGAAGAAACATATTCCAAAGAGACACTGGAAATAAATGTGCTGGGCACTTTCAGCTCACTGTCAGGGCTGCTGGCATTTGGATCTTCAAAACCCTAGCCAATTCTGCTTGGGAGTAATGTGAATTAGCGGGGCATTTATTGCACGGCCAATGACTTGTAAGCACACCTTGTCACTACATGTGTTCAAGCAATTACTGAGCAATTATACCTGCAATCTAGTAATTAAAAGATGGAGTCTTGTGTGCACTGCCATTTGGGAAGCAGTGGCTGCTTTCTCACTTCATTGGCATGATGGCACCCTCTGAAGAAGACCAAATACCTTCAGAACCCAGTGGATAGGTGACCCGTGTACAAAGCAACTGAATTACAGAGGGAAGATGGCTCTAATTCTGAGGTTGTTCAAAGCAACTTTTCTCAGGTAAACAGGCAGGAAACAGTGATCATGGAACCAACTCTGTCTGCAAATGCCTAAGTCTAGGTGCACATATGGGGTAAACATTTAGTTGAGGGCCACAGCGGAGTCAGAATGACGAATGGCATTTTGCCAGAAGGGAGTGGTTGAGAGGTAACACCAGTGAGCCATTGGGATGATTATGGTTATGTTAAGCTGTGTATTCAATTGTATATAGACCTTCTCTGTCTGGCAATAGGGTGGCTCTTGCTGCATTGGGCACCCGCTACTTTGGAGTTCCCGTTGAGTTCTTGCTGGGTCCTAGAAGGTAGGCCCGGAGCATGGGGGAGAGCTGGGAGAGTTCCGGGGAGTGTGCGTGGAGTGCTGGTGGAGTTCGGGCAATAAAGTTTCCTGTTTGAACATGCAAGTGCTTTGTGGCGGCTTGGTGATTTGTGCCCAGCCAGACTGCGGCACATTTACACACTAAGTGTCCAAAAGTACAGAGCACATTAGGAGCCTTGCAATAAACATGGAACCCTTAAAATACGTCTCTTGAATTCTGGGCACTACAACTGAGTATTTCACATATGCTGAATGATTTAATCTCCCCAATAGGTTTTAGGCAAATGTTATTATCTTTATTTTTAAGGACAAGTCTTCTGAAGCTTAGAAAAGCTATATAATGAACCCACATTTCCTCCTCTGGTGGTTGGTCAAATAAAGACACTGATCCACAATTGCCTAACTGCAGATCCTGTGTTTATTACTTTTCAACATTTTTTTTTTTCTTGTTGGAGTACGAAGAGATTTAAGGGAGTTTAAAAATGTGATTTTAGCCTTCCAGATTACCAAGAGTAAAATGACTCCAGAACAATTAAGAACAGGGAGAAGGACTTAACTTACGTGGACTGACAGCAACATGCCAAAAATAGAGGGTTAAAAGCATAGGTTCCATATGTACCCCATTAATCTGGAAGGATGTCCTAAATAGTGTGAGTTTTAAATCAGGGTCTGAAAAATATGAATGATTATTTTTAACCTCATCTACTCCAAGTGTTTAATTATGTTTTTATAGTTCCATCAGTCTACTTCTGTGGCTATTAAACTGAGTTTGAAAATGTGTTTTTCTTAGCCTTGAAAAATATGATGTGTTGGGAATTACTGGCAGGTGTGATCATGTTTTGACTGAAAACCAGCTGGTCAAGAAAAACCTCAGTTTGAGGCCTGATCTCAGGTGTTTGATAACCATAGTCCTAACATATTTTCTTTCCCTTATTACTTTAGAAAGTAGCGCAAAGCTGGGAAACAGTGTTATTAACAGTTATCAAGTTCTGTACAAGTCTCGCCAGTCTGGAAATGAGTAGACCAGGCATTAAGGTTAGAGATTTAGAGCAACTTGAACAACTGAAATATGAACTCATTTGGTCCTAGACAGGAATGCAGTTCCTACTAGTGTGAAGAATCCTCAGATTGGTCAGGCAAGAAGTCAATGTCAGGCACTAGAGTAGGTGACCAGATAAAGAAGAGGCAGAGAGAAGGAAAGAGACCTAGTTGTACCTTGTTACCAGCCGGTTGCCTTTCTCAATCTAGACTCACTATTTTCATTAACATAATTGAAATCACACCAAGTGTTTATATATGAAATTAGATGCCAATGTACTATGTCAGCTGGAAAAATATATAATCATAAGGGTACTATTAATCCCCTGGGTCCTTGATACACAATTCCAGGTCAGTGAAGTTCATCTGTGCTTATAAATGTGCAAATATGTTCTCACTTATTATAATTAGTGTCTTAGTCTACCGAAATACCATCAAGTGGGTGGCTTTTAAACAACAGGAATTTATTTCTCACAGTTCTGGAGTCAGAGTCCAAGATCAAGGTACCAGCAGAAGCAGCGGGTCTGCTTCCTCCTAGACATGGGGCTTCTCACTATGTTCTCACATGGTGGGAAGGGTAAGGTCTCTCAGGGTCTCTTTTATATTGATTCTAGTCCCATTCATTCAGACTCCAACCTTATGACTTCATCACCTGGCAAAAGATCCACCTCCTGATACTATCAGTTTGGGAGTTAGGATTTTTTTGGGAGGATGCGTGGTACTAGGAATTTAACTCACGGGCACTCAACAACTGAACCACATTCCCAGCCTTTTTTTTTTTTTTTGTATTTTATTTAGAGACAGGGTCTCACTGAATTGCTTAGCACTTCAGTGTTGCTGAGGCTGGCTTTGAACTTACCATTCTCCTGCCTCAGCTTCCTGAGCTGCTGGGATTACAGGCATGTGTCACTGCACCCAGTGGGAGTTAGGATTTTAACATATACATTTTGGAGGGACACAAACATTCCAACCATGGCAATTACTAATAAACCACAATCCATATTATTTAAAATAATAGATCAGGTATTTCCATTGAAAATATTTTAAATCCCGTAAAAATATCTAAGCAGTTATCTTTGCTCCAGAAAATAACTGTTATTCACAACTAAAAGATCCAACTGGAGGAGCCTAAAAGCATAATTCTCAAACAAGTCTAAATTGTGGAAGTATAAAAGTCTTAAATTTTCCTTTTTCTAATATTTTTCCTCAATTGAATCAAGGTGTTCTCACTGGCCATGTGATGATCAGTAGCTTGGCTGTTCTGCACCATTGTCAATGCCCCTATAAAATATCCTGATCAGACCATTTTTGATCTCCCTTGAGACAGAATGGAGGAAAAACGAGATCATATATGTTATTAACTAATCCTAGGGTGTCGTAGACAGAAGAGTTAGGTTAAGTCCATAGTTCTGATTTTCAAGGGCTCTCATGATTCTCAAAAATATCCCTTTTGTTCTTTTCTTCCAACAAAGTGTTGTTCAATTTTCAGCTGATAAGCCAGCTTGAGAAATGCCAGCCAACCTTGCCATCTCATGTTGAAGGCTGCAGCTCTGGGAAGTTGGACTGACATCCAGCTGTTTTGTTTTGAAGCAGCAGAGTTGATACATCAACTTTGACTGGCCTCCCTCCCTGATTCCAGCCCCCATACCTGCTATTCTGTGAATCACACGCAATCCTAATTAGCAAGATCAGGAAAACTGCATCCTCAGCAGTCAGTCAGTGAAGGAAATAACTGGGCCTTGAATGGGAAAACTAGTTCTCCCAGGGCAGCGCCCAGGAGTGAAGGCTGGATCCCAGACTTTGTACCTACCACAAACCAGGTTGGAGGAGAGTAGGTTATGTAGAATTAAGAGCATATCCAGGAGCTTACCAAAGTACTGTTATTAGGTTTTTCTGCTTTGGGAAAAAAAGCAAAGACCTATAGGAGGGAAGAGTACACATTTGAAGGGAAAGTTATCCATAGCCATTGAAGAGACCTGGGGATGTGTCAGACCTGGAAGCCACTAAACTGAAGGTTACTAATAATTTTCTTTAAATTGAATTTAAGAAAATATTAAGCAGACAAATCAGGCGACTTACTATTGCTATTTTTTTAAGTTTGGCATTTCTTATTTTATGACTACCAGTTTATTTTTATAGCATAACTCATATAAGAAATATCCAAGTTATGAACAGAACAGAAAGTCCCAGTGGACAATGCTGAAGGCCAAGGGCCTGTGGGCCTCTGTAGACGTTCATAGTTCTGAAGACTCACTTATCCAACCAAAGGACTTTAAGCCTGAAGGGTAAAGCATCTGTAGTAGAAGTTCAAAGTGCAAGAAACTGCCCACCTTGTCTTGTAAACAGGATTCACTTGTAGGTGAAAAATGTCACAACAGTGACAGGGACGTACTCTCAGATAATTGCTACTATGCTAAGACTCCATCTCACGTTTCTTCCCCAACCCACGAGGTCATGCAAGCTGCTTCCTTCTGCCCTACCCTATTCCTTCTGCTCTTTCTATAAGGACCTGTTTCTACTTCCTGAACCCTCTTTTCCCCGTCATGCCATAATATTGGAGTGGAAGCAATGATGAAACTGAAGATTCTGGTGGGAGCAGAAGTCATTCATAAAAATGAGTCCCAATGGAGTCACTCAGCATCCAATGACTCTAACTTTGTTTTACCTGCCTGATTACAGATCTTGCAGAAGTTTGGACTTGAGTTCTTCTCCCCATTCCTTGCAGAAGGAAGTGCTGAGACAAAGATTAGGGTGCAAGTTGTTTATTCAAAAGATGATTGCAGGAAACACCGGTGTTGACGATATGAGTCAGGAAAGAGAAAGCATCCAACACAGAGTTATTATCAGGTTAGTTACCATGGTGGGCAACTGAGGTTTACTCCTGTTGGAGAAGTTCAGGAAAACTTCAGGAAATACATGTTTCAGAGGACACTACCAGAGAGGCAGAGGAAGTGCTGTATTGACACATAACTCCATCAGTGTCCATGAAGAGCTCTTGTGAAGGGAGCCTTCATTTCCTCGCATTTCTGGCTCATTGCACAGATGGGAAAACCAGTATCTGGTAGACGGAGAAAGTCCCCGAGCAAAGAAATGCAAGAGCTGATGGTTGGAAGGTAGAAAGTGTAAGAAGTATAGGGGATATTGCTCTGGGCCCTCGGTTTCTAGCACAGCATAGAAAGTTCCTCATGAATTCTACTTATGTTGCTTTCTGCTCCCTGCCTGTCTTGGTGACAATCAACTGCATCAATGACTTCTGCTTGAGTATACCTCCTATGCAATTAGGGCTGCTGTGGGATGTAACTACTTCCTCACTAGCATCATAATTCAGGTTAAAAAGTTCCCCCAAAGACTGCTGACATGTTATCAATCTTCCTAAAAACATGTCTCCAAGATCTTAGTACAAGTTCCCTAGACTGGGTTAAATGGGTTACATTTGCATGGCACTAACTAGTCTCAACCAAAATCATGTTTGTCTACCAAAACTTTGTAAGTCTCTAGATACAGATTCTGGATAGAAATGGCTTCAATGTGAGTTTATGAGTCACCTAACAATGCTCTGATGGAAGTGGCCACTTTGTATCCTCTCTTTTCAAGCCTCTGAATCCCAGTTTCAAAAAAACAGCCCTTGACTCTTGAAGTTCATGTTGCAGTTCTTCCTGGACCCCATCAAGCACTATGCCAGTCCTCCAGGGGTGAGCATACTGTTTAGACCTCCATGTACCCCACATTCTCACATTGCTTGGTATTACTCTCCAACTATGATATAGTTTTCTGAAAGGTAGGTTTGTTTCTCACATATCTTTGTGCTTAACAAGACTATCTTTGACACTTGAGGATGGTCATTAAACTTGAGGGGAATTGACATTCCCAGAAGAGGCAAAATTATGAAGACCCAAGATCCCACCCAGATGCCTGTGGCTCGGGATTACAGCTAGTCTTATTCTTTTATTCATTACACAAAAGCCACTCTCCTGCATTATCTTCCTCTATACCACCATGGCTCTGAGGTTACAAGGTGTGGGAAAGGCTGCTTTGTATTGATGTTTCTGTTGATGGCATGGGAAAGGCAAATGTCAACAAAGTAGTGCATGAGAAGGAGGGTGAGAGAGGACAGAGGCAGCCTGGAACAATTCAGGGGTATGTTGCTCAACTCTGCCCTTGAACTTCAGAGTGGAACTTGATGGATGCTGCTGGCAAGGGTATTTTGTTAAGTTTCTGAAGAAGGGTGGAAACAATAGTAGAAATGACCTAATGCTAAAGACTTAGATTTGAAAGGAAACTTGAAATCAATGGGTCTACTTTTTCCATTTTTCAGAAGATGATATGGAGGTGTATAAATAGTGATATACTTAAGTTCACATAATAGCTGATGGCTAACCAGAGGAAAGCTCTTTCTTTGGGAGATGCTATAGGATTGACAGGTCACCCCTTTAAAGGAAAGTTGGCATCCCCTAAACATAAATATAATGTGCTATATAATTATGGAAAAATAATTGTATTAAACCTGAAAGTTACACAAGGATATATTTTAAACTCTCACACACACAAACACAATCGAATGCTTCTTCATAAGTTTGTGTGTGTTATGAACAGTTCCAGAGATGGCAGGCTGGGAAGTGTGCATGGGATTAGAGAAGTTCTTTCTGTTCTTCTCTTTCATTTTCTGTTACTCTAAATGCAGATATATAATCTATAGTTAAGGGAGCATCCTCTGTGCCTAGTAATGTGGAAGATGCTGAGATACACAACAGATTATCTCTAATACAATATGGACATGGCATTTATTTGGGGAGTTTGATGGCTTAACAGTTGACACCAGACCCAACACCCATGAAGGAGATACAAAGCAGAATCGGATAAAATTCTGTGTCCAGGTAGTGAGTGCAAGAAGAGTGTGAAAGCAGGTGAGGTTCCTGGTGGCTGACAAGGATAGAGAAGAAGTCCTAGAAGGAATGAAGATACCAGACTGGGGAATTTCTGCTCATACAGAGAAAGAGGCAGAAATGGCAGAAATGGGGTCTGTCCGTACTGCAGCCACAGGTTGAAAGAGGACAAAGCTGGAGGCTGAGGTGGCTGATGCTCCATCTTTAGGCAACAAAATTTGGGCTCTCAGGCCAGATGTGGGGTAAAAAGGAGAACTTGCTTGTCACATCTTTGTTCCCCCATGGGGATAATTAGGCTCAGTGCCTTCTGAGTTACAGTAGCCTCATACATGCTCGTTACCTTAGGCTAAGCATAAATTAACACAGAACTATAAAATATAGCATGCAGTTCCTCAAAGGATAAGTTAATTCTCAACTCGTATGGCACTGGGGTGAGAAACTTCATGAAGATTTATGGAAAGTGTAAAATGCTGCTACAAACTAGAAATGAGAAAATCTAAAACTTGAGAATGAGTGGCAGGGGAAAATGGAGAATTATAAATCTGCCAAATGTTTGAGTCAACATCATATTGGAAGACAAATTGAAAACATCTGACTGAAAAAGCATGGCCACAGACTGGCTTTGACAAGCTCTTGGTTAAGATGGTAGAGTATAGAAAGATGAGAATCACTGCATTTGATGGTTCTGTCTTTTTGCTAAATTCTCTCTACCTGAAAGGGATTGCTCTTCTTAGTAGACTAATATGAGTTGATGAAAAGGGGTAGGCATGAAAGAAACATAAAATAAAAATAAAACAAAAGGTAAGAAAAAATACATAAACATCAAGACAAAAATTGTTGAAAATATGAAATTGACTGAAGATATTTTCAAATATGTAGTCATTTAATTGATTGACAGAAATCTCATTTCTTTCTAAGCATTGGGTATTTAATAGAAGCAACCTTCATTGCGTATTCATGGGTACTTGCTTTACATGCTTTTTCTCTTGTTAATGTTTCTGCATTTGGAAACAGCAGTCCCAGGTGTCTGTGGGTACTTCTTTTGGAAAATGCACATAATCTTGAACAGCAGAGCCATGATTAAATCCAACCACAGGAGAGAATTTCCCAAGCCAGGTCTGGAAGCAAGAACACTTAATGCTCTTCTTTTACCCTGGACTAGTTCTCTCTTGGGTCATCACCTTCCCACTTGCATCAACTATTAGCTATCCTTAAGAGCCACTTTACCAGCATCAGGAGTGTTTGAACCCTAAAGTTTTGACTATAAAATTTAGAGAGACATGGTAGCCTCAAGTTATCGCCCTTTGCTTTTCCTTGATAAAATATTTAAGTGATAAATTTTCAAACACAATGTGAGGAAATCTGACAGGTAGATGCTCTATAGCCATCCCAAGGGAGATGGCTCGTTTTAAAATGAGGCAGAAATTGCTAAACATCCTATTCAGATCTGTTTTGAAATTACTAGATGAAAACAGGAAAGGAGGAAATGATGTCTGAACGTATCACTCGGGATCATTCAACTTAACCTTCGTAATCAAGTAATCCACACCCTTCCCCTTCTCCTAAACAGATGAGAAAACTAAGGATCAGTGAGGCGAATGACTCATCCTGACACAAAATGAATTAGTAGCAAAGCTATGGATAGAACTCAGACCTCTTAATTTTTAATGCATTTCTTCATCACACTGTGCTGTTTAATAAGCTAAAATTAAATCTATCTGCTATGGCTAGACCATCTCCTCCAAAATTCATGCTGAAATTTCATTGCCATTGTAACACTAGTAAAAAGTGGAATCTTAAAAAAGGGATTAGGCCATAGGAGTTTGGTGCCTTTATAAAAGAGTTGGTGCCTTTATAAAAGGACAAACTTGGCTTGGTCCCTTTGTCTGTCTTTCTGTCCATTTCTCTGTCTCTCCCTTCAACCTTCCAACATGGGGGTGACAGAGCAATAAACCCTTTGCAAAATGTAGGTCCTTAGTCTTGGACTTCCCAGCCTCTAGAACTAGAGTTCGTAAATTTCTGTTTGCTGTAAATTACCCAGACTCAAGTTTTCTGTTACAGCCACACAAAACAGATGAAGACACCATCCCAACTTCAAAATGATTAATCTACTGGCAATCAAATCCTTCTTCCCCCACCACATCCCCCATCCCTGATCTTCCTCATCAAAATTGTCCTAATACACACACCTGATGAATCCATTTCATTTTCCAAAGACCTACAACATCTCCTTATTTGCAACTAAAAGAGATGGCAAGATGCAGTCAGTAGGCTCCTCAGTAGTCAGTCCTTCCATCCTAGTCAATGTCTTTCTCCTTGGAGTGTTTTCCAACCAAATGCAGCCGCCTGTGGTTTCTACCTCCTCTGCCTCTGCTCATCTATTCATTCCCCTGAAACCCCCCCACCACGGTCCTCCCTGGTACAAATCACATCTTCCTTTAAGGCCTCAGCACATGCTTCCTCCTTCAGGAAGCCTTCGTGGAGACTCTCCTGTCTGTAATCTCTCCCTCTTCTGCTTTGCTTCTTGTCCTGTATCACTTTTTATCACCCTTTGCCACACACAGTTTGGAAGTTCTCTAAGGGAACAATCCTTTCTTACTTGTAAGTCCAGGGCTTTTCATGGGGTGCAGAGTAGGTGGTCCTTCAGCTAAAAATAATTGTTGAATAAATGTGTAGTTGAACAATGTAACAACTCTACCTTCCTCTGCCCCCTAAACATTGAATTCCCATAAAAATAAATAATCTAAGTATGGGAACTTGGTGAATAGGCAAAATAATTCACCAATCATCTCTTTGTCATTATAAACTTATTTTTGTACGATGTCTATTTAACCCTAGTCTCTTAATGACTGAAAATTTATAGTCAGTTTTAAACTCAAAAGAAACATTCATTGGAAGGAAAAAAAAAACTACTATTTCCCACTAAATTCCCATTATATACAGGGTCATTGTCACTTTTCTTTTTCTTTTTTTTCTTTTTCTTTTCCTTTTCTTTTTTTTTTTTTCCTTTTTTCTCCTTCATGGTGATCTTATTATTCTGAACTTCTAGGTGCCTGGCCTGAGCATCTCTCTTGTTTTTAACTGGATATTTATACCTACAAATTAGCTGATAAAATTAAGTACTCTCTAAAACAGTCACACACACACACACACACACACACACACACACACACACACAATAAATAAATAAAGACTTTATGGCCCAGCAAGATGAAGTTAAAAGGGGTGTCTAGTAGGCTTTTTGGAGCTGGAATGTTAGATTAGGGGTTATCCATCTCATCTTTCCGGAGGGAACATTTTGAAATGATAACTGAGGTTAAGAAGAGCCACTTTCCAATTGAGAGTATGGAAGGGCAGAGGGCTACCACCAGAGTGCCGCCCCACCATGTAGGACGTGAGGAATGGAATGAGGGGGGAATCAGTAAAGATGTAGCAAGTCACTGCTGGTAGGTTGCCAAGGGCTGTGTCATCCCTGGAGCTCTGAGTTTGTTGTTCTGTTCATCCAAATAAATTCTGTCCGAGTGGGGCTTGCTAAGCCAGTGTTCTCTTGCATTCGTTCCTCCCCATTCAGGCAGGGCAGGGAAACTGCATTCAATCAATTGCCTTCCAAGCTGATTCTGCTTAAAAATGCCTTCCAATTAGCATGCAGTAACAGGGAATGAGTTCCAAATCGATCAATTAAATAGCTGTCCTGAAATCATTTCCCATGGGTCTCATTTTATTATTTTGTCCTTCATAGGTTGGGAAAAATAGATATTTCCTTGTAAAAGGTGACTCCTCTGTAAAAATATGAAATGATATGATTAAAATATTGCTTTTAAAAACTGCATTTGGAGCTTATGTAAATTTCCCTTTCAGTTCTTCTGTCTGATAGTCATTATCCACCCAGCTGTGAATTGCAAAGCTAACCATCACCCTGTCCTCCTTCTCCCAAAAGAATGAGCTGGTTTGACCTGAGTGTGTACATATGTAGCCCAGAGAGTCACAAAGCAAACAGCCTCAGTCTGAAAGAAACCACAGAATAGAAACAATGAGATTTAAATATATATAAAACAGTTAAACTATATGTATTGTAACTTTTATGTATATATATATATATAAACTCTTCATGTATAATAAATATATATATACATCAAGATTTCTAAAACCATCTTCTTACTTATTAACAAAAACTAAATACTAACATATAGTAACATATTTTGAGAATTAAAACAAAAGGCCTTGCTTTATCACTCTGACTTTAATCAGCCATTTATTTTTTCAACACTATATTTCAAAATGTCGACAAAAAAGAATGACGGTGTTTATGATTTTTTTCCTTTTTCTTTTTTTTTTTTGCCTATGAGTCTTTCTTTCAGTTCTCCATGATAAATGATATCTACTTTTTTGGGGATAAATAACCACCTCTCTAAAACCGCAATCTTCTCTGAAAATTCATTCACAGTTTGTCTCAGACCTAATACCACCTGGGCTGTGGTCATTCATCCTCCATGCTATTGAAAAGGCAAGTCACAGCTTAAAGAATCCCACATGGGGCTACTGGTAATGATTAAATGTAGGGCATGGAGGAAAGGTACAGTCCATTAACAAGGAACCCCGGGAATGTGGCTCCTACTCAGCAAGGTGCTCCTGTCTTTTGGTGAATTCCTTTGCTGCTCTGTCACATTTCTTATTTGTGAATGGGTTTTCTTAACCTTAAAGGGTTTAACTGCACAATTGCTATGCACAGTGTAGAAAAATAGAGGTATGTGCCCTTTATCTGAGGGGGATATGGGAAGACCCCCAGGGGATGCTTAAAGCCACAGACAGTACTGAACACAACACAACGTATGTTTTTTTCCCCTTTGCATGTACATACTTATGATAAAGCTTAATTTATAAACTAAACATTTACAGTAAGATATTAACAATAAATAATAATAAAAGACAATTATAGGAGACTGTAATATAAGTTGTATGAATGTGGTCTCTCTCTCTTAAAAAATATTCAAACAAATATTCATATCTTAAGGCTGCAGTTGACTATGGGTAACAGAAACTGCAAAACATGAAACCACAGATCAGGTCTACTGTATTAACCTTTTGCCAGTCCATTTGCTGCAGATTTTTCTGAGTCAGCTGGAAAATGCCTTTTCATTTAAGTTGTGCTTTAATGGAGATTTTTAAATGTTAAAGGACCTAAATCTTCAATTTCCCAGCTTCCTTCCAGATATCTCCCAACACTCTTATTCTTAAAAAGTTCTTACCTCTTGAAGCTAAGAACATATGATGACTTAAGAACTTAGATGACTTATTTTTATTATTATCTTCTGGTTTTTATATATTTTTTTAATATTTAATTTCATGTTTATCCAGTTCTAATTTATTTTGTGCATGCTTGAAGGCAAAAGTTTACCAATTATTTTAAATTCTTATAGTTTTCACATGAAATGATATAATTAAAATCTTGCAAAAAAATAAAAATAAAATAAAATAAAATCTTGCTGGATATTTATACCCACAAATTAGCTAATAAAATCAAGTACTCTCTAAAACAGTCATCAATGGAGTATAGATAATCCCACATTTCTTCATTGAATCATGATGTTTCTTTTGATACCACCTGTTACGAATGATTTCCGTTTCCTTATATGTTGAAGTATAACATTAGAGAAGCACTCAGAGGCAAGTATATGAAGCAGAGTTTATTTAAAAATGGGTGACACAGACTTCTCCCTGGAGAGAGAAGGGGGCCATAGCTGCTCCCTTCTCCCTCATCTCTCTCCTTCCTGTGTCTGTGACTAGACCCAGGAGATGCTCTGTGGGATAGCCAAAAGGTGGGAAACAGGTGGGCTGGAGGGGCCAGGGAGGAGTGATGGGGCAGGAAGGGAGCCCAGGGCAAATTAATTAGCAGTTCCCCTTCTACTCAGGAGTTGCTTCATTAACAATATTTTTAGGATGGGTAGTAGAGACCAAGGCTTTGGGAACATTAACATTTCAATCTTCCACAGGCAGAGTTTCCAAACTTTGGACTCAAACCAATTTGGGTCTGTTTTCTTCAATCTGGGCCGATTTATCTATCTACACTGACTAACTACTTTTTTAATTCTGACTTCACTTTTACCACATATTGAGTTCTTATATACAAGCACTAGACTTCCTGAAAATATTACTCCTTCCTTTTTTGAAGCCTCACAGCATCATGATTTTTGTCTTTGTTATATTTCTCCAAAAATTTGTCTCATGCTATTGAGATTGTAACATTTTAACTAGTATGGAGAAATGCACTCATTTTCATCCCTTTATTTAAGGAGCTAACACACAATACTGTCTGCCATCCCGATTAGCAGGTTCCATCCTCAGATTCAGCCCACTGTGGCTTAAAACTGTTTGGGGGGGGGGGGACTACATTTATGCTGAACATGCACAGATTCTTTTGTCTTGTCATTATTTCCTAAACAATGTTTCCAAACAAAAGAATTTGCATTATATTTAGCATTCTAAGTAATCCAGAGATGATTGAAAGGCTACAGGAAGATGTGTATAAGTTATATGCAAATACTGTGGCATACCCTTTTATCTAATAGACATGAGCATCTGCAAACTTTAGCATCTGAAGCGGATTCCTAGAACCAACCTCCTGAAGATACCAAGAGGCAAAATCCTTGTCGTTTGAAGTGGATTGTAACAACATATGCCAAAACACACATATGGAGGGCAGAAGAGGTAAGCAGGTACAGTTAACATGCTTTTACTAAAAGCAGAGTCAAAAGTTCTGGAGAGGCCCTTGAAATATTGGTCTGCAGGAAGATCTAGAATGCTGTCTCTAAATGCTCAGGCTTCTGGATAGGGCTGTCTATACCAGGTTTCTGGAATGGGGTCTCAGGGAACCTCTGGCCCTATACCTTCCCAGCCCTCCCCATTACACTTGACTTGACCAGCCCTCCCCCTGTCTTCCCATTTGAATCTGAGTAGCAGTCCCAGTTAGGATAAGAGGCAGAGAGTTACAAGGGAGCTTAATTCAACACTGAGGTCCTCAAAGCCACAATGATTTCTTCCACACACTGCATGCAACTAAAGTAAGAGGACATTTAAATCCCTCCAACTTCATATATGAACAACAGAGGTGCATTGACAAACTGCCACTCAAGTCCTGGGTGACAGTCAGGTCTACCATTCCTGGGACAGTTTTCATGAGTCATTAGTTTATTCAATCTTCCTTGTATAGGTTGATATGCTGTGGCCATGTATTACTTCAGGAGGGACCTTTGTCACTCTTTTCTGTTCTGAAGTATCTTGAACTCTCAATAATAAAAACAAGTCCCTTCAGTCTTCATAAAGTTTGGTATAGAAAGAAGCTACACAGTCTCAATTCTCTTCTTATGCTTGATATTCTAAGTCCCAAAGAGGATAATCCCCGACAGGACAGCTCAGGTAACATTGTGCTCCTTCTCAGTTTCAGAGGGGATGGCTGCAAATTGATTCCTGGTCACTAAGGTCACATAGAGTTAGCCTAGGTTAAATAAGAACAGTGGGTCCTGATGCCACTCCTTTGCCTTGGAAAGGTGGAAAGTTATTAAATTGTCTTGAAAATTCTTGCAAAGAATACATTGAAATTTGAAGAAAGTTAAAAATTTGGGAGAATTAGGATCTAGATCCATGTTTGAATCCAGGTCTTCCCATGTTGAGATTAGGTGACTTGGGATAGCTATTTAACCTCTGCCGCAGTCTTGGCTGGGCACAGAATCACGAGCCAATCAAGCAGGAACAAAACTTTATTTTGAAAAAGCCGCTAACACTCTCAGCGCCAGCAAGTCAAAAACCGGTCCTCCCACGAGGGTGTCCGACCGGAACCGCGCGTCCCGGAACCCCCGTCTCCTCCGACCTCCTCCGGAATTCCCTCCTACTATCCTTCCCCAACCAATGGGAACTCTCCAGCAGTCCCGTAAAGTCCCGTAACTTGAGTCCGGTAGCAGGCCAAGGTGAACAGCGGGAGTCCAGTTTGCATATGAATGTAAATTTTAACATAATCATCTCAGTGGCTAGCTGGCGTCACTTTACAACCAAAGGTGCCATACATCGTATATATGCTTGTGGCTCCTAGCATCTGCCCCCTTCTGTTTAATTAAGCAACAAGCAATGTGGCTAGGGACCGTGCCTGGTAGGTTGTCCAATTTAACATATGGTTCTTACCCGTCATGGGAGAACTGACCTTTAGGCGTCAGCTTCCTGTCTTAGGTTGAATCCACTGTAATCAGAGCAACCCGTCGCTGACTACCGGTCCAGCATTCAGCCATGCTTGTGGATAGGCCTATGCACCAGTGGGGGGGTGAGGTTCTTGCCTCACCTCTGTTGGCCCCCAAATTTTGCCTTGGTGCCAGTGGGGGGGTGAGGTTCTTTGCCTCACCTCTGTTGGCCCCCAAATTTTAGACCATCACTAGTAGAAGGGAGGAGGATACAGAAATGCCACGACACCAAGCCAATTGATGGCTCCTTGGAAAAATTGCGTCACTGGTGACACCATCAGCAAAGATATGCCAGTATTACCACAATAAACATGGGGTGAGCTGGCAAGGAAATTGCATCACTGGTGACACCATCAGCAAAGATATGCCAGCAGTACCACAATTCGGTGCACCAGATGATATTTTACAATGT
Source organism: Spermophilus citellus (assembly GCF_964194105.1). Taxonomy (NCBI): domain Eukaryota; kingdom Metazoa; phylum Chordata; class Mammalia; order Rodentia; family Sciuridae; genus Spermophilus; species Spermophilus citellus. The sequence continues at coordinate 115,524,223 of NC_138187.1, read as the reverse complement.
ATACAACTGATATATAGTCCAGGCAAGTTCTGCAAGCAGTTCAAATTGGAGGAGTCTATCAATATGTCCATTTCCTCCCAAAGTAAATCAAGTCCTTGATTGAGCATTACTTGTTGAGTTATATTCATTGATGCATCAGTTTATACAGTTTACTGTGATAGTTATCATAGAAGCTGTAGTTTGGTTTTATCTCAGTCTTCACCGGAATTGGGATGGAGATGGAAATTCTGGCAATGATGCTAAAGAGACATTATCCTGAACAGAGTTATTAAATATAATGAAAAGGAATGGTGAAAGTAAACAAACAGATCTGTTAACCATCTTTAACAACAATCATAAACAGCTGTTCACCTAATTTAAATTAAACCATATAAATCACGTGAATAAAGAAAAAATTCGGATCCATTTTTTCATGAGCGCTCCATATATAAGAAATATGGACATACACACATACAGACATACAACACAAAACAGAAGTGTGCACACAACATACAACACATAAGACAATAGTAAATAAAGGCCTTGTAACTATACTTAGGTGAAATCTCCATTGTAATGTTTAAAAACTCCACAGTCAAAAAATAAATAAATAAATAAATAAATAAATAAAAAAATAAAACACAGTCAAAAAATAAAACTGATCAGAAAAACATTAACCTAGGTTTGTATGAGCTCAAAAATAAAATAGAACTTTATGATGTGGAAAAATGCAATAATAAAATAGATACTGAAAAAAAAAACCTTGGTTAATCACTGTCGCAGATGTAAGAATAGCCAAGCTGGAGCTCTGGATGTCAGCTGTTATGGATTTGAGTCAAATCATCTTCTTTTTCTGTAGAAATTGTTTTAGTTAATCTCTCTGGAATCCAAATTGGTTGCTGTTCATCCTGTGGGAAAACACAGACAGCGCCCCGATTCCAGACTATCACTGGATCCGGGCCTTTCCATTGTCCTGTTAGAATATCTTTCCAAAGTACCTTAGGCTTATGTACATTTTTGGGGTACAAATGTCTTTCCGCAGCACTAAGTCCCGATGAATCTAAATTTAAAAAGTTTAGAGTAAAAAGGGTTATTTTAAGTTTATCTTTGGGGGATATATACCCCTTTCCAATTCCCTCCTTTTGTTTTAATAAGTACATTTTAATAGTTTGATGAGCTCTTTCAACTATGCCTTGTCCTTGTGGATTGTATGGAATTCCTGTTATGTGAGTAATACCAAATGATGAGCAAAATTGTTTAAAAGAGGAGGAAGTATAACCAGGACCGTTGTCCGTTTTTAACTGTTTTGGAACGCCCACAGTGGCAAAATTTTGTAAGCAATGAGCTATAACATCTTTAGTTTTTTCTCCGGCATGAAGGGAGCCCATCAAAAATCCGGAAGAGGTATCAACTGTAACATGTAAATATTTTAATTTTCCAAATTCTGGCAAGTGTGTGACGTCCATCTGCCAAATATGGTTAGGTATTAGTCCTCTAGGATTGACTCCAAGATTAACTTGTGGTAAAAATGTCACACAATTTTGACATTGTTTTATTATATGTCTGGCCTGTTCTTTAGTTATTTTAAAACGCTTTTGTAAAGTATTAGCATTGACATGGAACCTTTTATGAAAATTTATAGCTTCTTCTATTGTGGAGAAAATATGTATGTCATGTGTAGATTTATCTGCTAGTTCATTGCCCATACTAAGGGCTCCAGGCAATCCTGTATGTGCCCTGATATGACCTATGAAGAATGGATCTTTTCGGTCCCAGATTAGACTTTGTATAGCGGAAAACAAAGAGAAAACAGTAGAGGAAGGGGAAATCTTACCAGCATCTTCAAGGGAATTAATAGCATTAACTACATACTGACTATCAGAAAATAAATTAAATACAGAATCTTTAAACATCATAAAAGCTTGTAATACTGCATTAAGCTCTACCTTTTGAGCTGATTGTTTGGGTACTAAAAATGTAAAAGTTTGATCAGGAGTAACTACTGCTGCTGTACCATTGTTTGACCCATCAGTGAATATATTTGGAGCATTTATGATAGGGGTTTTTCTTGTCATTTTTGGAAAAACTACAGGATGCTTAGACCAAAAAGACAACAAAGGATTAGATGGTAAGTGATTATCAAATGAAACACTAGTTTTACACAGGATTATTGCCCAAGTATTTAACTCATTAGCTAACTCATCAATTTGATCCATAGTATATGGAGTAATAATTTTATTGGGAGAAATCCCAAACACTCCCTTAGCTGCTTTTATTCCTTTGAGTATTAATTGTCCTACAGCCTCAGGATATCTAGTAAGAATAGTGTTAGGGGAATAAGATAAATGTATCCACAATAATGGACCTTCTTGCCAAAATACTCCTGTAGGAATATTTTTTGTTGGTAGTACAATAAATAATAAAGGCAAACTTATATCAATTCTATCCAAATGCATATTTTCCATATATGTTTCAATGATTTTTAATACTTTTCTTGCTTCAGGCGTTAACATGCGGGGTGAATTTGGATCTGATGGACCTTTTAGAATATCAAATAAAGGTCCTAACTCTCCTGTTGGTATGCCTAGATAAGGCCTTATCTAATTTATGTCTCCCAATAACTTTTGAAAGTCATTAAGTGATTTGAGTTGATCTACTCGTATTTGAATTTTTGGTGGACGGACCATGGTTGAGGATAATAGAACTCCTAAATAATTAATTGGAAGATTTAATTGTACTTTATCTATTGCTATCTCTAGATTATAATTTTTCAATAAATTTGTAAGTGTGGCATAACATTCTAGTAATGTGTTTTTATCTTTATGTGCCAGTAACACATCATCCATATAGTGAAATATTTGTAGTTCAGGATTTTGGTTTCTAAGTGGCTGGATTGCTTTATTAACATAAATTTGACACATAGTTGGGCTGTTAGCCATCCCTTGAGGGAGTACTTTCCATTCATATCTCTGATCAGGACCTTCATGATTCAGTGCAGGGATAGTAAATGCAAAATGTGGACTATCCTCGGGATGAATTGGAATTGAAAAGAAACAATCTTTAATATCTATAACTAAAACATGCCAGGTTTTTGGTAAAGCAGACAATTGAGGAATCCCTGATTGAGCAGGCCCCATAATAACCATCTCATTATTAATGGCTCTTAAATCTTGTAATAATCTCCATTTACCAGATTTCTTTTTAATGACAAAAATGGGAGTATTATAGGGGGATACGGAAGGTTGTATATGTCCTTCCGCTAACTGTTGTCTGACCAAGTCATGGGCTACTTGTATCTTTTCTTTAGTCAAGGGCCACTGAGGAACCCACACTGGTCTTTCTGATTTCCAAGTAATTTTGATTGTCTCAGTGGCCCTTTCTGAAAACCCAATTCATGTCTATTTATTTCTTGATCTATTTGAATAGGTGCTGTCATACCTTGTTCTTGTTCTCTTAATCTTTTTTCTTTCCTAAAGCCTTGTTTAGCCCTAGTAGTGGGCGCGTTAGGATTGATGTTATTTGTTAATGTCAATCCTAATTGATCTAGGACATCTCGTCCCCATAAATTTACAGGAAGATGATCCAATACATAGGGCTGTATAGTTCCTTCACATCCTTCAGGATCCCTCCAATCTAATACCATAGCACTTCTATGGGGATTTGTTGCCACTCCTAGGCCTCGAAGCGTTTGAGTGGCTTGTTGTAATGGCCAATATTTTGGCCATTCTTGACGAGAGATGACACTAAGGTCAGCTCCTGTGTCCAGCAGCCCATTAAAGTCATGTCCTTGAATATTTAATTTTAACATTGGGCGAGAATCTAAATTCAAAGACAGCATAGCCCAATCTACACCTGTGGAGCCTAATCCCTTGGAACCTCTTTCTACATTACAACTGGAAAATTTATCATGTAGGCTGGGTATTATTAATAACTGTGCTATTCTATCTCCTGGTGAAATTACTGATATACCTCTTGGAGAACTAGCTATAATTTTTATTTCACCTTCATAATCGGGATCAATTACCCCAGGACTTATCATAAGTCCTTTTAGTGTAGAAGAACTGCGTCCCAATAATAAGCCTACTGTTCCCTGGGGAAGAGGTCCTTTTACTCCTGTGGGAATGATTTGAATTCCCATCTCTGGGGTTAGTACTGCTCTGGCAGAGGCGCAGATGTCCAGCCCTGCGCTCCCTCTAGTTTGTCTGATGAGGGATTTAATGGATAATGCGTCCTGGGCACTACCTTGATGGGGCTGTTGGGTTCCTCCATTGCCCCATATATTTGTGGTTTGGGGCCCCGGGGCATTGGGCCCTCTAGTCCGTTTTTTGGCAATGGAGCTTGATACCTTTCTCCACGATATCGTGGGTAAACACTTGGTCCTTGTTCGTTTTTTGATAACGGAATACCCTCTATGGTGGTTTGAGAACGGCATTCATTAGCCCAATGTCTCCCTCTACGGCATCGTGGGCAAATACCTGGTATTCTATTCCTTTGATATCCAGCTTTGTTAAACCCTCCTCTTATGGGGCAACTCCTTTTAAAATGTCCTGTTTGATTACAATTATAGCATGTTCTTGGCCTGGCATCTAAAGCCTGTTGTACTGTTGCTAAGACTTGCCCCTGTTCATTAATGTCTCTACATAATTTAATATATGTGTTTAAATCCTCATGTCTCCATGGTCTAATGACCTCTCTGCAGCAACGATTTGCTTGGTCATAAGCCAGTTGTTTTATAAATGGCATTACCTGTTCTGTATTTCCAAATATCCTAGAGGCTGACTGAATAAGTCTATCTACAAATTCAGCATAAGGTTCATTAGTTCCTTGTATTACCTTAGATAATTGACCTTGTAAGTCTCCATGCCCCTGTAAAGTTTTCCATGCCCTAACTGCATCTACAGCAATTTGTGCGTACACACCAGGGTCATATTCAATTTGTTGTCTTTGACCCTCATAAGGTCCCTTCCCCAAAAGCATTTCTATATTTCTTTGAGGATAGCCAGCTTCTGCATTTCGCCTAGCTGTCTCCATGCAAAATTCCTCATTGGCAACCTTCCATAACAAATATTGTCCTCCGTCTAGCACAGATCGACACATGTTAGCCCAATCTGCTGGTGTCATGTCCAAGTTGGTAACAGATTCGACCATGCTTATTGTGAAGGGAGCTTGCGGCCCATAGGTCGTTACAGCCTCCTTTAATTGCTTTATTGTTTTGAAATCTAAAGCACGGTGAATTCGTTGCCCTCCTGCCTGCTCAAGTACAGGGCATGCTAATCTTTGGGGTCCTGCCTCAGAATTCCGTCCATCAACTACGGGAATTGAGGGCCGCTCAGCGGTAGATGGAGCTGTTGGCTGAGTTACGCCCTCTGGTGATAGAACGGAGTTGGTAGCAACCTCCTGTTGTAATTCTCCACCTGATGGCTGCTTGTCCTCTAAGCTTGCTTTCTTTAAATTCTCCTCTGTCTGACTAGCTTGAGAGACCTTCTCTTTTGCTTGACCTAGCGTTTTTTCTACCATAGTCTGGACCTCTAACAATTTACTTAACAGTTTTTCGGTTTGTTTTTTATTGGATTCTAATCTACTATAACCTAACCCAATAAGGTAGGATAAAACAAAGCCGAAGCAGAATGAAACAAAGACGGAGCAGACAATGGTTGTATCAATTTTCTCTTTCTCAGGGCTGAATAACTTCAAACCTTGAGCCAACCATTTTTTCCAGTTCGCCTGAGAAAATTCTAGGGCTAGGGAGCTCGAAATGAAAACAAAATAAATCAAAACAAGAACACATTGTTTTCTGAGAAGGTCATCCATCCTGTCGCCTTCCCTCAGGGGCGAGCAATTTACTCACCTCTAAGCTTCAGGCGTTCCCCGTACGGGCCACCAAATGCCGCAGTCTTGGCTGGGCACAGAATCACGAGCCAATCAAGCAGGAACAAAACTTTATTTTGAAAAAGCCGCTAACACTCTCAGCGCCAGCAAGTCAAAAACCGGTCCTCCCACGAGGGTGTCCGACCGGAACCGCGCGTCCCGGAACCCCCGTCTCCTCCGACCTCCTCCGGAATTCCCTCCTACTATCCTTCCCCAACCAATGGGAACTCTCCAGCAGTCCCGTAAAGTCCCGTAACTTGAGTCCGGTAGCAGGCCAAGGTGAACAGCGGGAGTCCAGTTTGCATATGAATGTAAATTTTAACATAATCATCTCAGTGGCTAGCTGGCGTCACTTTACAACCAAAGGTGCCATACATCGTATATATGCTTGTGGCTCCTAGCAAACCTCTCTGGGCCTTGGTCTGTGCCTCTGCTAAACAGAATAATGGCTGCCTTGTTGGGTCATAGTAAAGATTAGTCATATGTGTTTGAAGTGCCTGGTCCATAGTAAGCTCTCAATGTGTTGTGGCTATTATTAGGACTGGAGTAAGGGTTTATTTAGAGGTTCTTGGATGGTATGGGCAGAGATCAGTGAGGATAAGTATCAAGTTCTTCCCTGAGTGTTCCTTGGGGGACATCCAGAGTGAGGATAGGACACAGTAGGGGCCATCAGGTTGCTCTAGTGCTGGCAATCTTTCTGATATTAGAAAGGGTTAGTGCTGCATTTTATGGCAAGAACCTGAAATTGTAGGTGAGAGCCATGCTGGAGAGCTGGGGGTTTGGCCAGGGGTTTGGGGCTATTATTCACCCCACCAGGCTGGTCCACCTCTCATGAATTCTTCTCTGTGGCTGTGATGTTGGTGATCAAGGCCGACTACAATGGGACAAGAAGAAGATGCAAGCAAGCATATGTGATCCCAGATGGCTCTAGCCAAGTCTCCTGGGCTGTTCCCAGAGATCAAGGAGCAGATGTTAGCTACACACCTTGAGCCCTGGTAACCTCTGAGGAGAGGTGGAGAGACATGTTTAGCCACTGGGCCTTTCCTTTATTAATAGAAACTTTGGTAATGTCATCTGAGAGAAAAATAAAAACTCTGGCCAAAGAGTTTTGTGTATTTTGAGATAACAGGGTTTATATTTAGTGGCTGGGATTAGGTCCCTTGGGAGACATGAAAGAAGAGGAAGCGAGATTAAAGCTGACATCTGCCTGGGGCAAATGTCATCTCCCAAAGTGGCCATGCTCATCACAGGTTCACACCAGTCCTGAGGACGGCTCAAAGAAGAGGGGACACCCAGAGTTCAACCAGAACCAGATCCTGTTACTGCTCCAGGTCCTGAGGGACAGTCACCAAAGTCAGGGTTGTACCAGTGAGAGAGGAGAGCCACTCAGTGGTGCACATTCCATGCACATTCACCAACAAATGACGTTGGACAGCATGAAATAAACCAGGGGACGTCAGAGGCTTCAGGTATAGCATGCTTCACCTCTGAGGTACACATCAGTATTTACTGAGGTGCTCTAAGGACTGACATCATTGTTTGAAGAAGAACTGAAAGGGTGATGTGCTAATTTGGCATACAATTATCACTTACCTATGGAGATGGTACAATCTGTTCTTGGATAATTTTTAAATTAAAATTTCATTACTGCTTCCCTGAAATTGAGTAATTACCATAAAAACAACAATTCTCACCCACCTATTTTTGAGCTGCCTTTTGTTTATTATCTCATTGTATTTCCACAATACCCATGTAAAGTTTTCTGGATTAGCCTTTGACATTCTAGTATAAAAGTTATTAATATAGTCATTGTAGTAATTTTGGGAAAAATCTAGAAAAATTACATTTAAATATTTAAAACTTTCTACACTGATAAAGCCACTGCTAATATTTTAATGGATCTATTTACAGTGTGTGCCCATGCATATATTAAGTTGTTAAGATAGTACATAAAATAGTGCACACTATTTTAAACTAATATCATTCTATACATATTTACAAATGCAAACAGTTTATCTATGCAAAATTTATGGCAAATATAGTTTTGAAGCTGCAAAGTAATTCATTAAGGGTTGTGCCATAATGTGCTTAATATAATTCTCAATTTTTGGATTTCCAGTATTTTCTGTTACACTGCTTCAATGAACTCTTCTGTAACTAGATCACAGTCTGAGGTGAGCACTAGGAGTTTGCTTTCACAAATAAGAAAGCACAGTTCAGACATCTGGTCATCTCACCCTCACATGCTAAGCATAAGAATGTGAATCAGTGATTAAAGCATAGCTTTCCCTCATGCCTGAACCATTACAAAGAAGCAAAGAGAAATACAAGTGTCAACCCACCCCAGGGAATAAAACCATGGAGAATTATAGACCCAAGTTTGTACCTGTAATCACATCCATATGCTTACTGTAGACTCTTAGGGCGAGACAGAAACTAAGAAAAGCATTTCGAACAGTGTTACAAACCTGACTAGCACTATAGGACCTCCTCAAGAGTTTCTTAAAACTAAATCAATAGGTCTAGGGTACAGTCTGAAAAATCTTTTTTTTTTTTTTTTTTTTTAAGAAAAGAAAGCAGATAAAAGCAAAGTAGAATTGCTTTGAAGTTATTTGGCAACTTTACTAAAATAATTGTCAATTTTAAGGGTTAGTTGAGAAGTTCTATTTATGCCACAGTTCTGGAATGGCCAATCCAACTCTGGTGGATCTCCTTAGGAAAGAAAGGGCCAACTAATAGATAGAACATACAGTAATGTGAGCCCAGGTGTAGGCACGTGTTCTGTAGTTCCTAACCTCACATGCAGAGGCTGCTGACTGTATCCATGAGGTCTTGATGCTCATGGTTAGCATCCATTTTGTATCAGGGATGTTGAAAAAGACCTGGTTCTTTAACTCTGGCGTCTATAGAAATAATCTGGTAAAAGCTAGCTGCAGGCTAGCTGCAATAAGCAGCTGGGTATGGTTGGTGTTCAGTTCAGCAGCATCTCATTAGTGCATTTTGGCACCACACAGACTATTCCAAACATGGCAATGGCAAAAAGATTAGTGCATCTGCTGGAAAATTTGGGTCAACCAGAAGTGTGTGGTTTGGGAGAGTCATGTGAGGGTCAGCTTTATGTTTCAGGATCAGGTCGCTTTTTCAAGATGACATCAGAGTTTTCTAGGCTTATGTTCTAATGACTTCCAGACTGTGTTCCATGTGCAGCCTAGAGGATAAAGCCTTTACATACTGCTGCCCAAAAAGCCCACTTGGGACTGACTCACCCAGCTGGATTTCTCTTCTAACATCATGGTTTTTCATGAAAACAGGTCAGGTCTGCCTCTGAGGTTGTGCAAACAGCTGGCAGATGATTCAGGAAGCCAATCCCTCCTCATTCTCAATTCCCCTATTAGCTGGACAGTTTGAGCCCTGAGATGGAATGACTGCCTTGCCTGGGGTGACCAAGAAGGGGAACAGATGCAATTCCCTCTTGCACAGCAAGACTCTGCTGACAGCTTAACCCATTGAAAGGCTAGACATCTCCAGGCAACAGGGGATATGCTCATCTTGCCCGGAAATGGATTGCTATGGCATTTGAAATCAGCCAACACCAATGGCATCATTCTAGAGTAAACAGTGGAGGCAAGGCTGAGAGGCACAGATCAATAGGATGGCTTTCCCTTTTCTGGCAGAACAAGAAAATGTCTATGAAGTGGACAAAGGGAGTCAGAGAAAAAGAAGACTAGTAAGATTTACCACTGTGGGTCAAGGCCATATAAGGAAAGGATCACTGGGACACATGTTCACCACTGTTCCATCCTTACCCCAAAGTAACCATCATGTTACCTGGCAGATAATTACTCTGTCCCCTATGAATACTCCATTACCCACTGATTTAAACAGCAAATTCTCACCTTAAATTAACAGACTTGATGGCTTGAGTCTTGGGCTCACCATTCAGCTGAACCATGATTCCTCTGCATCTTTTTCAAGTCACTACATTTGAAATTGCCTGTAGTTTCTGTCTAGCCCACCCCATGATTGTGCCAGCAGCAGTAGAATTTTGCTGGTGTTTAGTGGTCTGTTTCTATGAGCCTGGGTTCTATTTTATCACTTTTACCACTCTTTTATCTGGTGTTAGAATTCTCCAAGTTTTCTTCTTTTCTGTCTCCATACCTATTCCAACCTTAGCTTCAGTGATTAAAAAAAAATCACTCCCAGTACTCTCTCTGCTCACTTTTAATTCCAGAAATTTGTCTTCAGAATTCTGACCTCTTTTTACCTCTGTACCACTGTGCTATCAGGTTAGAACTGTGTGTTTTCAGTCAATAAACCCACCATCTTATGGGAAATGTACAGTGGGACTGTGTATATACCCATATTTGTACACATATATGACTATAAACAGTGTGTGTGTGTGTGTGTGTGTGTATAATTACAATTATACATATATATGTATATATAGTAAAAATATCTCACAGCAACAAAATTCACCCTGGAATATCATGAAACATATTTGAGGAGGCCTAGGGCAGAAGCAAATATTTCCTCCACATTACAATTCTGTTCCTCGGTTAACAGTCTGTCCCCACTATCCTGGGGCTCATTCCCTAACAGAACCATGGATCATCACTAGAGCAAGTCCTGATCAGCCAGGCAGGTGGAGCATCATTGGCATTTGACCAGAGACCATGAGTACTTCATTTTATCTGAATCCAGGGAGATGGTTTATTCTTACTGTGCACAACTTCCAATCTTCTAAAACACGTGTGAGATATCCATGAGGCAAGATGTTGCTAACATGAAAAAAGCAAAGTATATACTCAAAGTGCCTACCAAAAGCAAACCTCTAAGCTGGCAACCTGGCCTTCGCCTGTAATCCAAGCAGCTCAGGAGGCTGAGGCAGAAGGATCACAAGTCAGAGGCCTGTGTTGATGACTTAATGAAATCCTGTCTCAAAATATAAAATAGAAAGAACTTGGGATGTAGCACAGTGCTAGAGCAACTCTGGTTTAATCCTTAGAACAAAACAAAAGAGGCTACACTCTGTCTGTGAGTTCCTTAAATATATACCTATTCAAATCAATGTGGTTCTTCTCTTACATTCCTTACGAATAGTTATTCACTGTAGTCTTAAAGGTTGGACTACACAGTATATGAAGTTCTAAACTCTCTATGCATGTTTCTTCATCAGAACAGAAATAAAAATAATATATAACCAATGCATTCGTTGTGATTATTAGGTAAATTCAAGAATAGTGACTGGTAATTTATAAACCACAGTACATGTTAGCTACTATTATCATTGAAAATAGATGTTTATAAATCTTGCTATTATGTCGATGGGGTAAGAAGATTCAAAGAAACATTACATAAATAAGATTTTTGTCCTCTCTTTTGTGATGGGGAATGATCTGCTCAATGATAATTGGGGATACTTTCCAACTAATAGCCCAGTAAAGAGAGTACCCATTTTTACTCTGGTAAAAGGAGAGTGAGGACATCTCCAAATAGCACAGGTTTGAAATGGTTTCAGGAGCTGAAGTTGCCTAGCCTAGAGTGATCTACAGATATTGAAGGGCTGACATGGGGATCAATATTATATTTATTCCATTTGGATCCAGAGGACATAACCCATGACCAGCTGGGTAGAGGTTATAAGCAGATTCGAATTCAACAACAATGAACTTTCTAATCATTAGAATTGGATAATAAGAAATGGACACTTCACAAAGCAATTCTACCAATGAACATACTATATGACCTTAAGCATGCAACTTATACTCTCTCTCCTTCTGTGATGTTATGATTTTTTCTGGTAAATGGATGGATCTGGAGACTATCATGCTATGTGAAATAAGCCAGTCCCCCCAAAACAAAGTTCTAACATATGTGGATGCTAACACACAACAAGGGGGTAAGGGGAAGAATAGAAGTGGCTTAGACAAAAGGGAAAGGGAAGGGAGGAGGGATAGGAATAGTAAAGACAGTGGAATGAATTGGACATAACTTTCCTATGTTCCTATAAGAATACACCACCAGTGAATCTCCACATCGTGTACAACCACAAGAATGGGATCCTAATTAGAATAAGTTATACTTCATGTATGTATGATATGTCAAAATGCCCTCTACTGTCATGTTTATCTAAAAAGAACAAATAAAACAATTTGGTCTACATTTAAAACAAAATGGGGATTATTGTATCTATTTTTGAGGGATATTGTGAAGACTGAATGAGTTAATATGTTGCACATCCTTTTGAAGAGTGCTGGAAAATATTTGGTAACTGTTAGAGGCTAGCCAATTGTGAAGGTGGGGTAGGGCAGATCCTTTACATAATACAGAAATCAAATCAGTTATCAAGCAACTTGGCCCACTCTTAGTCCTTATCATTGTTACGAGGACTGTGATATTATAAACTGTCACTTGGAGTTTCATTTGTAAGTCCCTCAGCAGAAATATTCTCAGTGGTCTCATTTCTTATTTGCATAAACAGTCCTGTGTGTATATTTTGGAGATCCCCACCACGTCCAGACCAACAGTGAGCCTTCAATAAATACATGCGGTGCAGACATCTTTAGTGGTACCTTCTCATAGAAAGTATATCGATTTATGTTCTATAATTCCAAATATCACCACATCCTTCTGCAATCGGGATCTGTACAAGTCATAGTCTAGCTGGCTTCCAGACAGTCATTGTAAATTTGTTTCAAATTCAACAGTCTTTGCAATTTAACTTGATTAAATACAGTGCAGATTTAATTGGAACTTAGCTGCAAATTAAGAGCTAAGAATCCATAGAATTGACTGCTCTTTAAATATAGTTTAGCTCAGAAAGCTAATAGTTCTTTTATGGAGATGCCATGCTGGGTAGACATTAAATTGTGGTTCAAATAGCAGAACAAACAAATAGTGTGTGGGCCTCTGAGTATTTATTGTTATTATGCTATATGAGTAATAAGTAAAACTTGAGAACATTAGTCATTATTGGCTTGCGTACTTCCTAAGCAGTCAGTCCGGGAGCCAGGATAAACAAGCCCCAGGGTGCTCTCTTTTTTCTTGCATGGGCTCATACATGAGGAATAGGGGAGAATTATTCCTTCTCTAGACATTTGGTACTGTTCATTTACATATATTTGCTGTTTTTTGTTATTCAGAAATCTGGGGCATTGTGGGTATCTGAAATTCAGCTCCTAGAAGGAGCTGAAAGAAAATGGCACATTTGTCTGTGTGTCAGGCTGACCACTATGATATACTTCTTTTCCTCGGAGGGTGGGGACATAAAGAACTTCATGGTACAATTTCACATAAAAACCACTGAAAATATCTGGGTTGAAAAGAGAGGAGAAAGGAGTTTCCTTTTCCCCCCTGTTGGCTTTGGAGCATCTTCTTAAAAATGTTTTTATTGAGACATTTTTTGAATAGATAAGGAGGGTCTTGGGAAGGCCTTTCAAAAGAGGAAAGACATGATGGCATTTTTTTTTTCTGGAAAGTTCACGCTGATAGCACCATGAAAAGTGGACCAGAAGGGAAAGTAAACTGGTGAAGAGAAATAAAATCCGACTGAAATAATTCAGGTGTAGGATGAAGAGGCTTTAATCTAAAAACTGGCAATGAGGCAAAGACCAAATTCCAGATAACAGACCAGAGGTAGAAGCAGAAGGATTTATTGGCCTCTTGGTTGTATGTAATGAAGAGGAAAGAGGAGCTAAGATTAATCATAATGTTTTGAGAATTGCGTGAATGATGACACCATCAAATGGAATTTAGGAAGAGAAGAAAAAGAGAATAGGCCTAAGAGAAAGATGCATTTTGTTTTTGGACATGCTGTGTTTGAGGTTTATGTCTGGCTCCTTAAATATGGTTTAGTTCAGCAAGCTAACAGTCCCACGAAGCCATCTGGAAATATGGGTCCATATGTCACAACTGAGATACGATTTGGAAGTCATTTGAACATAATGTCGCAACTTTTTCCCAGCTTCCATGAACATATTCTAAACATCTATATAAAATACAAAAAATAGTTTACTTCCTCATATAAAGTACCTGAGATCCTAGAGAAAGTGACATCATTTTGTCCTTCTTCTTCATGTTTTAAGGATGAAATAAAGTCCAGGAAAAATACTCTGTGGTAGGCAGAGTCTCCCCAGATGTCCGTATGCTGATCTCTGGGATTTGTGAATATATTTCCTTATGTGGAAAGGGAAACTTGGCAGTTGTGATTGAGTTGGGGGACTCAGAGGTGGGGACATGATACTGAATTATCTGGGTGGAGCCAGTCTAATCACATGGTCCTGAAAAGCACAGAATCTCTCCTGTCTGTGGTCACAGAGCAATGTGGCCATGGAAGAATGTCCACAGGGATGCAATGCTGCTGATTTTAAGATGGAGGAAGGGACCAAAGAGGATGAAAAAAGCAAGGAAACAGATTCTCCACCAGAGCCCACAGAAAGGAACACAGGCCTGCTAACATCCTGAGTTTAGCCAGTGAAACTTGTGTTGGCCTTCCCACCTAAAACTGTGAGATAATGCGTTTGGTTTGTTTTCAGCCAGCAAGTGAGCATTAAATAGTTATGGAAATAACAGGAAAATGAATATGCCTCAATCAAAAAGTTTTAGCACTTGCTGCCAAGGAAAAAAAAATTTGTTCTGTATCACCATCAATATTTATTATGCTCCTACCCCTGAATGACATGTATCACATCTAAATTTGGTTTCCTCAAAATCAAAGTTATCTAACTTGATGGATAATGGTAAAGATGAAATGTCACAAGACTATTCACTAAAATAAATTTGCCCCAGATCTTGTCAATATTTAGACACAATGACTTTTGCATTTAGTTTTCTGTAGGATTGAGATAAGGATTTGCATATAGACTTTGGTAGGAGTTTGGGTTTGTTTGTTCCTGAAAATTCCACCAAGTTGCAGTATTAGAGGAACACAGAGAATAATACTTTCTGCTTTGGTTATTTTTTTTATTATTTATTTTTTTATTTCTACATGAACATAATACCTTTATCTATCTATCTATCTATCTATCTATCTATCTATCTATCTATCTATCTATCTCTCTATCTATCTATTTATTTTTATGTGGTGCAGAGGCTTAGAACCCAGTGCCTCACACATGCTAGGCAAGTGCTCTACCACTGAGCCATAAACACATTCCTCTGCTTCATTTATTGACCTCCATTTTAGGCTACAGCCTTAGGATACGTTAACACAGTTTAATCCTGAGAGAAAGCCCTGCCACTGCAGCTTACTATTGACCCTAAAGACCACAGGCCATGCACTTGTCTGCCCCAAAGCTGGTGAACTCAATATCCCCTTCTCCTCAAGCCTACAGGCAGCAAGACCTCAAGTGCAGAACTTTCAAGGTACCTCTTCAATGCCCATCTTCCCCTAGTGGCTACTGTCTTCTGAGGAAGAAAAAGATCTTCAGCTCCATGGAATTATGTCTTCAGAGAAAATCTACCCTTGCATCAGGAATTAAAGTGCCTCTGTGTTGTTACTGAAATGCCAGATCATTCTAAAATTAACCTTTGATGAGCATTCTTGAGTCTGACCCAGATAACCTATTGGAAACACAAAGAAGTAAAGGGCTTAAGGTACAGGACATAGGTCCAGGCATTGCTGCCACAGAGGGAGGATAGAGCCCTCAGCAGTGACCCTGCCCATAGGCCGTGCTTAGAATAGTGCTGGGTAATATTGGTGGTAATTAATAAGCATTATGAAGCTTAGTTTTTATCTTTATTGTTACCTGCTTTATATAGGTAGGATTAATTTATATAATTTCCATGGAGTCAAGAAAAAGTGTCTGCATCCATGGTAGATGCTCAATACCTCTTTGTGAATTGAATACATGAATAAATTTATGAAGTAACTTTTCTTTTGACTATTAGAAGTGCTTTATAATGCATCTTGGAAAATTGTCCTTCAGACAAGAACTATTCACAGAGGATCTTCTGTATGTCCTGCATTTCCCCAAGTTTCTGGGACTCTGAACCCCACGAAGCAGACAAAGGATCTACTCCATGACTTGAAGTCCAGTTCTAGACAACTTAGTTTCTTCCAGTCTTGTTTTCTCACTTAGCAAATAAGGACACAGAATCCCAGAAAAAGCAAGGAATTTCCAGGAGGTGGTCACTGATAAATGTGCCGTTTTTAGGATTCATGTATTAAGGCCCCATTTAGTGTGGGAGGCAATAAAACTTAGTGGAAAGAGCTTGGCTCTCAAGTTAGATAAAACCCAACTCTGCTACATGCCAATTGTGCCACTGGATAGTGACATAGTTAAATCCTCTTGGCTTTGATTCTTCATCTGTACTATGAAATTTCAGCTTATGCCTCCCGAGTAAGAGTCAATCTTTTCTGTGTTGCAGCAGTTACTGACAGACGGCTGAGACACACACATGTCCTGCATGATGACTTCATTGTTCTTAATTGATTTTATTATAGATATTTAATAATGTGTAGATTTTCTATAAAATTTAGATTTCTGGGTTTTTTTTTTTTTTTTGGTTTTTTTTGAAAGGTCAGAAGGTCAGGCAGCCATGTTTAGCTGAAATGAAAAGCTGCCCCTGGGATGAACAATGACCCTTTCAATGTGCCATAGTCCCCACCTTCTCAATTACTGTTTACACCTGTCCCGCTTTGCTTATTGATTTACCTGCCTGACCTCTGTAGACAGGTAAGTCTGCAACACCTGCTATAAAGGTGAGGTCTCTGTATATAGAGGAACATTATCATAAACAATCAGGGTGTTTCCCTTCCTGGGTAATTCACACCAGAATTCTGTTTGTTTGTATCTGTTGTGAAAATGCAGAACATGTTTTCTCCAAACAGACACCTTTCCCTGTTGGGTTCAGAAGAGAGTTAGGAGACACAGAGATCATAAAATGAAGATGTGGCTTTATAGACCTGACAACATCAATGTTATAACTACCATCATCTCCTGCACTTCAGTATAAATTCATAAAAGAAGACAGGAGGGAGAGGAGAATGTGAATTCGACCCTGAGACTCCAGGGGCTGTTGAACAGTGGTGGGCAGGTTGGAATTTCATGAAGAAGGGCGACTTGGCAGACCACTTCCTGTCCTTCCTTCCTGGGGCCAACAGGAATCCTATTTATAGCTGAACTCTCAGAACCCCTGCATGTTACATCAGTAACTGAGAAGCCCACAGGGCTGAGTGCAGGAAGCAGCTTTCTAGACACCCGGACTTGAGAGCTGCATGCTGCAATGAAATGAGCCCTCGGCTGGCAACGGGAAATCTGAAGTCCTCATTCTGGCTCTTGATTTGTCACTGATAATTTGTGTCTCCTCTGTCAAATGTCTAGCTCAAATTAGGGGGTTTTCATCCACCTACCTTACCAGGAGCTGTTAGGAGCATCCAATAAGACAACTGACATGGGGGAGCACCCTGGATACTATAAAAAGAGCATTAAGATGTGTTCCTCTTACTAGGCATGTGATCGCCTGTGAGAATCTGTGCTCAAGAAACGAAATTTAGGGTCAGGGGCCATCAGGTGATGGAGCATGCATCAGGGTTCATGACTACAGCATCTGGGAGTACCGGTGTATGCGCTGAGGGTGATCGTTGCAGAATATTTTTACCCGATATTTGCAGAGAGTATAACAAGGCACCATGTTCTAAGAAAGAGTTAATGAGGAATTGGAAGTTGACTTTGAAGTGCATGCATTACTCCACTCCACAAGGGTCCTTGCTTGGAAGAAGCTTGGCATACAGAAAGAGCCTATCAGGAAGATGCTCACCAAAGGGGAGAAAAGATAGCACTTGGAAAAACTGGACCAGGTAACGGTGCAGTGTTAATAGTTTAAAAGTGATGAATTTTAATCTTGAATGTCCTGTGAAGGCCTATGTGTTAAAGGCTTAATCCTCAGGATGGTGCCACTGGAATTCAATGAAACCTTTAAGAAGTGTGACCCAGTGTGAGGTCCTTAGGTTATAGGGGGGCCTATCCTTAAAGTGGGTAGAGGGACTCTAGCCCTTTCTCACTTTCTTTGGCTCTCTAGCTATGATTTGAGCAGGTTTGCTTCACCATATGTTCTCACCATTATGTGCTGTCTTATCATAAGCCCAGAGTAGTAGGGCCAACTGATCATGGACTGAAATCTCCAAAACCCTGAACCAAAACAACTCTTTTCTCTTTATAAGTTGATTATCTCAGGTATTTTGTTATAATGACAAAAACTGACTCATATGAAATTCATTTACTGTATCCTGTAAGATATTTGGAGGATGAAGGGATTTGAAACCACTCATATCAATGATGAGTAGCCTGAAAAAGGGAAGAAGATAGAAAGATAATTTTAAAAGTGACTCTTCCTATGGAAGAAGGCTTTGACTTCATATAAATTTATATTTAAAATCAATGGTAGAAGTTACAAGATTACTGACCTTTCCTTGTTTACTCATTCATTGTTCTTCATTTATCCCAAATAGCAATTAAAAGCACAAACTCAGAGCTACACACTTGCATTAAAGTTCAACTTTGTCACTAACTAGCTATCACTTTAAGCAATTTGCTTAACCTTTCTAAACCTCTAGTTTTATTATTATTCTGCAAAAGTAAGGATAAAAATAGTATGACAAAAGGCTATTTTGAGAACTCAATGAGTCATTACAGGGAAGATTATTAATGCAGAACTCGACATATACTAAGCACTCGATAAGGGTTAGCTATAATTATCATCATTATCATCACCATCATCATCATCATTAAGCTGGGGTTATAAAAATAATTAAGGCACAGGTCTTTCCAATCTAGAAGTTAATGGATATACATAACAATAATACTGGAATAGAAAACTCTGAAACTCAGCAGTTCTTCTTGTGCAAAGAATGACCAATTACCTGGAAGACAGAGCAGAAAGGAATCGAACTTTAGAAAGCTTCGTGGATTGAATAATCTTTTAGGTCCCTCGAACCCCAAGAGTTCCCTGATTCTAAATTTCTTCCTGGAGACTTCGTTGCATATCTACATCCTAATCCATAGCAGACAATGCAGGGGGGCATGGAGTGCGAATGCAGCCCTGAGTGAAAGTGCAAAGTCAAAGCCAAGCTTCGCAGCAGCCTCTCCTCTTGTCCTGCACTTCAGTCTGTGTCTCAAGGCATGATCTCCTTGTCAAACAGGGTCCAGCTCCAACTCCTTTTACCCTGGTGAGTACATGAGGGTCTCAAGAGCCTCTAAATGGTCTTAAACATGCCTGCAAAATTTCATACCTACCATTTGTTGTTTTACTTTAAAATAATAGGGTGACATTGTGCTTGGAACAACATTTGATGAATGTATTCCTTGAAACTTTTCTCACCAAAAACTCACTTAGAAAAGAAAGTCTGAATTGAGGAATGTAGCTTGATTCTGGGTTACTGCCTGATGTGAAGTTTTGCCCTTTGTCTGTGACTCATCCTTGGAAGTTATGACCATCAGTGTCACATTAACTTCAGACGCACAAGAAAACTGCAAAGGAGTTGCCTTTGAGCTCATCAACCCAGAAATGCCTTCAACATGCAACCAACGTGCAAACTCAAATTATGCAGGAATGAACAGACCTCTTTCCTTTTGCTGGCTGTCCAATTATTTGGAAACACATGAATTGGAATTTAAAAATGTGAAATACTTTTATTACATTTGTAATTGGAAATAAACTTTATTTAATTTGTAATAGATGTAATTGACTTCATTTTATATTTAATAACCACAAGAAATCCTGTTAAGAAACCCCATAACATACACACAGACTGAATCAAATAGTTCAGCATTTGTTTCAACATAATCCTTCAGGGTTTATCATGCTTTGTGAATGTTGGTTTTGATTCCCAACCTACATAAGAGGCGTCTTAAAGGTGGGAATCATTATATCATCCCTTGAAATTCATTCCATCATTCTCATAATATTCAACAATTATGCACCATGTTTTATGAGCCAGACACTGGGATAAAAATCTTTATATGCACTCTCTTATTTAATATAATCTTTACCACAAGTGCTGAAATAGTTATTATTATATCCATTTTACAAAGAAAGAAATGGAGGCTCATAGAAGCTAAGTACTTTAGCCAATATAAGATTGCTTCTAAATTGCAGGCTGGAGATGTAGCTCAGTGGTACAGCAGTTGCTTAGCATGTACCAGGTTCAATTCTCACTATTGCTAAAAAGAAAAATATATAAATAAGCAAAAGATAGCTCATTAATCATAAACCTAGGATTTAAATTCAGGTCTGTGGGGTCTGTGGTATCTGTGGGATTCAAAGACCCTTTTTTCCTAATTTGTTCTGCTGCCCCCATCCCTTGCTGGACACAGAATTAAGTCTTCTATAAATAATTGAGTGAGGATAAACCAGGCAGTTTTATTGAAAGAAAACCTACCATGGTCCATTCCACTGGTTTATTGAGCAAGTTACAATAAACATGAGGAGCCTTTGTGATGCTGTTTCTTATAAGCCTAGGATTTAGATTTAAAAAATAGTTTAGATCTGTATGCATAAGAAATCTTCATTTAGAAAAGTTTACAAATTGGACAAGGTAAAGAAGTAAATGTTTACATGGGCTGGGGGTATGGCTCAGTGATACAGTGCTTGCCTAGCATAATACACCCTGGAAGGGGGGGTTTCTCCCAGAACTGGGGGGGGGAGAAAGAAAAAAAGAAATTACATTTGCTCAAATAAAAATATCCCATACAGTTTTGTGTGAGTAGGGTTGAGACTCGAATGCAATGTGTTGGAATGCATTTGGGATTGAGACGTAGTAAAATAGATGGTGGGGATGGGGAGATTTATTTACAGATTATGCTCCTTAATTCTATTATCTTTTCTCCTTTTTGTACAGAAGAAAATTTAAAAAAAAGAAAGAAAAGCTAAAATGGAACCGCAGATTGTTCTATGCTGCTTTGTACTCTCAGAGCAAATTTGTATGCATACTTTGAATACAATTTAGTCAAAGCCTATGAAATATGGCCAAGTTTATAACACTCTGAGTCTCTATATATTGACTTATCTCCTTTTTGTGTTAAACACAATAAAAAAACTTTCTAGCCTTATATTTGGATGTGTTGAGTAGGCTAGTTTTTAAATCTTGCAAGCAGTACTTTTCAAATTATTTTGAAACCCTTTTTAAAACACTCAAAAATGAAAATTGGGCGGGGACAGGAAGATTCTAAAGCATTGTCCTTGACTTGCACATTTCCAGAGTTTTTGATGCTGTTATCTGGTATTTGGCCCACTCTGAAAGGTCAAGGGATCCTCTGGATTATAGCCCCTTTGCCAGCAGCATCCATGTCTAGCACAATGTTTTAAGTGTCTAGAAAGAGATGCATAAAAAGAAAATAATTGGGGGGGGGAGTAATTTTTAGAAATAAAATTGAAAATTAAACAAAACACAATGAGGAAAAAATCAGGGGAAAGGAAAATGATAAAAGTGACTGGTATCATCTGTCTTTCCTTTGTGAGGACAAAATGTGGGAGAGATAGTCTGTCTGGAGAACTAGCCTCAATTGGGAATTTAAGCTGAATTTCATGCGGAATTATTATATTCTGGGCCTGAGAAAATGTGGCTTCAACAACCTTCCAGTCCTACCTTCCTATAAGAAGCTCTAGCATCTCTTTATGAACTATGAAAGTCTCACTATAAGTATCATGAGAGAGGCCCTTGATTCAATTCTAAAGACAAAAAAAGAGTCTTAACAATAAACCTATAGATTTTACATTTAATATTCATAGTTTTGACCATTGAAAAGAAAAGATCCATGATATGTAGAAGATATTCTGCCAAGAATCTTAATTGAGAGTTCGAAGTTGGCAGACAAAATTTCATTCAATCACTCTTCATTCATTTCAAAAATATTTATTGATTATGCATTAAGTCCCAGGTCATATACATGGCACTGAGGTTGCATTGATGTCCCTCCCCTGCTAGTGAGGGATAACTATCAATAAGTGGGCATTGATTATGCAGTGATGAGATGCAGATAGGAAAAGTATAAAGTTCTGAGAATACACTGGGTAGGGTACCAACTCATCCATGAAGGTGCCCTTGTGAGTGAGGTGACATGCTTGATGTCAGCAGCCTCACTGAAACTTTGCTGTTCTCTATGGTTAACATATTTGAAATGAAATAATTTCTTAAAACTGTCTCCATATATGTGTACATGCATGTAAAAAATGATCCTGAACAAAAAGACAACTAATCCCATTGTAGTCCTTTAATATTTGGGGATGCATGTAACTCTTTATTTCTTTAAATTTTTATTTCTTTCTTTCAGACATGACAATAGTGGAATGCATTACATTCATTATTATCCATTCACAGCACAATTTTTCATAACTCTGTATATAAAGCATGTTCACACCAAATTAGATGCATGTAACTCTTTTTGTATCTTCACAAATGTCTTGTGTTTAATTTTCAGCTATAAGAATCTCTTGGAGCTTGGTCATTGCACGTCCCTATGGATACCCTGAACTAAGTTCGACATTTGGCCAGCCCCTGGTACTTTTATGTAACTGATTGATGATGTTGTGTATGCCTGGAGAAGAGGTCATGCTGTACATGTTAAGACTTGTCAGGATTGTTCACCATGGTTCAAGATGTACCTGGTTTCATTGTTGAGGACCTGAGTTTTGGTTACCATAGCTAGTTATAAAGGAATATGTGTTCAACATGAACAGCACTCAATACAAGCCTCAGACCCTGAAACTAGAATGAATTTCCCTAGCAGGGACAATTTGCACATGTCCCTGTAGTTTATTTCTATTTAAGAAAACATACCCTGTGTAGCCACAGATGGGGAAGGACTCTGAAGCCAGTGTCTGACCTCTCTGGAATCCACCCAAGGCAAATCCTTCTCCTACTGCATTTGCTCTTAATCTTTGCTGCAATAAAATTTAGCTGTATGCATAATGAGTTCTAGCAAATCACAGAACTTGATTTCTGTGTGGAACCTCCAAAACAGTAATCCAAAAGATATACTGAATAGCCATTATAAACCAGAGAGTTGTTATAATAGTTAAGGTAGGGTTAGGAAAGATGAAAGAATTAAGTGTACATTTTACCTTATTCTTCTCACCTAGGATAGATAGAAATCTCTTTTGTCTGCTTTAAGTCAAATTCAATCTGCTCTCAACCCTCACTGGTCAAGGAAACTGCAAAAAATCATCTCTGTCATGACTTGCTTGCTGCTTTCTCTCTTACAATGTGGGGATCTTACTCAGTCCAGGTTTCTTGGAAGGGACTCCAACCTTCAATCCACACTGGTTATTGATGACCTACTTGTCCTTTGAAGGTGGATCAGAGAGAAAGGTCCTGCTATTCTCTGCCAGACAAGGGCATTGTTGTGTCTGTTCAGTTAGTGTCCCACCTCCCTACCAAGACACCATTCCCATACGATAGCCTGCCCTCTCATGGGATTGTGGTGTTTGATTTTACTACTTATGGATATTATAGAACTTTGTCTTTAAGAAAACACTTTCCTTCCAAGCAAGAAGCTTCTATTCATTCCAACCCTTAGATTGCATCTGCTTTTGGAAAATTTACCTAATTTGCACAGATAAGAATTTTTGTCAAAAAATAAATACACTTCCTCTTTATGGGGAATCTGGTGGTATCTGCTTTGGGCCCTGTATCACAAAAGCCACCAAATAACTACTTCAGTCAAGATAAAACAAAGGTTTGAGTGTCTTCTTAGAATATAATGGGGGGAGGGACATTCCACCAGTAAAAACAATGCAGAAATAAATCTTCCTGCAAATTATTAGGAAGACTCATTTTCTACCTAATAGTGGCAATTAGTCTGGTAGACAAATTAGTATATGTATATTAGGGTTCTCCAGAAAAGCAAAACCAATAGAAAAAAAATATACATTCACATTGTCTCTTGCTATGCATTAAGGATTGATTTCTATTAGTTGCTAGACAGCCATTTTTAAGGGCAAACTCCTATATATATATATATAGTAGAGGGGAGAAATGGTACCCCTTTAAAATGTGGGTTAATGTGCCTTCAAAGTTGTTTTTCAGGGAAAAAAACTTACAAATAATCACAATCACAATCACAGACTTATCCTTTTTAGGTTATCTAGGGTAAACTTTGCTCATCATAACACTAAGTTCTCTGCCCTGAGGCATTTGTACCACTTTAAAAAAAATCATATAAAGCTTGAACTGAGCATGCTCAGGAATGTGCCTGCCTCTACATGTGATGATGTGTTTTTCCTATGTGAATATAGATAGGTTTCCTCAATAAAAAGCCATTTTTTTTCTTTCTTTCTGCTTTGAGAATTCTCTCTAGTGCTCTCCTTACTTGCTGTAGGTAATAAAGCTCTCTGGGTTCTGTTGTGCTGATTGGCTTTGCATTGACCAAGAGGCAAATCCATTGTATTTGGTAACAAAATTCAAAATCAGTGACCCAGATGTGACATTTCCCTTGAAGGCTCATGAGTTTTGCTGCTCAGCTCTCTTCAGGAGAAGCAGTGGGCAGTGGCAACGTGTCCTAGGCTGACTCTCCTAATTGTTTGCAAGTAGGTCCTGAGCAGGGAAGGGGAAGAAATTTCCTGGGGCTTGGCTCACTGGGCCTGCACTGCACTTATCCTGAGCGAATTTAGCAGTTTCTATGAACCTTTTGTTTGGAAGTTTCCCTAGATATGTGAGTATTACCAGATCCTTGAGTTGTGTTGAGTCTTGGTAACAGAGTGGAGAAAAATTTTATAGGTTAGGGAGCATGCCAGGGTCAACCATCAATCTAGGAGATGGTAGCTTTGTCCTAAGGTCTGGATAGTTGCAAGAAGGATAGTTGCACAGAATCTCCAAACTGAAGGGGAAACAAGTAAGGGTCACCTAGCCATAGAAAGCCTCAGAGGAGATCTGAGAGATTCAAAGAAATCTCTGACTCAGTTGCTGGCAATTTAAGATTTGGAAGATTGGAAGACATTAAACTCCAGGATTCTCCCCCACCAGCACTACCACTGGAGATATCAAAATCCATGGATACTCAAGTTTCTTATATAAAATGGCATAATACTTGCATATAATCTATCCACATTCTCCCATATATTTTAAATCATTTCTAGATTACTTACAATACCTAATACAATGTAAATGCTATAAAAATAGTTGTTATAAAGAGCATTGTAATGTTTTGAACAACCAATAAAAAAAAAGAAAAAAATGTATTGCTTAGAGAATAACTACAATAAAAAAACTGTACATACTCAGTACAAAAGCATTTTGTCCCAATATTTTTGATCTACATTTAACTGAATCTGTGGATGAGAAGCCATGGATACAAAGGGTCACTACATATACATACACACACAAACACACACATACATATTCATATACATATATATGCATACATATTTATGGATTTGGTTCATGTGATAATAGATAATGATCTGCTGTCTGTAAGCTGGAAATCCATAAAGGTGTCGGTGTAATTCAGAATCCAGAGGCCTGAGACACAGGGGAACCTATGATTCCAGTCCAGTGGCAGAAGATGAGATATGTCATTTCCAACAGTGAGTCAGGGGAAAGCGAGGAGATGCCTTCTTCCTCTGCCTTTTGTTCTGTTTACTTTCATAATGGATTGGATGATGATGCCTGACCACATTGAGGGACGCAATCTGCTTTACTAAATCCTCCCATTCGAATTCTAATCTTATCTGAAACACTCACAGACACACTAAGAAACAATGTTTAATCTGAGCACCCCAGAGCCTACTTACATTGACACATTAAAATGAGTCATCAGGCTATAGTACAAGGTAAAGTAATGCAAGTATTATAATAAAGGTGCATGTAGATAAAACAGCATGGGGGATGAAGGCATTTGGGAATATTGTCTACCTAAAGCCATGTTGGGCCTGAATGGGAGGCTGGACTTGGACCAGAAAGACCATTCATTGCCATTGTCCTAATTCACCCAAGAACCCCCAGCTCAAATCACAACACCAGAAACATAATTACTATCAATTAAAGCCAATGGTTTATTTCCCCAAAGGCTTGATCCAAAGAACATCTTTATAAATGGGCAACATAGAAAGAATGCTAATTGGATTTTATCTTCACAGAGGACATAATGCAGAAAGATATCAAGTATGAAGAAGATTTCTGTCCAACATTAGGATCTTTTTTGATGTCCATATGTTTGGCTATTTGCGGGGTCAATGGGAAATGTTTTTCAACACTGATTCTTGAAGCACGCTTAGACTCACATGGATAGGACATGTGGGAGAGTTGAACAGACATCAACAGTGGGGTCAGAGAAAACTGCATCCTGCTGGTGGCATTGGGCAGATTTGCCCCTCTGAACCTCAGGTTCTCACATAAAACAAAGACCACTCTTCCTATTTTCAAAGGTGTTGTGAAGTGTAGAAGTGATATCTAACACATAGTGGGCACCCTATAAATTATAGATAATTTCCTCTTTAGGATGACACATGTGATTTCCTATATGGGCACAAGGCACTGGGCTAGACTTTCTCTAGGAACCTCCTCTAGGCCTAAGATTTTAGCTCTTGCTGATCCTACCGTTCTTGTTCCTTGACACTACCCAAATTCTCACATGCCCATCATGGGCACAGTGATAAAGGTTGTTCCCAGCAATGTGTTATTTACTCTCTACTGATGCACATTCCCTTTAGCCACCCACTGCCACCATTAGCTTGTCTGAATTTCCTAGACACTGCTTATGTCCCTTTTCCCCTCCACTCTATTATCTGAGTCCTATTTCCTGTGAACAATCATTCACTTAAATAGGTGGCACAGGGCCAATTTGATTAAATCATCTGTTCCACTGTTCTAATGAGTGCTAATGGGTAAACCTCCCAGGTAGGTGAACATTAGACAGCAGAACATCCCAGGTAGTAGAAGTTAAGCTCAATGCCAAGAGACATCTTCACTCTAGGAGCACAGAGTATCATAAGATATTGGGAAGCCATGGCCCTGCTCAAGTGTACACTTGTGCTGCTATCTGTTATGTCTACTAGAGGTTAACCTGGCAAATACTCCTGATGCTGTTTCGGGGACAGCCAGTCAGAGCCATGGAGGAAGCGCTGCAAGCCAGCCAAAGTGAGGCCAGATGGAAAGGACCAGGATCTTCTTCATTCTGAGACCATTTTCTTAGTTCTAGAGCTTTAGATGTTCAGAATGATGGAGATTACAGGAAGTTTGGAAAGAATCTTTGGAAGTTTATCACTTCATTTTTTTCTGATGCTGAAGCTCAGCGAAGTGAAGTGGTTTGCTAGGCCTCAGAGCTGGTTAAAGTTGTCTGAAACTCAGATTTTCTACCTCCTGACTCATACATCAGAACACTTATCTGCACCAATTTAATTCATGTGTGGACGAGTGTGTGTGTGTGTGTGTGTGTGTGTGTGTGTGTGTGTGCAGAACTTTTGTACATTTTATTTGTTCTAGAAGAAGGGGCCCTAGTGGTGGAGGATCAGAAGGCCCTATCTTTAAATCATATTCTTCTACCAAGAATCTAGTGACCCTAAATTAATTGCCTAGACCTACATGTGCCTGTCTGTAAAGTAAGTAGACTTATACCCCACATTGATCTATGCTACTGAGCTGTCATTGAGAGTAGATGGGAGTGTCCTGTCCATTTAAAAAAAAATGCTATAAGAAAGTAGTCAAAAAAGGAAAGAAGAAAAGAGCTTATAAAATCCAAGTTCATACCTCCACACAAGCTATTCTAATTTATCATCCTTCTCAGATTCAGAAGCTATGGCTGGTGGTTCCCTGCCTAGTGCTAACCATAGAACATGGGGACAGACAACCTCTGCACCTTCTGCCACCTAAAGCACCCAGGTCCTAAACCTAAGCATCTGAATGGACTCAGGAAAATAACAACACACTGAAGGGGGATCTGATAAGAAAGGAAGAACAAGCACAACATCCAAATGATAGTCCTAATGAAATAGATGAGCTGAATGGATGGAATGGATGTCAATCTAGGAAGTGGGTGGGGCGAAAGTGAGAGAGAAATAAGAGGAGATGGAGGAGAACAGAGGAAGGAGGAAGAAACAACATGAGAATTTAGGAGATTCAAATCCACAGTTGAGAGTCAAACTAATGACATGGAAGTTCAAGTTGAAGGAACATTCTAAAACCCAGGGCAAATATCCCAAACTCACCACTAGAACTATAATGGGTCTGAAGTATAATTTCCTTGGGGGGACACCACACACAGCTCGATGCCCTATCTGCTTTGCAGCACCTCAAAACTCTAGCCACTGTAACCAACTCCAAGGGAACCTGACTCAGGTTCTGACTGTGGCTTTCAGCCTTTGCATCATCCTGCATCTTGAAGATCGTCATTCTCTCCTTCTTTGCGCTGGGTGAGCACGCTGCTGGCATCTGTGTGTCAGCCACAGGAGCTCCTGAGGAGGGCAAGGAAATATGTGGAAAGGGGCAAGTAGGGGGTGTGGATTCCTGAGCAAGATTTTTTCAGGAACTTCTTTTCTAGGAAACTAATGAGAGCATCACTTGCCAGTCCACTGGGTCACAAGACTTTCTTCTTCAAGTTCAATTATTCAAACTATAAGATCCCAAGACAGACCTCCAGTGCCCCTCCAGGGGAGGCTCAGGGTGAGCAAGTGTTGTGAACAACTTCGCTTGTGGCCATGGACCCGTGGACCTGGCACAGGCACAAGCTGGCTCCATTCCAGTACCATGTGACACCAGCAGGGTTACTCACTTGGTTGCCCTCCAGCAGGGGCAGCTGGGGACACCTCCCTAGACTGACTACAGCGTTTATCACTGGAATGACTCAGCCCGAGCCTTCCTCTGCCTGAAAAGGGAATTTGAGTCCTGGGCTGGGGGTGTGGAAGTTGTTGATTAGACCCATCTATGGTTGAGAGAGCACAGAGATGGCGCCTCACCTGGGAAACATGAAGGATGGGGTGAGCAAAGCTCAAGTCAGTGACTGTAAAACTCACATGAGGCTTGGATGACAGGCAGGGCTCTGCTTCCAGAACCCCAAGGAAGATCCTACTCAGCTGCCTAACAATAACATTTTCAATTCAGATTTCCACTCATTCCATCTCACTGATTTCACTCTTATCTTTATTTTGTCTTTGTCATTTCTGGGGCTTGTCAATGACTCAACCCTGAATAGAGGCATGATACAGTATAGGCTTAGGATGGGTTCTGGCTGGCTTCTTGGTCAAGGATAAATTTATTCTCTTTTCCAAACAGGTTAATCCATCCAGTCTATAAAGCTGTGCCTACTGCTCGGTGATATTTCTGTCATTGGTAAGTGTTGGTTTCATTTATCCAAGAGAATCATATACTCCTTAAAAGCACTCACTTCCTCTTATAGCTCTAATTCCCCATGGCATTCGGTACTGTGATAAGCACACGTGGTGGATACTGACTCAACACTCCATGCTTGGTCGGTCTCAATCTTAAATACCCAAGGGAAAAGGAGTTTCAACAGCTTTACCAGTCATTTGCTAAGCCCGAGGTCTCAATCCATTTAAAAAGAGCTTTTGACAGAAAACGAAAGCCTTTATTCTACTCACCACCTCTTACTCAATTTCACAAACAACATCTGTAGTTTAATTGGTTAATTTCCATCTGCTGCCCTTCTTGTTAACTCTGAGGTGTCCAATGTTACCATTAAAATTGTTCCTAGATGTTCACAGTTAAAAAAAAAAAAACTGTTGTTGTATAATGCTTGATTACTCATTAGAGTGATTTCACAGGTATTTGGATATAATCCATCCCCTTCTGTGACAGACACAAATGCACCTCTCAGATCTCTGACTTTCAGGAGCATAATTGACTCAGAGCATGGATGGGCTCTGAAATTCATCACCTGTTTGCCATGTGGTCTGATCGCCTCTTCAGCCACTCCCTACTCCTGGATGATTTTTTTTTTTTTCTCACAGATGTTTTACCTAAACTATGTCCTTGCATATATTATTCTGTTTTCCCATCTGTTTATCAGAGGACCTGCTCTTTCCAGCCTGGCCATGGTGGCCCTTATTCTCTGTTTCCATCTTCCCCTGGATAGCTCTCCAACAGAGGACTCACCACACTTTATTACATTGTCTCCCTAGCACAGCTGAATCAGCAACCATAATGGAACGGGCTGAATGCTGGAAGTTCTGGGAGAGAGTGATTCATTTCACTGGAGAGTTGAGTGAGCGGTGAAAGAGTCAAGGAGGGTTTCACATACCAGGTGTTTCCAGCTGTGCCTTAAACGACTTGAGAATACAGACTAAGAGTATGATAGTGGGCATTTGTTAAGGAGGCAGCATCCTGGGGAAAATGATGATCATTTAGAGCCTGATGAATAGGTTGGTATGACCACAACATTAAGTATTGCAACCTAGCAGCCAGATTGTGAATGCCATGGTAAGTAGTTTTGAGTTTATGCTGTGTATCATGATTCTCACTTAAAAAAAAAAAAAAAAAAAAAAACAAAAAAAAAAAACTTCTTATGGGATGAGCAAATGAATCTTCCCCGTTATATAATTTTTTCAAGGTGAGTGGTGTCAACTTTAACAATTACCCTGACTTGTATAGTCCAGGACAATACCTTTAGTCCTATATGGCTATATCGATTTCAGTGTTGATTAAATTTAAAATTCAGTTCCTCAGTCATACTAAACACATTTCAGGGGCTCAAGAGCCACATGTGGCTACTGCTACCCCCTGCAGGACAACACAGAAGAGAGTGGGAGCAGGTGGGGATGAGGAAGGAGAGGGAAGGTGGTTTCCAGGAGTGGATATGACAGCTGAAAGTGGAGGAGAGGTGTCTAAGCCTGAGTCTTGTCCTTCTTAATCAAGAGTTTTTGACACCTGGTATTTCTCCTTCCCCAGCTTCCTGGAGAGGGGTGATAGTAGTCTCATTTGTAGCCAGATCCTCATCTAGTAGGGCTGGCAGTGAAACATACTGCAAAGAATTCAGGACCCAAGTTGAGAGAATTTAGATTTGAATCCAGCCCTGCTATTTAGGAGCTGAAGAGTTTAGGCAAGTCGTTCACTGTTGCTGCATCTTAATTTTCTTGTTTATAAAATGAAGATGAACCAATTTCCATCAAGTTCACAGTTTTAATAAAATAGAAACATTTTAAAATCAGACTGGCAATACATATATATATGTACATTTTTATTGTTTCTTTTTTTTGCATAAAGAACATTTTTTAAAAATTTTTTTGACCCTATACAGTCCCCACTTAAGATGGTTCGGCTTACATTTTTTGACTTTCTGATGGTGTGAAAGCAATACAAATTCAGTAGAAACTGCATTTGAATTTGAATTTTTGATCTTTTCCTGAGCTAACAATATGCAGTACCATATACTCTCAAGATGCTGGATAGTAGCAGCACAAACAGCAGCTCCCTGGTAAGCCAGGTGACCATAAAGGGAAACTGACACTCTGCTGTACGCTGTGTTGATAAACTAGGATGTTCAGTAGGTTAGATATATTAAATGCATTTCCACTTAGCATATTTTCAACTTGCAATGGGTTTTTATCAGGACAAAAACCCTTCATAAATTGAGGTGCATCTGTCATTGTAAGATAATACATGATTATTGTAAACGATTCGAAAAAAGAAATAGCAGAAAGAAGATTAAGAGGCAAAAAGCTCTTAGAAAATAAAAGCTTTTACTTCCAAAGGAGTTTTACAAGTGAGTCTGAATTTTAAAAATCAGACTTCAGTCTTGGTTGTGCATTAGAATTCTCTGGGAAACTTAAAAATCTTGTCCTTCCTACACCCCAGACCAATTAAATCAGAATCCCTAGGGGTAGGATCCACACATCAATATTTTTTAAAACTCCCCATGTCAATCCAATGTGCAACCACAGTTGAGAATTGCTGTTATAGAGGATGGTTATACAAATACACATATGAAAAGAAAAAAGACACAGATTCACAGGTTACTATTCATGTTGGAAAGAAAGCAGTTATTTAAAATGACTAGCACATGTTCAAAATTATACAAAGATATCAGCCATATTGAAGGTCATGATAAAGCTCTTTGGAAAGAATAAGAGACATAAAGAAACTGACTTAAGGTTTTATTTATTTGTGGAGCTGGATGTGGGCAGGATGACCCTTAAAATGGCAGATATTTCCCCCCCCCTGACTTTTTTGGGCGGTGACACAAACAGACACCCTAAAAAGTGAAAGGATCAGGTTTTACTTTTGCATAAGGAAATGCATAAAGTGCACAATTATAGTCTCTCCAGTGTTTCAAATCTGCTCCTAAGAGATGACCACTGATTTTATAGATGCAATACATATATATGCTTATTTAAATTGTGAATGCATACAGACATATACACACACACACACACACACACACACACATGTATATGGCTTGGAATTTTTACTAAGCAGGTTATCATAGACATTCTTCTATATCAAGACATCAGATCATATCAGTTTTCAATGCATGCATATATACGCTTACAGTTTTAGTATGTAATGAATTATTTGAATATTTCCTATTTGAGATAGTGAGTCCCCTGCAACTATTTCTATTCAAGTAAATATAGCTGGCAACAGACTCACTTATATGTTTATCTTTGGATTTTGTGCAAATGTAGTTAAAGATTAGGACAGGATGTCCCTTAAAGTGGTGGATTTTTTTTGCTTTCCCTCTGACTTTTGGTGGTGACACACACAGACCCCCTAAAAAGGGGTCTAGATATCCTAGATGTGTGATTGCTAGGTTAAAAAGCTGCTGCCAAAATGTCGTCCAAAAAGGCTGCAAAAATTCACGTTTTCTCCCAATGATGTGGAATATATATATATATATATATATATATATATATATATATATATATATATGATTTTTTTGTTTTTCTTCTTTATGGCTAAAACTCCATTGTGTGCAGATAACTACACTTTATCTATTCATCTATTGACAGACAGCTTTGGTTTGCCTACTGTAAATTATGCTGCTATAAACAAGAATATACATATATCACTATACTATGCTTACTTTAATTAATTAGGATGAGTACTAGAAGTAATATGGCTAGGTCATATGGTGGTTCCATCCCTAGTCTTTTGAGAAAACTCCATACTGATTTCCATAGTGGTTGTACTAATTTACAATCCCACCAACTGTGGAAAAGTGTTCCTTTCCTCATGATCTTTATTTTTTTAGTCAGCTTCCTGAATAGATACTTAAAAGGACTTTGCAATCTTTTGAAAGTTGTGCAAATGCAATATGCTTTAACCAGTAACCTTTTCTGAAAGGCCTTGCTGGGAGCCACAAGCAGATAAATGATGCATGGCACCTTTGCTTGTAAAGTGAAGCCAGCTAGCCACTGAGATGATATGATTATGTTAAGATTTACATTCATATGCAAATTGGGCTCCTGCTGTTCACCTTGGCCTGCTACCGGACTCAAGTTACAGGACTCCTGGAGAGTTCCCATTGGTTGGGGAAGGATAGTAGGAGGAAATTCCGGGGGAGGTCCGGGCCCCCTGGTTCCCTGGGGAACGCACGGTTCTGGCAGACGCCCGCGTGGGAGGACCGGGTTTGGCTTGCCGGCGCCTACGGAGTATTGGCGGCTTTTTCAAATAAAGTTTTGTTCCTGCTTGAGTGGCTCGTGATTCTGTGCCCAGCCAAGACTGCGGCAGGCCTCACTTCAAAAAGTAGGCATCTAAGCCCCTAAGGAGCTAGTACCATTCAGAGGAATCTCTGTAAGTCTTATCGTTTTCTGGAAATAATGTTTCTGGGCATAGATCCTAATTTGGGGGGGGGTGTAAATAATAAATGAGGGCTGACCTTCTCCCCCAAAGAGCTATTACCCTCAGAACTTTTGTAACAAAATAATTGAACATTACGTCAGATATGCCACCCAAAATTTTATTGAGATACCCTAGCAGGGTATGACTTGTGAAGACCGTTTTTTTACTGTTTTCAAAGTCTTTATTCCATCTACTTCCTCTTTTTATTTTTTCATTCATTTGGGATGCTGTAAGAATTTAGTTACTATTTTTTTTAAACAAAGAAGAACAGGCTTAATTCAGAGGAATAAAGGCATCAGTCCTGTTGAATTTGGCTTTAAAATAAAGAGAGTCTGATCCTATGTTCCTTTTACTCTCCTATGGAACCCCCAACCCCCAACAATATCACCTGGCAAACTCCTACTCCTCCTTCAGCTTATCAAGTTGGTTCTTTGGTCTACAAAAAGAAAGTCTTCTGCCTCTGTCTTCCTCTATACTTCATTTATACCTCTTAGCAATTATGTGTTACCCAATAATTTCTTTGTTTGCCTCTTTCTTCATGCATCTCCCAACTTTGAACGTAATTGGAATAAACCTTGATCTTAAGTTTCCCTAGATGGTAGTATTTTCTAGGTTTGTTAAGTGGATCTTTCTCTCCACTTTGAATCCCTGACTCAGTTTAGACATATTAGAATAAATAATAGCTCATAGAATATGAGGAAGCAACACTGGCACTCCCTTCTCAAATATTCCCCAAACTCCTTCAGGTTTCCCAGTTTCCCTTGAGCTTATGACAGGGCTATGCGACTAATTCCGGCTGGTGAACATGAGTGTGATAGAAGTACTGTAAGGCATTTCCTGTCTGAGGTGGTGAAGAAGGAGTAGGAGTTCCATGCATGCTCTCCCTCTGGCCCTGATGGCTGGAAGCAGAGAACTGTGATAGAGTAGAGTTGCAAGATGGAAGCAGCCCAAATGTGTCACCACTGTTGAAAGGTAGCCACCAAAGAGAGCAGACTGACCTGTATCAGACCATTATGAAAGTGAGAAGTAAGCCTTTGGCATTTGGATGTTTGTTGCCACAGCAGAACCTTGCCTATCCTAACTGATACAGCATGTGAATTCACAAGTTGAAAACATGGGCAGGAGAAAAGCTCTTGAAATAGGAGAATGCCATTCGATCATGAAGGTTTTTCATCCTCTAGAACAAGTCAGGATTGGTGCTGTGGATTTTATAACTTTACATTCTGAGAGACCATAGCTATTTCATTCTTATGGATGGAGATTTCAAGACACAGAGAAGTGACTGATTTCTGGAAGGATGAGTGAGATTAGCATGAAAAGCACAGACCCAAATTTCATCTAAGCTATTTCTGATCACTCTACCCAGCTGCAATTGTCCTTCCCCCAATATTAGGATCCTCTGAGGTTAGTATTCTAGGAATAAGATTGACCTATTTAGAAATGGGACAGACTTTGCATGTCTAAAACTAACTCTACTGAAGTATATCTGTGTTGAAGTAACATGGTGGTAAAAAGGTTAACACTGAATTTGAGTTTTATTTCTCAGCAGACATCCTGAGCCCTGAGGGAAAGATTGCAGCTGCCCTGTGGCCCAGATAATGCAATATCAGGGTGAACAAGGACATCATAGAACATTCTGTTCTTTTCCCCTGAGACCAATTAAAATCTGTAGGCATCTTTCTTGTTGACCAGGCTGACTGACTAATTGAAACAGAATTGTGATATTTTCATCAGCTTTCACTTATCCTTATTTTCTTATCTTGCCTTGTGAGCAGGAAGTTTTATGATCAGAAGTCTTCAAGAGTCTGAGGCCCAGTTCACAGATCTGCCCCAACCCTTAAAGCACCGAGTGTTGCACATTGAACAAGATCCCCAAAAGGATGGGGTAAGAACAGGGTGGTGTCCCTGAATCTCAGTTTACCCAGGTAAGGAGAAGCTAAATACCAAGACAGCACCTTCACAATGCCTGATGAACAAATCTGTCATTTAACAGCTGCAGTTTCTAAAGATCAGCTCCTGACCTCTACCTTCCTGATGAACCATCCTTCTGCCTAGCTGAGAGAGCTCCTGGCATTGAAGGATCAAATGCCTGTTGATGAACAAGATCACTTCCATTCTACTGAGCTAATAGGTGTTTTCTCCTAGACATTCAAGTAGCCTACTTAGTCTTAGAGAGTTTTCCAAACAGCACTCCAAGACTTTGGGAACTGGCTTCATAGTTTAAATTGTATGAGACATCTCTGCTTGAGTGTCAAGATCTCCACATTAGTAACCTTTGTGGGATTATTTCTTTAT
Source organism: Spermophilus citellus (assembly GCF_964194105.1). Lineage (NCBI taxonomy): Eukaryota > Metazoa > Chordata > Mammalia > Rodentia > Sciuridae > Spermophilus > Spermophilus citellus. The sequence continues at coordinate 115,488,354 of NC_138187.1, read as the reverse complement.
TATCTAAACTGCCTCAGAAGTTAAGCATTTGGAGCTGCTTTAGTTCCAGCTGTGAGGAAACTTTGGTTGACAAGATATCAGGGAGGAAAATATCAACCTCTACTCTGGAACAAAGATTTCAGCCTCAGAACCTTTCTGAGTTTTATCTAAAAGGAAATCCACAATTGGGGCTTAGTTGGAAAAACTGTTTTGGCCTTGAAGATACTTCTCATCACACTAGACTGAATCTTTGTGTTTCCCCCCAAATCCATATGTTGGAACCTTAGTCCCCCATATGATTGTATTAGAAGGAGATTAGGTCATGAGGGTGGAGGCCTCACGATAACATTAATGCCTTCATAAGAAAAGATGCTGGGGCTGGGGATGTGGCTCAAGTGGTAGCGCGCTCGCCTGGCATGCGTGTGGCCTGGGTTCGATCCTCAGCACCACATACCAACAAAGATGTTGTGTCTGCCAAGAACTAAAAAATAAATATTAAAAATTCTCTCTCTCTCTCTCTCTCTCTCTCTCTCTCTCTCTCTCTCTCCTCTCTCACTCTCTCTTTAAAAAAAAAAAGAAAAGATACTAGTGACCATAGTTAATAATAATGAATTGGAATTGTACACTTGAATGTGATGAGGGAGATCTCAGCTATTCCTACTGAAAAAAAAAAAAAAGCAGTAACCGCATGAGGTGATGGATATGTTAGCTCTATTGTGTTAATCATTTTGCATTTTTTCTGCTTTGACAAATTTGTTTTGGTAATGGAAAACATTGTTCTCACTGTTCTCACTACATGTATTCAGCTTTGTGCTGGTGGCCCTAGTTAGTTCAATAGGGAAAGAAAAATAATACATTTTAAAAGTACAGATTGGAAAAAAAAGAAGAAAATTTGTTTCTATTATAGATAGCACAATAATCTATGTAATCAAAAGGATTCCAATGCTCATGCTTACTGATTTTCAACATAGGTGTAAACAGATAATTTTTATAATAAATGATGCTGAAATAATTGAATATCCACACATGGAAATAAAGATCCTGATCCTTACCTCAAAAATATACAAAAATTAACTCAAAATGGATCACAGACCTAGATATAAAATTGAAATTACATAACTTCTAGAAGACAAAAATGGAAAAAAACTTTTGTGTACTGAGGGAAGTCAAGTGGTTCATAAATTGGATGAATAGAATGTATACTAGAAAACAGCGATAAATTGAATTTTACCAAAATAAAAAAAAATACTTTTGCTTTTTAAAAGACATCATTAATAAGGGAAAGGTAAGTCACAGACCAAGAAAAATATTTGCAAAACATGCATTCAATGATAAAATCACAAACAATCCAATATATAAATTGACAAAAGACTTGAACAGATACTACAACAAAGATACACAGCTGACAATTAACATGAAGATGGTTCAATGCAAATTAAACCATAGTGAGACACCACTACAATCCCATTAGAAAGGCTAAAGTGATGAACTAATGAGGATGTGGAACAAATGAAACACTCATGGATGGCTGGTGATAATGCAAAATGGAAGAACCACTTTGGGAAAAATTCTGTTTTTTTAAAGTTAAATCTGTGCATACAGTGTGACATATAGATCTACTTCTAGACATTCACCAAAGAGTAATGGAAACATAAGTCCATTAAAAAGAATCTTATATGACTGTACATAGGAACTTTATTTACAATACCCAGGCTGTAAAGATTCCAAATATGAACCTACTGGCAAGTGCTTATCCAAACTGGTCTATCTATATAATAGGATACTTCTCAGTAGAAAGGCACAAACTACTGATGGATAGGACAACATGGTAATCTTTGGAGGAATTACGCTAAGTAAAAGAAGAGAAAAACAAAAGATTAAATACTATCATATCCCATTTACATCAAATTCTAAAAATAAAGCAAAACCATAGTTATAGGAGAAAAGTATTTCAATGTTTGCTAGGGTGTGGGGAACTGTCTTGTTTACACAGAGCACAACAAATCTCTTCAGAATGATGGAAATGTTTAATGCCATGATTCTCAAAGTGCTAATAAAACTGTATACAATTGTTGAATTTCACCAAATGGGATGTTGATAATTGATGAATTTTATGTAAATTATATCTCCAAGCTGATTATATAATGTATACATATATATGCCCACATACATAAATGCACTCACAATATTTAAAATAAAAATATTATTAGTGGAAAAGATTGGATCAACACATAACTCGTTCCTGTCCATCACTGATAGAGATTAAAAACCCTGGATAAGAAAGATTCCAGTTTCTCCCTGTATTCCTTGTGTTCTTCCTGCTGCCTCTCTGGAGTGGTAAGAGGGTCAAAAATATAGTCTGTCTGAGATGCACCAGATTCTTCTAAAAAGGTACTGTATAAATGCATATTGTTGCTTTTATTGCATGGCTCTACATATGGACCTAGACCCTGTGCCCTTGGGCAAGAACCCTGGAAGCTCTTGTGCCAACACAAACAATTTATCAAAATACTTTTCTGTTGAGAAATCAGGCAGCCAATCTTTAGGACTCTTGGCTCAAGAGGGAGTCATTTTGGCTAAAGCCTTCTAAATGATTCTGCTGAAGCAAAAGCCCATGGGTATAGTGATAATATGAAACAACAAACTTGCCTTACAGGGTAGAAGGGCAAAGAGAAAGAGCACTTCCTTCTGCCATGAGGCTGTTTACTCCACCAACTAATTCAAATAAATGATTGCCAAGAATACACTCTGTGCCTAATACTGTGAAAGGCCCAGTGGAAGACCCTAAGGAGCAAAGGATAACAGACACTTGTTATGCATATGTGATGCCTTCAGAGTCTGTACTTTTATACCTTTACATTTTTTTATTAAATGATGGGTTTAAAGCATATATAGGAAAGTGAAGCAGAATGAAAATAAATATTAAGTTCCAACTCAAGAAGCTAGGAAAAGAAGAAACAAAAGACCCTGGTTGGAAACAGATGGAGGAACTAGTAAATAAATACCAAAGAAGAAATTAAAGAGTTAGAAAGTTAGTAGAAAACAGCAGGACCAACAAATTCCAAAACTGGATCTTAGAAAAAAATACATATAAAAATCCCAAAAGCAAAACAAAAACTAGATATTGCTAGGGTTGCCTAACCACAAACAAAATTGGAGAGTTCATGAAAACATAATATCAAATTAGATTATGGGTAATTATCTTAATAGATGCAGAAAAAGCCTTTGACAAAATACAGCGTCCATTCATGTTTAAAACACTAGGAAAACTAGCAATAGTAGGAACACAGCTCAACATTGTAAAAGCTATATATTCTAAACCCAAGGCCAATATCATTGTAAATGGAGAAAAACTGAAAGCATTCCCTCTGAAAACTGGCAAAACAGGGATGCCCTTTATCACCACTTCTATTCAACATAGTCCTTGATACTCTAGCTGGAGCAATTAAACAGAAGAAAGAAATTAAAGAGATATGAACAGGAAAAAAAGAACTCAAACTATCCCTGTTCTCAATAACACAATTCTTATTTACAAGAGCCAAAAAAACTCCACAAGAAAACTTCTAGAACTCATAAATGAATTCAGAAGAATAGCAGGATATAAAATTAACACCCATAAATCAATTGTGTTCCCATATATCAGTGATGAATCAATGAAAGAGAAATTAGGAAAATTATCCCATTAATAATAGTCTCTAAAATATATTTGGGAATCAATATAACAAAAGAGGTAAAAGACCTCTACAATGAAAACTATAGAACTCTAAAGAATGAAATTGAAGAAGACTTTAGAAGATGGAAAGATCTCCCATGTTCTTGGATAAGCAGAATTAATATTGTCAAAATTTTCATACTACCATTATACAGATTTCATAAAGTTCCTGTTAAAATCCCAATGGCATTCTTCATAGAAATAGAAAAAGCAGTTATGGAATTCATTTGGAAAAATAAGAGACCCTGAATAGCCAAAGCAATCTTCAGTGAGAAAAGTGAAGCAGGAGACATCACAATACCAGACCTTAAATTATACTACATAGCTATAGTAACAAAAAGTAGCAAAAATAGCACCAAAACAGACATGTAGATCAATGATACAGAACAGAAGACACAGAGACAAACCCATATAAATACAGTTATTTCATATTAGACAAGGGTGCCAAAAACATACTTGGAAAAAAGATAGCCTCTTCAACAAATAGTGCTGGGAAAACTGGAAATCCATATGTAATGAAATGAAATTCGACCCCTATCTCTCACCTTGCACAAAACTCAACTCATAGTGGAGCAAAGACATAGGCATTTGACCAGAGATTCTGAGTCTACTAAAAATTAGGCCCAACTCTCCATAACGCTGGTTTCAGAACTGAATTCCTCAACAAGACTCCTAAGGAAGTCTTGAAGAAGTAAAATGAAGAATCAATAAATGTGATGGTATCAAATTAAAAAGCTTCTTCCCAGCAAAGGAAACAACCAAGAATGTGAAAAGAGAGCCTACAGAATGGGAGAAAATCTTTGCCACCTACTCTCAGATAGAGCATTAATCTACAGGATATACAAAGAACTCAGAAAACTTAGCACTAGGAAAACAAATAACCCCATCAATAAATGGGCTAAGGAAGAGAACAGACACTTTACATAAGAATAAATATGATTTGTCAACAAATATATGAAAAATGTTCAATGTCTCTAGCAATTAGAGAAATGCAAATCAAAACTACACTGATATTTCATCTCATTCTAAGAATAAAAGTAACAATAAATGTTAGTGAGGATGTAGGGAATGAGGTACATTCATAAATTGCTGGTGGGACTGCAAATTGGTGCAACCACTCTGGAAAGCAGTATTGAGATTCCTCAGAAAACTTGGAATGGTACTGTGAATTAAGTTGCTATAAACATTGATGTGGCTGCATTACTATAGTATGCTGATTTTAAGTCCTTTGGATATAGACTGAGAATTGGGACAGGTGGGTCAAATGGTGGTTACATTCCAGTCCCACCAGCAATGAATGGGTGTGTCTTTTCCCCACATCCTCTCCAACATTTATTGTTGTCTGTATTCTTGATAACTGACATTCTGAATATTACTCAGCATTAAAAAAGAATAAAATTATGGCATTTGCAGGTAAATGGATGGAGTTGGAGAATATCATGCTAAGTGAAGTAAGCCAATCCCCCAAAACCAAAGGCCGAATGTTCTCTTTGATAAGTGGATGCTGATCCACAATGATGGAGACATGGGAAAAACGGAGAAATTCTGATGGAGCAAAAGGAAGGGTGGGGTGGGGAGGAGGCATGGGGGTAGGAAAGATGGTGTAATGAGATGGATATCATACCCTAGGTACATGTATGACTGCACATATGATGTGATACTATATCGTATACAACCATAGAAATGTAAAGTTGTGCTGCAATTGTGTACAATGAATCAAAAGGCATTCTGCTGTCAAATATACCTAATTAAAATAAAAAGAAAGGCACAGAAATTAACCCACCATTTGACCCAGTTATCCCACTCCTAGGTTTAATTCCCAAAGGACTTAAAATCAGCATACTACAGTGACGCAGCCACAACAATGTTTGTAGCACCTCAATTCACAAAAGCTAAGCTATGGAACCAACCTAGGTGCCCTTCAACAGATGAATAGATTTTTAAAAAAATGTGGTACATATACACAAAGGAATATTACTCAGCCATAAGGAAGAATGAAATTATGGGATTTGCTAGCAAATGGATGGAACTAGAGACTATCATGCTAATTAAAATAAGCCAACCCCCACCCCACCCCCAACCAAAGACCAAATGTTCTTTCTGATATGTGGATGTTGACTCATAATAGGAAGTGGGGAGAGGGAGAAAAGGGGATGTTCAGTGGACTAAACAGGGAGGATTGGGGGAAGAGAAGGAAGATGGGAATCCGAAAGACATAAGAATCAATCAGACTTAACTTTCCTCTGTTGATATATTAATACACAACCAGTGTAAGACCACATCACGTACAACCACAAAAATGGAAGGTCATACTCTGCATATAAATGATATGTCAAAATACATTCTACTGTCATGTATAACTAACAAGAAAAAAATAAAAAATTTAAAAATTAGAATGTGAGAAATAATTACAGAAACAGAAGAAAATAGAAGAAAAGACCTACATGTAAATAATTTGAAATAAGATTGAAATCTTCCAAATTCATTATAGGACTAGAACATAACACTGATTAAAACCCAATAGTATTGAGGTGGGGTTGTGGCTCAGCTGTAGTGCCTCACCTTGTACATGCGAGGCCCTGGGTTCGATCCTCAGCATCACATAAATAAATAAATAAATAAACAAAAAAACAAATAAATAAATAAAGGTATTGACAACTACAATTAAAAAATAAATATGGTTGTATAACCAATGTGATCCTGCAATCTGTACACGTGGAGAAATAAGAATTCATACTCCATTTGAATCAAATGTATGATATGTCAAGGTCATTGTAATGTTTTGAGCAACTAATTAAAAAAATAAAATAAAACAAAACAAAACAAAAAAAGGAAATGCAATATGGTAGACACTTTGGAAGACCATCCTGTGGTTTCTTATGAAATTAACATACTTTTACTTTATGATATTAAAATAACACTCCTTGGTATTTACACAAAGGAACTGAAAACTTAGGTTTATATAAAAATCAGCACAAGGCTATTTATGGCAGCTTTATTCATAATAGTCAAACTTGGAAGACTTTATCTTTCAGTAAGAGAATGGATAAACTGTTGTGCATCCAAATGATAGAATATTATCCAGCACTAAAAATGAATGAGATATCAAAGCATAAACAGACATGGAGAAATCTTAAATGCATATTACTAAGTGAAAAAAGCCAGCCTACAAAGCCTGCTTGATGTGTAATGCCAACTACAGTACATTCTGGAAAAGGCAAAACAATGGAGACAGTAAAAAGATTAGTGGTTACCAGAGGTCGGTGGGTGGTGGGGGCAAGCATGAGTAGGCAGAGTACTGTTTATGTTTTGCTGTGGTGGAAGCTTAGTATAATTCATTTTTTTTTCAAACCTATAGAATGCACAACACCAAGTGAACCCTAAGGTGAACTGTGGACTTTGGGCAGTACTAATGTACTCATGTAGGTTCATCAATGGTAAAAACAGTGTAGGTTCATCAGTTGTAGCCAATGTGACAGAAATGTTGAAATTACAGGAGGCTCTGCATGTATGGGGAAGAGGGACCATGGGAAATCTTACTTTCAGCTCAGTTTTTCTGTGAACCTAGAGTTGCTTTTAAAAATAAACTCTGGGGCTGGGGCTATAGCTCAGTTGGTAGAGTGCTGACCTTTCATGCACAAGGCCCTGGGTTCAATCCCCAGCAGCACGATAAATAAATTCTGTTAAAAACTTAAAAAAAATTAAAAATTAAAAACCCAACAGTATAAACACAAATATAATCATCTATTACTTTATTTATTTTTTTATATATACATGACAGTATATTTTGACATATTTCATCTATTACATTGGACAGAAAAGTCCCAAAATGAAATATTAGCAAGAACAAGAAACTAAGGGTACATTAAAAGATCATATAGCATGACCAAGGGGAATTTATTCCAGTAATTTAAACTATTACAGGGTAGCTTAATATTAGGAAATGTATTAATAAAATTTATAATCATAGATTCAAAGAGAAAAAAATCAATGATCATCTCAGATGTTGCAAAGTTAGTTGGAATTCTTCAAATAATTGAAGTTATAAAAGGCTGTAGAAAAGTACATATTCTACACATATGCCTACATGTCAGGATAAAACTGTGTGTGTGTGTGTGTGTGTGTGTGTGTGTGTGTGTGTGTGTAAAATAAGCCCAATAACCAGTGTCATAATAAATAGAAAACATTATAATTAAAATAAAATAATACAATTTCAGGAATAAAATAGATACAATTTCACCACTATCAGTAATAAAATACTAGCCAATTAAAGTCCACAGGACAGTAACAAAAAAATGAAAAGATGAAATTAAAATTTGTAAAGAAAACCATACATCTAGAAAATTCAAGAGAATTAACTAAAAAATCTGTATATGCATGAGAGAATGCAGTGTAGGTTACAGAGGACAAAATTAATATGTGGAAATTGGTAGCTTTCATATTGTAAACACCAACAAATTGGAGAAAATAATGGCAGATCCTATTTTACTAGCAATAAAAACAATAATATTATTTCTCAGAATAAGCATAATAATAAATGTATAGAAGGAATATGTAAAGAACTTTAAAAATTGACCAAAGACAGAAGTGAAGACAAAATTAAGTGATCATTAGCCACTTTTAAAGAAACTTACCACTTACATATATATATATATATATATATATATATATATATATATATATATGTATTTCAAGTGAAAGTTTTAATGTAATTGTTCCTGTGTGGATGAGGCTATGAGGAGTAGCTACTTTTGTTCCTCCCATTCTATGTTGGCAGGAATCTAACTAGATTAATCTTATGAAGTCAATTTGGTTAATAGTATCTATCAAAGAGGAAAAGTACCCATTGAACAATGACATTTATTCAGTTTGCCTGACAGATATACTCATGCAACACAATATATGTGCAAAGTTATTCATTTTATCTCTATTTGTAATAAAACAAAATTGGAAATAGCCTACTTGTCCATCGGGAAGGCACTGGTTCAATTATAGTCTCTTCATACAAGAGCATACAATGCAGTTGTAAAATTAAATAAAGAAAAGGAAACTATGAGAACAATATACATATGTAGATATGGAAATAACTTCATGATTAATATTAAGAAATAAAATGAAGACACAGAATGATGGGTAGAGAATGCTACTATTCATGTTAAAAATTTGTGGGTCAGAGGCACAATCACTCCTATCTCCCTATATATGCAAAGAAAATCCCTGGTTGTATACACACAAAAAATTGGCAACAGTTGCTGATGCTTGGAAAACAGAGGGATAGCAAACAAGAGTGAAAGGGGAAATTTTCAAAATACACATTTTGATGATTTGATTTTTGGTCCATGAGTCCATTATGACAGAATGTCAATATCAAATTTTATTTATTATTATTTTTTTATGTGGTGCTAAGGATCGAACCCAGGGTCTCACATGTGCGAGGCGAGAGCTCTACCACTGAGCCACAACCCCAGCCCCCCAAATTTTAATAGAGATAAAAGAGATGAAATAAAATATAATAAAATAAATATTTACATTAAAAATATATTTGAGTGGAGAAAAGCTTAAGAAAACAATAAAATATCAAAAGTTACTGTTTTGTTTTTTTTTTTTTTTTTTTTTTTTTTTTTTTTTTAAAGAGAGAGTGAGAGAGGAGAGAGAGAGAGAGAGAGAGAAAGAATTTTTAAATATTTATTTTTTTTAGTTCTCGGCAGACACAACATCTTTGTTGGTATGTGGTGCTGAGGATCGAACCCGGGCCGCACGCATGCCAGGTGAGCGCGCTACCGCTTGAGCCACATCCCCAGCCCCCAAAAGTTACTGTTTTTTATGTGTCAGGTTCTGTTTGAGGATTTTACATGTGTGTATGCTTTAAGTATTACTATTACAAAGATGAGGAAACCGAGGCAGAGAAATGAGGAAAATGAGGCAAAAAGAGGCTAATTACATACCCAAAGCCTCAGAGAGGCTGTCTGCAGACACCAGCAGTTTTAGCAATGCCACCTCCTTATCCTGATGTTATATGATGCATGTGTGCACACATTCATGCACACACGCACACACACACACACACACACACACACACACAAGTCCACAACCATGACCACAGCCAAACCAAAACAATTCAAGTGCAACCCCCCACTCTGCTAACTGGAAGTATAACTTTGAAAAAGTCATTCAACACTCACAGATTCAATTCCCTCACATGTTAAATGATTATGATTACCCCCGGTCCTGTCTCTCAAACTTGCCAAGAGATCATCAGTGTTTGTGTGTGAATATAAATCAGGTGGAGAGACCCAGAATTTGAATATGAGCCACAAAACAGAGATTAGAAAAGATACAAGAACCCATGTTTTGTGAGACAAGGTAGAAAGGAACATTGGAGAAGCAAATCTTGTTTTCCACTGATTTCCTCTGAACTCTCAGAGAGAGTTTCTTCTGGGAAAAGTTCTGGACCCTGACTGATGCTTATTTAAGGAAAGAAATTGTGTATATAAGCTCAAGGAAAAAAAAAGGTTACTTTCTAAGAAAATATCAACAGTCACATCCAAAATGGTAACAACTTTAAAAATAGTACAACACAGGAGGAGCAAAGAGCCCTCGTTCACCATGACAGCAGAATTGCTGGGAGCAGGGAGCTAGCCAGGATTTCAAACTCTGAAGAGGGCTGTTTCCAGGAGCAAGTTGGTAATCATAACCGACCACCTTGGGCTCTGTTAAATGGATTTCTATTAAGTGAGAGCTCTATGGCTCTTCAGGAGCCTGTTAGCCCAGTAAGAACATAAACGATCCTTGGGGAATCTTGTAGAGGGAACTTAAGGACATATTTTTATTTTTAAATAACAAATAAATGCCTTTAATACTGTGCAGATACAACTATATGGCATGTTACTCACGATGACACTCTGGGATGAGGTGGACATGGATAGAGATCCTCAGATTAGCTCACCCTCCTGCCCATTACTCCATCATTCCCATCTCCCTCAAGAATCTAAGATGTCCACTTGGAATATGAAGCCTGTGGCTTCCGTTCACCTCACTGCCCATCTCTCACTCACACTGAACCATTTAGTGATGCTAATGATGCAAGTTGACTTTAATGATCTTACTATTTCAGATGAAAGTATTTGGCCTAGGAGTGGGATAACTGGGTCAAATGGTGGGTCCATTCTTGTGCATTTATTTATTTATTTGAGAGAGAGAATTTTTTAATATTTATTTTTTAGTTTTTGGTGGACACAACATCTTTATTTTATTTCTATGTGGTGCTGAGGATCGAACCGAGCACCCCGCGCATGCCAGGCCAGCGTGCTACTACTTGAGTCACATCCCCAGCCCCCTTGTGCCTTTATTTTTTATTTTAATTAGGTATATATGACAACAGAATGCCTTTTGATTAATTCCTAGTCCCATCATTAAATCTAGAAAAAATATTAATTTAAATATGTTTGTTGCTTATCAATTTGACATGTGATGAATAAATATTGATAATCCAATACATTCAGTTTTTCCCTCTGATCTTAACAGCAGACTGTGAGAGACACTAGTTATTTACATTCTAAGGGATATGAATATAATCATAATCATTTAACACAATCATTTAACATCTAAGACAAGGAAACCAGAGACTGGTGAGGTTACCTGGTCACTTCCAGGATACATAACAAATTAGAGAAAGAGTCGAATTGGGGTTTTTTGGGATTTCAAAATTTTGGAACCTAGGATGTTAGTGAACTTAGGCTCAAAGCTGTCCCATGTGCTAACAGTCCCATGGTATCTTCACCCTCCATCCTTCAGCATCCCAGGAATTCTCCTAAGGAGAGAGGGACACACAATCGGGACTGACTCTGTTATGTTTATCTCTAGGTCTATTTATTTATTTATTTATTTATTTATTTATTTATTTATTTATTTTAAGAGAGAGTGAGAGAGGAGAGAGAGAGAGAGAATTTTTTAATATTTATTTTTTAGTTCTCCGCGGACACAACATCTTTGTTGGTATGTGGTGCTGAGGATCGAACCCGGGCCGCACGCATGCCAGGCGAGCGCGCTACCGCTTGAGTCACATCCCCAGCCCTCTAGGTCTATTTAAATGGCAGAAGATTATTCTACCAGGCTGTACATATGTCTTCCTTCTCTCTCCTGGCATTGATATTATCATATAATTTGCTGATAAAAACCTAGAGGCAAAATAAATTAAAATCTTTTTTAATTTGCCCCAAATTCCACTTTTGAATTCTCCTCTGAATTTTGACTACTTTTATTTAGCAGTGACTAAAGCTTAATTTTGAGCCATGGTTACCTGATCTTGTATCAACTCTCCAACTGGCCAGTGAGATCAAGTTACAGAAGAACAACTTCATAGGAAAAAAGATTGGGTGTATGACCCCAAAATGGTTTGCTAGCCACTGAGGGACACTGTTCCTCAGAAACACATGTTTTGTTTTAAGAGAGAGAGAGAGAGAGAGAGAGAGAAATTTTAATATTTATTTTTTAGTTTTCGGTGGATACAACATCTTTGTTTGTATGTGGTGCTGAGGATCGAACCCGGGCCGCACGCATGCCAGGTGCGCACTACCGCTTGAGCCACATCCCCAGCCCAACACATGGGTTTTTTACACAAAGATCCCCTCATACACACTCGTATATACACGTTCCCACACCCAGCTCCCAGGGCAATTTAGATTCACTTATTCAACAAGTATTTATAGAAGATCTTCTCAGTGCCAGGCACTATTCCGGTGTTGGGAGTATAGCAAGTAACAACACAAACAAACCCCCTGCTTTCTTGGCACTTATGATGGGAAGATTTAAATAATAAGCACTAAAAGCTAAAATAGTTAAACAGACTGATGCAGGATAATTCCCTAAACACATTTTCTAGGGCCTCTGTGGCTCCAATTTCCAGGGCTGCATTTCTGCCTGGGTCTTGGTTTCTCTGCATCCCACTCACCTGTGAACACTGAGTCTGTCTTGTGTGCATTACCAACATCCTCGTTCACATAGAAGAACTGGAACTCTACCCCGAATCCCACTGTATGGAATTGCCCTCACATGCACCCAGTGAGACATCCTGTGACTTATGCTCAAATGTCCCTAACCCACCATTGTGTCCTACATGGCAATGGCACCATGGTGACCCAAATACCTGCCTCTCATCACAGATTACCACTCTGTTCCATCTTGGGTTTGGTACTAGATCTCGTTAGGCCCTCAGTCTTTGTGATGGAAGCATCTCCAACACAAGAGCTCTTGGAAGAAAACTGATATCCAATTGGTATAGATATACATTGTATATCATAGTGTGTGTGTGTGTGTGTGTGCATGTGTGAGTGTATGTGTGTGTATGCATTCAAGAGCTTGATTCCATTTTGAAATTTGCTACATACATCAGGCAGCATGCTTCATCACTTAGCACTACTTAGCTTCAGTCTCTTCTCAAGTCAGAGTCACTCTTGGTTCTTTTCTCCTAAGTCTCTCCTGAATGCCACCCTTTATGCTCACTGATGAGCCCCCTCTGACTCCCTAAGCTTCTATCTTTCCTGCACAACCCACTCCACAGCTGCTGTTGCTCTCTAGACCAGCTCTTTCCTGTCTCTGCTCAGCACATGAATAACAAAAATGAGTGTCCCCTATCTACCTCCATATACATGGAGGAAAATAGAGAACTAAAGAGGCAAAGCCACGTCTCAAAATTATAAAATGGAATGGTGATAGGGAGACAAAATTTCTGGGTCTTTAGCACGAGAGATCTTTCTACTTGTTCGCAATGCCTATGGTTTGCAGGAACTTTCTAGTAATATAATCCCTTTTTTTTCCAGAGCACTCAAGTAAAAACTTTAAAGTCTCTTCCTTCCTCAGTCTTTCATTATGATCAGATCAGCTTGCTTTCTCAAGCTCTTTCCTCTCTCTCTTCATCTCTCTCTCTCTCTCTCTCTCTCTCTCTCTCACACACACACACACACACACACACACACACACACACACACACACATACACATACACAAACCCTTGACTTAACTTGAGTCTAGGGGTATGAAAGTTGATGAATCATAGGCTTCCAGATCTCGTGGAGGCTTCTCGAGAGAGGGGCAGGTACCCTTTGCTGCCTAGGGAGGTATTTGACATTTTGTGACCCTCTCCAAAGCCAGGATGTGAACATTAATTCAGATAATGTCTACAAGGATGCTGAGCTATTAAAGTCAGCATTACATTGCCCTGCATTACTTTAACAAGGAGACTAGGAATGGCTTACATCTTTATGGCCAAAAAATTTCTAGTCTTGGCTTAGAGTCAAAAAAGGAGGAGGCTGGAAATCGAAAATCACCCTGATGTCCAACTCATTGTCAGGATCCATACCAATGTCAAATGAGTGAGCTCAGTTTCAACATCAGTGTGTGCATTAAATTTGTGAAAGCTACTGCATCCAAAGAGATTCAAAAGCATCAAAGAGCAGGCTGCAGTGAGCTGTCCTGAACCTAACTGAATTATTGATGCCGAATTTTCAAGAACAATTCACCTTTGGAGCACAAAGTAATTACACAAAACGCCTATGCAACAGCTGGAGGAAATAACTGAAAGAAATGAACAGGGCCTATCTAGAAAGAAAAAAAAAAAATGCCCTGCAAAAGGACAGCTTAATAAAGTGCATGCATTCAATTGATCGTGGAGAGAAATTATTTTGCTCTGGCAAATTACATGTGTATCTAAACAATCCTATTTTCAAACAATATTTTTTTTTTCACAGCCCCACATCACTAGGGAAAGCAGAATGTCTTAAATGTTCAACAATATACTGTATGGATTCCTTTTATTAAAATCTCATTTCACTGGGATAGCTCCTTTGAGAGAGATGTGCAGTATAATGCTAGGAAATCATTGAACCAACACCACATAATTATATCACGCATATTAAATATTCATGCTTACGCATTCACTACGCACCATGCTGCACTTAATGTGCTGGGAGAGCAGGGACATCAGATGCTCAGGAGCCTGAGAGAGTTGGTTTAGATTTTTTTTTCTGCTTTTTCCTTCTCTACTTTTTAAGTCATATAAGAAAAGGAGAAAATCAAAGTTCTTCTGTCCTCAACCCTCTCTGCAATGCTGCCAGTTCAAAAGTGCTTTAGTTGGTTCCTTTCATCAACACGGAACTGAATGATCAATGGGAAATAACCACTAAGTCACCCGACATGGAGTTTGATCATTACCATGTTCCTCTGCAGCCCAGCCTCAGCCTGAAAGCCTCTAAACCATGTGATACTCCTTTGAGATCCACTTGATTACCTGAAAACAGCAAGATCATTCCAGCCCCCAAATCAAATGAAGTTTGAAAATTGTTTTTATTTTTTATTATATGATTAAAGGGAAAATGGTTACCCCTTTCTATTGTACAATCACACATAGTTTATCTCAAAGATGGGTGGTTGGCTGTGAAGATGACAGGCACACGGACCGCCGTGACTTTTGTCCAAATATGATGAGATTTAGATTAA
This sequence comes from Spermophilus citellus, assembly GCF_964194105.1. NCBI lineage: Eukaryota > Metazoa > Chordata > Mammalia > Rodentia > Sciuridae > Spermophilus > Spermophilus citellus. The sequence goes on along the minus strand of NC_138187.1, from coordinate 115,473,171 downwards.
ACCAAAAATATCTGTCCTGAATTCTTGTAGCTGGTTAGCCTTTTGTGTTAGTTAGCTTTCCATTGCTATAACAAGTGCCCAAGATAATTAACTCAGAAGAGAAAAGATTTATTTTGATTCCATTTTGGAGGTTCCAGTCTATGATTTAGTGGCTCCCTTGTTTTGGGGCCTGTGATGAGGTACTGAATAATGGCAGAAATGCATGGTGGAGCAAAATCATTCCCCTTAAAGCCAGTGACAAAAGAAAGGAAGGAAGAGGCAAGAGTCCCACAATCCCTTCCAAGGGCAAAGACCTCAAAACTTTCTACGAGGCCCCACCTCCTAAAGTTTCCACAACCTCCCAATAGCACCTTCCCAGGGACCAAGCCTTTATCACTTGGATCTTTGGTGGACATTCAATATTCAAACTATAGTAACCTCCACTCTTTCATTCATTTAAGTATATTAAACGAATGGCTATTTTGCACTGTGTTCTATGCCAGGAGCTGTTGGAGATTCAACGGAGAGTCTAAAAGAGACCCTGCCCACTCTGTTAACCGGAGTCAGCAGAGATGAGGGAAATGCACAAATAGCTCTACGACCATGGCATCAACGATTATGGATGAATGTGGTGGGAGTCCAAGGAAGGGAGAGTTTCCCATGGCTTGATGATCCAAGGAAGCCTTCTTAAAGCTAATGTTCTTTGCCCTGGATCTTGGAATATTAATAGAACTGTACACATAAAAGTAGCTAAGAGGAAGAAAAGAAAGAATAACATATGCAGATGTCAAGTCTGGGAGTATATGGATTGCATCAAGGGCAGCGTGCATGGACAGGGAAGAAAGGGAGCCTAAAGTAAAGTAATTGATGAACTGGGTACCAGGAGTCTCCAAAATGCCTGGCAAGTTTATCAGTTCTTTTCAATGACAAACAAACCAAAACAAAAATCTCAGAGATAAGTTCCTTGTCCAGAGTTGTTCTACTTCATATCATGTGACTCCATTACCCTCCCCTGATGGTAGCCTCTTTGATTGGACACTGTCTCCCATCTGCGGAACCTACTTAGTGCTTTCTGCTTGCTCATCTCTTCAGCCTGCATGGACCATTGTCTTACCTGGGCTCTCTGCAGCCCAGAGACTTAACAGTCCACTGGGCTTGCCCCTTCTCACCTGTCTGTCTCTTTGTGACTCTGAGTCCCAAATCTAAGTTTGCAAAATGAAAACCTATTGTGCTAGGAGCCACAAGCATATATACGATGTATGGCACCTTTGGTTGTAAAGTGACGCCAGCTAGCCACTGAGATGATTATGTTAAAATTTACATTCATATGCAAACTGGACTCCCGCTGTTCACCTTGGCCTGCTACCGGACTCAAGTTACGGGACTTTACGGGACTGCTGGAGAGTTCCCATTGGTTGGGGAAGGATAGTAGGAGGGAATTCCGGAGGAGGTCGGAGGAGACGGGGGTTCCGGGACGCGCGGTTCCGGTCAGACACCCTCGTGGGAGGACCGGTTTTTTGCTTGCTGGCGCTGAGCGTGTTGGCGGCTTTTTCAAAATAAAGTTTTGTTCCTGGTTGAGTGGCTCGTGATTCTGTGCCCAGCCAAGACTGCGGCATTTGGTGGCCCGTACGGGGAACGCCTGAAGCTTAGAGGTGAGTAAATTGCTCGCCCCTGAGGGAAGGCGACAGGATGGATGACCTTCTCAGAAAACAATGTGTTCTTGTTTTGATTTATTTTGTTTTTATTTCGAGCTCCCTAGCCCTAGAATTTTCTCAGGCGAACTGGAAAAAATGGTTGGCTCAAGGTTTGAAGTTATTCAGCCCTGAGAAAGAGAAAATTGATACAACCATTGTCTGCTCCGTCTTTGTTTCATTCTGCTTCGGCTTTGTTTTATCCTACCTTATTGGGTTAGGTTATAGTAGATTAGAATCCAATAAAAAACAAACCGAAAAACTGTTAAGTAAATTGTTAGAGGTCCAGACTATGGTAGAAAAAACGCTAGGTCAAGCAAAAGAGAAGGTCTCTCAAGCTAGTCAGACAGAGGAAAATTTAAAGAAAGCAAGCTTAGAGGACAAGCAGCCATCAGGTGGAGAATTACAACAGGAGGTTGCTACCAACTCCGTTCTATCACCAGAGGGCGTAACTCAGCCAACAGCTCCATCTACCGCTGAGCGGCCCTCAACTACCGTAGTTGATGGACGGAATTCTGAGGCAGGACCCCAAAGATTAGCATGCCCTGTACTTGAGCAGGCAGGAGGGCAACGAATTCACCGTGCTTTAGATTTCAAAACAATAAAGCAATTAAAGGAGGCTGTAACGACCTATGGGCCGCAAGCTCCCTTCACAATAAGCATGGTTGAATCTGTTACCAACTTGGACATGACACCAGCAGATTGGGCTAACATGTGTCGATCTGTGCTAAACGGAGGACAATATTTGTTATGGAAGGTTGCCAATGAGGAATTTTGCATGGAGACAGCTAGGCGAAATGCAGAAGCTGGGTACCCTCAAAGAAATATGGACATGCTATTGGGAAAGGGACCATATGAGGGTCAAAGACAGCAAATTGAATATGACCCTGGCGTATACGCACAAATTGCTGTAGATGCAGTTAGGGCATGGAAAACTTTACAGGGGCATGGAGACTTACAAGGTCAATTATCTAAGGTAATACAAGGAACTAATGAACCTTATGCTGAATTTGTAGATAGACTTATTCAGTCAGCCTCTAGGATATTTGGAAATACAGAACAGGTAATGCCATTTATAAAACAACTGGCTTATGACCAAGCAAATCGTTGCTGCAGAGAGGTCATTAGACCATGGAGACATGAGGATTTAAACACATATATTAAATTATGTAGAGACATTAATGAACAGGGGCAAGTCTTAGCAGCAGTACAACAGGCTTTAGATGCCAGGCCAAGAACATGCTATAATTGTAATCAAACAGGACATTTTAAAAGGAGTTGCCCCATAAGAGGAGGGTTTAACAAAGCTGGATATCAAAGGAATAGAATACCAGGTATTTGCCCACGATGCCGTAGAGGGAGACATTGGGCTAATGAATGCCGTTCTCAAACCACCATAGAGGGTATTCCGTTATCAAAAAACGGACAAGGACCAAGTGTTTACCCACGATATCGTGGAGAAAGGTATCAAGCTCCATTGCCAAAAAACGGACTAGAGGGCCCAATGCCCCGGGGCCCCAAACCACAAATATATGGGGCAATGGAGGAACCCAACAGCCCCATCAAGGTAGTGCCCAGGACGCATTATCCATTAAATCCCTCATCAGACAAACTAGAGGGAGCGCAGGGCTGGACATCTGCGCCTCTGCCAGAGCAGTACTAACCCCAGAGATGGGAATTCAAATCATTCCCACAGGAGTAAAAGGACCTCTTCCCAAAGGAACAGTAGGCTTATTATTGGGACGCAGTTCTTCTACACTAAAAGGACTTATGATAAGTCCTGGGGTAATTGATCCCGATTATGAAGGTGAAATAAAAATTATAGCTAGTTCTCCAAGAGGTATATCAGTAATTTCACCAGGAGATAGAATAGCACAGTTATTAATAATACCCAGCCTGCATGATAAATTTTCCAGTTGTAATGTAGAAAGAGGTTCCAAGGGATTAGGCTCCACAGGTGTAGATTGGGCTATGCTGTCTTTAAATTTAGATTCTCGCCCAATGCTAAAATTAAATATTCAAGGACATGACTTTAATGGGCTGCTGGACACAGGAGCTGACCTTAGTGTCATCTCTCGTCAAGAATGGCCAAAATATTGGCCATTACAACAAGCCACTCAAACGCTTCGAGGCCTAGGAGTGGCAACAAATCCCCATAGAAGTGCTATGGTATTAGATTGGAGGGATCCTGAAGGATGTGAAGGAACTATACAGCCCTATGTATTGGATCATCTTCCTGTAAATTTATGGGGACGAGATGTCCTAGATCAATTAGGATTGACATTAACAAATAACATCAATCCTAACGCGCCCACTACTAGGGCTAAACAAGGCTTTAGGAAAGAAAAAAGATTAAGAGAACAAGAACAAGGTATGACAGCACCTATTCAAATAGATCAAGAAATAAATAGACATGAATTGGGTTTTCAGAAAGGGCCACTGAGACAATCAAAATTACTTGGAAATCAGAAAGACCAGTGTGGGTTCCTCAGTGGCCCTTGACTAAAGAAAAGATACAAGTAGCCCATGACTTGGTCAGACAACAGTTAGCGGAAGGACATATACAACCTTCCGTATCCCCCTATAATACTCCCATTTTTGTCATTAAAAAGAAATCTGGTAAATGGAGATTATTACAAGATTTAAGAGCCATTAATAATGAGATGGTTATTATGGGACCTGCTCAATCAGGGATTCCTCAATTGTCTGCTTTACCAAAAACCTGGCATGTTTTAGTTATAGATATTAAAGATTGTTTCTTTTCAATTCCAATTCATCCCGAGGATAGTCCACATTTTGCATTTACTATCCCTGCACTGAATCATGAAGGTCCTGATCAGAGATATGAATGGAAAGTACTCCCTCAAGGGATGGCTAACAGCCCAACTATGTGTCAAATTTATGTTAATAAAGCAATCCAGCCACTTAGAAACCAAAATCCTGAACTACAAATATTTCACTATATGGATGATGTGTTACTGGCACATAAAGATAAAAACACATTACTAGAATGTTATGCCACACTTACAAATTTATTGAAAAATTATAATCTAGAGATAGCAATAGATAAAGTACAATTAAATCTTCCAATTAATTATTTAGGAGTTCTATTATCCTCAACCATGGTCCGTCCACCAAAAATTCAAATACGAGTAGATCAACTCAAATCACTTAATGACTTTCAAAAGTTATTGGGAGACATAAATTGGATAAGGCCTTATCTAGGCATACCAACAGGAGAGTTAGGACCTTTATTTGATATTCTAAAAGGTCCATCAGATCCAAATTCACCCCGCATGTTAACGCCTGAAGCAAGAAAAGTATTAAAAATCATTGAAACATATATGGAAAATATGCATTTGGATAGAATTGATATAAGTTTGCCTTTATTATTTATTGTACTACCAACAAAAAATATTCCTACAGGAGTATTTTGGCAAGAAGGTCCATTATTGTGGATACATTTATCTTATTCCCCTAACACTATTCTTACTAGATATCCTGAGGCTGTAGGACAATTAATACTCAAAGGAATAAAAGCAGCTAAGGGAGTGTTTGGGATTTCTCCCAATAAAATTATTACTCCATATACTATGGATCAAATTGATGAGTTAGCTAATGAGTTAAATACTTGGGCAATAATCCTGTGTAAAACTAGTGTTTCATTTGATAATCACTTACCATCTAATCCTTTGTTGTCTTTTTGGTCTAAGCATCCTGTAGTTTTTCCAAAAATGACAAGAAAAACCCCTATCATAAATGCTCCAAATATATTCACTGATGGGTCAAACAATGGTACAGCAGCAGTAGTTACTCCTGATCAAACTTTTACATTTTTAGTACCCAAACAATCAGCTCAAAAGGTAGAGCTTAATGCAGTATTACAAGCTTTTATGATGTTTAAAGATTCTGTATTTAATTTATTTTCTGATAGTCAGTATGTAGTTAATGCTATTAATTCCCTTGAAGATGCTGGTAGGATTTCCCCTTCCTCTACTGTTTTCTCTTTGTTTTCCGATATACAAAGTCTAATCTGGGACCGAAAAGATCCATTCTTCATAGGTCATATCAGGGCACATACAGGATTGCCTGGAGCCCTTAGTATGGGCAATGAACTAGCAGATAAATCTACACATGACATACATATTTTCTCCACAATAGAAGAAGCTATAAATTTTCATAAAAGGTTCCATGTCAATGCTAATACTTTACAAAAGCGTTTTAAAATAACTAAAGAACAGGCCAGACATATAATAAAACAATGTCAAAATTGTGTGACATTTTTACCACAAGTTAATCTTGGAGTCAATCCTAGAGGACTAATACCTAACCATATTTGGCAGATGGACGTCACACACTTGCCAGAATTTGGAAAATTAAAATATTTACATGTTACAGTTGATACCTCTTCCGGATTTTTGATGGGCTCCCTTCATGCCGGAGAAAAAACTAAAGATGTTATAGCTCATTGCTTACAAAATTTTGCCACTGTGGGCGTTCCAAAACAGTTAAAAACGGACAACGGTCCTGGTTATACTTCCTCCTCTTTTAAACAATTTTGCTCATCATTTGGTATTACTCATATAACAGGAATTCCATACAATCCACAAGGACAAGGCATAGTTGAAAGAGCTCATCAAACTATTAAAATGTACTTATTAAAACAAAAGGAGGGAATTGGAAAGGGGTATATATCCCCCAAAGATAAACTTAAAATAACCCTTTTTACTCTAAACTTTTTAAATTTAGATTCATCGGGACTTAGTGCTGCGGAAAGACACTTGTACCCCAAAAATGTACATAAGCCTAAGGTACTTTGGAAAGATATTCTAACAGGACAATGGAAAGGCCCGGATCCAGTGATAGTCTGGAATCGGGGCGCTGTCTGTGTTTTCCCACAGGATGAACAGCAACCGATTTGGATTCCAGAGAGATTAACTAAAACAATTTCTACAGAAAAAGAAGATGATTTGACTCAAATCCATAACAGCTGACATCCAGAGCTCCAGCTTGGCTATTCTTACATCTGCGACAGTGATTAACCAAGGTTTTTTTTTTTCAGTATCTATTTTATTATTGCATTTTTCCACATCATAAAGTTCTATTTTATTTTTGAGCTCATACAAACCTAGGTTAATGTTTTTCTGATCAGTTTTATTTTTTGACTGTGTTTTATTTTTTATTTATTTATTTATTTATTTATTTATTTATTTTTTGACTGTGGAGTTTTTAAACATTGCAATGGAGATTTCACCTAAGTATAGTTACAAGGCCTTTATTTACTATTGTCTTATGTGTTGTATGTTGTGTGCACACTTCTGTTTTGTGTTGTATGTCTGTATGTGTGTATGTCCATATTTCTTATATGAGGAGCGCTCATGAAAAAATGGATCCGAATTTTTTCTTTATTCACGTGATTTATATGGTTTAATTTAAATTAGGTGAACAGCTGTTTATGATTGTTGTTAAAGATGGTTAACAGATCTGTTTGTTTACTTTCACCATTCCTTTTCATTATATTTAATAATTCTGTTCAGGATAATGTCTCTTTAGCATCATTGCCAGAATTTCCATCTCCATCCCAATTCCGGTGAAGACTGAGATAAAACCAAACTACAGCTTCTATGATAGCTATCACAGTAAACTGTATAAACTGATGCATCAATGAATATAACTCAACAAGTAATGCTCAATCAAGGACTTGATTTACTTTGGGAGGAAATGGACATATTGATAGACTCCTCCAATTTGAACTGCTTGCAGAACTTGCCTGGACTATATATCAGTTGCATACATTGTAAAATATCATCTGGTGCACCGAATTGTGGTACTGCTGGCATATCTTTGCTGATGGTGTCACCAGTGATGCAATTTCCTTGCCAGCTCACCCCATGTTTATTGTGGTAATACTGGCATATCTTTGCTGATGGTGTCACCAGTGACGCAATTTTTCCAAGGAGCCATCAATTGGCTTGGTGTCGTGGCATTTCTGTATCCTCCTCCCTTCTACTAGTGATGGTCTAAAATTTGGGGGCCAACAGAGGTGAGGCAAAGAACCTCACCCCCCCACTGGCACCAAGGCAAAATTTGGGGGCCAACAGAGGTGAGGCAAGAACCTCACCCCCCCACTGGTGCATAGGCCTATCCACAAGCATGGCTGAATGCTGGACCGGTAGTCAGCGACGGGTTGCTCTGATTACAGTGGATTCAACCTAAGACAGGAAGCTGACGCCTAAAGGTCAGTTCTCCCATGACGGGTAAGAACCATATGTTAAATTGGACAACCTACCAGGCACGGTCCCTAGCCACATTGCTTGTTGCTTAATTAAACAGAAGGGGGCAGATGCTAGGAGCCACAAGCATATATACGATGTATGGCACCTTTGGTTGTAAAGTGACGCCAGCTAGCCACTGAGATGATTATGTTAAAATTTACATTCATATGCAAACTGGACTCCCGCTGTTCACCTTGGCCTGCTACCGGACTCAAGTTACGGGACTTTACGGGACTGCTGGAGAGTTCCCATTGGTTGGGGAAGGATAGTAGGAGGGAATTCCGGAGGAGGTCGGAGGAGACGGGGGTTCCGGGACGCGCGGTTCCGGTCAGACACCCTCGTGGGAGGACCGGTTTTTTGCTTGCTGGCGCTGAGCGTGTTGGCGGCTTTTTCAAAATAAAGTTTTGTTCCTGGTTGAGTGGCTCGTGATTCTGTGCCCAGCCAAGACTGCGGCACTATTGGACTAGAGGGAGTCAGATGTTCATTCCTAGTTCTGTCATCTCTGACTGGGGAGGATAGGGTCCTATGTGCAAATGTGGCCACACAGGTCCACCCCTTAAGTTACTGCTATAGGTAGAGGTAGGTCCTTCAGAAAAGAGATATCAATGGGTATTTACCCCAAATAAGAATTAATTATATGTTCCTAAAATGTCAAGAATGCTCATAAGCATTTGAAAAGATAAGGAGGTATGAAATGCACTTTCTAAATTATCCCAGAGAAGTAAAAGATTTTGAAAGTTTTAGTGCTCATAGAGGCAAACTTCTGTTATTCAGTTACAACATAGAGCTAGCTTGTAACTCAGTAAATGAGAATAAATGAGAAGTTTCACATCTTTGATTTAACATGTCCTAAGATCCATAGGTGCAATAATTTGCCTCATTTCTCTCTATTCTAGTATCCCAAGAGTATGTTAACTAGGAACACAAAGTCTATTTTTGCCTTATCTTACACACATTCCAGACATTTATAGTATGCTGAACATATTTTATGCATTCACTTACAAATGTTAGAATTACAGAAGATATTCTCACCCAGTAAGGACAGTATTTTATTTTTATAGTATACATAGTGTAATGAAGTTTCAGAGAAAAAAAGGAATTTCACAGGTAATGCTTAGTAAGGGGAAGAAGCTTCAAATAGATATTTTAGTGTTTGCTGCCTTTTTTTATGAGACTACCAACGAAGTCCCTGATTCATACAGTGTCTGATTACTTTAATCGTCCAATAATGGCTATAAATTCCTTTCCCTGGACAAGAATGCAGATCCAAGTTGCTGCTGCTGTTGCTTTCAGCCACCCTTTTGATTCACTTGTCCCAGTAGGTAATTGATTAAGACATACTGACTATGTGGGTGTGTGTATATTGGACACTTATAACGCAAGTGCACACATACCACATCAGATTCAAAATTATTATCCCTATGAAATTATGTGCCCAATTGATAAAGCCATAAATCCACCACTGTAATTGACTCCTCTAAAAGCCCCAAACTTAAATGAGATTCATGTTTGCCTACTACTAATGTGTTAACTTGGCCTTTGTGATTCTTGAGGTATATTAGACAAGTTCTCTCCTGTTTTGTTTATAATCCTTAATGTATCAGCTTTCTGCCCTACTTATATCCTGTAGGCGTCTTGAGCTCAGCTATCAATTCCTGCTTCTAGTCAAAGAGAAAAATGTGAACGTTTAAGGAAAATATTAGTGCTGTCAAGTGAATGCCAGTAGCCAAAATTTCCTACTAGTACAAATGATAAGAGTTCTATTGCTACTTGAACCTGATCGGTTTCCACAGTCCTTGGAATGTCTGCACTGTATGTAAATCAGGGATGTCAGTAATAAGTCAGACCTGAAACTGAAAGAACATCAGGAAGCAGCTACAGCTGAGAGGCCTGATTTCTGCAAACAGCTCCTGAACTTGATTCTGAATTTGCTGATGGCTAAGGCCAAAGGGTGTGGTGCTTTAATACTAAGATAGTAGGTTTTAAGGTCACAGATCAAGGGTTCTCAAAACATGTCCATCCAAAAGTATATTGTTCAAGGCCAAAGGCCAAGGGAATATCTCCCCTATTTATAATATATGGATTTTACTGGGTCTCTACCAAAAGTCTTGAAATCGATAATGATAAACAAATTGTTACATATTTTTTTTCTGGGAATAGATTCTATAGATTCCTCAGTATAGAGAATTCTATGCTCTGTTGTGAACCTAGAAAGGGGGTTAATATGTGTATGTATTAACTTGCCCAGCATCCTCAACCTGTGACATAGGACATCTTTTCAGAGTTGCACAGGTCATACTAAGAGGCCCCCATAGTCCTCAGAGTGCTTCTGTGCCAGCCTCATTGTCCAGGTCAAGCCACCATATTGCCCATCCATCAGTCAGATCCCTCAAGGGACTGCCACTCATTTGGCCACCACTTCTGCTCCCAGAGACTGTCCTCTCCCTGTGAGTCCATTTCAGTCCTCAAGCAAGTGTTTCCCTTATTGCTTTCCACATCAAAGCTGAGACAAGGTTCAATTATTTAAAAGGTTTTGTTGAATGTCAAGGATAAATAAATAAATAAAAATAGACTGGTAAACTGAGGCTTCAAGTTATAACTTCTTCCTTTCCCCTAAATCCACAGGCCCAGGTCCCAAGGACTCTTAACCTCTTGCTTCCCTTGCTCCCCATCTACCACCCATGGACTCCCTCAAATGCCCTGAGCCACATGTTGTCTTAAGCCTCTGATTCACTTCTGTAGATACCCAAAAGACCCTCCTCGCCTCCTTCCCCTGGTGAACTCTAAGCCAATCTTTGTCTGATCTTTATTTCCTCCAGGAGCCTGCCCCAGTGAGCTTCTCACTGCCCAATCTGGTGGTGATACTGCCGCAGTCTTGGCTGGGCACAGAATCACGAGCCACCACACAGCTTTGTAGATTCAAACAGCAATTCTTTATTCCCGAACTCACACCGGCCTCCACACACGTTCTGGGGCAATCCCAGTTCTGCTGCCACCCAATTCACCTACTCCATGAGGCTTTTTTCCCAAAATGCTCTCTGAATCTCATGAGAGCTCAACGGGAGCTCAGGTAGCAGAAACGCCCTATTTCCAGCAGCAATAATCCTCAACATCGAACTTCCCTAAAACCCAAGGTCTTAAACTGGGAACGCCCTAAACCCAAGGACCGGGATACTATACTTCCTCAAACTGCAGGATACACCCTAATCCTGGATCCACCCTCGTCCTTGAGTAGGGTCATCTTTCTCAAACACACATGCAAGGTCACAGCAAATTTAACATGGGGTACGCTGGCAAGGAAATCGATGCGTCATTCCTACTTGGTAATGGCCCTCAGCAGATACCTTGTGTGGCTTTCACTGGTTAATGTCCTTTCATAATTCATAGTTATATTTTTGAGAAACTATTTAAAAAATCCGTCGCCCAAAACAATTGAAAACAGAAACTCAACAGATACTTGTACACCCATGTTCCTAGCAGCCTTATTCACGAGTCAAAAGATAGAAGCAACCTTAGTGTCCATGATGGATGAGTGGATAAATAAAATGTGCTACATCCATTCAATAGATTACTGTTCATCTTTAAAAAGAAAGGAAATCCTGACACATGCAACAACATGGATGAACCCTGAAGACAGTAGGCAAAGTGAAAGAATTCATCTACAAAGGGAAAAATACCATTCTACTTACATGAGATATGTAAGGTAGTGAGCTTTGCAGAGACAGAAGGTAGACTGGTGACTGCCAGATACTGCAGAAAGGAAGAAATGGGGAGATATGATTAATGGGTGCCAAGTTCCACATTTGCAAGATGAAATGAATGGTGGGGATAGTTGTACAACAGTGTGAGTATCCTGGATACCCCTGAATTGTACACACAAAATTGATAAAGATAGGAAATTTTCTTGCATGTATTTTATTATATATATATATATATATATATATATATATATATATATAAATTATTCTGTATATATATAAATTATTCTGTATATATATATATATATATATATATATATATATATATATATACACACAGAATTTTTGTTTTGATACCAGGATTGAACACAGAGGTGCTTAACCACTGAGGCACACCTCCAGCCCTTATATTTTATTGTGAAACAGAGTCTTGCTGAGTAAGGCCTTGCTAAGTTGCTGAGGCTGACTTTGAACTTGTGATCCTCCTGCCTCAGACTTCCGAGCCCAGCTAGAGATAATTATTTTTAAAAATTATATTTGTTTAACTCTTATCTTTCCCTGTCGACTATAAGATCTCTGTGTCTCTCTATTCACTGTGATATTCTTTGACCAAGCACATGGCTTTCACTCCTTATGCAACTTGAAAAATAAGATGAATGAGTGAATGTTAGGCCCAGATCATTTCATGGCATGGGCACCAGATATATAGGTGCTCAAAATTCACAGCCCCTACCAAGACCCTCAAATCCAGATGGGCAAATGTCCACTTTACTGTATAGACTTCATCTTTCAAGTTCTCATTTCTTCAATATCTGCGTTCACCAAGGATGAGTGACAATGAGCATACCCTCGAATCCCCACACTCTTCCAGATAAGCCCCCAGGAAATTGGTCTTCTTTGTCCCCAGGACAATCTTGTCAGACAATGATATTACAATATCAGTATATTTGCTATAAGCTCAGTCGTTCTGTCAGAAATCACTCTACGGTAAGGACAAAAGCAGTTCTCCAGGAAAATTGTGATGAACCTGGCACTGAAGAGCATGCTGGTGAGTGCCCTCCGCAATCTTATGTGTCAGTGCTCTGCTCCTACAAGTAGCTGCTTGAGCCAGAATATCCACAGTCCCAAAGACCATACCAGTTTTCAGAACAGGCTACCTGAACACACAGAGCTAAAAAATATTTATGGTTCCCATTTTCTTGATTCTTAAAAATCCTAGAACATAAAAAAGAATGAAGAGAGCTCTGGACCAGCCATACACCATTATTTACATTACCCACATGACCAAGCAGGATATTTATTTTCTAGTCTTAAACAGTTTTACTCGGGTTAATGATATTTTTTGAACTTGGCCTCAAAATTTGCTGAACAATTGGTAACGAAGCGGCATATTTCAACTGGCCCTGGTAGAACAAAGAAACAAGGGACAATCTTCCCTAATTAAATACTGAAGTTTCCAATTTTAATTAGGTGAAAAATAGACCGCACTTTCACATAGTAGGCTTTATAGTCTTACAAAAAATCTTTGGGTTTGGTTTTTAACCAGAACACACTACTACTCATACCCAGCAAAGGGTAGCTTCTCATCTTCTTGATAAATCTCTACTTTTTAAAAATATCTGTTCAATTCTTGCAGAAAGCATCAACAGTGTATCATTTTTTATTAAAGGTATTATATCTTTATTAAAGATATTTCTTTAATATCTTTTTTCTGATATTTAGTAATACCTCTTTCTCCATGGAATTTCTGTAACAGAAGGAGCTAGCGAAAGAGAACAGGAAATTATCAATCTCCGGCCAAAGATTTTGGTGGATTTTTGAATCCTCATACATTAAATCTGGAAATCTTTTCCCCCCAAACAAAGTATATTCATTGTTTCATTATAGGAGTAAAAATCAGAAGACATAAATCCATCTCCAAGATCCTTCCCAGACTCCAATCTACCTCTGAAACATATTCCAACATCAGTTCTTTACATGAGTGACCAAAGACCTCCAGGCTCCATCTTCTATTTGTCATTGTCACACATTGCACATGAAGATCAGGACTCCAGGAATTTAATTTATGCAAACAGGTACTTCATGTTAGAAGCCATTGAAATGTGATACTAAATATTCTGCAGCTTTTGAAAATAGTTCTAGATAGATGGTGTGATCTGATGATGTCTCCAACAATATCTTTCCCACAATGAGAGTATTATGGTTTGGATCTTAAATGTCCCCCAAAAGCTCATATGTTGCAGGCTTGGTCCTCAGTTAATGGCTCTGTTGGAAAATGGTGAAACCTTTAGAAATTGAGACCCAGTGGAAGGAAGTCAGGTTATTGGGGCTGTGACCTTGTATGGAATATTGGAACCCCAGCCCCTTCTCTCTGACTTTGTTTTCCAGCCATCATGAGGTGAGCTGCCTCCTCTGCCACATGTTTCCCTCCATGATGATCTACCTTGCCACAAATCCAAAGATAACAGGGCCAAGTGACCATAGACTGAAACCTCAGAAACAGTGAGTCAAAACAAATCTTTCCTCCTTTTCACTTGCTTTTTCTCAGGTATTTTGTCACAGCAACAGAAAGCTGACTAACAGAGAGAAAATTAGAAAGTAGAAAACCAGGTGAGCCATCTCTCAGAGAAAGAAGGCCATTGCCTAACTGGTTTGTTCTGTTTAGGGTAAAAATAAATGCACCTGAAACAATGACTCTTGAAAATTAAGGAGAAAAACTCAATATTTCAGTGTGTTATTTTACTAGGTAAATAAACTAAAAGGACCAAGATTTTAAGCCTATGACTTTTCTTCAGTGAAGATAAGCCATTCATATGTGTGTTTCGTCACAGGCTCACTAGTGGCTAGTAAGTTCATGTAGCAATGTATTACTCAAAGTTCTTTTTCAATGTGTAAAATACTCTGAGCTGTTTCTTTCTATGTAACATAATACTATCTTACTCAGGTTTTGGGGGGATTCCTGATATTGGGTACACACAGAAAGAAGACATGGTGTCTTCAAAACTCACCTCTTTGTCGTTGAACTACTGAGGTATTCAAAGATAAATATACCTATCAGCCCCTCCAAATTAAAGGCTATTTTAAAATCACCATCGGTATTATGAATATCCATGCAGCTCCATATAATCTAGAGAGAATGCAGACAGAAAATAAATCCTGCAAGAGAAAATTCTATTGCACTTTTCCATTCTTCTCTTTAAAAAAAAAAAGTCATTAGGAATGGCTGAGAAGTAGCTGTGAAGATGCACTAGTCACTTAGTGATTTTTCCATAGTGGACACCAACCTGAGAAGATGGGAACAGACAGCCCGGCTGTAGCCATTTGCCCTCATGAAGCATGTTGCAAGACTTTTCTCCAGTCCTCCATGTCAGCACATACCCCCATAAGTGACTGCTCAGGTGTGATGCATGGTAGGAAAGGGAGAATATTTACATGGCGAGTTGTTCCTTCCACTGGTCCTAGCTGCCTGTGACTTGGGTTTAGGGTATCATTAGCTACTACCCATCCTTCTCTGATTAAGACCAAGAACATGTGAGTAGTCTAGATCTGGGGTGAAGTTGGGGGTGTTGGAGAGTGTTGGGCATATTACATTTGGGTTTTCTGTAGGCTGGAGTAGGGCTCAATGGTAGAACACTTGCCTAGCTTGTGCTAGGCCCTGGGTTCAATCCCCAGTACTGGAAAAATGTTTGGATTATCTATCATTCTGAGAGCCCTTGTGAGAAAGGGGTGTCTATAGGCTTGCAATAACAGACTGATATTGAGAGACACATGCAATGGGTAGCATGTGGCATGTGGCTCACTACTCTAGAAGCATCTATCAGGGTACATTTCCGAATAGGATTTTTTTTTCCTTTAGATCTCTGCTCAAAGGTCATCTTTCTATTTTATAGAAAATAACCATTTACTTCCTTGTCAGCATTCTTTATCCACTTGACCTTAATTGTTGGACTCTGTCATTCTTGTTACCCTCCAACAACCACATACTCATTTATTTACCTGCCTCCTCTAGGCAGAGCAAAAGTCTCAGGAGTTTTAAGGCTGATTTGATAACCCCTTTATCTGAACCTAAGACGATACCTGGAACATAGTAGGTATTCAATATGTAATTGCTAAATGAATGAGTGAATTTATTGTATCCACTGAGTAATTTGAAAATAAGACCTTTGGAAACAGAAGAAAGATGTCATCCATCAATTTTAAAATGGCAATTATCCTCATTTCATGGATAAGAAAACTGAGACTCAAAGAGGTTGTGGTTTATACCAAGTCTTGCTGTACCAGAAGATTAATCTGAGGCTTCCTAGATCACCAATTAGCCTGTCTTCCATGAGCTTAGACAAACATCTGATGTTACAGGGTATTGGTGAGGAGCTGAAAGGAAATTTGCTGGTACTCCTGTCATTATCCCTCAATTCAAAGGGAAGTACTGATCCCAGAGATATTGAACAAATGAAGAATATGAGGCACCATGCACACCTGGGATGGCAATATGACAAACTAAAATGTAGCAGCTGGCTGCCACAGTACAAAGTGAACACCCCTGCTGAAAACCATTACTGTAAGTGGAGTGTCGCAGCCCATCGAGACGGTGCAAGAGCACAGAATACACTCACAGGCATGTAAAAATGTTTAGTTTACTCTTTCAATTTGCCCCTACTAGAAGGTAGTGATTTTTATCCCATGAAGATAGGGATTTTTTTTCTTTTTCTTAATAATTACATATTGAAAACTTGAAAAGATGAATTAATTAATTATAAATATCTCCCACAATGCTAAGTACAGAGGATGGTACAGTAGGAAGCAAAAGGAAAAATAAATGTACCCCAAACTCCCACATGGTGTATTCAGTGTTAGACAACTGAATGGGTTCCAGAGGAAGTAGGTTTTTGCAGGAGGTCTCAGGAAATGCATTGGGTAGGGATTATAATCAATTCAAATATCATAAGAGAAGTTTAAATGAACCAGGAATAGAAGATGGGGACCTGAGAGAATAGCACACAGTAAACCCAACAAAGTAACTGTAGAGTGGAAGGAATTCCAAGCAGCTCCACATCATTTAGAAATAATTTAGCCTTCTGAGTTAGAAAGACTCAGGTCCAAATCCTAACATTGCTCCTTGCTGCCTAAATATTCTTAGATGAGTTATTCAGTTTACCATTTGACCCAGCTATCCCACTCCTAGGTTTATACTCAAAGGTCTTAAAATCAGCATTCTACAGTGACGGGACCAAGACTTTTAACACATGAGCCTTTAGGGGACATTCCATTTCCAAGCCACAAAATGCACTGAAACTATTTAGCAGTCACTTTCAATAATCCAAATAGGAAATAAAGGTCTGATTGAAGGAAGAAGAAAAGGAAATAGAGAGGATGGGATGCATAAAATGTATGCAGGAAAAACAGTTGATGGGACTTTATTACTTAAGGCGCAAAAGTTCAGAATGTTCTTCCAGTCTTATCTTCAGACTAGGGTCAGACCCAAGCTGTTTGTTACCAGTTGGCAGTGAAACAAACACAAGATACAGAGTAAGGATTTAAGAATCTTTACACCAAGCTGCTTTATTGAATTTTACAAAAATATCAATTTGCAATGGATTCTGTATCTTAGATAATTGGAAGCCACTGATTTATAGCAGTACTTTCCAATGGAAACATAAAGCAAACTGTATATGTAACAGGTAAAATTCATCTTAATAATAGATTTTATTTAACCTGATATATCCCAATTATTTTCATTCCAACATGTAATCATTATAAAATCTCAATGAGGTGTGTTATAATCTTCTGTTCAAAATGCAGTGTGTACCTTATAATGATATCTAAATTTGGACTCGCCAAAATTCATGAACTTATAGTCACATATACCTAGTAGCCATTGTACTGAATGACACAAATCTCAATTATCCACCATTTGCTGGTTTAGGTGATTGCGTAGATCGTCTTGCTTTAATCATCTTTGAAGATAAACATATTAGAAGAAAATGCTTGTTTTCCACTCCCCTAATTTTACAGCAGAGAGATTTCTAAATATGTTTAGGTCTCTTTTACAACCTCTTATTTTTTCCTGACAAAGCAGAGTGAATAACTTGTAGACACATTTGGGGAAATAAACCAGGAATGTTCAGCTCAGCAACTTCATTTTTTTCCTTTAGGAACCAAGCCAACCAGGGAAGTCAGGGAGCTAAACTTTTTCTTTGGGAAACCCCCTCCAAGAAAAACACCTCTCATTGCCTAGCACTGAAGATGGCAAATCATCCTAGTTGTGGTTGTGTCTGCAGGTTCCTTTGACACACTAAGAGCCTTCAAATTAACCTTTACGATTAATACAGATATTACTTAGTCTTCAGCTCTACCTGCAGCAATAGAGTCTGGTCTCAGGTTGGTATAAGTGGAAAGGGTCTCTGCCAAAGCACAGGCCTTTCAGAAGGGGATTTTTAGGGTGCAGATGTCTGTAGCTCAAACTTGAATTAGCATGTATCCTAAGTGCATGTGTGTGACCCAGGCAGGACTCAGCATATGCTGTCAGGCCAGAGTCCTTAGTAAAGCAAGCCCAGATGTGCAATGATTCAAATACTAGAGGGAAAAGAGAGCTTTTCTTTATGCAATTGTTTCAGACTTCAAGCATAAAATATTTACTGTTATTTATTTATTCATTTATTGTATTATGTGGTACTGGAGATTTAACTCAGGGGTACTCTATCACTGAGCAACACTCCAGTTTTTTTTTTTTAATTTTCATTGTAAAACAGGGTCTTGTTAGTTTATCAGGCTGTTCTTGAACTTGTGATCCTCCTGCCTCAGCCTCTCGAGTCACCAGGATTATAGACATGCACAACCATACCATATTTGTTGTTTCTAAATTTCAAAACAGTTGAATTCTATGTGTACCTAAAAGAAGTAGAGAGGTTTAAATTTTAATGGCAAGCTTAGCAAAAGTATTCGCTTCCCCAAATCCCATGCTGCATCTGTAAGAAGAAAACAATAGAGTAACTACTCTTGGATCTAAGTCTTTTGCCCCAGACTCAAGAAGGAACTGTTACCAAATGGTTTCATGATGGTTTACGATTACTTGAGGACATGTAATGAAGACAGTTTTTAAACTTTTATCAACTCCAGAGTCATATCACCACAGAATTATGTAACATCTATGAGGAGAATGTGGTTTCTTTTTAACTAGACATGTTCCATGCTTAACTTATAGTTCAGAACCAACTATGTAGGTCTGCAACTAGGGCTCATTTCCATCACTTACACAAAATAGCAACCTCCAGATTAGTATTTACAACCAACAATAGTGATGTTTTGGCTTCCAATAATTATTTTTATCTCACATTTTCACCATAAAGGTCTAACAAAAATATGATGTTTCATTTGGGATACATTTTTAGATTACAGGGAAATATTAAGGCACTGAATAGCTTATTGACTAAATCGTCCAAATTTAATATTAATGAGTGGAACTGCAGATGTGGAAGTAATCAGTATATCTATAGATGGTGTGTGAAGACTAATATGCATAAGAGAGGTACATCCTGGAAACATTTCAGAGAAGAGAAAAAGACAAGAATCAAACTCTGAAAAACATCTACATATGATGGATGTAATAAGAAAAGGAGGAAACAAAGAAATTTCCAGAAGAAAACAAGAGTGCAATGTTTCTATGGATGAAGATAAAAGAATGTTTTAAGACATTAGAATGGTCAACAATGTAAGTGACACCTACCGGTTTATTAATTCAACCAATATTTATTTGAGTATCTACTATGTTCAGAAACTGTTCTAAGCACAAGAAACTCAACAGAAAATAATACAAAATCTTTTTTCTTGTGGGATTTGTGAGCTAAAGCAAATCCATACAGCCCAAGGAAGACAAATTTGGCCATTAGATGGTGTTATGGTTTAGATCTAGAATGTTTCCCCCCCAAAGCTCATGTGTTGAAAGTATGGTACCCAATGTAGCAAGGTTTAGAGAGGGGGCTTTTAGGCAATGATTGGATCATAGGGGTTCTGATCTCATCAGTGGATTAATCTATTGATGGCTGAATGTGCAGCTGAAAGTTGGGATCTAATTGGAGGAAAAATGTCACTGGGACTATAACCTAGAAGAGTTTATCTTTCCTCTGGTTTCTCTCCCTCTCCTTCTCCCTCTCCCTCTCCCTCTTCATCTCCCTCTCCCCCACCCCCGTCTCTTCTTCCTGGATGCCATGAGCCAAGCACTTTCCTCTGCCCTGCCCTTCTGTTCTAATGCTTTACATCACCTCATACCCAAAACTATGGAGTTAGCCAACCATGTACTGAGATCTGTAAAACCATAAGCCAAAACAAATCTTTCCTCCTTCAAGTTGTTCTTGTAAGGTATTTTTGTCACAGCAACCAAAGATTAACTAACAAAATTGGTCACTGGGGACTCCAGTGAAAGAAAGTTCAACAACATGAAAGATGAAAAGAGACAAAAGTGGATTTAGGAGCACAAAGGTGCTGGGCAGTATAAAGATATGGAATAGTAGCTTGAGAATGTGAAGTCCATTCAGGTGAAAATTATGAAAAAATGTTCAGGGGAATATGGAAGAACCTGTAGAAACAACAACTAAAGAGTGGAGAAAGAATATAAAAAATGACGACAACCTTATGAACACATCATTGGTAAATGCAGTCTATAGTGGTGCAAATTCTACTCTATATGGTAACAAGGAGATTCAATCTGACAAACACTCCTCAAGTAACTTATCACATGGGCACTCTGAAAAATGTAGGGGGGCACTCCTAGTCATTAAGAACTTAAGAATCCTCTGGGTCAGTACAAAAACAAGAATGATATAAGTGATTATCATCATACGTTAAGTAAGATGCTTTTCTAAACCTGAACTGAAAATATCACATTTAATCTTCCCATGAAACCATGCAGGAGGGATGATTATTGTCTCCCTTAGACAGAAAGGAAGATGAAAAACCTGTCTGAAGAGACAAGCTGGTAAGTGATGGCACCCAAGAATCAAAACAAAAGTCTTCAAATCTCAGAACCTGACCTCTTAATCATAGAAGTTAACCTTATTTGCTTTTGTTTATGCCCATCTAAAAATGTTTTAAATCAATTATTATAATCTGGAATTTTACTGAGAGAAATTAAAGGTGATCCCAATAAATGAGAAATATACCATATTCATGGATTGGAACACTCAATATTGTCAATACCAGTTGGAATATCCCAAACTAGAAATGAACTAAATAGCCATCCATATGTGGACATAATATCCTTTTAGGGAGGTGTCAATCTTATGGGTAGTTCTTAGAGTCAAGTCTTTGGTGCATCTGAAAGGGGGGTTCAAAATGAATGTTTGTCTTACATTAGCAAACTAGAGGGGATAAACAAAGATAAACACATGGCCTTCTGTGCATATTGCTTGCCCTGAAGTCTGGGACCCAGTGAATTTATCACTGCTTTCTTATGCCTTGACATGGCAAGTATTTCAAACAGGAAATCTCTCATCACAACCAGAACATTATACTTGACTTTTACTCACCCAACTTGCATCCCCCCCCAAAAAATGGGTAGGATACAGAGAGACATATAAAAGAAGACCATAGGAAACATATGGACATATGCCAAATATAGAAGATGTTAAGGGTTTTATATTCTTCTGGTATTATCAAGTAGCAGAAGAAAATGAAAATAATGCACTAAGAACACAAAAGATTTAAATAAATCAAAAAACAATAAATTCTTGGAATGCAAACCTAAAAATAATAATATCTAATAATTAAATTTTTAGCAATGCATAAAAAACCCTAAATTTTTTAACCAACAAAATAATTGAAAAGCTGATATGATGTTGGAAAATGTATAAAAAGAAAATAATGGTTTGGAGAAGAATACCTGCCCTACCACATAAGAAACTCGCCTATATTAAAGCTGAAATAATTGAAATATTGTAGTTCTGGGTAGAATTAGACTAACAAATTATTGGGACAGGGAACAACCCTGAGAAACACAAGTTCATATAGAGGAATCCATAAGAATTTAACAGATGATTATCCAAAGAAAAATGCTAATTTTTAAAATAAATTGTATTGGGACAATTGGCTAGCTGTTTGAATAAAATTTAACTTGCATATTACCATGCATCTTGTTCAAAAATAAATTCAAGATGGATTAGATATTTAAATGTAAGTCAAACACACAAGAACACTAGAAGAAAATGCAGGTGGAAATTTTCACAATTTTGATGTGGAAAATTTTTCTAAATATGTCGTACAAGTAACAAGCCATTGTGAATTGTGCTACTATAAACATTGATGTGGCTGTGTCTCTGTAGTATGCTGTTTTTAGGTCCTTTGGGTATAGTCTGAGAAGAGGAATAGCTGGGTCAAATGGTGGTTCCATTCCCAGTTTTCCAAGGAATCTCCATACTGCTTTCCAAATTGGCTGCACCAATTTGAAGTTCCACCAGCAGTTATGAGTGTACTTTTTCCCCTGCATCCTCACCAGCACTTGTTGTTGTTTGTCTTCATCATGGCTGCCATTCTTACTGGAGTGAGATGATATCTTAGAGTAGTTTTAATTTGCATTTCTCTGATTTCTAGAGATGATGAGCATTTTTTCATATATTTGTTGATTGATTGTATATCCTCTTCTGAGATGTGTCTGTTCAGGTCCTTGGTCCATTTATTGATTACCCTAGATTAGGTAGAGAGAAGTGATGGGAGGGGAGGTGTTGCAGAGATATGAAGGATAGTAGAATGAAACAACATTATTATTACTGTGTGTATATATGTGACTGCATGACCAATGTGATTCTACAACCTATATACTCAGAAAAATGAGAAATTATATCCCATCTGATTCAAATATATGATATGTCAAGATCATTATACTGTCATGTGTAACTAAGTAAAACAAATTTTTAAAAAAAGAAGTAAAAAGCTATGAAGAATGAATTTTAACATATAAGAATTCAAACCATTTAGATGTCAAATTGCACTATAACCAACATTAAAGAGGAAAAATTATTAGAACATGGTGCAGCCTCTTTGACAGTATGCTGAGAAAAGTAAGACATTTATGCTTCTATGGAATAAAGTGTGGTTTCAATAATTCATTCAGTGAACAATTACTTAGCCTGCTCTAGGTGCTAAGGTCACAGATAAGGAAGAAAAGCTTTCATTGAACTTATGAAATAGTGATGAATGAGAGGAAGAAAGGAAAAAATTAAGGTCATGTAGAAATGAATACTATAATGAAGATAAGGAAGAGTGTGTCTTAAGAGGGTGCGGGGAGGTTGATGAGGAACAGGAGGTTATTTTGAAAGGTCACCTGGAACAGAAAAAAGGGAAAATGGCAACTAAGCCAGGAGCCGGCAGACCTGCACTTTAGTTCTTCCCTCCCCACTGTGTGATCCTGAACAAGTATCTTCTGGAGTCTCAACTTACCCATATACAAAATGAGCCCTTCATTAAAATACCTCCTTCGGGCTTTTAGAAAGAAAGAAAGAAAGAAAGAAAGAAAGAAAGAAAGAAAGAAAGAAAGAAAGAAAGAAAGAGGTCATATTCAAATATGGGGGACAGGAAGGAGCATCTCAGTAGACATCTGGGGCAAGGGCTTTCCAAGTGTACAAACCAGCCAGCACAAGACCATTAGGTAGGAGAAAACTGGCCTGTTTGAGGGATGGAGAGAGCCAGGAAGCTATAGAACACAAGGAAGAAGGGAGCGTGGTAGAAGAAGGGACATTGTTGGTGCAGGCTATGGATCATGCTCACGTTTACAAGTCAGGCTTCCTTTTTACTCTGAATGTGAGCATATCCATTGTACCTTCTAAATATGTGGCTGGTGCATTAGATTTGTATGACTATGATCAAAATCATTGACAAGAACATCTTAGAGGAGGAAAGATTTATTTTGACTCATGGGTTCAGAGGTCTCAGTTCACGGTTGGCTGACTCCATTGCTCACGTCCTGAGGTGAAGCAGAGCATCATGGCAGGAGAGCACAGTGGAAGAAAGCTACTAGCTCAAGGCAGATGGGAAGCAGATATAGAGAGTGAAGAAAGGATAGTTATAAGATATGGTCCCCCAAGTACTGTCCCCCAGTGACCTACTTCCTCCCTTGCCTATCTTTTCCCCCACCTCTCAGTAAATCCATTCAAATTATTAATCCATCAAATGGATTAATCCATGGATAAGTTCAAAGCCCTCATGATTTGATCTTTTTACCTCTGCCCAGCCTGATACCTGAGCTTTTGAGGGAACATTCTGGATGTAAACCATAAAAACTGAGTTCTAACTCCCTGAAGGAAGAAGTTACTACTTCTACTTGCTTTCTAATATAACCTACCTTAACTATTTGCAAGTGGCAAGGTTCTAGGTATGTTCTGCCCAAGTCAAATCACATGAGGCAGATCCATTCAGTATGGATATTAAAAATATCAATACCCACAAGTATCATATAAAAAGTATCTCAGGGCTCCTACACCAAACCTGATGTACACTTACTATTCTCAGCCCAATCAGCTCTTGTTACTACTTTTTTTTTCATTTATGTTGTTGGTAGCCTAACCCAGTTGAAAGACAAGTTAATCTATGCTTTCTTCTTCTGAATCTGAGCTCTTCCTGAAAGCTGAATGTTTTCTAAGCAGATAAATGGTTTGTCTTTAAAAAATTTTTTAAATTGTCACAGATATATAAAAGACTAATTAAAAACTGAGTTTTTTATTTCCTGAATTCACATGACTCTTGGAAAGAACTTACAAGTGAATAGAAAGGGGAACTAATACAGAAATGAATATGAGTATAGGCATTTGTGTGTACACACTGATGTGGGGATGTGCAGAGTACCACAGCACATGCCATGGCCAATAGATACCTATGTGGTTGTACATCAAAGACAATTCTCCATAAACTCTGTTTCCCTCTTCCACTGAAGAAAACAGTTCTGTGAGTGATGAAAGATTAAAAAGAGAATTGACTATGTTGAATATGGACCAGGAGAAATAACCCACTCTGTCATTCATAAAACCCTTAATCATATTGTGATAAGTGTTCAATTCAAAATTCAAAGGGTATATAACATTGTTATTCTTGGCATACCTGGGGCCAAAGGGCAGAAAAACCTGTAATATTCTGTATTATGGTTAAGACAATAATTACTATGAATTCAAAATGACTAATAGAAACAACAGTTTATTAATCAGTAGCCCAATGAATAATAACCCAATAAATTGATCATCTGATGAAAGGATTTTAGGCAAATGGGTCTGCTCCACTCATGGGTCCATGTTATTATTTTGACTCTCATTTGCTGAAGCCTTTTCTCTAGCACGAGTATTGATGGAAGGTAAGATGAGGTGAGGGCCAGCCTTTATAATCAACAAAGCAGAAGGCACATCTCTTCCTATATTTCCAGAGCTCAAAAGGAAGCATCCTTACTAGTGCAGGGACCCAATGCAGCCCCTCCCACCCCCATGATAGCACGCACAGATGTTTGCTTTGCTTTGCTTTTAAAGTTTTTTTTTTTTTTTAAAGAATGCCATTTCACTCCATCATGCTTTTATTTATACAAGATGATGTCACTGCAAAACTATTTTATTGTTATAGAAGCTTGGCATATATAAAGAAAGTCGTTTTATAAGAAATAATAAAAACCACATTTGACTTTTAACATGTTCATTTTTGTTAAATGAAATAATGGTTCTGGGAACCTATTTTTTTCCATATTATTTATAAAACTTCCTTTCAAAGAGCCCTCTGTCTTCCACTCCACCCATTCATTCAGCAAACATTTAACAAGTGCCCTCATGTGCCAGCTAAGCTTGGCCCAGTCCATGGTAGGGAGATCCATCTCCTCAGGTTGATCAGCAACTAGACAAGTAGTACAACATGGGTTCTGTCTCTACCAGGGGGGACCTTGTCCCAGGCTTGGGCAGGGTTCAGAGGAGGGTCAGCCTCTTTCTTGGGGGATCTTTGCTTCTCTTTTCCTCTCAAAGTTATAAAGTGAGAGGAATGTTTAGTTAAACTTGACTGTTGTCACTACATCTCTGTTCATTTCAGTGAAGTAAGCTAAAAATTAAGAACTGGTGCTGTGGTAAACACACAAAGGAATCTGAATCCACAGGGCTAAAGCAAATCTAATAAATTTATAAGAATCAAATAATCTAATTAGCTTAATAATCCATTGTGCTTGAAACAAGTAAGTGAAAGAGGAAAGAGAGCATGCTTTTACACAAGGCCTAAAGCTTTGACTAAACACACACACACAGATGCTCACAGCTAATCACATACATAGTTGCATCACACTCACACACCAGTCATGTACACACACACATAAACGCACACACACCCTTACACATTTCTACCCGACAAAGGAAAAACAAAAATGCCTAGAGGTGAAGAAGGAGTTTCTCAGTGTAGAAATGCAAATCCTGGGAGTCCTTTTATTTCTCTTGCTAATTTTCTGATGATTCACAGAAGCTCGGGAACCTGTGAGTGGGTGGGGCCAGGGGTTCATTTCCAAGTTTCCGGGGGATCATTTCCTCTTCCTGCACAATTAAACCTCATCCTGACGGATACTGATGTCATCTTTGCTTTCTGTAGCCCTTATCTTTGGGAAAAAATCAAAGAGAGTTCACACCGATAATAGGTTTGTCCAATAAGTACAGTATTATTGCTTGACTCTTGTAGGCAGTAAAATACTACGATGGTTTTCCCAATGTCATGTGTGGATTGTGAAGAAGAGAAGTAGCCTTTTGGTCTCCCACATGCTAGTGCTCTTTCTGCCAGTTGGTTCTGTGATAGCCATGAAGGAGGGGCAGAAGATAGAATGATGACCTAAACAAGTGTCTCTGCCATGATCAGATGATGTTGAGTCTTTTTCTGGAAGAAAACCTAATAGAATTTTTGTTATCCCAATGATTCATTCTGATCTCAGCAATTCTCCAAGTATGAAAACTTCTGTGGTGTCAAACCTAATCATTTGCCTTAATATTAAAGGGCAACCGCTGGACCCATATACCTCAATCTTAGGGAAATACGAGGATGGAGACCCTACTGGGACTGAAAACACTCAAGGGATAGCAACTGGAAGAACCAGTGTTAAAATGGATCCCAGCAATGGATTCCAACATATCCACAATTATTACCACTATTCTCAACCACATCCACACACACTCTCTCTCTCTCTGAATTCTACAACCTTACTTTAACCATACTCCATAAGTATACATTTGGGAAGACCTTCCCAAAAAGCTATGTCTTGATATAAATTATTTCAGAAATACTGAGTGAGTACCTACTGTGTGTCCCTCACTATAAGAGAAGATATCAAAGAAAAATGAAATAGACACAATCCCATGGGAAACCTAAGGATGTCAAAAAGGCAACATAAAATAATTAGCTACTATTAAAACACATGAATCAAATCTAAACTATGCATTCAGAAAGAGTAGGGAGAAATCCAGAAGTTTCACAGCAGTAATGACATGTTCCATGGAGGAATGAGACAGAACTGGACCCCAATACCTCATTCCTATTTCCAAAACCATAAAGTAGAGCCTAGGTTCCCAAATTGAAGGGGAAGTTCAATATGGTGCAGTGAGTGGTTAGAGGTTCACCCTATTATTTCTGAAAGACATGCTTGCAATTCTGACTTTTCATATTATTTTTGTGTATTCAGGAAATTTAATCACCCTGAGTCCTAGTTAACTCATCTACAAAAATGAGACTAAAAGGCTGATGTGTTCCAAATCTTACATTACAGTCTAGCATATAACAGATGCTCAATTCGCGGTAATTATCATTATCCAAAGTTTTTTCAGTATACTGATGAAGCTTTTCCTATAATATTTTAAAGTTCAATTATATACCTAAAATCATCA
Organism: Spermophilus citellus; assembly: GCF_964194105.1. Classification (NCBI taxonomy): domain Eukaryota; kingdom Metazoa; phylum Chordata; class Mammalia; order Rodentia; family Sciuridae; genus Spermophilus; species Spermophilus citellus. Next base: position 115,445,665 of record NC_138187.1, on the reverse strand, counting down.
GAAGTTATCTACAACCTCCAAAACTTATTCAAGGGCTGGTGTTCTCAGCTTTTCTGAACATTGGAATCACTTATGAATCTTTAAAATATCCTGATGCTGAGGGAACACCCCCAAAGACCTAAGGACCGCCCATAAAGCCCCACCTTCTTTGGGGCAATCCCCAATGACACCACCCTGGAGATCAATTTGCATATGAACCATTGAGTAACATTCAACATCCAAACAGTGCCACTCACAGACCTTCTGATTTTATTGGTCTAGAGTACAGTCTTTGTACCAAAACGTTTTATAAGTCCCCAGGCCATGCTAATGTGCAATGAAGTTTGGGAGCCACTATTTTAAGGCAAAATTCTATCTTCTAACCCAGAGAAGATTACTAGAGCAGGAGATCATGAATTGAGTGGGATATACTACTTGAATAGTGCCTTATTCAATTTATCAGTTAAGGCTCTCCAGTGAAATAGATGTCTATCTATCTATCATTTAGAGAGGTGATTTATTATAAGGAATTGGTTCACATAATTAGGAAGATTAGCAAGTCCTAAGATCTGCAATTGTCAATCTGGAGGACAGCCAATAGTGTAGTTCCCGGTTGAAGGCAGTCAGGGAGAGGAGTTCTGTTTTACTCAAAGGAAGGTCAGTTTTTTGTTCTATTCAGGCCTTCAAAAGATATGATGAGGCCCACCCTCATGTACTCAGTCTATGGATTCAGATGTCAATCTCATTCTGGAGATTTCTCCCAGACACACTGAGAATAATGTTTGATTAAACTTCTGGGCACTCATGGCCTGGTCAAGTTGATACTTAATGACTATTGCATTCATATCGTATTTGGGCATCAGCACATATCCCAGGCACATAACTTGTGTGGTACTTTTTTATTGCATGAGAGACACTGAAACAAGCTCACACGTGTTCTCAGGTCACAGGTCTTATGCATGCTCCAAAGACAGGAAGCAAACAGGAAAAGGAGAAAGAACTAAGGGTTTGAAGATGAACTGTGAACCAATGAGGGACTGAGAATCAATGGTTATTAATTCTGATTTCTCAAAGGGAACACACAGACACACACACCACAAACATAAGCACCTATCAAAACAAACCATAGAAAAATGCTCCTAGCTTGACACCTTCATTTTAAAGATTAAAAAAAAAAAACAAAACTGAGACCCAGACAGCCTCAGAGACTTGCATTTCAAATTCTTGCTTCAAACTAAGGACTGCCTCAGTCTAACTTACAGGACCCTAGAGAATCCAACACCGATATGATATTGTTTGCCATTTGTAGCACCCAGCCTGAGGTCCTGTGTGCATTCAGACATTTCAAAATGCCTTCTGGCTTTTGCTGAGCCCTGAGTAATTAGGAGTTGATGGTACAGTGGTCCAACTGTTGATGTCCTTCCAAACAGTAGGACCAGCTCTTCAGTGAGCAGTGGCTCATTGTAGCCCTGTATGTACATATTTTGAGAAGAAAGGCAAAATGCGTAGGTGGTGGATCCATGAGCTAAATTGCTTTGGGATCATTATAATCAATATCAGTTGCCCCGGGCCAAGACTGCCTTTGCCTTGTCAGGCTGCTGACGTTTTGTGATCAGTCATCCAGCTTCTCGCTCCAAAGTGATAACATTATTGATTTCATCCTGTCCCATAAGTCCCCTTTCACCTCCCCAGGGAAGGATGATGCCTGTGGTTCTGCTTTGCACATTCCCAGACTTGTTAGTGGGGAAGGATATAGAATGAGAAGGTTATCTTTGCCATTTTATACCCTCAGACTCTGTCCACAACCTAAGGGGGCAAAAATGTATTTTGAACACAAATCATACTGCCTGATTTTCTTAAATGCCTTTTTCATCTTTATCCATATGTTCAAATGTTTTAAACTCAAAGCAAGTCCCTCCTGCCTTTTCTTTGGGCTCCAGTTGATACTGGTCTTCAAACACAGTTAAGGTGAGTTGTTTACCTTGCTCTGTACCCTGACCAGGGGGCATGTCTAAAAGATCACAGGCTTTGAGGACAGACAGACCTGGGCTCAAGCCATGGTTCACCATTACCAAAGCTACGACCTTGGTCAACTTATTTCACCACCGCCGCCCTTTTTACCTCGTTTTTGAAAAAGGAAATAAAAATACCTGCCACATCACTTTTCTGGGATATTTAAATGAGTTCATGTGGATGAAGAACATAGTCTGTTGCTGGGTACAAGTAAATGTCTCATCATTTTTTTTTAAACTCTGTTCTTTCTTGACTGTGGTATCCCCAAGGCAAGGAGCCGCTCATTGCTCATCTTTATGTGTCCCTGGCACCATGTTTGGCACAAAGAAGCCAGAATAAATAATAAATAATTGGGGAATTGAGGACAGCAAGAATAAACTCTCCTAGATTATGAAACTGCTTCTTGGAGAGATTAAGTGACTTGTCTGTACCAAGGCTCATGATAGAAATGAGTCCACTACATTCCAGCATTTTGACACTCTGTCTAATCTTTCTTTGACTAGGTTTTGGCCCTTCGTGTTCGCTGCACAGCTAATTGGACTGAAAAACCATGCAGATGAAGTGTGGTGGTAGCTTCATAACTTTTCTTCAGCGTTAACTAATTCCAGTTTCTAGTTAATGGTTAACAGAGATGTCCACCATAGCCCCCTCCGGTCCCACCTCATTTCCCCTGCAGCTGCCTTTCCCAGTCTTCCAACAGCAGAGCCCTTCCATTAACCAAGGAAACCCTATTTTGAAGCAGGAAGTGCTGAAACCAGCTGAGCCCACATCTAGGCTCTGCAGACCAGGGGCTCAGGGCCTCTGGGCTTTCATGCCAAGTCCTCAGCTACAGTTTAGCTTCTTTACAAACAGCATTTTTATGGAGCCAAAGTACTCCCATATGCTCCAGTTTTAAGCATTAATTATTTCTTCTAAATTCTTATTGTGAACCTCAACCCAGGGGCCAGGCCCTGCCATCCTAGGGCAGGCCTACATGCTGCCAGCCTGTCAGTCTACATTTCCAGGTGGCTCTTTACTGGCTCTACTTAACTGGCTGGAGTCCTTTGTGCTATGCCATCTAGCAGTCCCTGCTGGAGGTGATTAGAGGCAAAAACCACTCCAAAAACTCTTTTGTCCCCCAGATTATGTTCTGTTGTGAACAGAACTGGTCCTCACCCCCTGCCCAGGCTCCAGCCCCTTCCCCACCTACAGAATCTACCTGATGACATACTGCTGTAACATTCTTTTCCAAATATTATCTTTATTGATGAGTAAATTTTCTTTACCAAATAACCAGCTACAAAATGCACTCTTGCCTCTTCGTTTTAATTGAATGGCAATGACTTTTGTTCATAATATTTTCTGATTATATTTATTTAATAAAAAAGGACTGCATAGCAAACATAATACAGAATTTTTTAAAAAAATAACAAGCAAAAATCCTCCTCCAACCTGTACAAAACCCCATGTGTCCTCTTCCAAAAAAATGATGTCAATAATGTCCCATTTAAGTAATGATTGCATAATATTTTCTCTTTCTTCAGAGTTTTAGAATTGTTCCCCATTAGCCTTTAATTGATTGGGTATATGCATGTTTAAAGGACAAGAAAAGTGTATTCAGTTTCTGTCATTGTAATAAAATGTCTGAGATAATCAACTAACGAGAGAAAAAGTAATTTTTTGACTCACAGTTTGGAGATTTGGGTTCATAATCAATTGGTCCTATGTTTTAGAGCCTGTCGTGAGGCGACATATCACACTGGAAGAGCAAGATGAAGCAAAATCACTTAAGTCATAAGCCAGGTAGCAAAAGGGAGAAGGAGAAGGGCCAGGGTCTCACAATGTCCTTCAAGGACACCCCCTCACCGACCTTTGACCTCCCATTAGCCCTTCCTGCTGAAGTTTCCACTATTTCCTAATAGCACCAAGCTGGGGACCAAGTCCTTCACAAAGGGGCCCTTGGGAAACACTGGACATGCAAACTGTACCAAGAAGGAAGTGTCTGTGAGCCTTCCTGCTTCTGGTTTCTTTGGTTTATTTCTCACTTGTCCTCCACACCATAACATTTAGCCAGAAATCAAAATATTTCCTCAGTGTTTCTGAAGTTGGCATTTCTACAGTTAGAAGGATGGTTTCAAAATGACGTGGGTGTCTTGAGAATAGGGCCACACCCTCGGTTAAATGGTATTCTTGAGCATAGGACCTAAAGCCCAGCCTCAAATAAATTTTAGCACATGGCTCAATTCTGAGCAACATGCCTGGTACTTACATTAACCCCCTTTATAGGAACAGTGTAATTACAGAGAACATGGGACCCTCGGTCTGGTCTTTCCAACCAATGGGGGGAAGACACCACCCACGAGCCAGCTATCTACCCTGAGTCAAGGCACCACCAAGTACTGGTATGAGAACCCACAGAGCCTAACTTTCCATATTTATAGAGGGGGAGGAGACACTGCAAGAGTAAATGCCTCCCCAGGTGTTGAGAGCCTTGTATAAATTATGGGTTTGTTGGAGTCATTAAGATAGGGATCTTTCTACCTTTTCTGGGAACTCTTGGGTGAAATTTCCAGGTTTGTGAGAAAGCCAGGATCATGTTGGTGCCCTGCCTTAGCTCATAGCCGTAGGATCAAAGCTGGCTGGAGATGGGCGTCACCTACCAAGCACCAAACAACCTGTTTACTTCAAGGCCTCTCCCACATTGAAGCCTTATTCCTGTCTTTGATGCACTCCTCCTTAAATAAAGAACTGGGGCCTTTTCCAGTTGTTCAGTTCCTTTTCCTAGCAGGGCTGGAAGGCCTATCAGTTGCCCCCCCTCCCTTTTAAATCTAATTTCTCAATTTGTCTTTATTTTTTATTATTTCAGACTTTTTATTTTCTCAGGCTGCTCACACCTCCAAGCAGGAATCTGCTCTACTGGGGTGCTGGTTACCCCAGCATACTCAGGGCTCCCCTAGTTCCCTGTTTAGATCCTTTAATTTCAGGATAATAATATTATTAATAATTGCATCTACCAATTATTTAATTCTAGCTACATATACCAGGCACCATGTATGTGGTATTTCACACAATTACAATGTGAATTTTACTTTTCATTATTAATCCCATTTTACACATAGAAAATTTATGAATGAGAAAGTTTGTAAAATGAGAAAGGGATGAGAAGGTCAGGGCTGTGCACCTCCATGAAATGTATGTGTCCAAAGAAAAATGTACTCTCTTCAGTGAAAAATAAAGTAAACTGAAGCCACGAAGTGACAGTATCAGGGAGTTAGAAAAGATTACGCCTCCTCATTAGCGAGGAGGTTCAAGAAGCATTGGTGAGAGAGGGGTGGGGAGGAGAGTAGGGTTTTTAGTGGTAGAACAAAAGTGGGGCTCAGAGCCAGGCATGGTGAATAAGCCTGTAATCATAGTGGCTTTCGAGGCCAAGGCAGGAGGATCTCGAGTCCAAAGCCAACCTCAGCAATTTAATGAGGCGCTAAGCAACTCAGTGACACCCTGTCTCTAAATAAAATATTAAAAAATGGGCTGGGGATATGGCTCAGTGGTTAAGCACCCCTTAGATTCAATCCCTGGTTAAAAAAATAGTGGAACTCTCTCCTTAAATACAAACTAGCTGTTGGATTTTCTTTAGTCCATCTATGTTAACCTATGAGTAATCTATGTTCAGTACATGGAAAAGGCACTTTGATTCTTTCAGATTGCAATAAAGTTTTATGTAGTCATATTTTATTGATTTTAAGTACAAACATTTTATGTTTCGACATTCCTTGATTGGACCTTACAATGATAATCAAGGGTATCCTTTCTTTCTTAATGGCACCTATAATAATGATGGCATTTTAGATTCAACAACCTGCTGTATGGAGATTGAAATATTTAAGCTGAAAGTCAGACATTTAGAGGTATAGAATACAATTTTAGTAAATTTGCTTTTCTTAGGGTGATGCATGAGTGACACTGAGGATGAATATTTTGGGTGGCGTCAAACAACAGAATAAAGAAATAAGAAATAAGCAGAGTGACTTTCTAAATCTCAGCTTCATAATAGAAGCAGAATGAAAGCAAATGAGGCTCATTTCACTTTCTTTGCTCAAGAAAATGGGAGTAATTAAATACAACAACAATGTGATAGGAAATCACAACAAGATAGGTGGATACACATAAGGACCATTTATTACCTCCCCAGAATTATCTCTCAGACGCCTACAACACAGCTCTTTCCTGTCTCTTCTTCCCCCAGTTACTTTTGTGCTGAATCTTTTCAGACTTTTTTCTTCTTTTCCCTACCTACCTATATTTCTTGTATCTCCTAAGTTCAAGTTCAGCTTTTTTCTTCATTGGAGAGCAATGACCAGGCATCCTGAAACACCATGACTTGTAGAACTTATAGCCTGCATTACTACCAGCCAACATGTATGCTGGCCAAGAAATAATAGCTACCTTACAAGTTTTGATGAAGTGTAAAGAGATTGCTTCTAAAATTCCTGCCATGATGTGGCTCATTCACAAAATAGAGCCAGTGGGTATCAATCAATGTTCTTAGCTTCATCTAAAAGCCTGCAATAACATTAAATAGTCTGTTCTCTTCACCTTGCCACATTAATGTACTATATTTTAATTTTTAATAATTGTGGCAAAATGCATACACATAAAATTTACTGCTATAACCATTTTTAAGTGTACAGTTTAGTAATGTGAAGCTATATCCATATTGTTCTGCAAAAAAAATCTTTGTAATTTCATCATGCAAAACTGAAACTCCATATCCAGTAAACAACAACTTCTCATTCATCCCTCCTCCATCCCTGGAAACCACCATTCTACTTTCTGTCTATGAAATTGACCACTCTATGCACTTTACATAAGCATTTGTCTTTTTGTGACTGGTTTATTTCACTTAGTATAATGCCCTCAGGGTTCATCCATATTATAGCATGTGTCAAAATTTCCTTTCTCTTAAAGGCTGAATGATATTCCAATTGTATGAGGGTATCACATTTTGTTTCTCCATCCACCCTTGATGAACATTTGAGTTGCTTCTATCTTATTTCCTTCAGATTTGCACTGCTGTGCCCAAAAGACTTGACAAGAACAGCTTAGAGGTGGAAAAGTTTATTTTGGTTCACAGTTTCAGAGGTTCAATCCATGCTCAGCCAACTCCACAGCTCTGGACCCAAAGTGAGGCAGAATATCATGGTAGAAAGGCAGTTTGGAGAAAACCTGCTCAGGGTATGGTAGCCAGGAAGAAGAGAGAGCTCTTCTCACCAGATACAAAATATAAACCCCAAAAGACCCTCCCTCAGTGATCTACTTTTTCCAACCACACCCTACATGCCTATAGTTACCACCCCGTTAATCTGTATTAGTGGATTAATCCACTGATTAGGTTACATCTCACATAATTTAATTATTTCACCTCTGAACATTCTTACATTGCCTTACATGAGCTTTTGGAGATACCTCATATCTAAACCATAACTTACCTCTTAACTATTGTGAATAATGTTGTGATGAGCATTGGTGTACAAATATACCTTTGAAATCCACTTTCAATTATTCTGAGTATATACCCAGAAATGGAATTATTGGATTGTATGGTAATTAAGTTTTTAATTTTTTGAAGAAGTCATATATTTGCATAGAAATTGTACCATTTTACATTTCTACCAACAATACACAAGTGTTCCAATTTTTCCACATCCTCACCAGCATATATTATCTTCTGATTTTTAATATTTTAAATGTTTTTTGGTTTATTTTGATAGAAGTCATCCTAATGCCTGTAAAGAAATGCCTCACTGTGGTTTTGATTTGCATTTTTCCCAATGATTAGAGACATTGTACATCCTTTTGAATTTGTTGGCCTTTACCATATTTTTACCTCTTAAGTTTTACACCATAACTTCAAATAAAATGCATTTTAAAATGCATTCACTTCAATTTGTCAAACAACATCTCTAGCGTTTCCTGGTTTTAGTTCATTTTTTATTTTATCTAGCCTAGAAACTTGGCCATCACCTTCCCTCCTTCCTAATGACCCAGACTCTCACACATTTCCCTCTTCCTGAGCTGTCACTTTGTCATCTAGAACACTTACACATGTGTAAGTGTATGTCCTGATTTATTTTTCTCTAATCAACTCCTATCAATCGTGAGCACTATTGCCAAATTATTCTGCTTTCAAGACACCACATTTATTGTGGAATTACTTTGATCTCTAACTTGTGATAACTACCACCTACTCCAGAGGTCTTTAGTTTTGTTTCTCATGGAATGTTTATCTTCCTTATCTTGGCAGATGTATCCTGATGATAAAATTAAATAATGGCAGCCTTTCTCTAAATCATAGGAAAAAATAAGTTGATAGCTAAAATGTATTTTCAACTCTAGCCTTTTCTCCCGTTTTTATTTCTTTGGCCTTTTACACTTGCCACTCTTTGACTTGTGTCAGCCCCTGGGAGATGACAGAAAAATACTACATAATTAATAAAAAAAAGATCAGAAAATCAAAACCATAACTATTTGGGTGCCTTGGGTTTCTTGTCATTGTCATTATAAACATGTTTTATTGCTAAGCTTACTATGTGTAGTTTTTTACTGAGTAAATATAGTAAAGTCATTATTATAGTATATAGGTGAGGTATTCCCCAAATTGAACGTGTGAGATAAATCAATGAAGTTTAGTGGTGAAATGATTGGGTTTTGAGAGCCTAAACCCAGTCAATGTATTAATCTACTTGAATGGATTAAGTGGGTGGTAACTGAAGGCAGGTGGAGCGTGGATGGACAGCGTTTACATTTGGTTCCCAGAGTGCTCACCCCCCTGCACCCCCACTCTGCCCCTTCCTGATTGGCATGTTCTAAGCTACTTTCTTTCTCCATGTCTTTCCACCATGATGGTCTACCTCACCTCAGGCCTAGAGGAATGAATACAGTTGACTCTCTGTGGACTAAGACCTCTAAGACCATGAGCACTCCCAAATAAACTTTTTCTCCTCTAAAATTGTTCTTGTCAGGTCTTTTGGTCACAGCAGTGAAAAAGCTGACTAAAACAGTTATTATATTATCAGCTGAGAAAATTCTTACTTTTCCTAGTGTAATTAAACATATCTACATTGGTAATCCCTCGCATTAACATGTCTTTGTCATGTGAAAAATTTGAAAATCAGTGAACCAATTATAAATTCTGGATAAAGAGAGTCCCTCAATATCTAAAGATGGTTATGATTATCATACTTTGGGGTGATGAGGAAAAGGAAAATCAGATGTTACCCAAGTTGAGAGAGGATTTCCTATAGAATTCTCATATGAAGATCTCCCCTTGAAAAAGGAAGAATAGTCACAGGCATCATTATGTTCAGGGTTACATATGGAATATGACTTTCTAAAAGATGTGCAAAGAATTGGAAAGAATTCTGCTCTGACAGCAAAATCCTGGAAAGTGTCTGGTTTGATTTAGTGAATTTGCATCATGTAGCTGATAAGGCAGTTTAGATGATGTCATTACATTCCATCCTCCATTTATCTGCTGACCACACAGGGAAATTAGCCAACTAATGACCCCACTTTCATGATGTCCCAGTCTGGGAGAAGGGGCACCAGTCTGAAACCTGTTGTGATGGAAACCAAATGTGTGGGAAAAAACATGGTGGGATATATGACAAGAGTGGCCCTGGTCATTACTTTGTATAACCTTAAAATGGTATTAATAGTATGGAAACTTCAGCGAATCTACTCCTTCAACCTTTTTCTTGATTAAAATAAACAACTTTGCAAAAGAGTCCAGGACATTTCCATCTGAGGCCAGCAGGAGCTATAGACACAGCATTTGCCTTTGATCATATCTGTCTGAAAGAGAATCTATGCCATGAGATTTGTCTACACTGGAGTAGAAATGGGAGAAAGGTAGGTAAAGTATGGTAGCTCCTTCTTTTTCTTTTCCTTTCCTTTCTCTCTCTCTCTCTCTCTCTCTCTCTCTCTGTGTGTGTGTGTGTGTGTGTGTGGAGGGGGGGTGGGTAAAGAATGCACAATCAGATAAAATATGTGAGCAGTTAGGGAAGGTTGGTTTGATTCAGATCAGAAAATATTTGCAACACCCTCCAAGGTCTTGCTCCATATCTGAGCTAACTCACTGTCTGCAAGAAAAGCCCTCCACTCCAATCAAGCCAATGTTCTCCATTGAACACATGATAAGGACATATCACACTACCCATGTGCCCTTACTCATGCTGTCTCCTGTACCATGAAGTACAGCCCAGCCCTCCATTCTTCCCTTCTGCTATTGAAGTTCCCATGTTTCCTTCCAAAATCAGCTTTTATTCCTCCCATTAAGCTTTTATTTCTCTTCTGGGTTATTCTCATCTACATACATCTTACTATTTCACAAAATTGCCCCAATATCTTCATTGTGTCAACACAACATTATTCCATATTCATTCATTCATCAGTCAATAGTTAGTTGTATCTGTTTATTTTCAAATAGTTCTGCTAAGCCCTCGGTTTTTATTGTCCTCAGACAGATAAGTACACAGCATGACGTAAAGTAGAAAATGAACCTACAAAAAAGACCCATAGATGAAATACTGTGGCCATTCAGAAAAGAAAACAGCTGGTTCTGACTGGAAGGATCAAGGAAGACTCTGGAGGTAACTTTTGTTACCTGGATTTACATAGGCAAAGAGGGGAATTCTAGACTCAGGAAGCCCTTTGTAAGCAGTTATCTCACTAGTAGTACTTTGCTGTGAAATAAAGCTGAGAAAGTACCAGGCAAAGCTGCTGGCTGCTAGGTATTTCTGGATGTCGTGTGCAGTGGAATCTGGGTGATCTACCCATGTTGCATAATCCAGGTCTAGCGAAAGTCTTGGGCCGCAGAAGCTGGGTGCTGAAGAAACTATATGTTGAGGGACGTTGATGAAACACCCTGGCAACAAAAAGAAAAAACCCTTCCTTCTGACATCCCTCCAACACCTTCTGACAAAGCATCACCTGTGTCAGCTAACATAAGAGGAATACTTACAGGACCAAACTTAATTGTTACAGAAAAGGGAATGAAGGGAGGGTTTGGATTTGAAAGGCAGGCAGTTGATAACTGATATAGTCAGCTCTTTGTGTCATCTCCATATACACCTGTCTATACACATCTGAACTTCTGTGCACTGACAAAACAACTGTATGTTGTATCTAACAAGAATCAGCTATCTTAACATGGGAAAGTTTCTTAATTTCATCCCAAAATTAGGAGATGTATGCTTCAAATTATCATCGTATTCATTATATTCATTACTGGTTTTATTAAATATTTCTCAGTTTCTGACACAGTCTCTGTTATCTAAAGATAAAATTCTAAAATTAACCTCAATATTTTATATATAAATTAAAATGAGATTAAGACAATGGGTTATACATATTCATATATATGTATGTGTGTGTGTGTGTGTGTGTGAAACTATCACAGTCTTTATTTCTACAATTGCTCAAAACACCACCTGTAGTTGATATCTATGATTTCCTTCTACAATCCATTGCTTGCATTCACTGTTTTCATACAGAAACTTTAAGCACTTGAGGTTCTTTACCTGGTAGACTGGCCCAAACCTTTGTTCTCCAAGGTACCGAGTCCTCAACTATTCCTCTATTTTTAAAGATGCTATGGCTTTCTAACTAATCTGTATTATTGAATATAATGTTACTGAAAAGTGCTCAGGAGACGTCTCTGAATTACAAACCTAACCCTCCTCATCTCCGGTGAGAGCTGTGGCCCAGTTTCCCTCCTGCATTCAGGGTCAGCCCCTCCAGCCTGTAGAGTAACCTCTTTTTCTGTTCATTTGTTCAGTGGCAGAAGGAGCCCAAAGTGGCCAGGTGGCAGCCCCAATTTAGTGAGGACACCATTGTATCCCCTGGTGGAAACACTTCCTTTCTGGGTAGTAAGACTTCAAGACTAGCAGAGTTCGAGATTACCAGGACAAAAAGCAAAATTTGTTTTGGAAGTAGGTTCTTAGGTATAGTCGTGGACACCAAAAGTACTCCTTGAAAGAGAAAGAATTGGATAAAAGGCATTAACCATAATTCAAAATTTCTGATTTGTTTAAAACATTTATTTATTAAAATAAGAAGAGACAAGCCACTGACTGGGAGGGAAATATTTGCATTTTCCTGATTTTTAATTACCAATAAGGTAGAACACTTTCCACATACTTCTTGGCCATTTATGGTTTTCCTTTTGTATCTGCTAGTCTTTGAATAGGGTTTTAATCTTTTTAGTACTGAACTGTAGTTATTTATGTATTCTGAATGTGTGTCCTTTGTCAGATATGTGTGTTATATATTTATTTCTTAATCTGAGGTTTTTCTATTTATTTTTTAAAAATGTATTTTGACAAGCAGAAGTCTTCAATTTTGATAAAAACCAATTTATAATTATTGTGCTGCAGCTAGTGCCTTTTGTATGCCCTCTAAATAAACTTTACTTCCACTGAATTTATAAATATATTTCTTTGTTTCTTCTAGAAATGACACAGTTGTGGTTTTAATGTTTAGGTTTAAGATCTCACCTTTGGAGAATTTTATGTTGGAAGTGACATGATTGGGTCTATATCTTAAATGGACCACCCAGCAAGGTTGTTGTGTTAAGATACTATAAGGGATGAGAATAGAAACAAAGTGACCAGTTAGGAGGCTACTAACACATCTCATGAGAAATTTTGTTGGACCTGAAAAAACAAATTTGGGGTTAGTAGGAGATATGGTGAGTTGAGGTTGAATTTTGGATTTATTTTTTTAAATAAATTTTGAGACAGATAGGAGGGGTGCAGTAGAAAGACAGTAGTAAAGATGATGGCTTTTATTTTCCTATTCAACTGGAAGGATGAGATTGCTATTTTACTATGGATCGTGGGTTTGAGAGGAGTAGTAGGTTGACCAGGTGGAAAAGGAATCAGTTCTGAACATATTGTTAGAGATGTGTACTAGGGAGTTGAACATTAGAATCTTGAGTTCAGGCTGGAGCTATACATGAAGAGTTCCTAGAATACGTCTTCTTTTTATGGCCAACATATTGGATCTTCTTACCTACAGAACAGATATAATGCAAAAGAGAGATAAACCAGCTCTAGGCTCTAATGTTAAGAAGTTAGAAGAAGAAACTATTGCAAACGAGACTGAAGATACTTAATAAATGATGAGAAAATAGGAAAGTCAAGAAGGTATCATATCTCAGAATTTAAATAAAAAGTCTTTCTAAAAAGGAATGTGGTAACAAATGTTAGTGAAAGATCAAGTAAGGCCATAATAAGAACTGACCATCAGGATTGGCCACATGGACATCATAGATGGTCTTGATAAGAGCAGTTTTTGTGGATTAGTATCTAATATAAAGGAGGAAACCAAAAATAAAAAAATAAAAAAGTGGGATATTATTAGAAAAGTGAAGTCCCAATAAGATTCAATAATAGTTGTAGGGAATTGGAGAGTATGAAAGCTATACGGACAACATATTGTCAGAGACTTTAAGTTTTCAGAATTAAAATAATTCTGGGTCACAATGACTTTTAGAGTGTGGCAGAGCTGAAGGACTTTGGAGCTGAGGAGGTTAACTGGCCATGGAGCCCAGTCTGAATGGGTTATGAACATCGACATGGATGTTGCCCAGGGAAAGGCAAGACTGGAGAAAGAACAAGCTCTAAACCTAGCAAAGCAAAACGTGTTCCCAGTGTGGACTGAAGGCTAAGTAGGAGTACCACTTTCTACTATGAATGGGACTATGATACACTATTTAATCCCAGCCAAAATATATCTCATCACTTTTTTTTCCTTTTTATTATCAGAATGGAACATGTAAGGAATAAAACAACTGCTTAGAATTTTAGGGATTTACCCAAAAGAACAAATGTGTCCTGTAGTGTGGGCTCTGCCATGCCATTCCTCAATGGGTTGAGCAGAGTGATTCATGGTATGAATCACCCATGACATCTGTCACACTGGGTCTCTAAAGCTGGTGTGGGTTTACATGGACACTGACCTTGCTTTTTAGGTACCTGGGTGTAGGCGTGTGTATGCGTGTGTGTGTTTGTGGTCATAGTATCATAAATTAAAGAGTTTGAACTTTTCAATATTTGGGAGAAGAGGACATGTCAGAGGAGACAGAGTGCTCAAATTTGACCTTTTTTTTTTTTTGGTCTTTTATGGAAAAGAGATATTAATACAACCCAACTCCTGAGCCATCTCTGTACTTTTACTGAGACCCACAGCACTGTTTCAAGTGGTTGAATGTTTATGATTTAAAACAATTTTGTAAACTATGATTCTAATCATTGTCATTGTTAAAGGACAGCTGGACCTGTGTAAAAATTACACTATAATGTCTATTTGTTAGTAAAAACATATATATAATAAAACAAAAATAAAATACACCTCATTTACTTTGTGTTGGAAATATATTTCAGTTCCCTAGGCACAAGAATTCAAATCCTTTAGAATCCCAAAGAAACACCCAGAGTTATCTGGGACCATAGCACATCACATCAAAGGCACAGATAATTAAGGTCAGGTGCTTAAAGGAGAATTGCTAACACAACGGAAATGAAAGCCACTGTGTCTTTGAAATGAGATTGGATCAGGATTTGAGTGTGGACTCTTCCACAGATTTGCCCTGAAAACTTGGGCTAACATATATCTCCCCAGGGATTCTATATCATTTTTTGTAAATGTAGAGATAATACTGTTAAATTGAGATAATCACAATAATTATGTGAATGAGCATAAGTGATATCCTCTGATCGAGGCTCAGTAAGTTTTGAGTTCATTCCCTTCTTCTCATCTTCACTTCACTAGCAGGAGCAAAGTTTGTCTGAGAGGCAGAAACTGCCACAAAACTCCAAAAGATAATGCATTATAAAAGACTGAAATTTATAAACTCCATCCTTTTAGAATCTTAATTAATAACACCTAAGCCATTATGAGACCGAGTTTGGGTTCAGACCTACCATCACAGTTTATTGAATGTGTGACTTTTTGGCAATTAATGTCAATAGCTTCTGTGTCCTCCTTTTTACAATGGGATAATTGTCCCAATCTCAGATGGTGGCTAATGAAAATTTTCAATATGAGAATGTACATAAGGTGATCAGCTCAGACCCTATCATGTGATAACAGGTATTCAAAAGCTGTCAGCTGGACGGGTTGCCATTTTAACAATCTTGGGTCTGATCGACTTCTATCCTTTCTACCAGAAGTGCCAGGGAAAGTACCAGGTGGGAGAAGCCAATAGCGTCTCGCTGGTAACAGAGGAGACATCCACAGTCCTTAATCCCATTCTAAGCACCCATCACCTGCCCTTCACCTTCCCTGGAGAGATTTCATACTTGGTGTGCAGTATTATCCCTCTGGAGAGCACAAACATCACCATCACTGGTTGCTGTAGGGAGGAGGTCTCTGAGAGATGTACACACACACACACACACACACACACACTCACACACACACACTCACACACACACACACACACTCACACACACTCACATACACTCACCAGCTCACAAACCCAGGGCAGAGCACTCATTCACCCCTTCAAAGATGAAAACTTTTTCCCCTAAATTGGCCTAGCTAATTCTGATTCAATTTCTGTGTTCCAGAACAATTAATGGTACAGATAAATCTCAGTAACTATAAAGCAATAAAGGGCACCTCCAGATGAAGGGGAAAAGACCCAACCCTGGAAGATCAGTGATAGAGGTGCTCAGAATCAGGGTACCTGGACATAGTTTCGCTTCCCTCTTGCCCCCACAGATCTGAAATTCTACAGATGTATAAATCAAAGGGTGACGGTCTTGTCGGGCTTTAGCAAGAAGTTTCTTGTTGTGGTTTTGTTTAATTTTCAAGATAAAGTAGTACATGTACACATGTGTATGTGCGTGTATTTGTGTGGTGCTAATGAAAGGTGGTTTCAGACTCACCTTGAAAGCTCTGCTAAAATAAATAGAGCTAACCTTTCCTTTGTCAGTTCCTAATGTGCCAAGGTTCTGCTCAATAATTTTGTTGTAAGGTTTGGACATACGTCTTTATGAAAATAAAGAGTCCCGGCTAATTCTGAGATTCCCTTCCAGCTGGGAGAAGCAGTAACAGAATATTAGCAAATCCATATCTATCTATCCCATACACTGTTTAGAAGTAGAAAGTTGAATGCAGAACTTCCATGCAGGGAAGGGGCATTCAATCCTCAAGGGGTATCCATGCTCCCCATTAATATTTGTCTTCTGAAGCTACTCAGGACCCTCTTTCCTTTTCTTTCTTTCCCTGCTTTGCTTTGATCCTCCTTCTGTTTTTATTTATTTCTTTTTGCCTCTTCTCTCCCTTCTATTGGTCCCTGTGGATACTTACAGGGTCAGCCAGACTAACACTGAGGGGGTTTCTATTTGCCACACCTAATTTAACGCCCTCCTACCACAGACCCTCTGGAACCTTCCATTGTCCCTTCCTCATGATTCTCATTGGCTGCCCAGGTTTCCCATGGTGGATCAGGAAAAGGGTTCATCTAAGTCTTCCCTCTCTTTGGGGGTGGACACACTGTCCTGCCTGGGCTCTTCTGCCCATCTTCTTGCTTCCCTCATGTGCTGATCTCTACCATCTTGGATGCTCCTGATTCCCGAAGTGCCACCGTAGAGAGCAGAGCTTCTCAGACTTAAGCTGGCATCAGAATCCTTTGGAGGGCTGTTTGGAACAAACCACTAAGCTTTCCCCTCCCTGAAGTTTGTGATTTGTAAAACTGAGAATTCAAGAATGTGTTTTTCCAACAAGTTTCCAGGTTACTCAAAGGATCACACTTTTGAGAACCACTGGTGGGGGAAGAAAGATGGGCTGAGGGAGAAAACTCTTATGACTTCCATATCTTCCATATCTGATCAGCTGGGGAACCTTCTGAGGGTTTTCTTCTCTATAAAACTATGTCAGTAACAAAATAGAACAAATATTTTAAGGTTTAAATGAGATTTGTTTCTGGCCTTTTCTGTTGGAAGCAGAATTTGACTCAGTTGGGTCAGAAACATTGAGCCCTCCCTGATATTCATTACTAGCCATGTAGGTATCACGGGCCACCAAGAACCGTGTGTCATGTGGTGATTGTGGGTGTGTGACGTCGGCTCAGATGGGTGACCATTTAAACGCTCGGGATTCCTTCACCTTTCTCACACTTAGGTTCTCTAGGAATATATAGTCTAAGTGGAGAAGGGAGTTCTCACTCCCCTTCCTTACGCCTCTCAATCTGAAATCCTGTAGCTAATTCCAGGGGCTTATTTTGTCTTTGTGGTATGTGCCAGCCTGCATTCCTATGCCCAAATGAGAGTGCGTCTGATGGCTAGAAAGTGGATGTGGGAGAGATGAGTTCTGTTGAAAGCTTTCCCACGGACTCATGGAGGCCTCTTAGGGAAATGCTTAATTTCTCTGGGCCTTGGGCCTCAGCCTATCAAAACGTCAGACAGCCACTTCTCAACAGGGGACTTCTGAGGACAGAGAAATGGAGATTCATGTTGTAATACCAACTACGATATCTATAGAGGTACATTCTTTATTATTATTATTATTATTTAATTTTTTAAATTAATTAATTCTTTATCCACTTACTTGTAAGTGTTGTAAAATGCTCCTGTCCACTTAAGGAGGTCAGAACCTCAAGACCCCAACCTGATCTCTGAGAAGGTATGAAGTTTGCCAACAGTGGAGTAAATTAGAATTCTTATGTACTTCTGATTGGATCAGCATCCCCCTCCTCCCTGAGATGTGGGCAAACAGAAAGTGAGTGCAGGAGGGCCATGGTCCAAGAGCCTGAATATAAGAAATCTGAGCCTGGTTCTGTCACCACCTTGAGACTTCAGTGCAGAGCAAGCCCCACTCTGGGTTGAAAGCCCTGATGATATCTAACACCCTGTCCAGCTCTTTGACACTCCACGATTCTATCTTTTTTAATTGTGCAGTCCCTTACAATATGGCAGAGAATTCAAGATCATAAATAGAGACTAGCCCTTGGTTCCCACTAAAAGAGCCTCACTTTAGCTGCACTGTGTCCTCCACCTTCCCACAGACAGGCTGCGGTGCATAAGCTATTCACTAGTTTGGTCTAAGGATGAGCTGGAGTTGGAAACACACACACACACACACACACACACACACACACACACACACCAAAAAACAAGGTCTCCACCTTCAAAGCACTTACCTTTGGGCAAAAGAAATAGGCCCATGGAGAATGGTAGCACAAGAGCACTGTTAAGCCCCCTAAGAATACGTAAGACTTCCAAATAAGGGGAAAAAAAACTTTAGGGAATAAAATCAATAAATAGAAATGTCATATTGACCCTCTTGTCAGGTACCCAGTTGGTTGCTTTACATACAAAATGTACTGAACAAAATTGTATTTATCCTGTTAAAATAATTAATTGGGAGACATTATGCTTGTGATGACTTCAATACCTTGGGTTCCCACTTGAGCAAATGAAAACTAACTCCATGTAAATAGAAAAATAAAATTTAAACTTAACCAAACAGAAACCACCAAGTAACCTCAAACTTGAGAAAAGCAATGAGAAATCACCAACCTCTAACTAGGGACTTTCCACCATAACCAGTCCATTTTTTTTCTTATTTTTTTTTTTTTAAAGAGAGAGTGGGGGACAGAAAGAGAGAGAGAATTTTTTTTTAAAGAGAGAGTGAGAGAGGAGAGAGAGAGAGAGAATTTTTAATATTTATTTATTTATTTTTTTTTAGTTCTCAGCGGACACAACATCTTTGTTTGTATGTGGTGCTGAGGATCGAACCCGGGCCGCACGCACGCCAGGCGAGCGCGCTACCGCTTGAGCCACATCCCCAGCCCTTTTTTTCTTATTTTTGTACCAAGGATTGAACCCAGTGCACTTAAAGCACTGAGCAACATCCCCAGCCCTTTTTATTTTGAGATAAGTTCTTGCAAAGTTGTTTAGGGCCTCATTAGTTGGCTGAGGCTGACTAAGAACTCAAGATCCTCCTATCTCAGCCTCCAGAGGCATGGGAATTACAGGCGTGCACCACCATTCCTGGCTATAATATTTTCGTGTTCCTTCTGTGAACACCTTGGAAAAATTTCCCCTCCTGCCTCTTCAGTGCAGCATTAAACCATTTGTGATCTAGTGCTGCCTGGATCAAGAATGGCCAAGTGTTCCAAATAAACTCCGTAAAATTTAACATGAGCTTAAGTTTATCTTTTAAAAATTCTTACATTAATCTTATGAGGTGGATGTTATTTTTCACAATTTAAAGAATAGCTAAAGCAATCCTTAGCAGGAAGAGTGAGCAGGTGGCATCACTATATCAGACCTTAAACCATACTATAGAGCAATAGTAACAAAAACAGCATGGTATTGGCACCAAAACAGACTGGTAGACCAATGGTACAGAATAGAGGACACAGAGACTAACCCACAAAATTACAATTATATTATACAAAGGTGTCAAAAACATGCACTGGAGAAAAGATAGCCTCTTCAACAAATGGTGCTGGGAAAACTGAAAATCCATATGCAACAAAATGAGATTAAACCCCCACCTCTCACCATGCACAAAACTTAACTCAAAATGGATCTAGGACCTAGGAATTAAACCAGAGACTCTGTGTCTAATAGAAGAAAAAGTAGGCCCTAACCTTCATCATGTGGAATTAGGCCCCAACTTCCTTAATAAGACTCCTATAGCACAAGAATTAAAACCAAGAATCAATAAATTTTGGGGGGATGGAATCAAACTAAAAAGTTTTTTTCTCAGCAAAAGAAACAATCTGTGAGGTGAACAGAGAGCCCACACTCGAGGAGCAAATTTTTACCCCTCACACATTAGATAGAGCACTAATCTCTAGGGTATATAAAGAACTCAAAAAGCTAAGCACGAAAAAAAACAAATAACCCAATCAACAAATGGGCCAAGGACCTGAACAGACACTTCTCAGAAGAGGATATACAATCAATCAACAAATATACGAAAAAATGCTCATCATCTCTTGCAATTAGAGAAATGCAAATCAAAACTACTCTAAGATATCATCTCACTCCATTCAGAATGGCAGCTATTATGAAGACAAACAACAATAAGTGTTGGTGAGGATGTGGGGAAAAGGGTATACTCATACACTGCTGGTGGGACTGCAAATTGGTGCAGCCAATATGGAAAGCAGTATGGAGATTCCTTGGAAATCTGGGAATGGAACCAACATTTGACCCAGCTATCTCTCTCCTCAGACTATATACAAAGGACTTAAAAACAGCATACTACAGGGACACAGCCACATCAATGTTTATAGCAGCACAATTCACAATTACTAAACTGTGTAGCCAACCTAGATGCCCTTCAGTAGATGAATGGATAAAAATAATGTGGCATTTATACACAATGGACTTTTACTCAGCATTAGAAGAGAATAAAATAATGGCATTTGCAGGTAAATGGATGGCGTTGGAGAAGATAATGCTAAGTGAAGTTAACCAAACCCCAATAAACAAATGCTGAATGTTTTTTTCTAATATAAGGAGGCTGACTCATAGTGGGGTAGGGAGGGGGAGCATGGGAGGATTAGAGGAATTCTAGATAGGGAAAGCAGGTGGGAGGGAAAGGGAGAGGGCAGGGGATTAGCAAGGATGATGGAATGTGATGGACATCATTATCCAAAGTACATGTATGAAGACTCGAATTGGGTGTCAACATACTTTATATATAAACATATATGAAAAATTGTGGTATATATATATATATATTATATATATATATATATATATATATATATATATATTATATATATATTTGTAATAAGAATTGTACTGCAAAAAAAACAAAATACATGTATAAAGGCATGAATTGGCGTGAACATACTCTATATACAAAGATATAAAAGATTGTACTCTATATGTGTAATAAGAATTGTAATGCATTCTGCTGTCATATATTTAAAAAATAAAATCCATAAAAGAGTTTTTAAAAAATCATACATTAAGAAGTCAATTTTCTCATGTTTAAAGAGCTTGTATATGTGAGATCAGTCCTCAGTCCCAGGTGTATGGACCTATCTAATGTCACTCTCTAAGATGTTAAACCTGACCTTGACTTTAAAGGATCACTAAGATTTCTCATATCAGAGAAAGAGCAGCTCCTTCAGGTAGAGGAAACTAAAAGAACAAAACCAGGAGGCTATGATTGGACTTGTGACTACTGTGTAAGGACAGATGCAGATACTGTGAGATGAAGGGGTCAGGCAGGTGACCCCGAGTGCCATGTGTATTCTTCCAGACAATTATGCTTTAGACAGCACAGAGTTGCGGAAACAACAACCTGATCTGATTTTTGCACTTTAAAGTTGCTCTTTTATAACCTGGGAAAAGCTAAATTGATTAAGAATGAGATTGTGTTCATTCACTTACTCATTTTCAGACTGCTTAAATGATCCTGGGGAGAGGAGACTAGTGAGCATATGATGGCAGTAGCTGAAAAGGGAGATTTTCTTGCCTTGAGCCAAGTTCTTGCCCCACATCTGCTACATTTCAATCCAGGAAAGCCCATGGAACATATATTTGGAATTCTAAGAGCTATCAGGAGATCTGAACTTATTTCTATTCATAAGATCTTTGAGATCACAGTATAGGCATTAATTTATACTATCTCAGAAGGTTTGGAAACTCCAACAAAGATGTTTCAGAAACAGAACTGTCATCAAAGCTTCAAGGCGCACTGGGGATTCTGATCTCCTTTGAGAAAGAGGGAAGCTTTATTCAAGTGTCTCTGGACATTCCCAAATATATAACCTTGAAATAAAAGAAAGAGCTGTTCCTGCCTAACCAGATCTTTAATGCTAGTTTTCTCAAGAAAAAAAGAGCAGGGCTCACAGATATCAACCGTGTTGCTTGAAAGGAGAAAAGAAGCAGATGCCTCAAATACTGGTATTTTTAGACTGTGTAGTCTGAGTCATGGTGCTCAAGACTATTTTAGCCACAGAAGCCCTTAGAGAGGATGGGGCTTAAGTCCAGGCAGCCCACAGTGGATAGAGGAAAGCTAGAGGATGACTGGAGGGTGATGGCAGAGCAGTGACTTCATTGTGCCATAGATAAGCCAGGGACCCACCTGACAGCCCTCAGGAACCCAGATGGAATCCAAGAGGATGTGGAGCAAGTAACATGGACACACCCACTCCTTAGTAGCCTCAGTGACTCTAAAAGTGAGCAGAAAATAGGAAAATTAATGTTTCCTTTTCATTCTGAAAACCAAGTGACTGGCTCCATCTTTACTTCCATCAAAGAATTTTCTAATTTAACTTCTACCTAATACTTATATTTTTCTTCCATTCCTTAGAAGGGCAACATAGATAATGCACAACTCACTACGACTGAGAAGAGTTACACTGTTCTGTTCTCTCCTCTGCCACTCATTCAGTCTCTGCATGCCATTTGCTCTGTCTCTTTATTCTGAAGAGGAGGAAGCCATGAAATGATGGTTTTGGAAGAGCGGGCTCTCTTTACGAATCCTTCCAGTTATAACAATGTCTTCTTTGTGTCTGTCTCCAGCCTCCCTCTCCTCGCTTCACTTGTTTTCATCTTTTCCCCCTTTCTCTGTTTTTTCTTGCTTATAAAATCTTTCTCTTGTGAGTAATGTTCATATGCCTATGAATACAGTTGGTTCTTTGTCATCTGTGATAATGAAAGATGGATCATGTGGATAACCCCAAACTGCAAGCACTGTTCATGTACATGACTGAGGAACATTCCAGTCTGACTAACACTCTAATATTTGGTTTGGTCTGAACTCACCAACTATCCATTAGCTACTTAAAGGAATGGAAACAGAAAGACTAACGGGGAAGTCCTGTGGAAGAACAGAAACGGAGGTTAGGATTTGCATATCCAGTCTCCTCCACCAAGAAATAACTTGTTTGTAGAGGAGATTTTGGTGTGTCTGTATGATTAACACTATAAGAGATAATATATGGAACATGCCCAGGGATGGGATGGAGGCTGTAGGAAGGAAAGGTGGCTACTTGCTGGATATTTTAGGAAACTAAGTTTCAGGACCAAGTAGGGTCATAGGTCTTCATTGTAATGTGGTTCACTCACCCAGTACAAGGGGAAGACCTTTTTAGGCTCTGCTGTCACTTTGATTCACCCCATGGGTGGCACTACACTGAGGAACATTATACTCCTTGACCATTTACCATACAAGATTAGACCCCACAGAAAGTCATGGGTCACAAAGTTCTGCATGTTATTTTAGTTTAGATCAGCTAAACTAAAATAACTAAATTATCAACTTTGATTTCTCTTTTATTATAAAGATAATCTCTTCCTTATATATTTGGGAAATACAATAAAAGTATGAAGAAGAAAATGTAGACTACCTATACTCTAATAGCCAGTTATTAATGTTTTAGTTTTTTATTTTTATTACCTTTTCTAAGTACACAGATAGATGAGAGAGAGAATAGCTGTTACTATATCTAATTTTATATTTTGTTGTCTGGAGCAATCTGGTATACCTTTTCATGTCATTTTGTGTTTTTTTTCCTGTTTTATATTCATGACTCTATAATACCAAATTTTACCCATGTCTCAAAATTAAGCATTTCTTTATTATTAAAACATTATTTACAATCTTGTCCTTAATTTACATGATGGTAATAAAAACTCTTTCATCCCTTAAAAAATGAAATTCATGGTGTTTTAGTCAGTTTTTTCCATAGCTCTGACCAAAAGACCTGACAAGAACAATTTAAGAGAAGGAGAAGTTTATTGTGCTGATGGTTTTAGAGGACTTAGTTCATAGGCAGCTGACCACATGGCTATGGACCCAATGTGAGGCAAAGCATTACCACAGAAGGGCATGGTGGAGGAAAGCAGCTCAGGACAAGATCACCAGGAAGTGGAGAAAGGTCCACTCACCAGGGACAAAATATAAACCCCAAAGGCACACCGGCAAGCACCTGTCTCTTCCAGCCATACCCTACCTGCCTATAGTTAATACCAAGTTAATGCATATTAATAGGTTTAATCCTTTGATTAGGCCATACCTATAACCTAGTCATTTCATCTCTGAAAATTCTTGCATTGTCTCACCTATGACCTTCTAGGGGACATCACATGTTCAAATCATAACAGTGGGTAAAAGAGTACACAGACTTTTCATGCTCTTGAATAAATTCTCAAATAGTTTTTTTAGATAGATGGTAACAATTATACTTCTACTGAAGTAGCACATTTTTGACAACAGTAAAGGCTATCATGTTTTATGTTTGAAATCTTCATAGGAAAAAAAAAGAAAAAGGAAAAAAGTTACAACTTGATGTTTTCATTAAGATTTCCCTTAATTTATATTGTGTAGTTGAATATTTTTATATGCTTCTAGAATACTGTTTATGATCTTTGTTCATTTTTCTCTCCTGATGAGGTAATCTTATTTATGCCTTTGAGATATTCATACAAACTATATATATTTATACACACACATACATAATACACATTAATACATTGCTGTCTCTGCTGCAAATTTGTTTCTCCATTTGATTTTTATCTTTTAATTTTGTTGATGATTTTAATACTCAAAACTTTTAACTTACTTGTTTTCACATCTTTGCTTTGACTTTGTGATTTCTTCCATGATTTTATATTTATAAATCCTTCTCTACTTTGAAGGCTGGAGGGCTTTACTCATACTTTTAGTTTCTTTCAACTTTATAATTCATCTTTTGTTTATTTAACATGTAAACAAAATAATTTTATGTAAATTATTTAAGTGGAGAACAATTCACTTATTTAGCAAATATTTAAGGGGAGATCATTCTCCAAACTATTTGTTGTCTAATCCATTTGTTTATGATGTTTACCTTTGCATATATTAAATTCTTGTACACACTAGATGCTTTAGCACATAACCTAGACTTCCACTGAGGAAGGAAGAACTGATTCTTCCAACTGCATGAAGACAGCTCTTGGTTCCCAGCTCTTTCAGGGTTGCTTCAACACACACACACACACACACACACACACACACACACACACACTGGCTTCAGAGTTGTTAGGAAAGTGGCACACGACTTAATCACTCAAAACACACCAAAGCTAAGCAGAAGCAAGTCTATTGTCAGGTATGTGACAGACTGCCTCTGTGCAGAGAGAACAGCCTCAGACTTCCTCTGAAGCAAACTTTTGTAAGTCAGAGCCTGTGTTATGCATGGGGGTGGGCTTAGACCTTGCTATTGCAGGTGGAGAGCAAGCTTCAAAACCTCAAGAACCACAAAGGGAGGGAACAGGAGGAGCAGGAACATTGCCACCAGCTCATGGAACTTGTAGGCCCTGTACATACTCAAAAGTAGTCTAACATCTGTGAGCACTGTGGTCAGGGTGCAGATGGGTGGAGGTGTCAGGCTCTGGGTGAGTGGGCTCTTGCAGGAGTGGGAACGGGGAGGGGGAGCAGAGTAAGGTGTCTAAGCAGAAATGGGTCAGCTTGACTTAACTTCTAAATTAACCCATAGGTTTTTTGTTTGTTTGTTTGTTTTAACAGATTAACAAGGGTCATATCTCCTTCTGGAGGCAGCCCTCATCCAGCAAGTGGTCCCTGTGGGAACAGAAAGGCCAGCTAGGACCTCAGCGCCATTTGTCTGTGTGGCTAAAGTCTTTTCTGGGACTGAATGACCCTCAGCTCATCTTTTCCCTATGCTCAGTTTCACTTCTGTGGTCTCCTTCCATGCTGACCCAAGAGCACCCCTTAAAGAATGTCCTGCAAGCCAATCTCCATCTCAGAGCTGGTTTCCTGGGAACACAGCCTGTGACCTACATACATACAGGTCCACAATCTGAAGTCTTCAATTCTAAAATTAGTAAATTTCTGAAAACTGAAAGACATACTTCCCATGGGTTTGGTGACAACATTCAAAATATGACCCGAATCAGCAGGAGGATGGTTTTGATTGTACTCAGTTTCATTATATAAATAGTAAAGTGATGAAAGAATACTGATCCAGACCCCATATGTCTATGGCATATTATGTTCATATTTAGGATATGACCAAATTACCTTTTTAAAATACAAATTTTAAATTCCAAAGCACATCTATCCCCCAATAATTTAAGACAAAGGACTGTAGGGTTATGTAGGTTTGTATTCTGAAATTCATCTTTATGCATTTTGCTATTTAATGCAATATCACTATTAAGCATTTTGAAATCTCACAAATTAGTCTCTCCATAGCAATGACATCCTTTGGCAAAATGCGTTTTGTTTTTGTTTCAGAATCCTTTCATCAAATTATCCTCCCTAATTGAGATATTCATTGAAATAATATTAAGCATAAATATTAATATAGCAAGCATTAATATCTTTAAAGTATTTAACTATCCCATCTAAGAACATGATAAGTCTATTCCTTTGATCAAGTTTACTTTTATATCTCTAGGCAAATTTTGAAATTCCTTTAGATAAGCTCCACATATATTTTATTAGGGTTATTGCAATGACCTAGCTTTTGATTGTTATTCCGAAAGAACCTAAAAAAGTTTTTATTTTTTTTCCATTAATTTTCCTAATTGGTTATTCCTTGGTCATAGAAAAAAAAATAATTCTTTTACAACTTTACTTTTTACTGTCTCCCTTTCTGAAATCACATTAATTCTAAGAGCTTTTCAATTGTGTTTTCTTGAATTTTCCCTGTATTTAATTATGTCATTTGCAAATAATGTTAGTTTTGTTCCCTCTTAAAATATTCATGCTTCCTTTTCCATTTTATACTACATTGTGCTGCTGTGACAGTATGTTCATAAGAGAGTTAAATAATGATGGCAGCAGCAGGATTCCTAGTCAAGTTCCCAATTTTAATTGTGATTGTCCCTGGTTGCTTCACCATGAAGCACAATGCTGGCTGGTATTCTATGATACTTAATCATCTACAGAAATATTCTGTTTTTCGTTTTCTAATAGTTTCTTTTTCATGTGTAAGAAATATGTTGCATTGCATCCTGTATTTTTGGCATCTGTTGAAATTACCATGTATTTGTTTCTTTTGAAATATTGCTATGATGTAATATATTAGTAGATACCCTAACATGAAGCCATTCTTAAAATTTAGGATAAACTGTATTTCCTTGTCATGTGTGAGTTTCATTGACGCTTACAGAAATATGGATTTTCACATACAGATTTACACTTGAGACCAGATGCATCAACAGGGGAACAATTTACAAATAAAGATGGCACAATCCGGAAGATATGACAGAAGAAAGGGAGACATAAATTTGGCTATCAAGTAATTTTCATTTTCTAATAAGAAATGCTCCATAATGAAAAGACAAATAAAAATGACAAACAGCCAACTGACAAAAGACAAATTCCATATTCTACGAAGTGTTCAAGCAATCGATTATGAAAAGAGAAACAATCCAATAGTGATAGAAAAGGGTTATAACAAGCAGTTTACAGAAAAATACTATAAATGGACAATATAACTTGACACAATACCCAGCCTCTTTGATAATTAAAGAAATACAATTCAAAACTATAATAGATATGATTTATATCTTGCAAAAATAGCAAAAATTTCAGACATTTGATGATGATAACAGTCCTGAAAAGCATGTGGAGAATGAGCATTCAGGCTCCTTTTTATTTCTAGAGAAGTTTTTGGCAATATTTATCAATTAAAAAATCTATGTCCATTAGATCCAGCAATTCTGCTGCTAAGAATTTATCTTACAGATTCATTCACGAGTATATAGAGAATATACAAGAATATATTCTGTATATTCTCTTAAAACAACAAATATCTGCACCAAGGAGAAGACGGAATTAATTACGACATACACATTTGATGGAATAGTGTATCATCATTGAAAAAAATAGGTACATAGATCTGTGTGCATTGATACGAAGAATTTCAAATATAAACTATTAAATGAAGTAGAGAAAACTGCAGAGTAGTAAGTATATTCTGACCCCTTTTGTAAATCTATATTGATCGATAAAGATAGATGCTGGTACATGCTTTTTTGTTTTGTTTTGTTTTACATACCACAATGTTACCTTAGGAATTGGGACTTGGATAAGACAATGAGGAAGGAGAGCTCAAGAGCATTTTTCATTGTGTTCTCTGTAGCATTTGTATCTTCTCGTGCTACCTCTATGAAAAGGTACAGTAAAGGTTTTTTAAGATTTAAAAACAAATTGTTTCTCCTATATGCTTTTAGACATTATACTGATAATAGGAATTTAAAATCATAGTTTTGCCCATCCCTAATGATTTGGATCCAAAAAGAAAAGGTATGGGACTCAGGAATCTGAATTTTTACAATATCCCTAGAAAATGTAATGAGGGTGGCTAAGAAACACACAGGTTCACTATCTGGCTTTGCTCATTCAAATATTGATACTAAGGTTAAGCTAGCATAATAAATGATTTGCAAAGCTATCCATGATTTCCTGTAATCTGCAAAAGTTCTATGGCATCAGAATTATCAATGTCTTGACAACTTGGAAAAAATAACATAAAAGGAGTCTTTATGGGAATAATTTTTGATAACTTCTCCTTTTTTTTTCAACATCTAACTTTCAATTTAGTCTTTTACTAATTTTAGTCGAATTGAGTCAGTTATTTCAGTTCAAGTTGCCCAGATTTTCAATCTTAATGTCATAGGGTTATACAAAGAAATCTCTGATAATTTTGTTGTCTACAATGTCTGTTTTATAACCTCTTTCCTATTTCTGTTTTATTTATTAGCACTCTCTCATTTTCCTCAATTACCCTAAATCTATTCTATAAGTAATTTTTTAAAAACTGGCCCTAGAACATTTTAGTTAATACTAATTATTCCGTTTCTATTCTCTAATTTTTAAATGTCTACTTTTGTCCTTATTCTTTCCCTGCTGTTTGAAGTACGTTTTATATTGATTTTTGTAACTTGAAACAGTCATCTTCAATCTTTTCTACTTAATCATAAAAATACATAAAGTACTAAATTTTATTGTTAATATCATTCTAGCCCCACATCACAATTTTAAAAATAACTTTCTCAGTATTATTTTATGGTCTTTAATGATGATTTTAGTCTTCCTTTAGCTCAGAATTTATTTAAGAAAATTTAAGGAAAGTGTCTATCATATAGTTGCATGAATGCTAATTATTTATATGTGATGGAAATCCAAAGTTGTCAGAAAATGTAATTATATTCCATTTGCATTATGAAATTTATTGGGGTTTTTGTATATTTAATTTGTATTTTTGTGACTATTGAAAATGTATACTTTATTTATTAATAGATATATATTCATTAATTCTTAATTTTTATTAGTTTCAATGTGTTAAATTAGATTATCTATCTTTTCCTTGATTTTTAGCTACCTAATATTTCAAAGCATGAGAAAGGCATGGAAATTTCCCTAAGAGAATTTTACTTCTAGTCATTGCTGTGTCCTCTCTGTGCCCTTTTATTTTAAGTATATTTTTGTTTCTCAGCTCTGTCTGAAAGGCTTTAGCTCATGAAATATATGCTTGGCCTTCCTTTCACTGCCTTGTTTTAATCATGTAATTATTTTGCAAATAATGTCAGTCAGTAAGGCATAGACAGAATTTGCTGTAGTGACCAATTCTCATTTTTCCTTCTCCTGACTAAATGTCATCAGCTGGCTGGAGCTAGAGCAAGCAC
Organism: Spermophilus citellus; assembly: GCF_964194105.1. NCBI lineage: Eukaryota > Metazoa > Chordata > Mammalia > Rodentia > Sciuridae > Spermophilus > Spermophilus citellus. Next base: position 115,416,014 of record NC_138187.1, on the reverse strand, counting down.
CTTGGAAGCATGAGGGAAGGACCAAGATCTGTAGATATCTGCCATCATTAGTTACTTGCCAGAACACCACAAGGAACCATCTACTTCTGAAATTATTGTTATAGAAGAAAGGTAGATCTCATTTGTTTAAGCTATTGTGAGTTGGTTATTGTCTACTTGCCACTGAGTACATTCCTAATATATGTCTTTATTTATATGACAATGTTTTCAAAAGCATATTTGAAACTACATATTTTTAAGTATAAAAATTAAGCATCCTACAATAACTCTGTTTGTAATAAGTCAGAGTGTTTTTAGCTCTCCTTACTGCCATACCATTTTTTAATATTTATACAAATTTTTGACATCAAAATTTATTTTGATTGAATTTTACATTATATTTTTCATGTCACTTTTGCATTTAATTTACAAATCGTAATAATTTTAACTTAACATACTACTGTCAGTATTATCAGTTTACACCAAAGTTTTTTGAGAGTTGGAGTGGTCCATTCTTGGGAGAGAGCTTTTGCTAGGAGCCACAACCAAATAATATGATGCATGGCACTTTTTGGTTGTAAGGTGATGCCAGCTAGCCATTGAGATGATATGATTATGTTAAGATTTACATTCATATGGAAATCGGACTCCTGCTGTTCACCTTGGCCTGCTACGGGACTCATGTTATGGGACTCCTGGAGAGTTCCCATTGGTTGGGGAAGGATAGTAGGAGGGAATTCCGGGGGAGGTCCTGGGCTCCGGTTCTGGTAGAGGCAGCGCGTGGGTGGACCGCTTTGCTTGCCAGGCGCATGTGGAGTATTGGCGGCATTTTCAAAAAATAAAGTTTTGTTCCTGCTTGAGTGGCTCATGATTCTGTGCCCAGCTAGACTGCGGCAAGCTTTTAATTCATCTCTTGGACAGCTGTCATGTCTTCAGGCACTTAAAGACATTTTTTCTTTAAAAATTTTTTAAAATTTTCCTTAAAGACACGAGAACACTATTTCTTCTTTTCACTATATTTTTATAATAAAAAAATGCTATTCCTTTAACTTTAAATATGAACAGCATGTGAGAACACATCTTGCCTAACCATAAATTTTTACGTTAAAATTTTTCATCAAAACTTCAGATTTTTCTAGTACTAGAATTAAAACCAGGGTCTCATGTATGAGAGGCAGCACTCTACCACCCAACTACATCTCCATCCCAACACTCCAGATTTTAAAAACTATGTTATGAAGTTTTATGAGCCACACAATATATTTTTTCTTGTGAAAGTATATTTTTAATATTTGTTTTTTTAATCACAAGAAAGTGATGTTCTATCAACCAACTTACCAAACTCCCTTGGACCACAATTCTCAACAAGTATAGTCATGGCATGATGGTGAGGATGATGATTTTAGTTTGGAAAATTTTTCTTCTATATATCTTTCTTTATTATTTATTTATTATTTATTTTAGTTTGTTTCTTCTGAGTGTTTCTTGTCTGCAATTGGTTTTTGTTATCAGTGTTAATTTCCCTTCATTTAAAAAATCTGCTTTCTCAATACTCATAGAAAGGTGCGGTTTGCCCTCCACATCATTGATTTAATTTTGTCTAATATCCATTCTGCTACTTATTGCCGTTAAGGTATATTTTAATTCTGCAATTGCATTTTCAGGTTCCCAGAATTCTCTCTCGTTATGTCAAATTCTTCCCAATCCCATTTGGCACTCCAGAGAGCCACTTCTATAGTGTCTCTCACCACTTGTTTCATAAACCATGGCTTCTCATATTTATTGAGAACACAGAGAACACCATCTGGTTTATTTTTCCTTATTTCATTTTTCTCCATATGCTTTTTTTCCCCTTGGAAACAATTGACTGATAGAAATAGAAAAGTGGAATAAGGTCAATCAGATACAGATTTCTGGATGCAATCTTACCAGAAACCTGACTCATTTTTTACTAAGTGGGGGGAGATCAATGTTTCAAGGACTGCATGAACTTCAAATGCACCTGTATATGAGCTAAAATGTAAGTGAATAAGTTTGATTACTGGTACATTGTACCCAATATAAAATAGAGAAGTAGTAGAGTGGCTAGAAGTACAGGTTTGGAGATGACACAGATTTTTTCCTCTTGGACTTTTTCAGAGTGTAACCTCAGAAATCCCACATCTGTGAGTCTCAGTTTTTTCATGTACAAAATGGTACTATTATTATCCACATCAGTGTGCTATTGGGAAAATTAAATAATATGCTATATAGTACATGCATCATATCACTAATGTATGCAGAATATTGTTAATATAGAAACTAAGGGCAATTTTTCATAATTAGCAACATTTTTGTAGTTGCACAATATTTTGTAAGACTTATTTTACTTTTTCTTTCTGTTTTTTTTTTAAATGACCTCAACTATTTTTTTTGGAATACCTAATCACAAGGTTTCTAAATGAGTACCATGCTATTTAAAAAAATAGTGTTTTGCACATAAAAATGTGTAATTATAGGACCATTGCTAGTCATTAATAAAGTTGATAAAGATAACAAGAATACCGTGCCATTCAAAAAATGTAGGATATATAAGTACAATTCAATTTTGATATAATTTCACATATTGACCATACATTGTAGAGTTTCATGGTCAAATCTTCACACACTAAAACAGACTAAAATAAAGTATTATCTAGAATTTGGTTTCATTTTTATACCGTACATGCATCATAATCACTAATATATGCAGAATATTGTTAATATAGAAACTAAGGGCAATTTTTCATAATTAGCAACATTTTTGTAGTTGCACAATATTTTGTAAGACTTATTTTACTTTTTCTTTCTGTTTTTTTTTTAAATGACCTCACCTATTTTTTTGGAATACCTAATCACAAGGTTTCTAAATGAGTACCATGCTATTTAAAAAAAAGTAGTGTTTTGCACATAAAAATGTGTAATTATAGGACCATTGCTAGTCATTAATAAAGTTGATAAAGATAACAAGAATACTGTGCCATTCAAAAATGTAGGATATAAGTACAATTCAATTTTGATATAATTTCACATATTGACCATACATTGCTCAAGAGTTTCATGGTCAAATCTTCACACACTAAAACAGACTAAAATAAAGTGTTATCTAGAATTTAGTTTCGTTTTTAGCAAGTAAAAATTATTTTGCTATTGACATTTTGGGACAATTTAAATTCAAAGAAAGAATATTTCAGTTGGGTACAAAAATTTAAGTGGAACTATCATCTGGAGGGAAGAAAATGGAAAAGTAGGGCCCTGAGGGTACCAAGGGAAAGCTGAGAGCACACCACATCCTCTTATCTTACCAGCCCACAACATAAAGCTGACCCCAAGCTACAACCAAAGTTTGAATGTTTCTTTTCATGGAAAAATTAGGAATACCCTTAATGACTGCCTGCTTTGCGATTAAACTGATTCTTTTAAAAATTGGCAGAAAGTTTTTACATTGAAAAATCTTCATAGATGGGTTTCCCATGGTCGCTGAGCTGAAGCTGGAGGAGAATGGAGCAGGGAGGTTCCAATGTCTTACCCTGCTGGGAGGTTCCTGGAGACAGCCGGGAGGTCACTGTTCAGTTCCTAAAGCCACAGGTGCCTTTACCAACTGAAAGCAGCTGCAGAGGTACATTGAACCAAAACGGTTTCACTTCTGCTCAAGGGAGCCACCTACTGTGTCACTTCTACATTTTTCTAAATCAAATTCAGGTAAAAATAGACTTGAGGCAGTTGGGGGCGGAGTTCAGGGGGCTATATTTTTAATCATCCATGAAAAAGTTTTAATGAACTTTTTTTTTTTTAACTCTTAGAAAATAAAATGTCCCCATGACTTTAAGAAAAGAACATAGTGTCACAATTCTCAAAGGATTTGACTGGATACATAAAATGCCAGAAGGCACTAGTAATTAAAAATGGAGCCAAGATAAAGAAATGGTATCTTTGGGACAGTGGTACAAATCAATACGCAGAGGAACAAGAGATGAAGGTCATCTAAAATGGCCACATACTTTTATTTCGTATTCAGAATCAGCTCTACCTATGAGGCCCTGCTATGCATCATTTGTCCTGATACTTGGAAGGTGGCATAGTGTGTTTAAAGACCACCTTCCACACAGTTTGAAACTCCAAATTGGAGGCTCAGCCCAAATCAACCATCACAAATGACATGACTTTCAATTTATCTCTCTGAATCTCACTTTAAGCATGTTAAATGTGAGTGCAATAGATTAAATCAGAAGCCTTAGAACCATTTGTTTAAATAGACATGATCAGAATTCAAGATTACAGCCACTACTTTGTATCCATGGGATCCATATCCACAGATTCAATCAACCACAGATCAAAAATATTAAAAATTATTTCATCCATACTGAACAAGGACAGATGTTATCTTCTTGCCATTATTCCCTAAACAATACAGAATAACACTGGTTTACACAGCATTTACATAATATTCAGTATTATAAGTAATCTAGAGGTGATTTAAAATATATGGAGATGACTTAAAATATATGGAGATGACTTAAAATATATGAAAGGACCCTCAAGGCTCTGTAGGACTCAGTTTTCAGACCACAAAACAAATAATCCTTAGATATTCTCCAGCTCTAACATTCTATGATTCAAAATGGAATATGTTAAAACTAGTAACAACAAAAACTAGAGCCCTGGGGCTAAGGATATAGCTTAGTTGGTAGAGTGCTTGCCTCCCATGCACAAGGCCCTGGGTTCTATCCCCAGCACCACAAAAACAAACAAACAAATCAAAACAAAAGAAATCTAGAACCCTGTGTCTCTGTCTATATAATATGTAAATGAGGTTCACCACTGTGGAGATTGGCGGAAGTTGTGTCATTGAAAGAAGGTAAGAGAAAGAAAAAACAAAACAAAAACAATGTTGGCTTTGCTCCAAGGAGTCAAACAGGAGGTGGTTAATGCTTTTGGATCTTTGGCTGAACTTCAACCACTCCTCTGAAGAAGTACATATGGTAACATGGACCCCCCCCCCCCCAATGAAAGAGATGGAGGGCACAAGAGAACTTTCAAAAATAAATGCTCTTCTTCTTGAACTCTGCAGGATTAATTTACACTATGAGACATTTCTGACACTAAAGAAAAAAAAAAAAAAACTTCACGGGAGCCCTTGGTCCTCCTAACAAGTTTCTTGTGTTTGTTGCTTTGTGGACTAATGTAAATTGAACAGAGCAGTGCACTCAATCCACACTGGACCTGATAATACAAAGGAGGAACAGATGGGGACACAGTGTGCAACTTCATTTCTATTTCATGAAGGCAGCAGATCCCAAGAGCACCATGATCTACGGGGCAGGAGTGGCCACAGCCCACTTCTCATTCTCCCTTCTTTAATTGTGGACTTCCAACCTCCTTTCTTCTCACCACACATCCAGTTTTAGGAAATGCAGAAGATTGTGTAAGGGTTAACAACAGAAAGGGCCACTGACACAAGCAAGGAGTGGTCATTTTTTAGGCATTATTATTAAAGGGTTAGGGACATTTTTTTCTTAAAGCCTTATCTTCAATGATTTTGTTTCCATTTTTATTGCTTTATCTATACTTGATATACAACTATTTCCATATTTATAGTTAACATGCCTAGTTTCCCAAAATATTCAGGAATACTATCAACCATCATTGATACTTCTTTGATAATGACAAGTATAATTTCTGTATTAGTTATCTATTATTTCACAACAAATTATCCCCCAAACTTAGTGACTTAAACAATAAGCATGAGTTTCTGTGGGTCAGAAACTTGGAAGCTGGGTAATTTTGCTTAAGGTCTCTCTTGGGGTTTCTGTCAAAATATCAACTGGGGTGTTGTCATCTGAAGGCTCATCTGGAGTGGGAAAATCTGCTTCCAACATGGATCATGCATGGCTCACTCACATAGCTGTTGGGAAGAGGTTTCCATTCCACACTATGGTTGATGGGAGCCTCACTTACTGGCCAATAGGGCTTCAATAGGGCTGAGTCTCCTTACAACATGCCAGCTGGCATCTCTTAAAAATGGGATCTGAGAGGAAGAGAGAGCAAGAAGGAGGTCATGTGCCTTTATGATCTGGTCTCATAATTCACACACCATCACTTCTAATATAATCTGTGCATCAGAAGTGAGTCATGAAAGTTAACTGGAGCTCAAGGTTGTTTGCTATAAAGCAAATAATCAATTTGTTTGTATATGTTTGAATCAGGCCCCATGTGTTTTAAGAAGGTACATCAAAAATTCACAGACATATTTTAAAACCACCACATCCATATTTAGAATAGCTCAAAATATGAAAATGGAAACTGTGAAAGCAAATATCTGCAAAAGTAGTAGCTCCAATGCCCGAAGGACTTTCTACAGGTCTTGTTAGTTGACAGTGACACACTACATAAAAATATTGGTTTACAGATCATTAATTACTTGACAATGAGATTGGAACCAGACGATCTTTAAGTGTTAGAAACTGGATGTAATTACAGATATCTCTGTAATGATCTTGTCAACTAATTGGGGGAATGATTCAATTCATAGAGCTCTTCAGGAGCACACCTGAATTATATATAAAACAGTCTAAGAAATTCTCTTCTGTGACTGATTCAGGGAACTTGAAGATTAAAAAGAAAAGCAAAGGGCTGGGGATGTGGCTCAAGTGGTAGCGCGCTCGCCTGGCATGCACGGGGTACTGGGTTCAATCCTCAGCACTACATACAAATAAAATAAGGATGTTGTGTCCACTGAAAACTGAAAAATAAATATTTAAAAAATTCTCTCTCTTTCTCTAAAAAAAAATAAAGCAAAGCAAAGATGTTGCTGATGAGTATGGATGCTAATGAAGATGCTAATGCATGTAATGTAGCTGATGAGGAGCACAACAAAGAAATTGAAGTGAATGCTGTGATAACTACAGTCCTTTCTTCTTATGAATTATTTTTATGAATTTGTCAAATTTTACAATAAATTCTAGAAGAAAAGATATGGCAAAGATTGCACTATTTTTGTTGGGTGCGTTGAGGTGAGAAGAGAGAAATTGAAGCTTAATGTTAGCACATCAAAACCAAAAGTTAATTCTTGCCAAAGGTACATTTAAAAAAATAGTCAAATTAATTTGTTATAAAGCAAATAATCAATTTGTTTGTACATGTTTGTTTTCTTCATTTTCCAGCTGGTTATTTCAGATCACACAAATATAGCACCTCTTCTTGTCCCCTCAAAAAAAAAAAAATGTAAAGGCTTTTTTTGGCAGATATAAATAAAAATATTTACACTTATGAAATAAACTTTTTAAATTCCACTGATAAAAAGAAGCCTATATACGAACGTCTCCAGATAATTTTTACAAATTTTTAAGAAGTGACTGAGTGTGATGGATTAAATAACCAAGAAAAAGTAAGGAATCCTGGCAGATATTCCCAATGCATCTAGCATTTATTTATCAATAGAAGCCATTCATCTTCCCCCTCTCAAGCTGTCTAGTTATAAAACTCAAGTTTTCACCCATTAGTGACAGTTCTCTCTTCCATAGTATTTGCCTCCTATTCAAATACACATATTTCAGACACTAGTTTATCTTTTGCTGTTGTCAGATTTTTCACCTCAAAATTACAACCTATTTAGCATCCGTCAGCCAAGAGAAAGGTTGCAATATTTGGATTTTGTGTGTTTGTAGAGACCTTTGTGAATGGAAGAGGCTCTTTTAAATAGCTGATTATCTCACGATATCTATAGAGCCTTGCTTTTTCAATTATGGTCCATGAACTGGGGGCATGGAGATTGCTACTAATGCAGGTCTATGGAATCAGAATCAATGCTTTTTATTAAGATCTCCAGATGTTGTGCATTTAAGTTTGGGAAGTGCTGCCCTTTAAAACCAAAAATTTACATTGGGGATAAATGAGAAAGCTTTACAAAGGATCTAGACCTCCTTTGTTATACTGGGAATCTCACTCTGAACTTAGATAGCCCAATGCTCACCTTCTGTGGTTAACCTCCATGTGTGATGGGAACTTGGCTTGTCTGATCAGGCCATCTGGAGCAGCTGGGCCAGTGTTTCAGGTTAAGGACTCCTACCAAAGGCTTGAAAATAAAACCATTCAGACTAATCCTGGCTAAAGGAAAAGGCAAAGGTCTAAATAGAAGCCAAGGTATGGAAAAGGAACCCAATTCATACATATTTAGCTCTGTTAGAATTCCTCAGCTCACCCAACTTCCTCCCTCCACTGATTTATGTAGGAACATGATAACAACTTACAAACCTGTCCATAAAATGCCCATGCTTCAATACTAAAAAGGAAAAACAATCATAACCCTACTATTCCAAAGCTGAAAAGCTCCATTTGGAACTGAATCACTTCCAAAGTTATACGTCCACATCTGAAAATAGCAAGCACTCATAAATATAACTCATGTATTAGAAAAACCACCATAATTACTTGCTCACAAGGAAACAATGATACAGATTCGAAGTAGTTCTCAGTAGACCTGTAGTCTCCTACTTTCTTATACAATATTCCATGATTACAAAGCCTGGGAGTCTGGAAGGTATGTGGGAGATCATCACCCTCTTCATTTTATAGTTTAGCAAAGAGGCCCTGAACCGCTATAGCAAGCCTCCCAACATTACAGCTATTTCGGAGCAGAACTGGAGCTACACCCAGGCTGTGTGATTCTAACATAATGTTTTCTTCTGCACTCTACACACAGCTTAACTCTAAATATCCTCACCTTGCACACTGAAATATTGTTGAAGGCATACACAAACCAATCATATAACTATTCCTCCCTACGGTGAAGTTGTGAAGTGATTTGAAAACTGCAATAAATATAGTCCCCAGGCACTGCATAGAGGTTACTTCCATTATCTTTTTTCTTTTAACTTCTCAGTGTTAAGAATACTTAACATGAGCTGGGCATGGTGGCACACGCCTGGAATTCTAGTGGCTCAGGAGGCTGGGGCAAGAGGATCGCAAGTTCAAAGCCAGCCTCAGCAACTTAGTGAGACCCTACCTCAAAACAAAATATAAAAAGGCCTGAGGATACGGCACAATGGTTAAGTGCTCCTGGATTCAATCCCTAGCAGTCCTCACCCCTACCCCCCAAACAAAAGAACACTTCACATGAGATCCATACTCTTAATATCTTGTATGACATTGTACAACAAATCTCTAGAGCTTATTTATTTTGCTTGACTGAAATTTTATACCGATCAATTAATAACTTCCCATTTCCCCTCCCCCAAACCAATGAGGCAATAGTTCACTTCCTGATTCTGTGAGTTTGAGTGTTTTAGACACCCCATAAAATTGGAAACATGCAATTTCATGGTTGAAATTATTTCCGTGACTGGCTTATTTCACTTAACATAATGTCCTCAGGTTCACCCATGTTGTTAACATTGCATGATCATCATTTTTAAGGCTAAATAAGTTTCCATTTTATGTATATATGAAGCTTTTCATCCATTCATCTGTCCATGGACATTTAGGTTGTTTCCACATCTTGGGTCTGTATTGCAAATAATGTAGCAATGAACATGCAGCAATATCACTATGAGATTTTTATTTCAATTCTTTTGAATAAATACCCAAAGGTGGGATTGCTAGATCATATGATAGTTCTATTTTTAATTTTGAAAGACAAATACTTACTGTTTGCTACAGAGGCTGTACAATTTTGCAATTCTATCAACATTATACAAGGATTCTAATGTGTCCACACACTTGCCTACAGTCATTGTCATTTGTTTTTTAAATAATAGCCACTCTGAGAGGTATGAGTGATACATCATTTTGGTTTTTTATTTACATTTCTCTGATGATTAATGACATTGCTCATTTTCTCATATACCTGTTGGCCATTTGTATGCCTTTATAGAAATGTCTATTTCAGGCCTTAGCTCACTTTAAAACTGAGTAATTAGGTGTTGGTTTTAATTCTCTTTTACCAATTGAGTTGTCAGAGTTCTTTGTGTTTGGGAGATTAATCATTTTTTAGGTGTATAGTTTGCAAATATTTTCTTCCATTCCATAGGTTGCCTTTTTACTCTATTGATTGTTTTCTTTAGTAAAACAAAAGCAGCAATGTTGAGATAGTAGGAATTTGGCCACTGACCTCCCCAAAAAGCAACAATAAAGTAAAGGCCTAATATCTTGATATTTATTTAAGCTTCAATTCCTTCCGGTTCTTGGAGCTAAGTTTAACTATCTTGTTGTCAGTTTTGCAAGTGTGACTCGCAGTATTGGGTGTATCTCTTCAACTTAAGAAACAAACCATTACAACTCTAGTTTCCTTGAGATTCTTCCCAGGAGAATCTACTTTGTTGCAGGAAAAATTGGAGTTAATGTTCATGGACCTGATAGAACTAACTCAAAAAAAAAAAAAAAAAAAAGAAAAGAAAAGAAAAGAAAAAGAAAAACACTATTTAAATGGAATTATTCAAAAGTTCTAGAAGAAGTTCCAATTAGATGTCTTTTTTAAAAAACCTGTATTGTGTTCTCAATTGTGTCATCAAAGTGCTAGCCACCGTATAAACACAGGGAGTTGATCAGTGTATTAGGTATGGAGTCCCAGAGAAAAAGGTCTGAATGATGATGCTCAGTAACACTAACATGGAAGGGGGGGTATGAAAACAGTTAAGCCTTGAAAAGTTAATAGACAGGTATGCCAGGCCAATGAGGGAGGGCATTCTACAATTTGTACCAGGACTGACAAATATGGGCACACCTGACATTATTCCTATTTCTGGGCTCAGGGAAGACATTATAAAATGGCCATATCTAACCAGATTATGGCCTCAGAATCCCTGTCAATAGTGTTTTGAAGAACATCTAAAATAGTGTTAAATTATTTGCCACCTGTTTTAGGCAGTTTTTTTTTTTTTTTCGCTGCTGTGACTAAAAGAGTGTGGCCAGAACAATTGTAAAGGAGGAAAAGCTTATTGTAGGTCTCACAGTTTCAGAACTCTTAATGATAGAAAGATCACTCCATTCCCTAGGGCTTGAGGTGAGGCTGAGGATTATGGTGGAAGAGTGTGGCAGAGGGAAGAGACTCATATCATCATCAGAAGGCAGAGGGAGGATTCCATTCACCAGATACAAAGGTATACCCCAAAGCCACGCCCCCCAATGCCCCAACTCCTCCAGTTACCACCCAGTTAATCCTATCAGGGGATCAGTTCACAGACTGGGTTAAGGCTCTCACAATCCAATCATTTCTTCTATGAACTTTATTGTCGTTGTCTCCCACATGAGATTTTGGAGGATACCTCATATCCAAACCATAACATCACCTGATCTAATCCTGTACCTGAAGAAGTTTAGGTATCCCCATTTTGAGTAAGCCAAACATACGGACTTAATTCAATAATATTCCAAGTTGGTTTCAATGGGTCTAGGTTTGGAAGAACACAACTCTCTTTTTAATTTTTTTCTCAAGTGAAGGGAGCTCCATTTTTGTGAAACTTCTGTTCTCTTTTTGCCAGTTTTATTTGTTTTGTCCTGTTGAAGGAGGACTAAATTAACTGGGTACTGTAGCACATGCCTGTCATCCTAGCAACTCTGGAGGCCGAGGCAGGAGAATTTTAAGTTCAAGGCCAGACTCCACAACTTGGCAAGACACTAAGTAACTTAGTAAGATCCTGTCTTAAAATTTAAAAATAAAAAATAATAAAATAAAGGATTGAGAGTGTAGCTCACTGGTAAATCACCCCTGGCTTCATTTCTCAGTAACAACATTTTTTAAAAAAGGACTAAATTCTCTAATTACTAAATTAGAAAGAAAAAAACTGTCCATGCACAGCACATTCCCTCCAATACTCCTTTTGGAAAGAGGAATCCCCAGAATCTCCATTGCATAGGCCTTTTCTGAACCACTTTTCACAACCTGCCCTATTGTGAATGCCAAAGGGGTTACTTGGTCTTTAAATTATATCCTTCAGGATATAATTACAAAGATATAATATCAGGTGATGTTATGGTTTGGATATGAGGTGTCCCCCAAAAGCTCATGTGTAAGACAATGGCAATTGTAAGATATAATTTTATCTTACAAAGTTATATTCAATAAAGAAATAAAATACATGTCATTGGGAGAGCAGGAAGTCCAGGCTCCTTTCTGCATTCTAATGTTGTATATGGTCAGGCCAAAAATCAACACTAAATTTATTTACTCCGGAGAATAATGGATAGAGTTACGGGTAAGTCTGAAGGAACTGCGGGATCTTAAGGAAGAGCTAATGACTCAACACAGTGCTTTGATGTTTGGCAGAAGCAACGGGGATACCACACTTCAAAAGATCCACTACTGCCCAAGGCCAGGTCTGACCTTCTTGGCTGGAGACATTTGGCTAACATTTTCTATTGTGGGAATGCCCTCATATGTACATAATTTCCCACAGATTTACACATAAATCCTTAACAATGCCCTCCCCCCAAAATATGATCCACTGTCTCCACACCCTTTGTGTTTTTGTGTTATGATTTTGTCTTAAGAGAAAAGGTTGATTTTCTCACCCTTTGGATCTAGGCTGATCTTGTGACTTGCTTGGATTAACAGAATGCTGCAGAAGTGATGTTCTAATAACATTTGAGGGTAAGACTTCAGGGCTCGAAGTTCCCACTGTCATCTCTTAGGAATGCTATCACAGGGATAGCACTGGGAAGGAGGCCCAAGAAAGACCATAGAATGACGAAAACCATGCAGACTGGTATCAAGGCTCCAGGCATGTAAGCAAGGCCATCTTAAACCTTCCAGGCCCAGTCAAGCAGCCAGGTGACTATGGCCAGCCAGGTGATCCCAAGTAGGCCCAGCAGAAGAACCACCAAGATGATCTCAGCAAACCAAGGGGTCAAGAGAAATAATAAACCATTGTGTTAAGCCATTTTTTTTGTGTGTGTATGTGTGTGTGTGTGTGTGTGTGTGTGTGTGTGTTTTGTTCCACTGCAAGGACTAACTGGTATAAGGAGTGTGTTTTTCTGTGCATATAAAGGCTTTCTCTAGAACCTATCCACAACTAAACATGAAAGTCCTATATCTTTATTTTTAGGCTCTTTTTTTTTAAAGAGAGAGTGAGAGAGGAGGGAGAGAGAGAGAGAGAGAGAGAGAGAGAGAGAGAGAATTTTTAATATTTATTTTTTTTAGTTCTCGGCGGACATATCTTTGTTGGTATATGGTGCTGAGGATCGAACCTGGGCCGCACGCATGCCAGGCGAGCGCGCTACCACTTGAGCCACATCCCCAGCCCATTTTTAGGCTCTTAAAAGAATCACAGTCTTCCTTTTTTTACAGGCAATGTCTTTTCTCCTCCTCGCTTTCTTAGCTCCTTTAGTGGGAATCTACTTAATTTTGCATCAGGAAGTTTTAGTAGAAGCTACAGTTGACTAAGCTCATTTCCCTTTTTTTATTGTCCTCTTAACTAAAGGCATACCCTTCTTTCAGATTCACGTTCCACCACCTAAAACATCATCTTTTCCTCCCATATCCTCCAAAGTAATTGAATTGTAATGGGGAAGGACATACATTTTTACAAGAGGAAATGCATTTTTCACCCAAAACGAATCCTTATCTTGCCAATGGCTGTGCCTAGCTAGGCACAGGGGCTAACTAGCTGCTAATTAGAGACAGGCAAACCTCAAAGGGATTCGATTCAGATTCCAATTTGCAAATGGGGCTTGTGTGTTTGGATTTGGATTTGGATTTGGATTTAGATTGGACTAAAACTTCCCTTTGCTCATTAACTTAAAGCCCTTGTTCTTAACCCTAGCCAAAATGTTTTACTCCCACTTATGCAGGGAACCTACCCAGAAAAATTAACAGACTCTTATACATAGAAGGTCTATATTCCTATATCCCAGCTGAAGGGAAACTGGAAAGTCCTATTCAATTGTTTCCCCTTCCTAGAGTTTCCATTAGCACCAAGACTCCCTGGTTATTTTAGGGCTTTTAAGGACTTTTTTGTTGTTGTTTTGGGTCAAGTGGTACTTTTGTTTGTTTATTTTTCATTTCTTAATTCTTGGGGGAGTTTTGGGTGAACAACATTGGATGGAAAGTCAAAGAGTTATTCACAAACTTCGATTTTGATCTATATGATGGCTAATAGTTCGACTATATTTTTTTTGGAAATCTTAAAAATGACATCAGTTGATAACTGACTGTGTGTATTTGTTCATTTAATCTTTAAAACAATCTTAAGATGTGGTACTACTAATAAACCTGTTTTGCAGATAATACATAGGAGGAGAGAGATGTTACAAAATTAATCATGTCATGCCAGTAGCCTATGCGTCCTCGTAGTCCATTAAATTATAAAGAATAAGACAAGAATAATCTATTTGAAGTTATTCTGTCTTAAATATTTAGATAGTAACTGTATTATTCTGAAATGCACTATAAACAATTAGGTGTACATTACATAAATAACAAATGAGACATGAATTCTACATTATTAAGTTTTAAACATCACGTAATCCAGTTCCTTCATTTTTCATGTAATGAGACTAAAACTCAGAAAGAAAAAAAGTGTCTCTAGTTCAGGGTCACAGACAAAGCTGTCAGTAAACCCAGTTCAGACCAGTTATAGTTTTTACATTAAGGCACATAGTGCTCAACAGTGGATTGAAAGAGAAAAGATCCTTGAAGAAGTTTGGCTGGAGTATCTGCAAGGTTCACTCAGCATTTATCTTTCCAGACTCATAGTCATCCAGGGTACAGCCCCCAATTTTATAGACACTGGAATTTGCATTTATTTTTAATCATATGTCATATTGAGAGATTCTTCTCTAAAGTGCAATCATACATTAACCAAATTTATATATATATAGAGAGAGGCTCTCACTAAATTGCTTAGGGCCTTACTAAATTGCTAAAGCTAGCCTCGAATTTTTAATCCTCCTGCCTCAACCTCCCGACTAGCTGGGATTATAGGCATGCACCACCACACCAGCTAGGCCCACAGTTTGAAATAATATAAACCAGAGTATAAGTTGGTTTCTTTTTGTTTTTTACAACTAGACATACCTAATTTTTCTCCTGCAGGACACACAGTATAATAACTAAAATGTTGAAATATATTTCTGAAAGACATAGCCATGCTCAAAAGCAACACAATTATATGCACAGACCAAAAGCAAGGCAGAAAAGCACAGAGATAAACTGAAATAGAAGCCACTTACATCCCAGGACCAGAGACTAGAAGGGCAGCTGAGAGCGTCTCAGCCTCATATTAGTGACAATTGGAGTCAGATGACTACTTTCTACAGGAAGTTGTCCTGTGCATTGCTGGATGGGGAGCAGCATCCCTGGTCTCTATCTTCTACATACCACTGACACATCCCTCTCTACCTCCTACCAGTTTCGATAAGCAAAACTGTTTTCAGATACTGCCAAAATTGCCTCCAGGTGAGAACCACTGAGGAAATAAGAATGTACAATACAAATGGTGGGTCTTTAGAGACACACCAAGCTATAAAACCCAAGTCTGAGGTAAGGACCACCACTCATGAACTGTCACCACCATCCAGGTCTGGCCAGCTGTTGTCACACCAGGCCTGGGAAATTGGAGAATCAGACTCAGTCATCCAATCAGAGTCCTGGCCAAGAATTCAGGTGGCACAAGGATAGATCAATGCTTCCCTGATGTTCCAAGGAGCCATTTATGTCCCCAAGTTTTGCAAGATCATCTCTTCCCACTTCCATCTTCCCCTCGCTAATATCAATAACCATGCTCCTGACAACTAAGCCAGTGTTTTCTGCATTATTCCACACTCCCTAATGCCACACAGGCTAGTGTTTTAAGGTTAAACAAAACTATACCATATTCATGATGGTATTGTCAGTTCATATGAGAATCTGGCACCAACTAGGTGCTGAATAAGATGTTTGTTGAATGAATCAATGAACGTAAGAATGAATGTACTCATCTAAGGTGAGTACCTTTAATGTACTGGGTTCTGAGCAAAGTGGATTAGAATATGAGCATTAGCATCACACAGAGCTAGATTTAAATCCCTGATAAGGCTGTCTGTAGCTGGGAGATTTCAGGAATGTCACTTAACTTCTCTGAGCTTCAATTTCTTCAGTTGCAAATAAGAATAACAATGAAGCTTTCAGCACATTGCCTTAGATAGAGTATGTTTTTGTTTTGTGTTGTGTTGTTTTGTTTTTTACCCACTTGAACATATAATGGTCATTAAATTCTGATCCCTTTACTAGTCCCCTAGTTTTACAGATGACAGAAGGGAGGTCAAAGATATTATGTGATTTGCCCATGGACAATGGTCTAGTGGTGGAAGGAGCAGGATTCACACCTCTCATGTCCATCTGATCCCTGGACTTTTTCATGATTCCATATTGCCTCCCTATTGAAGCATTATTGAAGGGGCTAAAAATCATTCTCTGTTGTTGGAGGGGTTGTCTTAGAGTTTGAGTGAGAGCACCTTGTTTGTTTCCTGAGAAACTTCATTTGCGGATATAGAAGACATTGTCATTTCCTCCTGAGCAAATATCATGTCCCCAAGCTCACAGCCCAGCTCATACAACTGGTCCAGGATTCCGCAATTCTCACACCCAGAAGTTTGGTTTTATTAATAAAACTCAAGGAGATTTTATATTTTGTTTGTTCTTCAAAACTATGCAAACAAGTCTCAATTTTGTTGCCATTTCAGTTTCTCTATATTCTGTTTTAAATCAAATGTCAGAATTAGTTTAGATTTCAGATTCACAACATTCAGTCATTAAAAAATTGACTAGATGTATTGTGAGTTGGCTCCATCCATCTCCCAAGTTCATGATGTCAGCTCTACCAAGATGTTAGGATACTGGGCGGTTTGCAGAGTAGCAGTAAGTTCTGGGACCATTAATATGAATTTGAATGCATGGGAAAAAGCAAGAGTGAGTAATTATAGGATCTTTACTTTCAGCACTCAATTTCTCCAATACTCTAAATTAGAAAATTCCCCTTTTCAAACAAAACGAAGATAACCTGATCATGTTTGAATCAAATATAACTCACCTATGATACTAGCATTCTGATCTAAAGCAAATATATGAACCAGAGTCTCTCATTCTCCCTTCCTGGAACAAAAATCTTTTTGTTGTTTGCTATTGTTGTCTTTAATCCCCTACATGTGATTTCCTATTGTGTTATTTTCTAAGAGTTTTTCTTCTCCCTACTTTTCCCAGAAGGTCAGAGTCATGCTACCAAAGCCTGCCTTTTTCCCACTTTGATTTGCAACAAAATCAAAACTTCCAGGCCTTTACTTCTACTGCTGTTCCCAGTATCACTGGGAACAAGAGACAGCTAGGTCAGGAGGTCCCAGAGACAAGTTTTCTTGGGCCGCTACTAAAACACACTGAAACAAATAGAGAAAATGGCATTTCCCTGCAGTGACGAAGGTAAGATGCCCCTTGTAAGGACCATACGTACATGCATACGAACCCAACACTCCTGGCTGTCAATCCACTGGTCATAGCCATGTCATCAGGGGCAGAAGGAAAATAATGGGAGAATATTCTAGCTGTTAGAGCAAAATAGTGACTTGATGTAACAACTCAGAAATCAGGGACTCCATGGAGACCGCAGTTACATTATTGTCATAAGTGAAGCAAACCTAAGTGCTGTTATTGTTGTTGTTCTGATTTGAGGTTATCGGGTTCTTTTTCTGAATCACTTTGTGGTCTGTATGCATACAAGTGGTTGCTCCTCACACACTGAGAAAGTGCAGAATATGTTTAGAAAGCAGTGTAGCAGTATATTCCAACAGTCCCCACCCTCGACTGATGACTGTAAACACACTGCAAGCATATTTATATCTGCTGAGTACATAGGTAATGGACTTTTTTCTTCATCAGGATCCTGGGATTTTTTTCATTGTTGCTGCTTTTTTTTCTGAGTTGAAATAGCCAAGTTCATGGAGTGGGAGTGAAAGAGAAAGAAAATGATGGATGGATGCCCCTGAGATAGCTGTATAAACAGTCAAGTTCAACTCTTTCAACTCTTTCCTCTTATAATTACATTTCTACCAAAAGAAAATTCAAGAATCCATATTGTTTCTAAAGGAAATCATCATTCCATGCAATTGCATCATTCCATGCAAATATATATATATATATATATATATATATATATATATATATATATATATATATATAAAACAAATATGTGATTTCTCCATCACAAAACTCCTTAGCAAGAGGAGAGGGGGGACAAAGAAAATCTGAGCACATTGAATTCTTTTGGGCCACATATTGGGCCCCTGAATGCCCTGGATCCAGTCTCACTGCTCTCTCACTGCTCTCTGGGTAGATTCAGGGAGAATGACTAGGAACGGGACACTTCCATTGCCTATCAAATCTCTGAAGAAAGTAAGCCTTTCAATTTTTTTTAAAAGGAAACAAATAAGCACAATAAAAGCTAACAAACCCAAGCCCTAGCTATATCACACTTTGCAGGAAGACTGGGTTCTTTTCCTTAGGGAATTGTGTGAAGGGTTTGTTTTTTCTAGCACTAAAACTGGCTTTGTTTTATCCATTGGCATTCATGAGTCTCTTCTGTTGCAAGACAGAGAGAGTCACACAGGCACCCTCAAGTAATGGGCTCATGTTAACCCATAGAGGCCATTAGGGAAGGCCAGAAGAGCAAACTTGGAGAACATGCACCTCTCCCTTGGAAGAAGGTTCTCTATAATCTCCTTCCATTGAGGCCCCTCAGCCCTGTCGGGCTGTTTCTCCTATAACTATTCATCATCTGTCTGAAGCTTTACCCTGGTACCTGTGCATCTTTTTTCTATTTCAACACCTATTTTTGAGTGAATGAATGAGTGCTCATGGTTTCTATACCAGTGTCACATTGCCACATTTGTAGCTTCCATCTTGGCCCTCATGTGCCCACACACATGCACTTCAGCTCTTGCTGTCTCCTGTCTCTACATGATTCACAAGTTGCATTCTAGGGACTGAAAAGGAGAGAAGACAATTGATCCAGCTAATCACCACTGTCGTTGCTTAAACAGATTATTGCATACCAAGTTATTTTTTATACTAAATCACCCTAGGCCAACTTCTTTCTTGGTGTGTTTGTTTTGTTTTATTTCCTGATGGAAAGAAAAAGAGAAGGGGAAAGATCCTGGGGTTCAGGATACACCTACCCTAGGCAGCCAGATTTAACAAATACAAATGTTAAGGTACAATATCGGGGGCATACTTACATTTAAAGATTACTTGCTTATCTGAAATTCAAATTTAACTGGCTCTCCTATATTTTATCTGGCAATTTCCCTGTTCACCCAAGCAATTGAATGAGGCAGCTTCACATAGGAGGGATTAATAGGTGCCATGGTTGGTGTGCCCAGCTTCCAGTTTTTAATGAAAATCTGTCATGTATGTAATCACTGTTTAACACATAGAAGACGGGGAACCCAATTCTCCATTTATAGATAATGCAGAATTACCATCATGTCAATTTGGGTTTATGTTTAAGGTTAATTGTTGCCTTCAGCTAGTACCTCCTGCACTGGAATTTACATTTCTCAACTGCTTTTTCTAGATTTCCACTGTACTTCTTTCCACTGTTACTGCTAGTAAAAGGGTGCTTACCTCTTTTGCTTTCAAATTTATTCTATTATTTTTTTTTTTGTCATGGTAAGGCTAAAATAACAGTAAGTAGAAATTCTATTCTACATTAGGAAATTTTATGAGATTCCACATTGTTAACCTAAGTAACAAACAAGGAGAAAGATTCTCCAAAGAATGATGATGATTATTTGGGAGCAGCAAAGCATTGTGATATGGGAATAGCAGAATATGGAATGAAATGTACATATCATAGCAAACTATGGGCATTGTGTTAATTGATATTTTGCTTAGATGAGGAAATGTTTATTTTGGCTCATGGATTCAGTGGTTCGATCCATGGTCAGAGGCTCAAAGACAGAAATGTTATGGCAGCCAGGAAGAAGAGAGAAGAGAGGAAGAAGGGGGCAAGGAGGAAGGGAAGGGGAAAGCCAGGGACAAGATATAGTAGCAAAGTGACCTACTTCCTCCAGCCAAGTTCACCTACCTGTAATTACAACCTAGTAGTTCACTGCAATATTAATCCATCAAACAGATTAACCTCCTGATGAGGTTACAGCCCTCATGACTTAATCATTGCCTAAAATCTCTACCTCCAAAACCTTTCTGCTTTGGGAACCATGTATTCAAAACATGAGTTGTAGGGGACTTTCCAGATCCAAGCCATAACAGGCATATCCAAAGGGTATGAGGGAATGGGAAGTTTTTAAAGACAAAACTGAGGAAGATTATGTCAGATATTTTGAAACAATAATCCTTAGCCACAATGATTAATAACAAGAGTGGCGTCAGTCTGGGTTGAACAGACAGTTGCTAGGCAGATGTCCTCATAGAAGCACTTTTTTTTAAAAATGAGGTTCTGGTAGCCTCTGTGCAAGTTTGTGGTTCTAGCAGAGTCTTTTATGATAGCTACTATGAAGCAATCGTGCATAAGAACCCTTCCTTTGCAACATCCTGACCCTACTTACTTTTTTTATTAGGATGGATCCAAACAACTCCATTTTGATTTTTGACAATGTTAGCATTTTATGTAACACTAATGTAGCTCTTCACAATTTTGAAACTTGTGAGTTCTCTGACTTGGAGATTATGGCAATGGCTATTCAGAGAAGTTCTTTTGTTATACCTAGAAAAGGAAGTAAATGCATTTATTGTTACTGAGTAGTGTTTCAGTTCCACCACTAGATATGACACATAATTTAGGCAGTGTATTTCAAGTATATGACAATGAGAGATGGTTAATTTCCTAATACAAATGTCTATTACTACATTTTTAAAACTACAATTTATGTAATCCATACTTTCCCAAGCCTTTTCTCAGTGGGTGAAGGTGACCAGAGTTAACGAAAACATCTTACTTGGTGATTTTTATGAGCTCCAAAAAATATAAGCTTCCCCCATATTGGTACTCCTGTATCCCCAGGTTCAATCAAATGGCACTACTATCCACAAGGTGTCCCCAGTCAGTGTCCCATGTCTCAGTGTCCCACTGACTTTCCTTTATTCTGTAAAAATAATCAAGTCTTGAGTCTGGCCAATTTTGCCTCCTGATTATTTTTATCTTTTTTTTTTTCTATTCATGATTACTTGTTCTTGTTTGGATCTCTACAAATTTTACTGGGAAAATGGAAATATCTTCTGATAGTCTCCATCTTTTAGTGTTGCCTCCTCCCATGAATTGATTGTACACACTCTCATCAGAATGTTGTATTGAAAATTCAAATTCACCTATGCCAATAAGCAACCAACAAGTCTCCAGTGGACCCAAGAGCCAGACCCTCCCAAACCCAAGAGCTCCATTTCCTGTCACTCTTCTGCTCACTTTGGACTTTACACTCCCTGAAAACAGACTGTATTCCATGCAGCACTATTTCACACCTCAGTAACTTTGCTAATACTATGTCCTCTTCCAGAAATACTCTTATCAACTCTATAACTTAGCCAGCTCCTACTAATGTCTTTCAAAACTCCATTCAGTCATTCTCTCTTCTATCCTCTCCTGACCTACACCCTGAGCTGGATTATGTGTTTCTCCTCTGTGTTCCCATAACTTCTGAAATATCTCTAACAATGCATCAAAATTATTCATGTGACCTTTCCATAAATAAGATGAACAGCATTTGGAGGGTACCACTCATTCATTCCTCTTTAGTACCAAGGACAGTGCCTCTCATGTAGGGGGATGATGGATATTTGTAGAACTGACCACAGAATCCAGAGCTTCTAACATATTCTTGGGAGCCTTGGAGTTCCCCTCATCCACTGCCAGCACAGTCTCTGCTTACCTCCGCGCTTCCCTACTCTGTAGCTGCTGCAGATCCCGCAGAAATAGATAATAATAGATCATGGCAGCTCCCACCATGGCTGAAGCTGTAGGTGTACCTTTTGCTCAGCTGGGCTTCTTTCCCCCATGTAGTTACATCTCTTCCAAGCCCTCCTACCAGAGGGCTTTGCTTATATGTTTCTTAGAGTCTCTGTTATATTAAAAATGTACTTTGCTATACTCATAATCTCAGCTCTCTACAGGCCAAACTTGGGAAGAGTTTCCTAAGGATTAACGTGAATTCGGGACAACGTAAGAGGCATCTTTCAGTGCCTATGGAAAAAGCTTCCTGTAACCAGTCAACCTTCATCCCCTTGGAGAGCCCAGGAGTCCGCTCGCTCACTTTCTAGATGGTATCTGTCCTGCTCATCAGGAACAGCATTGAGATGACAGAGCTCAGTTTCATCATCTGAGCTCATGCCGACACTTGCACACCATATATAAAATCTTAACCTCACTCTTCTGGGTTCCTTAATATTGAGTTTAAAATGCCAAACTGTTGTTTCACTCTCAGAGTTGTACTAATTCTAATGCACATAAGACTCCTCTAGACCATTATGTTGGGCATTCCATTCTTCTTTCCAAGGAATTTCCTCCATATGCTGACCCCTCATAGTCTTTCTTAGATGACCTCTTCTATTTGAATAAAGTAGCTGGCCCTTTCAAGCGGGTCCCAAACCTCTTCTGAATTGTGATGCCCCCAAAAGCATTGTCCCCAGTTCTGCAGACAGTGTGACTCCATATTCTCAATGAACATCATCAGGTTATATAGTGACTTTAGACCTTTTGCCCCAAATCTGGATTTTCCTCCCTCACAGACCATCCTTGCATCTGAATTCCTTATCTTTCACAGCAAAGTGTTTTTGTTCAAGCAAACTCCCTGATTAGAGAACAGATTTTAAAATTAATTCATTAGCCCCACAACTCCTTAAATATGTTCTTCATGTGAAATGATTAATACAGCATTCCTACATAAGGTTTGGGCTCTGATTTCCCAACTCAACCTCAGTCACCATAAATTTGGTGACCATGATCTTCCTACAGATTTGTTCAATTTTCTTTTTTCCTGGAGGTAATAATACATATGGAGTTTATGAAAAGTCTTCTTTTTTCTGTCCTCAACAAAAGCCATAATAAAGTTCATAAGCATGTAGTGATTCATGGTTAGACAAATTAGAAGCTAAATAAACAATTTTAGAGTGTTTATTAATGCATAACTAACTACTCCAATACTTAGTGTTTTAATACAACAAATACTTTATCATATGCCACAATTTTTTAAGTCAGTAATGCATGCAGGATTGAGCTGGATAATTCTTTTGTTCGTCATGGCATAAAATAAATACCCATGAGAGTGCTCCATTGGCAGATGGGCTCATCTAGAGAGTCAAGAGCAGCTTTATTTCTATGTCTGGCACCTTGGCAGGAATGGTTAGGAGACTAAGATCAGCTGGTACTGCCAATGAGAGCACCTACCCATGGCCTTCTCATGGTGAAAATCTCAGGGAAGTCAGACTTCTTGCATAACAGGGTTCCCACAGAGCACATTTTTCAACAGACATGAAGTAGAGGATCCCATTCTCTTAAGACAGGATAGTGTGACTTGCTTCCATAGTTGATTGTTGAAGCCATCCAAGTCTCACTAAGACAGGGGAGAGGACATGACATTTCTTCTCAATATAAAGACTAGCAAAGAATTTTGTAGCCACTTTCTAATGTTTCTCCCACTGTCTCTTCAGATATTGGCAAATTAAGACATCATTCACTACCTCTGAAAAGACTTATAAAATACCCACTACTGAGTGCAGGGTGTCCTGCTGGGTTCTGTAGTAAGACCACAAACTAGTAGGCTACAGACAGGGCAGCTTGCAGACATGGAAGTATCTGACCTGCAATGTTTTATTTTAAATATGTGAATTAATTCCCAACACTTAAATGGAGGAGAGGTTCACATAAAATTTGAGTTTTCAATTTTTTCTGGGGAAAAAATGAATCTTGTCAAAACCTGGATTCAATTGCCCAAGGGTCACACCCAACTTGAGATAAATAGCTCTATCTCATGCAGAGAGGACATAGACTAAGAAGGTTGCCTCAACCCTCCCCCGTTTACCTCGCTCCTTGATGTCATTTGTCTGTTCCCGAAGGCACTTCTGTGCCACTTCTGCTCTAGAGATGAAGAAAATAGATGAAAACTTGATCCTATCTTTTGCTGTCCCCAGAGCCACACTTTTTAGAAGAATGGCTGAACTGGGTACTTTGGTCACACAAGTTTCTAGGGCTATTGATAGTTAATTATATGATTCCCTAAGGACGGTGACTTTATAAGTGACTTTATACCGTTTATCACAAAAGGTATAAGAGTTTTCAACAACATGGGAAATTTATTTTTATTTTAATAGTCCTATTTTTTTCTCAAAATATATTAGGAAAAAAAATTACCAGCACACAAAACCACTGATTTGCAATAATGACATAAATTTTCTCTTTTAAAGTTTTAAGGGAATATCTCTGGCATATACAAAATATCTGTTACATAGAAAATGAAACAAATATGCACACACATCAAACAGCTTAGAAATAGGACATCACGAATAACTATTGTGTCCCTATATGTCTTTTCCTAATTACATCTTTTTTCTACTCTTCAGAAATAGCCAGATTTTATAATTATAAGAATTTTTATAACTATAAGATTTTATAATTCTTACTCCATTGTTTTTCTTTACACATTTACTACATATATGTGCATCCTGACATACCATGCTTAGTTTTGTATGTTTCAGAATGTATATAAATGCAAAAATTACACAGATATCTATGACTTGCTTTTTTGTTGCTGGCTACATTTGTGAAATTTATCAGTAAGGAAGTCTATATCATATTCATCCATTTTTACTGCTCTCAGAAGACTCACTGTATCACACGTTGCAGCTCATATTGAGGTTATTTCTGTATTTTGGACTAAAATGAAATATGTTATGTTGAACATTGTCTTTCATATGCTTGACTAGAACAGTTTCTGTTCAAATATATGCCTAAAAACGGAATATTTGACACTTAAAAGATGTTTGCCTTCAAATATTCCAAGTATTATATTGCTTAAATGCTTTGCAAAATAGTCTACACCCCACCAGCAATGTATGAAGTTTCTCCAATAACACTACATCTTGGTATTTTATTACCATTTTATTTTTTATCTTCCTGGGTCAAGGTGAAAAGTAATATTTCATTGTAGTTTTAATTTATGTACTTCTGATAATTAATGAGGATGAGTATTTTTCCTCTGTTTATTATACATTCTGTGTCTTCATTTAGAAATATCTGTATGTTTATATTGAGGTTTCTTTTTCTTATTAGTTTGTAGGAATTCTTTGTTTTCTTGATACCAATAATTTGTCAACTAAATATGCTACAAAACTTTTTCTCATTTGCAGGTTTTATTTATTTTATTATTTTTTACTTTATTACAGTGTACTTTTCTGGAAATTTTTAATTTTTGTCTAAATATTTATCAAAATTTTTCTTTTATATTTTGTAATTTTTTTGCCTGATTTTGTCTTCTCACTCCAAAGCTACAAATATGTCCCCCCCCCCCAAATCCCTCTAAGTATTTAAGTTTTTGCCTCTCACAGATAAAACTTCAGTTCTCCTGGAGTTCATTTTTCCATATGGTGTGATGTAGGTATAAAATTTCTGTATTTTGTTGTTGTTGTTGTTGTTGTTGTTGTTACTGCCGTTGCTGTTTTAATATGTATACTCAGCTTTCCTAGCACCAATGTCCATTTCTCCCCAGTGTCAGGCTCTGTCTTCTACCCAGCTTCCCATGTGCAGGGGTGTTTCCCAGTTTTTCAACCCAACTCGTCTATTTTTCCCTGTGCACTGCTGGTTCACTGTCTTAATTATCATGCCTTTAAAAATATCACATTGGACATGTTTCCCCACCCTGTTCTTTTCAAGAGTGTTTTGGCTATTTTTGGTTATTTGCTCTTCAATGTGAATGACGTCTTTTTTTTCCCCAGTTTCACTTTCTAAATACTTATTGCTGGCATATAAGGATTCAATTTTTATTCATTAAGCTCAAATTCAACAACTTTGCTAAACTCCTCTGTTAATTCTAATAATTTCTCTCTAAGATATATGAATATTTTCATGTAGAACAAAAAAATATATATCATTGACTAGTGACAATTTTGTTCCATAGTCTCCTTATCATGTTTCTGATTTTTAAGGAGAACGCTTCTGCTTTGCCATCAAGTTATGATGTTTGCTGAGGGATTTAGATGACTACCTTTCATAAGATAAAGTCATTTTTCTTGTATGCTTAATTTGCTAAAAGTTTCTTTTCATGAACGAGTGTTAAATTTTATTGGGGCTTTTTCTTCATCTAATAAGACGAACATACAGTTTTAATACTAGAATAAACTTGCTTTCTTTGAATAATGCAATATGATTATAGTATTATGCTATTTGTAGCATTACCTTTTTATACATTGTTTGCTAAGATACTTTGCCAAGGATTTCTACATCTATGTTTATGATTTAGATGGCATGGTAATTCATTTTTGTAAATCATTGGTTTAGTAATTATTAAATGAATTGGGAGTCATTTGCTCAGTAAGTATATCTTAAAAGTATATCTGTATCATCTGGAAGAATTGGTATAATATGTAAGTTACTTTGAATGTTGTAAGACTAGCTTGACAAATCAACCTCTGAAGGGCAATATAAAGGAAATGTTATTTCTTTTCTAATGATAACCCAATAATAAGGATAATATGGCATGGTAGGAAAAGACTGAATATTATAAAGAGAAAACATGGGCTTGCAGGCTTAATGTTCCCCCATTTAGTTGTGAACTTGGCCAGTGTGGCTTTTCTGATTCTCAGTTTTCATACATAAAAATATATGCTTTGAGAAATAAATGTGATAATAAGTGTCATACTGGGTAGTCCCTTAATGAGTGTTATCTTTTCCTCTATAAATCTGGACCAAGAAAAATAAACTTCAGGAAATCTTTTAACTTATTCTGTATCACTGATCTCCAACTGATGTACTTCTGAAAAATCTCAGCCTGATGAAAGAAAAAGGACAAATGTCTATGCAGTTCTAAGAATGTATGGGTAAGAAAACCAACCTCTTTAGTATAACACTTGAAATTTACATGTTGTGTCTTTGTTCTGTCTCCAAGCCAGATCTCTTAGCGATTTAGATAAATTTATCTTGCCTAAGATTAGACACACTCAGAAGGTCCAAAGCTGAGCAGAGGAGCACTGCAGCTGGGCTTGGAGATAACCCAGCTGAGAGTGATGCTAGGAATTGTGTGACAGGTCTTATGCCTCACCAATTTCTTTTTTCATTAGCTGTCAGGATTCATGGGAGATCACACACTGGGAGTGGCATCCAGGGAGCCATTATGGAAACCATCTCCATAAACTAAAGTCAAGTACTTTGACTGTCATTTTTCAAGTTCACATAATGGGGCCATTAGAAACAGATTAACTGTTTCAACCCCTCTCCTACTATTAGCCATCCATATTGAAAAAGAAAAAATACTGTACATCAAAAGCTTGATGCTGGGGTGTCAAAATCTAAAACTGGACTTTAAACAACTCAAGTGACTAATTTGGAGAGGGATGGTTCCCTGGAGAAATTTTATCACTTTCTGATATTTTAGTTAAATCTACTTTAAATAAAACGTGGAGTTTCAAGTTTATTAGCAAAAGTCTGCCAACAATAATATCCTCAGCAATTTGAGGATAAGAATCAGTCCTCTTATTAAATTAAATTCTTGGGATAGTGCTGACACACAGAGTAGCTTCTCAATAAAATTTCTTGAATATTCTTCTCTCCAAACTCAACTTATGCTGTGTGTGCTTTGGTACTCGCTTCCTGTCTAATCTTCTTCTCCGATTTGCATCCTCCCTTCACTAAATGATTTCTAAGGCATCCTTCCAAGACCAAGTTTATTTCTAGTAGAAAGTCATCATGAATTGACCACTCCCTCTAGAGTCTCTTTCCCCACATTTGGCATTCCTTTGACCCTCAGTGTTTAGATGTTGGTGGGTTGCTTTACACATGTTCTGAAATTGCCTTATTGGTAATACATGTTTTATCTAATTAAAGAGTTATGAATATATAGAATTATGCTAGGTATTTATTCATTTGCTCAGTAAGTATATCTTAAAAGTGGGAAAAAATGTTGGAATGTAGAGACAGAAGAAGAAAAAGAACAAGAAAGTCAGAAAGGTAGAGTAGTATGTATCCTGTGCCTAAAACACTCTACTAGTAGATGCAGTGTCAGGCCAGATTGATTCCCCTTGAATCATTCTCCTTCAATAAGATGAAAACAGAAATGTGAGAAACCATGACACATGGAAATGAAGCAAGGGTTGTTTGTCTCTTCTTTCATTGTAACACTTTGGTGGATATAGGAACTTCACAAAAGTGGCCACCTTCTTGATTTTATGTCTTTGACAACCATCACCTGTTCTTACAATGAAGGTCTAAATTTTTATCCCTGTTATGGATCTAGGAGTATGAATAGAGTCAACAAGTAAGAAAGTTGGGGTTAAAAGTCAATATAACAGCTGGGTGGGGTGGTGCACACTTGTAATCCCAGCAGCTTGGGAGGCTGAGGCAGGAGGATCACAAGTTCAAAGCCAGCCTCAGCAACCTAGCGAGGACCTAAGCAACTTAGGGAGACCCTATCTCAAAATAAAACATTAAAAGGACTGGGGATGTTGCTCAGTGGTTAAGTGCCCCTAGGTTCAATCCCTGGTACTGAAAAAAAAAAAAAAGAAGAAAAGAATAAAGAAAAAATCAAAACAAAACAAAAACTCAGTGTAACAACTAGCAGAAATCCTGTATCAATTCAGAATACACAGGAAGGATGGTCTGGCAGTGCTGTCTTCCATGAGAGTGATGGGAAATATTAATTCATTCTTACTGAAAGCCCGCTCTTTTTTTTCCCCATTATGCTGGATTTTTCTTGAAACTGGACCCTCAGAAGAATACACAATCTTTAACAGAGTAGGGAGGAAGAGCATGAGAAGAAGATTAACATTAAACAGGGATGAGAGGTGGGAGGGAAAGGGAGAGAGAAGGGAAATTGCATGGAAATGGAAGGAGACCCTCAGGGTTATACAAAATTACATACAAGAGGAAGTGAGGGGAAAGGGAAAAAAAACAAGGGAGAGAAATGAATTACAGTAGAGGGGGTAGAGAGAGAAGAGGGGAGGGGAGTGGAGGAGAGGGGAGTGGGGAAAGTAGAGGATAGGAAAGGCAGCAGAATACAACAGACACTAGTATGGCAATATGTATATCAGTGGATGTGTAACCAATGTGATTCTGCAATCTGTATACAGGGTAAAAATAGGAGTTCATAACCCACTTGAATCAAAGTGTGAAATATGATATGTCAAGAACTATGTAATGTTTTGAACAACCAACAATAAAAATAAAAAAGTATACACAATCTTCCCATTTGTTTGTTCTTTCATTGACAATTATTTATTGAACACCTATTTCTGGGGATAAAGTGATAAACAACATAGACACGACCATTCCCTCCCGGGGTTTATATTTTAGTGGAGAAAGAGCAGCAATATGGAAGCAAACAAATTGGCAAGATAATTTTAAAGTGAAATCTACTATAAATGGTAGTGAAGGATAGTGGAATAGACAGGTAATTATTCAACCCATCCTCTACAACTGCCTTTGCTCCTTTGCTAAGTCTCTCTCTGTATATATTCCAAATTTATTTGTCCCCCAATAATTGCATTTTTCAACGTTAGGCTATTCTCCCTTTTTATCTCCATCCTGTTCTTTCCATCTGACATTTAAGGAGCACTGGATTAAAGTGCTTTACAACATAACATCTCATTTGATAGTCAAACAGCACCATGGGCTTAGTCTCATGAGCATAACCATTTTGCAGAAGGGAAGGCGGAGGCAAAGGATGGTTGGGCAACTTGCCTAAAATCATACTGCACACGAAGCACTGAAGCCAAGATATGAATGCATGTCCTCTGATTTCAGAGCTCCTAGAAATCCTCTGGGTCAATCTGTAACCATTTTCCCCAGGACAAAGTTAGTCCTTCCAACAAAAGGGTGCCCCACACAGATGTCCTCTACCTCCCCAGAGGGTAGAAGGAGGGTTTGTATTAAAGCCAAAGGACATGAACCAGACATAATGAAGAACATCCAGCCACAAAAGTTGAAATTTTCCTGGTAGGAAAGTTTAGGACATTTCTCTTCTAGGGATTTATAACACAGGTCAGCAAACTACTGCCTGTGGATAAAATCTAGCACTGCTACCTGGTTTTTGTAAATATGATTGGACTGGGACGTGGTCATGCTGCTCATTCACCTGTTTTTTTAAGGCTGCTTTCACACCACAAGAATAGCACTGAGTAGTCATGACAGTGACCTAAGGATCCACAAAGCCTACAACAGTTACTCTCTGGTGGTTCACAAAAACTATTTGCTGACCTTTAATCTGGAATAACAAGAGGAGTGTTGGCATGGTTGGCTTGAGTATGGGTCTCTCTTAAGTGGAGGAAGGTCTAATGGAAGCTTTAATGTCCCTTTCAGATCTCAGAACAAAGATATACTCTTCTGTGGAGGTCAAAATAGTCCCATCCCTAATGGGCAGGTCCCTCCTACACACTTTTTCCAGCTGTCTGTATGTTGCCCAATTGGTATTTAAAATGTGTAGCTGACACAGGTTTCCCAAATTACATTTCAGACTACCACTAAGCACAGCTTAACTGTCGGGGGGGAGTTTCTGGGGGAATAAATTCCGCCTGCCAGGGAATTTAGAGTGGTGCTTATATTTATATTATCTCTGCACCAGTTGCCATTTGGATTGAACATGAAGGGATGACAGATTTGTGTCACATCAGACCAGTGATTAATGTTATTGCTATGATTTCTAATGTTACTATTAATATAATAATTTCATATTGTTATAAATATAATATTGTCATAGTTGGGATATGAGTTGTTCCCTCAAAAGCTCCTGAGTTAATGCAAGATGTTCAGAGACGAAATGATTGGATTCTGAGAGCTGTAACCGAATCAGTCCATCCTAGTTTAAATGGACTGACTGGGTGGTAACCATAGCCAGGTGGGGCTTGGCTGGAGGAGGAGGGTCACTGGGCAAGGGACCTGGAAGGGTGTATCTTTCCTTGACCCCTTACTCTCTTACCTTTATCTGCTTTCTGGATCCCTGAAGTGAGCAGGACTCTCTACCTATTCCTCCATATCCCTCTTCACCTTGGTCCCAGAGTAATGGAGTTGGCCCATCATGGATTGAACCTCTGAAATGGTGAGCCAAAATAAACTTTTCCTCCTCTTAGTTGTTCTTGTCAAGGATTTTGGTCACAGCAACACAAAGCTGACTGCCATAAATATGTAATATTCATAAAACCATATTCATAATATTATCATTTCGATGATGCCTGATATTGTCATATTTGATTATTACTAATGTGAATATATCATTTTTAAATTTTACTTAGGGTAAAGTAAAAACTTTTATGAGCGTTAAATGTTAATTGATAAAGAATTCTTATTGATCAAGCCAGAGAACCAGAAGTGAACCATTTATGGATGCCTTTGAAAAAAATACTATACACGCACATATACTTACACACACATTCCGAGAAAAATATGTACTAACTTTAAAATATTTTCCATTCCTAAGAAGCTCATGTGTTCTTTCCCAATTCAGTTCAATTAAAATAACATTTCCTTTTGCTTTTTGACACCAGCCCTGATAACGTGGACTGTGAGACTGCCTCTCACAAGCCATGTGATCTTGAACAAGTGACTTCATCTTTCTGAGCCCCACTTTTTCCTTCTGTGAAATGCTACTGTTCCAATGGATGCTCTTTTCCCTCTCAAACATAAGCCAGTGTGCCTGTGAACCCCCAGGGTCTCACACCCTACTGCAGCTGCTTCCTTCCACATGGTTTCAAAACCACTTCTCAGCATGGTGTAGTGAAAAGACATGAACTTGGGAGTGAGCCAGACTGAGCGCCAACCTTAAAAAGCACATTTTTATTTAGCACTTCAAGCCTTGCACGGCTCTCCAGGATGGCAGACACGCCTGCTGTCATAGTGCTGTTCCCTCTGTCTTTTCTTCTAACTTGGGCACCGTGTGCCCCTCATTTTCTATTTATTTTCACTGATTCAGATTAGAAAGGTAAACTCTAGAACGAAAGGACAGGTTACAGGCTGGGAGATTATATGCAAAAGACATACTGATGAAGCACTGTTTTTAATAATATATAAAGAACGCTTAAAACTTGACAATAAGAAAAACAAGCAACCTCATTTAAAAACAGGATGAAGACCTTAGCAGACACCTTTCCAAAGGGGAGAGACAGATGGTCAATAAGCATGTGCAAAGATCTCTCACATCATGTCATCAGAAAATTTCAAATTAAAACAACAATGAGTTACCACTACACATCTATTAGAATGGCCCAAATCCAGATCACTGACAACACCAAATTCTGGAGAGGTGTGGAACAACAGGAGCTCTCATTCATTGGTAAGAATACAAAATGTCATGTTACCTTTAAAAACAGTTTGGCAGTTTCTTAACAAAACTAAAAGTGTTCTTACCATTTAATCTAGTTATCTCATTACTTGGTATTTACCCCCAAAGAACTGAAAACATATATCTAAACAGAAAGTTGTGCACAGATGTTTATAGCCCCTTTATTCATATTTGACAAAACTTGAAAGCAATCAGGATTCCCTTCAGTAGGTGAATGGATAAATAAACGGTGGTACATGTAGACAACGGGGATCCTATTCAGCACTAAAAAGAAATGAGATGTCAGATGATGAAAAGACATAGAAAAAAACTTAAATGTACAGTACTAATTGGGATAAACCAATCTTAAAAAGTAACATGCCATTTGATTGCAACAATACAACATTCTGAAAAAGGCAAAGTTATGGAGACAGTAAAACCGTGAATGAGGGCCAGAGATTAGGGGAAGGGAGGGATGAATAGGCAGAGCACAGAAGATTTTTAGGGCAATGAAAGCATTCTGTATGATGCTATGATGGTGGATGCGTGTCATTAAACATTTGTCCAAACCCACCATATGTACAATACCAAGAGTAAATTCTAGTGTGAACCTTGGGCTTTCTGTGATTATGATGTACTGATATAGGTTCATCGATTTTTAACAAATGTACCACCCTAGAGGGGAATGAATATTGGTAATGTGGGAATGTGATTGCATGTGGGAGATAAAGGACAAATGGGAACTCTCTGTAAGCCTAAAACTGCTCTTTATTAAAAAAATAAGTAAATAAAAAGGAATGACTTAAAAACTAATACCTTTATAAACTGTTTTATATTTCTCTCTTCACCTGTAAGGAAGAGATATATACATTCTCAGGTCACCCCAGGCTCTTCCCACTGTTAACTGTTTGTGTGGGCTCCCCTTGTAGGCAATGGCTTTCTTGAGGTCAAGTATCTGTGTAGATCTCCACATTAGAAAGATTCCCTGATAAATGTGGATGTGTAACCGATGTGATTCTGCAATCTGTATTTGGTGTAAAAATGGGAGTTCATAACCCACTTGAATCTAATGTATGAAATATGATATGTCAAGAGCTTTGTAATTGGGCTGGGGATGTGGCTCAAGCGGTAGTGCGCTCGCCTGGTATGCGTGCGGCCCGAGTTCGATCCTCAGCACCACATACCAACAAAGATGTTGTGTCCGACGAGAACTAAAAAATAAATATTAAAAATTCTCTTCTCTCTCTCTCTCTCCTATCTCTCTTTAAAAAAAAAAAAAGAGCTTTGTAATGTTTTGAACAACCAATAAAAAAAAAGATTAAAAAAAAAAAAAGACAGTTTACTGCCCTCCATCTCACTCACGCTCATATTCCAAGTTCCAACCATGGTTTCAAGGTTCTGCCCACGCTGGCTTCTGCCAATTTCCCCAGGCTCATTTCAGGGCATTTGTCCACTTCTTTTAGGTTCTCTAGACCAAACTCCATGCCCTCATTTTCTTTATACCGAGAATTCCCTCATGGGGTGGCTTTCTACAGAGAGCTCTCAACAGCCCTTTAGCTGACCCTTTGCAGATCTCAGTTTTCACTTATTCATTCATATAACAAATATTTACTGAGCACTCTTCTAGGCACTGGGAGAAAGAAGGAAACAGACAACTCCCTGCCAACCTGGAGTCTACCTTCCAGTTGGGAATAAGGGAGATAATTAGTAAACAAATTACAACAAATCCAATAAATACAGACCAGTCCTGTGGTGGTGATTCCTAAGGATAAGAAAAAGCAAAATGAGATAATGAGTTCTGGGATGTGATCTCATTTCATAGGTAGAATGAGAAAGGCCCCCACTAAAAACCTCATGGATAAGCAGAATGCTGCAGGAGAAACGGAAACAAGCTATGTGAGTGTTTGTAGAAGAAGCAGTGAGCCAGAAGTCCCAGAGCCTCCGGTCAAGGGAAAATAGAGACACCAGTGAGTGAGAAAGGGAGTGATGGGAGATAGACAGAGATGGCAGGGGCCAGGGCTTGCCAGCCACTGTGAGGGCTTTGGCTCTTACTCTAGGTGAAATGAGTATTTTAAGCAAAATGATTCCACCTTATATTTGGAAGGGGCCACACAGGCTGGTGCATTGAGTTCAGCTACAAAGGAACAAGTCCAGATAGAGGAAGGTTAGTTAGAAAATTTTTCTAATAATTCAGTAAAAAAATAAGATAAAATAAAATGGTGCTAACTTGAACCAGAGTGGTAGAAGTTATAAAATGGTTGACAGATGGTTGGGTTCTGGATATATTTTGAAAGCAAACTTTATAGATTTACAGATGTATTGGAAATAGAGAAAAGAAAGAACCAAAGGTAACTCCAGGGGTTTCAACATGAATGGCTGGTAGAATGTGTTTGCATTTACTTAGATGAGCTGATTGAGGCAGAAGAAGGCTGGGGTGTTTTGAGATATGTTAAGTTACAGATATATATTTAACAGCCAAGAAGAGAAGTCAGTAGAGCTTGATATACAAATCAAGAGTTCAAGGAGAAAGTCTGGGGTGGTCTCTGGGGTTCCGCATTTAGATAAGGATATGAGAATAAACCAGCTCAGGAAAAGGAAGAGAAGCCTTCTCTGTAGGAGGAAAACCAAGAGAGAGAAAAATGTCCCAGAGCTAAGTGTAGAAAGCATTCAAGAGGCAAGGGCAGAATCAATGTCTCTGTTCTCAGCTCAATGTCAGGTGCTGAAGGACACAGTAGGTCTTCATATGTACCAAAAAATATTTCTTAGAAGAATTAATAAATGAACAGCCAAATGATAAATCTCTTTTTCCAGTCGTGCCCATTTTACCCTTATGGAAATGCTCCAGCCCCATCTCTGCTGTCATTATCTAGCTCCTAGAGCATGAAGGAAACTCACTTTTCCCCTATGGATTTCGGTTTCAGGATCTATTAGCAAACCACATTGAATTAATGGTCCCCACCAGAGCTATCATCCCACAATTCTTTGGCAGGTCTAAGTTAGACCTCCTAATTTTCAAGCCATGGTATAATTTTAATCATTAGCTCCCCCAAATGCCTCCCATTGGCCTGAGGCTGTCTTGAATTTTATTACTAGATTTGAATACATTTGAACTCAGTTTAAGCTCTGTAAGATATGCAAATAAGGAGGCGACTGTTATCGGTCATTTGTGTCAGAGTGTAAGTCTATATGTCTGGTCCCTTGCTGATAGAGGTTTTAGATGAAGACTTGTTGAGAAAGAATGAGAATAGACTCTGCTCAATATGTGGTCTAGGGAGGAAAGGGGTACAGAAAAATATCAATAGGAAATAAAAGTCTGTATAGGGCAGCTCTTACTGATGGAACTGACAAAGTTTAATAAAGGTTGAATCATTAACTCCAAATCCAAACT
Organism: Spermophilus citellus; assembly: GCF_964194105.1. Lineage (NCBI taxonomy): Eukaryota > Metazoa > Chordata > Mammalia > Rodentia > Sciuridae > Spermophilus > Spermophilus citellus. The sequence goes on along the minus strand of NC_138187.1, from coordinate 115,380,199 downwards.
AGGTGATGTTGAACAAGTCATTTCTTCAACCACAGTTTTGATATCAACTCAAAAAAAAATGGTGGAATTGGACTTGATCGTCCAAAAATGCCCTGTTGCCATTAAATCCAAGTCTTCTCTGACTAAGTAAGGAAGGGGAGACAGTCTATTTCAAGTCTGATAATGATAGCCAGACACTTGCAAATACGGGACTGGTCACCTCAGCCCTAGGAAGCATGATCTAAGCATTTTAACACAGAAAATAGTAATAATTTTAAAAATTCACTGAAGTCATAAATCAATTTTAAATGGCTCTTGCCTGTCTCTGAACAAGGCACTGTAAGTGCAGTCAGACGTCCTGTACATGTCCAAGATTATGGAAGCTACTCTTGGCATTGCCTTGGGCTGAGACCACATAGACAGAATTGGGGTTAGTTCAGTTTACCTGGTGCTAACTTCCTTCTAATATCCCTCCCACTATGGACAATAAAAACTGTGTAAGTGTATTTTTTCCTGTAGTGGACTAGCTTATGCAGGACCCTGTTAACAGTCAAAGAAAGATATTTGTAAGGTAGTGGGTAAAACAGAGTCTCTGATCTCCCCCCAACCCCTTTTTTAGTGCAGTTTGAGTATAAATAAACATAGGAACAAGCAAGCAAACTACACATATGACCATAAAGAGAGTTAAGTCAACCAGGTCATCAACAAAACCCAGGCTGTAACTTCAGCCTCCGTGGCACAGCCCTAAGGACAGGAGAAATCATGTTTTTGGATGACAAGGATGAGGTAAGAAACTTGATAATGACCATCTGCTGCTGATGTCAGGTGTCCCTTAAGCAAAAGACCAGGATCCCTGGCATTAAGCATACACAAGGCTGTCCTGTGTGCTATGAGCATGTGTGTGTGTGTGTATGCATGCGGTGCATGTGTGTGTACTTAAGAACTGTGGGTGGTACACTTAATATAGTGCTTTTATGTCCAGGAAAACTATATCCCCTCCAAAGCCCTGACTTATTAAAATTAAAAATTACTGAAGTTTTTCACGTCTGTTATAAGGTTTGTAGCACAATTTCCTCATGCTGTTGGGTGCCATATTCTGTGTCTGAGGTTTCGGGCATGCCCCAACCTTCCCATTGCCAACTGGGCAATCATTTATTATTGCTGTGGCCAAAGGAGCTGCCAAGGCTTGGGAAGCATGATTCTGAGAAGAGCCATCGTGCTGGAGGGCAGTGAGTTGGCTGGGCTGTGGGGTGGTCTCAACACTGGAGATCCAGACCTCTCGCCTGAGTGTAACCAGAGCCCCTCAGGGAGAAACTGGTCCCAAGGTCCTCCAGCAACTATAAAACTCCTCTAATAGCATATGCTGAGTTCCTGTCCCTCAGACCACCACCATTTAAATGGAAACTGAGTTAAATCCAAATAGGATGAACCAAACTTCTGTTGAAGCCAATAAGTTGGCCCAGGGCTGAAGGGCTTTAAATGGACCATGAATAATGTTTTATTGCCTCAGCACTGGGGTGAACTCAGCCCCCTACACTTAGCCTCACCTTTCAGGCTGTTATTTTTAAGATCTCATTACACACCAGCTTAAACTAAAAATATGTTTTCCAGGAATAGCAGAACCTAGTTTTAATCGTGCAAAGTGTTACAAATGCTCATGTACTCTAGTTACATATGATGTTTCATGTATTTGATATCAGCTTTCGAAACAAGGGACTAAACTTGCTTTGGGGTTGTTGGGCTCAAATATTTTTTTCTGGACTGGAGTTTTTTCCCACTTCTGAGGCTTTGTTCTCCCATGATTTGGTGACTCACATAGCTAGAATCATGGCCGTCATGAAGACCTCTTCCTGACAAGTTCATCTGCAAGAAGTGCTCTCAAGCCTTGCCAGTCTCATCCAACATTGGCTCTTCCTTCCCTCCCCAGTCTCACTGGCTTAGAGGTGAAGGTCATAGGGTAGGTCATGTGGAATCTGACAAAGGGGCAGCTTGATTTTACCCTACCCCTCTAGCTTTGTGATTTCTAGAAAGTTCTTAATCTTCTTGAGACTTCTCCTTGTTGAAAAGCAGAATAACAAATGTTGTAAAGGTAAAATGAAATAATTTGTGGACATTGCAGAAACTGAATTTTTTTTTTTTATTTGACTTGCTCATACACTAGTCAAATCAGTCATTGAGCACTGACTAAGGCAACGTGAGGCAGGCATGATGTTCCACTGTCAGACCCTGACCAAACATGCATAGAAGCACAGATGGCTCTCTTGGAGTGCAGTGTGAAATGTCAAATTGGAATCGAGGCTCCAATCTGCACTCTGGGGTTAGTAGCAAGGGAACGTTTTATCCTGGGGAAAGAAAGTCTCATGAACTCAAACTCATTCTGGAAGGATTCTTGGAATAGTAGTGCTTTATCTATTGATGCATTAATGGGTTAAAGACTGAGTGTCTAGGAATAGCTGCCTAACATGGATTTCAGCCCTGCCTCTTATTTCCAGAGCAACCTTGAGCATGTTACTTAAGCTTTTGCACCTTAGTCTCTTCAGCTTTAAGATGGAGTTAATGATAACCCCTACCTCCTCATGTGGTCATGAGGATTAAATGAGAGAGTTGATATGATGGCTATACCTTGAATGCATCATCTATTACGTATTTCTCAAGAAATATTGACTGTTAATGATATTGTGGGAAATACATTGATGGAAGAGGGAACCATTTAAGCAAACACAGAAATACACAGGACAAAGAATGCCTGGTGATCTTGTTTGGCTGAATCACAGAGTATATTCTGGAAGAAAAGGCAGTCCCTCAAATATTCTTAGCCTTTGCTGTCATTTGATTTTCATCAGGATATATTCAGACTCTCCACCTAGTCCTTAGGTTCTCTAAGGACAGGAACTTCCATTATAACCACTTATAGAACTCCTCAGCCTTCCCTTCTCCAGGGCAGTAATTTTCTATTCCTGTTTTCAAATTTTTCTGGTGAATACACTTCTTAGAGATCACCAGATGATTTTGGACATTTTAATGAACCATGAAGTTTCATGATGCCCATTTGATTGTCCAGTCCCATTATGAGAAAAGTATGTTTGCAAACTTTCTATTTGATGAGAAGACTAGAGATCCCAAGCTCATTTTTGTAACCTCTCTAGTCCCACTGCCTATCCTAGAAGGGGGCTTGATTGGCATGGAGCAGACAACGATGCTGAACCTGGACTGAGCCAGCTCTGCAGCAGAGGGAAAGAGGCAGGCTTACAAAAGGGCCAACCCATTCTTAAAATGAGATAACCATGTGTGTTTTATGTGGATGATCCAACACCAGCAAAACACTCTCATCGATTCTATCACCATTTTGATTATTTTCAGACATGCTGCTACTCAATATAAGAAAAAAATTTTTTTTACTTATTTCTTCCAGGAGCTTTGGACATATTTGTGTAATTTTCCTCTTTTGGAGAAGGAACAATTATTTTTCACACTAAGGTAAATTAAAATCAGGAAGAATCGAAAACTAGGAGGAAAAGGATATGCTCCACCCACCTCCAGGGCTACAGCATCAGCAGATCATATAGATTTCGGAATCTCTGGGTCTTGCTTTCAAACAGTAGGTTTCCTCTTTCTCTCAAGATCTAGAAGTATGCAACCTGACTCTGAGCAAAGCCAGCAGTGCCTGCTGGGCTTGTCTGCCTGCTGGAGTTTTCTCTCTGCATTTCCTACTTCTGCCTCCAGTCCCGGGGCTCTGCCCCAGCATAAGCTCTGCCCCTCACCATGAAGGGACAGGAAAAGACCCTCCCCAAGCATTACATGCTCACCTACTTTTAGGCTCACCTGGGCAATTTTGCAACCCATGGGCTCTGGGATTCTGGGACAGCTCAAGAGTGTCTGAGAATGGACAGAGATGGCCCAGAGCAGCATACAGACAGCTGAGGCAGAATGTGCCCAACCATCAGATCCCCAGCCAAGAGGAGGCCTGCCTCCCGGGAGCAGCCTGGCTGGACAGCTGATCCTTGCTAATCCCCACACTGTAGAGCCAAACTGGTTGATTTTCATCTACCTCTGACTTCTGACTTGCATGTTGTTCTTTACATCGCTGGCTTTATTTTCAAACCTGTCAACAGGACTCTGAAAAGGTTGCACACATGAGCAAAGGCTTGGGCAGCTCTAGGAAGGAGCAGCAGAAAGAAAGGTCTAGAACATCAGCACAGTTATAGAAGGTCCAATACTCAGACTCAGGAAACTGAGTCAGAAAACCACGAGCTTCCCATTTTCTTGATTTTTCTCTTATCAAAGCAAAAATGAGGCACACTTTTTTTTTTTAATCACTGTGACCCTTTAAATCCAAGATGGACCACACTCTTAGTGAACTATATTTATCAAGTTTCTTAATAAAGGAAAAGCTCAGAAGCCTTTGAGAGAAAACTCTTTTATTTTTATTTTGGACAGAGACACAGGCCAGCAACCAACAGTTTACTGTTGTTGTTCAGTTGCCAAGTGGGTGATTCAATTAAAATAGGAACTGCATCAGATCTGTTTATAAAAATCCACAGAGTTGCTATTTGTAAAGGGGCCCTACACCTCTGACCTATGTTGTTGCCAAACTGTTCTTTCCCAAGACTGTGCCAAGGGATCTAAAAGAAGAATCACAGGTGCATCACCAAGGTTAACATTTGCTCAAATGACCTGCTCCTCCCCACCACATCACGCTGTCATGACGGAAGAGGGCTCAGACTCAGCCTGTCTACAAATACGTCTGTTGCGTCAACTATTTTTTTCTGACCTACCCAGTTGATTCAGTTTATCCATTGAATTCAAGACAATGAAGACCAGAATATCAGAGTTAAAGAGACTCTTGGGGGTCACATGGTACAACTGCTTCATTGGAAGTTGAGGAGACCGAGGACCAAAGAATTCATTAGACTAGAACTTGAAGGCAGAGTTATCAGGACTCTTTTCAGTTTATCACATTCCCCAGCAAGCTATCTGGCATCTCAAGATAGAAGCTGGCTCAAGAACTTCATCTCTTACCAGATAGATTTGCAATGTAACATGGGAAAGGAGAGCCCTGGTATCCCAGACGGTAAGAGCTATATTCTGGGTTATCATATATCTACAGGGGTCCTCTCAAAGCTGAGAAGTAGCATCCAGATTTTCTTCCTTCCGTAAATCATGTGGAGAATTCAAAGTCTTGATGGGCCCCACACACACAAAAAAAATTAGGAGATAAAATATCAAGATAGTTCCAGGACTAATGAATAATGCAATAACATGTGAGAAAAGACCCTTTCTGGTAAATTCTAAAGCACTTTTCAAATATTTTAGTGTAATAAGGTATTACTAGGAAGTTTCAGTTATGATATCAAGATGTAATAAATAAAAGATTAAAAAATATCCAAAAAGTCACCCAACAATAATTTTACATTTTTATGATCCTCTCCTTGGAGAAGTATGAATACCACACAACCCCCAAAGAGCATGGGATGGGAGGGGTGCCTGTGTCTCTGCTCAATTGTCTTAAGAGAAGCCCCAAGGGTGGGATATAGAGTTTTTTATATGTACCCTCAAATTAGAGAAATAATGTGGTGCCTTCTTTTTGTCAACCAACCTTAGATTGTAAGGGGTGACCTAGTAAAGGAGAGGTGACAGCATTAGGTAGCTTGTTCTCCTGGAGATATTCATAGTGTTTCCAAGGACCAAATGTGGGCCCTAAGAGGGAGCTGAGGCTTCCAGGCACTAATGAGGGACATGGGACCACTAGAATGGAGAGCATTAGCAGGATCAGAGGAGCCACAAGTTTAATATCACCGGTGAACAGAGAGGCCCTACAAAAAAAAAAAAAAAAAAAAAAAAAAAAAAGGAGAAAGGCTCAGTCTTTGTTTTCTCACAGGCTTGTGGAGCTCGAACTCAGCTGCCTTTAATTAGGCTTCCTGGGAGCAGATTCTGAAACAGGGATTCTTATGAAGTGGTTTACTCAGGGAATGCTCTCAAGGAAAGGAAGGGAAGTTAGACAAGTGGAAAGCAGGATAGGGCAGGCAGTGAGGTCAAACAAGGCTCCGGCCTCTGCTAGAGGCTAGCTTCTAACTGGCCTTCCTGTGAGCTCTGATCTTTCCTGGAAAAGAGGGCACCGGCTTTTAGTTCCCTATCAGTGGGATCACTGGTTGGGGCAGGCAGTGTAGGAGAAAAAAGGGGAGCAGTATAGGAGGGAGGGAGTTGGGAGAGAAACAGGACCATTACCAGGAAAGGTGGATTCCATTTGGCCACAGGCAAATTCTCCTCAAAGAGGAACATCTGTAGCAGCCCATAGAGCACCTGAGGATAGGTGAGGCTCTGGGAGTACTCTACCAGCTTCGTGCCAGTCAACTGAGAGCTTTTTGGCTCTTACATTCCCTATTCACTCTTTCTAACCAAACCCCCAGGGGTGAGGAAGGTAAGTGTCCACCCACTACACACACACACACACACACACATATACACACACACCACTTCTTTCCCAAAGAGCAAAAGACTCACCTGCAATAGGCTTAACTAGAGTGGGAAGAGAAGCTCTAACAGGATTGAAAGCTATATGTAGGACCAAAGATTTTTTAATGTTGCATTGAAAGTTTATGTATGTACATAAAAGAGGAAACTTACTACAGCCCATTAAGTTTACATAGACTGTACCTTTGAAGGAATCCCCAAGATCAAGAGACAAAAAATCCCCAGCAACCCAGAGGCTCCTTCAGACTCCCTCCTAGCTCTACCACAGGGTAACTACTCTAATACAGGTAACAGTAGCATAGACTCGGTCCACCTGTTTTTTTTTTTCTTTACATAAATGGAATCTTATATACACTTCTGTCTGAATTTTCTCTGCATTATGTTAATGACAGTCATCCATGGTTTTGAAGCTTTCTCTGTGTAGGATTTATTTGAATGACTATACCTAAATGTATTTAGCACTCCAGGTTGATAGAAATTTGAATAGTTTGCAATTTGAGATTATTATATACAGTTGCGCTGTAACATTTTAATACATGGCATTTGGTGAATCTATGTACACATTTCCATTACACATTGATGGGGTTGTAGAAAATTGTGTGTGTGTGAGTGTGTGTGTGTGTGTGTGTGTGTGTGTGTATGCGCATGCATACATGTGTGTTAGGCATCTTTTTCACTGCTGTGATTAAAAAACCTTACAAGTATAATTTTAGGGGAGGATAATTTTATCTGGGGACTCATGGTTTCAATCCATGGAAAGCCAGCTCCATTCCTCGGGGTTCAAGGTGAGGTAGGACATCATGGTGGAAGAGAATGGCAGATGGAAGCAGTTCACATGATGATCAGGAAGCAGAGAGAGATCTCTACTTGCCAGAAACAAATATACACCCCAAAGGCATGTCCCCAAGGATCCACCTCCTCCAGCCACACCCTAGCAGCCTTCAGTTACCACTCAGTTCAGTTAATCCCATCAGGGGATTAATTCTCTGATTGGATTAAGGCTCTTATGGCCCAATCATTTCACCTCTGAATGTTCTTGTATTGTCTTTCATATGAGCTTTTGAAAGACACCTTCCATCCAAACCATAACAATTTGTGTGCATTTTAGTAAAGAATGCCTGACAGTTTTATAAAGTGGTGATAATATTTACAATTCCACGAGCAATGACAAGAGTTGGGTTACTCTAGACATTTGCTAACACTTGGTATTGTCTTTCTTCTTTTTATCCAGAATTGGATATTGTTAACTACTGAATTGAGACTGAGTGAGAGTTTTCTAACTGTAAGAGTTATTAGAGCAGTCTGCAAGCCTCTTTGGGATAGTATGTTTCTTTGTTTCTTTTTTTATGGTTTTAAAAAAAAATCCAATGTTTTTGGTTTTTTTATGCACTCTTACAACGGTTGTCTTTTTGCTACTTTTAAAATTTAGTGCATTATAGTTGTGATAATGATGGGATTTGTTGTTACATATTCGTGCATGCACACAATCTAACAATATAATTTGGCCAATATTACTACCCAGCACTTTCTGGGTTTTAATACATGAACAAAGGAAGACCTCCCTATAACCAAGCAAGTTTAAAGGAAGTGGGAGTAACAAAAGTAAAGTTGTTTTTATGATTATGTGTCATGATATATGGTTCCATTCAGTAACTTTGGGACATTACTATCAGTAGCAACATCATTGTTATTATTTATATTATTTTTATTTAACATTATTTATTTTCATCAGTGCATTATAATCATACCATAGATATTATGCCATATTTGTGCATGCACATAACATAATAAATATCATTCTGTACAATTTTATTTTATTTCTACTACTTTTATCAAAGCACACGGATTCCCTATGAAAGATCATAAAATGTTTCCACTCTTTAAGTTTTCTGCCTTGATTAAAAAAAAAAAAACAGGATTTTGACCTATCTGGTGCCTAAATTGATAATGAATTTTGTCACTCTCAAACTAATTTCAAAAATCCTACTTGAATTCCTATTATCACAGGGGTTAAGCAGCATAGTTTTCATAATAAAAATAGGCAAGGTTGTTATTTTCTTCCTTGTGTTGAGGAAAATGAACATAAAAAAAAATCTCACTCCCTAAGCTCCACTCAAGACCCCAGCCCAGAACCAAGGACTTCCATATAGGATTCACCAAATGTCCTGCATTTGTAAGAAGTGGACCATGCCCACCATTGCTAGATGATGTGGGCCTGCAAGATAATTGATCCCTGCAAGGGCCTCTGGAGGGCAAACCAAGACTTTTATTGTTTTTCCCACATTTTTGTCTAACCAGTTTTAAAAAAGAAGAAAAAATTGGCATGTGTGGAGTGTTAGAATGTCAGGTTGCTAAGGAAAGCCTTTGTTTGAGGAATTGTCAGCAAACATGTCATTTTCTAATTGGAGCTATTTGCTGTGGTCCTTCCGCTGGCTGTCTACACTCAGTGAAGGTTGTAATTATAAACTGAGCAGCAGCATTTCCACTGCAGACTCACCATGTGGTTTCCCTGACTCATCCTAATGAAACATAGACCCCTCAAAGGGAAGGATTGAATTTTTTTCCCCCTGAAAAACATGCTGCAGTCGATGACCTTGATTGACATGCCTTAATGATGAAATGCAATTTGTTATTCAATTTTTAAGTGTTATATTAAAAGGCAGAAAAATGAGAAGCCAAATGCTGTTTGCCTGGGTTTGTATACATACCTATTATATTTCATCTGGAATCTTTACTTTCAAAATTGTGCCAATATTAGACAGCCATATGGCCCCCAACAAAATTACCAAAATGTTTTCTTCCAAGGAAACTAATCATCACACAAATATATTAGTGCTAGATAAAGAAAAATGAACAAAATTAGAGTTTAACATGACAATTTTGCTTCTGTGATATGGGAAAGTGGCTGAGTTATTACCTGGGTAAGAAACAAGCTTATCTGGCTCAAGTGAACCCCCAAAGGTTTGCGTTAGCCTTTCTGATTCTCCTTATAGGTGCAACTCCTATTCAGGAGGGCTGATCTACAAATGGATAAGAAACTACCCAAAGGCACTGCTGGCTGCCTTCCATGCACTAAAGATTCCAGTGCACCAAAGAGACACAATTCACACCTTGGGGACATTCTCTGTTCCCACCACACAAGCAGAAGTCAGGCTGGAAGAGGACCTTGAGAAAGATGAACCTAGACATTTTAGAGGGAAAGGAGGTGGCTCTTTGGAGACAGCACCAGGACAACAGGAGTAAACCCAGTTGAGCCAAGCAAATCTCCTGGATCCCCTAAAAATAATCAACACTGGGTCTCAGGCCAGGCCTACCGAAACAGCATCTGCCAGGTCAGGCCAGGACCCTGGGACTCTGAAGTGCACCCATGTTTGGGAATGAAAGAGTCCAGTCAAACTCCTTTGTTTCAGAGCTGAAGAGAGTAAGGTTTGGGAAAGTGAAAGTTCAGGAGAGAGGATGTAGGACAGCATCAGGTGACCAGTGACAAAAGGCCATCTGTGTTCAGCATCCTTCCCATGGAGATCAGACTGTCTTCTGGGCACTTTGCTTGCTTGCATTAGGCCCCTTACCTTCAAAGGTTTGTTAGTTGTGCTGTGTGATGATTTTACCTCTCTCCACATCTGTTCTTCTTATTTTTAAAACAAGGACAATAAGAACTACCCATCAAGGACTTAAAAAATTGTTTTCAAAGGGAAAAGGAAACTTTGAACACTACAAAAAGCAGGGTAACTGCTGGGCACAGAGGTGCACACCTGTAATCCCAGCAACTTGGGAGGCTGAGGCAGGAAGATCTTGAGTTCAAAGCCAGCCTCAGCAAAAGCAAGGCACTAGGCAACTCAGTGAGACCCTGTCTCTAAATAAAATACAAAATAGGGCTGGGGATGTGGTTTAGTGGGCAAGTGCCCCTGAGCTCAATCCTTGTTACAAAAAAAAAAAAAAAAAGGTAAATAGAAGGTGTTGCTCTTATTTATATCGGAATACTGTCTTATTTATACAAATTATACTGGCGACAATTAAAACTAACCTTGGATGGAACTTGGCCTGTGATCAACCAAACTCTTTTAACCATTGATCACTCTCTCTTGCCCTGCCTCAATCTTATTCTCTGACTAGCCACTTTGGTTTTCTGTTATGTAGTTTAATAATTTAATGATAGTTAAAGCTGCTATGATTACCTACCATTCTGAGTCTCCCCCAATTCATGTCAGAAGCCCCCCTTGAAATGAAGAGAGAAAACTACCAGCCCCTAGCACAGCATCCCACAGGAGATGGATGATTCACATCTGGTCACAGAGACATGAGGCTATCTGAAGACTTGGAGATCCATCATTCAACCACTTCACCAGAATTTGTGGAGAGCCCACATGTATCCAGGTTTCTAGGCTCTGGAATTATAGCAGTGAAGAAGAAAAAATAACTACAACATCCTATTGCTCACTTTCCAAAGGGGAACAGAGTAAATCTATAAATAAGTGAACAAACACATAATAAAGCATCAGGTAATGCAAAATGCTATGGGAAAAATTACAGCAGAATCAAGGGCTAGAGTATAGTAGTCGGGTAGGAGTTCAGGGACAACAACATGGTGGAGGGAGGGTAGAAGAGAGATGCCACTGGATGACAAGACAGAGAGATGAGTCAAGTAAGTCCCTGTGTACTATAAGTCCCATTGCCATGACAACTCCTGCCACTGAGGACTTATCACCATGACAACTCCTGCCGCAGGTTCCATATTTAAAATGACCAATGGGGATAAAGTGGGCAGTATTCTAACTGGGTTTTCTAAAGTAACCAATGAGGGAAATGAATGGTATTTTAGTCAGGTATCATAAGGTAACCAATGGGAGCAAATAGGATAAGGTCTTCAATCCAGTTCGTATAGGAAATGCCTCACAGCTCAGCATCTAAGACTCTAATTTCCAGACATCAGGGTTTTGAGCCTTTCTTTCTTTCTTCCTCAGCCCACTCCCGTCTACCTTACAGAATGCTACTCTCACCTCCACTTTCAATAAATCTGTACTTTGGCTGTAACTTGTGTGTGTGTTGCTCAATTCCTTGTTCTAAACACCAAGGACCTGCATACCCAACGATAACACAGTGAGGCATCCTGACTTGGAGAGGATGGTCAGGGTGGTCAGGGATGTGTTCCTGGGGAAAAGGTTATTAGAGTGGGATCTGAATTGTAGGAGGATTAAGTCACATGGAAATTTGGGAGTGGGGTGGCCCAGGTAGAGGGAAAAGAAATGCCATGTCCTAAGACCCAAATGAACTTGGTGTGTTAGGATGACAGCACAGAGGACAGGGTGGAGCTGAGAAATCTGAGGCACACAGGGTGTGATGACCTGGGGTGTCAAAGCTAAGGCGAGGAGCCTAGTTTATTCTAAGGGTGAGGGATGGGGATGCCAACATCAGAGCATGCTGAAGCAGGAGATAGAGCAGGCCACCCGTTATGTGACTACAGTCATACTTTATGACTAGAGTAGTACTGGGTGAGCACGGACTACTCCAACCACACAAGCAGAAAAACACTGTAGCAGAGACAAGTGTGGAAGCAGAAAAATCAGTCCTGAATGCCGCAGTCTTGGCTGGGCACTGAATCATGAGCCACCACACACCTTGTAGATTCAAACAGCAATCTTTATTCCCGAACTCACACCGGCCTCCACACACGTTCTGGGGAAATCCAAGTTCTGCCGCCCAATTCACCTACTCCAGGAGGCTTTTTTCCAATACTTTCTGAATCTCACGAGAACTCAACGGGAACTCAAGCAGCAGGAACGCCCTATTCCCAGCAGCAATAACCTTAAACCTGGAACTTCCCTAAACCCAGATAGTCTTAAACCAGGAACGCCTTAAACTTGTCTTAAACCGGGAACACCCTAAACCCAAGGAGCAGGATACTTCCTAAAACCTGCAGGATACACCCTAAACTTGGATCCACCCTGGTCCTTGAGCAGGGTCACCTTTCTCAAACACACATGCAATGTCACAGAGAATTTCCAAGGCAAGTCCATTTAACATGGGGTACGCTGGCAAGGAAATTTCGATGCGTCATTCCTACTTGGCAATGGCCCTCAGCACCTGAAATTTTTGCAGTGAGAAATGATGGTGATTGGAATGTGGGCACAGATTACAAGGCTCAGATTCGGTCAGGTAGTGGTTGGAAGAGAGAGCTAGGAGGGTTGGCAGAATGTCTCCAAGTGCAGAGATGCTCACTTCAGAAGAGCTTGGGGCTGCAAAGAACATGCAGAAAGGAAGGAAGGAAAAGGTACACACACACACAAACAAATACACACATATGTATATGCACACATACACACACATACATATAAATATATGTGTGTATATATACATATATTACCTTATATATCTTCTCTCTGTACCATAACATCATTTTTAGTAATAAGCATCAATGAAAATAATACTGAAAATGACCTGGAAAGAAACACAGTGGAAATTTGCTTTCACTGAAGTTTATGTATATATGTATGTATGTGTGTGTACACACACACACACACATAATATATGTATATAGTGTGTGTGTGTGTGTATATATATATATACACACATGATTATGTATATAATTGTATTATTAAACTATAAAATAAAATTTAAGTATGGGAGAGAGTATTATAGTGCAAAAATAGAGGAAAAGCACAATTATTTATTCAATAGTTTTATGCTCAACAGTTTTGGAATGTGATTATAATGTAATATAATAATACTTAATTTAAATGGCTCTTCAGTAACTAATAAGTAAATTTTAATAAAACTGAAGTATCTACAGAAAGCACAATTAAGATGACAACTAAATCACTCTGCTGATGTGAGGCTGGTTTTTAATTTGATCTTAAAGCAATCATTTAAAAAGAATAATAAACTAAAATTTTACATATATTCCATTTTGATAAGCTATTTCATGCATGAACTACATTTGAACTGACAGAGATATGTGCACTCATCTACATATGTATACATATATGCAGAATAGACCTTATAGTTTATACCATTTTATTGTTTTCAGTGTTTAAACACAAATTCCAAGTGGACACAAAGCAGAACAATGGAATCATCTCCAATTCTCTTTCTGCTTCTCTTTGCTCCCTGAACAGCCACTGTTTGTTTTAAAACTGCTATCCAAATGCAGGACTATGGACTTCCACAGGGATTGGAGACAGGAACTACACCCAAAAAGTGCTCAAAGGACTCTCTGAACTACACACTCACTCCACAAACAAACACACATCTCCATGTGTGAGGGGTGACTGTCACACTGAGAACTCCTCCAATAAACTTCCACATAAAGTTGCAATGTTTATTAAAGTCTAATTCGTGAGCTAAGTGATTTTTAAGTTTATATATTATGAAGACTGTACAGCTACCACAACAACTGTCTAGAACTTAGACCAACAGAAGACCTTCTTGTGGTATTTTATCATTGACTGGTCAGAAGAAAAAGGCAGACTTGGTTTTATTCATTTTAAATTTTCGACTGTGCATCCCCTTTGAATCTAAGGTAGAAGGTTGCAACGCTCAGGACTTGCTAGATCATTGTTCCAATAAGGTTTCATTTAAGATTCCCTGGGCTTATAAAGTCGGGAAGCCTCCCTCTAGACCAGTTGCTCAATGCACACAAGAAACCTGGCATCGGGGAGAGGGCAAGGCTTCCACTATTCAAATATGCAGCAGTGGAAAGAAATCAGAGCAAAGACCTCCAGGACTCTCTAGGTGCCAGTGAGGTGCAGGATGGCATGGCTTGGAATAGAGCAGGTCCTGCTGATGTAGGTAGGACACCCTCAAAATGCTGCAGTGATGGAAAGAGGGAGGCTGAGAGAAGTGGACAGCTCAGGTCTCATCCAAAGACAGAGGCATGACTGAGCTTCAGTCAAGTTACCATATAGGAACGCAGGCCAGTGGTGCCAAAGTTTCTGCTTTATTCTAGAAAAGCCAGAGGATTTTCCTCTTCTTTGGCATAACATTTTCTAACTTTTTATGTGTTGGCAAATAATTCAAATTACTTAAAGGATCAAAAGAGAGAGAGGGAGAAAACCTCTAAGGCCTGCCATGTCAGCAGGCTGGGTCTGGCCAGCGCTACTGGCTCTCCACCTCTGCACTGATAATTAGCGACTAGACACACATTGGTTTAGTGCCCAGAACCTTCATTAAAAAGGTTCAAGTGTGCCCTTCCTTCAGGGAGGTTCAATTTTTCTTCATTCATATGAACTAAATTTGAATATAAAGAAATAGATATATACACTTACATAAATATGTATATCTGCATCCATAATAAAGTTTATCATTTATACTGTTTTGTTATTTTACATTTATTTTTAAACAAATAAAAATTTCAAGTGGATAGCAGCAGAGAGTTGGAGATTCTACTCCTACACTGCAAGATTTTTATAATTTAAAAAAATTGAATTGACATATAGTAATTGTATGTATTTATGAGTTACAGTGTCATATTTCAGTACATGGACATAGTGGTTGATGATCAGATCAGGGTAATTGACATTTATCATTTCTTTGTGTTGGGAACTCCTCTCTATTAGCTATTTTGAAATATGCAATTAATTGCTGTCAATAAAAGCTATGCTACTGTATTATACAACATTAGAAGTTATTCCTCGTAACAAACTGCACCCCCTGTATCTGTTAGCTATCTTTCCCCTCCTTCTACCCTTACCAGCCTCAACTGATTAAACTTTCTAAATTCTATGACATTTGCATTTATAGCTTCTATATATAAGTAAAAATAATCCACATTTTTCTTTCTGTGCCTGACTTACTTTGCTTGACATTATGTTCTCCCATTCCACCCACATAGCTAGCTACAAATGACATAATTTCATTTTTATCACTGAATAATATTCATACACACGTGTGTGTGTGAGGGGGTGTGTGTGTAATTTTCTTTATCCATTCATCTATCAGTGGACATTTAGGTTAAAAGAATATGAAACACCTCAATTTGCACTGTATCAATTTCATGTTACTATTACAAAATACCTAAGGCAATTAACTTATAAAGAGAAAAGGTTTAATTAGCTCATTGTTCTAGGGATTCCAGTCCAAGACCAGGCAGCTCCATTTCTTCAGACCTCTAGTGGGGATGCCAGATGGCAATGTTGGGGAGTGTATACTGGATCAAACTACTCACATCATAAGCCAGGAAGCAGAGAGAGACTAGGAGACTGGAGTCTCAGAATCCCATTCATAAGGCATGCATCCAATGACCTAAAGATTGCTCACTAGGCCCCACCTCTCAAAGGTTCTACCATTTCTTAATAATACCACCCTAGAGATCAAGCCTTTAATGCATAGGCTTTGGCAGTGACTCTCATCCAAATCATAGCATCATGCTTATGCAAGGACCACTTGCATAATCTTCTGTAGATCATTGCAATTTTATTATGTGTTCTGCCCAAGCAAGTAAGCACTACACTGCAATATTTTGAGTTCATTCAGACCCACAGAGGACCTTCGGCTGAGAGAATGAGACGAATTTCTTCCTGTCCAGGGAAAAACTGGCCCTGAGCCCTCTGCCAATCTCCCCCTCAAAGGACCACCCTCTGGTTCTGTATTTCATTGCTACACTCTCTGCCATCAGCTGCAGACACAGCTAACACTGCAGCATAGCCAGAGAGCTAACAGGCCAAGTTCAAGGGCTACACTGGTCTGCCAAGAGCAATTTCCCCTGTAACCCGTCAGGAACAGACAAGACGGCTTGAAGCTCATGTAACATTTTCACCATATGCTGTTTCGAAATAACCTTGTTCCACAGGGAAAACCTTCAAAAGACTTTTCTTTGAAAACATACCTAATGATAAAGACATGCTACATCCTAGATCCCAGAGGCTGCTGAGAATTTTACATACTACCAATTTCATCTTATCTCCTGGGCACTCTGGGGTGGAACAGAAGCCACAGCTAAGTGTTGAATTTATTAGACATCTGTCAGCATCTGTCCCTCACATACAGGAGGGCTTCCCTGCCAAATGGGCCACTGTCTGGTTTAAAGAAAGAATGAAAATTGTCAGGAATGCTATATGAAGGTATTTAAAGGGACGGGGTTACATGTGTTTTGGTTTTCTCTGCCTTTACCTCTTCAGAAGCAAAGTGTGGACGCCTTTACCTAATCAGAAGCAGAGTGTGGAAGGACAGGCATTGATAATCTGAACTTTGTCCTTTAAAAAATAACTTGCACACATTTGTACATAGAAAAGACCAGACAAACAAAGATCAAAACAACAGTAATCATTTCTTTCAAGCAGTAGAACGAGAGGTGGTGTATAGAGATATATCTCTATTTGCATAACTATTTTCTAACTATTCCATGATGAATATTTATTACTTTGGTCATAAGAAAAATAAAAACAACTGATTAAAAACTACAAGGGACTAAAAAATTAAAAAGGACCAGGCATAATGTGTCAGTTTGCTTGAGCTGCCGTAACAAATGACCCTCATAGAGTGGCTCTAAAAAGCAGCCGTGTATTCCCTCACAGTTCTAGAGGCCACAAGTTTGAGATCAAGGTGAAATCAAGGTTGGTTCCTTCTGGAACCTCTGAGAAAAAAATCTATTCTGGGCTTCCCTCCTAGCTTTGGCAGGCTTTGGTGTTTCTTGGCTTTCGAATGCACCACTCCAATCCCTGCCTCTGGCTTCACTTGGCACTTTCTCTGTGTCTTCACATAGCTTTCTTATAAGGACACCAGTCACTGGATTTAGAGCCCACCTTAATCCAGTATGACCTCAACTTAATTTAACTCCCTCCCATCTGCCCAGATCCTATTTCCAAATAAGCTCATACTCTGAGGTTCTGGGTGGACCTGAATGGCGGGATGGGAACACTATTCAAGTCAGTGCACTTGCAAATGAACTAAAGGAATTAAAGCTTGGTTCCTGAGAAGTGGAGCTTTGGCTGTGGGAACTACATGCATGGCCTTCCTGTCCCTCAGTTACATTTAGGAGTGAGGTCAGAGAAAAAGATGTAGATCAACAAAAAGGAAAATGGGTATGAACCTGGATGGGAGTTACAGGAAGAATTAAAACTCAAAGGTCAAAGGATACAGCCAATGACTTTGGTACTTTTTCAATGACTGTTTAACATAGATTTTGATCAATGCTGATACCCAAAAAACTATATAAGCCCATATACTCTAGCACACCCAAATGGATTTTCCTGCTCTCAGGACCCCTCCCATATTTCAGGAGTTCTATCTCCTCTCTTCTCTTCTCATTTAAATAAATCCTTCTGCCTTTACTCTTCCTTTCTGTTATTGTCCATGAATTTTACTCTTCAAAGACAAGAACCCAGAAAGAAATTGAAGCAGAGAGAATCTAGTTTCATCTAAAAACTCTGGCTTCAATATCTCATAGCTAGGAAATGGCAGAGAGATTTGACTTTCAAGGTAAATATTCTAATACTTCTGCTGCAGGGTGGTGTTGCTGATTAGGAGCTCTGCTGTCTTGTTATTAGTGCTCTCGTTAGCGCTGGAGGAACCAGCAGAGACCTACCTCTGGACCCTGTTGCAGAGGCTCCCCATAGAACATAATTCTTTGAGAGATACTTCAAGAGTGTGGCTCCTGGAAGCCCTTAGTGGCCTTGGTAAATCAATTCCTGCCTGATGTGCAGACACAGTCCCCTACATCTCTCTGTGCTGCCCATGAAGACTGGGTATGACATTCCTTCAGAACAAAGTCAAAGTCACAGGAAAATATTGGCTACCTCAAAAGAACTGTGGTATGTACTCAGAGCCAAAAGGAACGAGGTATTTCTTTGCCTCAATTTTCCTTTTCTGTTCTCACATCTGTCAGCTCCACCATGGTACTATGGATTGATTATCTTAGGATCTGAATTTCTGTGATATAGTCCCCAACCCCTAACCCTGGACTTGGCCTACTTTTCTAATACTGGGGTTGGAAGGGGGAGGTTCTGTCTCAGTTTCTGTTTTCATTTATAATTTACAATTGTTTTGGATACTTTCTCTGAAATCCACCCTTTCTCCAGAATTTGTTATTACATTTTTGCTTTCATTGTTGTTTTCACATTAGTATGGTTCATACCCAGGTCAATTTAACAATGTAAGATTGAAAGGGCTGAGCCACTGTGCTCTGGACTTTCTTCAACTTAAGCGAGACCCCTGAAAAGTTGTTAATGTTCATTTTTGGTCCTTGATTCAATAGGAACACAAATGTCCTAAAACGAAAGGCCAGATAGAGTGGTAGAAGATGATTCTACCGCTGGCCTGAGTCTAGTTCTAGTTCTGCTATAGTATATCGACCATCTTCCATGTGTGTGAAATATTCTCCTTTTATTTGAGTTAATCCTCCAGCTATTTGGGGACCTTTTTCTCAAAGCTCTTCTGGCAAGATCAGAAATATCTGGAATATAGAAGGAAGAAATGGCCTCTGCTCTGCTCCAAGCATGTGACCTTCTGCCTGCGGTCAGAGGGAACAATCAGCCTAACATATGCCACATCCCTAGCCTTCTACCACATGGCCATACACCTCAGACTGGAACACAAAGTCTCTTGTTAGCCTGATTTTCTTTATGTTTCAACACCTCCCCTGGTCAAATTAGCACCACCTGATTATTGAAGGGAGGTCCTCAGAAACCTGTGAGCTGGGCCTAAGGAGAATAATAAGACCCAATAGAACTGGCTGGACAGTTAAGCTTTCCCACTGCAACCATCCACATAAGCACAGTAGTGCCAGGTGGTGCCATTTGGTGGGGAATTGGGAAATAGTCCAGAGTGTCACTCTGCCCAAGATCCATCTAGATCCAAAAGGGTCCTGAACTCAGGACAGCCATCAATGTGAACCCTACTTTCATGAGAAATATTCTAACCATCTGGTGCCTTGCTAAAAAAGGAAATCTGTTCTACAAGGACATACAAGACAGACACAACGCTCCTGGTATTATACATTTACTACTAGAGTCCTAAGGCCTCTGTCAGATTGTACCAGACAATAATCTCTTTCACCAGAGCCACAAGTTTTATACTCAGGGCCTCTGTGATAGGTTAGCCACACCTGCCTATCTGTTAAGGTCCAGTAAGAATTCAGATCCATTTGCCATAGGCTTGGGTCACAGAGGGTCCAGAGCAAGCAGTAGCCTTGATTGACAAGCATGGACACAGCAAGACTATGCAATGAGTCAGTCTGGTTCAAGATACATTGTTCTATAGGACAAGTTCTACTACTGTTTTAGAACACACAATACTTCATTCTTGGTCATAATTTTACTGAAAATGTTAGGAATTTTAATGAAAATATTAGGAATGCAAACATACATCAGGATAGATTTTGCAGAATGTGAAAACAAGGAAATAAAATGAGCTTGGTATCATTTGGTCATCTAACTCAGGGGAAATGAAAATGGCTAAATTTTTTCTTAGAAAATAAATTGGAATTTGGTCTGTGAATTAAAAGAGACACTTATCGTAATTTAACCAATGATTCTAAGCCAGGACTCTGGGAAAGCATGGAATGAAATACCTGTGACATGTGCTTCATTAGGGGGAGGGAAGCCTCATCTTTCATCAGAATGTGGAGAGGGTTTCCCACTGACATAGTGATCAATACCTGCTGCTTATGGATGAAAAGCTGCCACTCAAAAAAGTGAATTAATAATGAGATAGTTGCAGAATTTTAACTAAACTCTGCTCTCTTACCTTCCCGTATAGTCTTTCAATCATTGTTCTGGGCCTCTGTGGAAGGTTAGCCACACCTGCCTATCTGTTAAGATCCAGTAAGAATTCAGATCCATTTGCCATAGGCTTGGGTCACACAGGGTCCAGAGCAAGCAGTAGCCCTGATTGACAAGAATAGGCAGAATCTTGCAACCAAATTAGTCATTATGTAAGCTTCTCAGTCTAATTTCAAAGTCTCTTAACACTTGGGGAATTCTTCAAAGAGGTTGAAAAATTGGCAATGTATTTCTTGTCCTCAAGGCCATTTTTATTAAATTATAAGCAGATGCATATTTCCACATTGAAACCAGCTCAAAGGAAGCTGCTCTGTACTGCTTGGCTCTCTGTGCAAAACTTGCTTTCAATTATCTTGATCCATATTGAATTTTCCCACCTCCCTTCAGCATCAAAGCTTCTAGGAAACACCAGGCACATTTAAGCAGGAGCATTTACTTCATCATCACCAATAACATAAATCAATAGTAATAAATGATCAAATGACCAGGCACGCCTCATATTGTTTATCTTGGCATTGTCTAGACCACATGGAATCAACTTGTTTTTCTTCATTTGTTTTGTAAAATTACTGCATATTAACTCTCTTTGTAATTAAGTCAGAAACTCTGGTCTTCATTCACACCTACTAGCCTGTACCATTCCCAAGTTCTCAGAGTGGTAGGGCCTTCCTAGACACTCATTCCAACTCTCAATGCTCTTCTCCCAGCCCACTAACCTCGGAAATATTATTTGCTCTTAACATGTGTAGATCACTACATCAGACTTTTAAAACTCCACAATAATAATTGTAATGAGAACTACAAACATTCAGTAGCTATGATATCAAGAGCTACTGTGCTCTACATCAAGAAATACTCTGAACAGCTTTATAAAAATCTGCTAGTCCAAATGGTTTGCCCAGCACAGTGGTATACACCTGTTATCCCAGTAATTTGGGAGGCCAACGCAGGAGGATCACAAGTTCCAGGCCATCCTTGGAAAGTCCGAAGATGTGGCCATAATACCAGAATTGCCTTAAGGTAGTATTATGGGTTAGATGTGGTGTCCCCAAAAAGCTCAGGTGTGAGACAATGCAAGGAGGTTTGGAGGAAAAATGATTGGGTTACAGCCTTAAACTAATTAGTGAATTAATTTCCTAATTGGGATTAACTGAGTGGTAACTGAAGTGATAGGGTGTGGCTGGAGGAGGTGGGAATTGGGATGTGGTTTGGGAGTATATATTTGTATCTGGAGAGTGGAGTCTCTCTCTGCTTCTTGATCATCATGTGAGCTGCTTCCCTCCACCACACTCTTCCACCATGATATTCAGCCTCACCTTGATCCCTGAGCAAAGGAGTCAGCCTTCTATGGACTAAGACCTGTGAAACCGTGAGCCCCTGAATAACCTTTTTCTCCTCTACAGTTGTGCTGGTCTGGTCCTTCAGTCACAGAAGCAAGAAAAATAAAAATAGGTGGCAAGACTGGGTCAGTGAGTGACAAGAGTACACAAGGTAGGAGAATAGCAAGGTAACCAGGCTACCTCACTCAGAAAGGCTGGCTTAGCCTTTCTGCCACCTACAGGAGAAGCACAGTAGCACCACTGTTTAATACCTATTTAAATATGCAGTGACTCATCTGTGTTTGCCTTGGTGCTGTGGTCCAGTCAACACTGGGCTCCTTAGCTGAGCACTCAGGGGGAGGATGTTCTCTGCATTTCCCCTGATGTTGTATGGTTGCTGGGAAGATTAAATTGTGTGAAATAAAGCACAGGGTTTTGGCCAAAGTTATGCTGCCAAGTTTTATCCCTCCATTTTTCTTTACCTGAGTGACTCTAAATGAATCCCGACTGCTCACAAATGAAAAGAAGTGGAACCTCACTGTGATTACCTGCCATCCTACAATCACCTGCTACTCCTCTGCATCAAATCCCCCACCAAACAGTGAAGTTGATTTAATATACTGGAGAATATTCAAAAGAATGTGCTTACCCTATGCCCAGAAGATACATCCAAAAAATGCATTTAGCAAGGTCAGTATTGTTGAAATAAGCAGCTCCCAACCCAAGCTGTACATTCTAAAGGGGAAAATACATTTTGATGGTTGTATAAAAGTCAGCCACATTATTTTGTAGTAATGACTTTTACTGTTAAATATGATACACATTACTTCAAAGTCATGAACTGTATTAAATTAAACACAGCATTGAATTAAATTCATTTGGTGTTGAGGAGCCAGTGAGAAGTGGGGTGTTTTGCCATTAACCTTACCCTCCTAGCACCTGGAATTACTTAGCCTTTAGCTGGGGTGTGTACTGACTTCAACGCAAATGTCCCTAAGATCCATGTACTAGAAAGGAGTTTTCTGGATTTGCATGAGTTAAGCTCTGGTTTGCTGGGAACTAAAGAGCCCCAAGTTTCAGTTTGGTTAAGTGGAGTTGGGACGACATGGATTATTGAGAACCCAGTGCTTCCATGCTTCCTGAGAGTCCTTCCACGCTTCTCTGTCCTTTTAATTTCACCAAATATGACAAGCAGGAAGAGAAAAATCTCCCTGCCTAAAATACTTCCAAATGTCTTATCAAGAAAACTAAATTGACTAGATCTCCCTGGGCACACAGAACCAAGGCAACAGACAGGATATGGGAATGTGACCTGCCTGTGTAGGTGGGGAGAGTGGGAGGACCCGAAGAAAGGTTGTAGGGTCCCTGAGGTCTTAGGATCTCTAAAAGGACTTTTCTATCCACTGAAGTGCACTGTACCAGAGCCCAGCAAATTTTAGATATTAAAGGAATTATGAGTGAATTGTATGAACTTAGCTAAATAAAATAACATTTAAAAAAGCCATATGCCTTACCTGAAATTTGGATCCTTCAAGTGTACAAAGGCAAGAGAGAGAGTGGCAGGATAGGATGTGGTCTACAACACAGACAGGCAAACACTCATCCCCACAGCCCTGCCAGGAAGCAGGTCCCCAGCTATCAGATTGCTCAGCCTCTGGCCCAACCTCTGAAGATGCACTGTCCAACTTAATAGACACTAGCCATACATGGTCATTTAGATTTAAATAGAAATAAGTTGAAAATGCACTAAATTAAAAATTCAGCACTTCTGTTGGGCTAGGAAAAACATATCAAGTGTTTGATAACCACATGAAGCTAGTGGCTTCCACAATGGAACATATATGAATTGTTCATATATGTACAATTTTATTCTGAAGTTCCTCCCTTTTCCTGTTCTTTCTCCCTCCCCTTCCACCCCTTCCTCTACTCTACTATTTTCCCTTCTATTGTCATGACCTACCCAGGTTTTCAAACAATCATTTAAAACAATTAAATGGGATTTATTCTTCCTATGTATGCAGCCCAGAAGAGTTTCAGGAAATAAGGTGAAAATATATGGTATCCCATTCTTATATGCAAATAGAAATACTTAAGGAAACCCACATAGTATCTACTAATCAACCCTGTAACTCTACATTACTTCAAAAGTAATGCAAATTTACTCACATCAATTAGATTGAAGAGGCTAATTTTAAAAATCTGATTTTAACTACTCTAAAAGGACAATTAATAAAAAAAAATGGCTGTGCTAATTGCCTATCACTGATATAGGTCTCTTTAGGGCTTGGCTGTGCTACTTAGGCTACTGAGTTCAGAATGTATTTTAAAAAATGCCATTTTAGACTGCTTTGTGTGTGTGTGAATATGTGTATTATGTGTGCATCAAAATTCTGACTTTTCAGACTGGTCTTTCCCTTAGACAAAGCAAATTTTCAATGGGAGCTCAGGATACCTCATTAGTTCTAGACTCATTACCTTTCTTCAAGAGGGAAAAGTCTAGACCCAGGGCAGATTCTCCCATGGTAGGTATGCAGGACCTCCTTCTCCAAGAATTCACTTCCTCCAACTCTACTCTGAGCTTCTTAATAACCCCAGTGCTGGCTGGAGCCAAGAAAGGTGTCTGTGGGTGTAGCCACACTTATAGTGTATGACTGGGCTCTTGAAGCTGAGAGAAGATACAGCAGGCCCAGCACACTCAATGTGAAGACACAGCTTTATAATGATGTATGGCAGTCTTGGAGCTATTCACTGGATTCTTTCAGCTTTCTGTCTTTCCAGGACATAGACTGCACTCTCGGCTCCCTTAGCATTTGGTGTGATGATGTTGTGACTACTTCCAACCAGTGGTTTGCAAGCAGAAGTGTCATGTCACCACTCTGAGCCAGAGCAATTTGATCGATGCAGTGAGCCCCTTCAGAAGTTTGTTTTGTTTTGTGTTTTTTGGTTGTTTTGTTTTGGTTTTGGCAACAGAGACTGGTAGGGTTCTGGATAGTGTCTTTTCTGTCAGCCTGAGTCCTGGAAAGAGAATTAAAAAAAAAAAATGAAATGAAATGCCTAGTTCAATTGTAGGCACATGAGTCAGAAACAAAACATTTGTTGTTTTAAGACACTGATTTTTCAGTTGTTCTATGGCCAACCAGACTGATACATGACATAAATAAGGTTAAGCATAGGGGTATAGAGGGGAACTTGTTTCTACAGAGGAGTTGTTGCAAAGGGTGCTCCCATTCAGCCAACAATGTCCTGTGTCCATTGCTGAGCAAATGCCATGGGGCCAGTATTGTGAGAGATATCAGGAAGGTATATCTTCTGCCCTTCTAGGAGCTAGTAATCTAGTACAAACACAAAAGTCTAAAATAAGCTATTTTAATGGGTTGAATCCTATACTACCCGTATGAATAAAATGTTATAGAAATTCAGAATAGGCCTCAATAGTTCATCTGAGAAAATTCAGGAAAGGCTATTGTTGCAGATTGGGTTCCCCAAGAAGTAGACCCTAAGACAGATATCTGAATGCAGGAAGTGTCCTGGGAAGTGCTCTCAAGATCGATACCTAGGAGGGAGTGAAGAGAGCAAAATTTGACAGAAGGGAAATTTGGGCTCTGTTGCATCCACAATTAAGGTCTCTGCTCATCCTCTGGTGATTCATGGAGTTAGAATGGCCCAGTTGTCCTTAATTAGGTCAAGAGGTTCTAGGTTTCCAAAACCCAGAATCAAATAGACATACGATATGGGATTCCCCCAGGAAAAGGGTATGATTTTAACTATGTAGCTCTCTTTAACCACTGCTGATTGCCATAAGTAGAGCTCATCTACCACCTATCCACTATCAACACTCCATGAAGCTGGGGAATATAAATGCATCAGCCATGGAGGGGAGGGCTGGTATGGGCAGCATATTGCGATATCCATTGTACCTACAAAAGGAAGTGGAAAGCATGAGGAATTAAGAACACCAGCAGAGGACACGTCATGAACAAGGCATAAAGGTGGGCAAATCAATGGCATGTTCAAGATCTGGGGTGTTCCAATATGAACAGGGAGAGGGGACATGTTTGGGAATGGTAGAAAAGGAACATGGGCACGTAGGTTGGAATCACTCTAAGATGGCACTCAGAGCCCCATGTTGAGAGATTTTAATTGTTTTATTGACAACACGGGGCTGCATAAAATGAGACGTGGTCAGTTGTGATTTATAAAGAATGTAGAGCAGTCGTTCTAGATGCCCAAAAGTCATGTTGCAGAGGACAAAGAGAGAAGCTGGTTCAATACTGAGTGGGGCACCAAAAACACTGAGTGTGTGGTGGTCGTGGGTGTTAAATTGGAAGGACTCAGGAGAACACTGCAGAACCATGGAGGAGTTCAGAGACTTAGAAACATATATCTGACAGTTGTCAACACTGAGAAAATAATGGAAACCAGGCAGGCGGATTAAATCTCTGAAGTGCTAAGAACAGAAAGGCAAACCCAATGGGACCTCGAAACAATACCACTATCAAAAGAAAGGAAACCAAAGAGGCTCCCAGTGAAGTGTGTAGCAATAGAATGGAGAAGAATATAAAGGACCCACTTAATTAACATGGACTCACAGAAACCACGGAAGGGTGAAGATGAAGAAATCCAACGTGGAAGACAATGGAGAAAGTTCAACGAGGTTGAAACAATCTCTTGGTTTCTGACATTAGGATGTCACTCCTGAGGCGTTTCAGTAGGGTAGAGGATGAAATTACAAATCAAATGAGCACTATAGTTTGCCTCTGGAATGTTCCCCAAAGGTTCATGTGTTAAAAGCTTAGTACCCAGCCATGGCTCTATTGGGAGGTAGTGGAACCTTTCAGAAGTAAGAACTACTGGGATTGGTTAGGTCATTGTGGGTGTGCCATCTAAGGAGATATGTGACTTTTTCACACAGCATCTTTAATGCAGAGTTAAAATACTTGGGTCCCATGAGGAGAGGGGAGAAATTCAAATGAGTCATAGGAAGGATTCCTGGATAGGACAATTGTAGCTCCACTAGTGTGAAGTGGAGAAGAGATTCAAGGTAAGGCAAAGTAGAAAGGAGAAAGTGTTTATGAGGCTGCAACTATCCTCCTAATGAGAACCTAAGGCCTTGGTGGAAATGGAAGGATAAGAATTTGTCTGATAGTTAATAGCAAGAAAGGACAGTGAACAGAGAAAATTGAATGGGACAGTGAATATTATGGAGAGTGAGCATACTGACCTAGCTAGCATATACACCGTATCAACCTAATGATAGATCATAAGGGAGGACATTTCATGGAGGTTCAAATATATTTGACTACTGATAATTATGAGACTCAGGGAAGTTACAAAGACATATGGCAAGACCCTATAGTTCATTATACAGTCACCATCCTTTGCATTCAAAATCACTTCTTGATCTTCATATCCTCAAGGACCTTCTAGCTCCACAAATTTGACCATTATATTGGTAGATTTGCTACACATTCTCCTTTATAACCAGAGATGTTATAAAGAATGTGAAATTTGGTTCTGGCTTTTGTTGTTATTGTTGTTGAACAAGATATGTTTTCAACCAGCAGTTACTTTATTAAAAGGAAAAAAAAAAAAAGAAGGAATGAGGTTTAAATCCCACTGTTTTTTTTAAAGCAATTGGAAGTAATCAATGTGCATTTGCAACCTATTTCTTAATGTTCTTGGAGACCTCTGTTTTGAAATGTCCTGCTGTGACCCATGTGATTCTAACAGAAAAAGTGGTTTTGGAGAGATGCCTATATGAACTGATCACAGACTCAAGGAGCAAATGAATAGACAGTTGTTTGCGGTTCCTTTGAAACCGTCAGCTGTGATCCTTAAGGAATAAGTAAGCAGAAGTAGAGACCCAAAATTTCTAAGCTGCTCTGATCTTTAGATTTAAGTGCAAGCCAATTTGCAAGCACAGCCCTGCGTGCTGTGATGGTGTGCTTGGCAAGGCTATTCACATTAATTCTGCATTGATCTTTAGACTAAAGCAGAGGCCACACATTTCTGTTTCTTTCTCTCCTTGGGATTGCGGTAACTTCAATCACACACAATACCTCGTCTCCTCTTCCAAGTTTTTAACAGAATTAGTTGATTAAGCACTGTGTTACTTCTATGGAGGAGGGGTATTAAAACTGCCCTTACAAGAAGGCAGGCATACTAGCCCAGCCCAGAAATGTAAGAAAGAGCTTGCCATTGCTCACAAGTAGAACCTCCAACTTTGCTCAGAAAGACGAGTCTCTATTCCAGTCAGGTTCCTATCACTTTCCGGGACAAAACATGCATTTATCTAGTGACCTGAGAGTTCGTGGGGCCACTTAAATGCTGGGAAAATACCCAGAACTATTCCAGGTACCTAATTTTTTTTCTTTTCCTTTTCATGAAAAGACTATCATCAGTAGTCAAGATTTGCTTCCCTTGGGGTGGGAGTTGGGGGTCCTCTTACCTAAGTCTCCTTACTATCCAGGACCTCAGTGAGACTGGTTTCATATCCTGCTCCATTGCATGAACAAAAACAACCTCCCTTTCCACTCAGTCTATTTTAGTGATTCTATTCATCATCATCATCTTCATCACCACCACCCAGTGCATTTACATTTCTATTCTTTCATTTCTACATCTCTTTTGTGTTTCTGTTTTTTGTTGTCCTGAACACTTTCAAGCCCTATCCTTTGCAAAATGGGATGGAGCCTGAGAAGAGGGGTTTTCTATTTTTTAACACCCACATTGAGGGCAGCTAACAACATAAGGCCAGGTTCACAAACTTCATTCTTGTGAACAAGGTAGGATATTTTAAATTCTTTTTAAACATCTTTGCAAGCACCTTACATTTCTCAAAGCATTTTCACATGAGTTATCTCAATTAATCCTTTGAGTATCCACCACAGAATACTCTCCCATTTTGCAGACAAGGAATGTAGACTAGAGAGTTGGAAGCTTTGCTCAGATTCACAGAAGTGGGACTAGGCTCAGAGCTCCTGCAGCCATGTCCAGCTTCTCTCTGGTGTATGAGCCTGGAACAGAGAGAAAGGGGGAGCAAGCAGTGTCCCAGGTCTCTTGTAAATCCACTTCTGCTTCTTCAGTGGTATAAGTGTTCTGAATCATCCCTCCTTCCTTCTCTACCCTTCCATTCTTCCTCTTCCTAGAGCCAAATAGCTGCAGTACAGAAGCCTTCCCAGAAGAAATATTTCATTTCAGTTCCTTTGTTTCCAGACTCCAAATTCACCCTTTCCTGTATCCATTTCAAAAGATTCATTACAATAAGCCTTTTTAAAGTCTTTTTTGTTAGACTTTTCTAAAGCCTCTCTTTACATCTTTTTTTGCTTTCATATATTCTTAAATGAGAAATTCACTAAAGGGTGAATTCTGGGTCACTCAAAGGTTAAGAGGGAGAAGGAAAGGCTTGATCATTCTCAAATCCGAGCCCATCATAGACTGGTCAAGTGGGACCTAGACTCAGATGAACCCCCTCCGTTTAATTAAGGGTTGGCTATAGACTACCTCTGGCCCATAGGAACACAGCAGAGGGCTGTTGTTGGAAACCAAAAATTATTATTTGGAAGTAGAAATAAAATACCTGAATCTGTCTGAATTCCTATTGATTTACAACCGTAAGGTAATTTGCTTCAACTAACTTAATTCTTGTTCCCTATTCAATTCCCTTGTGCTTTTTAACTAATGTTTTAATTCCCCTTTGCGCTCCCTATGCCACCAAATCAAAGCGAAATTTATCTTTCTTTCATTTGCCAAAGCTGAGCAAATTTGGAAGGGGAAAATTACGAAAAAAAAAAAGGACAAAGAATTTTAAAGAAAACGCATTGTTTTATTTCAGTGAATTGGAACAGAGTACAAAGAAGCTTAATCATTATATGAAATCAAAGGAATGTAAATCACATTATCCACATTCATAAATTACTGACAACATGTGGCTTTTGAAAAGCTTGGGATGGGAAGGCCTCTTGGTGGGAGGAGGGAGGGAGGGACATACTCTGAAAGTGAGTAACTCTTGTAGACAGGATTAAGAGTTCTATTTTTGTTCCTTTTCTCACAAGGCAGCCATTTTACAAGGAAATCTCAGACTGGCTTTTAGGCCACTGGCATTTCAACTGCTCAAAATCAGGAATTAAGAGGTGATTTGAGTCCTGAACATCTGGCTGGTCTGAATGACTCTAGTTGTAGCACTGTGCCATTTGGTTGAATGTTGATTTTAGGGATGGAAATACATTTTAACCAGCACAGTAAATTTGCAAATTATGAAATCCATAAAGATTGAGGGTCAGTTGCATTATCATGATTAATTATCTGACGAAGTAAACAAAGTGGTTATTACTGTTCCCAGTTTACAGATGACAAATAGGTGCAATAAGGTATTAATGATAGAATGAACCAGATCTAGACCCAAACTGCACTCCAGGGACAGTTTCTTCATCCCTGTTTGTGTAAAAGCACCCTGTATCTAGAGCCTCTATATGTTGAAAGAGTTCATTCAGTTATTTGTGATCTTCACTCCCACCCCATTCTCCAAAATGACTCCACTTAAAGGCACTTAAAATCTGTTTATAAAACAGAACTAGTCTCAGCCCCTAAGGAATGAAAAATCACAATTTCAGGCTGGGGATGTAGCTGAGTTGCAGAGCTCCTGTCTAACATGCATGAGGCCCTGGGTTCAGTTCCTAGCATAAAATAGTAACAACAATCATGGTTTCTATGAAACCAATTTTTTTACTAGCATAAATAAAAACATAATTTAAAAAAAAAAACATCTTTTTTGCACCTTGGGAAGGAAATTCACACAATACCTAAATGTGTCCATCTTTCTACTGAAGGAAATGGTAAGAAGTAGCATGAAATATGTGCACCACAAGCAAAGCACTGACCCAGACACTGCACATACATGATCTCATCTATGCTTCACAATTATCCCATAAACGGAGTAATTATGGATTTTATTCTATGAATGAAAAACTGAGCGGCTGGGGTTGTGGCTCAGTGGTAGAGCTCTCACCTAGCATGTGTGAGGCCCTGGGTTCAATCCTCAGCATCACATAAAAATAAATAAATAAAGGCATTATGTCCAACTACAACTAAAAAATAAATAAATATTTTTTAAAAAAACTGGTACACAGTGGTTAATCAATTTGCTTACAATGCCATAGCTATGCAGTGCAGAGTTGGAATTTCAACCCCAAATTATTCAATTTCAAAATTCTTATTCTTTCTGTATTTTAGGAACACTGAAATTCCTTTGGATAACATCTGCCCAAGCACCAAGCTCCTCAAGAAACCCCTACTCATATTATCATCAATTTTCTAAGCTTCTTTGAACAAGTTCAAAGTCTTTTCTACCTTGTTTCTCACTACTGATGTTGGATCACTATTATTATTTCTTAGCCTTGCAACAACTAAAAAAAAAAGAATTTTTTTAATTCTCTGAAAAGTATGAAGAGGACAGGAAATGTCATGGGCTTTAAATGTATAACAACATAATTTCTTTCCAAACTAGCCAAAGGATTCTTTATGGAAATAAGTCATTGAATGACTTAGAGATATCTTTAGGGGTCAAAAGTCTAGGAAGATGTTGGTCAAATGACACAAAATTTCAGCTATGCAGGAGGAATAAGCTCAAGAGATCTATTGTGTATCATGCTAATAACGTTCATTTTAAGTGTCTTCACCAAAACACACACACACACACACACACACACACAAACACACACACCCCAGAGATAATAATGTAAAGTGAAATAATGCAAATGTTTATTAGCTTGATTTTAGTCATTACACAATGTACACATGTATCAGAATATGTTTCACATCATAAACATATAAAATTGTATTTTTTAATTAAAATAAATAAATGAACAGGAGAGATTCCATATGACCTTTAACAAACTCCTTATAATTAAGTAATAGCCTTATTTTATCCTCTTTAATGTAGAAACTGCTATTAATTCTGTATAGTCATGAAACTTCAAAGTAAGTTAAATAATTAACTTTATATAATAAGTGTGCTTCCTACAAGTTTCCTTATTCTAAATAGGAAAATAGCTGAGATATTAACATAGATAATTCTGTAAAACCATTCACAGTCCAAGCAATGGTTAAAACATTAGTTTCTCATATCTAAGCTGCAAACTTCTGGCTTAAGTCCATGAGAGTCCAGTTCAATTGTTCCCAATGAACAGCCTGCAGCTTTGTGGAAATTGGAGTATGGATCAGATAGTGACAAACTTTGTACTCCTGATAAAGAGAGAGTGTAACAAGGACAAAGGAAACCATCATTTACTGAATTATCCCCATGTCCCAATCTCTTCCTGTTTTGCATTCATTTTTTTTAAATCTAAGAATCTCAATAGCTTTATAAGTAGATATTATTATCCCCATTCTAACCTCAAGAAGACTGATGTCTAAGGACATGTTCAAAACAAGTTAAAAGTTTTCAAGTTCATTAAGGTTAGTTTGCTGCCTATCAGTAATTGATTGTTCTTCTCCAGATGCTTTCTCTCAACCTACAAAGAAGCTTATATGTGTCTTAAAGCAGGACTTTGGTCGGGAAGTTGCTCCATTTTCCTTAGAAGGCCAAACTTCAATGCTTTCTTCCACCTCCAGTTTCTCATTTCTGTACATTCCTTAGACCATCCCATGGTGGTCCTCACTTCTTTAATAAAACAGCTTCTTCAAACGTCACCAACAGCTGCCTTGGTCCCTATCACCAATGGCTATTACTCTGTCCTTATTTTCCCCCCTACTTTATAAAACATTATGAAATTTGAATTCTATTTCATACTATTTTAGCTTACCTTCTATCCTTTAGTACTGAACCCTTTCAATCTGTATACTTCTTTTCCTTTTTCCTGCAAACTTGGGTATACACTTTTATTTATCAAAAAATATTAACACACACCTGAAATGTGTTAAGTACCACAGGAAAGATGTCAATATGAAGAAATAAATATGCAATACAACCCAGTCCCTATCCTCAAAATGTGAAGATCCCTTCACTCAACATTTTTGACCTTGAATTTTAAGCCAGAATTTGTAGATGAAAGTTTAGCTGGAGAGATGGACTTGCTAGGCTATCATAACAATGACACTAGTTCTTAAAGTAACCCAACTCAGACTCTCCACTCAATAAGCAATCCTGTGAAGGTAATCACGTTTCACTAAAAATTACTTTCCAACAGAGGAATAAACATGCTGAACAGTTGGGTTACAAATTACATTTCTCATTAGAAATCAGTACATTTGTCTTCTTGTTCATACAGTATTCCCATCAAAGAGTAGCTTCATAATCCTAATCTGATTAATTCTGGGTACATGGACAGAATCAAGTTTCGAGTCTGCAATGCTGAGGATTGGCCAGCGAAGCTTTGTGTTCTTAACAAGGAGTCTCTCCCAGGGAAGTCTGCACCAGACAATTTTGCCTTTGCATTCAGAAAATTTGACCATTGCATGTCAATTGGCTACGTGTATGTGTGGGCATGCATGAGTGTGCATGTATCCCTAAGGACTTTTGTCACACCTCTATTCCTTGCTCCTCTATTTCTAACAATTAATAAAAGATTCTACAATAACATATCTGTCTACAAGAATAGAAGTAGATTAGAATTTCCCTAAGATTGCATTCCACTGTCATTTCTACAATGAAGCCTCTAAAACTAACTTACAAATGGATGAACTCCAATCGAGTTCCTTCAG
The DNA here is from genome assembly GCF_964194105.1 of Spermophilus citellus. NCBI lineage: Eukaryota > Metazoa > Chordata > Mammalia > Rodentia > Sciuridae > Spermophilus > Spermophilus citellus. The sequence continues at coordinate 115,347,018 of NC_138187.1, read as the reverse complement.
TTAGCCCATGGGATGGTTCTGTACTGTGCCAGGGTCATGAAACAAGAAGCAAATGATCAAGCCTCACCTCTTTCCCCCATCACTTTCAAAAGAGAAGAAAGATCAGTGGAGTAGACAAAGGGAATTGAAGTAGAGGGAGGAGGGATGGGATAAGGGAAGAACAGTGGGATGAATCTGATATAACTTTCCCATGTACATATACGAATATACCACAGTGAATTGCACCACCATGTACAACCGCAACACACTAATAAAAAAAAACAACTATAAGTAAAGAGCAGAAATATTAATAGAGTAGAGAGAAGGAATCAGGGGGAGGGAAGAGGGAAGGTGAATGGGATATACCAGGGACTGAATTAGAACAAATTATATTCCAAGCTTTTATAATTATGTCAAAATGAATCGTAATACTATGTGTAACTTTTAATAAAATGGGCAAAAAGGCCACGCACACACAAACAATAATACTTTTATCTGTTATACTAAACTTTTATCTGTTTTAGCTGAAGGACTTTGGAAGGAGGTTACTTTGAACAAAGGGATTTTTAAGCAGAATGTATGTGAGAAAGCGGAAACCAAGAGAGTAGAAAGAAATTACACACATAGCTACGTAAAGGAAAATCTGAGCTAGAATCTATGACAAAACCAATCTGCTGTTTCTCTAGTACTGATGGCAATAGAAGAGAGAGAGAGAGAGAGAGAGAAAGGAAAAGGGGTTGGGGGTGGGGGAAGTGGCCTAAGAAATGTAGCTAGCCTGGAAATATTTTTTGTTTTACTCTTTTCCACTTCAGTTTAAGTCAAAGCTCAAAAAATTCTTCCAAGACAAAAAAAAAAGAAAATGCAGAACATTAGTGGAAAAAAACACAGGAAACTCCATGATGCACAGATACTGTTCATTTCAGAAGACTGGCAACTCAGACATGAGCTAGAAAATTGCTTGCTAAAGTTCACTACAGTTCCAGGGAAAAGGAATATGATTTTCACCGAGATTCAGATTTTATGATGTGGACAAACAATAAAGAGTATCTGGTAAGGTACATAAAGGCGATGCAGACATCATTACTTTTGTTATCAGCCAAAAGAAGAGGGTGAGTGGGCCAAGAAGGACTTTCCATCCTCAATCAGTTAAAAAAAAAAAAAAAGAAAAGAAAAACAGATCAAGGACAAATGCGTACTGCTATTTTTAGTCTCCCTTTTGATAACATATTTTAAAAGGTCAACTGTGATACAAACTATGCATCATTTATGATGGAAGGTAAAAAACTAAATTGAATGGAGGAAGGAAGTTGCTCGAGATTGCTTTTTGAAATTATGTGTTCAAATCAGCAAAAGGGCAATGACATGCATTGGGGGGTGAGCCAGTCGCTTCCAAACTGGCAGTAAAAAGGCACTTCTTTAAAAGAGATACAGGAGACTACTTGAGAAGTTCAATCAGATAGCATTTTTGATACATGGTATTATGAGTTGGATCTTAAGTGCTCCCTAGAAGCCTGTGTTGAAAGCTTAGTTGCCAGTCTGTGACACCATTGAGAGGTGGTAGAACATTTAGGAGGTAAAGTCCAGTGGAAGAAAGTCAGGTCATTGGGGCGTGATCTTGAAAGGGAATTAGGACTCCAGCCTCTTTCTCTCTCTCTTTGCTTCCCAGTTGCCATAAGGTGAGTACTCCCACCATGATGTACTTGTACCACCACAGCCCCAAAGAAATGGAGCCAAGCAACCTCAGACTGAAACTTCTGAAATTATCAGCCAAAATATACTGTTCCTTATTTTAAGTTATCTACTTCATGTACTTGTTACAGCAACAGAAAGCTTAATCACACACACACAAGAAGATTTAAAAATGACCCAATATTAATTGGCAAAAACTACAAGGAACATAGAAGACATAATTAACATGTCTTTGTCAAGAATTAGTTATCACAATTGATCAACAAATATGAAAAATGTTCAACATCTCTAACAATTAGAGAAATGAAAATCAAAACTACTCCAAGATTTCATCTCACTCCAGTCAGAATGGCAATTATCAAGAATACAAGCAACAATAAATGTTGGCGAGGATGTGGAAAAAAAGATACACTCATACATTGCTGGTGGGACTGCATATTGGTGCAATCACTATGGAGATTCCTCAGAAAACATGGAATGGAACCACCATTTGACCCAATTACCCCATTCTTCAGTTTATACTCAAAGGTCTTAAAATCAGCATATTATTTTGACACAGCCACATCAATGTTCATAGCAGCTCAATTCACAATAGCTAAACTATGGAACCAAGCTAGGTGCCCTTCAACAGGTGAATGGATAAAGAATTTGAGGTATATATACACAAGGGAATATGACTCAGCCTTAAAGAAGAATAAAATTATGGCATTTGCAGATAAATGGATGGAACTGGAGAATATCATGCTAAGTGAAATAAGCCAATCCCAAAGAACCAAAAGCCGAATGTTTTCTCTGATATGCAGAAGCTAATTCACAATAAGAGGGTGTGGAGACGAGAGGTACTTTGAACTAGACAGAGGGAAATGAAGGGAGGGGAGAGGGTATGTGGGAATAAATAATAATAAAATGAATTAGACATTATTACCCTATGTGCATATATGATTACACAACCTGTGTAACTCCACATCATGCACAACCAGAAGAATGAGAAGTGATACTCCACTTATATATGTCAAAATGCATCCTACTGTCATATATAACTAACTAGAACAAATAAAAATAAAAGATGAAAAACCAATTTTTAAAGAATAAATTATCAGATGATGTAATTTCCTTCTAGAAAGACTGACAGGAATTATGTAAAGATGTGAAGCTACATATGAATTATACATGGACTTTAAACTTATTCTTGAAAATGGGTTCTAGAAACAGAAAATCACATAAAATAACAGTATAACTAAGGAACTGTTACAAGGTAAACATGATTATCTTGCTATCTAGATTAAGAAGAACAGAAATTTTCAACCTCCACATAAGATATGTCTGTACCTCATCTTAATCCCAGCTTCCTCCTTACAAGATAAAATAACTCTGACTTGCATGGAAGTTACTTCCTTGTAAAATTTCTTGATATACCCATGTGTATGAGTTTCCTATGGATACAATAACAAGTTACCAGAAGTGATTAAAAAATAGAAATTTGTTCGTTCATAGTTTCAAGGGTCAGAAGTCTAAAATCAAGGTGTTGGGAGAGCTGTTTTTTTCTGGAGCCTCTAAGTGAGACTCCATTCTGTGCTTCTCTCCTAGCCTCTAGTGAGTACCATTGATCCTTGACATTCCTTGGCTTGTGTCTGCCCTCCAGTCTCTGCGCCTGTCTTTACATGGTCTTTTTCTCTGTGTCTGTGTCTAAACTCTTCCTCTCCTTTCTTTATTCAGCAACCAGTCATTGGATTTACGACCCCCCCAACACAATGATCTCATCCCCAAATCCTTAACTTAATTACATTTGAAAAGACCTTAGTTTCAAATACTATCACACCCACAGGTATTAGGGGATAACAATTTTGATATCTTTTGGGGAGATACTGTTCAACCTCAAGATCATGTGTGTATATATCCTTATCTCAATAGCTCAGTATTGCCTATTTATTATTTTTAATCTGCTGTGTCTTTTTTTTTCTTTTCTTTTTGGATACTGGAGATTGAACTCAGGGGCACTTAACCACTGAGCCACATGCCCAGCCCTTTTTTGTGTGTTGTTTCGAGATAGGGTCTCACTGAGTTGCTTAGGGCCTCACTAAGTTGCTGGGGCTGGCTTTGAACTTGAGGGACTCCCACCTCATCCTCCTGAGCCACAGGGATTATAGCCAGCAATTTGCTGTGTCTTCTAAGTCTCTTCGTTTAAAGGTCCTACTCCATCCCTTTCTTTTCTTTACAATTTATGTGTTGTTTAACTTGCAGTTTCCCACAATCTAAGTGTAGCTTTTTGCTCATGCCAACTAAGACTTTCTTCTTGACCAGGTTTTAGACAGGCTCCTATGAGTTCTCTTTTCCACTAGACTTTATTTTTGGATCTTGTATTTGGACTGCCCAGTCCAGTTGTGGCAAGAAAACTCCTGAAACAGCTTAGTAAGAATGTGTCCCTCAAAACTTCCCATATTAGAAATGTAACTCCTGAATTCATGTGTTAATAGCATTTGGAGGTAGAGCCTTTAAGAAGCAATCAGGATTATATGAGGTCATGAGGATGGGACCCTTACTATGATGGCATTACTGGTTTTATAAGAAGAGGAAGAGAGACTTGAGCTAACACACTTGCTCTGTCTTATGATGCCTCCAACATGTTATGATATAGCACAAAATCCTCACCAGATGGTGAACAGATGCAGGCAGAATTATGAGCCAAATAATTTTCTATTCTTCATAAATGATCTAGTCTCAAGTGTTTTGTTACAGCAATAGAAAATGAACTAAGACACCCTGAATATCTGATCAAATTTCTCATCTGCATTCTTGAGTTATCTCATCACTCTGGACTTTAATCAGTAAAAATTACATTAAGTCATTTTAGAAAGAAGCCCCCATAACCTTGATGTCTCCTCTTAGTATTTTTTCCATCCACTGATCTCCTCTTTTGCTATAAATTTCTACTTATCTTTATAATCAAAAGTGAACTCAGTTCCACACTGAAGAATCTTTCCCCCTATTGCAATAGTTTCTGAATAGAAATGTTTCTATTACTTTTAACTTCTGTTCAGCTGTCGTTGTCTTTGACAACCCAAAGTGCAATTGACCAAGGACCTCTGTCCTCCATATTTTCCACAAAGTGGCAGTCAGTTCAAGAAAATGGATCGGATTCAGGTTCAGTTCCTTGTGTTCATCAGCTTTGTATTGCTGTGACCAAAATACCTTACAAGAACAGCTTAGATGAGGAATAATCTAATTTGGCTTATGGTTTCAGAGGTCTCTGTCCATGGTCAGCTGACTTCATTGTTCTTGGCCTGAGGTGAGGCACAGCTTCACTGCAGAGGGCACAGCAGAGGAAAGATGCTCAGTTCATGGGGGCTGAGAAGGAGAGAGGGAGGGAGGGAGGGAGGGAGGGAGAGAGAGAGAGAGAGAGAGAGAGAGAGAGAGAGAGAGGGAGGGAGGGAGGGAGGAGCTGGGGAGAAGATAAACCCTTCAAGGACACAATCCCAGTGACAACTTCCTCCAACTAGGTGCCATCTCTCCATAGTCCATTCAGCTTTCAATGGGTTAATCCATCAAACCCATTAATCCACTGATTATGAGCCCTCATGATCCAATCATTGCCTAAAACCCCTACCTCTGAACCTTGTTGCATTAGGTACTATGCTCTCAGCACATGAGATTTTTTTCAGAGAGAGGGGCATTCTGGATTTAAACCATAACAATGTCCAAAAATGTAGATGGCAGTATGTTTTTTGGACAGGAATTCCCATTATATCTGATTGTTTCTATTTTCTGATGTTAGTAGCCTTTATGTTCAATGACTATGTTTCTCAGGGTAATACTTTAATTCTATCATTTTCTTCATTAATTAGCTCAGATGCTACACTCATAAATATAATAAAACACTTTCTTCCATCCATAATTGGTTATCCAGTGTTATACTTCACATAGAAAAATTAAGAAAAATGCTTAATTCTTTCCTTATTCTTTTTTTAAATAAATCTACTCAGCACTAAAAGAAAACAAGATCATAACATTTGCGGGGAAATGGATGGCATTAGAGCAGATTATGCTAAGTGAAGTTAGCCAATCCCCCCAAAACAAATGCCAAATGTCTTCTCTGATATAAGGGGGGTGACTCAAAATGGGGTAGGGAGGAAGAGCATGAGAAGAAGATTACCTCTAGATAAGGAAGAGAGGTGGGAGGGAAAGGGAGGGAGAATGGGAATTGCATGGAAGAGGGAAGGAGACCCCCTTGGTTATACAGAATACAGGTATGACGATATGAGGGAAAAAAAAAAGAAGTGGTGAGTCACATTAGACTGGGTAGAGAGAAGTGATGGGAGGGGAGAGGAGGGGAAGGGGGGAATGGAAGGACAACAGAATAAAATAGACATTATTATTGCTGTGGGTATATACATGACTGCATGACCAATGTGATTCTGCAACCTGTACACTCAGAAAAATGAGAAATTATATCCCATCTGATTCGAATGTATGATATGTCAAGGTTATTGAAATGTCATGTGTAACTAATTAAAACAAATTTAAAAAATGGAAAAACATTTTAAAAAATAAAATAGATGTTATACTATATTGTTTAGTGAATAATTAAAAAATAAAGTCTTGTAATTATTAAAATCAATCAATCAATCAATCTATCCCCTGTCATCCTTCAAAAATGACAAATTGAAATCTTTGATTATATTAAATACTATTTTATTTTCCTCTTACACACAGTATTCATGTTGAAATAACTGATGACCATTTAATATTCTTTTCCTCATAATTCACTTTTTCTTTTTGTCAAGATACCTAATGAAAATTTTTGGTTTATTTGTTTTACTTTAACCTCAAGAAATTTTAGCATGTTGTGACTTAGTGTTTGTCATTTGGAGTTGATATTTTCAAATATGCCAGGTTTTTTTTTTCTTTTTTGTTTTTTTTACTTTCAGGAAAGTCTTCTTTGCTTATAGTTTGATAATCCTTGTGTTTTCTTGATGTGATTTTCTTTTCAAGGATTTTTAACTGGATATTGGAATTTCTTTGCCTGTGTTAGTATCTGTCACTTCCCTAGAATTTATCTCACTTGTCATTTCTTTTTTATTTTTAAATTTTCATCTTTCCAGTTTCTATTTATCTCAGAGCATAATCATATGTGTAATCTTATGTTTTTTTATTTAGTTTTTCCATTTTATTATTTTTTCCTAAAATCAATTTTCTTCCATTTCAAAGTCTTTCCTGAATTCTGCCATTACCTTTAGTCTTGTGTTTAAACCAATTCTGATTAGTGTCTTTTCTTCTATGTTGTATAATTTTCTTAGTGTCTTTTGACCTCTTGTAAAATAGCAAATAACCATTTTGATCTATTTTGTAAATGTGTCTTTCAAGTATTCTTTCATTGTATTCAGGGCATTATTCATCATTTTTTTTTTCTTATAATACTTTGCATGAGATTTGGCTTGCAAAGTATACTGTTGCTCACTCTTTTGTGAAATTACATTCTTGAAATTTAAAAAGGAGCGTGATTTAAGATAGCTTTTCTAAATTCACAGAGATTTCTTTTCTGTAGTTTTGGGGTAATGTTAAAAAATATGAGTTTGCTTTTTGATACTTCCTCTCCCCTCTCCCCTCCCCCCACCCAACTTTTTAATCTGTAAGTTTGTTTTTCATTGTTTCTGTTGTCCTGATCTTGGATCATTTTGGATCTACACCCAGCAATTTCTCCTCCATCTCAGGCAGTGTCCTGAAGTAGCTGTAAAACTCTGAGACTTCACAGAGCCCTGGACTGTTGCAGACCCCAAAGCTCTCACTCTGATCCCATACTTTGGAGTAGCAAAACCTGTCCAAGTTGTATTAGTTGTCCTAAAACTGGCCCCCAGTGAACACTTGTTGGCTATGTGGGATTCTCTTCTCTGTTTAACTAAATGCACCATTGCTTTTCTCTGCTGCCTCCTACACAGATGCTAATCCTAAGTAAGTCTTGGGGGCTTGGGTGGTTTCTCTCTACCCAGTTGCATTTAGAGGTTTAGGTGTTTACCCTGTTATTTTTTATTATAAATGTCACCTATTAAAGTTCAGTTTTGCTATCTGTTTTCTGTATATGGTGAAGAGGCTATTCAGGGAAATTCGAGACTTTGGGGCTGCCCCATCTTCCCAGAATGTCTCTGATCCTTGCATGAGTGTTTTGGATTTGCACAAAGAACCTGGGCTGTGACAACAAAGGTCCAGGGAATGTAAATCTGAGTTACTGATGGTGTTTATATGATACATACATAGATGAAGAGGAGCAATCAAATAAGTGTTGACCATGCTCTTTTTGTAAGTTACAAAATTCAGGAATAGTCTCATCAGTTTAAAACACAAAATTTCAGCCCTTAAAATACAGAAAAATTTAGAGCTAATATTTAAGAAACACTAGTGTTCTAACACACACAAACACACACAAACACACACACACAGTCTTTGACTGATAGTCTAACTGCTGGGGTTCATCTCTCAGAAGACATTTCACAGAATTATAGAGACCAACTTTGTTCTAATATATGTTAACTTTTTAAACATTCTGATTAGTAACAATTTGAATCACTCCAACGAAGTGGCTTCATTTCACCTAAATCAGAATGAGTTTTATTTATATGTTTGGTTATTTTTTTATTATTACTCGAAGATAGACTTTATGAATATTTTGTCATAAGCATTCAATTACTTTTTCTAGGCATATTCTACACAGAGATCGGAAGTCTAAATGAAAATAGCATTTTTTTCACTTTTTAAAAAATTTATTTATTTGTTCTAATCAGTTATACATGGCAGCAGAATGTTCTTCAATTCACTGTACACAAATGGATCACAATTTTTGACTTCTCTGGTTGTACCCAAAGTAGGGTCACACCATTCATGCAATCATACATGTACTTAGGGTAATAATGTCCATCTCACTCCATCATCTTTCCTGTGCTCATGCCCCTTCCCCCCCTCTCTTTTGACCCATCCAAAGTTCCTCCACTCATCCATGCCCCTCCCATTATGGATTAGCATCCACTTATCAGAGAAAACATTTGGCTTTTGTTTTGGGGGATTGACTTACCTTGCTTAGCATGATATTCTCTAACTCCATCCATTTACCTGCAAATGCCGTAATTTTACTCTTTTATTGTTGAGTAATATTCCACTGTGTATATATACCACAGTTTCTTTATCCATTCATCTGTTGAGGGACATCTAGATTGGTTCCAGTTTGGTCATTGTGAATTGTGCTGCTATAAACATTGCTGTGACTATGTCCCTGTAGTGTTCTGTTTTTAAGTCCTTTGGGTATAGACCAAGGAGTGGGATAGCTGGGTCAAATGGTGGTTCCATTCCATGTTTTCTAAGGAATCTCCATACTGCTTTCCAGATTGGCTGTATCAATTTGCAATCCCACCAGCAATGTACGAGTATGCCTTTTCCCTCACATCCTTGACAACATTTATTGTTGTTTGTATTCTTGATAACTGCCATCCAACTGAGTCATATCCCAAGTCCCTGCTTATTTTAAAATGTTTACTCTTATATAATTAAAAATAGAGCTAGTAGAATACCAAAAATCAAAGAGTTGTTTTGAAAACTGATACAACAAAATTTGGTAACCACAAATCCTAAATTTAAAAAAGTGTGAAAACTAACCACAGACACCCTACAAAACCCTCCTCGCTTCTATCAACATGTATGCAAAAGGAAGTGGAGGGAAGGCAAAAAGCCTTTAGAAAGCCTTGAAACAGAACTCAATACCACTTGCAGGTGCTTGCTGGAAAACAGAAAGTGCGGTGGACAACTCTTAGCAAGATGGGATTTCTGCCCAACCTGCATTATGGAGATTCTGCAGCAACAACAGCCAGGTTGTTCAATTGTCAACCACAAGAAATAAATGAGATGGAAAGGAAATCTATAAGTAGAAGACATTTTAAGAGATCTATCCATCAGTGGCACAGATGGGACCTTTTGTGGATACCGATTTGAATAAACCAACTAAAATAAATTAAAATGACTGCCAGTGAAATATGAATGATAAATAGATATTTAATTATGTTAAAGAATCAATATTAGTTGATTTAGTAATAATATTGTTGTTTGCTTTTTGGAATAGTCCCCACTTTCTGGAGATGCATCTGGAATATTTTCCGGTGAAATGATATGCATTTAGGATTTACTTTAGAATAAATTGGCAGGGAATGGGCAGGAATACAGATGAGGAATATTATGCATGTGATTAGAGTTGAAGTTTGGGTATGCTGGGTTGTTATACCAGTCTCTTTACTTCTGTATACATTAAATTTTCCTATAACAAGAAATATTTTAAAAGATTTATTTCAACAGTTATTTAAAGAAGTTTAATAGAAGAGCATTATACCAATTGAGGTACATGTGTGTCTTCAAAGAAGCAGGAAGACACAGCTCAGGAACAGAAAGCCACGCAAACCATTTAGTGTTCCTGTTGCTAAATAATTTCTTGGTCTCTTAGAAACTAATTCTAAACAAAAACAAAAAGCTGGATAAACAATATATTTAGGGAGGCAGTTAACTCAGTTAATTAAATAAGTTGAAGGAAGCTCTGTTAGACCTATAGAGAGATTTAAAAAAATAGAAAAGCACACTCCTGTCACTCTCATTAAATGGTATTTTTTTAAAGAAAAAATGATGTGCAATATACAAATTAAACAATTTAAACCAACACTATGTGCAATAAGGAAACATTCAAATGAGCTATCAAAAAGCAATAGAAAATAAAAAGCAAAGTTATTATGGGTAAAAAGTTTGAAATGGAATGGAAAAGGACAGTGAGCTCCTTCATGAAGGAGCAGCAGGGAGCATAGACTGGGAGTGGGGCAGGGGGTTCTCATATGAGTTCTTTATTTTACACTTTGCAAGCCTGGATCCTAATTTTTCTGAGCCTCAGTTTCCTGTTCTGCTGCATGCACTGGGTTGTCTCCAGGATTGGTTGCAGAATCTACATAACAAGTGCGCTTGTCAACTGTCGAGCCAGCACTTTCCATCAACCAAAGGGACTGCAGTTCCTGGCACATAATGGGTGATTAATAAATCTGACTCTAGTATGAGCTCTGGGCCATTATAGTTTAAAGGCAAACATGAGACAACTCCTGGCATCAAGATTTGCTCCTGCATTGCACTTCAAATGCTTCTTACAAACTAAAGGCTCAGCAATTTTTACTCGGCATTACAAGGCCAAGAAGAAATCAGGTTGCAATTGGCCTTGGGACTTTCTGATTTTATTTTGACTCTTGTTTGAAATATTATTTTTTAAAAAACTTATTCTAGTGGTTTTAATGTAAAAACAGAGTAATTATTAAGAACACAAGTATTGGAATTAAAGTCTAAGTTCCATAGCTTCCAAACTCTGTGACCTTGGGCAAATAGTCTCACCTCTTTACAACTTCATTTCTCTTACTCTCTCATTGGACTCTTGTAAAGATTAACTTACCTGGATATGGTGGCATATACCTATAGTCACATCACAGATATCCAAGAGGCTGAGGCAGGATGGACCACTTGAGCCCAGGAGTTCTGGACAGCCTGCAGCCTAGCCAACATAGTAAGACCCCATCCATAGATAGATAGATAGATAGATAGACAGATAGGTAGATAGACAGATAGATAAAATTCTATCTATAAAGTGTTCAGCCAGTCTTAAAACACAATAAATGATTGCAATAATAATAATTTAAAAATTATTACTAGTACTATTATTGTTATTATTAACAATCATGCTAGGCATTTTCTTTGTGGTCATCTATTCCCAAATTCACTGTGGTCTTAACTAGACTATGTGAAGCTACAAGTTGAACACAGGATGCACACAGTATATAAAGGGAAGGAATATCATTAGTACTACTTTGAGGACAGTCCCTTAGAAAGCCACATCCTTTCCCCCACATGCTTTCTCCCGCCAGGTGTGGTCTTAGGGGATCACCTTAAAAAATAAAATGGACAGAATGGATCTGGAAACACAGTTCCAAATTCAACATGCATTAAAAAAATGATGACTATAATGGTAAATATCACAAATCATGGTTTAGCAACATTCACAGCATGTACATTATTTCTTTGACATTGGTAACATGGACCCCCCTAGCCAATAGTCTTGGTATTTCATTTAGCCACAGTATAAAAATTACCTATTTAAGTTTTACATTGATAAGAGTCTATATAGAAAAAAAAACAAATAGAAACATTTCCTTCTCCTTTCTCAGGTTCAGGACAGAGAAACAAATTACAAAATTATTTTTCACACATTTAAAATTGAGGAACACAGCTGTTTTCAATATTGAAGATCACTTCCTTCTTGAAGTTCTGTGGATTCCTCTAAAAAATACTTTCTTATATCCAAGAATCTTCTGTCATACCTTCTTATATCCAAGAATCCAATAAGCTCAAAAATTCTGAGCCACACTATACTGAAGCTTCCCCACAGGAACCCACATTGTGCCTACATGTCATGGAAAAAAATCAGAACTGGTTTTTGAGTGAGACATATAAAAAACATAGTTTCACCACAAAGCACACAGATTACCGAACCACAGGGTCAGAATTGGAGTTATGGTGTGAGATAGGTATTGGGTTCTCCTTACCCTCTATGGAACACAGAGATGAGGAGGCTGCGGGGAATCAAAGCAGGTCACTTCATTTCTGATGTCCACAAGGTTCTTATGACCCTGATAGTTGTCCCCTGCACCGTCTTTCCAACCTGTAGCCTGGCATCTCACATGTCCTCCTTCAGGAACCTCAGGAGCAAGACAACTATAAAAGATACAAACCCATGGCGATTGAACAGGCTTGGCTTGTTTGTTTATTACCCAACTGAATGGGGCAGAAGAGTTCCACTTCTACTCTTTTCTATCCTGGTTATTATTTTTTGTTATTGTTGTAGTCATTTGCAAGCAAACCAACAGTGCTCAACACAAACTACCTCCTAACAAATGTTCTTCCTCTGAAATCAGCATTTGGAGCAGGAACCCAACAGTGTTCACTTTAGTGCCCTACATGAGTTCAGCTGTCTAGCCTTGCCACTTGCTCTGATCAGAATTAGTGCTGCATGACACCCATTTCATCTAGATTTAAAACACCCATTTCCATAGCACTGGATATTTAGGAAGAAAGTCCTACTACACAGGAAAGAAATAACAAGTGTCTTGCCTTTAGCACTGTATCTGACAAGCTCTGATTTAACATGCTGGGCTCTGGAGATAATTAAACTGCATTGCTTCATGCACAAGTTCCCCCAACCACAATGAGTTACTGTCAGCCACAGAGAGGTAAGGTCCGGATGGGTTGATGCATGTGCACCCTATGTTTTCCATCTTCACCCCCCAAACAGACAAGACAATTCATATCTCTTGTCCTACTCAGAGCTGTGATGTGAAAGCAGATTCCACAATCCTTTCTCTCACATGCCTTACAGACATAACATAACTTGCAAACTATTTGCTCCTCTGGTCAGGCAAGACTGTGGGTGAGGAAGGCTGTCTTCTTACACGGAAGTGAGTGCTTCATCATGACTCCAGGCGACCGCACTGGAGTTAGTGGGATGAGGGATGACTTTATACTGCAAGCCAGATTCTGACGGATCGCAAATTTCTCTCCAAGAGAGCAGTGTCTGTTTCTTTACCCTTGCAGCTTGAGAAGAAACCAAAACCCCAACAGTCTATTATGGACTAACTTGCTCATAGGATATAGACAACCACTTACCCCAAATATCTTGGCCATCCATAGCCATTTTCATTAAGACAGCCATTACGTTCTCGTTTTTTCCTTAATGGAATGAATCTGTTTTCGATTTAATAAAATGATTCCTGAAATTTATTTCTCAAGTTTACTATTCCAAAGGTGTCGGAAAAGTTAATGGAAAATAGAGTTGTGATATTGGCATTTTAAAACAACATATAGAGAAGATAACATTCCCAAGCTGTTGCTCTTTTATATACCAGTATAGAGGCAAGTATCAACCCTCTTAGTCAATCAATACTCATCTCCTTTCCCAAATAAACCACACTCTGCTTCTGCTCTAGTCAACAGCACACTGACAGCTCATAGGCCCTAAGGACACGAAGAAATGACTCCAAATTGCCTATGGACTTCAGCTCCCACAAGCTGAAAACCAAGCATGCCAAAATTCAGTCACATGTACTTCCAAACCTGATCATGACAGTCCTTCTTCTCATTATAATATGTGACTTAACTGGATATTAAGTACATTTAAGAAAATTGAGGAAAAAGAGGAAAGAGTGTTTCTCTCTATGAAAGTGGCACTGAATGGTTTTTCAAAGGATCAATAAACATGACTCTCTAAAGCAATGCTATCCCATAGAAATAAAATGCAAACCACATAGGAAAGTTTACATGTTCTAGCAGTCACATACAAAAAGTAAAAGAAAAGAGATGAAATTAACTTTAATAATCTATTATATTTAACCCAATACTATGCAACCAAATTACTAGTTCAACATATAATCATACATAAGGAGGTATTTTATGTTCTTTTTTTTGTATTGCTTATGAAATTCATTGCATATTTAACACTTCTGGCACAACTTACTAGAGACTGGCCACATTTCAAGTGCTCAGTAACCCCATTTGGCAATTAGCTTTCTATTGGACAATGTAACTCTAAAGAACTGCAGTTTAATTAACAGAGATGATTATCAAGGACTGGGGAAACTTTTTAATAGTTGTTGCACTCAGATTGCTTTACAGATATTTATACATTCCCCTTCCACATCAAAGTGATTTACATTGGAAATTTCAAGTTATTTTCATTATGAGTGTGATTAGTGCAAGAAAGAAAACGAGGAACTTGAATCAGTGAAATCAAACTCAAATGGAAGTCCTTGGCTCTACATTTAAAAATTGGCAAATTGATGTAGGGTTTTACGTTAAGTGGTTTATGTTATATAAATAGCTAAAAAAAGATTGTTGGAGTTAATCTACCTTTATTGATTAACCAAAAAAAATATTATAGCAATGGTATTGGACAAAAGAACTTCTATTATCCTTGGAGTACCTTCAGACTAACTCATTTCAACTAATTCAACAACTGTTTACTGAGTATCTCCTATTTCTGAAATCCATATGTGTTACCGACTTCAAGGATTACACAATTAGAAATTGAAAGACAAATAATAAAAACAATCACAACAGAACAAGTAACAAAAAAATGTCTAAAAGATAAAGAGATTGTGTTTGAATGGAGAATCAGAAATATCTCTCTCTCTCTCTCTCTCTCTCTCTCTCTCCCTCCCTCCCTCCCTCCCTCCCTCCCTCACACACACACACACTGTTTTAGTCAGCATTTTTGCTGTTGTGACTTAAAGACCTGATCAGAACAATTGTAGAGAAGTTTATTTAGGGGCTCACAGTTTCAGAGGTCTCAGTTCATATAAGGCTTGTTCCATTCCTCAAGGCTCAAGGTGAAATAGAACATCACAGTAGACGAGTGTGGCAGAGGAAATCAGCTTACACAATGATCAGGAAGCAGAGAAAGATTCCACTCTTCAGTTACAAATATGTACCCCAAAGGCTCCTCCCTAATAACCCACCTCCTCCAGGGGCACCTTACTTGCCTCCAATTATCACTCAGTTAATCCCACCAGGGGATTGATTCACTGATTGAATTAAGTCTCTCACAACCCAATCAATCTCCTCGAATTCTTCTTGCATTGTCTCACACATGAGCTTTTGGGGATACCTCACATCCAAACTCTCTCTCTCTCTCTCTCTTTCACACACACACACACAGCTTTAAAGGATAAGAGATGCAAGAGAAGAGTATATTTTTAGGCAAAGATTACATGATTTTTCTGATTGGTAGTCTTCCTCTTGGTATTATGAGAACCTACTGTTACACAACAAAATGATTTTTAAGCTCACATGAAAAAGATTTAGGGATTTTAATTGATTCCATGTTCAACGTGAGCTAGAGAAGCATAAAGTTTTTGCATAAGAAAAAAAATTGGCCATGGTTGTTTAATACATTCCTGAGTGCTCAGGTATTCTGAGGAAAGAGGTCAAGGATTTGGGCTGGACCTGTTAGGAAAGAATTCTCACAGAAAGTGAAAGCTGATGGGATGATTGTTCTAGCAATCATGTATAGATTATATCAGAACAAGGAGAGACTGAGAGTACAAAGATGGGCTGTGATAGTCTAAGTGGAGATGGTACCCTGAATTTGGAGTGCTAGTTCTGTAAGTCTGGGCACATCACTTAACCACTCTGAGCCTTGATGTTTCATATCTCAGGAATGTCCGTTTACCTTAAAAAATAAAGTAGATGAAAGTCCTCAACCAAGTTTGAACACTACTCAGATTTTGGGTACTCAATGTTGCAATTATTATGATTGCCAGTAGAAAAGTGTTGTATTTATCCCTATATGAGGTAACATTCTGGAATAGAGTAGAGGCTGAACAGTATTGACAAAAGGAAATAGCAACAAGACACACTGAAGAGAAAAAGCCAAATTTGGTCACAGTTGAAGGATGTGGACACTGAGCTAAAGGATTCTTTTTAAATTTACTTTATTTTTTTTCCTAGCAGTAATTGAACACAGGGTTGCTCAACCACTGAATTACGTCACCAGCCCTTTTTTGTATTTTATTTAGAGACAGGGTCTTACTGAGTTGCTCAGGGCCTCACTAAGTTGTGAGGCTGGCTTTGAACTCGCAAGACTCCTGCCTCAGCCTCCAGAGCTGCTGGGATTACAGGTGGGCACCACCACATCCAGCTAAATTGTTTTTCTCATTAATGACAACCAAAGAAAACAAACTTCAGAATATGAATTTGCAAGCCATAAAAATAGCAGTCTTTGCCACCGAAGTCACCTCTTGGCTTCCCTTTCCTGCTCAAGTCTACAACCCAAGACCCCCAACTGCCATTAGAGCTTAGATTTTTTTTCCTCCTTTCTCTTTCTCTGCTCTGCAACTGATCAAAGAAACATGGAAAAGCACATGATTTTGTGGACTAAAAGTTAGTGTCATTTATCAACTTCTATTTTCAAGGGCAAGAATGACAAATGGAATGCTGAGCCACTGTTACTGGTACAGATAAAATATGCTCTAAAAATTGATAGGACACACGCCCACTTATTCTCCTCATTGCCAGCCACCAATATATCAACTGTCACCAAGCAATAACAGCCCACAACTGCCAGTGGCCAGATATTGATTTCTCTTGTAGTCAGCGGCAGTTGAAATGTGTGTGTGTGTGTGTGTGTGTGTGTGTGTGTGTGTATGTGTATGTGTACGCACACACAGGGAGTACACTTTAAGCCTTACAGTCAAATGAATTAAATGTTTCTCTCAGAAAAAAGTATGTTCATTTCTAAGACAAGATTTTTGTATACATTTTATTAGAACTAATTATTAAATAAGACTCTTAATTTACCCTAGCAGATTTAACCACCTCACTCATACAAAAAGGATGAGATTGGTGCTAGCCGTGTAGTTTTTCTCAATTCTGTACAATTTGCTTTGTGAGTTCTCTAAGCTCCCAAAAGAGAGTAGGTGAGCCATTCTCAGGACAGTAAAATACCAGGAAGCAGGCATTATCTCCAGTGTAAATCCAATTGTATATACCTTTCAAGGTTGTCCATCGTTTTGAATTATGTTGTTCAACTTTCCTCTATTAGAGTGGATAATGGAGCATGAACTATATTTGGCAAGATCTATGATCTAGGAGCAGGCCATACCCTCAGTAAAAGTATGAGATAAGGAAAATTATCCTTGGGTCTCTCTTCTGAACACTTTTTTTTTTTTATCTGGTGAGCTAACCCTTTCTTTCTGTGACTTCTTTGGGGTCCTCTCTGTCCAACAGTAATCTATAATCAAGATCTTTCTCGTCTTATCCTGGCTGATTATATTTCTTCTATTTTATTCCTTAAAAGACATGGCTTATGTTTGTGAATATTATACCAGAGTTTCCTTGTTGGGCATGTAAGACCTTGTGGTAGTCAAAGACGTTTTTAATACTCTTCAAATTATATTCTGTGACATCACATTCAAGTGCTCTGCAAGTAAAGGAAAATACATCAAAACACTGGGTGAACAACAGCAGCTCTGCAAATGAAAAAAAAAATTATTATCAGCACTATTTCTTGCTGCATAAAGACTCAGTGGCCTTCCGAAGCTGGTTCATACAGGCTGCAGGAGCTGATTGTGCATATCTTTTCCCTCATCTCCACATCAGGTGACATCATGTTGGTAATTTAAAATCAGCCATGGTGACAATATTTACACCATGGCAATTGGTGAATACTACATATTAGAACTTTTTCCTGCACTGACCAGAGAACTAGTTTACCAGCGCCCCACTGTATAAGATCATCCTTATGCAGGAATACATGGCACCTTAAACATTTTTATTTTATGGTCTATTGAGTTACCCTCTTCTCCTGGTTAGTTCTTCTCTCTTACCAACACAATATACAATAATTTGGCCACAAACATTCATATCTGAACTCACCATAACAACTAGCTCAACCATACCCTCTTGTTTACTGGTATATTACACCTACATTGCCTGACATAGAGAGTATGAAAAATATTAGTTGACTACATAAACATACACATAGACATGTTTACATCTATACATGTGTCTATACACACAAACATATACATCTGAGTCTGAGTTAACATGAAATATTTTTGAAAAACGCTTCAATTAAAAAAATGGAATTTAATTTTCTATATTAAAATGTTTGCTTGGTGTATTGCCAAAAGCCTAAAATTCCTGAAGAAGTGAATATTAACCACTGACAGGATCAGAAGTTATTTAAATATGGTAGAAAAGCGTATTATAGTACTTTTAAGTTCTGTCATCCTCTTAGGAAAATACTAATTTTTAAAATGAAAGATGTCCAAAACAATCTTTGTAAGTCCTCAAGATGTGCTAAGAAGTTTAATGGGCGAAACTGCCTCAACTTCTCCCTGCCTCCAACAAAGAATCACTGCCTCTCCCCTTCCCTTGCTCAGACCACTTCCCCATCTTCCAAGCACTCTTCTGTCAGTCTCCCCAGAAGGTACCCTGGGAAAGTGGCTTTCCAAATGACAATCTCCAAGCCACTTCTCAGTTCTCTAATCCATCTATGGCATCTGGCAGAGCCATCTTCCCCCAAGTCTCCTGGCCACATTGGATTTCTACCTGCCTGTCAGAGAGTTTCAGCAGCACCCCTCTCTGGAATTCCTCCAGGCCACTGTCTGCTCCTAAACTCTTGGCTCTCACTTCCCTGCCCTTTGACTCTAAACCACTTGGTGAGCTCCATACTTTGGCTGCCATCATCCCTCCCTTGCTCCTGGGATGGTCAGACCCCTGGCATATAGAAGGCTCTTTGTTACATACATATCACATAGTGAACACAAGTTTCATAGTAACTTATACACCCAGTGTATACACATACACACATACACACATACACACACATACACACACATACACACACACATGCTTGTGCATACGTGCACATGCTAATGGTGTACCCATTATCTCACTCCTTAGCACTCATTTGTATGTATAGGGACTTTGTTGCAATGCCCCTCTTTGCCTCCAGGGGGCAAAGGGTGCCTCAGTTCCCAAAGTGCCTTTATCAGAGTCTCTTCTCCCTTTAATTTAGGTGAGACTCGACTCCTCTGTTTTTACCATCATGGTTATTATAGGTCCCTTCCCCTCTGCCCTTCCCTGAAAAGTTGGGGTGACACAGGTATTATCTTTGGTCTTCTCTACTCTCTCTCCCAAATTTATGTCATAGAATCCCACAGCTTCAACTATCATATAAAAGCAAATTTATGCAGATACCAAAAACTCAGGAGGCCCCACATCTACCTTTTTTTATCTTCTCCCTCAAACACGTTTTAATTTCTGTTAATGGCACCAGTAGGCCCTAATCACTACTGTAAGAATTCCCAAGGCATCTGTTAGGGCTCCCACTCGTTCTCCCCAACTTGCACTCATTCACCACACCCTGAGGATTCTGTCTCTGCAAGACTTCTCAACTTACTTGTCTGCATTACCATCATTGACAGCCACAGGTCAGGCATTGAGTCGTTCTCATGAGAACCCACACAATCACATGCTAACTGAGCACCCCATGTTGAGCCTTTCTCCCTCAACTCACTTTCCATGCTTGTCTTTCTAAACCCCAATATGATGACATCCCTCTGGTATTTCTCACTTTCTGTAGCAGTTTATGCAAGGTTACTAGCAGACTGCCTCTATCAGAATCAGCTAAGAATCTGGCTTATAATATAGATTTTAAGGCCCCTTCTAACCAACTGAATGAAATCAGTTGTCCCAGAAGTCTATCATTCATCCAAGTTCCTGGAGGGTCTTCAGACCACTAACACTCGAGAGCTACTGGCCTGTGGATTTCTCTGGAAGACATTTAAGGTCTCTCACTGTCTGGCTCCTGCTTACTTTTCTTTTCTTTTTTTTTTTTTTTACATTTTTTTAAATTTTTTTTTATTGGTTGTTCACAACATTACAAAGCTCTTGACATATCA
Source organism: Spermophilus citellus (assembly GCF_964194105.1). Classification (NCBI taxonomy): domain Eukaryota; kingdom Metazoa; phylum Chordata; class Mammalia; order Rodentia; family Sciuridae; genus Spermophilus; species Spermophilus citellus. Next base: position 115,326,838 of record NC_138187.1, on the reverse strand, counting down.
TATTTCATACATTAGATTGAAGTGGGTTATGAACTCCCAATTTTACCCCAAATGCAGATTGCAGAATCACATCGGTTACACATCCACATTTTTACATAATGCCATATTAGTGACTGTTGTATTCTGCTACCTTTCCTATCCCCTACTATCCCCCCTCCCCTTCCCTCACATCTTCTCTCTCTACCCCATCTACTGTAATTCATTTCTCTCCTTGTTAATTTTCCCATTCCTCTCACAACCTCTTATATGTAATTTTGTATTCCTGCTTACTTTTCTGATCCACCTTTTATCATTGCCTCCACCCCTCCTTGGCCCCAGATTCACCTATTCTGTGAGAGGTTCTGTAATGCCTCAGGTTATATTCAATTCCTAGCTCCCCAGAACCTCTTACATACCTTTATGACAGTATGTCTCAGTGCATCACAGTAATTGTTTTAGTACCTATATTCTTTATGGCACAGTATTTCTTAAAGGCAAAAATCCAAGTTTTACTTGTTTTTTTCACACACGCCCCCAAGTCTGACACATAGTTAGTGTAGAAGAAAGCATATTTTGAATGAATGACTAGAAACATAAATGGTATCTTCCACCTCTGCAATGCAAACATCAGACCCCATGGATGATAGCATTCAGAAAAATGCTTAAATCTCGATTTAATGATGCCTAAAGGTTTCTGATTGATCTGAAAGTGCTATGCATTCTGTTAGACAAAGAGGACATAAATTTCTTTCCTGAAATCCAGGGACTATCACAAAGAGACAGTTTCATCCAAATCTCAGCTGCCAACTAAGGGTATAGACACAGATTCAGTTAGTTTGTGTCAATAGAGCCATTCCTAGAATAGTCAACATGAAAGACCTAAGTCTGAAACTCATGAATAACTAAAGATATAATTTTAAAAAAGCTGAATGTCAGGAATATGGCAAAACAAAAAAATAAGGTTATAGCTGGACTTGTCACTAGTCATATATGCCCAACAGTTGATGGTATTATTTGCGTAACCCCGGAGTTAGATTAGTCCTGTGCACCTGGGATAGGAGTGCAGTATCTAGGGAGAAGGAAGTCACATGATCCCTTCTTACCAAGACTTCATAATCTAGTTTAGACTACCTAAATGTTGTACATGGCAAAAATTCAAGTATAAGAACATAGTTGTATGATAGGAACCACAAATTGACCCAATAAAAATATGAAGCCCACAGCTGCTGAGAGAATACAGGGGAAAGGAAAGAATTGCAGATTTGTTTATAATCACAGCAGGTTGGCATTGGAAGGGACGAGGTAAACCGTGTAATACAGTGTTTTCATTTTACAAATGAAAGCAAAGTACAGAGTTAGGTGACTTTTCCAGAGCCATTCAAACAGTTTATTTGACCAGGAAATTTTCCAGATAAAAAAATGAGATAAAGCCTAGAAAAGAGAAGTGAGTTTGTTCTGGGATCTTTGGAAGAGGAAGAAATATAGGTACATAGGAGAAAAACAAAGAGGTGTTTGAGGAAGGAGAAGAGCTAAATGAACCGGCTTGAGAGATGAAAGCAAAAATTGCTAGGAAGGAGGGAAAACATGGGGCAGGATGGGAGGTAGGGACCAGCTTTCATGAATTGAAAGTCTTGGACAGGGTAAAACATGGTTTGGTATGAACACAATGGAATTATGTGCTATGTAATGAATTCCTGTGCCACTAGAATCAACCCCACTCAATCATAAATTCTTGGAGCTAGAAGGACCATGGAGGATAACCAATATATTCATCTTCCAGTGGAATAATCCAAGGCTAAGCAGGAGGCAGTGTAAGTGTGTGGTCTTCGATGACATGCTGATTCTGGTTTCAGAATCCATCAGTCATGTGTCTTTGAGCCACTTATTGAAATTCTCTGAATTTCCATTTCCTTTCCTGGAGGATGGAGGAATATCCACAGAGTTGCTGTAAGGTTTAGATTATCGCACATTGTTCACTTGGCCCAGTACTGAGCTCATGAATGGAAGTTCAGTGAATGCTTCTTTCTTCTCCTTTGCTCCAAGGGAAGAGTTGATTTGCCCAAGGTCACCAGCTGATGGGTAGCAGAGCCAGAACAGAAGCCCATATGTTTAGACCTGAAACCCCAAACTCCAGCCCTGACACAGCCTGCCTCTCTTGAGAACTCACCAGCTGGGCTTCCAACCAAAGTACTTAGGACCCTTTTCAAAAGGGTAGGTCTGAAATTGCTGTGAGAAACTATGGGAATTCACAATCAGAACTTCATTTGCTTTCCTTCCTAACATTTGTCTCTAGTGAGCTTACAGCCTTGATGAGGGAAGGAAAAAAAAACTCATTCCAAATAAACCAAAAATAAAGACAACAGATCAAAGACAAGCCCTCCATGAAAGCATGTCAGCTGAGGACAGAGAATAAAAGCTTATTTTTTAATTTTTTTTTTTTGCTAAATGAAAAAGCTATTTTAGCTCCATGATTTTCTAGGGATTATAATAATAATGGTCTGGATTACCAAGACAATTCACATCTGAATATTCTCAGTATTTTTCACAACTTGAAGACTGGAAACTAAATTGCTGAAAGTCAGTCAGTGCTGGTCAGGCAGAGGAAGGGGGAGGATACAGGGACTCCTGAGCATTGGAAAGTTCTTCATATGACAGAAGCAGCTGGCTTTCACTGGATACCCTTTAGGAGATGAGCTACTGAAATGTGGGCATTTGTGTCCTGGACAGTATGTAAACATTGAGACTTTAAAAGAAATGATTGGGGTGGCGCCATGTTTGTTGTTGGCATTGTTCTGTTTGTTTTTAGTAAGTTACTACAAATCTATTTAAATTTATTCAGGATTTCCCGGGTTCCAGAGAGTCTGCTGACACTAGCATTACAGAGGTGACAAGACAGAGTCTTTATTTTCCAACATTGTTTAAATTCGAAGCCAAATCACCTCACTTCTCTGCTCTAAACCTTGCAGGTTCTGGTCTCCCATCTCAGACGAATGCCGAAGTCCTTGTAGTGGGCACCAGCTTCTACCCAGTTTCTTCTGTTTGTTCCCACTGCTCTCATCCCCTTCTGTTTTCTCTTGCTCAAATCATTTGAGCACAGCAGTCTCTTTGATAACACTGAATGTGCTGGGCTGGCATCTTCTCACCTCTGTTCATGAGAACATTTTCCTTTAAGGAAAAGAGATGGGATGTATGAGGAAATGCGAGAAACCATTGTGATTTCAAAAGAAAACTTAGAAATTGACCTGCCAATCAAAAGCTATCCTTTGAGTGCTCATGAGGTGAATGATGAGTTGATGTTGTCTGATGAACTGGCTTTACTACCCAAAATGAACCACCAGTTACTGAGGGGTTTTCTACCCTAGCGGGATGATTCGACCATAACCATGGCAAAGAAAGATGCCACTGAAGGGTGTTTATAACACTATCCACTTTCTTCCCATGTGAAAACTACAAGTCTCAGCCTATCATAAATGTACAGAAGCTGGTCCACTGTGTAAGGGGACCCAGCCCTACCCTGAGGAAACACACTGGCTTTTTGGAAACCTGGAATCCTTATAACTGAAGCTAATTATTCCACTATACCTATAAATGACCCTAATTTCAGGACTATTGGTATTTCTCTTAGGTCAGCAAAGCATAGAAACTAACTTGAGTTCAAACTAGGATACATGTAAGATCACTAGGTAATTTTATTATCTAGATTCTAGGTCAGTGGATGCCTGGAGACTTGTCCAGCATTTATCCCATATTATATTGAGTCATGCTTTACTCATTTTGGTTAGTTCCATGCCATGAAAATAAGAGAGGAGCTCTAGGCCTCTGGACAAACAGACCTAGTCTCCTAGGAATGGAGGACAGCCTCGTTTGACAGCAGAAGCACTATAACCCAGGACAGCCACCTGGTAGTTAGCATGACTTCAGTCACCAAAGGATTCTACCATGTCAAACATTAGAAAATCCCAGTGTACTGTGCCAAGTTGTTGCTGGCACAAAGAGTAGGGGTTCATTGGGGGAAATAAGGTGTTTGTCCTGGAGCAACCTCTTCCAGGGACCTGCCTAAGCAACACACCCAAAGGCCTGCATATCCATAGCAATGTTGAGTTATTAATTACCCAGCCCTTCTCCCCAGGGTACCTATTCCACCCTCCTGTATAGGGCATGCATTCTGTGCACAAACTCTCTGAACTTCTGTTTTTTGTCCTGTAGTATAGATAAATATTCATCATATAGAGTGGTTTATAAAGGTTAGATTATCATGCATTGTTAACAACTGATCCAGGACTAAGCTCAAGAATGGAGTTCAGGGTTTCATAGCACTATTCCTCTCCTACCTTCTGGTATCTGGAAATGTCCCACCTCAACCCCCTCTCTTTCAAGCTGAGCCTTTTTTTCTTCTCTCTGACTCAATATATATGCAGATAACCTACAGGTCAAACCCTTCTTTGTTTTATTCAGTCCATGAATTCTGGGCCTATTTATTACTCACACTACGCTATCTTGGTGACAGACTCATGTTTAAGGATCATGTAATCACCTGCATACCCAGTGGGCTCCTAATCCACCATTAGGGTACAATCTCTCTTGATACCCATTTCAATTCAAAGAATAGAGTAAATTATGTCTTTTAGTTAATGACACATTTTCATCCTTGATTTGGGCAAATCCTTTCTTTCCATTATCCATTCCCATTCTCCCCCCATAAGTAATCATGTTTTGAGTTTAATATTTATCTTTTTATTTGCAAGTGTCTTTGTAAAATATGTATTGTTATCTGGGTACACATATTTTAACTTACCTAAATAATATTAACTTACCTAAATAATATGTCATATATATATATATATATATATATATATTTTTTTTTTTCTTTTCAACTCAGCACTATGCTCTTAAGATGCACACATGTTGCCATGTGTGCTAATTGAGGTATGGCAGGCTGCATCCAGGGAATCATGTTTTTCTGCTCTCCCATCCCTCATCACCACACATACAAACAATGCTATGGAAAACATTGTAATACAGATTTATACATCCTTGTGAGCTATTTTTAGGGACATACCCCTGGGAGTTAGATCAGGCCCTATGAGATAAGTGATAATAGAGGTAGAGATATAAATGAAGGTGAAGGTAGAGGTGGAGATGGAAGTGGAGGTGGAGATACAGGTGGAGGTGGAGGTAGATGTGGAGATGAAGATGGAGGTGGAGATACAGGTGGAGGTGGAGATGGAAGTGGAAGTGGAAATGGAGGTGGTGGTGGAAATGGAAGTGGAGGTGGAGACACGGGTGGAGGTGGAAATGGAAATGGAGGTGGAGGTATAGCTGGAGATGAAGGTGGGTGGAGGTAGAGATGGAAGTGAAGATGGAGGTAAAGGTGAAGATGGGAATAGAAGTGTAGTTGGATATGAAAGTGGAAGTGGGGTAGAGATAAGGTGGAGGTAGAGGTAGAGGTTTAGAGATATGGGTATAGATCGATATAGATGGTAAAGATAGATATATTTAACTCATATACTCATATTGACTCAGAAGTTTTGTGCCAGACTGAACCAACCCCTTCTTCTTGCATACCTCTACTTCACCCTGCAAAAATTTCTAGCATTCACTTGTTAGAGACCTAGAACGTAAGGGGTTCTGTTCCTACAAAATACAAGATTCACATATATCTTACTCTCAAATCATAACCAAATATGGTAACTTCTCTACAAAGACTTTCTTGGTCCCCACAGCTCGAAACAATCTCTCTGCTCTCTGAATTCGTAGCATCTTAGTGTCTGTTGTCCGATAGCTTAGTATCCATCTAAGGACACCAAGATTGCACATAGGCTTGATTTCTCCTATAGGCTCTTAAACCTTGAACAAAGGATTATCATGTGAGTCACTCTGGTGACTAATGGTTAGAAACATGGGCTTTGAAGTCCAACAGAACTTAATCCATTCTCTGTTGTGTAACTTATAAGCTATATGACTTTTAGGCAAGACAATTAAGTTCTCTTAGCCTTAGTTTCCCTATGTAGATGCTGCCTATCATCAAAGATTATTAAAGAAGTAAGTGAAAAGTTATAAACACTTAATTCAAGCTCAATAAGTGGTAGTCACCATGGTAACTCATCACTGTCATGATTATCAAGCACGTACACAGAACATAGCACAGTTCCTTAATAACTGGATGCTAACTGCTTCAGAAATGCCAGCTGCCTTGTCCGTAGTCACCTGCCTGGTAGTATCCAGGCTGATACTTGAACCTAGACTTTCTCTATGACTTTTCTCCTCTAAAACCACACTTATTGAGAATTTGGGGGGTGGGGTTGGAGCTATTTATAAGATTTAAACAACGGAGCAAGAGAAACTGGATGAATTTATATATCATTTCAATTAAAAAACCAGAAATCACATGCATGATAAGGGGGTATGTGGGGTTTTGTCTGCTACAACCAAAAGAACTGACAAGAACAATTTTGGAGTAATAAAAGTTTATTTGTGCTCATGGTTTCACAGGTTTTAGTCCAGAGATGGCCAACTCCATTGGTCTGAACCTGATGGAGTTGAACACCATGGTGGAAGGGGATGGCTAAGGAATACGGCTTAGAACATGGCACCAGGAAGCAGAGAGAGTATGTCCCTCTCCAAAGACAAAATATAAACCCAAGGTCACATGCCCAGCAATGCATTTCTTCCAACCACACCTTACCTGCCTACAGTTACCACCAAGTCAATCTCTGTCAGGGGATTAATGTACTGATTAGGTTAAGGCTCTCATTACCCAATCATTTCCCCTTTAAAACTTCTTGCATTGTCTCACACGTGAGCTTTTGGGGAACATTTCATATCTAAACCATAACACTGTGCCTTATATCCAACCTGTGCCACCCTCTTGTGGTTGGTGGGGGAGCAAATGTCCTATGAAATAATGCACTCTAAAGCACTTAGACCCTAAAGCATTTAGACCAGTGCCATCATGTGGCAAGTACATGATTTCATCTAATTACTACCACCTCCTTAGTTCCCAGACACAAAGGAATCTGCCTGCTTCTTCCAAGGAAAGCAATTGCCTCTCTATGCAACCTAAAGGAAACTTCGGCCCAAACAACCTACTAACCCCTTTCAAATAAGGCTATTCAAATTCAACAAAACACAATCTTTGTGATCCAAAGTACTTTTTAGAAGCTCATTAAAAAGTTCCAATAGCTCAAATGGCTGTTTTCAATCAATATTTTCATGTTTTAGAGTAAAAGAATGGAAATCATGAAGACTACTCTTTTAAATAAAGAAAAGACAAAGGAGGGCTGCAGATGTAGCTTAGTGGTAGAGCACTTGCCTTGCCTAGCATGTAGGAGGCTTGGTGTTCAACTTTCAGTACTGAAAAAAAAATTGTCTGTGACTGAGCATGGGAATGACCAGGCTTTCCTTCTAATGAAAGGCCCAGCATGCTGGTCAGTTCATCATCCATAGCCCTGTGCTAAGGGAGGGGACTAGGAGGCCAGACAGTTCCAACCAAGTTATTGACTCAGAAACTAAGGAAGGAAGAGAAGTATAAAATCTAAAAAAAAAAAAAAAAAAAAAAAAAAAAAAAAAAAAACAAAAAACCTTTTGAATAAAAATCTGCTTCAAAAGTCAAAAATCTAGATGACCAGGATTAAGTTACAATGCAGGGGGTCCATGCAACTAAGGCAAGCCACTTGGGAATACAGGCCCTAAACAGAAGTTTAGGACCTAGGGCTAATCTTGAGTGAAGAAGGTCTGCAAAGAAGAAAATGGAAATGATCGTAGCAGCTTCCAGCTCTACTCAACTCCTTGTAAATAGAATTAGTGTCTTGTAGTTGCCAAAGACTCCAATACTATTTGCTCAAACTGCAGAAGGTTATCTAGGAATTACAAAGTAAGTGATAGCAAGGGGAGGCTCTCAAATGCACACAGGGTTGAGACATTGTTTGATTTGGGAACATGAAGCCTCTTGGGGTCCTGAAGTCTTGCAGGGTGAGGGCAGCAATAACATAAAGTAATTATACAGCAAAGATCCCTAAGATGTCCCATTGGAGGCAAGTTGGTTGACAAAGGGCTGAATCAGAGTATTGCAGGGCAGTCAATGGACAAAGAGCTCACTAGAACACTGGGCTGTGGAAACCCATCATTAAAAGAAGAAGAACCAGAGCTGGTAATTCCCTGCACTCTTTTTGTGCAGCTACTCCAGGAGACACAAGCCACTTGCCCTGAAGGACATTTTAGTTTCTACAGTAAAGTATGTCCTAATCATGGCAGAATGGACCTGCTGGGGCCGACAGAGGCCTATACCATGAAAAAGACACATTTTATGCAGGAAGACAGACCAGCCCTGGAACAAAGAGCTTTAATCTCCCAAACCTCAATGAAACCATGTTTATGCTCAGCAAATGTAGAGAGTCCAGCTGGAGAGCCCTCAGCCCCTCTGAGTGATCTGTCACCACCAGCTGTAAGCTGAGTGGCTCCCCAGGCACAAGGAGATGTGAACAAAGAATTCTGTTTCTCTGCTCCCTTGCCCCTTATATGCCTAGTTTATTTTTATCTCTAAGGCTCCATTCAGACAGAACTCTCTAGCCCAACCTCCCACGGGGGTGGCATTACCAGCCCATCCATCTTAATGAAATAACTGAAGTGGGGGTACAGAAAGACTGAGATTGCAGTTGAACACCAAGTAATTGATCCGATCGTTGGTGATAAATCCAATTCAGGCATCTTAATGACTGAAAGCAGTTATTAAGACAACCAGTGACATTGCCCAGTCACAGCTATTTTAGTCTCGGTGGTTTGCATCTGTGTGTAATTCGGAGACCAACAGCCAAGCTATAAGCAGAATAAAACAAAAACAAACAATTTAAAGCATTCCAGCAGTAGCTATCTGTTCAATTCTCCAAGTAAACGTTCATCATAGATTTTTCATGCCACTGGACGTTTCGCTTATCCTGGGAGATTGTTCTAAGATGTACATGATGAACGTTCTACCAAGCTGGATCAGGAGGCTGGCTGAGGTAGGCTGTGTAGGATGCAGGTTCCCTTTCATAAATCCCTCAGTGCCATGTTATTCTGAGCCTATATGAAGACTGCATAGTGGGACTCATGCAGAAACCTAGTCTCTCTCCATTTTATTGGCTCCTGCCATCTGACTGCTTTGTTTCTCTGAAAGATTTCATGATAACCAGCAAGTTGTGAGCAGCAGACTAGAAAGAGGGAGCTGATCTGCTGTAATGACAGGTACCTTCAGTGACAGGGCTCAGAATCTAATGATGATTTTGCCACCACCCAGGGAGCAAAGGAAAGTACAACTTTCTCCCCCACTATAGAACCTATAGCCACACACATGCCTGAAATCCCATAGTCCTTTGGTTCTAGTTATTATCCCCTTGCAAAAAAAGCAAGGCTGTGGCATGCCCTGATCCAGGGCTGACGAGATGATGGGTCCCCCTTCCCACTTTTCTTCCACTCTCCCAAGCCCATACCTTCCAGCTGAAGGTGTAAAGTCCAGAGAGCAGCTGGCACATGGGCTTCCCCATGGAGTCATACTTGACTTGTATGAAGTATGACAGCATGAGATAGAGCAGAAGACCTGGAAAAGGACTGTCTCCAGAGCCTGGACTTAGCAGCCAGAACCTTCACATACACGCTTAAGCATGGGTAGAACATAGGTGTGCTCCAGGAAATAATCTAAAATGGATAATCTAGAGGATTAGATAGGATCCTTGTAGAACCATGGTGGAGTCCTGTCCTACTTCTCACCTCTCAGTGATGGGGACAAGACTCTCAGCCTTGTTCTCATCTATAAAATGGGTCCACTCATTCAATCAATTACTGAATACTTATTGACTGCCTACTGGGGGCCAGGAACTGACAATCCAGACAAAGTCTGGCCTTCAAGTAGCCTACAGTCCACTGGGGAAGCAGATAAACAAAGGTAAATAGAGACATGTCAGGCCGTGATAAATTCTATGGAAAAAGATAAAACAAGGTACAGGAACAAGGGATTTTGTACACAGTGTCCCAAGAAGACCCCTCCAAGGATACTGCATGGATATGTGGTGGCTAAACACTTCGAGGAGAAGAGTCAAGTGCAAAAGACCTGGAGGTCTTTTAGTTTGAAGAGCAGCCTAAAATATAACCTCTTCTTCACTGGGCTGCTGCAGAGGTTAAAAGAGGTTATTAGCTCCTTGTTCTATATGAGGGTATCCATGCTTTACCTGTTATGAGATTGAGAAGACAATGCACAGCAGAAGAAGGGGGAAGAAGTCCAAAGAACAGAGCCTTCAGCTTTAGGAATATCCTGCAGGCAATGGAGAGTGGAGGGGGGGAAGGGAGAGGGATAGGAAAGAGAAAGACAGTGGAATGAATCTGATATAACTTTCCTATGTAGGTGAATTTCCATAGTTTTCCTATAATTTTCATATATATATATGAAAACATCACAGTGAATCCCACCATTGGGGTGAGGGGGTTCTGCACCCTGCCTATGAGGCACCCACTTCCATCTCCCCAGCAGGTCCTGATGTCTAGGGTCCCATGAGCTATACAGCTTAAAAGCACTTGTCTGATTTGATCTTTCATTTGTCAACAAACTGGGGCCTAGAGACATTATAAATCTTATTCAAGGACCCTGTTGGTCACTAGAAGGACAGGGAGTGGACCAGGTGCCCTGTGTTCAATGTGCTGCTTCTTAAGCACAAAACCTGTGGCTTCATCTATAAGGACATCATCCTCACGGAGCTCCTTACTAAAATGCAAGTCTTTATTCTGACTCTCCCTAACCTCCAATCCCATTTTCAGCCCCAACATTCCGCCATCCGTGCAATTACAGAGGAGGCATTGGACCAAGGAGGCAGGCAAGAATAGCAGATGAAATAAGGACAGTCAGTGTGACACCAGGGTGGCTTCAAAGCAAAGGGCCAAGTCTTTACTTCTCACAAGAACCTGAATGAAACACAAACCAAAAAATCAAGGAAAGAGGAGATAACTCTAGTGACTTCTGGAAGGTAGAATTTAGAGGAAAACATTACAAGGATTTTTTAGGAATTAAAGTTTTATGTCAAATGTAATTTTTCTGGGAACCACAATGTAAAAAAAAAAGATATAAAAGTAGAGGTCTGGTTGAAGAGCCTATTCACTCATTTTTCCTTGTCCTCTTCCATTTCTTCCTCACTACATCCCTGTGTCATCTCCAAGGACCCAAAGGGCTCTAGACTTCACTAAAAAACCCTGCATAGTAGAGGCAAGAAAGGAGTGAATTAATCAGGATAAGATAGGGTATGCTGTGGTAACAAACACCACCAAAAAGTTAGCCGCTAACACAACAAAACCTTTAACTCATTCATACAAAGTCTATTAAGGGTCTAGGTAGCTCTTCAGGGCAGTTTCTCAGATGTTCTTGTGGCACCTCGATCCTAGCATATGCTTTCTTTACCATGGGAGACTTGTGTCCCTACTCTTTTTTTTTTTTTTTAAAGAGAGAGCGAGAGAGGAGAGAGAGAGAGAGAGAGAGAGAGAGAGAGAGAGAGAGAGAACCTTCAACACTTATTTTTTAGTTCTCGGCGGACACAACACCCCCGTTGGCACGTGGTGCTGAGGATCGAACCCGGGCCGCACGCATGCCAGGCAAGCGCGCCACCGCTTGAGCCACATCCCCAGCCCTTGTGTCCCTACTCTTAAGTGTTTCAATTCAGAAATGATACATGTCCTTTCCCATTCCAGCTCACTTAAAGGAGCTGGAAACTGTAGACTTCCATATGTCCAGGAAGAGAAGGAGAACCAGAAATATAGATGCACTGATGAACATTAGTAGCATACATCACAGCTTGTTAGACAAGGGTTAACATTTATATGTGAGTTGTCCCCAAAAAGCTTATGTGTGAGAAAATGCAAGAAAGTTTAGAAGTAAAATGATTGGATTATGAGAACCTAACCCTAACCAATGCATGAATCCCCTGATAGGTATTACCTGGGTGGTAACTGTAGGCTGGTAGAGTGTGGCTAAAGGAGGTAGATTATTAGGATTGGGCCTCTGGGATATATATTTTGTCCCTGGAGAATGGAGCTCTCTCTCTCTCTGCTTCTTGGTGAGATGTCCTGAGCTACTTTTCTCTGCCGTGCCCCTCCACCTGAGACCCTGAAAAATGGAATAGGCCATCTATAGACCGAGACCTCTGAAACTATGAGCCCCCAAATAAACTTTTCCTCCTCTACAATTGTTCTTCTCAAGCCTTTTGATCACAGCAGCAAAACAGCTGACTAAAACAGGCAAGTAAGGCCTTTTGTTATATTTACCTGTAAAATGCCACTACATAATTTATATCTTCCAGATGCAGAATCCCAGATTTAGAAAAAAAAAAAAAAAACAAAGAAAAAAATCAGAAACTGGCTTTAGGTCACCTAGCTAAGATTTAACTGACCCTGGATCTTCCATTTCCAGATCCAGAGCCTTAGTCACCACAAGAGCTCCAGGGAAAGAGAAGGGATACTGAGGGAAACTCAAGATGAATGGTCAAATGAATATGTATGCAAAAAGAAATTATAAAATCACTCCCCAAATTTTCTCACATACAGTGGAGAAAGGGGACAGAAAATGTAGCCTAAGAGCAGAGCTGGAGAGGGAGGGCAGTGTGGAGTAGTAGGTGACCTTAGTGCCCCCCACCAACCAGTCTCCCACCTCTAAAATACTTCAACAGTGAGTCATCCCACTTGGTGATGGATTTCATAGCAGAGCTGGACCATGGAGGAAAGTTCACAGTAAACAAGTAAATGTGTGCAATTTGTAAGAATGATTTGCATGCACAGAGCACTGTGCATATGCATGACCTCATTTGCATTCAAAGGCTCATCCATGCCCTGGGCCCGGATGATGTTGCCCTGGAGAAATGTCATAACTTAGTCTGTGAAAGATGCAGGACACATCCTGGGTGTCTCCATAGAATAAGGAATCTAGTCTAGACAGGCTGGGCTTGCCAGCCTTTGCCCTGGGAGCTAGAAATCCCATAAATATGGTCACCTATAGCTGACCCTTATTCTCACAGACCTAGGCTGAGCTGTGACATCCACAACCAGCCTGATTAGACCTTCCTCTTCATACTTCAGATAATTTTACTATCCAGGGAATTAAAGTAATCATGCTGCCCTGATGGGAAGGCAAAGTCAGTGTGGCCATTAGAGTTGAGGGTGGTCTTGTATTGGTAGTGGGACGGACCACTGTCAGGACCTAGATAACAGAATAGTGCCCCACCCCCAATAACAGAGAAGGGACAGAGAGATATACACTGGACAGAGTGTCAAAGCCAAAGTCAGGGTAGGCTCCAGCTCTAGTAGAAAATAGGCAGGAAAGAGAGATGTCAAGGTAGACACCAGGGTCTATAAAGTGGACATATAGGGAGCAGGAGGAGATGAGCCAGGTAGAACAGACAGGTAACCTGCCATCATGGCTCTTCCTGGTGTCATTCTAAGGCTATTGCTGTCCTTCCTGCCCTGGACTGGGTATGATGGGAACAGAGCCAGATGGAGTTCACTGGAGGGCAGCAGTACCTCTCATTGAAGAGTAGAGGACACCACTCAGGACGTGCGCTTGGTTTGTACCTGCTGGGGCTTCCAGACTCCCTAGATCCCAGCAAAAGTTAGCACTGCTAGCTGGATCTGTGGACTGCTCAGATTATTCCCAGAGCTGATCCTAGAGTCTTAGCTCTTTATCTAGAACATGGCTCCAACCACTTCCTCCCTCCAGGACATTCTTTCCCTCCATGCTGCTGATTAATTTTTCTCATTTTGTCTCCTTTGGCAACTCAGCTACTGGAAGAATTCCTCCAAAGCTCTCCATCTGCCTTAGGTTTGTGATAACTAATAGGCAGCTTCCCTAGGCAGTCCCATCAGCTTCTGGTCTCAAGGACCTTCCTTCTAATTCAAAGGTACAGTGGGCATCCCCACCACTCCCAGGGACACAGGGCCTTGAGTCAAGGGCAGAGATCTAAGGGTATAGGTGAGCTCTAGGTTAAACTGACCCAGTAGTTAAAAGCAAAACCCTCTTCCTCCTTCAGGTGAGCAAATGGTTAAGCAAAGGGGGTCTCAACTCTGGGTGCTCACTGGGATCATCAAATGTGATATGGGTTTTCTTTTTTAAACCACTTTTCAGACCCTCTGCCCCACCACCACCAATGGAATTAGAAGGGGGTTTAAGTCCATGTATTCATATTTTAAAATTCTCCAAGTAATTATAATAGATAAAGCAACTGCCTATTGACAAATCATCCTTCAATGTGTTCTAATCCCAGACTATGAATTACTTTCCTCTGCCCCTCCATAAATTACTACTATACCTTACAATTCCATAGTGCAATACACAGCTTGTTTATATACATACTTTTCTCACTCTATTAGGCCAATGGTGCTCCATCACACCTAAGGAAAAAGGAATTGGGTCTTATTCATGGCTATTTCACTGCACAATATCTTATACAATATCTAACATGAAGTGGATGTTCAAGGGTCTATTACTGATCCTATAAGATTGTTACAGCATTATTAGATTTACTATTATCATCACTGTCATCATAATTTTATTAATTATTATTATAATTTTATAGTTGAGAAAATTGAGGCCAGAAGAGGTGAAATGTCTTCACCCAATATTATACAACTGGTAAGACAGAAGGACAGGACTGAATGCATATCTTGAGTCTGACATGATAGGCATTCTACTCTATGTGTGTGTCCATCTATCTGTTTGTTTCTCTTTCAGGAGAGGTGTATTGGGAGGGGGTAGCAAAGTTGAACTCCAGGTTTTCCTACTGTGTCATGTGAAATTCATGGTCAATCATTAGCAATCTCTCCTATACATTCAACACCTATTCCTGACTTAACTGAAACCCAGGTCTAATAAGGACACTAATTCACCCACCACTCTCTCGAGTAGTGGCTTTCTCTCTCACACCCCCTCTAATTTTCACTTTAGACGTGGGCTAGGTATCCTTGCTCCTGGTTCCTTGCTTGTAGACCACAGCTCCTCTCTCCTTCCTAGGTTTCTCACCTGCTTTGAAGTTTGGGCATTAGACCCACTTCTACCTCTCTTGCTGGTATCACCTAAAGAGGTGCTTCTAAACTTTGAATGGGCTTATACATCACCTGGAGGGCTTGAGAAACTACAAATTCAGCATCAGGAAATTCACCAGGAGGCCAGAGATTCTGTATTTCCCACCAGCTGCCTGATGATACAGAAACTTCCTCGTAGAAAGATCTACAGGTCTCTGAATAATTTTCCCTTTATACTTTATTACCTGGATTGCTGACTTCATCACAAATATTGCTCCTATTATCATTCATTGTTATTTAAACATATATATATATATAGACACACACACAAATATCTATATCTATATATATAGACATACATACATATATGTGTATATGTGTGTGTTTATATATGTGCATATGTATATACATACTGTGTGTGTGTGTGTGTGTGTGTGTGTGTGTAAGGAACAATCATTCTAAAACCCTGGCCTCTCAGTTCTTTCACCTTTAATTATCTTCTACCTCACCTTACTTATCAGCTTCCTTGGTTATCCATAAACCTAGAAGTCAGTATAACTCTGCCATGATCTTGATTCCATGTACCATACTGTGGGAGGCCAACCTCACACGTGACTGAGTTAACTCCCGGATGTGGCGTCAGGCACCCATGCTGCTAGACTGCCCTGCTCTTCTAGGGTTCGAGTGGCTGTGTCTTCATGCCTGGGCATGTCATGCTACAGTCTCAATATAACCCCTTGCCGTGTTTAGGATAGAATGCTCCATGGAAGTGCCCTGTGTGTGTCCCCTTCTCTTACTGGGCCCTTGGGTGTGGCCTACCCAGGTGTCAGTCAACCTGCTGAGAGTGGACATCATGAAGATAGACTCAGCCCCCTGAAACCTGACCCCTTGCCTCCTTTGAATAGCTTCTCCTCAGTAAAAGGGGTCAGCACATGCTCGCTCTCTCTCTCTCTTCCTGCGGACCCTTAAGGTCAGAGGAGCCAACATAGCAACCCCAAAGAAAAAGGTATTTGTGTCTCTTGTGTGGTTATTTTGCGCAGCCCAGTTAGTCCAGCTCCCCTGGAGTGACCCCTGAACCTTTTAGTCGCGAACAGAAACCCAGCATCATACACTCAATATGTCTGCTTCCTCACACTAATTCCCTACTGAGACCCCACCAAAACCTCTCTAGTCTACTATACATGTATTTTTCTTGCCTCTAAAATCACTGCCCCTCCACACCCACCTCATATTTACTTCCCTCTTAACCTGTGACTATGATTCCTCTGTGGAAAAAATCCTCCATCCCCTTGACTCTTCTTTTACCTGGAAAAACCTCTAACTTAAATACAATTCTGTGTTTCATCTGTGTTACTCCAGGAACATGGTCGGGGGAAATGCATAGGCATGTTGACAGGTCTTGCTTTAACTCCACTTGTGCTCATATGTGAATCCACTCCACTTATCTTCCTACTCCCTTAAATTCCTATCCCGAACCTCTACTCTCCTCTAATTTCTTTTTCCTGCTCTTCAGCCCATTGATAACTTGCTTCTCATTTCAAGGAGACAACTAAAGTAATCAGAGCAGAATGTGTGACAATGTCTCCTCTAACACCTGCTCAGCCACCTGCAGGCTCCTAAACTGCCTCCCCCAATGTTACTATGGATCGACTCCCACACTTCTCCACGTGTGCCCTCAGGATCTGGTCCTTCTTGCTTACCTAATGGCATTGCTCCTACAACCTGCCTTCCTTGCTTCTGTATCAACAATTATTTCCCTGTGTGATCAGTAATTCAAATCCAGGGCAGCACCCAGAGCCTCATGCAATGACTCTACCACAAAGCTACGTCCCCAGCCCCTTTCATATATTCTACATAAACACAATTCCCTTCTTAAAAAGCAAAGCAAATGAAAAAAAAATTTTTAAACCTCCTTCAGCACACACAAGCTCCTCCAATTAACAACCCATTTTTCTGCCTCACCTTCTAGAAAAACTTTTGAATATATTTTGCCCACAGTCATCTCCAGTTCTGCTCCCCTTGCTCTTATGTTTTGTGTGGTGGTTTTATTGGAGCCGTATTTTATGTGGAGAAAAGTGCATTTGATACATAAGCACAATTAAAATAATAAGTATGAAACATTCATTGCTGGTCCTCTCTTGGAGGCAAGTCTAATTAGCATCCCAAACTGTCATGCCTAAAACAGAACTCCTGATTTGGGCCCCCATCTCAGCACTTTCTGGAGTCTTTTCCACCTTAGGAAACAGCAATTTCAAACCTCCCATTGCTTAGGTTAAAATATTTTAATTTCTGTCTTTCCCTCATATTTAACACTCAATCCATCAACAAACACGTTGGTTCTAACATCAAAATATATCCACTGCTCACCACCCCCACCTTGGTCACCCTGGTCCAAAGCTCCACACAGCAGCCAAAGTTACCCTTGAAAAATGCAAGATCACCACCACTGCAGCTTCCTGCCTCAGGATACGATCTAGAGTCCACCAAGGCCTCCTGTGTTCTAGCTCCTTGTTACTCTCCAGTCTCATCACCCCAGATCTTTCTGTCTCCCTGTGTTCCACCAACAGCCTCCTGGCTGCCCTCACCTCATGCCAAGAAGCCCCGGCCTCACAGCGGTGGCTTGGGCTTCTCCTTCTACCAGACACTCTTCCCCCAACTGCCCTTCTTTCCTGAAGGTCTTGGCTGAAGTGACTTGTTCAAGGGCCTTTCCTGGTCATCTTAAAATAGGACACACAACACCCTCTGTCCCCTTACACGGCTATGTGCTTGTCATCAGGTTAGGAAATTTCGCATGCGCACCGATAGAGAGAAGATTATGCTTACGTTTGCTGTTTCTTTCCTCCCCCCTTGTCTTTCACTTCCCTATCCTCAGCAACTAAAACTGTAGGTGGAATATATGTGCTCAATAATATTTGTTGGATGAATGAATGGGCTGGAAACACTCCTTCTTACGGTGTGGGTTTGGTTTGGTTTGTTTGCCAGGGGCTGCTCCACCACTAAATGACACCTCCAGCCCTTCCATTCTATTTATTTACTTACTTACTTCTTTATTGGTATCAGGACTGAACCCAGGGATGCTTGACTATTGAGCCAAATCCACAGGCTGGCTGGCTGGCTTATTCATTCATTCATTTATTTATTTAGGAGGCAGGGTCTCCATAAGTTGCTTAGGGCCTTATTAAGTTGCTGAGGCAGACCTTGAACTTGCAATTCTCCTACCTCAGCCTCCTAGGTTGCTGGGATTACAGGCGTGTGCTACCACGCCCAGCTCTCATTTTTTTGAGAAAAGGTTTCCCTTAGTTGCTGAGGCTGGCCTTAAACTTTCAACCTTCTTGCTTCAGTTTCCCCAGAAGCTGGAATGACAGGATTACTGTACCCAGCCTGACTATGCACTCAATCACTAACCTACACTGTAGGCAAAAAAAAAAAAAAAAAAAAAGTTAATTTATTTCTCTAAATCTGAACCTATCTCATAAGTTAAACTCTGGATAACATTTAGCACAACATCTAACACTGAGTTGTAAATATGTTAATTTTCTTCTTGTCTCCCCTCTTTTCCTTTTTTTAATGCTAAGAATGACTGTACATTCCATCTTTCCTAGAACACTCAGTTACACCTGTTGTTCTAGTGCCATTATTAAAAGTGCCTCCTTTTGCTATCAAAATCCTCTGTTTAGAATGACTAATGGTATGTTTATCGTACTGTGCAGTTGCCACCAGAGGTGTCCATTTAAGCTCTTCTAGAGATAATAACCATGTACTGGGACATAATGGGTATTTTCGCTGACATATGATTCGCATTTGCCTTGCCTGCCTCTGTAAAAGATGTAGACACTTTAAATTTCTAGACATATGGGAAAGGTTGTTATTAATACTTTTCAGAATAGTGTCACAGAGTGGTAGCCTTTGAGTTAAAAAAAAAATAGGTTGAAATCGCTATTGTGATATTTTCCAAACCCTTGTCTAACAGTCATGTGACTTTCCTCATCTGTAACCTGGGACCCTATCATCCGTCCCAGTGCCCACCCCAGGTCACAGGACACATCATGCTAAATAACATGTGAATGTTTTACAAAACCACTGCAGCTTCTTGGCTCTCCAAGGAAATTTCATTTGATGCCCACCAACAAGAAAGTCTTCTCTTCAAAGACTTCTTTGGGATTGGTACCCTCTCCATCTCTCAACAATAAAGGTAGTCAGGTGGTGGGAGACCCAGGGAGAGGACAGGGCTCTCACACCTGGCTGAGCAATAAGCAGTAGGTAAAGTCCTAGAAGCACTGCACAGGGGCCCAGGAGATGTTTCTATTTTGTAAATCTTTAGTCTCCAAAGTTATTATTTAGTCTCCAAAGTTATTCCCAAGGAGTGCACAGGAAAAGTGACAGAAGAAAAGTACGAAAATACACAGTCATAGAAATTCCCTGAAGAAGCATTAGTAATAGCAGTAGAAAAATACAACACTATCAATCCCTCCTGGAGAGTTTATTGCTCCTGCAAGCCTTTGAATTTACAGAAGAGGGATTAGGGAGGTTGTGGTAGAAGAAGAAGACAGGTGTTCTGAGGAGATTTGTGAGAGGGTAATAATTCCACTGCCTCTCCCTCTGCTGGTGACATATGGCTGCCTCTGAATTGGCTGTTCCAGGAAGGAGCCACCTTTATCCATCCCAGTAGAGAAGAGAGCACCAATATGGAGCTGTTCTCAGCATATGGAATAGGGATGTCCGTGTGGTCACTCGAGGAATAACTGGAGGAATATTCTTGAAGGTTGTTGACTCCTGCACCAATTTCACTGCCCCTTGTGCCTCCACAGCAATCCTCCCCACAGACACATAAACTTACAGAGAAAAATCAGGCGGGGGGGATCCATGGCTAGGGATCAAGTTAAAGTCTTCTGACTCTGAGGAAACCCTTCAGCTGAATATAGAGAATAATTTCCCAGCAAAGAAGTATCTATGTCTCAGGTGGACTGGGCTTCCTCTCACTGAAAGTGTTCAAACTGAAGACAGTCTGCCGGGATGTCTCAGGATAAGTGAAAGAGAAAACATGGGATGGGTGGGAGCAGGTGACCTTGAAAGTCTTGTTCCTCCTCCTCGAGGAAATGAGGTCACAAGAGGTTATCGGTGATTTTGAGAGCCTCCATGAGCATCATTGATATTAGGTACTGAGACTTCCCAAAGAAGCAGACAGGATCTGTGGCCTCAAAAGGGTCAGAATCTAATTGAGGAATCCAGGACAAGGACATGTTCCGAAAGTGTTGAATATCAGGCATGAAGCAACAGTGATGAGAAATATTAGCCCAAACTTATGAAAAAGGGAAATAGGGCTCAGAAAAGGAAAGTAATTGGCCTGGAACCATGATTAATGGCCAAGAAGACATCCTTTAAGTATCCCAGGTAGAAGAAAGGAAATTAGGTGGAATGAATGGTTAGGAGACCCCGTGTCAGCTTCTCCTTTCCTAGCAGCTGCTCACCCATCAGGGGTGGGCTCTGAGGGCAGGGTGCCTTATGGCAAAAGCCAAGTGCCCTCAGGGGCTCGCGCACACACTAGCACTTTCTTCCTCTAAACCCCACCACGGATACCCATGCAACTAGGACTCTGCCTTCATTTCCTTCCTTGACCACATCCCTATCCAAGTTTGATAGGGGCTCTCATTGCCTGCCTGAGACTTCAACAAATGCCTAAAAGGACAGAAACCCACCTTTCTTTCTACATGGATCTAACTAGGATCATGCTCAGCTGTAGGCTGATAAGTAGGAATCCCAAGAAGGTCCCCTGTTGTTCATGCAGGGTTGGTCCCTCCCTCCACCTCTCAAGTGTGTTTATTATTATTATTTTTAAATCTGCCTCACTACAATCCCACACATAGGTCCTGGTTCTCTCTCTGGTGTAAATTTTCTAAATTCCCTTTAAAATTTCTAAATTCTCTTTCGTAAGACAAACAATATTTAAAGCAAACTTCCTGTGTCTCCTGATCTTTCTCTTACCATGCAATCATCTCCAGTTTCTTTCACCGTTACGTTATATCTAAACCTTCATGTGAATCACTTTTATCAAAGAGAAGGATACTTTATATCTATAGGCCTTGTGCTACTTAATGACATTTAGTAACTTAAACAATGGTGGTCCCATAAGATTATAAAGGAGTTGAATAATTCCTGTCACCCAATGATGTCATAGTGTGGTGGCACCACTGTGCAATGCATGACTCACATGTTTGTGACACTGGAGTGAGAAAACCTCCTATATTTCTGGTCTGTACAAGTATGGTACTCACCATATTGTGTCACACTTAGTACTTGACAATGAAAATAATCACTGTTACTGGCCTATGTGTTTCCTATACAATACTTTTGTCATTATTTTAGTGTTCTCCTTTTACTTATATAAAATAAACATTTACTGTAAATTTTTTTAAAAAGAGAAAAGGAAGCATTTTATTACATTTTGTGGAAAGATAATAGTTGGACATTTTTATGGGGTCCAGTGTGATATTTTGGTATGTTTATCCATTGAGCATTGATCAACTCAAGACATGTTGTCTATACATCATCTCAGACATTTATCCTTTCTTTGTGGTGAAAATATTTAAAATCCTCATCCCTAGCTAGTTTGGAATATTCGATACAATATTGTTAATTATAATCACTCTCCAAGTAACAGAACACCAGGACTTATTTCTCCGATCTGGCTGTGATTTTGTACCTGTTAACCAATCTCCTTCCAGCCCTCCTCAGCTTCTAGTAACCACTATTCTACTCTCTACTTGTATGTGTTCAGCTGTTTTAGATTTCACATGGAAGTGAAATCATGGGCTACTTATCTTTCTGTATCTGGCTTATTTCATTTACATAATGTCTTCAGATCCATTCATGTTGTCACAAATGACATAATGTCTTTCATTTTTTAAGAGTGAATAGTATTCCATTGTGTGTGTGTGTGTATCACATTTTATTTATTCATTCATCAGTTGATGGATATTTACATTGATTACATATATTGGCCATTGTGACTAGTGCTCCAGTGAACATGGAAGTGAAAATGTCTTTTTTAAAATACTGATCTCATTTCCTTTGGATATATACCATCAGGATTTCTGGATCATATGGTAGTTCCAGCTTCATTTTTTTGAGAAGCCTCCATACCATTTTCTATAGTAGCTGTACATTTACATTCCCACCAACGATATGTAAGAGTTCTCTTTTTTCCACATTCTCACTAGTATTTGTCACTTTTTGTCTTTTTGATTATGGTCATTCTCATTATGGTTTTGCTTTGTATTTCCCTACCAATTAGTGATGCTGAATATTATTACATATATTTGTTGTTCAATTGTTAATCTTTTTATCTTCAAGCAAGGCCTATTCAGATTATTTATCTATTTAGTTACTTTGTTGACATTCTGATTTTCATTTAGTTGTTTGGTTGGTTTTTAGTTCTTTATATATTCTGCATACTAATCCCTTGTCACCTGAATATTTTGCAAATATTTTCCCCACTTTATAGGCTGTCTCTTCACTCTGTTGACTATTTACTTTGCTATATGTAAGCTTTTAAGTTGATGTAATCCATATGTGTATCTGCTATTTTATTGCCTGTGCTTTTATGGCTTTTCCAAAAAAGTTGTTGCCCAAATGTCATATAGCATTTCCCCAATATTTTCTTCTAGTAGTTTTATAACTTTTTGTTTTACATTTAAGTCCTTTAAAAAACATAGTTCTCTTTAGATACAGTTAAATATCATACAATTCATCCATTTGAATGTACCAAATTTAAAAACTGTACTCATTCAAAGTGTACCAAACCCAATGGTGTTTGGTTTATTTCTTTCAATTGTCATAAAATATACACAACATACAATTTGCCATTATAACTAA
This sequence comes from Spermophilus citellus, assembly GCF_964194105.1. Lineage (NCBI taxonomy): Eukaryota > Metazoa > Chordata > Mammalia > Rodentia > Sciuridae > Spermophilus > Spermophilus citellus. The sequence goes on along the minus strand of NC_138187.1, from coordinate 115,303,963 downwards.
GTTTAAGTGTACAATTAACTAGCATTAATCACATCCACAATGCTATATAACCCTCATAAGCATATATTTTCTAAACTTTTTCATCACCCCCAAGAGAAATTCTGTAACCACAAAACAAAATAACTCCCCATTCGCCTCCTTCTCCCCACTAACCTCCCTCTCCCCAGTCCTTGGTGACTTCTAGACTGCGTTCTGTTAATATATTTGACTATTTTTAGGTGCTTCATATAAGTGGAATCATAGAATGATTGCTTGCATGTGCGTGTGTGTGTGTGTGTGTGTGTGTGTGTGTGTGCGTGTGTGTGTTACTTCATTTGGTTTATTTTCAAGATTTATCCGTGCTACAGCATTCATTGAACTTTATTCCTCTTTATGACTTAATAATATTCCTTTGTATTATAAACCACATTTTGTTTGTCCCTTCATCTACTGATTGACATTTAGGTTGTTCCTATTTTGAACTATTATGAATAATGCTTCAATGAACTTTTGCATACAAATATCTGTTAGAGTGTCTGCTCTTGATTTCTCTGGCAATATGTCTAGAAGTGAAATTTCTAAATTACATGGTAATTCCATGTTTAGCTTTTAGAGGAACTACCAAACTGTTTCTTTTTTAGCTATATCAGTCCACATTTGGCAATGTATGAAGTTTCAATCTCTTCATTTGTCATCAACATTTATTTGCCTTTTTTCAATTATAGCCTTCATTGTAGTTGCAAACTGGTATCTCAATGTAGGATTTTCCTTTACATACTATGAATATCAAAAGCTAAAACAAGTAAGCTTTAAAAAAAATGGGGTAGGGGTATTCTTTGACATTGGGTTAGGCAAATTTTCTTAATTAGGAGAGGGAAAATGCAAAAATGTGAAAAAATATTGATAAAATGGATTTCAGCAAAATTAAGGTTTTGCTCTTCAAATCATAATTAGGAAAATAAAAAGGCAATCAATCCACAGACTGGGAAAAAATCTTTTACAAAACATAATTGGAAAGGACTTTAAGTGAAAACATATTTTAAAAATTTACAACTCCTTAATAAGAAAAAATAGCCCATTAAAATTTACAAATGATTTAAACAGACACATACAAAAAAAGAAAGAAATATGAATAGCCAATAAGCGCATGAGAAGAAGTTCAACATCACTAATCAGCAGAGAAATAAAAATTAAAGTCATTATGAGGTACATTATACAACCCATGAGAATAACTAAAATTAAAGGCTAACAGTATCAAGTATTGGCAAGGATATGAGCAACTGGCATTCTTGTGTTGTTAGAGGAAATGCAAAATATCATGATGACTTTGGAAAACAAAATGTCAGTATCTTAAAATATTTAGCATACATTTACCATATGACCCAGGATTGACCAGCAATAAATAAAAACGTGTGTTCAAAGATGTGTTAATTTTCATAGAGGCATAGTTTACAACAGATACATATTGGGAAGCTTCCTAAATGTTTATCCACTAGAAATGGAATTTTTTTAAATGTAGTGTAACAATATAATGAAATACTACTGAGCAATAAAAAGAAACAAAATATTAATACACACAACATGGAAGACCCTAAACCATATTCTAAGCAAAATAAAGCAAATGCAGTAAATTAATCTATGAGTCCATATGTGTGAATTTTTAGAAAAAGTAAAACTAGAGTAAAAGAAAGCAGGTCACTGGTTTCTTGGGGACAGGCATGAAGAAAGAGATTAACTCACAAGGGACTAAAAAAAACTCTTTGCTCAGAATGAGATAAACAGTCCATATCTTGGCTGTGGTTGACTGTGGCGGTGGTTTCAAAATGGTGTACAATTTGGGCTGGGAATTTGGCTCAAGCAGTAGCGCTCTCTCCTGGCATGTGTGGGGAGCTGGTTTCGATCCTTAGCACCACATAAAAATAAAATAAAGATGTTGTATCCACCGAAAACTGAAAAATAAATATTAAAAAATTCTCTCTCTCTTCTCTCGTTAAAAAAAAATGGTGTACAATTCTAAATTCATCATCTGTACAATTAACATAGGTGAATTTTACTCCTTTACTTCAGGTAAATAATACTGCTGTGGTCTGTGTTATTCAAAATTCCTATGTAGAAAACCTACTCCCAAGGAGATAAGTGAGTAGCTCAGGAGGAGAGAGCCCTCAGAATTGAGACTCGTGCTGTCATAAAAGAGACTTTGGACGCTTTTACATCACAAGTGGCACATTGATCTTGAATTCTCAACTTTCAGAATTGTGAAAATAAATATCTATAGTTTATAAATTGCCCACTTCATGGTATTTTGTTATAGAAACAGAATGGACTAAGAAGAATATATAAAGCATAGTACATAATAACATTAAAAACACAGTATTAAAAAAAACTGGCCGGACCAACAACAGAGGATAATCTGGACATTGAAGTAAATGGTGGGGAAAGACCAAGTGGCCGGGAAAACCTCTATTGAGGAATCAAAATCGCAAGCCTTGGTCCCACGTCCTGTTACCTTCACCCCAGTTTGGGGAGTTAGTTTGAACATTATCACCAACAGCAACCAATTTTAAATTCCAAAAGCAACGAAAATGATAAATCTTTTGAGATCTCATCTAGGTTAGTCTTTGCTTTGCATTTAAAAAAAAAATTCAACTACTCGTTTTTTTCTGAGTGATCTGATTACAGATCTATATGCAGAGATGGTTTAACTTGGAATATTTGAAAGGTATCATTGTACAGAATAGTCAAAGGAATTTTTGATAGAAAAGTTAGTTATGTATCAAACAGAAACACTATAAAAAGAGATAAATCAGCTGAGAACATTTGTTGGTGCTGAGTAAACATTGGGTAAGTTGGACATTTTGGAGATCTGGATCTCAGGTCCAGCTACACTCCACATATAGCACTAAGCAGAGAACAAGATCTCCTATTGAAGATGAGCCTACAGTCACTAATTTCAAATTTCATGAAGAACACTAATAATCAATACACTCACCAATTGGAAAATAAAATCACGTGCAATTAATTAAAAATAATAAAGCAACTCCAAAACAGTTTTAAAATATGCATGTTTGGGGAGGCAGATAGGAATCAAATAAATATGAAAAAGAATTTATTTTAAATCCTAAACTTGAAAAGTAAAACCATTGAAATTGAAGAACAATAAATGGCATAAAGTATAGTCAAAGATAGATTTAGTGAAGGTAAAGATAAAGACATAGGAATAAACCCAGTACACCAAACACAGAGGTGAAGGGACGAAAGTCAAGGGAGTGGGTACTTAATTAACAGTAATACTAGAAAAAGAAGCTCCAAAATACACCTGGCATGAATTTCACCTTGAGAAAATGGTAGGAATGATGAGAAGCAATGCTCAAAGAGAGACAGACTAACCATTTTCTATAATTGAAGAAAGACATGAATTGCCCGAAAGCATACTGCAAGCCTTGCAAAGTGCAGAGGAGAAATACCTGTCAACCTTCAATTCTATACCCAGCTGTAATGATTTAAGGGACAAAGGGTAACAAAAGTATTGCTTAATATTTACAAAAGCATTATCCCCAATAAAATTGATTATACGCTCACTAAGCAGTATAATCACAAAAATATAAGCTGAATGTACAACAAATTCATTTTAGTAGTTGTTCCGGGAGGAAAAAGAATCCGACTGAAGAGTGCATCATAGGTAACATATAGATCCATGTAGCATTTTACTTTTTTAAAAAAATAAGGCAAAGATGACCAAATATTGCCAGGGTACATGAATTTTTTTATAGTACTTTGAATTCTAAATTCGTTTTTTAATAAAAAAAATGTTTTAAAGGAAAACAATATAGATCAAGGGCATCAGGAAAATTCCTACAAATAATTTTACACTTTCTCTGTATTTGACAAATTGGATTATCACATATGGATGTTCAAAGTATGTTTCACAAATAAATAAAAATCTATCCCTGTACACCTTGTGACAAATGAAAGGCAATTGGGCCTAAAGATAAGGCCGTTCTTGGACTCTTTCCAAATTATTTATTTATTCTCTCAAGAAGCCTCTCCAGTACATAGACTAGGTGCAGAGGTTCTACACAAATAAATAAGATTGGGCCCCCCACCCTTAATGCCATCTGTCTTTATAATCAGTTATATACACATGAGACCCCAGAGGCTGGGTATCTGGCAGAACACACAAGGAGAGAGAAGGACTGGGTAGTGACAAGTCCAGCTCACTAGTCGCACAGTGTAGTTTCCTTCTAGGAAGATCTTTTCAAGCATTTTCCTTTGCTCTGTCAAAATTAGCTTCCATTATGGTTCCTTTATTAAACCAACAGCTAGTAAAACTACAAAAATTAAAAAATGCAAGCAGGAAAGGGCAAGAAAGGAAAAGCTCCCCAAATCCATGCAGCTCTTTCCTTCTGGGAATTCAACTCCTTCCCCAAAGTACTGACAGGAAACTGCAGGCCAAGAAAATATATTCCATTTCTTGGTCTAAAAAGTGTCACTCTGGCATTCACTGCCTATTTGAGATAAGCTCTGCACTGGTGAGGGACAGGAGCATGCCAGGAAATTGAGGACATGCGGGTATTTTCCCAAGCTGTATTAACACTTCTTCTCATCCTTTGCAGAGATTAGAACTTTTATCACTGGCTCACACACATTTTAAAAACTGCATTAAGCTGTAATTTTTTTTTTTAGGACAGAACAGACCAAAACTGTTCGCTTTTCTCAGGATGCTGTGAGATGACGCAGCTGAATACTGACAAGGAATCCAAACCCCACTAAGCCAAAGCTCTCCCACTTTAAGGTGGGTGCACCTTCCTCATGATAGGCACGACTCCTGATAAGAACAGATTTACGGAAACAGCTATTTTGAGGAATGGGATGAAAGGATCACATTCTCCCTTTGACGACAGCTCTCTAGACAAATGAAGAGCAGGGATTACCAAGATGATGCCAAGTGAAATAGGCAGTCCAAGAATCTAGGACAATAGTATGCATTTATGAACAGCAATGACGGGGTCAAGAATCCAGGTAGGTAGGCCACGGGGCAGGGGAAAGTCAAAACAAAATGTACAAAAGGCTTAGGCAGATGACAGTGGGAAAGGGCCAGGCTAAGATGCTATACATTGAGAACTCAGTGAGCCTGATGTGGCCATTTATTGAATTTTTGCTTTAGGTCAGTTTTCTTTTAAGTGGTTTGAGATAATGATTTTATTTAGCCCTCTAGCTGCAGATGAGGAACATTCAAATCAAAGAAGTAGCTCATGAGGAATGAAGTCTTGACCAGAACTCAGTTCCCCTAGTTTCCAGGAGCATAGCCATTATTTTATTCAGGCCCTCATTGTCTGCCCTTCCCCAGCACCTATCCGCTCGCTCCACCACCTGGCAGGATGCACCCACAATCTTGCCCAAGGTGATCTGCTTTGGGGATAAATACCAAGGGTAACCAGCCCAACCTTTAGGTTCTGCCAGACACTAACTATCTTAGAGCTTTTTCAGCAGCCAACCTGGTAGAAAGGCAAGACCAAGCTTTTATTCCAAGTGCATTCACAGCACCCATGCCAGCACTGTGCAGTACAGACATATAGATTACATGGCAGAGAGCTGTGACTGCCAGTTAGCCACTCCATCTGATAGCTGGTTGCCTCCTATAAATCAGAGATGCCGTTTAGTGCTAAAACAAATTAGACTTTAACTATCCATGAAGAACAATTAGGCATTCCCAGAACAGCATCAAGGTTTGGAAGCCAACAAGAACAAGGGACTGCCATCTGTCTTTATAATCAGTTATTTTCCAAGCGAGCAAGGGGAAAAAAAAAAAAAACAACCTTATGAGGGTTGACAATCCAAAAAGAGGATCTCCTACTAAGTTGGGGAGAAGGTGAGGAAGTTCACAGGACAGAGCATGCCTCTGCCCTCTAAAGTTTCCCAAGGGACCATATCAATGCCAAACAGTTGGGTACAATCTGTTTTAGTCTAAAGCAGGGAGAGATTATTGGAGCCTGGGAAAACCCTAGTAATTTCCCTGGGGAAAGTGAGATTTGGAAGAAGCTCTTAAGGATGAGCAGAATTCTGGTTAAGTAGAGAGGAGGGAAGGAGAAGTCTAGATCTGAGAAGCAATGTGAGCCAAGGCATGCAGGAGGGTTACAGGAAGATAGTCTGGAAACTTGGAAGAATAGCTGGAGCCCAGAGATGGCAGCCTTGAATGTCAGTCTGACAAATTAAGACAGAGGCATGTCCTAGCTAAGCCCAAACATGGTCATCATCTGCATTTCTGTTTGTATATTTTAAGTACTAGAATAGAAATAACAACATTTCCAGGGAAACCTAGGTGGCTAGCAGAACTATTAAAGGCCCTGGTCCTCTAGAACTGCATCCCCCACCCCACCCCTCCCCATAGCAAAAGGCATCCTGGGTTTCTTAAGAGTTTTGTAAGAGACATTAGCCCCTATGTAAAAACACTAGGGAAATTGATAAAAGATGTTGTGTTAGTCAGCTTTCTGTCACTAAAACAAAATACCTGAGATAATTAACTTAGAAAAAGAAAACATTTATTTTGGCTTTCTGTTTTAAAGATTCTGATACATGATCAAGCCCATTGCTTTTAAGAACTCTGGTGTGGGTGCTTGATGGGAATGTCACGGAGTATGTGACAGAGCAAAGTGGCCAGGAAGCAAAAAAAGAGAAGGAAGGGGCCAAGATCCTACAAAGCTCTTAGAGGGCACAACTTTCAATGATCTAAAGACCTCCCACTAGGTCTCACCTCCTAAAAATTTTACCACCTCCTGAAGGGGCCATCTTGGGGATCAACCCTTTAATATGTGAGCCTCTGAAGGACATTCAACATCCAAACTTATAACACTCATATTTCTAAAAATAAGCTAGTATATGATTGGGGCAAAGTGAAGCAAAAAAAGAAAATCCTAAGAAAGAAGCAAATAACTTTGTATCTATAAGAAGGAAAACATTATAAATTCAAAATGCATATGCAAGATAGCTACCACTCAAAGGCAGAAGAAAAAAGTATAGTCACAGTTGTGCGAAGATTGAAATAGGGACCAGAAGTAATGTTGCCACAATTGTCAAGAGATTCACACTAGAGGGTGTAGGAAAATGAATTCATTTTCCTGTGACTTCCATAATAAATTGCCAAGAAACTGGTAGCTTAAAACAATAGAAACTTTTTCTCTTATAGTTGTGGAAAATGGAAGTCTGAATCAAGGCATCAGCAGGGCTTTGCTTCTTCTAGAACTCAGGAAGAACTCTCCTCTTCTCTTTCAGTTTCTGCTAGCTCCGAGTATCTGGCCTCCATCTTCACATGCCTTCCCTAATCTGTCTGCATTTCCTTTTTTTTAAAAGCACAGCTGTCATAAGATCTGGGCCTACCTAGATAATCAAGGAGGGTCTCATCCTGAGAAACTTAGGTAAATTATATCTGCAAGGACCCTTTTTCCACATTAGATCATGTTCACATGTTTCAGGCATTAGGAAATAGAGATAGCTTTTTAGGTAGTGCCATTCAGCCCACCACAGAAGATATAATTCAGCTTTTTTATTTTATTATCTTGATTTAAGCTATATTACACCTGGCTTTCCTTCCATCAATGCATGAGAAAGACTAATAGCAAATATAATATTTTATTGCTGACAAGATCTTTGTAGCTAGAGTCCCCTGAGGTTCCTGAATAACATGTTGGAGATGGTCACAGAAATTTATGATACTTTATAGTCTCATGATGCCCAGTAGCATCATGGAAGCAAGCTGTTGATCTATAACCTAAGCTCAAAGGTTTACAACCAGGATTTCTAGTCTAGCTTTTATGCCTCATTTTAAAATACCTTCTCCAGTGCCCTTCTGCTTCACTCACCTCTTCCACCATCCAACCCACTCCCCATAATAAGCCCTTAGAGCAACTATCCAAAAGGGCAGGAAGGGGACAAGGCTGTGTTCCTGTGAGAGGTTTCACGTAAGCCAGATATCCTCAAAAGGCAATTTTCAAGCAAATATATGAAAAAAAAAAATGTTCAAAATCTCTAGCAATTACAGAAATGTAAATCAAAACTACACTGAGATTTTTGTCTCACTCCAGTCAGGATGGCAATTACCAGGAATAGAAGCAATGAGAAGTGTTGGTGAGGATGTGAGAAAAAAAGTACACTCATACATTGGTGGGACTGCAAATTGGTGCAACCGCTATGAGAAGCAGTATGAAGATTCCTCAGAAAATTTGGAATGGAATTGACCCAGTTATCCCACTTTTTGGTTTATACCCAAAGGATTTAAAATCAGCATATTATAGTGACATGGCCACATCACTGTTTATAGCAGCTTACTTCACAATAGCTAAACTATGGAACCAACCTAGATGCCCTTCAACAGATGAATAGATAAAGAAAATGTGGTATATATACACAATAGAATATTACTCAGCCACAAAGAAAAATGAAATTATGGCATTTGAAGTAACTGGATGAAACAAGAGAATATCATGCTAAGTGAAATAAGCCAATCCCAAAAAACCAAAGGACCAATGTTTTATCTGATATGCAGATGCTAACATACAATAAGGGTGGGGGGGGGATAGATGTACTTTGCATTAGACAAAGGGAAATGAAATGAAGAGAGGGGGAGATGGAAATAGGAAAGACAGTAGAATGAATCAGACTAACTTTCCTATGTTCTTATATGAATACATGACCAGTGTAACTCCACAACATGTACAACCACAAGAAAGGGGAGTTATACTCCATGTATGTATAATATGCCAAAATACATTCTTCTGTCATTTATAACTAAAAAGAATTTTAAAAAAATTAAATTTTAAAAAGGCCATTTTCAAACTTTCAACATCTGCTCCCAATACCCAACTACAGAGTAGTGCTGATGTGTCTTTGTAAGAGTCTCCCAAGGTGTTTGTTAAAAATATGAATTCCTCAGTCCACCAAAAATTTTATTTAAGTAAAATTGGAGTGGACCCCATGATCTCTTTTTTTATTATTTTTAATAAGCTTCCTAGATGATTCTGATGGGTACAATTACATTCAAATATTCCAGAAATATGCAAATGTTTCTATCATTTAAATGGTAGAATGACACAGATCTAATGAAAAAAATGATGCTAGGTATCCTGGGCCTCCTGCTCCCCTGCTACCTCTCCCACCTCACCTCCTACCACTCTCCTCCTTGCTTGCCAGGTACAGCCTTATTGGCCCCTTCATTGCCCTTGCTGTTTCTTCTTCCAAGGTCACTCCTCCCCTGGTCACCAGCAGGTCTTTTATATATCTCATATTTCTGTTCCAATGTCATCTTTAAGAAAACCCTTTTCCAACTCCTCTTTATGGCAAAATGCATGTGGTAAAGGAAAACCCAGCACTCTGTAGCTCATTACCCCATTCTACTCTTCAGAGCAATAATTAGTACCTATCACTCATTGAGGGTAGTCATTGACTTTTTTCCCTAATTCACAACAATGTGAGCTCCCTGAAAGCAGGGATATTGTTTATTTGCTTGTTTTTTCTTTGCTGGGTTCACACTGTTCTGGTGCCACGAAAGTATTATGCATTCAATAAACAGTTGGTGAATTAATGAAGAAAAGAAGCCATTGCTATTTATCACGAAGGGTCAGTAAAACTATCAACTTCTTCAAATATCTTGAGAAATTTAAGACAGAAATACAAAGTGTCAAGGAAAGCTTTATCTATTTAAGAAAAGCAGGGGATAGAGGGAGGAGACAAGATAATCTTCTGCTTATTTAAGATTCCAATTGGGTCTTAAAACCTTCATCAGCAGAGTGAAATTGAAGGATCTCAGCTTTGAGATTTTGTAATCTCTTACCACTTTGCTAGAGAGGTTGTTACTCCTAGCAGGAGGACCAAGAATAAGAAGTAGAGGATGGGCAAGGTAAAGGTGTTCATCCTCCCAAACTGTCCTCTGTCCTTTCCTGAATCAGCTGGAACCTATGGGGAAGGAGGCAGGTATGTTCAGTCTTAGGTTTGGGGCTGGGGGGTGGCAATGTTGAGCCTAGAAAAAGGACTGGGTGAGATTTCAAAACACCTAGGAACAAGCAGGACAGAAAATCATCACTCAGGGGTCATGGCACAGGGTAAGCCATTCGCTGGAGTAACAAACTATCACTCTGAAGAACTAGACAAAGAGGCCACACAATAAAAGAATGTCAAGAGAGGAGCAAGACTATTCAAGAGTTAAGGACAAATGAGAGTCAAAAAGACCATCAAGAAGCTTTTAGAAGGAAAAATAAGGAACTGTCACAAGGTGAGAGGAAATTTCATTCAAGCACTGAGCTTTTTTGTGTGTATACTGTCCATTGCCAAAAGGGAGACCCTGAGTGCCTTCTATAATAGCCTCCCCCAGAAAAAAATATATTTGGAAAAAAATGGGAATAAAAATGTAGAAAACTTTTGAAAAGAAATTTGATCCTGTGAAATTAACCATATCCTTATAGCAAAATATATACAGACACATGCACGTGTGTGTGTCCATGTGTGTATGTGAGTATGTAGTGTATGTTCTGAGCATTCTTTGACACCTGAAACCTGCTAAGTGTATACTACCTGACACCCTGGAACCCACCCCCATCATTTTTTTGTAAGGTCATTATTATTAGAAGAAAAACTAGGGAAAAGTTTCCTGACATTTCTTGGCAAAAAAAAATAGATAAGATCTCAAAAGGACTAGGAAACCAAAGCAAAAATAGACAAATAAGGTAGTATCAAATTGAAACATTTTGCACACCAAAGGAAACATCAGTGCAGACAGTCTATGGAATGGGAGAAAATAGCTGCAAGCAGGACCTCTGATGAGGGGTTAATATTCAAAATACTTATGGAACTAGGGGATTCAATAGCAACAAAACACTCCAACTCAGGGATTGTGCTTAGCACTTGTCTAGCACATGTGAAGCTCTGGGTTCAATCCCAAACACTGAAAAAAACAGTGGGTAAAGAACTTTTTTTTTTTTTCAAAATAAAACATACCAATAGCGAACAGGTATATAAAATTTCAAAAAAAAAAAAAGCTCAATGTCATGAATTAGCAGGAAAAATGCAGGTTAAGATCACAATAAAATATCACCTACCAAATATTATAATGGATTTTATCAAAAAGATAAAAAGATAAGAGTTGGAGAAGATGAGGAGAAAAGGGAGCCTTCATATACTGTTGGTGGGAATGTACAGTCATTACAGGAAACAGCATAGAAGTTCCTTAAAAAATTAAAAATAGAACTGCCAGCATGTCTACTCTTGGGTACAATACCAAAGGAAATTAAATTAATTATGTTGAAGAGATACCTATATCCCTATGTTCACTGTAGCATTATTTACAATAGCCAATCCAAAGATGAATAAAGAAAATATAGTATATATACACAGTGAAACATTATTTCATCTTTAAAGGAAAGGAAATCTTGTCATTTTCAACAACATAAATGAACTGGGAGGAAATTATGTTGCGTGAAATAAGCGAGGCACAGTGCATGATCTCACTAGATGCAAAACCTAAAAAGGTTGAGGTCATTGAAGTAGATGGTAGAATGGTGGAGACTAGGGCTTAGGGTTCGGGATAGTGGGGAAGTGATGGTCAAAGGACACAGAGTTTCAGTTCAGAGGAATATCCTAGAGGTCCATGGCATAGCATAGTGACTACAGGTGATGTACCTGAACACTGGTAAGAGAACAGGTTTTAAATGTCTTTTTTTTTAATCACATGCAAAGATGATAAATAGGTGAGATGATGGGTATGTTAATTAGTTTGGTTTATGAATTCCAAATTGCACACATAAATCAAAACATCATGCTGTACCCCATAACTATAAATAATTTTTATTTGTTAATTAAAAGTAAGTAAATTTTCAAAATAAATTTTTAAAGATGTTAAAGTAATCAGTCACTTTTTCATTTATGTATTCATTCAATGCTTACTAAATGTCAGGCAAATGAGTTTTGTGTAGAGATAACAAAGAACAAAGAAATATTAAAACTGAAAGTAATCACAAAGTATTATTTTAGTCGGTAGCTTAACCACTGAAATTTTACATTTTACTTACCACCAGAAAAGAATCATTCTGGGCTTCTCTTCATAGGTGACCTGGCAATGTGGCGATGATAGATTAGGGGAAGGGATAAACTGTAGGAGGATATCACTAAGTCATTTATGCTTCTCTCACTCTCTTTACAAAAATGGCACAGAAAAGTGGGGAAAGTCCATTTCTGGCAGAATGGCAGAACAAGATACATCAAATGCTCTCTTGTGGAGAGCAGTGACAGAGAAGGGGAGAGCAGTAATGAGATTGGGGGGGGTCTCTGACGACCTCACTGCTGTGGCGTGCCGGTGCCTGGGAATATTTTTGTGCAAGGACACAGGATGCCTAGCTGCTGTGGTAAAGCCCTGTCTGAGGAGGCTCTGTGCACACGTCTTATAAGCTTTGACCTTGATCTCAGGCACAGAGCTCCTGGGAATATGGGAATTCTCATGTTAGACAACCACAATGTTTCACCAGCTCTGCTACTCCTGAGCCTACTGGCTTAATAGTAACTTTATTTATTTATTTTTTTAAAAATTTTAAATGATTTCTATTTGAAATAAATGACAGCAGAATGCATTACAATTCTTATTGTACATATACAGCACAATTTTTCATATCTCTGGTTGTACGAAAGTATGTTCACACCAATTCGTGTGTTCATACATGTACTTTGGATAATGATGCCCATCACATTCCACTATCCCTGCTAACCACCTGCCCCTTCCCCTACCCTCCCACCCCTCTGCCCTATCTAGAGTTCGCCTATTCCTCCCATGCTCCTGCTCCATGCCCCACTATGAATCAGCCTCCTTATATCATAGAAAACATTTGGCATTTGTTTTTTTTTGGAGATTAGCTAACTTAGCATTATCTTCTCCAATGCTATCCATTTACCTGCAAATGCCATGATTTTATTCTCTTTTATTGCTGAGTAATATTCCATTGTGTATATATGCCACTTTTTGTATCCATTCATCTACTGAAGGACATCTAGGTTGGTTCCACAGTTTAGCTATTGTGAATTGTGCTGCTATAAACATTGATGTGGCTGTGTCCCTGTAGTATGCTGTTTTTAAGTCCTTTGAGTATAGACTGAGGAGAGGGATAGCAGGGTCAAATGGGTTCCATTCCCAGATTTCCAAGGAATCTCCATACTGCTTTCCATATTGCAGGCACCAATTTGCAGTCCCACCAGCAATGTATGGAGTGTACCTTTTTCCCCACATCCTCGCCAACACTTATTGTTGTATGTATTCATAATAGCTGTCTTTCTGACTGGAGTGAGATGAAATCTTACAGTAGTTTTGATATGCATTTACCTAATTGCTATAAATGTTGAACATTTTTTTCCATATGTTTGTTGATTGATTGTATATCCTCTTCTGAGAAGTGTCTGTTCAGGTCCTAAGCCCATTTATTGATTGGGTTATTTGGTTTTTTGGTGCTTAGCTTTTTGAATTCTTTATATACCCTGGAGATTAGTGCTCTATCTGATGTGTGAGGGATAAAAATTTGGTCGAAAGATGTAGGCTCTCTGTTCACCTCACAGATTGTTTCTTTTGCTGAGAAAAAAACTTTTTCGTTTGAATCCATCCCATTTATTGATTCTTTGTTTTGATTCTTGCACTATAGGAGTCTTATTAAGGAAGTTGGGGCCTAATCCCACATGATGAAGATTAGAGCTTACTTTTTCTTCTATTAGACGCAGAGTCTCTGGTTTAATTCCTAAGTCCTTGATCCACTTTGAGTTTTGTGCATAGTGAGAGGTAGGGGCTTAATTTCATTTTGTTGCATGTGGATTTCCAGTTTGTTTGAAGATGCTATCTTTTCTCCAGTGCATGTTTTTGGCACCTTTGTCTAATATAAGATAATTCTAGTTTTGTGGGTTAGTCTCTGTGTCCTCTATTCTGTACTATTGGTCTACCAGTCTGTTTTGGTGCCAATACCATGCTGCTTTTGTTACTATTTCTCTGTAGTATAGTTTAAGGTCTTGTATAGTGATGCCACCTGCCTCACTCATCCTGCTAAGGATTGCTTTAGCTATTCTGGGTCTCTTATTTTTACAGATGAATTTCATGACTGCTTTTTCTATTTCTATGAGGAATGCTATTGGGATTTTGATCAGAATTGTATTAAATCTGTATAGTTCTTTTGGTAGTATGGTCATTTTGATAGTATTAATTCTGTCTATCAAGAGCAAGGTAGATCTTTCCATCTTCTAAGGTCTTCTTTGAATTCTTTCTTTAGGGTTCTGTAGTTTTCATTGTATAGATGTTTCACCTCTTTCATTAATTCCCAAGTATTTTTTAGGCTATTGAAAATGGGGTAGTTTTCCTCATTTCCCTCTCAGAGGATTTGTCACTGATATACAGAAATGACTTTGATTTAGGGGGATTGATTTTATATCCTTCTATTTTGCAGAATTCATTTACTAGTTCTAGAAGTTTTCTGGTGGAGCTTTTTGGGTCTTCTAGTTATAGAATCATATCATCAGAAAATAGTGCTAATTAGTAGAAGGCAAGAAATCATTAAAATTAGAACTGAAATCAATGAAATCAAAACAAAAGAAACAATTGAAAAAATTGACAAAACAAAAAGTTGGTTCTTTGAATAAATAAATAAAATTGACAGACCCCTTACCTATGCCAACAAAGAGAAGGAGAGAGAAGACTCAAATTATCAGCATACATGATGAAAAAGGTAATATTACAACAGACACTACAGAAATACAGAGGATATTTTAGAAACTATTTTGAAAACTTATATTCCAATAAAATAGAAGATATTGAAGTTATTGACAAATTTCTTAAGTCATATGATGTGCCAAGATTGAACCAGGAAGATATACACAATTTAAACAAACCAATATGAAGTGAGGAAATAGAAGACGCCATCAGAAGCTTACCAACTAAGAAAAGCCCAGGACCAGATGGATACCAGATGGATACACAGCCAAATTCTACAAAATCTTTAAAGAAGAACTAATACTAATACTCTTCAATTTATTTCAGGAAATAGAAAAAGAGGCAGCACTTCCAAATGCATTCTATGAGGCCAATATCACCCTAATTCCAAAACCAGGCAAAGATACATCAAAGAAAGAAAACTTTAGACCAATATCTCCAGTGACCATAGATACAAAAATTCTCAATAAAATTCTGGCAAATCGAATACAAAAGCATATTAAAAAGATCATGCACCATGATCAAGTGAGATTCATCCCAGGGATGCAAGTTTGGTTCAACATACGGAAAGCAATAAATATAATTCATTACATCAATAGACTAAAAGATAAGAATCATATGATCATCTCAATAGATGCAGAAAAAGCATTTGACAAATATAGCACCCCTTCAAGTTTAAAACACTAGAAAAACTAGGGATAACAGGAACAAATCTCAACATTATAAAGGCTATCTATGCTAAGCTCCAGGCCAACATCATTCTAAATGGAGAAAAATTGAAGGCATTCCCTCTAAAAACTGGAACAAAACAGGAATACACTCTTTCACCACTTCTATTTAACATAGTTCTTGAAACACTGGCCAGAGCAATTAGACAGATGAAAGAAATTAAAGAGATACACATAGGAAAAGAATAACTTAACAGGAACTTTAAACAATGGGCCTTTTGGCAGCTACAAAAAGCTCCTAACATTGCACATTGCAACTACAGATTGCGACTGCGGAAAAAGCAGCATAGATGTTTCTAGTTCCCCCAAAATTACCTGAATCAATTATTTGAACTTATGTTGACACAGACTTCATTTTTTAAAATAAATTGTCAAATTTTACCTTATTTTTAGATACTCTTAACAGAAGTAGAAAATGCTCTTTCAGGGGAATAGCTAAAATCAAATGAATAATCAAAATAAGTGAAATGTTCAAATAAAAATAAATGTGGCCTGTATCTTCCACTAGACTTCTATCTTTGAGAAGATAAAAACTGCTTTCAAACCCAAAATATTTTCCCATTATAGCTACCACATAGTTGTGATAAAATAGAATTAGCACTTCAAGCTGATATTGTCTGTAGCTAGATAAAATGAAACAAAAAATATATTGTGCAGATATAAAATGTTATTAATAATTCTATGCATTTTACAAGTATATATGAGAAAGAAAGTCAAATTCACCAAGCCCTAAGGAACAATTAGATCCAGAGAAATCAATACTGCATAATTTTCTTTTGAATGGCTTTTTTCCATATTCTCTGCATCATAGAGGGGTTTACCAAATTAAAGTTTCTAAAATAAATGGCAGTATGGGATACAAATTACCAAAAAACACTAGTAGAGTGGAAAGATATTTCATGATCACTAAATTAAACCATTCAATCATGAGGCTGATAATAAAGACCGAGCCGTGAGGCAGATGGTGAAAAGACAGTTTGAAGAAATCTAAAAAGAAGTGCAGCCTAATGGTTCCAGCTAAGGGAGAGGCTCATGTTCTGCACGTGATAGTCAACTTCCTGTTACTGTAATCAATACCTGAGATGAGCAACTGATAAAGAGAATAGGTTTCTTTTGGCTTACAGTGTTAAGAGAGTTCAATCCATGACTGATTGGCCTCATCGATTTGGGCCTGGGCCAGCACATCATGGCTGAAGCAGAGCAAGCCCACTCATCTAATAATCCCAAAGTGAAAAAGAGAAAGAGACCAGGGTCCCACATTTTTCCTGGAGGGCCCACCCACAATGATTCAAAGACCATCCACTAGGCTCCACCTAAAGTTTCCATGACCTCCCAATAGCACCAAACTGGGGACCAAGCCTTTAACACATGGGCCTTTGGAGGACACTTATCCAAACCATAACATCAGAATATATGAAGCTTCCAGAGAACTTCAGTATTCACGCACAGCAGAATTTATAGAACATCCTGGATTTATGGAGGCTTATTATCCATGAATGTTTCCTGAACTCTATAACTAGACTTGATTTCACTTTTATAGCTCAGTGAGCCTTTTCCTTTAAAAGTCCACAAATCAGAGAAAAATAAATTTTGTCTGACCACAGCATCTATATTTTATTTCATAAAGCAGAGTTATTTTAAATCATAGTAAACAGTCCTGATGACACATCTGAAAATTTAGATCTTTGCGTCACTGGTGATATTACTGTAGCAGCATAACCACAAATTGCTACAGAATCACCAAATGTGAAAGTTAACAAAAATTTTCCCATGTTTACCCTGATCCTCACTTGGATTATCCAAGGCAACTAAGAGTCAATTCCTTTTCAAATATGCCTTTCCTGTCAACAAATATGACTGTGAATATTTTAGAAGTTATGAAAAGTTTTAAACTGTCACTGGAGAGTATCCCTGGCGTCTCCAAACTTTTTCCTCTCTCTCCATGAATAGTGGTTCAAAGCACTGGGTTTTAGAGTCAAAACACTAGTCTCCAGGCTGCTCTTGATGCCCTGGGCAACTTCCCTAAATTTCAGTTTCCTCACAAGTATAAGAAGGTAGTATTATTACCACAACTCAAGGACTGCTCTGAGAACTCAACACAGTCATCCATTTAAAACACCTAATGCACTTATTAGAACACTGTAAGTTCTTCCTCCATGAAAACCATCAGCACTGCAGAGAGGGGCCTGGTGGGTGCCCCTCCTCTGCAGCAAGCCCTCACGGACTTAACTGTCATTGAGTTTCCCTTGGTCTTGTCTTCTGAAAGCTGAACCATAATGCCTCTTTCAAATGCTCTCACACACTTATTGAGTAATATTTATTTTTTTCCACATGTTTTTTTAGAGATAAAAATAACAATACTGACTTCTTATCATCTAGACAAAGCCAAGTTTACATTTTTCTTTACATTTTATTTTAGGACCATCTTTGATCCATAATTCAATATGAGTCATAAATAAAATAAGTATCTTGCCTGGTTACATGTTGTGTCAATGATTTTAGATAATTTCTTGCAAATCTGTGTATAAATTATTTATTTCCAAATCATAGTCACATTTTAAAGATACCAAGAAAAGCGGGATTTCACACACCCTAAGTTCATTGTTTGATAAAACAAGCGCTTATTAATTCCCTAATCTGTCTCTTTTATCATGTTGATTTTTTAAATTTATTATGTTTGCTTAAACCATAATCTCTCTGTAGATTTTATTAGTTATTTATGTATTATACAAGATGGTCAAGTATATTCACTCTTAAGACTTTACCTTAACCCTTTCTCTTTCCTTCTTAGAGTTGTGTTAGACATCTGTATGTTTATGTTTGACTAGAAAGGTTACCAGAAAGATGACCAAAACCATTACTAGTCCTGCAAATACTATGTCTAGAGAAATAAGTTGAACAGATGATTTGAAATGTTTAAGCTGTCTCTGTTGGTAAAAGCAAAGCTTTGAGATAATTCTAATTTGTTTTTCAAAACACATTTCTTGGGCAAGAGCCAGTGCCATAATTGTATTTAAGAGTACGATGATTATGCCATTTCCATCTAATATGCATAAATTTGAATAATAAGCTCAAGTGGCCCTAACCTCACATATGTAATAATTAGTGCAATTAATTAGTATAAATGTATTCCAGCCCTGTATTCTAGGCATGTCAGACATGAAATGTATAACAGAACTTGCAAACAATCCATTCAATTATCTTCCAGATGATATTCCACAAAGACATCTTGTACAAGACAGTCTTCTATTTCTAGATAATGAAGTGCCAAAATGACCAAGGCCTTGTGAGATAGCTACTCTGACCGTGGGATTGGGACTTCAAGGGCATGCCATATTGGGGGTGCTTACAGAGGGGAAGATGCTGCATGTACCTCTGCAATGCTGCATGCCAGATGTAAAGGGATGGACAAAGAGTTCATCAGATCTTAGCCCTTCTCACTGTGTAAGAAGCATAAGCCTGAGATGGACGTAAATACTGAGGAACATTACAACAATGCCACCTCCCAAGAAGCTGGAACTTGAGAAACTGAAGAAAGCTGAAGCTGTCATGTTGATGCGGATGTCACATGACATGACATCACAATACTGTGACTCAAGGAAACTTTAAGTAAGCTAGCTATCAGGATTTTCCCTGCATTTCTTTAATCAGGACTTTCTCAAATCTTTAAGTACTTCAAAAAAAAAAAGCCACATTCTTGTTTTCTTATTTTGTAAGAACTTACAGTGTAAGATAACTCTTTAGACATAAAGAAAAGACGGATACACAATTTCAAATAAAAATTCCTCCTTTTTGACTTCCTTTTGGGAAGGAATAAAAGAATAAAAGTATAAAAGAATCAGAATAAAAGTAAAATAATAATAATAATAATAATAATAATAATAATAATAATAATATCAACAACAAGAACATTAATTAAGCCTGTTGGAAAGCTGACTCAATAGCAGCGAATCCTGGGTCTCCATGTGAGGAAACAAAATCCTCCTGGCTTTTGGCCTGTGTCAAGGCAGGTTGGAGTGTGTAGCAGAGCAAAACTGCTCACTTCATGCCCAGGAAGCAAAAAGAAGGGAAGAGAAAGAGACTGGGTCCTATTATCCTCTGCAAGTGTATGACCCAGTGACCTGATGATCTCTCACCTCCCACCAGGCCCCAGGTCTCAACTGTTTCACTCCCTTCAAATAGTATCACCCTGATGATCAAACCTTCACTCATGTGGACCTTTGGGAGATATGTTAGATGTAAATTATCACACTTTCCCAAAGTAGTGCACTCCTAAATCAAGGATCCTGGGCTTATGATGGGCAAATCCTGTCATAGGTTTTAAATTTGCAAATGGGGTATGGTCAAGAGCTCTGAGAAGATCAAAGGAATCAAAAATGGATCTTAGACATATGGAAAGCAATGTGTAAAGTCAACAGAGATTCTTTGATCCACCCAGGAAGAGACCAGAAAGGAGACTTGGAAAAATGCCGGAATCAAGATTGAGTGCTATTTTAGTATTGTGGCTATATTCTCATAGACAGGGCCTTCCTACAGACCTAAGAATGGAGTAGTCTACATGGAATGAATTCATGTGGCTCATGAATCTTCTCCAATGTTTCCAAGATGAGAAGCCATGAGCTCTTTTAAAATGAGAAGGTGGAAAAACAGGTTTTAATGGTAGGTCTGCCAAATAAAAATATGGGTTGCCAAGAGAGACTTAAATGTCAGAAGAGTAAGAATTAATTTTTAGTGTAATTATATTCCATTGGGTATAACTGGGTACCATGTATTTTATCTGGCAAACCCTACCTGAAGGAGAACTTCTGAGACATTTATCCAGAATGATTTCACATTGAGGTTGAATATGAATTCCAAGTTTGTTATAGAAGAAGATACTATAAAATACTATAATTCTCCATATCCAAGTTAGAATTATAACTAAGAAGAAATGGGCTCAAATAAAGCCTGAGTCCATTTGGATATTCATTAAAAAACCTATTGGGATTCAGCACTTTAGTAAAAAATTATTTTTAATACACACAAAAATTCTGCAGTGTGCAAATTTTTTATCAATTAATGACAAGGCAATGGATGCTCAGAAAGATAGGCAACCTGACAGCCAGTAGAGAGGCATGAATCTCCAGCCATGTGGCTACTCAAAAGCCCCTCCTGGCTTACCATTAACCTGCTACCCTCCCCTCTCCTCTCATGTCTCTGTCACTAAGATCTGCATTCACTTTTAAAAAGTAAGCATACTGTGTTCTCATTCAAAAGATTATTTCAGGAAAAAAAAGTCTAGATACATTTCATGGAATGGGTCAAGTAGGGTCTGGTGGCAAGAGAGCACTTTGACATGGCATCCATGTCCCTAAATGCCTCTTGCTGTGACTATAACACTTCATTTACATGCCTACTTCAAAGAAAGAAGCCAGTTGGGAATTTTTGTACTCACTTCAAGTTTCAAAATTGATTAATAAAAATAGAATAAAACTTACACTCCTATGAATAATTTAACACTCTCCAAAGGGTATAGACAGGGCCTTCCTTGTGTGCATGAGAAGCAAGTGTCATATATAGAATGAATGTGTGTGCCTTCTTCCAAACCTTCTTCTCTGGCTCCGGGAAGAGATGGAGAATCTATTAATATGTCCTCGAATTCCCAAAGCCAGGCATAGTGCCTGGCCATAGCCAATGCTCAGTAAATATTTGTGAAAAGGAATTGCCTCAATACCCACGCACTGAAATTCCATCCATTCTTTTGCATTTGGGGTTTAGTCTATTTGTGAAAAGAACAAAATTTATCTACGTGTTGACCTGAATGGGTTGTGGGCTCTTTTCCAGAAGGCAAGAAGCTGGGAGAACGCTCTTCCAGAGTGAAAAGAGTGCCTTAGAGACACATCCAACATGGAAAAAGGGTGACTGTGGGGCCTGTCAGGTTGAAAGCCGTACTTTTGGTCAATGGCCTCCGCAAGTGTAATTTCTCTACATTCTTTTCACATCATTTTCTTCACTTGTATGTGAGTTCAATAATACTACCTCCTTTATGGGTTTCTCTTGATGACTGAAGAAGAATCTTAGAACAGGAGGACCTGGTTTAAACAAGTGCTCATATTCAATGCCAATTATAGATTTTTCTCAAACAAAAGATCAAACCGAAGTCATCTTCAAAAAACATTCTTAATATTGAATGAAAGTGAAGTTTGATTTTTAAACATGCCCCTTTAACTGTCAGCACAATAACTAAATTTTAGACTTTCCTAAAGAGGGCAGAAAAGCAGGTAGTAAAATGCAGGGGAATGTTCCTGCCAGCCTCTCTGGAAGCCGCCCCCAGCCACATACATAGTGCCCCTAGGGTGGCACTCTTGCACCTGTCTCCACCCCACCCTTACACCTGGTTAGACAGCACTCTTGGTGTCACGGGTCTGAATGTATCTGCCCGAAGAGTAAGGCTTACAGTTTTGTGTGTTGTATTTCAAGTTCTCAGGATGGAACTAGGCACATTAGATTTGGCTCTCAAATGTTTTATTTACTCATTCAGAAAAGAAATGTGTTTAACCTGGTTAATATGTGGCAGGCCCTGGGCTAAAGGACTCACTGATGAGCAGGTGTACACAATTACATTTGTCAGTGGAATCTTAGTAAGGTAGAAGTGACATAGGATGGCTCTCACCTCTCGTGTTCCTCCTCTTTCAGCTTCATTATCACACACAGCAACTACCTTCAAGGTGCCCTTAGGCCTGATGAAACTACAAACACATCTCTCCTTAGTGTGTGCTTGGCTTTCAAATTCTCTAAATCAGAATAGGATTAAGATGGATCCTAAAGAAGCAATTCAGCATATATCCCCACAGCAACCCCACTAAAGCCATGCCCTGCCTCCATGTGTGGATCCCTGTGAATGTAGACCACCACTAAGAAGGACTCCCTCCTTGATCAAGTTCATTTAAGTTCAACTAGACCTCATCCTTGGCCTGTTGAACCCATTTTTAGCAGACAATTCTGCCCAACCTGTTATAGAGAATTGCCCCACCCTTGATACTTTGCAATCCACCTAAGCTCTTCCTCCTCCATCCTTGACATCTAATCCAGTTCCTCTCCTCTCACTCACATTCCTAATACCTAAACAAGTTTCTCTTAGTACATTTCCATCCAATCCTGGCAGCTTTTCTTTAAAACACTACCCATCCCTTTCTATACAATATTGTGTGTTGCATTTATTTATTTCTATATTCAGAATTGAGTTCAGTCTCTCTCCCTATTGCCATATTCTTGAATTAAAGTCTTCCTTGCCATTTTAAACAAGCACCCAACTAATTTCTTTTTAAAATCACTTACCCTGCATGTGCCAGGCCCCCGGCATGTTCCTGAAGATACCTGTGGGTAGGATGTGACTCCAGTCTGAGTCTGGAGGGCCTCCCTTCTGCAGGGTGCAGCTCCAACACTCCCTTCAGACAGCCACAGGTTGGCAAGAGCCAGGAGCTATGTGCCACACCCTACTCCATCTTGTGCCATTCTTCCGCCATCAAGAACATTCTAGAATCACCAGCCCAACACACTACTCTAGTCCCAATTCATTTCAGCTCCAAGCTATAATAAAACAAGTCAACAGAGGAGTCTCAAACAAAACCAAAACTTTGTTTCCCCTTCACACTGTAACATTGTATGAAATTGCCTAGACAATAAAGTAGGTTTACCTCCAGAACTTACTTTGGTAGCAGCTATTAACACCCAAAGTAACTTGATGAAGGCATTGCATATACTAGAAAACAAAGAATCTTCGTTGTTTCTGTAATGAGTCACATCCCGCCCATGTACTGTAAATCACCCTCTCTCTTATGTCCCGAATTCCACTTTCCTTTTCAGGGAAGAAGGTCAAATATCCAAAAATTCACTACTTCAGTAACTCCTTTCCCTCTTCACATTTCTCATGTGTGTCATCCTCCCATGGGGCCCAGGAAAGGAGGCAGGGGAGAGCTAGAGCTAGGGTCTGGCTGAGAAAAGACGTGACACAAGGAAATTGCTGTCACTGCCCTGACACCGTCCTCCTTCCCCAGGGCACAGCCTTCCCTGATGCTGCATGATGAATTCCATTACCTTATAGGGCAAGAATTCAGCTCTACAAAACAGATTTTGCAGCCAGTCCCCTTGAAGCCCTGCAGAGGACAGAACTTCTGTCATATCCAGAGGTCTGAGGACATGAGGCAGAATGTGCCCTGGACCATGGCCTGAGCTCTGGGGCTGTGATGTCTTCCTCTCCTGTTACTTAGATGCCTCTGGTTCTACCAGCAAAGGCAGAGGCATTCCTCAGCCTTCTGTTTCCTTTTCTAGAGGTGAATTTTGAAACTAAACTATATTACAGGGAAGCATCTACTTTGTCAAGGAGGTTCTGCAGATGAGAAGCCTCACTGGGTCCTGCAGTGAGTATTCCTCTCAGGGTCACTGGCATGTGCTGCTCCACCCCAAGCCAAGCAGCCCACTGGTTATACTCTTCTTACCTAGCATTTAGGTCCAGTCTGCAGTATTCCCCTTGGCTGGCACAGGAGCTGGGTCACCCTTCAGATCATTGCTTGTTTTGTGCAATATCCTCAATGATCCACTCTAGCATTTAACCCAGGAGTTCAAGATCTTCCTTTTGTACCACAAATTCATTCTTTTACTGTTTTTATTTGTCTAGAGGCTGCCTGAAACTTCATCCCTTCTGCATGTTTGGTTTGTGGCTGGAGCTTGAAGTGTCCAGATGCTTGCCTTTGTAATGTCACCAAAATGGAGGCACCTTCTTTATATCTTCATCCAGCCTGATAATCTAGTAGTGTCAGAAAATTCACAGCAAGTGGAATTCTGTCTCTGTTAATTACTAATTAATTAGCCTTTCTGAGCATGTTTCCTTATCTCTAAGATGAGGATAACATTACTTTACACACTGCTTTGGTAATACATGTGACCCTATCCAACACAATCCAGGCACCCCACAGGCAACCAGTAAATGGGAATCATCTCGGCCCATTCCTCCTGGTGATCACCAGAGTATGTAGTGGAGAATCTCCAGAAAAGTCCCTAAAATACATCATGGAGACTTTGGCAGGCTCTCTGGCATTATCTGTTTGCACACATTCAGCTGTAAGCAGGTTCATAAATTTCCCTGGGAGGTTATGTCCCTGTGTTTCTGAATTATTCTCATTTGTTCTGTGTAATAATATATATTTCAGAGAAAATAGGTGGGAGAAAATTTTTATTAAATTTATTTTTTTAGTGACCCACATAAGGAAGAAATAATTGCTTTATTTGCATCTTCATGACTTGAGTCTCAAACATTAATAATATTCCTTTTACATATTATGTTGGGCATCTTTTGTTTACATAGAAAGATATCTCCAAGGGCAATAGATATTTTCCTTGATTACCCATTTGCCTTAAGTATGCATATAAGCATACACATATTTTTCATATATTTTTACAGTTTTATTATTTAAATGTCTGTGATCTTTTAAAATAAAAGTTACATATATTGAGTGGTTTGGAAATTGAGGCATTTGCCTTTTATAAACTTCATTACAACACCAATGGGGGGGGGGCGGTTTAGAAGGCTCCATGTCTGAGTCTGCTCTTGGCTTCCTCAAAAGACCAAACCCTGGAATCTGCCATCTGCAACTCTTGCTGGACTTGGGCCCTGGCATGTTAATCCTCCAATCATCTGTGCCCTTCACCCTAGAGACATGTCTTTTTGCTTTCTGGTTAAACTTCAAATCAGTGAGATGTGATGGGAATTCTTGGACCACTGAACTGCGGAAATTATCCAAGACCCCCACTGAATTTGCCCACTTTGGGGGAGATGAGAACAAAGCAGCCCTGGAATAGACACTTTGGAGCCAGATCCTGAATTTTACCTTCCTCCTCCAGAGCTTTCTTGGGTAAAACTTTTCATAGGAAGAGGTCCCTGAGAGAGGATTTTAAATATGTGTAAGATTTGGATTGTTGAAGGGAAGAAGAAAATTCCAGGGTGATATTTTGAAAACAAAATTTAATAATTCAATGTTTGACAACCAATTTACATGTTCACTTTATCTACACAAGGAAGGCCACACCAAAGGTCTTAGGACAGAGAAGAGAGTTTGCCCACAGGCAGCCTCTCTAACTCCAGAAAGCTCTTTCCTAGGAACTGCAAACACTAGGAATTACTAATAAACAGTATTAATTATTGCCTGAAATTCACTGTGTGCAATGCAAACACATACAGAAAACTGGAATCTTGAGCTTATGTGTAAAGAGTGCTTAGTTGTTATGTAAAATGAATAATGTGAATGTGCAGAAACATAAGATCAAATTCTGCCCTACCCACTGCCCGTTCTCAAGTAAAAAACCAGCAAAAATGAGGATGACTCATCTTAAATCCACCATCAAAGGCTCAGAGTTTCTCTCCTTTCAAAGCTCCAGTTAGGAATTACAGTCAGGGTGGATGAACATATTCAGACTCTATCCAAACAGAAGAACAGAAGCCACCAAAATTGAATCTAGTGAACTGTATTGGGTCTTGCTGGTTTGGGCAGTATGGGTAATACCTGCCACTAGTGTGGAGAGAACCTAATATCATCAGATTTTAGGCCTTTTCTGGGACACCATTTCCCTAATACACAGTGCCCTTACAAAAGCAATTTTTGAAAATGTTCCACAAATTAATCATAATGACATTTACCTTCCATTGAGTACTTCACTGTATGTCTATCATGCTTCTATGCATTTGAAGTGCATTTCCTCAAGTAACCTTGTCTGAAATCCTCTGAAATAGATATCATTAGACCCAATCTATAGATTCAGAAATTGAGGCTCAAAGAAGATAAGAAATGGGCCCAATATGCCCCTCAGTAGCCTGCCTTCAAAGCCTGGACCTAACCATGAAGCTCATTCGACTCCCTGCTCTTTACTTGGATGAGGCCAGAGTACCAGGAAGCTCAGTGTAGAAATGGCCTCGATTTTATCTCCTGTCTTCCCTATGTTTTTATCTTCTCTGAGAATCATGCAGAATGAAGCCTAGGCCTACACCACCAAGCAGAGAACAGTTAGGTTGACTAGGTACCTTTGAACTTTTCCATGCTCTTGGCAGGTGAAGACTGAGCTCCTGTAGTTTAATATAGTGGTTCTCAGAGTATGGTCCCAGGACCAGCAGTGTCAGCATCACCTGGGACCTTGTTAGCAATGTACCCTCTGGTCTACCCCAGACCTACTGAAATGAAAACTCAGGAGTAGATCCCAGGAATTATTTTTAAGACTTTCAGGTGATTGTGATGATGCCCAAGTTGGAGAATGTCCAGTTTGGTAGAATAAGAGAGACTGATACCAGTGAATGCAAGAGGCTAAGATTTCCAAAATCTGTCTTGTGATTTTCATGTGATACTGTGTGCCTATCTTTGCTGAGCTATGGGAAGCCATCTTTCTCAAACCATTCATCCTTATAGTCAAATCTATAATGTGCTAACACTTGAAAGAAAAATTCAGAAGCTTTCCAATTCAAACCATTGATTTTATACTTGGGAAAACTGAAGCCAGAAAAGCAAATCATATGGTTCCTTGTCATGCAGCAAGCTTGTGGCAAAGCCTTACTCCAGAATCTAAGCCTCCTGATCATAGTTCCAAGTCATTTTCTGCAATCCAACTTCTTTTCCAAATATTCCCCAACACCCACAACTACTCCCAAGTCAGTGCCTAGAGATTGTCTACAATGTATATTAGGAAAAAACAAACCTTTCTCCTTATTCTGAGCATAAGTATAAGTAGCACTTCCTTTTCTTACATTTGTACTCTGTATCAACATTATATACTCACCATTTTTAAAGCAATATATCAACATTTTATTCAAATTAGTATAATAATTTTGAATCCTCTTTCATCTAATGGCCGGCCTAGATTCAAAGCTGTTATATTTTTAGCTTTTATCCTGCATTTACATAATTTTTTTCCATGAAGAGCTCAGAACTTTGTTTCCTTATCTCTCCCAAAGATAATTATCTCAGATTGCCCTGATTGTGATGTGCTCAGGGATGCTGTGTGCCTCTCTTTGCTGAGCTGTGGGAAGCCATCTTTCTCAAACCATTCATCCTTATAGTCAAATCTGCTTTTCTCCTCTCTCTAGAATGTGCCAGGTGTCTAAAGAAAAAATTTAGTCAAAGTGATGGATTCATGAAAATAACTAGGCAGTTGACACTCAAGGCAATGGGGGTAGTTGTCAGAATTTTAATATTTCCATCCAAATATTTGAAATCTCATAGGTGAGCTATTTGCTGAGTTATTCTGCACTTAATGTCTTTATTTCTTCCTTTCTTGCCAAGTGTTAAAAAGCCTGTCTGTTCAAAGACAATTCTGACCAAACTTAATGTTAAAGATGCTCTGGAACATATACCTGGCATCCCCACCACACACAACCAGCGAGGAGTGGCTTTCCAATGGAGTCACTCAAGCTCTATCTTCAAAGAAGCCACTAGCTTTTCTTCCAAAGGTATTTTAAGCTTTATTTATTAAAAAGGAAGAAGAAAAAGAAAACTATATTCTTTGCCACTTTTTAGGATGGTGGAAATCTTGGAGAATTAAAATAATTACAAATGCGTGCTTCAAGAGTTAGCAATCTAAAACTAACAGTGAGAATACAGACATCATTAAGAGCAGGGAAAAGGAATGGATGTTGATAGCAAGAATTCATTGCCCTCTAGGTCCTGTGTTACTGAGAGTTGAGTAGCTAAAGCCCCGTGAGGGTCAGAGTAAAATAGTAAGAGGGTGCTACATCAAGTTTGGTCTTAGGCCCACTATGAATCTATGAGTTTCTTAGGTTAGGTAAGAAGAGACACAATTCCTATGAACAGTTCTGTTGATGCTATGATTAAAGGCTATTTGTTCCTTTTGAGAACTCTAAAACAAAATGCCAAGCATGAAGCTAGTTAACTTTAAATCTGGTTTGTGAATAATGCCTTGGGAACTTAATACTAGACACAGCATAAACTCTCTTAGGCCAAGGCTGATTACAAGAATTTATTTACTTATTTATTCATTTTAGAAACCTCTCTGGGGATTCTGACCCACTCATCTATGCCTAAGCAATTTGAAAAATATATTGAAATTTTAGAAATGATTATTGAGGTGTTGTGGCAAAAAACAGGTAAATTCAGACATTTCTCTGTTAAGTTAGAAGAAGACAAGTATTGATGGAGCAATCTCCATGCCTACTCCCAAATGGCTACTGGAAAAAAACTATGACCAAAACAGAAGAAAAACTATTCTTCTTTTTGATGAAAGATGAATCAAGGATCAGGGCGAATTATTAACAATCTACTTGGAAGATGACACTTCATCTTCTAAGGGACCCACAAAAAAGTGGAAAACCAGTAGTGTCCTGAAAAAAAAAAATATAAATAATATAATAATAGTAGCTTTGCTCCTGCATTTACATATTATTAATAAATTAAGTCATAATTATAAGTAATCAAATATTAATTAATGTTAGCTTTTATCCTGCATTTATATTATTATTATTACATATAATAATATGTATATAAATATACACATATACATGGTACAAAATACACAGGGAATGTCAGGGAAAATACCCCATTCATGCCCAATGCCCAAAAATGGCTCCGTCCTTCCTGCTATCCTGAGTCTGACTCATATTCCTCATACTAAGCAGCTTGAGGATTGGGGTCTTCAGAAGTGAGTCAACAGGCTCCAGATGCCCACATATTATTTTCATTGTGAGGTGGGACACTTGTCATCAGACCATCCTCCCAAACAGCTCTGTTGGTCATTGTTCATTTTGGTACATATGATCTAAATTGTGACCATTTTTATCAAGTGTATAAATGGCCTATTAAAAAGACAGCCTCCAAAGGCATGATAGATTTAAGACTTCTGGTGTGAAACCAGGTGCTCAGAAAATCAGTCTGCCAAGAGCAAATGAACACAAAAAAAAATTGTAATCACTTTAGGCTATTTTTATTTGACAAGGCTGCTGTAACATGACACTGAATCGAGTGAGATTTGCCTTTTTTTTTAAGAAGACAATAAATGCTAGGAGGAGATGATGAAAGAAAGAAATCATTTTTACCAGGTCACTCAATTATTGGCAAATCAATTTTTTTTATTTTTTTAACTCTTTTTATTGTTGGTTGTTCAAAACATTACATAGTTCTTGATATATCATATTTCATACTTTGATTCAAGTGGGTTATGAACTCCCATTTTTACCCCGTATACAGATTGCATAATCATATCAGTTACACTTCCATTGATTTACATATTGCCATACTAGTGTCTGTTGTATTCTGCTGCCTTTCCTATCCTCTACTATCCCCCCTCCCCTCCCCTCCCCTCCCCTCTTCTCTCTCTACCCCCTCTAATGTAATTCATTTCTTCCCCTTGTATTATTTTTCCCTTTCCCCTCACTTCCTCTTGTATGTAATTTTGTATAACCCTGAGGGTCTCCTTCCATTTCCATGCAATTTCCCTTCTCTCTCCCTTTCCCTCCCACCTCTCATCCCTGTTTAATGTTAATCTTCTTCTCATGCTCTTCCTCCCTACTCTGTTCTTAGTTACTCTCCTTATATCAAAGAAGACATTTGGCATTTGTTTTTTAGGGATTGGCTGGCTTCACTTAGCATAATCTTCTCTAATGCCATCCATTTCCCTCCAAATTCTATGATTTTGTCATTTTTTAATGCAGAGTAATACTCCATTGTGTATAAATGCCACATTTTTTTATCCATTCCTCTATTGAAGGGCATCTAGGTTGGTTCCACAGTCCTGCTATTGTGAATTGTGCTGCTATGAACATCGATGTAGCAGTGTCCCTGTAGCATACTCTTATTAGGTCTTTAGGGAATAGAACGAGAAGGGGAATAGCTGGGTCAAATGGTGGTTCCATTCCCAGCTTTCCAAGAAATCTCCATACTGCTTTCCAAATTGGCTGCACCAATTTGCAGTCCCACCAACAATGAACAAGTGTACCCTTTTCCCCACATCCTCGCCAGCACTTGTTGTTTGACTTCATAATGGCTGCCAATCTTACTGGAGTGAGATGGTATCTTAGGGTGGTTTTGATTTGCATTTCTCTGACTGCTAGCGATGGTGAGCATTTTTTCATGTACTTGTTGATTGATTGTATGTCCTCCTCTGAGGACATACTGTTCAGGTCCTTGGCCCATTTGTTGATTGGGTTATTTGTTATCTTATTGTCTAATTTTTTGAGTTCTTTGTATACTCTGGATATTAGGGCTCTATCTGAAGTGTGAGGAGTAAAGATTTGTTCCCAGGATGTAGGCTCCCTATTTACCTCTCTTATTGTTTCTTTTGCTGAGAAAAAACTTTATAGTTTGAGTAAGTCCCATTTGTTGATTCTAGTTATTAACTCTTGTGCTATGGGTGTCCTATTGAGGAATTTGGA
Organism: Spermophilus citellus; assembly: GCF_964194105.1. NCBI lineage: Eukaryota > Metazoa > Chordata > Mammalia > Rodentia > Sciuridae > Spermophilus > Spermophilus citellus. Next base: position 115,273,137 of record NC_138187.1, on the reverse strand, counting down.
GCCCGACCCCACAGTATGTAGATCGTAGCCAACTTTTTCTTCTATCAGATGCCGTGTCTCTGATTTGATATCAAGCTCCTTGATCCATTTTGAGTTAACTTTTGTGCATGGTGAGAGAAAGGGATTCAGTTTCATTTTGTTGCATATGGATTTCCAGTTTTCCCAACACCATTTGTTGAAGATGCTGTCCTTCCTCCATTGCATGCTTTTAGCCCCTTTAGCAAATATAAGATAGTTGTAGTTTTGTGGATTGGTTTCTGTGTCCTCTATTCTGAACCATTGGTGCACCCGCCTGTTTTGGTACCAGTACCATGCTGTTTTTGTTACTATTGCTCTGTAGTATAGTTTGAAGTCTGGTATCGCTATACCACCTGATTCACACTTCCTGCTTAGCATTGTTTTTGCTATTCTGGGTCTTTTATTTTTCCATATGAATTTCATGATTGCTTTCTCTATTTCTACAAGAAATGCCGTTGGGATTTTGATTGGCATTGCATTAAACCTATAGAGAACTTTTGGTAATATCGCCATTTTGATGATGTTAGTTCTGCCTATCCATGAACAGGGTATATTTTTCCATCTTCTAAGATCTTCTTCTATTTCTCTCTTTAGGGTTCTGTAGTTTTCATTATATAAGTCTTTCACCTCTTTTGTTAGGTTGATTCCCAAGTATTTTTTTTTGAGGATATTGTGAATGGAGTGGTTGTCCTCATTTCCATTTCAGAGGATTTGTTGCTGATATACAGGAATGCCTTTGATTTATGCGTGTTGATTTTATATCCTGCCACTTTGCTGATTTCATTTATTAGCTCTAATAGTTTCTTTGTAGACCCTTTTGGGTCTGCTAGGTATAGAATCATTTCATCTGCAAATAGTGATAATTTAAGTTCTTCTTTTCCTATTTTTATGCCTTTAATTTCTTTCATCTGTCTAATTGCTCTGGCCAGTGTTTCGAGAACTATGTTGAACAGAAGTGGTGAGAGAGGGCATCCCTGTCTTGTTCCAGATTTTAGAGGGAATGCCTTCAATTTTTCTCCATTCAGAATGATGCTAGCCTGAGGCTTAGCATAGATTACTTTTACAATGTTGAGGTATGTTCCTGTTATCCTTAGTTTTTCTAGAGTTTTTAACATAAAGGGATGCTGTACTTTGTCAAATGCTTTTTCTGCATCTATCAAGATGATCATATGGTTCTTATTTTTAAGTCTATTGATGTGGTGAATAACATTTATTGATTTCCGTATATTGAACCAGCCTTGCATCCCAGGGATGAATCCTACTTGATCATGGTGCACAATTTTTTTGATATGATTTTGTATCCAATTCGCCAGAATTTTATTGAGGATTTTTGCGTCTAGGTTCACTAGAGATATAGGTCTGTAGTTTTCTTTCTTTGAAGTGTCTTTGTCTGGTTTAGGAATCAGGGTGATGTTGGCCTTGTAGAATGAATTTGGAAGTTCTCCCTCTTTTTCTATTTCCTGAAATAGCTTGAAAAGTATTGGTATTAGTTCCTCTTTAAAGGTTTTGTAAAACTCTGCTGTATACCCATCCGGTCCTGGGCTTTTCTTAGTTGGTAATATTTTGATGGTTTCTTCTATTTCCTCAATTGATATTGGTCTGTTTAGGTTGTCTATATCCTCCTGACTCAATCTGGGCAGATCATATGACTTAAGAAATTTATCGATGCCTTCACTATCTTCTATTTTATTGGAGTATAAGGATTCAAAATAATTTCTGATTATCTTCTGTATTTCTGAAGTGTCTGTTGTGATATTGCCTTTTTCATCCCGTATGCTAGTAATTTGAGTTCTCTCTCTTCTTCTCTTCGTTAGCATGGCTAAGGGTCTGTCGATTTTATTTATTTTTTCAAAGAACCAACTTTTAGTTTTGTCATTTTTTTCAATTGTTTCTTTTGTTTCGATTTCCTTAATTTCAGCTCTGATTTTAATTATTTCTTGCCTTCTACTTCTTTTGCTATTATTTTGCTCTTCTTTTTCTAGGATTTTGAGATGAAGTATGAGATCATTTATTTGTTGGTTTTTTCTTTTTTTAAGGAATGAACTCCAAGCAATGAATTTTCCTCTTAGAACTGCTGTTAATGTGTCCCATAGATTCCGATATGTAGTGTCTGTGTTTTCATTTATCTCTAAGAATTTTTTAATTTCCTCCTTGATGTCTTCTATAACCCATTGATCATTCAGTAACCTGTTGTTCATTCTCCAAGTGATGCATGATTTTTCCTTCCTTCTTTTATCATTGATTTTCAGTTTCATTCCATTATGATCAGATAAGATGCATGGTATTATCTCTACTCCTTTATATTGTCTAAGAGTTGCCCTGAGACATAATATATGATCTGTTTTTGAGAAGGATCCATGTGCTGCTGAGAAAAAAGTGTAACTGCTTGATGTTGGGTGGTATATTCTATATATGTCAATTAAGTCTAGGTTATTAATTGTGTTATTGAGTTCTATAGTTTCCTTATTCAACTTTTGTTTGGAAGATCTGTCCAGTGGTGAGAGAGGTGTGTTGAAGTCTCCCATGATTATTTAATGGTGGTCTATTAGACTCTTGAACTTGAGAAGAGTTTGCTTGATGAACATAGCTGCACTGTTGTTTGGGGCATATATATTTATGATTGTTATGTCTTGTTGGTGTATGGTTCCCTTGAGCAGTATGTAGTGTCCCTCTTTATCCCTTTTGATTAACTTTGGCTTGAAATCTATTATATTTGATATGAGTATGGACACTCCTGCTTGTTTCCGAAGTCCATATGAGTGATATGATTTTTCCCAACCTTTCACCTTCAGTCTATGTATGTCTTTTCCTATCAAATGCGTCTGCTGTAGGCAGCATATTGTTGGGTCTTGTTTTGTGATCCATTCTACTAGCCTGTGTCTCTTAATTGGTGAGTTTAAGCCATTAACATTTAGGGCTATTATTGAGATATGGGTTGTTCTTCCAGCCATATTTGTTTATTTATGTTACTAAACATGGTTTGTTTTCCTCTTTGATTATTTTCCCCCCTTTACTGTCCTACCTCCCACTGTTGGTTTTCATTGTTATTTTCCATTTCCTCTTCCTGTAATGTTTTGCCGAGGATGTTTTGAAGAGATGGTTTTCTAGCTGCAAATTCTTTTAACTTTTGTTTATCGTGGAAGGTTTTAATTTCATCTTCCATCCTGAAGCTTAATTTCGCTGGATACACGATTCTTGGTTGGAACCCATTTTCTTTCAGTGTTTGAAATATGTTATTCCAGGATCTTCTAGCTTTCAGAGTCTGTGTTGAAAGATCAGCTGTTATCCTGATTGGTTTACCCCTAAATGTAATCTGCTTCCTTTCTCTTGTAGCTTTTAAAATTCTCTCCTTATTCTGTATGCTGGGCATCTTCATTATAATGTGTCTAGGTGTGGATCTCTTATGATTTTGCACATTCGGCATCCTGTAGGCTTCTAGGATTTGGGATTCTGTCTCAATCTTCAAGTCTGGGAAGTTTTCTCATATTATTTCATTGAATAGATTGCTCATTCCTTTGGTTTGGACCTCTATAACTTCCTGTATCCCAATGACTCTTAAGTTTGGTCTCTTTATGTTATCCCATATTTCTTGGATGTTCTGCTCATGGTTTCTTAACATTCTTGCTGAGCTGCCTATGTTCTTTTCAAGTTGAAATACTTTGTCTTCATTGTCTGATGTTCTATCTTCTAAATGTTCTACTCTGCTGGTAGTATTCTCAATTGAGTTTTTAAGTTGGTTTATTGCTTCCTGCATTTCTAGAATTTCTGTTTGTTTGTTTTTTATTACCTCTATCTCCCTGTATAGTTGATCTTTTGCTTCTTGGATTTGTTTATGTAATTCATTGTCGAAGTGATCTTTCATTGCCTGATTTTGCTGTCTAATGTCTTCCTTGAGACTCCAGATATTCTGAAGCATGTATATCCTGAATTCTTTATCTGAAATTCCATCTGCTGCAGCTATTACCTCTTCTAAAGTTGAGTTGACCTGCATTGCTTGTGGTCCTTTCTTTCCTTGTCTTTTCATACTGCTCGCGTTTCTTTCTGCTTGGTGAAACTGTTGTGTTTTTGAAAATTTCCCCCTATATATTTATATTGTTCTTGTATAGTTGAAAAGTCTCCCTTGCAGGGGCGGGCAGCGGCTGTGCTCCTCCTCCAATTGGGGTGATCTGTCTACCACGCTGGCAAGCCGCTGGGTCTGTTCTGCCGGTCAGTCGCAGGTCTGCCTACCTTGCAGGCGCAAGCGGCGGCTCTGCTCTGCCCCTACTCCAATTGGGGTGATGTGACTACCACGCCGGCGGGCCACTGGGCCTGTTCCGGGCGTGGGAGGCGACTCTGCTCTGCCCCTCTGGCCTGATGACAAAGTGAGAGAGACTCAGGTGTATGTGACTCACTTTCTTTACCAGGAGACCAACTGTTTCTGTCGCCGCTGGTATCGATGAAGTTATCTCCTCCGCCGCTTTCTGATGACCTCAGATCTCTGCCATGTTGGTATCCCATGCCTCAATCAATTTTTTATGGTTGATTAAATGGCTAGTGTTTGATTAGCATAATGTGAAGATGTATTCTCTTATTTCTTAGCCCTCTGTGTTGGGGTCTGAGGTCTTTAACCATTTATGTCTCTTTTATATGAGAGAAATGCTTTGAAGAACAGTTGGTCACCTCTGTCTTGCTCAAACCGCCCCCAGATTCCCTTGATGAGCAAGTAAATAAGCTCCTTTAGCCTTTGCTTCTGACTCAGTTACACTCTTGTGCTTCGTGTACTCCAGGCTCTACCTTCCTGGAACTACTTGCCATTGCCTGTATAAACTCCAGCATTTCTCCCTTGGCCCTGTGCTTATTTTGTTTCTTGACCTAGAATGCCTCTTGCCTAAGGACTCATAAATTTGACCCACATTCAAGGTCACTCAATTACATCTTCCTTCTCTGCCCACTTGTCCTACACAGTTCAAAAATTAAAACTCCACATTGTTCTCTATCTCTGCCTTATACAAAACTAAATAACATATTGGAACAAGAATCTGTTAAATATTAGGCAACAATCCCTCAGGAGACTAGCTATGTTGCTTTCCCCTTTGCATCCTAGTGTCTGCCCTGGTTTCTGGCCACAGTAGGTATTCAACATGCATATATGCATAGAAAGAAAGAAGGAAGAAAGGAAGGAGGAGGAGGAGGAGAAGAAAGACTGGGAGGAACAAGAAAGGGAAAGAAAAGAAGGAGGAAGATGAAATGCAGTTTGCCCTATTGAATCAACACTTAGGAAAGTTTCTTACATCTTGACCTTCCTGTTTTCTTACTTCCTATTCATGCCTTATTCACCTGAATCTGAAGTTGGTCCACATCCCTCCACTGAAATGGTCTTGCCTGATGAGCATATGGTCACTGATGAGCTCCTAATTGCCAAATCTGTAGCTCACTGCTTGGTGCCACCTTACTAAACTGATGACATTTAACACCTCCATTACTCTTTCCTTGGAAATCTCGCCATGCTCATTTCTGTGATACTCTCACTCTTGCTTTTACTTATATCTCTTTTATTCTTGCATCTCAGTCCCTGGCACTGAATACATTTCCTCTATACAGTATTTAAATGTTGGTGATTTCCAGCATTCTTCATTTTCCCTTCTCCTTTTTGTGCTACACACTTTCTAGTTAGAGTTATATATCGACATGGCTTTAAATTTGGTGCGGTAGTTGATTAATTCCTATCCCAACAAGCTTATTCCTCTTTCACATATTTATGAAAACCAAGAATACACTACACCTAACCAGCCCACTTGGCCAGAAATAAGAGGACCTACTCTCCCCCTCCCGCTCACCACAAGCCATCAGTCACTAACATTCCTTAATATTTTTCCCGTCTCCATGCTACAGTCTTCCTTGGTACACAATACCATTACTTCCTATCTGGGTGACCACAAAAACCTCCTGAAAGTTTTTTTTATGTCTTTAATCCTTCTTCTCTCCAGGTGATCTACTAACCTACATCCAACTTGGTTTACCGTCCTAAAATGTAAATGTATTCATTTCACATCCTATTTAGAGTCCTTCAATAGTCTTCCCCTCCACTGGCCCCTCCTGTGGCCAATAACCATGGCCATTCAAATATAAATTGAAGTTAGGAAGTGGGGTGAGGTGCTTGTGATCCTTTTACCCCTTTTTGTTCTGCCTGAACTCCCATACAAAATCTAATCAGCTCTTAATTGTTTCTTTCCTGAGCACATCTTATTTTGTTGGTCCTTCCCAGACTATAGGTACAGAGGAATATGACAGAATAAAGTCTTTTTATTAAATAAAGGGTCACAAAGTTCTCCTGTAATGATATGGAACATGAAAAACCACGGCTTGGAGATCATCTTATCAGACCATCCCCTCATGCCACACAAAAGAACAAGTCCATTGTCTTGGGACTGGTTTTTTAGGCCTCTTACTTCTAACTGGCCAGTACCTGTTATAGCACTTTCTATCTCAGAGGATAACACTGATACTCTCTCTTCAGCAAACCCCCTCAGTTTGATGTTCTACCAGAAACATATGTTTCTCTGAAGGAAAAAAAGAAAGAAAAGACTCAAAAAGGAGAAGCAGAGAGCTTTGAATTTCACTTGGACTGTTTGTCTCATTTTCTTTAGACCCACTATCTAACTGCTTTAGGGATTCCAGCTCAAAGGCTAATTAATGCCTATACTCACAGATGACATAAATAAGACATTAGAAAAAATCTGACTGGATCCATGTGCTGGAAATCTGCAACGTGCTAGTATAGTACCATCCAAATGTGTTCTTACCAACACATTCACATGCTACCACAGTGAAACGAGTCTCACAAAGCAGTACAGGGTGCCCCCCATGACTACTGCAGTTTTAAATTGCAATGACTTTAGATAGGTGAGTGCTGAGAACTTAGAGCAACATCACTGGAAAACTTATTTAAATTCTGTGAACTTTGAAAGGTTCATTTTTCAATGTTTTCTGTCATGATTTTCCATCTTCAGAGAAGTACTTGAACAAAGAAAATTGTAGAATTTATTTTTTACATGGATGGAAGAACATTATTGGAGGACATTATCTTAAGTGAAACAAGCTTGACAAAACAAATACTATACATTCCCACTCATCTGTTGAAGTTAAAAGAAAGTTATCACATAAAAATAAAGAGTAGAATAATGGTCACTAGATGCTAGGAAGACAAAAGAATGGGGGATAGAGAGAGGTTGGATAAAAGGGAAAAGACAGTTGGATAGGAAGAATCTGTTTTAATTTTCTGTAGCAGGATAGTAATTACTGTCTACAACAACTTATTATATATTTCAAAATAACTAGAGAATTGTTAGAGGGATCCCAACATATAGAAATGACAATATTTGAGAAAATAGAGTACTAATTACTCTGATTTCATCATTATACATTGTACAGATGCATTCAATTATCATACCATACCCCATAAATAAGTACAAATATTACATATGAATAAAAAATAAATTCAAATTAAATATTTTTTAAAATGTGTGTTTGAGAATACATCTAAAACCAAACTCAAATTTTGGGGGATATTATGCATCTATTTTAATGATCTTAATATTCTTTGAGGCTTTCTAGTCTGTTCAATTATATTCTTTTTTAAATTAATGTTATTGTATTTTATTTCTCAATGCTAGTCTTACCCCAGATAAATTGGTTTTATGACCCACTAATGAAAATCACATCTCCAGAAGACAGAAGTGAATAGACTAGATAACAGGAAGCGCAGTCCTCCTTCAGAACTGCTTAGTCAACCAAGGCTAGGGTGAACTCCATATTCATTCATTTTACAGATAAGCTGTTGATAGAAAGCCATAAACTCAAGAGGAGGTTGTGGGCCTCACCACTGCCCAGTGGTTGGGACTGTCCCCCAAGGCTACGCATATCACTGCAACAAGTCATCACTTTAACAAGGCCTGATTCTTGGGATGCAATAATTCTGTGACATAATGGAACATTTGCTTTACTCAAAGAACATCTGAAAATATTTTACTCATTAGCAACAAACTTGTCCCCTGCCAGGATTCTCTGCTCACCATTTCCCACCCTTGGTAACAGAATAATTGGTCTTAATGAAAAACATCCAGAGTGGAAATGACAGCTTCCTTAAACAGCTGTCACCAAGTTTAGAAAAGGGGAAGAATAAAATCACATCCTTTGTGACATATTCTTAAGCTAACGAAGCCTGTTTCTGATCATGGCCAGTTATCCCAACCACCCTGACTGCATGATACTGTTCACTTCCTAAAGATTCCACTTATTCCTCTGTTTCAACTACATTCCACTGCCAGTATCTAAGGCACTCTACTACCTCTTTCTTTTATGTTTCATTGTGTTTTTGAGTGTTTTCGGTTGCAAGTAAGCAGATAATTGAAAAATACCTGTTGGCACATGAAGAACATTTTCATGATATCAAATAATAGTGATGAGGTTGCTATGGTAAGTTAACTCAGCCCAAAGAGCTCATCAAGGATCCAGATGGTTCCATTTCTGTGCTGCCATCCTCAGCATAGAGTCTTTGCTCCTCAGTCCCATTGCATCATGGGCTCAAGGTGCTGCCATGACTCCTGAGTGATGATTAATCATATCTAGAAAATCAGTAAAGCACACTTCTGGGTGTGACCCTGAGAATGCTTCCAGAGACGATTGATATAGAGGTCAGTGAAGAGAAGAGAAAGGCCTCCCCTGAATGTGGGCAGCACCATCCAATAGGCTGGGGCCCTTCATGGAACAAAAACTGGAAGAATGTGAAAGCCTGTACAGTTCTCAAACTCAGCTCTTCTTAAACTTTTGCATTTTTTTTGCTGCTGTGATCACCTATGAATATCAGAACCCACATACTTCAGTCTTTGAAGACAGATTTTCACCAGCGACTCACCAGGAAGCTTCCAGTCCTTTAGCTTCAACTGAGGTGCACCCTTGGTCACTACCAGCTTCCAGCTTTCTGGACTGAGCCAATACTGGTCATTCAGTCTCTCTAGCCTACAGATAGTCATCGAGGGACTAGCCAGCCTGTGACTGTGTTGTATAAACCAATCCAAGCCAGTCTAATATAGATATCTATAAATATCTCTATGTAAGTCAATATATATGGATATCTATATTGGCATATTGAGAGAGAGAGAGAGGGAGAGAGAGAGAGGGAGAGGGAGAGAGAGAGAAAGAGGGAGAGAGAGAGAGATTATCTTATTGGTTCTGTTTCTCTATAAAATTCTAATACATGCTGCTTCATTACTACATTACTATTCAAAAGTGATGAGATTTTTACCCAATACTTCCTGTTCTCAGAAGCCTCCCAGCAGATAAATCTTTGGGATCCATTGGCAGGGACTGGCTTCCCCATTTCTGCATCAGCCACAAGGCAACCTGGGCAGAGCAAGTCTCTGCATTGTCAGTTCTTCCTATGGGGGATCAATTTCCCAAAGACAGCACCCTTCTAGCATTTTCCATTCAGGAGTGCTCACTGCACTTTTAAACTGGCCACTCTGTGATTACTCTGCAAGTGGGAGTGATCACATGGATGTGGCTGTGAATCAGTTAACTTGGCTTTATTGAAGCATAATCGACACCTCTCCCCTGCCTGGGGAGAAGTCATTTCACATAATGCCAATTACTGTTCATTGGGATGCTGGATGGGAGGGTGTGTAAAGGATCAATACAAAGCCATTTTCTCAAGATGTAAAACCAATTATAACAATAGTTACCTGATGCTGGGTCAGGAGGACAACAATTGTTTTTCAACAAATAATGCAGATTTCCCCACTTATGTTTTACTCTCTACATTTTACAGGCCACTTAACAGTAAAGATCTTTCTCTAGACTCTTTATCCCATGAATTGATGAATGTTGGACAGACAATGCCTTTGACCTAGCAACCTCTCCTTCTCTCTGAAAGAACATACCACGGGAGAAGGAACTACCCATAACCTTATGCCCAAAGGATTTCAATTCCATTGGGATCAGAGAATATATTTTTTATTTTAATTCTTTTAAAATTTTTGAGATTTGCTTCATGCCTATAACATTATTAATTATGATAATTATCTCATGCTCATCAGAAAATAATGTGTATTCAGGGTTTGAGATGAGAAGATGGAGTGTGCTATAAATACCAATTAGGTAAAGTTGGTTGACAGTGTTGCTTTCTATTATATTCCAATTGTTATCTGCATCCATTATTGAGAGAAAAGTATTGAAGTCTCCAGATATCAGCTATCATTATGGATATGTCTGTTTTCTTGCATGTATTTTGGAAATCTGCTGTTGATGCACACACATTTAAGATTGTTTTGCCTTCTTGATGGATTTATCTCCATAGGGATAATGTGATCTCTCTTTAAATCCATAAATATTTCTTGTTCTGAAGTCTATTTTCTATGATATTAATAAACATACTCCAGCTTTCTTTTGTTTAGTTTTAGTGTTATATCTCTTTCCATCATTATATTTTTAATAGTAATGTTTTTATATTTCAAGTGTGTTTTCTTATAGATGACATAAAGTTAAGTCTTGTTTATCTAATATAACCTTTAATAGTGGTGTTAAGATCACTTATGACACTAAAGTCATTGTCAATATATCTTTGATCCATTTATTCTTAGTTTCTTTTCCCTACTTCTCTATTTTAGATTAATCAGCATTTTTCAGGTTTCATTCTATCGCCATGATTGGATTACTAGTCATTCCTCTTTACTAATATTTAAGTGGTTGTTCTAGGGTGTACAATAGAAAACTTTAATATAAGACAGTTTACTTTCAAATAATATTAACACTAATTCATGAAATTATAATAAACTTGGTACTTGGGATATTGTTTATTAGTAGCACCACATAAAGAGAGAGAGAGAGAAAGAAAGAAAGGAATGAATGAATGAATTTACTTCCCCTTCATTTTTGAAAGCTATTTTCACTGACCTAGAATTCTGGATCTACAGTTTTGTTATGTTTTGTTTTGCTTTGCTGTATTGACTTTTGACTTGGATGGTTTCTAAAATAAAGTCTGATATAATTTTTCATGAATCCTCTGAATAGCTGTGTCTTTTTCTCCAGTTGCTTTCAATGATTTTGTCTTATTTTTATTGTCAGGAATTTGACTATTATGACTAGGGATTTTGTTGCTGTTGTTGTTGTTGCTGCTGTTTTAGTATATCTTATTTAAGGGTCTCTGGGTTTCTTAGGTCTTTGGTACTATTTTTTTTCTTTTTTCTTTTTTCTTTTTTTTTTTTCTTTTTTCTTGGGTGGGGGGACGGGATTTAACCCAGGGGCACTTTACCACTTAGCTACATCCCAAGACATTTATTTATTTATTTGCTTACTTACTTATTTACTTACTTATTTATTTGAAGGCTTTGCCAAGTTGCTGAGGCTTCTCTTGAACTCGGAATGCTCCTGTTTCAGCTCCCAAATGGCTGAAATGACAAGCATGTGTCATCATACCCAGTTCCTTCTGGATTTCTGTGTACATGTATCTTATATCATTGGCTATTGTTCTGCAACTCTTGCATGGTCTAGAGTTTTACACATATACTCTGTTTTTTTGTGTGTTTAAGTTTAAATAATGTCTTTTGACACATATTCAAGTTCACTGATTCTTCCCTTAGCTGTGTCAACTCTTGGTGAGACACTGAAACAAAGTCTTCATCTGTAATTTTATGCCTGTATTTCTAGTATTTTTTTTTCCTGCTGATTCTTTATCTGTTCAAACATGTCAACTTTGTTCACTAGAAATTGTTCTGGTAAGGTCTTTTTGTCACAGCAGCAAAAAAGTTGACTAAAACCTTACTCCTGAAGGATGAAGCCTCATCTTATATCAGACTATTAGCCTCAAGGATTGAGTTAATAGTCAGGAATTGAATAGAGTGTGTGCTTTGCTGTTGGTTACCTTCTGTAGACTCATGCTTCAAGCCCCTCTAGAGGTGAGCCACCATTGCCTGTGTTTAGGTGGGAGCTAGGGGCAGGAGTTGTTCTTCTCAGTATTATTGCTTCACTCTTCACTTCCAGCAGGCCCTAAATACCTGCACCACTGAGAACATCACTCCCTGCCCTTGCTTGTATACCAGTGTTGCTTGGTATTCTATGCTATGTCCATAGTGAAAACAAAGGGAATTTCTATTTTTCTGGTCCTGCTTCAGTCTCACAGAAACTCTATGGTTTAGATTTTAGTGATGAGGTTTTTTGGTGTTTTCCCTTGCTCCCTGTGTCAGTCAAACTCTGCCTTTTATCTGGAGCTTTTCTTAGCAGCCATTTCTGCCTCCTATCCTAGATCTCTACTTGGTATCTGCCACTATCATTTCAACTTGCCTGATTCAGTCTTCATCCACCAGTTTTCTCCATGTCACATGAACATGCCATGTTCCATATGCTCTTCTCATGAATTCTGATTTCTTTATCTATACTGATCATCTGCCTTTCTCTACCCTCTCTCCATAACAAGATGTTATTTATGTCTGTTTGAAGTTGTCATTCTATATGAAATTCATCTTGACTACCAACCTTCCTATAAAACCAGCTGCAATTCAAGACTCTAGACCACAAATTGTTTTATATATTCTATATCTCTTACATGTCCTTAGAGCATTCAATTCACATTTTTTTAAAGATAATACTTCCAGGAAATAGTTCATATGCTAAAATCTCTTCATTGGTTCTCTATCCATTACATTTTCTAAAATTACTGTTCCATCTTTAAATTGCTGTTCCATCTTTAAATTGCTGTTCCATTTTGTTATTCAGATACTAAAACAAATATATTTAATTACAACAGTATTTAGTAAACTTCACTGTGTTTTTTTTTTCTGAAGTAAACAAATTATTTTGCTAACATTTGTCATTTCAATCTCTCTACTGTCAGTTGGGCATGGTCACACATCTATAATCCTAGCTACCTGGGAGATTGAGGCAGGAGGATCACAAGTTCAAGGTCAGCCTTGCCAACTTAGTGAAACCCTTATCAAAAAGAATAGAAAAGGGTCTGGGGATATGGCTCAGTAGTAGAGCACCACTGGGTTCAAGCTCCAGTATCATAGAAAAAAAAAAAACTAAACAACCATTCTATTGTCATGATGTCCTACTGTATGAAAGAAAACAGATAATTAGGCTAGTTATTATATTGGAATCGACAGAATTTTATACTAATAGTAAGCATCATTGCTTCTATCTCTATAATCTTTCCCTAATCTAATTCCCACACATTTACCTCATCACAAAGTTAACTAGACACTAGAGAAACTCATTGCTGTTTTTTTTTATTAGCTACAAAATGTCAAATAATATTTGTATTCCTAAACAAATGATTTAGACCAAAGTAATAAAATATCTGTCTTATAGTGGTGGATATTAACATTTAAAAATTTTTTGTTATTCAGATACTAAAACAAATATATTTAATTACAACCATATTTAGTAAACTTCATTGTGGTTTTTTCTGAAGTAAACAAATTATTTTGCTAACATTTGTCATTTCAATTAACATTATAATATAATTCAAGTAGAATTTACCCAGAAAGCAGGCTTCTAACCACCAGGTCTCTGCCTTACCTCAATCCAGCCTTCACATATAAACACTGGGTTTCAGAGGACAGCACATTGGTGTGGGAGTTAAGACTCTCTAGCAGTTGTCTCTCCATAGTGAGCTCAGTATTAACAACTACTTACAAGGTTGTTACAAAACTATCTTCACAAGAGCTAAGGCAACCAGAAAGTAGATCTCAGAATCTTATTTTAGAATAATAAGAGGCATTGAAGCAGGTAGGAAGAAGTTGCCTGCATCATCCCTTCCCCAGCTCTAAGCAACTCAGCTTGGAGAGAGACAATTAGGGAAGGAAGAGAGATTAACTCCAGGCCTTCAGACTTGGAACTCAGTACCAGAGCCATCACAGTTAAACCCAGTATTGGGCAGAGCCCATGGCCCATGTTCCCAGGCCAGTATGGATGGATGGAGCCTCTGGACCCCCATGAGGCTGAAGCAAAGGAATTATTTATACCACCCCCTCCCCCAACCTCATGTAACACAGCGTGGAGACTCAATCCACTGAGGAGTAAAACAGGGAGTTAGGCACGGGGCTTTCTCCTAGAAATTTCTGAGTCAGTGAAGCCCAGGAGAAATGAACACAACCCATGGCATCATTGAGATGACATTAAAAGAGCAAATATTCACATTATTGGAGGTTCAAGACAAACTTGAGAATGCCAAAGAGTTAGAAAACTTATTCAAAGAATAAAGAAAACTTACCAAACCTAAACAAGGATACACATACCCAGGTATGGGAAAGTTAATTGTCACCAGTCAGATTCAAATCAACAAAATCTAGTTTGAAGCATACTATAATCAAGCTATTAAGGATTAAAGACAAAGAGAAGATTCTTAAAGCAACAAGTGAAAAGAAGCAAATAACACATAAGGGTGTTCTAATTTCCCTGACAGCAGAATTCCCAGCACAAGCCTTATAGGTCAAGAGTGAGTGGGATAACATTTTTCAGGGGGAATAAAACCTGTCGACCAAGAATACTGTACCCAGTAAAGCTATCCTTAGAAATGAAAGGAGAGATAGAGCCATTCCCAGACAAAGCTGGGGAAATTTATCACAACCAGACCTAGACACTAAGAAATGATAAAGGGAGTTATTCAAACAGGAAGAAAGATACCGATGAATAAGAAGAAAACATTCAAAGCCACAAAACTTATGGATAGGAGTAACTATACAAATTCAGAATGCTCTCTATTATAAACATGGTTTAAAAATCATTTATATGGAGACCCAACATGGCGGCCGGGGAGGAAGCAGTATTTTCAGGATCTCCACAGTAACGCGATCAGAAAGACCCATTAATACACCTAGAATCTACCTACGGAGGAACCTCTAGCAAAATTCCGTGGAAAGGAGACCTGCCGGGAATCAGTAAGTTTATGAGAGGTGACAGTTTGTCCCAGATGAGTGAATCTTGGCCACGCGGTGCAGAGGTTCAGTCTCCCTGCCAGCCGCCGCCAAACGGTCGCCAGCGCCTGCCCGGTTCTGCAAACGGCCCCCGGCGGCCGGGCCCGGCGTGGCGATAAGGGTCCCCACCTGCACGGCAAACAGCCCCCCCGCCCACCCAGCTCAGGAGGCGACGTGAAGGGAATCTAACCAAGCCTTTATGAAATAGCGAACTGGGCTGCGTACGGGGGTTGCTGAACTGCTGAAACTGGTGCTCAGAGTAGCGGCTTTAATAGAGACTTTGCACAGCTTGTTAGAGCTCCTTTCACCATTAGTCTGTAGTGGACCACCCGGCCAAGCAGCAGAAAAAAAAACAAAAAGATTGAAAAAGAGACGCTTGGCTCCCAGACGCTTTCCTGTTCAGAGCCGCGGGCGCTTTGCACCCATATGCTTCCTCTTTCACTTTGCTCCCTGCAGAGAAGCTGAATGGGTAATCAGCAGTGGATCTTAAGTACCTGAGGCAAAGAAAGCTCAGTACACCCCGCCCTTTTTTGTTTGTTTGTTTTGGTTTTTTTTTTTTTTTTTTTTTTTTTGAATATTGTATACACAGGGAGAGTTAGTGGACTGAAATTGTTGGCTGGGCTGGGGTTTCGGGCCGAAAATCCACTCCGCGGGAGCCGCCATTTGCTTTCGGCATGCTGCCTTAATGGCCCTGTCTACACTGTCCAGCAGCCACATCTAGAGACTGGAACTGGGCTGCGTGCCGAGCCCTGTCCTCTGAAGGCTGGACCACGGCCTCAAGCGCCTCGGTCGCCTGTTCCCTGCTGCACCTTGGGGCAGAGCCTGCTCTGGGGTCGTTGGGCACCCCCCTGCGAGGAGACCCGTGCTCTGGAGGAGGGGGTTGGAGAGCCGTGGCGGCAGCCGCTTGGGCCCTGGGAGCTAGGCACCAGGCCGAGGAGCAGCGGAGGCCGCGGTGGCGCTGCTAAGGTCGTGAACAAGCGTGGCACCCAAGAGCGCGGTTATCGCTCCCACCAGGGCTGACAACAGAGGTCCCTTGCACCAGCTACCAGGGGAGTTGCTACCTGAGGGCAAACAAATTCGCTGGGGGTCCTCAGCCCCAAGCCCTACAAACGTAGGGTCCGAGGGAGGAAAACAGAAAGGGTGTGCCCAGGCATCCTTGAAAACAGGGCTCCCAGGAGCAGCAGACCCGGCGTGTAGCCAGTAATGTGGTAAGCATCACAGGCGAGTGGGGCCTGGATTGAGGAACCACAAGAGAAAGACCTAGGCACTCAGGACTGGAGACTCGCACAGTATGGGAAGAAGAGCTGAGGCACAGTGATTGGTTCCCACCTATCAAGAGGAGAAGCCTGGCCCAGTGGGCATAGCTCCACCTACTGGAAGAGAAGTTAATCGAGCTCTATGACTGCATTTATTATTATTATTATTTTTTTTAATGATTATTATTAGTTTTTTTTTATTTTCACTTTTTGTAGTTGACGTTGTTGTTATTCTTTAACTTTCTTATCAATGGTTTCATTTTTTTTAATTCTTTTTATTCTATTATTATTATTATTTTTTTTAAACTTTAATTTCCATTTTTTAATACCATTATAATTTTTTTTGTTTGTTTTAAATTTTTATTTTTTCGTTTTTTCTCTCTTTCTTCTCACTTTTTTCTTTTGTCTATTCATTTCTTTTCAACTCTCTTATTCCCCTCTCTTGAACCCCACCTGCCTACACTCACTCTCTTTAGTGACTTCTTCCCTTCCCCTCTAATACCTCTCCTCCCAAGCATCAAATAAATTTATAAGAGTAAACAGTAACTCAGCAGTCAAACAGAATAAGAAGTATCATGAGCATAAAAAAGCAAGGAAGAAAAGGAGTACAAACAATGCAGGACAGCCTAAATATTCAGGAGGACCTGGAGTCATCAGAAAAATGGCCATATAAAGAACTCAAGGAACACCTTAGACAGATGGAAAGGAACCTTAAAGATCACATTGAAAAGGAATTACAAAAACAGATAAAAGAAGAAGTTAAACATCTTTATCAGGAGATAGAGATTATTAAAAAGAATCAAACAATAATTCTAGAAATGAAGGAAACGATAAACCAAATTAAAAACTCAATCGAGAGTATCACTAACAGAGTGGAGCAAGTAGAAGCCAGAACGTCAGATAATGAAGACAAAATATATCAACTTGAAAAGAGTCTATCCAACTCAGATAGGCTGGTAAAAAATCACGAGAAAAACATCCAAGAGATTTTGGATAACTTAAAAAAACCAAACTTACGAGTCATCGGGATAGAGGAAGGCACAGAGATTCATGCCAAGGGAATGAATAACCTGCTGAATGAGATAATTACAGAAAACTTTCCAGAAATAAAAAAGAAAACAGATATACAAATTGTAGATGCATACAGGACACCGAGCACACAAAATCACAGTAGACCAACGCCAAGACACATTGTTATGAAGCTATCCAATATACAGAACAAGGAGAAAATATTAAAAGCTACAAGAGAAAAGAGACAGATTACATTTAGGGGTAAACCAATAAGGCTGACAATGGATTTTTCATCACAGACGCTGAAAGCGAGAAGATCCTGGAACAACGTATTTCAAACACTGAAAGACAATGGATGCCAACCAAGAATTCTGTATCCAGCAAAATTAAGCTTCAGATACGACAACGAAATAAAAATCTTTCATGATAAACAAAAGCTAAAAGAATTTGTAGCCAGAAAACCAGCATTGCAAAGCGTCTTGAGCAAAACTCTACACGAGGAAGAAATGGAAAACAATAACCAAAACCATCAGCGGGAAGTGCCTCGGTAAAGACAGAGGAAGGGGGGAAAGCTAACCATGGAGAAATAAACTAAATTAGGGGGAAAAAAAAAAGATAAATAATCAAACATGGCAGGAAGTACAAACCATATATCAATAGTAACTCTAAACGTTAATGGCTTAAACTCTCCAATAAAGCGACATAGGCTGGTAACATGGATTAAAAAAAACAAATCCAACAATACGTTGCATCCAGGAGACTCATCTGATTGGAAAAGACATACACAGACTCAAGGTAAAAGGTTGGGAAAAAATATACCAAGCACACGGTCCTCGTAAGCAAGCAGGCGTGGCCATTCTCATATCGAATAAAATCGACTTCAAGACTAAGCTAATCAAAAGGGATAAGGAAGGACATTATATACTGTTAAAAGGAACCATTCACCAACAAGACATAAAAATTATCAATATTTATGCACCAAATAATGGCGCTGCGACGTTCATAAAACAAACTCTCCTCAAGTTCAAGAATCAAATAGACCACAACACAATAATCATGGGTGAATTCAACACACCTCTCTCACCATTGGACAGATCCTCCAAACAAAAGTTGAATAAAGAAACTATTGACCTCAATATCACTATCAATAACCTAGACTTAACTGACATATATAGAATATATCAACCATCATCAAGTGGATATACTTTTTTCTCAGCAGCACATGGAACCTTCTCAAAAATAGATCATATATTATGCCATAGGGCAACCCTCGGTAAATATAAAGGGGTTGAGATAATACCATGCACTTTATCAGATCATAATGGAATGAAACTGGAAATCAATGATAAAAGAAGGAAGGAAAAATCCTACATCACATGGACAATGAACAATACGTTACTGAATGATCAATGGGTTACAGAAGACATAAAGGAGGAAATCAAAAAATTCTTAGAGATAAATGAAAATACAGACACAACATATCGGAATCTATGGGACACAATGAAAGCAGTTTTAAGAGGGAAATTCATTGCCTGGAGGTCATTCTTCAAAAAGAGGAAAAACCAACAAATAAATGAGCTCACACTTCATCTCAAAGCCCTAGAAAAGGAAGAGCAAAACAATAGCAAATGTAGCAGAAGGCAAGAACTAATCAAAATCAGAGCAGAAATCAATGAAATTGAAACAAAAGAAACTATTGAAAAAATTAACAAAACAAAAAGTTGGTTCTTTGAAAAAATAAATAAGATCGACAGACCCCTAGCCATACTAACGAAGAGAAGAAGAGAGAGAACACAAATCACTAACATACGGGATGAAAAAGGCAATATTACAACAGACGCTTCAGAAATACAGAAAACAATTAGAAATTATTTTGAAAACCTATATTCCAATAAGATAGAAGAAAGTGAAGACATCGATAAATTCCTTAAGTCATATGATTTGCCCAGACTGAGTCAGGAGGAAACTCACAACTTAAACAGACCAATATCGATAGATGAAATAGAAGAAGCAATCAAAAAACTTCCAACCAAGAAAAGCCCAGGACCGGATGGGTATACAGCGGAGTTCTACAAAACCTTTAAAGAAGAATTAATACCAATACTTTTCAAGTTATTTCAGGAAATAGAAAAAGAGGGAGCTCTTCCAAATTCATTCTATGAGGCCAACATCACCCTGATTCCGAAACCAGACAAAGACACCTCAAAGAAAGAAAACTACAGACCAATATCTCTAATGAACCTAGATGCAAAAATCCTCAATAAAATTCTGGCAAATCGGATACAAAGACATATCAAAAAAATTGTGCACCATGATCAAGTAGGATTCATCCCTGGGATGCAAGGATGGTTCAATCTACGGAAATCAATAAATGTTATCCACCACATCAATAGGCTTAAAGATAAGAACCATATGATCATCTCGATAGACGCAGAAAAAGCATTTGACAAAGTACAGCATCCCTTTATGTTCAAAACATTAGAAAAAATAGGGATAACAGGAACTTACCTCGACATTGTAAAAGCTATCTATGCTAAGCCTCAGGCTAGCATCATTCTGAATGGAGAAAAATTGAAGGCATTCCCTCTAAAATCTGGAACAAGACAGGGATGCCCCCTATCACCACTTCTATTCAATATAGTTCTCGAAACACTGGCCAGAGCAATTAGACAGACGAAAGAAATTAAAGGCATAAAAATAGGAAAAGAAGAACTTAAATTATCACTACTTGCGGATGACATGATTCTATACCTAGAAGACCCAAAAGGGTCTACAAAGAAACTACTAGAACTAATAAATGAATTCAGCAAAGTGGCAGGATATAAAATCAACACACATAAATCAAAGGCATTTCTGTATATCAGAGACAAAACTTCTGAAACGGAAATGAGGAAAAACACTCCATTCACAATAACTTCAAAAAAAATAAAATACTTGGGAATCAACCTAACAAAAGAGGTGAAAGACCTATACAATGAAAACTACAGATCCCTAAAGAAAGAAATTGAAGAGGAGCTTAGAAGATGGAAAAATATACCCTGTTCATGGATAGGCAGAACTAACATCATCAAAATGGCGATATTACCAAAAGTTCTCTATAGGTTCAATGCAATGCCAATCAAAATCCCAATGGCATTTCTTGTAGAAATAGATAAAGCAATCATGAAATTCATATGGAAAAATAAAAGACCCAGAATAGCAAAAACAATTCTAAGCAGGAAGTGTGAATCAGGTGGTATAGCGATACCAGATTTCAAACTATATTACAGAGCAATAGTAATAAAAACAGCATGGTACTGGTACCAGAACAGGCGGGTGGACCAATGGTACAGAATAGAGGACACAGAGACTAAACCACAAAGCTACAACTATCTTATATTTGATAAAGGAGCTAAAAACATGCAATGAAGAAAGGATAGCATCTTCAACAAATGGTGTTGGGAAAACTGGAAATCCATATGCAACAAAATGAAACTGAATCCCCTCCTCTCGCCATGCACAAAAGTCAACTCAAAGTGGATAAAGGAGCTAGATATCAAATCAGAGACTCTCCGTCTGATAGAAGAAAAAGTTGGCTCCGATCTACAGATTGTGGGGACGGGCTCAAAATTCCTTAATAGGACACCCATAGCACAAGAGTTAGTAACAAGAATCAACAAATGGGACTTTCTTAAACTGAAAAGTTTTTTCTCAGCAAGAGAAACAATAAGAGAGGTAAATAGGGAGCCTACATCAGGGGAACAAATTTTTACTCCTCACACTTCAGATAGAGCCCTAATATCCAGAGTATACAAAGAACTCAAAAAATTAGACAATAAGAAAACAAATAACCCAATTAACAAATGGGCCAAGGACCTGAACAGACACTTCTCAGAGGAGGACATACAATCAATCAACAAGTACATGAAAAAATGCTCACCATCTCTAGCAGTCAAGGAAATGCAAATCAAAACCACCCTAAGATACCACCTCACCCCAGTAAGATTGGCAGCCATGATGAAGTCAAACAACAACAAGTGTCGGCGAGGATGTGGGGAAAAGGGTACTCTTGTACACTGCTGGTGGGACTGCAAACGGGTGCGGCCAATTTGGAAAGCAGTATGAAGATTCCTGGGAAAGCTGGGAATGGAACCACCATTTGACCCAGCTATTGCCCTACTCGGACTATTTCCTGAAGACCTTAAAAGAGCACACTACAGGGATACTGCCACATCGATGTTCATAGCAGCACAATACACAATTGCTAGACTGTGGAATCAACCCAGATGCCCTTCAATAGATGAATGGATAAAAAAAATGTGGCATTTATACACCATGGAGTATTACGCAGCACTAAAAAATGACAAAATCACGGAATTTGCAGGGAAATGGATGGCACTAGAGCAGATTATGCTTAGTGAAGCTAGCCAATCCCTAAAAAACAAATACCAAATGTCTTCCTTGATATAATGAGAGCAACTAAGAACAGAACAGGGAGGATGAGCAGGAAGAAAAGATTAGCATTAAACAGAGACATGAGGCGGGAGGGAAAGGGAGAAAAAAAAGGGAAATCACATGGAAATGGAGGGAGACCCTCATTGTTATACAAAATTACATTTAAGAGTTTACGAGGGGAATGGGATAACAGACATGGAGGGAAATGAATTACAGTAGATGGGGTAGAGAGAGAAGATGGGAGGGGAGGGGAGGGGGGATAGTAGAGGATAGGAAAAGTAGCAGAATACAACAGTCACTATTATGGCAGTATGTAAAAATGTGATGTGTAACTGATGTGATTCTGCAATCTGTATTTGGGAAAAAATGGGAGTTCATAACCCAACTGATTCTAATTTATGAAATATGATTTGTCATGAGCTTTGTAAAGTTGTGAACATCCAATAAAAAAAAAAAAGAAAAGTGAAGTCTTAAGTAGGGCCTTTTGTATATTTAGTCTTTGCATTTGCAGCCTAACATTTTCCAGGGGTGGGGGTGGATGGCTGCAGAATAACACACCATTTCACCCTGAGAAGATATTTAATGGCCTCCCTGGTGCAGAGCTATAGGAGGGACTCTCGTTTCTGCTCCCTGCTGCTTATTTAAAACCCAGCACATATTTTAAGAAGAGAAGAAAAAGCAAGACCAAGTTAGCTTTTAATTTGAACAGTGATAATCACTTTTGTGTCATAAAGGAGCATAGATATGCAGGATGCCATAAGTGGGAACTTCTGAATGAAGATTAGGAATAGGAATGTGCCATTCTTTGAAATACAGCTTATAACTGAACTTGAATTTAATTTTCTTTAAGCTTTGTTAAACAGAGAAGTGCTCTTTGCGGAAAACCTGCGTTGCTAAGGTTTATCCTCCTCAGCATTTAGGCAGCTGCTCCATTCTTGACTGCCTTGTGGTCTAAAGCTACCATGGTTATTTTTTTTTTATTTTTTTATTTTTTTTTAACTGAAAAAAAGGGGAAATTGCCTCAAATTAAAGAAAGACAGCTTTGAACAACCTGCCCCAGAGTAGAGCATTTTAAACGTCAAGAATGTTAGCGAAGATGCCTATACTGTAATTTAGATAACAGCTCAGACACCAGGCTGGTTTGTGTTCATTGTTGAGATTGCTACTTTGAGTGTTCTTGATGTCATGCCTTAGTGTTGTCTTTTTACTTTGAGAGAGGTGAGAGAACCCCTTATTCATATATTGAAGACTAAGCTTTGTTTTGGTGGGTACCAGGGATTGAACTCAGGGACACTTGACCACTGAGCCACGTCCCCAATCCTACTTTGTATTTTAATTAGAGACAGGGTCTCACTGAGTTGCTTAGCTGGCTTTTAACTCATGATCCTTCTGTCTCAGCCTCCTGAGCTTCTGGGATTATAGGTGTGCTCCTAGCTAAGACTAAGCTTTTTGATATCTGACTGAAAAAAAAAGTAAATACTGCAGCCTTTAGATCAGAAGACTGTGTAGGAAAAATTATCCTAATGAAAAATGAGGTTATCTGGAATATCTTGAGCTAAGAATTCCAGGTAGTCCTAAAAACTTCAGCACCAACATATATTAAGGCAAATGCAAAAACTATTCAACCTCCCCTCTAGAAAAGCAGTGAAAATATTTCAAGAGATTATGTCTTATTTTTGTATTCCCTGGGTTGTCTTTGTTCAATAAATGTTCCTTGAATGGAAAAAAAAATCATTTATATATTTAGTACAAAGACTAAAAAAATTAAACCATTAAAAGTAATAACAACTATATTAATATGGTGAGTGAAAGGGCACTTGCAAAATCCAAAGTCCAAAGACCACACCACACACTGGAATCCCACTCGAGAGATTTATTGTCAGAGCATGGAGCAAACTGATAAGGTTGTCCCTCCAAGGAGAGCAGCAGCCTGTAGGCACTTACAGAGCAGCTTTATAGCCCGCAAGAGATTTTTCACAAGCATGCTTTAGGTGTTATGGGCTGGGGTGTGGTAGACCCTTTAGCAGGCACATATTCTTATGGGAGGCTAAGCAGCATTGCATCAGGATCTCTAGATAAAATGGCTCATAAATCAAAACTTAGGAGTCCCTCGATAAAAATGGCTCCCAACCTAAAATGGTGGATCTAATGCCAATATTGATCTGATACCAATAGTAAGAGATTGGCAATATATAAAATATGTGAACAATGAAAATTCAAAATGTGGGCAGGAATAGAGTGCAAGTGTAAAATTTTTTAGTAATTTGTCTCTCTTTTCCTATCTTTATGGTCAATGTTAAGTTTCTATAATTCCAAAATAGCTTGTTATAATCAGTGTTTCGTAAGCCTCATGGTAACTATAAAGCAAAAATCTATAAGAGACACACCAAAATAAATAGGGATACAAAACTCATTACTAAAGAAAATCATTTAATCATAAAGTAAAACTATAGAAGAGGGAGAAAGAAAGAGAATAAAGAAAAAAAGGATGGCAGGAAGTGGGAGGAAAATAAGTTACATTTAATTATATTACTTCAGTAGTAAGATCTTACCTTTTGATAATTATCTTAAATATAAATGTAAATGGACTAAGTTCTCCAATTAAAAGAGAGTGACTGAATGGATACATTTTTTATAAAAAGATCCAATTATTATATTGCTTATAAGAACTTCAGATTGAAATAAATGCATGGAATTAAGATATTCTTTGCAAATAAAATGTAAAAAAAGAAGGTATGAGGAATCATAGTGACATGAAACAAAAGAGACATTAAGTAAAAGCAACAAGTCTTCATATAATGATAAAGTGGTCAATTAAGCAAGAAGAAATAGCAATTATAAACATATGCACTCAATATCAGAGAACATAAATATATAAAGCAAATAATATAAATCCAATATTACAAGACTTAAAGGGAGCAATAGTCTCCAATTAAATAAAAGTAGGGGACTTTAATACCCTACTTTTAGCATTAGAAAAATCATCCAGACAGAAAATTAATAAAGAAACAACAAATTTAAACTTACTCTAGACCAAAGAAACATCATATCTACAGAACATTCCATCCAACAGCTGTAGAATAAATATTGTTCTTAATAGCTCATGGAACATTCTCCAAGATTGATTATATGTCAGACCACAAAAGAAGTCTCAACGTAATTTTAAAAAAGTGAAATCATACCAAGTACTTTTTCCAACTATAATGAAAAGAAGGAGGGGGAGGAGGAGGAGGAGGGGGAGCAGGAGGAAGAGGAGGAGGAGGAGGAGGAAGAGGAGGAGGAGAAGGAGGAGTGGTAGGAGGAGGAGGAGGAGAGAAAGACACCAATAACAAGAAAACCACTGGAAATTATATAAATACATGGAAATTAAACAGTGTACTCCTGGAAAAACAATGAATGAGGAAGTGATTAAAAATTTTCTTCAAATAAATGACACACAGCATGCCAAAACCTATTGCAAAAGTGTCACTAAGAGACTCATAGCTTAAATCAAGGATTGTGAGTTCAAAGCTTGCCTCAGCAATTTATAGAGGCCCTATGCAAGTCAGTGAGACCCTGTCTCTAAATAAAATAAAAAAGCAAAAAAAAAAAAAAAAGAATCTCAAATAGACAACCTAATATCATACCTTAAGGAATTAGAAAACCAAACCAAACCCAGTAAAAAGAAAAGAAAATAATAAAAAATAGATCAGAAATAAGTAGAATCATTCCTGACCATCTGGGAAAGAAATTTGAGATTTTACTTTGTCAAAAAAAAGAGATATGGATAATGTAATATAGGAAACATTTTGGACAGAAGGCCAAATTTGAATTATCTCAATTCCAGATTGGATTGAGTTGATCTGGGTGCCCCTAGACTGTTTCCTACCAGAATCCAATGCCAATTTCTCTGGAGGAAATAGTGGTATCAGGAAACCAAATTTATCTGTAATTTTTTATGTACAATTGAGACCAGAAATGATACCAGTGTTGAGAATCAGATTCTAGGTCCCCATTCCCCTGGTGTTGAAGACTAAATACCCAAGAAACATCCCAAGCAAGGGCAAAAAAGCTTTATTTAAAGGATAGAACTGAGAGAGAGAGACAGACAGACAGAGACTTCTCTGCAGAGGAGGGGTCCAAAGCTGGTGCCCAAGGGAGTGGGGGTATTTTGTCCCTTTTATAGATTTAAGATTTCCTTAGTTCTCATGCCCCCTCCTCCCATATTGCCTACATAACCCAAAAGAAGGAGTGATCCTAGGGCAGGAAGGGAGCCACCCAGGAGCATTCATTAACAACTACTTTCTAGGAGGAGCAATTCCCTGGAGGCAGGCAATATTGGCCACAGGTTAGAGGAAAGTGTCCTAACAGTATTAACGCTCCATTTCCTTTGAATCAGCTTCATTTTCTTGACTGATTATTTGTTACCTACACTGACTGCCCTTTTGTCCTGCCTCACAATTACTGGCACTATCAAAAAAAAAAAAAACATGAAGTTTCAAATCACTGATTAATATGCTCAAGGAATAAAAAAAAACAAGAAAGATTTTCAGGATAGAATTTAGAACTAAATAATAAGCCAATAGTAATTCCAGAGCTGAAAATACAATAATTAAAATTATGGACGTAAGTATTTTAGACACAACTGAAGAAAGAATTAGAGGACTAGAAAATGAAAATATTTAGACTAATGTGTACAGAGAAACAAAAGTATAGAAAATATAGATCAGAGGGAGAAAGCTGTAGAGCATACTGAGGTTTCCCTCAGTATTCAGTCTAATGTATGCATAAACTATAATTTCAGAGAGGAGAGAATGATATACAGTAATATTTGGAGATAATGGCTGAGAATTTTCCAAACCTTACAAAAGGGCGCAACAAGCGTAATGAACACTAGGAATGACCACTCCCAGACCCATCACAATAAAATTCCCCAGGAGCACAACACACATAAAAGAAGCTAGGCATGGCCATACCTGTAATCCCAGCAGCTCTGGAGGCTGAAGCAAGAGGATCATGAGTTCAAAGCCAGCCTAAGTAATGGCAAGATGCGAAGCAACTCAGTGAGATCCTGTCTCTAAATAAAAATACAAAATGGGGCTGGAGATGTAGTTCAGTGGTTGAGTGCCCCTGAGTTCAATCACTAGTACCCTCCCCCACACCAAAAAAAAAAAAAGAAAAAAGCTAGGGTAGACATATATTGTCTTCATAAGAACAACAAGATTTGTGAATGATCTCTCAAAAAAAAAAAAAAAAAACTATGAAAGCCAGAAAATAATAGAAGACTATCTTCAAATTGCTGAAAGAAAAAGTGCCAAATTGGAATTTTGCATCTGTTAAAAATACTCCAAAAAAGAAAGGTCAAATAAAGACATTTCAAGAAAAAGATTAAGAGAATTAATAACTAGTGTACTGGTGCTATAGCAAATATAAGAAGAGTTCTTTAGGAAAAAGTAAAAATATTCCAAAATAGAAGCCAGGAGAAGTAGGAAAGAAAAAAAAATAACAAAGGAAGAGAAATTGTATGTGTTTGTCTAAATAAATACTGACTGTATGAGGCAGGAATAATAAAATCTACAAGGTTTTAAATATAGTGAGAATTAAAATATGTAAAAAGTATGGGAAAAAATGATTTAAAAATTTGGAGAATGATAAATAAAACTAAAATGTGCCTAGGTACTTGAATTTTTCAGGAGAAAGTAAAAGTACTAATTTATTTTGAATCCTAATAAGTAAAGGATTCATGTTACAGCACACCAATCATTTTTAAAATGTAACTAGCAAGCTAATTATTTCTCACAGGACAAGGATAGAATCATTGCACATTTATTAGTTGTATGAAAGATAGTAGTTAGTACAGGCTCTCTAGATCCATAAAAATGGCATCAAATATCAGGAGTTTGACAATATGGGAGACATGGAAGTTGATCCTATCAGGAACTTTAGAGGTGGTGAAAGAGTGTTTTGTTTCTTTATCTATTATTTCTCTCTAAATTTTGTAATTTAAGTCCATATACATTTGGAAAGCTCACCTGGTTTCTGGGGATCCTCATTTAGTGAGTTCCAGTATATAAAAGAGAATAGAAGATGAAAGAAAGGAAATTATTTTGATATCAGGGTGCTATGGGCTGAATCCTGACCCCCTCCCAAATCCATATATTGAAATATTGACCACCAAAACCTTAGAGTTGGACCACATTAGGAGATAGAGCCTTTAAAGAGGTGACTAAGTTAGGAATGAGGTCATTAGAGTGGGCTATCATCCAATATGACTGGTATCTTTGTGAAAAGAGAAGATTAGAAGGCATATACACCCAAAAGGAAAAGCATGCCAAGACATAGAGAAGCCAATGGCCTACAAGCCAAAGAGAAAAACCAGCCCTTTTGACACCTTGATCTCAGGCATCCAGCCTCCAGAATTGTTAGAAAATAAATTTCCACATTTAAGCCACCCAGTCTCTGAGACTTTGTTATAGCAGCCCTAGCAAACTCATACACTCAACAAGAAGCCAGTGTTTTCTTTCTGAAAGAAATAAATTACAGAAGGGATTCCTCTAAATCAGAATAAAGAATATCTTAAGGAAAATAAAATCAGAAATCATAACAACCTTCTGGTTAATACTTGACTGCATGTGTGATGGCGGGCCCTGTGGACCCTGTAAGATTTAATTACCCAGTTACATCACAGCCATCTTAGTCTTTGGGAGTACAATGTGATGTTCACACAATGACAACATCATCTAACAAGATAGTTCTCAGAATGTGTCCCCATCATCAAGCAGCACATGACTATATTTCCAAATCAAGGGCAGCTGTGTTTCTAGCCTTCTCCTGTTTCTACAACTCCCCTACCCCATCACTCCTTTGAGGCAGAATGAGGAGTAGCATCACCATTCCAATAGTTCTCCGTTCACTCTGAGATGTGTTTGGTCACAAGCAGTTCTCCTGCCCAGGGCACACACAACTGTGACATCCTCTTCATCACCCACTGTTCTTCAAACACCAGATTCAACTCACTACTGTTATCTGGTAAAACCTTTTCTGGAAATGTTTCATTAAAAAAAAATGAAAGGTGGGGGGGAGCAGACCTACTAAAACACATTTTCATGCCACGCAACATTCTACTCTTGTGTTCATTTTTGCCATGATCACTTTTATAAATTTTTTTTTAGAGAGTGAGAGAGGAGAGAGAGAGAGAGAGAGAACTTTTAATATTCACTTTTTTTTTCTTTTAGTTCTCGGCGGACACAACATCCCTGTTGGCACGTGGTGCTGAGGATCGAACCCAGGCCGCAAGCATGACAAGCGAGCGCGCCACCACTTGAGCCACATCCCCAGCCCCCTATAAATGTTTTTATAACATCTTATAAATATATGAATACACATCTTCTCACCCCAGTCCTATACTGAGCCTACATTTTCTTTCCAGGCGCCATCTTGTTCCCATAGCCCTGGGAAAATATCATTTTCCTATGACTTTACTATAAATAATATTTTTCCCCTGTCACTATAATGTCCTTTAAAATAGCTTTGCAGTGGACCATTGAGAACTGTTCCTCTTCATATGGAGCTGCAGGCCAGAATATTAAGACACTGGCCCCTTATGATTAGGGCAGGGTTCTATGTTATTTAAACATGCGCAAGCAAACAGAGAGTACCTCTGTTAGGATTTATGGGAACTCAGAGTTAACCACAGGATGGACAATCAGACCAGTTATTTATTTCCAATCTCACTGGCACTCACACCCACATGATGTTACTGAGAGGTGCCAACTATAGGAGAATAACACACTTCAAATAGCAAGGCATGTAATGGAGTGATAGGGTGTTCTGTGGTCCATCCTAGAGAATTCTCCTTTTGACCTCAGCTTGAGATAGCTGTTGCTTTCTGTATTTACGATTATATGTTAGAAAAAAAAATGTAGCTTTTATTTTTAATTTTTATTGTGAATTTGTGAATGGAAAAAGTATAATTGGATATATTTGTGGGAGGAAAGTGATGTTAAGATATATGTATATGATATGCAATGCTTAAATCAAGCCAATGAGTATAACTAACACCTTAACTGATTATTGTTTGACCTATGTATAGCTGACATTTCAGTTTGTTTTTGTAATAATGTTGGTTAGATTCTAAAAGCAAGCAAATTCTGCTATCCCAAATATGAGTCACAAAAAATGCAACATATACTGCACAGAATGCAACATCAAACTTGGTGCCTAATGGATACAAGACCATTCTTGCTGCTTAAAACCGACTTGGTGCCCTTTTTTCTCAAAGTTTTACTTTTTAAAAAATTATATTAAGATATTCTCAGAACCAAACATAAATCAAAATGTGAGAAGATTTCTTATCATCACAGTTAACTAGAGATTGAACAGAGATTCAATCCCAGATTCCTCTTTCTTTAAACTTATTACAATTATTTATCAATGATCAGTAAAGAATAGGCACCTTCATTGTTTACATATTGAATATATTTCAGTTTTCAAATTCAAGAATTTTCATTTGATGTCAAGTGAGAATAATTTTATGCTCCCCTGCCAAATATACTTTCTTGAATTTGTTTATCACTTGTAATAGTTTTTGATAGAGTTTGGGGGTTTCTGAATATATCAGGTTATGTCATCTGACAGCAGTGATCGTTATTTGACTTCCTCCTTTCCAATTGGGATGTCCTGATTGCCACAGATAGGATGTCCAGTACTGTGCTGAGTAAAACTGGGGAAAGTAGACATCCGTATCCTGTCCCCTGAGAGAAAAAGTTTCCTCCATTCATGATGATAACCGTGGGATTATTAAACCTAGTCTTTATTACCTTGAGTCAAAAATGAAAGAGTTCAAGATGCCAACAAAGGAAATGGTGACCTAATCTATGAATGCTGGTGTGACTGAAAAGTGGTGCTTAAGGACACTGTGGGAACGGTGACCGCCATGCATAGAGTGGACAGCTACGTGGCGCCTCCACCTCAGTGGGCTTGTGCATATGTAGAATATGCATGCTACCCCAGGAATCAGTTTCTGATTTAATCTATAAGACGTCCCCAAGATCATGAACAGGATGTGTTGCCCCTCTCTGGGTCTTATTAAGAAAACACTTTTACTTAAAAGAATCTTTCCCTCAAAGGAAAATTCTCATGGAAAAAAAAAATAATAAAGCCTTTTCCTGACCTGTCCTCCTGTGGTGTGTCCACAACCAAGATTAACCAATACAATCAGGGGACCACAGGAGATGAGGGGACTTGGCCTGAGGTTTCCTTTGGGAACAAAAATATTTAAGACCAAAAAAAAAAAAAAATGTTTCAAATTAAAAAAAAAAAAAAAAGACTTCTACTTTAATGAAAAACTTCAACCCACATAAAAACAACCTCCAGGGGCTTTGTTGAAAATTGTTAAGATAAAATATATTCCACATCTTACTCTTCACAAAAAAGGCTTATTATGTTCTCTCCCATTAACTTTCTCCTCGGGGTATTTCTGATGTCTGCAAAACATATTATAGCCATTTCCTGCTGGATGGTTTTGCAATGCTGTCACTGAATTAAACTCGAGAAGTGACTAAAGCTGTGAACAAGCAATGGAGGACTTCACTAGGGGGTCCATTAAATAATAGATAACAAGGTAAATGTAAATATCTACCTAATCCCATTACAGGGAAAACTCAGAGGGAGGCTGTACCTTGGAGCCAGGGTCTTCCTGAGAATTCCTCTTCCCAAGGAACCAATCAGCCTGTTGAGAGAGTCCTAAATCAGCCATTTTCCTGCCAAATGTCACAGTACCCTGCATCCTCTCTCAGTCAGTCTTATAACTCTTTTTCTCAAAACATTAAAAATTCTGATCCCTAAAAAGCTAAGTGCTCCTGCCCAGAACAGCAGAATCCACTGAGTGGTGAGCCCCGAGGACTGCAGTGCTCTTGCATGCTCTTCACTTTCTCATTTGACCAAGGGACAGTGGGTCTTTCTCCAGATTCGAGAGAGAAGGTATAGAGGAAACATGGCTAAGAAGACCAGGGTATGACTATAGGTCGTGTCTCCTTGACCCATCTAGGATGACTGTCCTACCTAGGGTGGCCTTAATTACACATTTTAAGAGTTCTGTGCTGCCTGATTACTTGAACTCAGAGACAGTACAAGGTACCCTTCCTTTAATTAGGGATGCAAACAGGTTTCATCCATAAACCATAGTTTCAATATCACCTGCTTTTTATGATTTATTCAAAGCATTATGACCATATTTAGAATCAAACAAAATTTACAAGAAAAAATAATATCCAAAATTCTACCACCCTAAGCTAGGGTACACTGTATAGGGAAAAGACATCAAGAGGGACATCAACCTGGCTTCCCATTGTTTCTCAGGGTGGTGACTCACTAGGTACCACAGTCATAACCTGGAACTGCCATGGGGCCAGCAGAGAGACAGCCTAGCTAAGTGAGTAAGTGTATGTGAAGAGCAAAAGGTAGGTACTCCTGCATGCCCCGATGAAGAAGGAGGCCCTTGAGACTCCATGGGAAGCTTCCAGAAGCTTACACACAAGGGTAAGCTACCTTGAAGCTGAGGGCTACTGGGCAAGCTGTACCCACACCAAGGACTGAAGGGGTAGGGGATCATCACAAAAGCTCAGATGCTCCACAGCTCCAGCCTAAACTGAGGTGCGACTAACGGAGCCCACTAGGCTCTAGCCCAATGCAAAGAGCTCACCATGGATTCATCATCCCATATTCTAGCGTCAAATCACCTCAGAATGACCAAGGAAGGGCGATGAACACAAAGTCCAGGAGAGGCTAAAGACAGAACAAAGACATGTCTACAAATTCTTCTAACAGTCAGGAGGGCACATTCATACCATTTCCAACACACCCAGACACCAACTGGGTGAGAACCCAAAGGAAAGGCCAGAGTGTGAAAAACTGAGAATTTATTGCAAAGAAACCAAGATCATCTAAGCAGATGAGAATACATTTAGACCTCTTCTTTTGTCCGTGAGGTATAGGGACACAGGGGGCCTGGCAGGCCGAGCACTCATGAGGAAGTTCAGGCAGCTTACAGGGAAAAAGGAAAGGAAACTTACATTTCCTTTTCACATCTGAATGCCTTGTAAGTACTTTTTCTATTTCTCTTTAGAATGTTTCAAAGATCATCCTCAGGCATAAAGTTTTTTTCATATTTTTTGGTTCTTTCTTCCTACTAATTCCCAGAAGGGCTATAATTAGGTTTAAAGTTTTAAAGTATCTTGGTACATACTGCCAGATTGCTTTCCAAAAGAAACTCAGCAGTTTTGACCCGTCAAAGCAAGGCGTATGAGAATAACAGCTTCTCTTTGTCCTACTTTCTAAGAACTCCCTTCCATTTCCAGGAAAGCCATTGAACAGGGGATATGCAATAGAGTCGGGAAAAATATATCTCGAATCAGATGCATTCTAAGACCAGTTTTGAGTTCTGATTTGTTGCAGGGCCTCTGAGTCAGACTGTGGAGACTACAGCTCCACAAATACCATGCACGAGATAAGTAAACCTGCCAAGTTGCTTATATTTTTTGTGTTTCTCTTTCTTGTGTATAAACAGAATTAAAAATACTTACTTCATGGGGTCATTGTGAGGACTAAATGAAATATGTTTAGAAAGTACTCATTCTCTAGCACCTAGTAAACATCCAATAAGTGTTAGCTATTTTACTTTTGGATAATACATTTCTTCATGCCTCATCCATCTTTATTCTCTTAGGACTCCCAAATCTAGGTCTATGGCAATGTTTAAAAACATTTGTTGAATAAATGTCAAATGAGTATGTGCATATTTTCACATTTAAAACACATGTGCCTACGGGTAAAAAAAAAAAAAATTCAAGGTAAATCATGAGGATTTCCATGATGCAAAGGCTCAGGGTAGCAAGTGTCAGTGCTATATTCACAGACAAGGTCACAAAGCAGTCCCCTCAGGAGGCCAATAAGTGAACTTGTATTGGAAAGGAGCGTATGGTATAGGACATCAAAGCAAAAATTTAGAGGTGATAAAATTAAATAAAAAATACATAAATGAATTAAAGGAATGGGGATAAGAGAAGATATACATATTCTTATAGATGACAAGGACATATAGCTAGATTTTTATATGATCATCTGATCCAAATGCTAAAATTTGCCTGGTAATGTGAAAATTTGAAGAGAAGAAACCATCCTGCTACAGGAAACAGGAGATCTGAGAAGCCTCTGTCAGAGAAACCAGAAAAATATTTTTAAAATGTTCATTGTCAGCCTGAAAAAAATCAAAATGCTCTCCTGGGGCAGACGGGAACCCATACAGTGCCCAGTTATTATTGGGCCCCTGTTCTATTCCCTTCCCAAAATATCTACAGGCAAGGGCATTCAAGAAGAGTAGTATGATAATTCTAACTCCTAAGGTCTTCTCTGGCCCTTGAGCTGTGGGTCTATGTTTGTCTAAGGTCTTCTCTGGCCCTTGGGCTGTGGGTCTACGTTTGTCATTAGCCGCAGGTGAAGACTATTCACATCCACCCAATAAATACCACCCTTTACTACCAGAATCTAGAAAGTTAACAAAGTTGTGTTAGGCTGTGGATAGCAGTAACTTGGATCATGATCTCTGAGTGTCTCGTGGCTGTGTATGTGCTGGGAACTTCCTGTGCAAAGTGCTAGTCAAGATTGCCCAATTGCTATGGTGATGCCCAGTCCAAGGAAATTCTGTGCAAAGGCATGGAGTTATATCAGTCTGGACCTTTTTTTTAAAATTTTTAATATTTAATTTTTAGTTATCGGCAGACACAACATCTTTGATTGTATGTGGTGCTGAGGATCAAACCTGGGCCACACGCATGCCAGGCGAGCGCGCTACCACTTGAGCCACATCCCCAGCTCCTCAGTCTGGACCTTGAGCTCAGACTCCAGCTCCCAGGAAAAGAGAATTCTAAGCATAACAAGGTAACTCTAATGTATCACCAATGCTGTGTCCTTCAGATTGCCTGCTTTGCAGAAACTTTCCCATAAATAACCTTTTGATGATAAAACCTATAGAATAAATGTGCTGAGCTAGCTCTGGGTAACTGTTCCTCCAACAGAGGACAGTGTCCCACCTGATCCCAGCTTTCTCTCTGTATCTCTGTATGTTTATCTTTTCTCTATCTCCATTCACCCCTTGCTGGTTTCTGAATTAACAGCCATGGAATATGGCCCCAAAGATATCTGGGTCCTAATCCACAGAAACTGTCTGCTATGGTATAGATAAGTGTCCTCCAAAAGCCCATATATTAAAGGCTCCATCTCCAGCCCATGGCACTCCTGGAAGTTGTTAGAATCTTTAAGAGCCGCAGCCTAATGGGAGCCTTCTAGCTATTGGGATTGTACTGTGGAAGGGGATAATGTGAACCCAACCCTTTACTCTTTTTTGTTTTTTGTTTCTCAGCCAGAGCAGTTTTGCTATGTTTTGCTACCATGATTAGCTACCTTACTAAAGGTCCATAAGTAATGAAATCAATTGATCATGGACTGAAACTTCCAAAATTAAATCAATATAAGACTTTCCTCTTTATAACATCATTATCTCAGGTTTTTGTTACAGTAACCTAAAGCTAACTAATACACTGCTCATGTTATCTTACACAGCAAAAAGGACTGAGCCAATGTAACCTAATCAAGGATCTTGAGGTAAAAGATTACTTTAAATTATATAAGTAGGTCTCAGATGTAATCACAAATAATTCTCTTTAGAGGGAGGTAGTGGGAGATTTGAGAAGAGAAGAGAAACAGTGAGATGACAGAAGTGGAGATGGGAGCAATTCAGCCATTCAAGGAAAGCTCAGCACAAGAAATGGAAAAAAGGCATGGAAAAAAATTCTCCCCACAGCCTCCAGAAGGAAGCAACCTGCAGATACCCTAATTTTTAGCCTCACAAAATTCTGCAGACTTCTGGCTTCAAAGAGAATAAATTTCTTCAAGTTTAAGCCACTAAGCCTAAGATTACAACAGTCTTAAGATGCTAATGCAGAAACCAAGCCAGTCTGACCCTTCCAGAGCACACTGTTTTAAAAGGCCCACCCACTGGAGAATGTACATGCATGAAGCATCTTGGGAGGACACCAGGATGTATAGGAAACATCACCTGCACACTAGCTTAGACATCACTTTGGCCTTTACAAGAGAAGGCAAGTCTGGATTTATCCTTCACCAGGAAGGTAGACCCACAGATACTCCACTGCTAAGCTTTCACTCCTTGGGAAGCCTACTCACTTTATTTTTAAAAAATAGTTTTATGAGTGCATTAAAATTTTACATAATAGTGGGGTTCATTTTGACAGAATCATAATACAGGCATTTCAGTGCTTCCTCTTTCCCTTTGCTCATCCCTCCCCCTATTCTCCTCCAATACTTTACTGGTCTTTCTTCTATTTATGTTTTAGTGTGTGTGTGTGTGTATATATATATATATACACACACACACACACACACACACATACATAGACATATACATACACAGACATGCATACACATACATAAAGGTGAAATTCACTATGATATATTGATATATGCACAAGCATAATTTTTATATTTTATCTGGAAGAGATTTCATCCCACAGCTCTCTCTTGTGAGAATGTATGCTCACATAGGACCTGTTCAAAGGCTGTCAGAGGCAACTCCTGTCCCCATCTTAGGAGGGGAATCGGGGCCTCCATTTCCACCTCAGACCCCAAACTAACAAGATCTGCACTGGATCCTGATTCACCAGTGAAAAAGCACATAGTCCAAAATAATTTTCCTCTGAAACAAGTCAGTCTAATCCCAAAGTTTGCAACTTGAAGGCCTGTGCCCAGATATATTTTGTTTGACCTAAATGTTACTGGAAACCACAGTATTTTGTTGATGTTGTTATTGGTGTTTTTATTTAACTAGCAATATTGAAGGATCCAAATCTCCAACTTCTTTTGCTCATTCAGAAGATGTTCATTGCAAGCCTGGATTTCCTCCAGCATTAGCTGGAGCCAAACCCACCAGCTCCCCACCGTAGACCAAGTACAGGTTTTCATTCTCTACCTCATAACCTCTACTACTGCCAGAAACACTGACTGCTTCACTCCCTGTGGGGGGCCACTTGAAGGAGGAACTTGGATCTGGTCTTCCTCTTTAGGCACAACAGACCTTCCATTATTGTGCATCTCCAGGTCAAGTTGTGCCCTTCAAAGTCCATGGAATATCTATGCTGAAATCCAGCCGCTATTTATTACCTAAGGGAAATAACAGAAGCCTCCTATTACATTCTTTAGAGTTTGGGTTCTCCAGTGGATAATAGGAAAAGAGAGCTGGGAAGGATGAGACATGGCCATGGGAAATTTCTTTGGTCAAATAATACACACACACACACACACACACACACACACACACACAATCCAAGAAGTGAGGAAGAACATACATTCAAACAGATCTAAAGACCAGTCTAGATTCATAAACATCATTGTTCCTTCCACAAACGCTCATGAAGTACCATGAAAAAGAGTCTCCATCATTCTAGTAGCTCAAAGTGGCTTACATTGACCTTCAAGTCAACGAAGTGACAATCATCTGAGGTTGGGTTCCACCCACATCTTCCAGCTCCCATCTTCCTTTATGGGGTTATCTCTGGCTCCAGCCTCCCAGTCTCAGAAACAATGCCCTGTTCCCTGCCCTGGAACTGAGTTAATTGGGTAATGACAGTCTAGGAACTGACCCTAAGGAAATATATTAACAATAAAAGTTTAATTTCTTCATAGTTTTCTTTTCACAATTTTGCTATTTTGATGTATTAAAATATGACATCCTGTTTTCATTTGCATTACTATGATGAACAGCAAATCTGAACATTTTAAATTAGCCATTTATATTTCTTTTATAAATTGCATTTTATAGCCTTTGTATGATTTTCTATTGTATAGTTCTTCATGAAGTTATAAAAGCTCCTCATAAATTGAGCACAATGCTTTGCTGTATTTATTGTAACTTCCCCTTTATATTTTTGTTTCTACTATGAATCATGTGAAATTATTCAAATTGCTATGCAAGTCTATCACTATTTGTAATTTTCCCATAGTGTTTTATGCTAAAAGTCCTTTTTTGTGTGTAGTTCCCACAGATGATACATACTCATCACTTATTATAGATATAAATGCTGAATTTTATACTTCTATAATTCATCTTAACTTAAAGAATAATATGAGGTATATGATTTAAATTTTCCAACTGCCAATTTTTTTACACATCCATAGTTGTTGAATGAGCAATCTATTCTCCTCCCTCTTTTTCTTCAACAATTTGACAAAAATTTATTTTCTACTACCAACCAGGTGTGGTCCTAGGTATAGATTATATAAGTTTGAACAAAAAGGACATAAACATTAGTCTCATTGAACTGAAAGGCATCAAACAATAAATAATGATTATTGGCCAGATACTAGAACATAAGCAAGAGAAATCTAATTTGTTCCAGATGATCAGCAATGGCATTCTAGTGGTGGTAAGACTGGAATGCTTCTTTCCTAGAATTACAAATTTATATATACCAATGTATAATTCAGAGCTTTACTATCTTTTTGATGAATCTATCAATTCTTCCATCAAATCCACACTGATATATTTTTTGTAATTTAATAATATAAAACATAGGATACAAGTTTCCCTCCCAGGAATTCTTTTCAAAGTATTTTGTTCCTACTCTTACTTGAAAAACTTAAATAACTTTTAAATCCTTTCATTAGGCTACAAAAGCAAATTTCACATTATTTAGATTAGGATGCTATTAAATGTATTCAATTATTTGAAGGAATTGTTGTTAACTTTAAGCTTTCAGTTTTCCTACCAGTGATGGTCTATGTTAACTGTACTGGGCTATAGGATGCCCAAATAGCTGGTAAACTATTTGTGGGGAGTATCTGTGGGGCTGTTTCTAGGAGAAATTAACATTTCAATCAGTCGACTGAGTAAACAACATGGTCTTCAGTAATGCAAGTGGACATTATTGGATCTATTATCTACTGAGGACTTGAATAGAACAGAAACTTGGAAAATGGGTGCATCTGCTTCCTTTTCGATCTGGCAGAGTTGGTCTTTTCATGCCCTAGGACATCAGCACTTCCAATGTTTTAAATTACTTCTTGGGCCTGCAGAGTTGGACCGCACTTATATCATCAGCTCCCTTGGTTCTCAGTCCTTTAGATTTGGACTAAATTATAGCACCAGATTTCCAGGTTCTCCTGCTTTCAGGGAGCAGACATTTCAACTTCTCAGCCACCATAATCGCATTAACCAATTCCAGAGAGATAGTTAGATAGATGACAGATAATAGGCAGACAGAGCTTCTCAATTAGGACTCTCTAAAGACTCCTAACTGAAACCCTACCCTGGTCCTATAGTTCTTTTCATTTACACTAATCTTTTTTCTTAATATCTCATGAAGTTTTATGGTTGCATCCATACACAATCATATGCTTCTTATTAAAATTTTTTCTGTGTATTTTTGTTTGGGGTTGCTATTCAAAACAAAGATTAAGCTGAAAGAGTCCTGAAGGATTCTGTAGAGGAACAGGAGGCCCTGGACATTGGTCTTGAAATACTGACAGTGTTTGAACAAATGAAGGGTGAAGGGATGGGAATTTCAGATATAAGCAGTATCAGAAGGATAAACAAAACCAAACAGAAAAAATATATATAAAATAGACCAAGAGTTATAAATCCATTAAGTTTTAGACTTGAAAGAGAACTGTTGGAACCTCTTATTTTGCAAGGGCGGATAGGATGAAAAGTGACTGGGCATGGTCATTCCACTAGCTAGTAACAGAGCCCAGAAAAAAAACCCGAGTGTTCTGAATTTATGCTCTTTTCATTTTCCTCTTAATTTTAAATTTCCCAGGCTTTACGCTTCAAAATCCTGCTTCAGATAATGGTACCCATTTTCATTGACATAGAACCTCTACTTACATTTTTATACTCATCCTCCTGCCAGATTTCTGTACTGACGTACTTTAGATTTTAAAATCTCTCCAGTTTTCCACAAGGTCTATTTTCATCTATAAATGAATGATTGCTATAAGATTTGCCATTCTGCCATGATCAACCAGTAAACCAGACAAAATATTTTTGTCTGTTTTTGGATACTGGAGACTAGACAAGGCAGGACCTTAAGAGAAGGGGCACAAATGTGGTGATCCCTCCAAAATTGGCAGAGGTCCCTTTGTGTATTTGGCTGAGGAATTATCTACTTACATATGGGTTTAAACTCCATGAGGACAGGAGAAAGACACTGGAAAGAAGTAGACTGAACAATTCCCACAATGCACATGGATCTCAGAATTATTTATATCCTTAATGAGAATGAAAGACCATGGCATACACACAACACTGGGTCAAATTTTCAGAAGGATCATGTCTTAAATAATGAAAATCAAATTAGCCCTACAGTAAAAGATACTTTAAATCTACCATAATAAAGTAGACTCACAGTAAGTCTCAAAAGAATCAAAGAGATGTGCAATTTATGTGCATGAAAACAGTCTTCTACACTTAAGAAGAAATTGAACAAAATATAGCACAAAATAACAAACTCACAATGTCATAGAATCAATATTCATTATGCATGCGTCAGCCAAGAGAAAAGATAATCAGTAGAAAAAGACCCAGAAGCAGAGTTGATATATCTGGTAGGAAAGAACCTTAAAGAGCTATTATAACTAGTATAAATATGTTCAACGCGTAGAGGAAGATAGAAAAATTATAAATAAATGGGTATATTAATAATAATTAAACAGAATGTCTAGAGATAGAAAATAAAACATTTGAAATGAAAAATTACCTAAACATAATTAGAGCAGATTAAACATTCAAGGGGAAATAGCAGTGAACATGACAAAACTACAATAGAAATGAACTGAAATGAAGCATAGGGTTACAAAAGACTGAAATAAAAATAAATGGAGCCTCAGTGATATGTGGGACAATATCAATAGAATTAATGCATGTGTAATTGGAGTCTCAGAAGAAAAAAAAAGCATTTAGAAAACTTACTTGAAGTGATAATGACTGAAACTTCCAAATTTGACGAAAATTATAAATCCACAAATGGAAGAGGCTCACAACACTAATCAGTACACTTTAAAAAAAAAAGACTGGTAATAATAGACACCAAGCACATTGTAAATTCCTGAATGCCAGTAGCTAAAAAATATCTCAAAAGCAGCCAAAGAATAAACATAATTATATACAGAAGACCAAAATACAATAGCTATGTGCCTTGCTCATGGGATGGACCTTCCTTTGCTGCACTTAGAGTGACTCATCATTACCCAGCCTGCTGACACACCTGCATTTCACACATCATCAGCCTATGAGGCATCACAGGTGAAAGCACTCCATGCACTTTATTCTAGGTTGCATTTTTTTCCCACTATAACAATACGATGAGAGTCTCTACACATCCCAGTTACAACATCTTCTTTAAAAGAATTTGTTTACAAATGGAAGTTTTAATCCTCTATGGTAAAAATAGATTATATTGATCTATGGGCTCTCAGGGACCATTTTTAAAATATATATTCCCTTGGAATAGTATTCACTCATGCCCTTTTGGAGTTGATGAGACGCTGTTGGTAGTGAAGAGAAATCATTCTGAAGTTTTTAAGTATTGAAGTATTACTGGATTGCTCAAACTTTTGTGTACGTTGGAAGAGCAAAATAGAAGCAAGCAGAGAAATAGAAAGACCTGGCCCCATTCTCTGTAATATATTAAGTAAACATATTTCTTTGCCTCAGAACTTTTACAAAGCCAGCATTTCCTTAAAAGACATACTCACTGCCTCCTGTGCCTCTTCTTGCACTACTGAAT
This sequence comes from Spermophilus citellus, assembly GCF_964194105.1. Lineage (NCBI taxonomy): Eukaryota > Metazoa > Chordata > Mammalia > Rodentia > Sciuridae > Spermophilus > Spermophilus citellus. The sequence goes on along the minus strand of NC_138187.1, from coordinate 115,231,635 downwards.
CCCCCAAGTACATGTCCAGTCCATATTTCTAATTACCTGACTCCAAGGGGTTCTCTCCTCCCAAATTCACCTTTCCATTGAACAGCATCATCATCAACCCAGATGCTAAAAAATCATAAAGCACAGTGACAAATTGTGTCACCTTCTTTTCCCTCAGTTCTCAAATCTGCCATCTAAGTATCTCCTGATCTCTCCTCTTCTCCACACTGCTACTTCCTAGTTAATCTCCCAGCTCCGACCCTGATTCTTCCAGGCTAGTTTTCACACTTTAGCAAGATGATGCATTTTTTTTTCCTGCTCCATATGATCATCTCACTTTTGAAAAAATTCTGTACCCTTTTCATAATTAAAATAATAACTTTAACCTTTTCTGGCTTTAATTTTTTTTTTAATTTTAGTTGAAATTTATAAGACTCACTGGGAAAAACAGTTCAAGCCCCGAAATTCATGCCATTCCCACCTGCTTGATGCTCAATGGCAATCACTCTTCTCCCTCTAGCTATTTTGGTATTTTTTTAAATACTTGTAACAATGCCATTTCTTTGTTTTGTTTTTTTTATATTTAGATATTATCCATTGAGTTTCTGTTGTAGAAAATAAATATTTAGCTATAATTCCAATTACAGTCTCCCAACCTGCATAGGCATATTACATACATAGGAACTTGGCCTCCCTCATCTTATGAAACAATTATTTCAAACTCTGGGATTGAAGTTATAGTTAGGTTGATATGAATAGGTCCATGGAGATATTCACAGTGAGACATGCAGTATACCACAACTAGATTTCTTTCCTGTAACTTATCATTTCCTTGACTTAATAATTACTAAATTTTTAATTGCTTTAGTAGGCTAGAAAATGGCCCTCCAAAATATCTAGGTTCTAATCTCTGGAAACTGTTAATGGAACCCCTTATAGTAAAAGAGATTCTGCAGAATAATAGTTTGACTATTATGCCTCATCATCTTCTATAGATTGAAAACTTAGGACTTACTGTGTTAAGGATGTTAAAATGAGAAGTATCTTAGTCCATTCCTGTTGCTGTAACAAAATATTTTAGATATAACTTATAACTTAGAAAAAGAAAAAAAATGTATTGCTCATAGTTAAAACAACAGACAAGTTCAACATCAAGGTGCCAGCAGATTCAATTCTGGAGAACACTCAAAATCTGCTCCCAGGATAGTGCCTTAAATGCTGCTTCCTCCAGAGGAGACAAATGCTGTGTCTTCACAAGGTGGAAAGGAAAGGAAAGGGTAGCTAATTTCCTTGAACCCTTTTATAAGATCACAAATCCCAGGCCATGAGGGTTCTTCTCATCAGCTCCTAAACCCCACCTGTTAATACCATTAGCCTGGTGATTAAGTTTCAATATATAAATTTGAGGAGGTGCCACATTCAAAGCACAGCAGGGAGGTTGTTCCACATTATCTAGTGGGCTTCATAGGCAATCATAAGTATCCTTTTAAGAGGGAGATTCTTTTATAGAAAAGAAATTCAATGTGACCTCCATTGGAGAAATTTGAAGATGGAGAGGGAGGGAGGATCCTTGAGCCCAAAACTCAAGGAATGTAATTCTACATGCTAGAAAAGGCAAGGAAATTGATTTTCCTCTAAACCTCTGGAGGGAATGTGGCCCTGCCAAAACTTTTGTTTGGATTCAGTAAAACTGATTTCAGACTTCTGGCTTCCCGACATGTAAGAAAATAAATTTATGTTGTTTTAAGTGATCAACTTGTGATAATTTGTCACAGGATCCATAGGAAACTAATACAGTTTCTAAATGTGCTAAATTCTTGTTCCTAATTTATTTCCAAACTCTCCACCAGCAGTGTGACTCTAATCTCAAGTCATCGGAATCCATCAGCTTTGCTATGGAGATGATTTTCTTAGAGGCTTTCTCCCCTAGCAAGCCTTCCCTCAACCTGCTCAGTCCAGAACTACTTTTCAGGTCTGCTGCAGAGCTGGTAACCTAAGGAGGCCCTCCTTCGTGATCCAAGGGGATCTGTTATCTCCTTCCTGTCTTAGATATTCTGCCTTCTTTATCACATTTCGTTCCCTCTTACCCTGGGTTATTCCCTCTTTATTCCCCTCATTCTCTGGGATTTAAAAAAATGCACAGAAAGTAAATTTTCTGACATTTGTCCAAAATGCTATATTCCAACCTCACACTCAATTTTTATTCTGAGAATAGAATTATAGGTCAGATTCTAGAATTTAAAGAAAGTCTTCCTCTGGCTTATAGCTTTCGGTTTTGCTGTTGAGAAGTTGAAAGCCATTCTCACTCCTGATCTTATGTATACAGCCTCTCTGCCCCCTAAAGGTGATTTGGGATCCCTCTCTTTGTCCACAGTGTTCTGAAATTTCACATCAACATGCTTTGTAATAGGTTTTGTTTGATCCATTGTATTGGGCACTGGGGCGGGGGGCTTTTCAATATGGAAACTTTATGTATGCACTGCAGTTCTAGGAAATTTTTTTCACATTTTTTATTGGAACATTATAGTTGTACATATTGATGGGATTTGTTGTTACACATTCATCCATGCACACAATATAACAACATAAATTGGCCAATATCACTCCCCAGCATTTCCGCCCTCCCTCCCAACCTCTCACCCCTTGGTCCTTTTCCTCTACTGATATCCCTTTGATTTTTAAAGGACCCACCCCTACCTTTGTTTTCTTTTTTTCCTCTCTAGCTTCCACACGAGAGGAGAAACATGACCCTTTATGTTCTGAGTTTGACTTATTTCACTTAACATGATGGTCTCTAGTTCCATTCATGTTCTTGAAAATGCTTTTTTCTTTATGGCTGAATAAAACTCCATTGTGTATATTTACCACATTTTCTTTATCCATTTATATATTGTTGGACACCTAGGCTGGTGTTCCATAGTTTGGTTATTGTGAATTGTTCTGCTATAAACATGGGTATCACTATAGTAAAATGACTTTCATTCTTCAGAGTAAATGCCAAGAAGTGGTATGGATGGGTCATATGGTGGCCCCATACCTAGTCTTTTGAGGAGCCTCCATATTGATTTTCATAGCAGTTATACTAATTTACAGTTCTACCAAGAGTGTAAAAGTGCTCCTTTTTCACCACATCCTCTCCATCATTTATTATTATTTGTATTCTTAATGACTGGATTTCTGACTAGTGTGAGATGAAATCTCAGTGTAGTTTTGATTTTTCACTTCCCTAATTGCTAATGATGTTGAACATATTTTCATGTATTTGTTGGCCATTTGTATTCCTTCTTTAGTGACGCATCTGTTTAGTTCATTTTCCCATTTATTAACTGGGTTATTTGATTTTTTGGTGTAAAGGTTTATGAGCTTTTTATATATTCTAGACATTAATCCTCTGTCGGAAGACTAGATAGAAAAGATTTTCTCCTGTTCTGTGAGTTGTCACGTCACATTCTTATTTGTTTCCTTTGCTGGGCAGAAATTTTCTTGAATTACTTCTTTGATAATTTCCTTCAATTTTCTGTGTCCTAAATCTCATATTTTTTAAATTTGTACCTACAAGCCTAGTTTTTTCTCTCATTTCTTTTTCTACCCACCCCTCCTACTACTACTTTCTGAATGGAACTCTGGAATATTTTCTTACTTTATCTTCCAAATGGTGCACTGAGTTGTTTAGATCTTTTATATTAGTTTTCATTTCAAATAGCTCTTTTTGATAATCTCAGTGTGCCTTCCTCTTGTAGGTGTGTCTACTCTGTTTTACAGGTGAATTGTTATCTTTTTTTCCCTCTAAGAACATACTTTTTAAAAAAGCATTCTTATTTCCTATATTTTCTCTTTCTCCTTAAGTTTTGGGCTATGTTTATTCTTGTTTTCTGTTTGACATGAACTCTGTCTTTTGTGTTAAAGGTTCTTCTCTAGTTTATTGGTGGATGATTGGTTATTCATTTTTAAAGAGGCACTAAAATCCTAATGGGACATTTGTCTACAGGTATAGGGTATAATCACCTTCTAGGCGTTACCATAGTGTAATACAACAGAAATGTAGCTGTTTCCTTGTAAATCCCTAAATATGATTGTTTGTAGTTCTTTTCACTTGTACAGATATTTTCCAGAAAGAACTATGTGAATTTTCTGCAAGGCAGTTGAGGAATGGGAGGTGAGTGCAAACCCACCTGTGAAAATTTTATAAGGCAAGTAAAAGGGATTGAGGGTATCAATTATCAATCTCACTGCTGAGAATACCAACTTTTATGTAATCTCCTCCTTTTCACTGAAGGCCCAAATCCTCTTGTGTCTATGTTCCTAAACAAAGTCCTACTGGACTAACCTATTCTTCTGTAGAAGTATCCTAGTGATGTTTCTTAAAAGATCTATCCTGACTTTCTATTGCTTAGTATTTGAGAATGGCTCCTGTTTTCTACTCAGGTAAATTCAATTTACTAAATTTAATCTCCTGATCTGGATTTCAGTCATTCTCCCACTATCATATCTCAACACCCTTTCTTCTCCCCATTTTACCACTGCCATGTTCTTGAACTTCACTGTAAGCCCCAAGCACATGGAGGTTTTTTCAGTTGCCTGCCTGGGACTTGCTCACCCAAACCCCCAGACCTTCTTGAATGCTGCATTCTGTGCCAATGGCCAATATTTTCACTCACCTTTTACATGAAAAATTCCCACCTATCCATTAGATATCAGCCTCTATGTCAATTCCCATGAGTAATTTTCCTTGAATTAGATAAACTAAGTTTGCTATGTTTTGTTCTCCAGAATTTGTGTGTTACAAACAGTCATGTTAATGGTATTTGAATATGGGATTTTGCAGGGCAGGTGATTAGGTCATGAATGTCCTCACGAGTGGATTAATCCATTTGTAGAAGTGGCTTTGTTTTCAAAGTGAGAGTTTTCTGGCATGCTTGTTCTCTCTGCTTGTTCTGCTTCCCCATGTGATGCTCTATATCATCTTAGAACTCAGTAGCACATTCACCACAAGAAGGCCCCCTGACCCTGGACTTCCAAGCCTCTAGAACTATGAGCTGAATAAATATCTATTCTTTGTAAATTATCCAGGCTGTGATGTTCAGTTATACAACAGAGTTTGGACTAAGGCATCACATTATATTTCCTCTAGCATACTGTTCTTTTATCTTTGTAGACTTTACCACACTGTATTATCACTGCATACATATTTGATCTTCTACCAAAGCAAAAGTTCTCTGAGTGTAGGCACTTTATCTGTTACAATATTATTTTTTCCTCAGCACTGTTCACAGTACTTGGTCTAGAGAAATGTTCCAATACCTAAGAGTTAGATTAAGTAACTAAGGAAGGGAAGGAGATAGGGTAGGAAGGGGGACTGAAAAGAACAGGGAAAAGAACAATGGGGGCCCAGTTCTTCCACATTCCCATGCCTTTACCTGGTATAAAGATAAATCCAAAAATATAAGATGTGTATGATTACTTTTCCCTTCCATGTTAAACTAATGTATCTCTAAAAATATTGAGCTGATGTGAGGTATAATGATGTGGATGGCCATAATTCTTTCATTCCAAAAAGCTGGACATTAACTCTGCCTCAGAAATGTACCAGTGGACATGAGAAAGAACAGGCAAGAGAATATGTTAGGACAGTTCAGATCCACTCCCCCTATTTGGAGTGTGGTGGGCATGGTTTACTGACAATGGGTGAGTAGCATTAAAACATAAAAGATGTTATCTCAGTTTGTTTTGTGCTGATGTAACAGAATCCCTGAGACTGAGTAATTTGTGAAAAACAGAGATTTCTTTCTTATAGTTCTGGAGGCTGGGAAGTCCAAGGTCAAGGGACTGGCATCTAGTGAGGAAATTCTTACCCTGTTAACCCATGTAGAAGGTGGGAGGCAGGCAGAAGGGCAAAAGAGAGCAAGAGAAGGAAAAACTTACTTTTATAACAATCCCACTCTCACAATAATAAACCCATTCCTGTGAGTTTTTGAGCTTTCTGTTAAACCTTTGGACCTTCATCCAAGGTCAGAGCCCTCATGACCTAGAGGCCCCACCTCAATTCTGTTGCACTGGAGATTACACTTCCATCAAATGAACTTTGGGAAACACATTCAAACCACAGCAATGATATATAATTGGGTCTTGTGATGCCCAGTTGGGAGAATAGACAGAGAAGGAATTTCCTGTATTGTTCTTAAATTCAGATTTGAGCACTCCTGTTTAAACCTCTGGACAACAGCCATGGAGAGTACAAATGACACCTTCACCTTCCCTGTTAACTGCACTCAGTTCTGCTGACTCACTCCTTCTGTGCCTGCCACCTCTTCCTCTCTGACTTCTCTTCATCATACCCTGCCCCAAAGGCTCTTGCACCAGCTCATTTCCCCCTAATCACCATTGAAATGTACCCTGTCCCACCAATCATATGTAGTAACCCCTGGGCAGGTGACACCATTACCTCTCAGATGAAATTTCCAGCTTTATTAGATGGTAGCAGAGCCTCTTCAGAAAAGAGACTGGTACCCTGAGTCTGGCCCTGTTTGCATAAAACAAACTGTACCAAGAAGAGCTCAGCAGCAAACCAGATGACCTAATAAGGACTTTTTCATCTGTTGTATCTGATTATAGACATGTTATTCTATTCCCTTTTCAGAATAGATTTGTTACTTTCTAAAGATAAAAAAAAAAAACTCATTTAGCCATTTATGAGGCCAGAAGTATGGAATTTAGAGGAGTTCAGGTTTAATGACACACTTGACATACCACGTTCAGAGTCTCCATAGAAACAAACTTACACACAATTTCTGAACATGTAGCATTAACAACTAGCAGGCATAGGAAGAAAAACCCCTATATGGACAATCACAGTGTAGTTCTGAAATGCCTACATATTCTGAGAGTCTGGTAAGAATTCCACCTTTGGATCATAGCTTTCACCCCAGTAGGCCAAAGAATTTGCAAATGTTATCCCAAAAGAAAATTTCTCATGTCATTTTGAAATACTAGCATTTATATTCAAGTGCCTTGCCCAATTATGTTCAAAGCAAAGACAGAGTTGGAAAGTGGGAGTGGAGGAAGTAATCATACATCTGGCAGTCTCATACTAGGATACTGTCACCCAAGTTTCACCTCGTCACTTCTCTGTGCTGCTTTGACTTGAAGTCTGTTTCCTCTTACTCAACTTCAGAAATCCCATTGCTCTATTATTTCTAATAAGCTTATCTTTACATTAGAGTTCTTCAGTCTTGCTGTTTGCCAGTTATGCAGAAAAGAGAACATAGCAGGATATCCTTAGAGAGGTATTCTTGTAAGGTTGGTCTTGAGCTGGCATCCAGGAACTTGGATATCAGGATTGTTCTTACAAACCTAACTGGACAGTGGCTCATAATACCTAAACTGTTTGTAGAAATAATATGGTTTCTGCTGAATATTTGCTTTCCTTCTGGAAGTCTAGAAGCTTGGTATGTACTCGGCAAAAGGTGCCTATATGATGAGCTCCTAGTAAAACCCCTGGGTACCGAGTCTCTAATGAGGTTCCCTGATTGGCAACATTTCACATTCGTTTTCACCACTTGATGCTGGGAGAATTAGCAGGCCCTGTGTGACTCCACTGCAAAAAAACATGGAAACTTGCACTAGTTTCTTCTGGACTTACAGATCATTTCTCTGTGCTCATTTAGCTTTTGATTCTTTTGTTGTAATAAATCTCAGCCATGAGTACAACTATATGAGTAATCCTGATGAATCACTGAACAATGGGTGGCTTGGGGGACCCCTGACACAGGACTATAGTCATAATTTTTTTGAATTACAAGCTACTACTACATTATTCTTAACATTGCCATTGTTCCTTACTTAAGTTTGTATAATGTGTTTTTTTCTAATCAGGATGCTCATTCCTCTTGGTTGCTCTCACAAGACACACACCGTGATCTTCGTTATATTCTGGTCTAGATGTCATGTTTTACTTTTTCCTGCCCAGTTTATTTTCAGGAATTATTTGTATAACCAGGAGCTGAATGTTTAACAGGCACAACTTTACTCACCAGTTCTCTGGAAGTACTTCAAATTCATTGCAAGTTATCGCTTCTTTTCTGGAATAGTCTATTCTTCTGCATGCATAGATTTTGGGGGGGGGAATTATCCTTTTTTTTTTTTTTTTGGTTTTAACATAGAACGAGCCATGTTCTATTTGAGCCTTGTATGTCATTGCTTCTGTCTGGGTTTTCATGGACCCCAATCATTCCAAAAGCACAAGATGCTTTGAAAAGATGATGCTTGGGGCTGGGGATGTGGCTTAAGCAGTAGCGCACTCGCCTGGCATGCATGCGGCCCAGGTTCGATCCTCAGCACCACATACAAACAAAGATGTTGTGTCCGCTGATGACTAAAAAATAAATATTAAAAATTCTCTCTCACTCTCTCTCCTCTATCACTCTCTCTTTAAAAAAAAAAAAAAAAGATGATGCTTTACTTCTTTGCAAGGAAACTTCCAAGGCAAAAGTATCTACTGGTTGTACCAAACTTATTTAATTAATTTATTTTTTAAGGGGAGAAAAAGATAATGAATCCACAAATTCCAGGTCAAAACTGTCCCCATCAGATATAAAACCCAAATTAGACTTTAGGAAATGTGATCATAAGACCTGTGATCTACTCCACTGGCTTGGACTAAGCCTTTGTTAACACAGTGCATGATGTATCACACACCAGCTGTGGCTTTCTCTGAAAGCCTATGAAATTATACCAGTAAGGCATGTGGGAATCATGCAAGAGGAGAAAATAAAGAACCAAGAACCTGTTAGATACAAGAAGTCCATCCATCCTTTCAAATCTGGCCAGTTAAGTTTAGAGATAGACCTGAACAGGAAAGAGAGGAAATCCCACAGGAAATGAGAAAGTCAAGCTTGAACTTCAAACCCTCCTGCCTAAAGTCCTGAAAACTAAGGTCAACTGCCTGTTGGCACATTGAGACTTCTATGCTTTAGATCTTGAAGGTCACCCAAAAGTTCATGTGTAAAACTTAGTTTCCAGAGTAGTGCTAATGGAAAGTACTAGAGACTTAAGGAAGTAAGGGCCGTATGGGGTGTCATTAGAACCACCCTCTAAAAGGGGATGGTTGTACCCCAGTCCCATTTCTCTATTTTTTTCTTTTGTTCTCCTGGCTCATGAGGTGAGGTATTTTAGTTCACCGCACACTCCTTGCCATGAGGAGCCACCTAACCACAGACCAAAAGCAATGCAGCCAAATGATTATGGACTGAATCCTCTAAATCTGTGAGCCAAAATAAATCTTTTTTTTTTCCTTTAAAAATTAATTACCGGGGCTGAGGTTGTGGCTCAGAGGTAGAGCGCTTGCCTTGCATGCATGAGGCACTGGGTTTGATCCTCAGATCCACACAAATATAAAATGTGTCCACCTATAACTAAAAAATACTAAAAAAATTAATTATCTCAGGTATCTCATTATAATGACAGGAAACTAATACATGTCCTGTATCTCCAAGAGTCTCTTCTGCAAAACACACATGATTGTTATCCATCCTCTGGTCACTGACTTCAAGTCTGAACTCAACTGCTTACTATATGATACTGACCAAGTTAATTACATATATTTGCCTTGGGTTTCCCATCTATAAAATACAGATAATAATATCTATTGCATGGTGTTGCTCTTAGGAATAAATAAGTTCATAAGGATTCAAACTTAAATAACTGTCTGTCACCTAGCACAGTACTCTATTATCATTTATTATTAGAACCACTTGAGGTCACAACTTTCTCTTCACAAGAAAAAAAAAATCCTTGTTTCTAAAGTTGGCAAAGTTCTATACAAGCCAGTCTCTCTACTTCTCATCATTAAAAGAAAACATATTTGACCTTGAACCATCAAGAACTGAAAAGCAGGAACCAATCCAAGTTAAAGTAAAATGCAAGAATGAACCATATCCATGACATGAATCATTCATTTATTGAAAATTTAAGATGGCAGCATTTAAAAAGATTTTATGTGACTCCTAAAAGTTCAAAATTCTCTGTAATTTTTTTTTTTCCTGTGGTCCAGGACTAGTCAAGCATGAAGTTTCCTGGAAGCTTCTTAGTTTTCTTTTGCCCACACCATCCCACCTCAGTGCCTGGGAGTAAGTTGGCATCCAGCCACCATGGTGAGATCCATGTAATACAATAATTCAGCCAGTGGAAAAGTTAAGAACCCATCAAGTCCTGAAGATATTTTCTTGTGTTTCAGCATCTATTCTGTAACATTTTGTTATCGAGTGTTATGGGAACCCAAACAATGATCTAAGCCATGTGCCAAATGCAGTTCAAGTTCCTAAGATGTTATAAGTAATAGTAAATGCATTTACTAAGTTTTTGAAAGTTTTTTATTCTACATAATGTGAAAAAAATATTTTCACGATCATTAGATTAGTCAGAGTTTATTTAAATGCATATTTGTGTACAATGTACTGTTTAAGCTAGAAGAATTGCTGTAGACTCAGAACATAAATCTCTGAAACTAAACATAGCAGATAATATGGATTTTCCTTTTTAGACTGGCAAAAGGCCTGCACTTTTTCTGGTTTTATTTTTCTTCTTCTTCCCCTCCTTCTTTCTTAAAGAAAACCTTCCTTGGTTTTGTTTCAAACTATTATACTTGGTTGTGGACATAGTGTCAACTTGAGTTCGAACTTCATTACTTAAATTGGAATATTCAGAAATCATTTACAGAGAATTATAATACATGAAAATTAAAACATTCCAGTGATCCTTTGCAAATCTCCAAAGGAACTTTTAGTTATATTTTTTAGTAGACATATTGAAGGGGAGTGTCTCTAACATGCTTTTGGTCATCTCTTCATTTGCATTAATATAAGCAGAAATTTCCTATTCCTTAGAATAATGAACAACAACACCAAAAAAAAAAACTTCAGGGGTCCAGAGATCTAACAGTCAGATGTATCACTGCCATGCTGGGTACATTTATGTTGGAGGGCATATGGTTTTGATCAAAAAAAATATAGTATAATATATGTTATTCTATGTTGCAGATGTTGGGGAACAAACCTAAAGCTATAATACACACCATGAAGGAGTCGGTACATCCTTTGAGGTATTTATAGTCAAGTAAGAAATACAGTATGCAGCGTGTGTGTGTGTGTGTGTGTGTGTGTGTGTGTGTGTGTGTGTTTGTGTTTAGACACATATATACAAATATACTAGAAAGTTTTACAGATTACAACTTGAGAGTGTGAATTAGATTAATGGAGACAGGTAGTTAATGTCCATGCAAGAAGGAAAGGATCAGAGAAAAGGAAAATAAAGTAACGTTTATTACGCAGTACAGTAACTATGATTTCTCATGGCTCATCTCATTTATTTCACATATCCACCCTGCATAGTCAGTATTATTTTTGATATGAGTAGAAAGAGATCTGAACCAAAGTCAGTATATTCCAAAACACCAGCTTTTGTGCACGATGATATATTAACTTACCATGCCTCACATTATTAATTTGCTTCCATTTAAATATTTTCCTCTGTATTTTGGAGATTTTCCAGTATGCATGTGCATGCACACATGACATGTATTGAATACTATATTTCCTACTCTACTGTGAAACATGCCAAAGGCAAGGGTAGTCTCACTCATCATAGTATCTCTTATAGCTTCAAAGGAGGCAATCTCTTGATGACACAAAATAAAACTGTAATCAAAAAGTTGTAATTGATTTATATTCACAATAAAGTGATTGCAACTGACTACAACATTTCACTAAATAATTAACAAAAACTATGGAAATCCTCTATTAAACAGAATCTCATGCATAACTCCATACATGAAATTAATAAAGATGGCATTTCCCTGGGGGAAGCAGAATTGCCTCCACCTTGGCCCTGCCTGACTACTCAACAATCCATGATCCACTGCCTGCCGACCCTCTCGACTTCACAACACAGTTTAAGAAACAAATGGATAAAAATATTGAGCTTAAAACTTCAATTTCCCAGAGCAATCAACACCCCATTTTTTGGCCTCAAATGGAGAGTTTGTAAGAATGATGATGACAACAACAACAAAATATGACTGGGTTCCAATTTCTTCTTCAATTGCTTAATAAATACAAGGCACAGTCGGGATTCTATGCCCCAGAGTGGTTCCCAAGGCAATTCCCTAAGCATTTGGATAACGGGGGAAATTCAGTATCTGTATGAATATAAAAATGGATCAGATGTTTTCCTCATTAAAATATTAGTCTAGAATATGCCATTTCAAGTATAATGAAGCACAGTTGAGATCAGGAAGTTAGTTTAATTATAACCCACATTATTATTCTAGTTTGGAGTTTTTCCTGTTCAGAAATCAGAATAGGAAAAAAACAAAAACAATAGGGAAACAGGTTGCTATAGTTTGGATTTAAAATGTCCCTCAAGGGCCCATGTGGTAAATACTGGTCACCAGGGTGGTGGTATTGGGAGGTTATGGATCCTTTAAGAGGTGGGACTAGTGGGAGGTCTTCTGATCACTGGGTGTGTACCCTTAAAGGGCAAAGGTGCTTACCTGTCCCTTTCTCTTTCTCCCTCTCATTTTCTGGCCCTAAGATGATCTGCTTTACTCTGCCATGTGCTTACTGCCATAATGTCCTGCCTCACCACAGCCCCAATGCAAAAGGGCCAACTGACCATGGACTGAAACCTTAAAAAATGTGAGCCAAAGTATAACTTTTCTCTTTACAAATTGATTTGTCTCCGGTATTTTCCACAGTGATAGAAAGCTGGCTAACATACAGGGGGAATCAAGGAAAGTTAGTGTACCACCATCCAGGCAGTTTAAAAGTAGAGCAGATTGCTCCCATTCTAAGAAATGTTCAAAGAACGGAGCTTCAGAGAAATGATAAATAGGGGCCTCCTTTGGTCCATGTCTCTTTCCATTTTGGGTAATCTGCAACAGTTTACCCACTGAAAATTTACTGTAAGTAAAGACAATTAGTAGATTCCTGGCCCCCAAATAATTAGCATGTATTTTCACATAGTAGATTTCACAACCCTATCCTTTCGATTCAAATAATTCATCCTGAGCTCAAACACTGAGGTTTCTACATAAAAGAGAATATTAATGAATCAAAAGAGTAAAAACCCAATTTCAAATTTAAAGAAAATAGTCTAAAGATGATTATGAGCATACAGATGAGTCAACCAAAAAAATGCTAACAAATGATCTCAAAATCATTAATAATCAGAAAAATAAAATTAAAACAAAATTATATCACTTTCAGTCAAATGGAATGCAATAATTTGCAAAATTTAGGCAGGTTTTATAGTCGGACATCAGAAAGAATTAAATTACCTTCACTTGAGATGAGGAAGGATAGAGCAGATTTTTGAGAAAAATCTAGATTTCTGGTGTTGGCACATTGACTTTGAGGTTCTATTAGATATTCAAGTGGAAAGGTCAAGAAGGTACAACCTTAGTTATACAAGACGGGAGCTTGAGTGATGATTTAGGTAGGAGACATAATTTAACTATTGTCAACGCATAGATGGCATCTAAATCTACGAACCTGGCTTAGATTATCAATGGAATAAGTATGGATAGAAAAGAAAAGAAGATCAAGATTGAGCCATGGAGTTCTCCAACAATAATATTAGGAATAAAAAGAGAGCCCAGAAAAAGAGAAGGAAGATTCAGGGAACAAAGAATAGATCAGAAAAATGGGGTCTCTGGAAACAAGAAGGAGTGACTGACCATGTCAAATACCACTGATGTCCATGGAATAGAAAGATAAGACTTGGTCCCTGAAAACAGGTTGATGTAAAAAAAAAAAAAATTTAAGTGCAAAGGAAAGGTACTAGAGAATGATAGTGATCAAATTATGTGTATGTACAAAGCTGGCATAATGAATCCATTATGTATAATTATAACGTACCAATAAAAAAGGTTTTTAAACACTCAGTGGAAGAGCATTAGGAGGCTAAAGCATAGGGGCATTATTATCTTTTGCATTTTATTTCTATTATATGTTCACAGACAAGTAGAATTTTTATGAATCAAAAGTTAAAAACAACAGATTAAGTACGTCTGAGGAAGAGTTAGTAAACCATTGGATACATTTAAAAATCATTACATTGCAACATAGAAATACGGGAAATTAAGAAGAGGGATAAGAATAAACTTAACCAAGTAGGTAAAAGACCTCTTCAATAAAAATCATAAAACACTGAAGGAAGAAGGAAGAAATTAAAGAAGACACCACAAGATGAAAAGACCTCCCATGTTCAGGACTGGGAGAATTAATATTGTTAAAATGGCCTTACTACTGAAAGTGATCCACAGATTCAATGCAATTCTCATCAAAATACCAATATCATTCTTCACAGAACTAGAAAAAACAATCATAAAATTTACACAGAACTACAAAATACTCCAAATAACCAAAACAATTCTGAGAAAAACAAAAGCAATGCTAGAACCATCACAGTACCTGATTGGAAATATACCAAAGAACCATAGCAACAAAAACAACACAGTTTTGGCATATCAGACACATAATCAACAGAATAAAATAGAGGACCCAAAATAAACTGAAGCAGCAATAGCCATCTGATTCTAGACAAACATGCTCAAAACATGCTGGAGAAAAAAACATTCTTTTCAATAAATGGTGCTAGAAAAAAATGGGTATTTACATGTAGAAGATTGACATGAGGTCTCTCTCTCCCATCCTGTACAAAAAGTCAGTTCAAAGTGGATCAAAGACCTGAAATTCTGAAACTGTTACAGGAAAACACTTCAAGATATTGACACAGGCAACAATTTCTTGAATAGAACACCTCAGAAAATAAAAGCTAAAGTTGACAAATGGTATTACACCAAATTAAAAAGGTTTCTGCACAGCCAAGGAAACTATCAACAGACACAACCTACTGAATGGGAGAAAATCTTTTCCAGCTATTCAACTGACATAGGATTAATATCCAGCATATGTGAATAACTCAAAAACTTAACATCAAAACAAGTAATATAATAAAAAAATAATAATATGTACAGATACTTCTCAAAAGAAGGGCAAATAGCCAACAAATATGAGAAAAATGTTCCACCTCTTTAGGAATCAGGAAAATGCAAGACAAAAATATCTTGAGATCCCATCTCACCATAGTCAGAATGACTATTGTCAAAAACTTAAAAATATAAACAAACAAATAAAAATATTGATGAGGATGTGGGGGAAAATGAGCCCTTATATACTTTTGATGGGAATATAAATCAGTATAGCCACAATGGAAAATAGTATGGAGGTTCCTAAAACAAAAACCCAAAATAGAACTACTACATATGATCTATCTATACCATCCCTGAGTGTATATCTGAAGGAAATGAGGTCAGCATATAAAAAAGATACCTATATACCTGTCTTTATTGTGGCACTATTCATTATAGCCAGGTTATGGAATCAGTCTAGGTTTCCATCCACAGGTGAATAAATAAGAAAAATATTATATATATTATATATATATACATACATATACACACACACACATATCTATATATACACACACACATATATACATACATACATGTATGTATACATACACACACACACACACACACACACACATACACACACACTCAATGGAATACTATTCAACCATAAGGAAGAATAAAATCATGTCAATTGCAGGAAAATACATAAAACTAGAGACTATTAGGTTAAATGAAATAAGACAGACATATAAAAAAATTACATGATTTCTCTGATATGTGGATACTAAGAAAATAATAATAATAATAATAATAATAATAATGCCTGAAAGTAGAAGACGAATTATTAGGGAAAAAGAATGGGACCAGGGAGAGTGTGGTAAAGGGGACATAAGAGAATATAAGGGAGTTAGATACAATTAAAACATGATCTATACATGTTTGGAGATGGCAATGTGAAGCCCATTATATTGAACAATTTGTATGAGTTAACAAAATTAGAGAAAGAGCGATGTTAAGAGATATGGGCACTGAATGAAAAGGTATGTTATGTATCTCCTGCAAAATAAAGAACAAAAACAATGAGAGGCAATCCTTTAAAATAGCACACTTTTTTATCTATTATACCCAATAGATAATATGAATCTATAAATATTAAAATCCCAAGATATTTCAAGGCAGGAAAAATAAAAACAAATCCACCCTAAATATATTGTGATAAAGTCTATAAACAACTAAAGCAAGGAAAATATTTTTCAACCTCTAGAGAGGATGGATCACCTGCACAGCAGAACCTAGAATGCAGAATAAAAATATTCAAGGTATTGAGATAAAATAATTCCCAGTATAAAATTTTTAACCAGCAACATCATGCTTATGAACAAAAATGAAATGGAGTCATTTACAAATAAACAAAAACTGAGAATACACCACCCCAAATCTTTTACTCTTCTATAAATAATAATGAATTACTTCTGGTAGAGGAGAATGTTCCCAGAAATGTAATAAATATAAGAAAAAGAGATCAAAGAAGAAATGCAAATGAGGTTCTGAAGTTTTGGGCCTAGTTGTAAGATCACCATATTCATCTCCAGACATATTATCCTTGGTTTAAATTCAGACAGTGAAGCAGGCTCTTATCCTTGGCCATAAGTGATTTTGCAGTTATTGACAGTCCAGCTCCCCAGTGTCAGGGGCCAAATAGGTTGGCATATTTAAGTATGCCAACCTAATAAAATATTAGTTGACCAAGCCCACCCTGAACAAGCTCTTACTAGGCCACATCGGACCTTTCCTGCTACTACTTTTTTGCTTTCTTTCTATTAGGTTAGCTCTCTTTACTTTTTATGTTTTGATCTGGCTCAAAATAGTATATTTTTCCATCCAGCAAGTGACATTTCCCTATTCTCTGCACCAATCCAGGACTTTATTGTGGCAACTGAAGCTGGAATTGAATCCTGGATAAACTAAGTCTTCTTTCTTTAAAAGCAATATGTTTAGAAGACTTTTTTTCTGTTGAATTTCTTAGCTATGTATGCCTTTGCTACTTGGCACCATGCCAAAAGAAGAAAGAAAAGAAGGAAGAAAACAAAATTCTTTTTTCCTCTCTTTGTTCAACCACTCCCAAAGTAAATCCTCTATCCTTGGAAAAATCTAATTTTTCAGGTCAAATTCCAGATTGAGCCTAAGGTATAATATTTTATTTTTTTTACTAGGTCTTTGTTTGTTTGTTTAATTGGTTTGATGTTAGGGAAGAGATTCTATGCACTTAAAGCTATTAACTTCATACTGGAAAAAAATACAATTTTACATGGGAAGAAAAAATTCTGTATGATGAATAGATAAAGCAATGGTTTAGAAATACCTGAAAAGGCAATTGAGCATGCACTGAAAAGTAGATCTATGGGCATCTCCCAGAGTGCACAATAAAGAGGTAAATAAGTGAAAAATTAGAGGTGAATGCACATAGTGGATAGAATAAAAAGACTGAGTACACTCTCCAGGAAAATACACAGACTGCAGACAATGACTGAGATTGAGGAAGAACAAGAAGCTATCATTGAAGAAGCGACAGCAATGCTGAGCTGGCCTCTGCATACTGCCTTCTGGTACTTGTGACACAATAAGCTGACTATTGATTTTCTTATTTATCTTCCTATTTGGATTTGGGCCAGTTCAAACCAAGAAGTCTATCATAGTCATTGCTTTAGTTGAAATCTTGATTGTCCTTCAAAGGCCCATGTGGTAAAGCTATTGGGAAGGGGTGAAACTTTTAAGAGGTGAGGCTTAGTGGGAAATCTTTAGGTCACTGAGGACGTGCCCTCAACAGGAATTGTGGGACCCTGGTCTATTCCTCTGTTTTCACTTCCTGGCCATGCGTTGAAGAGTACTGCTCCACCATGATGTAGTACTTTGCCATAGGCCTCATTGAACAGGGCCAACCAATCAGGTACTGAAACCTCCAAAACTGTAATCCAAAATAAACCTTTTCTCTTTATAAGCTAATTATCTTAAGTATTCATTATAGTGGCTGAAAGCCGACTAATACACTTATTTTTGCATCACTAGCACCGATGCAGATTTTTGCAAAGCTTAACAAACTTGTGTTATTAAGAAAATAGAAAGTGTTTCTTAGAAAGTACTTATTATGCATTGGTGAATGAAGGGGGCATGTCCTATGGGTTGTAACCATTTTTCTTGCAGATGTTTATAGGGCATCAACCTTTCTCCTCTACAAGATGCTGCATCTGGGGTTGGTAAGGGGAAAGAGCTCCATTCTGAAGGGAAAAATTAGTCTGTGAATAATAATCAAGACAATGTCTAAGATTTTCCTTACAGCTTCATTTTACTGTTCCTATTTATCCTAACAGATTTCTACTTACATATACAGTGGAGCATTACCTTTAACCTAAAGCACATAGAACAAAAAGGCCAGAACAATGTTCAAGATAGAAGGAAGGTAATAAGTTTAAAAAAATAAAAGTAGCAATAAATAATCACAATTCATTGAACTTTAGTGGAATAAAAGAAAGTCGGAGAGCAAGAAAGGTCAACAAGACTTAGATTTCCTGAAAATGTCTAATCTATGAGCTGTTCCACCAAATACCCAAGTTGTGATGAAAACTGATAACACCTGGCACTCACAGAGACTTCTTATTTTGTCGTCTTATGCAAAAATCTAAGTAATTAATCCTGACAGCTCTACTTGGTGGGATGCTGGTCAGGAGCCAGCAGGAGTATGTGTGTTCAAACACCTATTGCTAAGCTTTGCATATATCCATTTCTTTCCTCTACAATCTCCCTTCATCCACGGCTTAAATTCTCTTGGCAGATTTCAGGCAAAGGCCTATCTTCAGATTGTCCCTTGGTGCTCTCTCCAGGATTATGTCTCCCTGCAGAGTGAGCCAACTTCAGTTTTATGTTCAAACTGTATCCCAGGACTCACGTCTGAAAATAAAAGTGTAATGAACCCCATGTTCTCCTGGTGTTAGGATAAGCAGTCCTTCTTATTTGCAGACTGATGCTTCAGGTACCTCACTTTCAAGATATTTCCCTCAGAACCAGAAGAAAAGTGAAACAAAATCAAATAGAAAAAGAGGAGGAGGAAGATGAGGAAGAAGCAAGGCAATGTCACTACTCCAAAAAAGAAAGAGAAAAATAAACTCCTTCGATGAACTTAAAAGACTTCCTTAAATGCTCTGTTTGGATATGTCAAATCTTATACCAGAGCCCACTAATGTAAAGAAAGGAATAATACAAATTGATACTTAAAAAGCTATTTCTTTTCCCCACTCCCAAGGCATTCTGGCTCTGCTGGAAACTGAGCCTAGATTCTGTCACTTGCACTAACTTCCAAACCTGGGTCTGTGTGACTTCTCAGAGAATGAGCTATGATTTCATGCTGTCTAATTCCTGATAATTTAGTTGGGTATTTGGTAGCAGTTAAGTGAAATTTCTCCCAAAACTATCCTAAAACACCTTTATAAAATATCTAAGGAAGTAGAGGAAAGGGACCAAGAGGTGAGAGACAGGGAGGGAGAGGGGAAGTGCTGGAGAGTAATATTGGCCAAATTATATTGTTATATTGTGTACATGTACAAATCTGTAACAATAATCCATTATACACAACTGTAATACACGGATAAAAAAATGTGGAAAAAATATCAAAGGAAAGGATTGTCGCATACACAATAAGATGTAAAGATGTGGAGGTAGAATATTTTGAAACATGGCAGAAGTCCTATATAACTATGGCAATGATGATCAAATGGTCATAATTATTCCTGCAATTCATGAATGATTTGAAGTCAAACAAATATAAGTCTAATAAAATAAAACCATAGTGCTAAGATTTTTAATTTAAGATGATAATATAACGAACAAAGCAAAAATGGGGAAAAAAATTAAATAGGCCATTTTAATTAAACACTCCAGAAAACCTGATTTTAGAATCTCATCCATTCTATAAATATGGCTTCTTGTTAATAATTTAGTCATAACAGTTCCCAGCCATGGCTTTAGGGAGCACAGTTTAACAATCCACTTGTGATGGTTATAAATTCCTCAAGTAAGACGAAGTTAAATAGTCACTGGCCACTCAATATGTAAGTTAATGACTCTCCAAAGCCCCATCTAATCTTTAAAACATCGCTGCTTGACATTTTCTCGTTTTAACCCGACTTTGGAACTCTCTGAAAACCTCAGGTGGCTCTTCTCTAGAGACAGAACCTCCTTAAGGCACCAGATTTGTGAAAGTCTCTATGCTCCATCCATGTGTATCCCTAATAAATCTTGACTTGAGTGATGGGTTCCCATTGCAGCTTTCCCAGGCCTTCACCTGTCCTGAAGGGCAGGGCATCATAGTTTGATGAGGCTGAAGAAAACCAATTAAGACCTCTGGAAAACAAGAACTCCCATATAATCTCCAGAGGACCAGGCAGTTCAGAGCTTTCTTTAACTGGTATCCACTTATGGGCAAAGTTCATGTAATGGAACACAAGGACAAAAGTGGCCAATTAGCCATCTGCTAAGTTGCAAATAGGGAAGGAGTTTGTTCTCCAGGAGGGAACTGGGAAGAGTTAGGTAACATGGTAAGATCTAGCCAATAGTGCTGAGGTCTAGAACAGAGCACAGTCCTCATGTGACATGTAAGGCTGAAGGAGGAACAAGTATACTCCTGTCCTGCAGAGTGGGAACACTTCCCAACTTAGAATAAGGCTACAATGTCATGGACGGCAATGGTGGCCATGGTTCACCCAGGCCACCAGAAACCCACAGAAGCAGGAGAATTTCCATGCCATAGGCTGGTGGGTCAGTGCCGCAGTCCGGCTGCAGCAAAATAACCGGGGGGTGACGAGCAACTTGTGTACATTGATACAGAAGGAGTGGGAGCCGTTTATTGTAGGACAGGAGGGGTATATATACATTCCACACAGCTTATCTTATTTAACATAAACTAGATACAGCAGTCAACCAATAAGGAATCTCCACACTTAACGGCTCGCTGGCGTTACTTCACAAACCACTCCCTCTGGCAAAATGCCAGGCGCCATATTGACTTGTTTACAGACCCTAACAGGTCAGAATGATGTTCAGCCTCCTGAGTTGACCCAGCTTAAGTCCTAAGTCCTAAGTACTAGATAGAAGTCTGCAGTAGGAGATGATGAAACTCAGAGTTCCCTTTGCTTCACTGAACCTGTGGGTGAATGACAAAGATGGGTATAGAGCCTCTTAGGTCCTAGGAGTAACACTATTACTGACCTGTAGATGCTTTTACCTTGAACCCCATTCTATGGCTTCTTTTAGAAATAAACCAGTAGATCAGTATCTGATGTTTTTAATAACCTGAAGGAACCCATTCATCCTTTAAATTTAATCATTATTCAGACAATCGTAACACGTGAGTTTTTTCGTGTTTGGACCCCTCCTAAATAGGAATTCATCTAGCACTCAACCACATCTCACAGTCATTGTTGTTGTCCACGTGGTTTTCATGGCAGATTCTGTTGCCCTCACATGCATAAAAGTGATAGTTACTCCTGGGGCTTGTCTGGACAACTTCAAACTTCAAGGTTTTTAGTCCATGAAACATTTAAAGAGCACTTGTAGAAGAGGTCTGATTCCTGGTGGTCGTTTTCTGGTAAGATTCAAAAAATGCTTGCATCAAAACATGTGGAAAAGGAATAAGTAGCCCTGAGGAAACTCCAAGAGACACAATGAGGAACTTTCTTTATGGAGAGCTCAGGAGGACACCCAGGGCAGACATGGAAAAAAGCAGACATTGATGAGAGACCCAAGAAGCAACTCCAAAGAATCAGACTCTAAAAGTGAAATAAGATTGAGGAACACATTAATGGTTTATTTTGCTTATATTTCCCTGTCTCCAAAATCACTCCGGCAATATTTGCAATCACTCTGTGCTTTCTTCAAATTGGACTGATGATGATCCCCATGGCAACTTTGGGAGCCATTGTTAAAAGTAGCACTGTCCCCCTCCAGCCTGGATCCCTGAATGATGAGGTAGGAAAAAACTCCCATACCTACTGATGCTTACAGACTCTACTATAAGTGAAATATAAGCTTTCATTGATTTAGCTGTTGAGACAGGGTGCATTCTGTTGTGTTGTTGTTGATGGCAGGAATGTATCTTGTCCTGCCAAATATATTCACACCTCCCACTTTGGCACCTGATATTTCTTCTCCTCCAAGATATTCACTGGCAAGACGGGA
This sequence comes from Spermophilus citellus, assembly GCF_964194105.1. Classification (NCBI taxonomy): domain Eukaryota; kingdom Metazoa; phylum Chordata; class Mammalia; order Rodentia; family Sciuridae; genus Spermophilus; species Spermophilus citellus. The sequence continues at coordinate 115,209,461 of NC_138187.1, read as the reverse complement.
AGATGGTGGGGCAGAGCTAGGCAGCAGCCCTCAACTGCTGACAACCACCAAGCATTTAGACAGTGCCACTCCATAGCATGAAGCAGTGAAAAAACAACTGACCAGGCAGGTGGGTGACAGAGTAAACACTCTAAAATTCAATATGGAATAGCTTGAGACTTAGAGGCCTGGAATTTGGTTACCAGAGTAAAAAATAAGGACAGAATCCCTTGACCTTGAATCCTGACCAGGTAGGCTTGGGAGCCTGTGGGGTGTAACAGAGAGTGAGAGGTAGATGAAAAGCCCATAAGGTTACTTGCTTAACACTGGTTGAAACAAAAGCAGAATGAGTTAGCACAGCACCAGGACCAACAAAGACAGTAAAGATCACAAAGCTTAGCCCAAACTGTAGGCTGAATGCTATGCCAGGCAGGGCAGCCATTTTGTAGTTTACAGTTAGCTAGGCTCCCTAGAAAATATTAAATCAATACATCTTCTCCCCTCCGACAGATAGTAATAAATAAAAACCATAAGGAATGCCTCTAAAATGGGTTGTCTCAGTAATATGTCTAGAAGTAATTATAGAGGGATCACTGTTGGCTAAAGACTACCAAAACCCACTCTGCCTCACCAAAGACAAGGGGAGTGTGGCAGAACTGACCAAATCACTCCAGGGAGCACTAAGCTCAACCAGCAGACCACACACCCTCTGCAGAAGTTCGGGGGGAAATGGACCAAGTGACACCCAACCCTGATCAGAATGTGTGATCTGCAGCATCCAGAGTAGAGGCTTCTGTGCCACATTCTGCCCATAAGAAGCCTGTACCAACAGGTCCCACAGTTGCAGACAACCACCAAGCATTTAGACGGTGCCACTACATAGAAGCCACAGTGGAGGGGAGCAGGTGCTCAGGATCCCACAGCAGTTAACAGCCCTGAACCCTGCACCACTGTACCCAATAGAAACAGCCAGAAGATTCAGTACCCTCAAGCACAGAGACTTGGGCCACTGGGCTGATAAACAAGTACTGACTGGCAAGCTGGAAAGCAGCTCCTTTCCCTGCCCCCAGCACCTATGAGAGGGTCCACAGCCGTGAGACCTGGAGTTGCCAGTTAACTCAATGCCTATTCAGATGCATAGACCCACAGAAGTCAATTCCTGAGGATAACCCCAAACAGCCAACAGAGAACCTCATGCATTCACAATAGAAGTACATCCCACAAAGGGGCTCACAGAGGAGCATACCTCAGACACCAACCATCATCCCGTGTGCCCAGATACAGCCCACTGACCTGTGACCTATGCACCCCAGAGGATGCAGGAGTTCTTCAACGCTACCCAGTGCCACATCAACTAGACCTCAACCTTAGACCACACACTGCACATACTCCAGAAACGTACACAGGGGAGCCTACACTGGATTTGACATCACTGGATACACTGAGCTTTTCTTCACAAGACTGCACCCCCTAATAGGGAATAACCTGGCTGCTAAGTCAGAAATGATTAGGAATCATCTCCTCTGACCCAACAGAAAGCTGTTAATTACCTGGCAACACACAAGGTCAGAGGGCCTCCTAGAATTGTATCAGAGGTGAACTGGTATGATCAATACCTCCTCACCCAGGAAACTTAGAGGTAAAGCCAAGGAATGGTAGGCATCTTCCAAAAGCCCCAAATCCTGATGAAATCCCAAAAAGGAAATTCAATAAGAAACAACTCCACCTCAGCATGGGTTATCATAAATCGCTCTAAGGCCAATTTTAATCTTATTGATATTACTTTTTCTATTGAATCAATAGATGTTCCCATATTATTTGATATTGCAGCCTTCAACCCATTTGATTGTATTTCTTCTAATGTTTTAAAGCATTAACTGGACTCATTCTTTTTTTTTTTTTTTTTTTTTTGTAGTGGCTTAAAATATGTTATTTTATTTTATTTTTTTTTTACATTTTTTTATTGGTTGTTCACAACATTACAAAGCTCTTGACATATTATATTTCATACATTAGACTGAAGTGGGTTATGAACTCCCAATTTTACCCCAAATGCAGATTGCAGAATCACGTCAGTTACACATCCACAATTTTACATAATGCACTAATAGTAATTGTTGTATTCTGCTACCTTTCCTATCCCCTACTATCCCCCCTCCCCTCCCCTCCCATCTTCTCTCTCTACCCCATCTACTGTAATTCATTTCTCTCTTTGTTTATTTTCCCATTCCCCTCACAACCTCTTATATGTAATTTTGTTTAGCAATGAGTGTCTCCCTTCATTTCCATGCAATTTCCCTTTTCTCTCCCTTTCCCTCCCATCTCAAGTCTCTGTTTAATGTTACTCTTTTCTTCCTACTCTTCCTCCCTGCTCTGTTCATACTTGCTCTCATTATATCAAAGAAGACATTTGGTATCTGTTTTTTAGGGTTTGGCTAGCTTCACTAAGCATAATCTGCTCTAATGCCATCCATTTCCCTGAAAATTCTATGATTTTGTCATTTTTTATTGCTGCATAGTACTCCATTGTGTATAGATGCCACATTTTTTTTATCCATTCATCTATTGAAGGGCATCTGGGTTGGTTCCACAGTCTAGCTATTGTGAATTGTGCTGCTATGAACATCGATGTGGCAGTGTCCCTGTAGCATGCTCTTTTAAGGTCTTCAGGGAATAGTCCGAGAAGGGCAATAGACGGGTCAAATGGTGGTTCCATTCCCAGCTTTCCCAGGAATCTCCAAACTGCTTTCCAAATTGGCCGCACCAATTTGCAGTCCCACCAGCAATGTACAAGTGTACCCTTTTCTCCACATCCTCGCCAGCACTTGTTGTTGTTTGACTTCATAGTGGCTGCCAATCTTACTGGAGTGAGATGGTATCTTAGGGTGGTTTTGATTTGCATTTCTCTGACTGCTAGAGATGGAGAGCATTTTTTCATGTACTTGTTGATTGATTGTATATCCTCCTCTGAGAAGTGTCTGTTCAGGTCCTTGGCCCATTTGTTGATTGGGTTATTTGTTATCTTATTGTCTAATTTTTTGAGTTCTTTGTATACTCTGGATATTAGGGCTCTATCTGAAGTGTGAGGCGTAAAAATTAGTTCCCAGGATGTAGGCTCCCTATTTACCTCTCTTATTGTTTCTTTTGCTGAAAAAAAACTTTTAAGTTTAATTAAGTCCCATTTGTTGATTCTAGTTGTTAACTCTTGTGCTATGGGTGTCCTATTAAGGAATTTGGAGCCCGACCCCACAATCTGTAGATTGGAGCCAACTTTATCTTCTATCAGACACAGAGTTTCTGATTTGATATCAAGCTCCTTGATCCATTTTGAGTTAACTTTTGTGCATGGCGAGAGAAAGGGATTCAGTTTCATTTTGTTGCATATGGATTTCCAGTTTTCCCAACACCATTTGTTGAAGATGCTATCCTTCCTCCATTGCATGCTTATAGCCCCTTTATCAAATATAAGATAGTTGTAACTTTGTGGGTTAGTCTCTGTGTCCTCTATTTTATACCATTGGTCCACCCGCCTGTTTTGGTACCAGTACCATGCTGTTTTTGTCACTATTGCTCTGTAATATAGTTTGAAATCTGGTATCGCTATACCGCCTGATTCACTCTTTCTGCTTAGAATTGCTTTTGCTATTCTGGGTCTTTTATTTTTCCATATGAATTTCATGATTGCTTTATCTATTTCTACAAGAAATGCCCTTGGGATTTTGATTGGCATTGCATTAAATCTATAGAGAACTTTTGGTAATATCGCCATTTTGATGATGTTAGTTCTGCCTATCCATGAACAGGGTATATTTTTCCATCTTCTAAGATCTTCTTCTACTTCTCTCTTTAGGGTTCTGTAGTTTTCATTGTATAAATCTTTCACCTCTTTTGTTAGGTTGATTCCCAAGTATCTTATTTTTTTTTGAGGATATTGTGAATGGAGTGTTTTTCCTCATTTCCATTTCAGAAGTTTTGTTGCTGATATACAGAAATGCCTTTGATTTATGCGTGTTGATTTTATATCCTGCCACTTTGCTGAATTCATTTATTAGTTCTAGTAGTTTCTTTGTAGACCCTTTTGGGTCTTCTAGGTATAGAATCATGTCATCTGCAAATAGTGATAATTTAAGTTCTTCTTTTCCAATTTTTATGCCTTTAATTTCTTTCGTCTGTCTAATTGCTCTGGCCAGTGTTTCGAGAACTATATTGAATAGAAGTGGAGATAGAGGGCATCCCTGTCTTGTTCCGGATTTTAGAGGGAATGCCTTCAACTTTTGTCCATTCAGAATGATGCTAGCCTGAGGCTTAGCATAGATAGCTTTTACAATGTCAAGGTAAGTTCCTGTTATCCCTAGTTTTTCTAATGTTTTGAACATAAAGGGATGCTGTACTTTGTCGAATGCTTTCTCTGCATCTATCGAGATGATCATATGGTTCTTATCTTTAAGTCTACTGATGTGGTGAATAACATTTATTGATTTCCGTATGTTGAACCATCCTTGCATCCCAGGCATGAATCCTACTTGATCATGGTGCACTATTTTTTTGATGTGTTTTTGTATTCGATTCGCCAGAATTTTATTGAGGATTTTTGCATCTAGGTTCATTAGAGATATTGGTCTGTAGTTTTCTTTCTTTGAGGTGTCTTTGTCTGGTTTCGGGATCAGGGTGATGTTGGCCTCATAGAATGAATTTGGAAGAGCTCCCTCTTTTTCTATTTCCTGAAATAACTTGAAAAGTATTGGTATTAATTCTTCTTTAAAGGTTTTGTAAAACTCCGCTGTATACCCATCCGGTCCTGGGCTTTTCTTGGTTGGTAGTCTTTTGATGGCTTCTTCAATTTCATCCATTGATATTGATCTGTTCAAATTGTGTGTATCCTCCTGACTCAGTCTGGGCAAATCATATGACTTAAGAAATTTATCGATGTCTTCACTATCCTCTATTTTATTGGAATATAGATTTTCAAAATAATTTCTAATTGTCTTCTGTATTTCTGTAGCATCTGTTGTGATATTGCCTTTTTCATCCCGTATGTTAGTAATTTGAGTTCTCTCTCTTCTTCTCTTCATTAGCATGGCTAAAGGTCTGTCGATCTTATATATTTTTTCAAAGAACCAACTTTTAGTTTTGTTAATTTTTTCAATAGTTTCTTTTGTTTCAATTTCATTAATTTCCGCTCTGATTTTAATTATTTCTTGCCTTCTGCTACATTTGCTGTTGTTTTGCTCTTCCTTTTCTAGGGCTTTGAGTTGGAGTGTGAGCTCATTTATTTGTTGGTTTCTTCTTTTTTTGAGGAATGACCACCAGGCGATGAACTTTCCTCTTAAAACTGCTTTCATTGTGTCCCATAGATTCCGATATGTTGTGTCTGTATTTTTGTTTCTCTCTAAGAATTTTTTGATTTCCTCCTTTATGTCTTCTGTAACCCATTGATCATTCAGTAACATATTGTTCATTTTCCATGTGATGTAGGATTTTTCCTTCCTTCTTTTATCATTGATTTCCAGTTTCATTCCATTATGATCAGATAAAATGCATGGTATTATCCCCACCCCTTTATATTTACTGAGGGTTGCCCTATGGCATAATATATGGTCTATTTTTGAGAAGGATCCATGTGCTGCTGAGAAGAAAGTATATCCATTTGATGATGGTTGATATATTCTATATAAGTCAGTTAAGTCTAGGTTATTGATTGTGGTATTGAGTTCTATAGTTTCTTTATTTAACTTTTGTTTGGAGGATCTGTCCAATGGTGAGAGAGGTGTGTTGAAGTCTCCCATAATTATTGTGTTGTGGTCTATTTGATTATTGAATTTGAGGAGAATTTGTTTTGTGAATATCGCAGCACCATTATTTGGTGTGTAAATATTGATAATTGTTATGTCTTGTTGGTGAATGGTTCCTTTTAACAGTATATAATGACCTTCTTTATCCCTTTTGATTAACTTAGTCTTGAAGTCGATTTTATTCGATATGAGGATGGCCACCCCTGCTTGCTTACGAGGACCATGTGCGTGGTATATTTTTTCCCATCCTTTCACCTTCAGCCTGTGTATGTCTTTTCCCATCAGATGTGTCTCCTGGAGGCAGCATATTGTTGGATTTGTTTTTTTAATCCATGATACCAGCCTATGTCGCTTTATTGGAGAGTTTAAGCCATTAACATTCAGAGTTACTATTGATATGTGGTTTGAACTTCCATCCATGTTTGATTGTTTATCCTTTTTTTAAAAAAAAAATTTAGTTTGTCTCTCCATGATTGTCTTTCCCCTTGCCCTCTGTCTTTACTGAGGCACTTCCCACTGATGGTTTTGGTTATTGTTTTTCATTTCTTCCTCATGTAGTGTTTTGCTCAAAATGCTTTGCAATGCTGGTTTTCTGGCTGCAAATTCTTTTAACTTTTGTTTATCATGAAAGATTTTTATTTCGTTGTCATACCTGAAGCTTAATTTTGCTGGATACAGAATTCTTGGTTGGCATCCATTGTCTTTCAGTGTTTGAAATACATTGTTCCATGACCTTCTTGCTTTCAGTGTCTGTGATGAAAAATCCGTGGTTAACCGTATTGGTTTACCCCTAAATGTAATCTGTCTCCTTTCTCTTGTAGCTTTTAGTATTTTCTCTTTGTTCTGTATATTGGATATCTTCATAACAATGTGTCTTGGCGTTGGTCTACTGTGATTTTGTGTGCTCGGTGTCCTGTATGCATCTTCAATTTGTATATCTGTTTCCTTTTTTATTTCTGGAAAGTTTTCTGTAATTATCTCCTTCAGCAAGTTTCTCATTCCCTTGGTTTGAATCTCTGTACCTTCTTCTATCCCGATGACTCGTAAGTTCAGTTTCTTAATGTTATCCCATAATTCTTGGATGTTTTTCTCGTGATTTTTTACCAGCCTTTCTGAGTTGGCTAGACTCTTTTCAAGATGGTATATTTTGTCTTCATTATCTGATGTTCTGGTTTCTACTTGCTCCACTCTGTTAGTGATACTCTCAATTGAGTTTTTAATTTGGTTTATCGTTTCCTTCATTTCTAGAATTATTGTTTGATTATTTTTTATAATCTCTATCTCCTGATAAAGATGCTTAACTTCTTCTTTTATCTGTTTGTGAAATGCATTCTCAATGTGTTCTTTCGCTGCTTGAATTTGCTGTCTTGTATCCTCTTTAAGGTTCCATTCCATCTGTCTTAGGTGTTCCTTGAGTTCTTTATATGACCATTTTTCTGATGACTCTAGGTCCTCCTGAATATTTAGGCTGTCCTGTGTTGTTTGTACTCCTTTTCTTCCTTGTTTTTTGAAGCTGCTCATGTTGCTTCTTGTTCTGTTTGACTGCTGAGTTACTGTTTACTCCTATAAATTAGTTTGATGCTTGGGAGGAAAGGTATTTGAAGGGAAGGGAAGAAGTCTCTAAAGAGAATGAGAGTAGGCAGGTAGAATTCAAGAAAAAAGGGGGGATAAGAAAAATGAGAAGACTAAAGAAGAAAAAGAATAGGAACTAAAAAAGAAAAAGATTAAAAAAAATAATAATAATAATTAAAAAAATTTAAATTAAAATTAGTAGAAAAAAAATTTAAAAAAATATTTTGTAAAAAAAACTTAATAAAACAACAAGAAAGAAAAAATGAAAATGAAAGAAAATCCTAAATCAAAAAAAAACAAAAAAAAAGGAGAAAAGAAAAAGAAAAAAAAACCTAATAAATGCCGTCTTAGAGTTTGATTAACTTCTCTTCCAGTAGATGGCGCTGTGCCCACCAGGTCAAGTTTCTCCTGTCAATACGCGGGAACCAATCACTGTGCAGCAGCTCCTCCCAGACTGGGCGAGTCTCCAATCCTGAGTGTCTAGGGCCTCCTCTTGTGTCTAGTCACTTCCCACTTTTTCTCTAGCCAGGCCCCTCTCACCACAATACTGGCTACACGCCAAGTCTGCTGCTCCCGGGAGCCCTGTTTTCATGAACGACTGGGCACACTCTTCCAGTTTGCCATTCCCTCAGACCCTAAGCTTGTAGAGTTTGGGGCTGAGAATCCTCAGCGGCTTTTACTTGCCCTCTGGTATCCACTTCCCGTAGGTGGTGCAAGAGACCTCAGCAGTCAGCCCTGGTGGGAGCGGAAGTTCCGCTTGCGGGACCCGCACCACCTCTGATTCCCTTGGGCTGGCTGAAGCACTCACAGGAGAGCTGGGAGGGGCCCTTACTGGAGAGCTGGGAGGGGCTCTTAGAGTTTTCCCGATGTGTGGAGAGGCAAGGCTATGGGATCACACACCTGTTTCAACGAAGTTATCTCCTCCGCAGCAGTCTGATGACACGGTTTCTCTTTGCCGGGAGACTAATTCAACGGGTGGGTCCTTCTCTCCCAAGCCCCGTTTCAAACCTGTGGCCACTACTTATGAAGGCTCGGTAGGCATTTACCTTCGTATGATGAGAAGGGCTGACCAGTTGTTTCAGCGGGATGAATTAATGCCGAGTCATAGCTGTTTGTCTGCGGGAAGCAGGTGACCGGGAGTTTGAATTCAGCGGGTCAGAGCTCAGTGCGTGTTCTCGGATCACTTGGATTTTAAATTGTCGCACATCTTATCAGCTGTTTCATATAATTCGGCAGTTCATTCGCGCGGTGAAGAGTCTGCTCTATGGTGCTATATGGGAGGCGGTGCCAGCAGCGGCGGCGGCAGCGGCGGCGGCCTTCGGGACCCCCGGGGAGGGGGTGCGGGTTGGGGGAGGGGAGGCGGCGCCTCAGGGCCGCGCGGTCCGGGTACCGGACACACAGGAGAGCGGGCGGGGTGGGGGAAAGAAGTTGAGATCTAAATTTAGAGACTGAGCTTGGGAGGAGAGACGGCTGGGGAGAAAGAAGCAAGGCGGAAAGGCGGAGAGGAGAAGGGGAAGGAGAAGGAGAAGGGGCTGAGGGAGCCGGGCGGCTCGGGCTGCAGCCTTACTGCTCGCGCTGAAGTCGTGCTGTACTCCCTTCACCTTGGCTGGATTAGTGGCTGATTCACTCCACCTAGGCCCCTTTCTTGACACGGTGCTGGGTTTTTGTCGACAGATCTCCTTTAATGATCTTTACCTCATCTTTTCAGACGCCGCGGCGCGGGGCTCAGAGCGGCTTACTCACTTCCCGCCGCCATCTTCTTTGCTCCTGTAGTCCCAGCTGCTTGGGAAGCTGAGGCATGAGGATGGCAAGATTGAGGTCTCACACTTAAACGGTAAGGGTCTCACACTAAAAATAAAAAATAAAACAGGCTGGTGGTATAAGTCAGTGGTAGAGTGCTCCTGGATTTCTAGTGGCTTAAAATATGCCCACAAGTTCTTTTATTCTTCTCCCTTCAAGAAATGGAGCCTAAATTTCCTGTCCTTGAGTGGAGCTAGACTTACAGTGATTTGCTTCTAATGAATAGAACACAATAGAAGTGATGGCATGCAACTCAGGAGAGGAGGTCATGAAACACACTGCAGCTTCTTCTTCATTCTCAATCCTTGGATTGCTTGCTCTGGAGTATTGTTAGGACACTCAGGTAACCCTCTCTCTCTCCACGGGCTTAGCTTGATTTCAGGTGTCAGCTGACCGCCCCTCATCCTCTGCCCACGGCACACCTTTCACCTCCAGCTCTGGATTCCTTGTTGATTCCCCAAGGGACTGAACTCTGGGTTCATTCTCACCTGAGGGTAACCTTCCATGACTTGGAATGTCCACCTCTGGTACAATTCTTGGGTAAAGGAAGCTCCCCAAGCGAGGTCTGCTTCAGTCGTGCCGGGCTGGCCTCCGAGTATCCTTTGCAGGATCCGCGAGAGAGCCCGCCCCTGTCCCTTCTTTCACCGCCCCAGCGCCCACTCATTAACTGGACTCATTCTATCTTTGTTTTCTTAATTAGGCTGACACTTGCTCCTCCTAGTCTTTCCTTTTCCTCTTGCATTACCTTCTCCTACTTCAATCCCCGCACCCCCCACCACCACCACCATTTTTCATCTTTCTTGATTGGCATTATTCTTTTCTAGCTTTTCTCTTTCCTTTTTTCCCTTTTCAACCCTATTATAGTGTGATAGTATTTTTATTACCTTTAATAACTAATTTCCCAACCTATTCCAAAACAATACTACAATTTTATACCTATATTAGAGGAACTGGGGAGGACATTTTCAGTAAGTTCTTTTTTCTTAAAGTTTATTAGTACATGGCTTTGCAGTTAATAGGATTTAGTATCTTTTCTCAAAGTGGTGCAGGTAATGGGCACAGCAGAGGATACAGGCTGAGGGGGAGTATCAGTACTTGGATATTTTCCCAGCCTAGGGCACTGAAGAGAGGCTCATAAATAGTACCTTGCATAAAAGTAGAAGAGATAATCATTCCAGCAGACAGGCAGATATACAAACAATAGGAAAAAGTAAGGGAAAAAACACCCCAAATAGCCTACAACCCTCCAACATTAAGAAACTAAAGGGTAATACAACCTTTTCAATAAAATAATATCAGAAAATTTTCTAAATATTAAGAATGAGATGGAAATACAAATATAAGAGCTATTCAGAAGAACAAAAGGTAAGATCAAAAAAAGATCCTCTCCATGGCAAATTATAATTAAAATGCCTAATATACAGAATAAGAATAGAATTTTGGTTTGATTTATTCTTAAGGATAGAGTTTTATTTTTTTTTAATTTTTTTTAAATGTTGTTTTTATTTTGAGTCATTCTAAATGCAAATATAATAGACAACACTCACATGTACTCTTTACCTAGATTTCCTTTATGTTAGCCTCTTATGTAACTAGGGTTTAATTGTCAAATGAGTAAATTAACATTGATATGATGATTAAACTGTTTACTATTTCAGATTTCACCAATATTAAGGATAGAGTTTTAAAAGCTACAAGACAAATGATGGTGGAATGTGATGGACATCACTATCCAAAGTACATATATGAAGACATGAATTGGTGTGAACATACTTTATATACAGAGATATGAAAAATTGTGCTCTATATGGGTAATAAGAATTGTAATGCATTCCACTGTCATGTTTAAAAATAAAATCAATTAAAAATAAAATAAAATAAAAGCTACAAGACAAAAATGGCAGGTCACATGTAGAGGTAAGTTAATTATAATTTCTACTGATTTTTCAGTCTAGACCCTAAAAATTAGGAGTGTTTGGGGCAATATATACCAAGTCCTGAAAGATAATGGATGCCAATCAAGATTACTATATCCATCAATGCTACCTTCATAATTCAACAAAAATAAAAACATTCCTTGATAAGCAAAGCAGAAACTAAAAGAATTTATAGTCACTAACCAAGCACTATAAAACATATTCAATGAGATATTTCACAGAAAATAAAAAATAAATATAAGAGCCAGTAATGGATGAATTTCACTAGAATAATAGTCATTTAATGAAGAACCAAATCTGAATTAAACATTAGAAATAAATCAAAATGGCATGAAATAAATATCATCGCTATAATAACAATGAATGTAAAGAGGGACTAAACTCTCCAAAAGACATAGATTGCCAGAATGGATTAAAAAAACAAGACCCAACCATATGTTGTTTACAAAAGGCTCACCCTCCAAGCAGAGATATCCACAGGCTGAAGGTAAAAGGATGAGAAAGAATAAATTATGCAAATGTCAGAGTGGAAACAGAGCAAGCAGGAGAGGCTACTCTCATATCTGACATAGTAGATTTCAAGCCAAAATTCATCAGAAAAGACAAAGAAGTTCACATCATACTGGTTAAGGGAATCACCCAACAATAAGATATAATGCTTGTAAATATATATGCCCCAAGTGTCAGTTTACTTATATACATACAACAAACCCTGCTCAATATTAAAAAAAAATCAAATAAAACCCAATACAATAATACTAGGTAATTCCAACACACCTCTCTCACCAAGAGATAGGTCATCCAGATATAAAGTAAAGACTCTTCAGTTCTAAAAAAATTACTATTGGCAATACAAAAAAAATAAATTTCTTTGCATCCTATCCGATTATAATGGGATAAAATAAGAAATCAATAATAAGATAAAAACAGAAAACATTTAACACCTAGAGATTAAACAATACACTTATAAATGAGGAATGGATTGTAAAAGAAATTGGGGAAGAAATCAAAAATTCTTAGAAACTAATGAAAACAGAAATCCAACTTATCAAAATCTCTGGGACAGTATCAAGGAAGTTATAAAAGGAAAATTTATAGTATTTAGTTCCTATGTTAAAAAAATAGAAATGAATAATTTCTAAATGAATAATTGAATGTTACATCTCTAGGCCATGGAAATGGAAGAACAAAATCAGTAGAAGATAGGAAATAATTAAGATCAGAGACAAAATTAATGAAATTGAGAATTAAAAAAAAAATACAAATGATCAATGCAACAAAGAATTCTTGAAAAGATAAACAAGATTGATAAACCCTTAACAAACTAACCAAAAGAAGACCCAAATCAACAAAATTATAAATGAAAAGAGAAATAATACCCACACATTTGTGAAATATGAAGGATCATCAATAACTTTTGAAAATTTATACTCCAATAAACAGGAAAACCTAGAGTATGTTGACAAATTTCTAGATCCATGTGGCCCTACCATGAGGATTCTAAGCTGTTCCACCAAACTTTTAAAGAACTAGTGCCAGTCTTCCTCAAATTATTCCATGAAATAAAAAGGGATGGAACACTCCCAAATTCATTCTATAAAGCCAGTATGACCTTGATAGCAAAACCAGACAAAGAAACATCAAGGAAAGAAAACTACAGACCAGTATCCCTAATGAACATAGTCACAAAAATCCTTAATAAAATACTGAAAAACCACATTCAAAACACATGTATAACTATTTAGAACAAATTAAAAAACAAAATAAATAAATAATTAAAAACACACTTTCAGAAGATAATATATCATGATCAAGTGGGTTTCATTCCAGGGACACAAGGGTGATTCAACATATGCAAATCAATAAATATAAGTCACCATGTAAATAGAATTAAGGACAAAATCATACAATTATCTCAATAGATTAAAAAAAGGCCTTTGACAAAAATCCAGCACCCATTTATGTGAAAAACACTTGAGAAACTAGTGATAGAAAGAACTTACTTCAACATCACAAAAGGCCGTATGTTGCAAACCCAAAGCCAGCATCATACTGAACAGAGAAAAATTGAAAGCATTTTCTCTAAAATCAGGAATAAGACAATAATGTCCACTCTCACCTCTGCTGCTCAACACAGTCCTTGAAACTCTAGCCAGAGTTATTATTTCCTTATTGAGACCCCTATAGCTCAAGAATAAATAGTTATGGCATCAAATTAAAATACTTCTGCACAATAAAGGAAACAAGAATGTGAAAAGAGTGCCTATAGAATAGGAGAAAATCTTTGCAAGTGCTTCTCTGATAGGAGATTAATATACATAGAACTCAAAAAACTTACACCAATAACCCAATTAATAAATGGGCAAAAGAACTAAACAGACATTTCTCAAAAGAAGAAATACAAATGGACAACGAATAGATGAAAAAGTGTTCAATATCCTTAGCAATCAGGGAAATGCAAATCAAAACCACATAGAGATTTCTTCTCACTCCAATTAGAATAGCAATCATCAATAATATAAATAGTAATAAATGTGGCAAGGATATAGGAGAAAAAGGTATACTCACACATTGTTGATGGGACTGCAAATTAGTACAACCTCTATGGAAAGTGGTATAGACATTCCTCCAAAAGACTCACCACATTGCCCAGATATCCCACTCCTTGGTATTTATCCAAAAGAACTAAAATCATCATACTATAGTGATACAGCCACATAAATATTTATAACAGCACAATTAAAGTTAAAGAACTTGAATAATAATAGTCAAGTTATGGAGCCAGCCTAGGTGCCTGTCAACAGATGAATGAATCAATAAAATGTGGCATACTACCACTATAGAGTTTTACTCAGCCATAAAGAATGAAATTATGATATTTGCTAATAAATGGATGGAAATGGAGATCATCATGATAAGTGAAATAAGCCAGACTCAGAGAGTCAAGAGTCAAATGTTTTTTTGTTTTTTTTCCTATGCAGAAGCTAGAGCAAAATAAGGAAGAAAATAGAGGGAAGATCAGCAGCATAGAGGGGGGATTGGAAAAGGTAGGGACTATGGAATGAAATTGACCAAATGATGTATGCACATATATGAATATACAATAGTGAATTTCACCTTTATGCATATCTATAAATCATCAATTAAAAAATAAACAGAAGGAACTTCAGTAGTGTAGAGGAAGGGGAACAGGGGAGAGATGAGGGGAGGGAAAGAGGAAGTACTGGGGACTGAAATGGAGCAAATTGTATTCCATGCACATATGATTAAGTTGAAATAAATCCCATATTATGTATAACTATAATACGCTAATGTTTTTACAAAAGTAATTATATAGGGCAAGAACAAAATCTACAAACCTATGAGTTATAGTTATCGTTACCTTATAAATAAATTCCCATGGAAATTTATGAAAAAAAAAATTTAAGTATTTATTGGCTCAGCCTCCTACTTTAAAACTTCATATCCTCTGGGGTGCCTTTCTCTCACCTAATACTGTTTTATTCTTTATAACAACTCTTCACTATCTTATGGATTTATTTAGGTGCCGTCTACCTTCCCCACAAGAACATTAAACTCTATTTTATTCAGTTGGTGTACTCCTACCGCCATGCCTAGAAGAGTGTCTAGGACAAAATAAGATCTTCAAAAACATTTGCTGAATTAAGAAACGGAGAATTATCTACAAGAGAAGAGTAGAGCAGGTCATATCATTATACCTGTGTTAGAGACAAGAAAACTAACCTACAAACGAATTGAGTGGTATTCCAAAGTCCTAATTAGTGGCATAAAAAAGAGATTGGCTCTGGCTTTCTAAAGTTTGTTTTGTTTTTTTCCACTGTACCATATATTCTTTCTACACAAATTTGGTACAAGTTCCAATCAGAATTCCAAGTTCTAGAGAAATTTAGAGCTCACAAACCAGTAAGCAAGCACCTTTTGGTCAGCACCAAAACTCAACAAGTGAAAACAGCTGACCATAATTTCTCCTGTCTTTTCTACAATTCCAGCCAAGAATCCTCTCTTAATTCAAAGACACTGCTCAGAACAAGCTTACACACAGAACTCCCTCAGCTTCCACCCCCGCAACTATTGGACCAGGAACATATTCAGCTTAATGAGGAGCCCCTTAAGATTTATATTTTAGTCAGCTTTTTTGCTCGTGTGACTGAAACACCCAACCAGAACAACTGTAGAGAAGCAAAGGTTTATTTGCGGGCTCACAGTTTCAGAGATCTTAGTTCATAGAAGGCCAGCTCCATCTCTCGGGGCTCGGTGAGGCAGAACACCATGGCGGAAGAGTATGGCAAAGGAGAGTAGCTTATGTGATGATCAGAAAACAGAGAGAGAGAGAGACTCCACTCTCCAGAAACAAAATATATACTCCATAGCCATGCCCCAAAAAACCCACTTCCTCCAGCCACACCCCACCTGCCTCCATTTCCCACTCAATTAATCCCATCAGGAATTAATTCACCGATTAGGTTAAGGCTCTCATAACCCAATCATTTCCCCTCCAAACCTTCTTGCATTATCTCACACTTGAGCTTTTGGGGAACACCTCACATTCAAACCATAACAACTTAGAAAGCCTAGATGAAATTACTGATCTCCTCCCCCCCATCACAAAGGCATCCAATCCTCATGAATGCCACAAAAGTCATCCCAGAAACCCATTAAGAAATAATCTTGAAACAAGAGAACCCAATCTAAATGCCAGACCTAAATTTGAATCTCTCTTTTTATCCAGAGATTAACTGACCACTGTTATTATATACTATATTCCTCAGTTTTTTCTTATAACTTTAGTATTTTATTTTAAATACTGGTGCTGGATCCAGGATTGGGATAAATTGTGAAGTTGGTAAATATCCATTTTTCTGACCTTCTTTACCCTTTTCTGTACTGGCTAAAATATCCAGAAATCAGAATTGAGTACTTCCCTCCAGCTTGATTTTCAAGATACTATTACATGCATTAGACCAACAGCCCCTCAAATTTGTTCCCCTGGAGACTAACTGTGTAGAGATGGTCTGCTGTGATTAGTTTCATGCTCTGATAATTTGGGGAAACCCTGCATCTGATACACAAACCTCATGGATTTCAGTCACATAAATTTATATTGAAGGTTTGAGAAACACAGGGTTATTTGACAGTCAAAATTCCCAGAATTATTTGACCAACATATCTCATTTCTTTTTCTCTTAACGCCTATTAACTTCCAACTGAATTAGTGTTCCTTGAAGGATATTTTGAAAAAAAATTTCTCTAAGTCTCTATAAATCCCAGCTCCACACTCTCCCAATCACCATCAAAGCCAAATAATATTAACAATGACAACCACCACCAATTTACAACACAAAGTAATTTACACCTCTGCTTCACATTGTATTTTTCGTCTTTGGAGCTGCTGCAGTTATGAACTGCTTCTGGTACTGCAACTGCCCTTGAAGGCTCTGCCTTCTTCTGATCTCCTCCCTGGCATTCATTCAGCTCCTTGGGCCAGCTCCTGCAGTACTTTGTCTCTTAAGAGTCATGTAATGGCTCTGACCTGAATAGACCCAGCTATGTGAATTCTTTAATTCTCCTCTCCACATTGCAACCTTTCTCCCAGGCATTCTGTTCAGGTTCTAAATGTTCCCTGCCATTTAAACAATTGCCTCGTGAACTACAATTAATTTGATGATGGAAGGAGTCAGGGTGGCCAAGAGACCAGGAAAGCAATCACTTGTGGCTCTCCCGTCAATTCCAATTACCTCTGCTAATGAAAGAGAGAAATGCTCGGAGAATCCAATGTTGCCTCGGCTGACACCTCCAGAACTTCATCAGGAAAATGGTGGACCTTCTCTGAATGTCCCTTGAAGTCCAAGTGCCATCCTGGAATCTAAGTGACCCTGCAGAGCTTCATCCATTCAATCAACCACTTGGGTCAACTGACCTCAAGGAAAATGTCAAAAGAGGATTGATAACTTTGCTTCAGCATCATGTTAAATGCCAACTGATCAACTCTTATAGGAAGTTTCTAGGTAGTTCTAGACATAGGTAAATCCTCTTTCGAATTTTAAAATGGAACTGGGAAAGGGCTGTCACACTGAGCAAACTTCATCTTTGGAAAAAAAAGTGCCAGTTCCTTGCCCTACACTCCATGTTTTCTGGGAGATATCAAATTGGACAACATGAACACAAGCCTCCAAATTTTAGATCCTAGAAATAAGTACAGCTATAAGGGCATGACAGAAAAAAGCCACAAGACTCCTAGGAACAGTTTTGTTGCTGGTTCCATTTTCAGTCATTTTTCAGAGCCAATGTGCATTCTCAACCCTTTTAAGGGTTTGTCACTAGGCTACCTTTGGAATGGCTGTCACATTTTATGATGGTTTAGAAAATGCTGTCCTTCTTCACACTCTTCAGAGGATACCCTCGGGCTGAAGTTAACAACACAGGTTTGAAGCTAGTTAGACATGGGGTATAGTCAGTTTACAGTGCTTAGTGGCTTTCAGAGAGTCCTCATGTGTGTGCTGTTATACAAAAAAAAGAAACTGGATAATTTATTTTAAAAATACACTTATTTCTTATATTCCAGAGGCAGGGAAGTCCAATATCAAAGTGCCATCATGAGGTGAGGGTCTTTTTGCTACCTTATCCCATGACAGAAAGCCAGTAAGCATGTGGGAGAGAGAGCTTACTTTTATAGCAAAGTCATTGTCAATAATAACTGACCCACTGCTAAGAAAAACAACTCACTAGAAAACTAACCCACTCCTATGATAATAGCATAGTGAAGAAAGCAGGAATGGTCAATTAAAATAATTAACAATCATGCAACAGTGGTTTTGCATGTATAATAAAAAAGACAGACTAGTTTACAGAATTTGCAGATCTACACAAATGGTTAGCAAATGAGAAAAATCATGAAAGAGAACCATTACAAAACATGGCTCTGTCCTTACTGAGCCTAGCCCTCTGAAACAGAGGAAGCAAAATAGTAAGACAACTAAAGAATTTTGGGGGCATAAATTTCTTCGAACTTGTTATCTTATTATGTGTAATGCTGGCCCCAAAATTTAAAAAAAAGCATTCAATATTTTAATTGGCCAATGATATTCACTCTCTCATAATAAAAATGAATAGAAATAATCTTGCTCACTTTCATTTTTATCTAAAGTTCAATGAAATTTTCCATCAATCAGTTCTATCCTTAGCTTGCACTGAAAATGCTGCTACTGAAGATGATTCTTGTGTACAGAAATTTTTTCATGCATCCTTCCCTAGCCACCAAAGCTAAATAAATTAGTGAGTAACCCAGGCCTCTGAAGTTCATTTCATGTCCTTGACACTGGCTGTGCTTTTTGGGGGCTTCCTTCAGTCCTTCTTGCCTGCCTCCAGACTCCTTCATCCAGAACCAGAAAGATAAAGGGGAAGAAATCCAGGAAATAGATGCACTTTAAACTGCAATCTCAACCCATTTGAAACTGATTAAAGGGAGAGTAAGCAGCTGTGTTAGGTTATTACTGGGGCTTACTCAAACCATTAATGAAAATTTTGTTAGCATTTTAAATGTTATGGTATATGACCTTTTAACTTAGGTAAAAACAATATTGCAATAATATATTTGAGAAGTAGCAACTCAAGCTTTCTCCTGCCTGACCAGCAAAATGTATGCTTTTTTTCTTCCTCACCAGAGCAAACACATATACTGATATTGATCTGCTGTCAAAGGTGATTCCTGCAGACAAAATTAGTCTGCAAATCATCTTGCCTCTAACTAGATGCCTTTGAGTACAAACATGAGGATGATTCATCTTTTCCAAACAGAATGTAACTGGCAAAAATGTTGTATTGCTTTAATTTCGCCTCTGGATCTGGGGGGGAAAGTCAGCTCCGCTATTACTGAATGAACTCCTTATTCTTCAACATTGAGTCTGACTTGAGCAGGAGAGCACATCGACAGTCAGCTTGTTTTAGGAACAGCTGGTTGACTCACTGATTACAGTCAGCAGATTTTCTAGCTGTGTCAGGGCCTGCCTATGATTGCATCCTGGGAAGTAAAGATATTCCTTCAGCAGGTGGGACTTCTAAAATCAGCAGTGGCTCAGGAAACTCAAACGTTCAAGTCCCTAGGTGGCCAAAACTCATCATGTGGCACAAATCAGTCTCTTCTCTGTGTTTGAAGGGAAACCTAATTATTCTTCATTGTTGTCAGCATCATCAATGCTCTGACCATCACCCAAAGGATTAATCAAACTCCCACCTGCATTGGGTACAGTACAAATGCAAGGGAAGAAATTGCTCCCACTCCAAGTCTCCCAGTAGACTTCTTTCTGAGTCTAGATACCACCATGTATTGCAATGAATGGAGAAGGTGTATGCAAGCTTGCATCTCTATAGTTAGTCCACTGTCCTTGCATCAGAGATACTAGGACTAATCTTGGTGCACTAATCTGCACAGTGATGCACAATTCAAAGGAAGACTCCAAATATTCTTGCAATGGAACCAACCCAAAATTCACCATCCAACAAAAAGCATCAAAGTGATTTATAGAAAGATGCTTTAGAACATATTGATAATTACATGTGTTATGATTAGAATATGAGATGTCCCTCCGAATCTCATGATTTCCACAATCTTCCAGGCTCACAAACTGAGCTACTTTCCTCTGCCATGCCCTTCCACCATAATATTTTTCCTTACCTGGGGCCCAGAGCTATGGGGTTGGGTGACCATGGACTAAACCTCTGAAACCATGAGACCAAAATAAATGTTTCATCCTCTAAGTTGATCTTTTGGGGTATTTTAATGAAAGTGACAAAAAGCTGACAAATAAGACATGAAGCAAATCCTCATCATTATCATTAATGAAAAAAAAATGATGAAGTAGTTAGTCCAAAGCAGAACTTAATCAACATTATCAATATTTTACTTAGTCCCTGTGTGGTGGTGCAGGCCTGTAATCCCAGCAGCTGGGGAGGCTGAGACAGGAGGACTGAGCGTTCAAAACCAGCCTCAGCAATGACAAGGTACTAAGCAACCCAGTGAGACCCTGTCTCTAAATAAAATACAAAAAAGGGCTGAGGATGTGGCTCAGTGGTTGAGTGCAGTCCCCAATACCCACCCCCCCAAAAAAAACCCAAATATTTGCCTTAGGAATGTAATATGATTTTGTATACCTAGTGTGAATATGTGCCCAGGTTGAAAATTAGTTTGCCTTTCCCCAGCATATGGAGCCAGAGCATATGAGAATACAATTCAGCATGTTCTCAGTGGCAAGGGATAGTCGGTGAGGAATGGAAATAAGCACTTCAACTGAACCATAATGTGAACTAGCTAAGTGTGTAGGAGTGCATGAGTGTGTGCATGAAGGTTTGGTGTGTGGTTTTCGTGTCTGTGTGTATACCTGCTGGAGGGCTTAACCTTCCAACATCAACTGTGAGAAGCTTGTGGGTGTGGAGGAACCACTCCCAGGACAGTTTCAGAGAATAGCATCTGCTTTATTGCGCAGCAAGAACAGCTTTTATAGCAGGTAGGTACTGATTTACATATAACAGTCATAACAGGCCAGGGGTAATACACACATATCATCTTACAGAAGTCAAGACACCAAGAGTCCAGAAACTGCCACGTACCCTGACCCCACACCAACAGGAGGAAATTGTGCTTTCCAGTGTTCTGACAGCACTTTGTCCCAAAAACACAGTGTTCTAGGTTAGGACTTTCCTGTTGCACAATGAGCAAGATAAGCATTCCTCCATGTGGGTTCAAAGTTAGGCCCTGCAGCATATACCTATGTATATTTATGCAGATTTCATTGTATTTGTCTTTAGGACAAAGCTGTGGTACAACTCTGTTAGAAAATCATCTTTAAAAATAGCCCTTTACATGGAGTTCATTCAATTAGTTTCATTTATTAATATTTATATTTCACTTACTATTTTGTTTAAACCCGAGGACAACAAACTATGGCCCATAAATCAAATCTAAGTTGCTATCTATTTTGGCTAATAAAGCTTTATTAGAACATAGCCATGCCCGTTTATTTATTAAGCAGTCTGTGACTGCTTTGACACTGAAATTGTTGTGAAAAAAACCCTATGGAACACAAAGCTAAAAACATTTGTTAACAGAAAAAGTTTGCCAACCCCAACTCCAAGTATTTTACAATTACTAACTCATTCAATGCTTATCGCAATCCTAGAAGATAGATATTAGTATTGGAAGATATCATCTGTTCATACTGAGCAAATAATTTTTTTTTATACTGAGGATTGAACCCAGGGGCACTCTACCACTGAGCTACATCCCCATCCCTTCTTGTTTTTTTTTAATTTTGAGACAGGGTCTTGCTAAATTGCTGAGGGTGGCCTCAAATTTACAATCCTCTTAGCCTCTCAGGTAGCTGGGATTACAGGAGTGTGCCGCTGTGCCTAGCTAAATAAAAACATTTTGGTGAGGGTTTCACTGGTGTTATAAAAGCATAAAGTTCAAAAAAAAATTCACAACATCCTAGGGTTTCTGTATCCAAATCACTCTCTGGACAATAAACTCAGGAAAGAACATAAAAAGAAAAAGAAGAAAAAAACAAAAGAAAATTATATCAGAAAACAGGACTAAATCACAAGTTACTCAATAAAGGATAGTCTTTTTTTTTTTCCTAGAGAGTCTTGAATGAACTCCTCATAAAAAGCATTAAATAAAAGTATAAAATAAACAAGAAATTGAAAATAGGAAACACAAGAAATATAAAGGGCCAGAGAGAAAATCATTTGAAAAGAAAGACAAAGAAAGTTGAACATTCATTTTATGGACTCCCTACAAAAGAATTTCTTTTTTTTTTTTTTAGAGAGAGAGAGAGAGAGAGAGAGAGAGAATTTTTTTTTAATATTTATATTTTTTAGTTTTTGGTGGACACAACATCTTTGTTTGTATGTGGTGCTGAGGATCGAACCCAGGCCACACGCATGCCAGGCGAGCGCGCTACCGCTTGAGCCACATCCCCAGCCCCTACAAAAGAAATTTTTAAAAGAAAAAAAAACTAACTGGCATGAGATTGTATCTCTTTGCAGTTTGGATTTGCATTTCCCTTAAGGTTACTGATATTGAACATATCTCACATATCTGTTGGCCACTTGTATTTCTTTTGAAATATATTCATATTATTATATTATTTGCCTATTTTTAATTGGATTACTTGTGGCTTTTTTGTTATCAAGGTTTTTTGTTTGTTTT
Organism: Spermophilus citellus; assembly: GCF_964194105.1. Lineage (NCBI taxonomy): Eukaryota > Metazoa > Chordata > Mammalia > Rodentia > Sciuridae > Spermophilus > Spermophilus citellus. The sequence goes on along the minus strand of NC_138187.1, from coordinate 115,187,157 downwards.
TATGCATTCTGTATAACTATTTAAAATAGCAACAAGATGGAATCAGTCTGGGTGCCTATCAAAGGGTAGTTGAATAAAGAAAATGTAATACGTACACATTGGAATATTATTTCACCACAAAGAATGAAATCTTGCCATTTGCAGCCAAATGGATGGAGCTAAAGGACATATGTTAAATAAGCCAGACAGAAAGACAAGAACTGCATGTTCTTGCTTATGTGTAAAACCTAGAATGTCTATTTGAAAGTAGAATAGTGATGACTATAGGTTTGGAAGGGTGTGGGGATAAAGGGAGGGTGGGCTTCATCAGTGCATGTGTGGAAATATCACACTGAACCTCACTGATATCTACAACTAATGCATTTTAATAAAAAATAAAAAGGGAACAAACGTATTTAAGAAAATAATGTAATAGGTATTCCCATGAATAAAATAAATCCCACGAATCTATAAATTAAAAGGGCCTGTTAGTAGACACATGGGAAAATCAACCCAGAATTATCAAACCAGAATACATCATGACAGGAATATGCGACAGGAAAGTCAGAAAGCAAAAGAGAGAGGAAGGAGCTGGGGTCCCAATAGCCATCCCTTTCAAAGACACAACCCCAGTGACCTAACTCCTCCCAGTAGGCTCTGTCTCTTAAAGGCTCCACCACCTCCCAATAGCACCACAGGCTGAGGACCAAGGAAGACACCTAAACTGTAGCAGTAAAGAAGGAGAAAATAGAAAGTAGAATAACATCATTAACTGCACAGGCTGAGGGAATCAGATGACACCATTCAAAACTGAGAGAAGTTCAAACTTAAGTAAAAATAAAGGAAATTGCAAGGCACAGTGGCCTACGCCTGAAGTCCCCAGCAGCTCAAGAGGCTGAGGCAGCAGGATCCAGAGTTCAAATGCAGCCTCAGCAAAAGTGAGGTGCTAAGCAACTCAGTGAGACGCGGTCTCTAAATAAAAACACAAAATAGGGCTGGGGATGATGCTCAGTAGTAGAGTACCCCTGAGTTCAATCCCTGGTACCAAAATAAATAAACAAATAAATAAATAAAAGGGGATTTGAGAGCACTAATAAATGTATTAACCCAAAGGAAATCATTTAGAATTAAAGTTAAAATTTTTCTCAAATGCCAAAACGAAAATTTTTAAAAATCAAAAACATTAAAGCAAGTAAAAAGGAAAAATAGTAAATTTGGAAGGGTGTATATAGTTAACATAAAGGAATATGTTTGAGATCAAATATTACAGTCACATGGATAAATGTGAACAGGCTAAAATTATCTACTAATGGAAAAGATTCTCAAGTTGAAGTATAGTGGAAAACCTAAGTCTACAGTACATATGAGCTAGACTTACAATGAGTAATTCAAAAAGATTAAAAGGGTGACCAAAAATGAAGCAGGTAAAACAAACCAACAACAACAAAGAGGTCACAAACCAAAAAGCATTTAATGAGACAAAGAAGGACATTTCAACATTATTTGAAAGTACATTGAAGATACAAGTCATGAATATCTAGACAGCAAATAACCCAGCAACCACCTATATAAAATACAAGTAATCAACAATACAAGGATAAATACAAAGAAACACACCAACAATAGAACACTGTCACACACTACTCTCAATACAGGTCAAGTAGGCAAAAAATTGACTTTCTAAAATATCTGAACAGCAAAGGGGTGGACCTTTTGGACATGCATCAAACACTCTACCCCGATAAAAGAAAATACACCTTCTTCTGAAGTGAACAAGGAATCAAAATTGAACATATGCTTTGGTTCCAAGAAAACATCAGTGGGCTTCATTCAGTAGAAATATTATAAGCAGCACACTTCAATAACAATGCAAAAAAAAAAGAGCTAGACAATAAAAATAAGGGGGTTAAAAAAGGTCTCTAACTCTTGGGGGACAGAAATGTAAATAGAAATTACAGACGTTCTGAAAATATAATGATAATAAAAATAAAAGAGCACTAATAAATGTATCAATCTGTGGAATGCATTAATGTAATCAGAGGAAAGCATAGCTCTGAACGTCTGGATCAATTTAAAAAAAATGATAGTACAAAAATAAAACTATGAAAAGAACATGCAAACAAAACAGAAAATAAATTTAAGAGCAAAGATTAATGAGGTAGAGAAATTTTTTAAAAAATGTATTATAAACAACTAGATGAAAATTTGAATGAAAGAGGTAAATCCTTTGAAAAATCCAACTTATATATGTGTATAAAAGTATACACACATACAAAAAAATTTGACTGGTCATGTATTAAAAAAAAAACTGCATCTAGTTTAAAATCTTTCCATAAAATGATCTCCAGGCCCAAAAGTCTTCACCAGTGAATTTATTCAAATATTTTAGAAAGAGCTAACAAATGAGAAGAGAAAAAATTTCCTCAAGCTCTCAAGTCTTTTTGTTGGAAAATCTGTTGGCCAGTCTGACTTAACCACTTCAGGTAACCAGAACTAGGGCACTCTCTCCCAGGGCTCTCTGCACTAGCCTGCTATTTTCACCCTCAGTCCCAAAGCAGGAGACAGCTGCCACTTTGCTGAACAGTATGGTAGAAACAAGAGCCAGCAACTTCCTTGCTGTGGCCAAATATTACTGGAAGATTGCAGTGTCCAGGAGCCTAGCAGGAAGCCAGACTGAGCATGCCCAGGTTGCCCTCCTGCAGGCAGCACAGGAGGAAAACACAGATAAGGAAACAAAAGAAGGGGAAGGACAAAGCAGATACTTCCAAAGGACAATGGGGTCCTTTATTTGACCACAAAACAAGAGAGATATCACTGTCTTCCCAGTTCATGACCACACCCCACTCAGGACTTCTTATATACCTGAGAACCCAAGGGGCACAGACTTCTGTGTTTAGCATACTCTATATTTTTTTACCCCCTTCAACTCTAAATCAGAGCCATTCTCCCAGAACACAAAACAAATGATGAGGAGAGAATCCCTCTGCCTGCCCAGGAAATGCATCCAAATAGAATATGAAATTGCTGACCTCTCAGAGCCTTGTGTCTCAGAATAAAATGCTCATCTCTGACAAAGACTCACTAATGTTACACCTGCAATATTCCAGTTGCCCTCACCACCTTCTCCTCCTCATCTCTGTCCACCCTCTCCAACCCCCATCAAGCAGACACATTCTGACAGCATCGACTACTTTCTATACTCACAGAGAATATCAACAGGCTTTCTGACTCCTGGTTGGGTCCAGCCAGTGGGAAACAGGAGCATGAATGGGATTGCAGAGACCTCCCTGCTGCAGGTCCTGGAATCAAAGTGTCCTGCTCCAATCAGGCAGTTCCCACCACCTAATTCTGTCCCTGGGTTCCAGTAAAAACCCCTCCCCACCCCAGCAGTCCTCCATAGACAGCCTTCCACACTCCATTACTTCACCTGTTGCACTGCAACCCATCCCCTACCCCCGTGGCTTTTCTCTATTTTGCCCTATCGTTTGAAAAGTTATTTATTAAGCTTCCTTCAGAAGCCTACCATCCCTTCACATGCTGCTGTTGTTTCTGACTCTAGACATGAAGAAAATAATCTGAGGAAAAGAACAGAAGGAACCTGAGGACAGGGCCCTGTCCATGTGCTAGTTCACAACAATGAGGACCTTTCTCTAAACATCACTCCAGGATATTCCAAATTTGAACAAAGGAAATAATACTGGTGTTCATCTTTCTTGGACCTAGGAAACTGAAACAGAAAGTCTATTTTATTTCAATGAAATATCTGCACAATAAATGTTTGCATTTCAGAAGCATTTTCCCCAAATAACTGGACAATACCTTTCTTCCCTAACAAATATTTGAAAATTGTTATGAAATTTTGTTTGTTTGATTCTTTTTTTCCCTTTGTTTTTAGTTTTTTAAGTCGTTAAAATAATCCTTCTCTGCTATGCTACTAAAATCTCAGCTTTTTTGTAGGCGTAGCCAGGAAGAAAGAAACACTTGCCACCAGTTCGGGTGGCCATTTTGACCTTGACCCAGAGATCTGAGAGGGCTTGGAAGACATGGTCCGACTCCATTTGTATCACTCTCTAACTGAAATCCTGATTTCTGTCCCCTTGTAAATATGCCTGCTTTAACTCCCATGTTCAATGGGCGAAAAAAGAGAAAGTTGTAAAGCAGATGTCTGTTAGTCATTTAATCTAGTCTAATATATGTGTGTATAGTACATAGATAGATAGATAGTCTAATATATTTTGGAGTCAGAGGACCTAGGTTTAAATTCTGGCCTATGCACTTAATATGATTTAAATGCTCAGATGTTCATATCTGTCATCTGTAAAATAGGCATAAGAAAATGTTCTCACCTGCATGATGTTGTTTATTTATTTATTTATTTTGGTACTGGGGATTTAATCCAAGGATGCTCCCCCCACACCTATTTTTATTTTCATTTTGAGACAGGGTCTCATTAAATAGCCCAGGCTGCCCTCAAACTTGCAATCCTCCCGCCTCGGCCGTCCCAGTCAGTGGGATTACAAGTGTGTGCCATTCACGGTGTTATTACAAAATGCAAATACTATAACTTACATAAAAGCATATAAAAACCTGATATGCCTGGCAGTCTGTTATAAAAGCAATTTTTGAAGAACTGTGAAATCTAAGTCATTGTATCCAAAGATCAAATATTAATTAAGGGCTTGGCAGTGATTCAGAAGACAGAAACAGCATAGAGTATGCTCTGGAGTTTGCAACATAATTAAGGAGACAAGCTGAATATACTTATAGTAATTATTAAAGAGCATTACCAAGTATGTTTTTAGACTGCCAAGTTGTATCATTAAAAAAAATAAGCCCAGGTTCAAAGAAAAAAACAGAGTAGTATGACTTCGTTAATATACTCAGAGATGTCTTCACAGAAGAATTTTGAGTATAATAATTGGAGTTAACCTTTATTGTTTCTTATTATAACTTTAAGCATAATTTAACTTTAAGCTAGAATAAAAACAATAAGTAATTATGATCATGATAGTTGTCTCTTAGATGTTTTATATTTTTCAATAGGCTTTTTCTTTTGTCACATTTCCTTTTACTGTGATAGTTGAGGTGCAATTGTGAAAGTATTCATTTTTCACATTTACTCATCTAAACCGCAAAACAATGACAAACGATAATTATTACTTACCCCATTTTACAGAGGAGGAATTAGGGTTCAGAGAGTTTGAGTGACTTGCTCAGTGTGCACAATTATGCAGTGGAAGAGCAAAAATTCAAAACTGAGCAGACTCACTTCTTGCTTTGAAACCCACTGCTCCCCTGCATCCATCAAGTGTGCCTGGAGCTGATACTGCACAAATATTCTTAATACTTCCTGGCACAATGTACCCTCAGACCACTTCCTTCCTGGCTCCCTCTTATGCAGTAACTAAATGAGAATTCGAAGAGGTTCTACTTCCAGGTCTATGAGTAACTCACTATGTAACCTTAGGAAATTGAATATCTGCTGCTACAGTTTCATTCTGGATAAATTTTAAATACTGACACTTTCCCAAATGCACCTCCACTATCACAATAAAAGGAAATGTGACAAAAGAAAAAGCCTATTGAAAAAATTTTAAAAATCTAAAAGAGCAAATTGTCATGATCATTATTACTTATTGTTTTTATTATTGTTCTAGCCAAACCCATGACCAGAAGGTACAGTTCTATTCGCAATCTGTAACGACCCAGGGAAAGCTGGGAGATGCATGTAGCTGGATCAGCATAGCCTGACAGTCCCCAAAGGACTGCTGTTGTGCACGTCCTACAGCAGATGGGAAAGCAGATGAGCAGACCTGGATTATGCAGCGATGCATGGATGCAGAAGAAGAGAAATTACTTTGGGAACCAACTTCTGTTTTCTGCTTCTGTCATTTTATACAGGACTACTGAATGTTTCATTTTCCAATTTCTCTGAATATAGATGCCTTTGATACAGGAAAGACACAGGGCTCCTAAATAAAAGATGAAATAGGAAAATGGACAAAGAGTAGTGAGATGTTTGCTTCTTTTAAATACACACTTCTACCTTAGCAGCATAGAGAGCATTGAGAATTTTTTTTTTTTTTAAAGCACATGCACTGATTCAGATAACACAATCTGCCTGAGGACACGTAAGCAAACTCAGATGCACTCAGATACACCAGTCCACTGTTAAGGGACAGAAATCAACCAGATGAATCTGCCCCTGCCAAATTGGCAATCTGATAATGTCAATGACTGAGAGGAGCTAAGATTGGACCTTGGATCAAGTGTGGGAGCCTTAAAATACATAAACTGGAAGTAATAAGATGGGAAGAATCTGTTTTGTATTTAATAACCTGAAAAAGCAAAGGGGAAAGAATTAATATTCCCTGTGCTTGCCATTCCAGTGATTTAAAAGGAATTTTTACTTGGTTAAGGAGAATGCAGGAACAGAAGCATAGATGTGACAGAAACATTGACAACTATTTATTCATTCATTGCCTCACTCATTCGGAAATCACTCAGTGATTGTCAAAAAAAAAAAAAAACAGCTATATGTCATATGTTCAAACACAGGACTAGGTACTATGAATAAAAAATGAATGCAGTAAGCCAGGCATAGTGGTAGAGGCCTGCAATCCCTGCTACCAGGGAGGCTGAAGCAGGAGGAGCCAAGTTCAAGGTCAGCATGGGCAATTTAGCAAGACCCAGTCAAATTTTTTTAAAAAACTAAAAATTAGAAAAGGGGCTAGGAATGTAGCTCAGTGTTCAATCCCTAGTAACACACACACACACACACACACACAGAATGAAGCCTAATTTTTCATGAAAATAACTCATAATGTAGCAGCAGAAATAGAAATAAGTAGAAAAACCAAATGTGATGGGCTTGTGTTTAATGATGAGATGGGCACAAGTTCCCAGGGAACCCCTAAGTGTGTGGAGAAGGATGCTTCCTGGAGAAATGGCCCGAGTTGAGTGTTGCAGTGTCAGTAGGAGTCAGCCAGGTAGAGGTGGGGAGACTTTCCACCAAGGGGGCCTAATTGAGTGAACAACTGAGAATCAGCTGGGGAATGGTTTGTGCTGGCAACTTCAGAAGGTTCCTCATTACTACCATGTAAAATGCAAGGCAGGAAACGGGGGAGAAGAAGCTGGCTTTCTCTGGAGTAGGAGCATGTGTTTTGTCCCATTGGCTAGGGGTTCTCCAGGGTTAGCATGCTTCTGAATTACCTGAAGGGTTTTGAAAACTTGGCTTGTCCCCAGAGTTTCTGATTCAGTAGGTCTGGGTGGGGTCTGAGAATTTGCATTTCTAGCAAGTTCTCACATGATACAATTACTGCTGGTCCAGGCTAGTGGAGGGCAAGACAAGGATAAAGTCAGCTGTGCTCCTAGAGACCCTGGGTTTCTTGGGCAGGCTGCATTGAGGAGGCACGGACTGAAGACAAGGAGGCCAGTTAGGAGGCTGTGGCAGAGGCCCAGATGGAAAAGGACATAGATATCAGTTAGCAATTCCATATTTATTACCCACAGAACATCATAATGGGCAAATCAATGAATCATGTTTGCAATGTTTAACTCTTTCAAAAAAACATTGAAGCAAGCAACAGGAAGAGAATATATTTAGGAGAAAAGAAGTAGAACTAGAGCTGATTAGAACTCTCTGATTAAAAATAAGGCTCTATTCTCTGATTAAAACCAAAGAATAGAGATCAGTTCCATCCCTTGGATTTCTCTGTTTGACGAGATAGTAAATGGAAATCCCCCTTAAGAAAGGAGAAAAATTCATACCCTGAAAGAAGAATAATATAATTAGGGTTTGGGAATTAGAAGTGAAGGTGAGTAAGCTAAAAAAGAAAAAAAAAAAAATCTCCCAGACTGACATACCAGTAAAGCCCACCTCTGCAAACCCACCCCGACATCACCCCACATTTTCTAATTGCCTTTTCCAAAGTTGAGTTCATTAGATTCCCTTCCCTGAAATCTGAAGATGAATGAAAGAGGCGTGGAACTGAAACATATTGGAGGAAATTCATGAGAGCAAAAGTCTCTAGACTCCAAAGGAGGCTGGATGAACCTCTCCCCTGGGCCACTCAATGTGGCCTGAACTCTAGGAGTGTCCCCAGTTTTACCTGAGTGCTGCATCACCAATCATCTGTGACAAGAGCCATACATCAATGTTTTTATAAAATGTGATTTTAAAAAACAGATCACTGTAACATCATTCTAATTGTGAGAAGAACATCCGACAAATCTCAATTGAGGGACAATTCTACAAAATGCCCAACAAGTACTCCTCAAAGTCATCAAAAAATAAGGAATGTTTCAGAAATTTTCATAGACAAGAGAAACCTAAGAAGACACAATTAAATGTAATGCATCCAGGATGGGATCCTGGAAAAGAAAAGCCCATTAAGTAAAATAAAGGAAACCCGTATAAACTGTGAATTTGGTTAATAAGAATATTTTAGCACTGGTTCACTAATTGTAACATATGTACAAGAAATACTAACGTTAATAATAATAATAATAATAATAATGTTAATAATAAGGGAAATTATAGGGTATATTTGTTAGTCAGAATGTAGTCATTGTGACCAAAATACCTGACAAGAACAACTTAGAGAATGAAAAGTTTTAGGGAGCTTACAGTTTCAGAGGTCTTGGTCATAGATGGCCAACTCCATTGCTTTTGGCCAAAGTAAGACAGCACATCATGGCCCAAGGGTAAAGGGAGAAAAACAGCTTACCTGATGGTGGCCAGGAAGTAGTCGGGGGTTCCCACAAGGAAGATGAACCCTTCCAGGGCACACCTCCAGTGACCCACCTCTTTCATCCATACCTCACCTGCCTACAGTTACCAGCCAGTCAGTCAATTCAAACTAGGAGGGATTGATGTGATTAACGCTCTTATAATCAGTCATTGCACCTCTGAATATCCCTGCATTAAGGTGGTGATACCTTACATCTAAACTATAACAGTGTATGGGAGCTCTCTGTACTAACTCTGGAATTTTTCTGTAACTCTGAAACTCTCCTAAAAATAAAACTTTCCTTATAAAATGAAGTAGGAGAAAGATAAGTTTTTTTAAAAAATATACAAAATAAAATATATGGTATTCAGCAGATATAAAATCACATTTCAATAAATATATAAGTAAATATTAATAAGAAAAGAACATTGAAAATTGTACACCTTTATTAAAAGTGTGTATATGGGCAAATAAATAAAGAATTGCTGATACAATCATAACTTTTGTCATTTTGCAATTGTAACTAAACAAAGAGCTACCTGTGAAAGAATAAGTTCCATTATTAAGCACTTAATGTATACATTGAAGAAGCAGATGGTTCAGTGTTAAAGTTCTTAATAAGACAAATAAGCATACTTTATGCTTGTTAATGTATCTGATCATTTAGATTGGTCACAGAGCTTCACACTAATGATAATGTAAATCTAAATTGTTTTTGTATTTTAATAACACTGACAGTAAAGAAGCCAGTTTTATAGAAGTATGCTGATAGGGGGTAAGAATGATTTTTAAGGGAGTTTTAGTAAAAAGGATATTTACATTTGATCTTTATTCAAAATGAAGTAAATGATGTGGTATTTTATTTTCAAGTTTATTTTTAATCCTTTATCAGTTACCATCTCAAAAACTTTTCCCCATGAAGTTATATTTAAATGATCTCTCAATGAAAGGAATGACTGTCATATCAATGAATTTCTTACATAATTGACTTCTTTTAAGGAAAAGTAAAATGCAAAAATTCTGCCAAAATCTATGAGGTGTTTGGTGATAACTTTTTTCATTTTTGGAATATCACGATCATGACTTATTTTATGATGGTTGTTAAGTTATGGAACATGTCATAACAATCTGTAGAAACCATTCTCCCAAGATTTTAACTATTTTTTGTCCTTTGATCTTATCAGCCATCGAAAATCATTCTGTACTCCTTCCTGAAAGGGAAATATTAGGATCATTATAATATCAAACATAACAGACAAATAAGTAAGTCCAGCCATCCAATTCACCTCTTTAAAAAGATAAGACCTAACAGTTTTCTTATCTTGAAGAAATATTAAGAGTTTCTTCTATAGATCAAGCATTCTCAACTTTTCTTTTTATAATCATTGTGCTTCAATATGCAATGGAAGTTATTTATAATTCATCTTCCATATTATCACAGAGTAAAGAAAATAATCTAGAATGAACTACCTTACCCTTGAGTTAATCTGCAATTGTTACAATGTCATTTGGCACATCTTCTATTTTGGCTGACTTTTTTTTTTCCTAGCAAGATTTTTTCAATAACAGAAATAATGTGTTGGTTTTTCTTTTGGCCCCAGGTTTTTGATTTGGGTGACTACTCCAGAAAGTTTTATTTTTATTGTAATTGGAACATTAGAGTATATACTTCTGCACAAACTTTAAAACATACTTGTTAGGTTTGTAGTCCTTCACAGTTTCATGTCATTGGGATCTAATTATAACTGCCTACAATGAAGCTGGAAAAAAATAAATTTTCAAACCATCATTATGTTCAGATTGCACATATATGAAAACAATAGCAAGTTAATGAAATCTATGCACATGTCAAGTATATAAGGAAACGTACTTTGTCAGGTTTGCTTTCCTTTGAGTTGGTCTTCCAAATCAGTAGCAAGTTCAAAAAATATATCAAGAGGTCAGCCCCGCCAAGCCTGTGTGGAGCATAGGCACCAGGTCAGCCCCACAGAGCCAGCATGGAGTACAGGCAGGCCCAGGACAGCCCCACCAACGCCCACAAATCTCACACTGGGTCTGAGCTACATCTTTGAACACATTGCCCAACACCAGCACTTGCCCCCTCCCATGTGTCCTGACACTTCATCATGAAAGCAGCTGCTTCTATCTTTGGTCACTGTCATGGCCATCTTTAGTTGTGGCAACTCCCAGCTTGGAACACCAGCTGGGCATCAGAGGTATTGGAACCCTGTAGGGGCATTAAAAGCCTAAAGCATAAAAAAACTGTAATGCTATGGATTCTCAGTGCTAGAAGGAAAGACACAGGAACAACATGAAAAAAATAGGGGGAAAATGTGCCCAAATAAACCAAGATACTACATTATTAGAATCCATGGATAGCACAAGAGCAGAAATGACAGAGAAGGAGTTCGGGTGTACATAAATAAAATGTTCTGTGAATTAAAGGATGATATAATAAAACAAACACAAGCAGCAAAAGATCATTTCAATAAAGAGCTACATAAGCAAATATAGGAAGCAAAAGAAGGAGATGGAGGTTCTGATTTAAAAAGATAACAGAAATCCTTCAAATGAAAGAAACAATAAACTGAATTAAAAACTCAATAGAAAGCATCACCAACAGATTAGAAGACTTGAAAGATAGGACCTTAGACAATGAAGACAAAACATATAATCTGAAAAGAATATAGATCACACAGTGAAGATGGTAAGAAACTATGAGCAGAACATTCAAGAAGTATGGGATAACATAAAAAGACCAAATTTAATAGTTATTGGGATAAAGAAGGCATAGAGTTCCAACCAAAGGAATGAGCTATTTATTCAATAAAATTTTCCAAACATGAATAATAAATTGGAAAACTAAATACAAGAGGCTTACAGGATGCCAAATGTACAAAATCACAACAGATCCACATCAAGTCACATTATAATGAAAATTCATAGCATAGAGAATAAGGAGAGAATTTTAAAAGCCATGAGAGAAAGGAATCAGATTACATATAAGGGAAATCAATTAAGATATCTGCAGATTTTTCAACCCAGACCCTGAAAGCTAGAAGATCCTCGAACAACATACACCAAGCTCTGAAAGAAAATGGATGTCAACCAAGGATTTTATATGCAACAAAATGAAGCTTTAGATTTGATGATAAGAAATAAGAATCTTCCACAATAAACAAAAGTTAAAAGAACTTACAGCTAGAAAGCCGGCAGTACTGAATATCCTCAGCAAAATATTCCACGACAAGGAAATGAAAAACAACATTGAAAATCAGCAAAGGGAAGTATTATACTAATCAAAGGAGAAACCAGATCAGTTTAATACCAAAAATAAACAAAAATGGCTGGGAATACAAATCATGTCTCAATAATAACCCTGAATGTTAATAGCCTAAACTCACCAATCAAAAGACATAGACTGGCAGATTAAAGACTCAACACTATTCTGCCTCCAAGAGACTCATCTCATAGGAAAAGACATCCACAGACTGAAGGTGAAAAGTTGGGGAAAAAACATACCACTCACATGGACTGTGGAAACAAGCCAGGGTTTCCATCCTCGTATCAACTAAAGTAGTCTTCAAGCCAAAGTTAATCAAAAGGAATAAAGATGGACATTACATACTGCTCAAGGGAATCATATATCAACAAGACATAACAATTATAAATATATATTCCCCAAACAATGGAGCATCTACGGTCATCAAACAAACTCTTGTCAAGTTCAAGGGTCAAATAGACCACAACACAATAATTCTGGGTGACTTTAACACATCTCTTTTACCACTGGTAGATCTTTCAAACAGAAGCTGAACAAAAAAAAAACTATAGAACTTAATAAAACAATCAAAAACTTAGACTTACACATAGAATTTAGAATACTTCATCCATCAACAAGTGAATACACTTTCTTCTCAGTAGAACATGGATACTTCTCTAAAATAGACCATATAATATGCCACAAAGCAACTCTTAGCAAACACACACAAAAATTAGAAATACTACCTGCATTCTATCAGATCATAATGGAATGAAATTAGAAATAAATAACAAAATAAAAAATAAAAGCTACTCCAACAACCGGAGACTAAATAGTAGGCTATTGAATGAACAATGGGTTGCAAAAGACATCAAAGAAGAGATTAAAAAATTCTTAGAAGTAAATTAGAACACTGATACAACATATAAAAATCTCTTGGACACTATGAAAGAAGTACTAAGAGGAAAATTCATTGCATGGAGGTCATTCCTTAAAAGAAGAAAAAGTCTACAAATAAATGACCTTACACTACATCTCCAAGCCTTAGAAAAAGGAGAACAAATAAACACCAAAAGCAAAAGAAGACAGGAAATAATTAAAATTGGAGCTGAAATCAATGAAATTGAAAAAAAAAGAGAAACAATTAAAAAATTGACAAAACAAAAAGTTGGTTCTTTGAAAAAATAAATAAAATTTATAAACTTAGCCATTCTAACAAAGAGAAGGAGAGAGAAAACTCAAATTACTAATATCTGTGATGAAAAAGGAAATATCACAACAGACACTAGAGAAATATAGAAGATAATTAGAAATTATTTTGAAAATTTGTACTCCAATAAAATAGAAAATACAAAAGCATTGACAAATTTCTAGAGTCACATGATTTGCCCAGACTGAACCAGGATGATATACACAATTTTAACAGAACAAATTCAAGCAATGAAATAGAAGACATCATCAGAAGCCTACCAACAAAGAAAAGTCCAGGACCAGATGACACACGGCTGAGCTCTATAAGATGTTTAAAGAAGAACTAATACTGATACTCCTCAAATTATCTCATGAAATAGAAAAAGAGGGAAAATTTCCAAACTCATTCTATGAGGCCAATATCACCCTGATTCCAAAACCAGACAAAGACACATCAAAGAAAGAAAACTTCAGACCAATATCTCTAGTGAATATAGAATATAAAATATAAAAATTCTCAATAAAAGTCTGGCACATCAAATACAAAAACAAAGATAGTACACCATGATCAAGAGGTATATTCATCCCAGGGATGCAAGTTTGGTTCAACAAATAGAAATCAATAAATGTAATCCATCACATTAATAGACATAAAGATAAGAATCCCATGATCATCTCAATAGATGCAGAAAAAGCATTTGATAAAATACAGCACCCCTTTATGTTCAAAACAATAGAAAAATGGGGATAACAGGTACTTATCTCAACATTGTAAAAGCTGTCTATGCTAAGCCCCAGGCCAACATCATTTTAAATAGAGAAAAGTTGAAAGCATTCCCTCTAAAAACTGGAACAAGACAGGGATACCCTCTTTCACCACTTCTATTTAAGAATTAAAATCCAGAATCAATAAATGGGATGGATTCAAATTCAAAAGCTTCTTCTCAGCAAAAGAAAAAATTGAAGTGAACAGAGAGCCTACAGAATGGGAGCAAATTTTTACCACACACACATTAGATAGAGCACTAATCTCTCAGATATATAAAGAACTCAAAAAGCTAAACACCAAAAAATAAATAATCTAATCAATAAATGGGCCAAGGAACTGAAACGACACTTCTCAGAAGATGATATGCAATCAATCAACAAACATATGAAAAAATGTTCAACATCTCTAGCAATTAGAAAATTGCAAATCAAAACTACTCCAAGATTTCATCTCACTCCAGTCAGAAGGCAGCTATTAAGAATACAAACAAAAACAAGTGGTGTCAAGGATGTGGGGAAAATGGCACACTCTTACATTGCTGGTGGGACTGCAAGTTGGTGCAACCAATTTGGAAAGCAGTATGAAGATTCCTTGGCAAACTGGGAATGCAAGCACCATTTGACCCAGCTATCCCTCTCCTTAGTCTATACCCAAAGGACTTAAAAATAGCATACTACAGGGACACTGCCACATCAATGTTTATAGCATCATAATTCACAGTAGCTAAATTGTGGATCCAACCTAGATGCTCTTCAGTAGATGAATGCATAAAGAAAATGTGAGATACACACACACACACACCACACACAATGTATTATTACTCAGCATTAAAAGAGATTAAAATCATGGCATTTGCAGGTAAATGGATGGAGTTGGAGAATATAATGCTAAGTGAAGTAAGCCAGTCCCCAAAAACCAAACGCCAAATATCTTCTCTGGTATAAGGATGCTGATTCATAATGGGGATGGAATTGGGGGAGCATAGGAGGAATAGATGAACTTTAGATAGGGCAAAGGGGAGGGAGGAGAAGGGGGAGTACGGGGCTAGGAAAGACATTGAAATGAGACAGACATCATTACCCTAAGTACATGTATGAAAACACGAATGGTGAGACTCTACTTTGTGTTTAACCAGAGACATGAAAAATTGTGCTCTATTTGTGTAATGTGAATTGAATTGTGTTCTGCTATCATTTATAACTAATTAGAATAAATGAAATTAAAAATTATATGTATGTATAGTTAAGTATACATACATAATTAAATAATACATAATTATATATAATATAATTATATATGTTATAAAATTATATAATTATGTATATTGTATACAATTATGTATTATATATTTAATATGTATACTTAATTACATATAAAACATAATTGTATATAATATACAATAATATAATAATAGAATATACATAATTATATTATGTACAATAATATAATTATATTATATACAATTATGTTTTATATATAATTATGTATATATATTATGTAAATACATATACATAATTTTATATATATATATATATATATATATATATATATATATAAAATGACACAAGTGATCGTGTCATTTAAAGGTGATACCTCAGCTATTGCTTTGAGGCAAATTGAATATTTCAAAGTTAACATCTTTGAAATAGTTTCAACAGTTATATATGATTTTTAATGTTTAGTAAATTCAATTTTATACATGAAATATCAAACATTACTTTCTTTCTTTTTAATTCATAAGACTTTCAAAGAATTCTCTTAGATTTGAACTTATTTTTTTGCGTATGCATTTTGGTAGTTTTACCTAGTACCTCTCTGATAATTGAATCATAAAAAAGTTAATCCATGCCTGGCACCGTGGTACACACCTATAATCCCAGCAATTTGGGAGGCTGAGGCAGGATAATCACAAGTTCAAGGCCAAAATCAGCAACTTAGTGAGGCTGTAAGCAACTTAGTGAGACCCTGTTTCATAATAAAACAAATATAAAGGGCTGGGGATGTAGCTCAGTGGTAAAGCACCCCTGGATTCAATCCCCAGTACAATAAAAATAAATAAAGAAAAGAAGCTATTACATGACCAACTAAAGTTTATCCCAGGAATGCAAGGTTGGGTTAACGTTCTAAATGTACAATGAAAATAAACTAAGAAAAATCACATTATCATCCCTCAAGATAGAAAGTATTTGACAACTTCCAACATTAATTTCATTAATTCCTAGTAAATACTTTCAGCAAACTAAGAACAGAGGAGAACTTCTACAACTTGATTAAAGGTCTCTATAAAAACCTACAGCTAACATTGTACTTAATGATCAAATATTGAATGCTTTCCCCCTGTATGAGCTCAGGTGAGTTGCCCCAAAATTTGTAGGTTGAAATCATAACCCACAGCACCTCAGAATGTGACAAATTAATTGTAGATAGGGTCTTAGAGGAGGTAATTAAGGTGAAAAGAGGATACATTAGTGGGCCCTTATCCAATATGACCTGTATCCTTATGACAAGAGGAAATGGACAGGCACAGAGAAAAGACCACAGGAACAAGTGGACACTAGAAGCCAAAGAGGCAGGCCTCAGATGGAAACAAACCTGCCCACTCTTAGATCTTGGACTTCTAGCCTCCAAAACTGTGAAAAAATAAATCTAACACATCCTTAAGTTCAGGAAAAAGATAAATTCACCTTTTCTCATCTTTTCAATTCAACATTGTTCTGGAGGTTATAGCCAGTGCAAAAAGGCAAGGAAAATAAATAAAAGTTGTCCAGAATGAGACGGAAAACTAAAAATATCTTTATGTTCAGGTAACATTTTCTAGATTGAAAATCTTATGAATAAAAGGTAACAAAATTATTGAACAAATTTACAAAGGTTTGGGCTTACAAAATCAACACTGAAAGCTTTTTCTACATACAAGCACAAAAATGGAAATTGAATTTTTAAAACACTACTTTTTACAGTAGTAGCCTCAAAAAATTAGATAACTAAGGTTATATGCGACAAAAGGTACATAAAATCTGTACACTGCTAATGGTTGAGAGAAATGAACAAAGATCTAAATAAAATGGACAGAGATCATATTCATGAGTCAGAGACTCAATATTTTAAAGATGTCTTTTCCTCTGAAATTAACCTACACAATCAATGCAATCCCCAAACCAAAGACCAACCAAAATTCCAAAAGTTTTTTTCTTTTGTATAAAATGACAAGTAGATTATTAAACTCAAGTAGAATTGCCAAAACAGCTTTGAAAATAAAGAACAAAGTTGAAAGATTAACACAACTTACTCTCAAAATATACTGTAAAGCTATAGAAGAAATTAGCAAACCAAAACCTACAGACCAAATTTAGGCTACATTGTTTGAAGTCCTTAAGCTAAGAATGGTTCTCGTGTTTTACTGGTTGTTTTTTTTAAAAATGCTATAGGAAACATATATGCCCCCATGAAACCTAAAATATTTACTATCTGACCCATTACTAAAAAAGTTAACTGACCCCTGAACTATGGTAATCAAGACAGTATGGTATTAGCATACAGATAACAAACAGATCATTAAAGCATAACAGAGAACCCAAAAATAGTCCCATATATGTATGAACAACTAATTTTTTTCAAAGATGCAAAGGCAATTTAATGGACAAATAATATTTTTATCAACAAATGATACTATTACAACTGAATATCCAAGTTCTGAAGAATAAAGTTTATTCTATGCCTCACACAATAATAACTCAGGAGGAATCATAAATCTAAATGTAAAACCTAAAACTATACAAGTTCTAGAAGAAGACATAAGAGACAATCTTTGTGACTATCAGTTTGTCAAAGATCGCAAATATGATGCTAAAAGACAATCTATTTTAAAAAAAAACTTTGATAAATTTACCTAAATCAAAAAAATTTAATAAAGTTACCTAAATCTTAAATTTGTTTTCAAAAGTCACCATTAAGAGATTAAAACACAAGGCAAAATCTGGAAAAGAAATTTGAAAAATCATATAAGTAAATTTGACAATCATATAAATCTAATAAAGGATTTCTATCTAGAATATGTAAAAAACTCTGAAAACTCAATAAAAAGGAAAAACAACCTAGTTTCTTATTTTTTTTGTTTGTTTTTCTCTTACTCTGTCAAAGAAAGCGAGGAATAATCGTCCATGGCAAATGGCAGTTGCAGTAAGCAACACTAAGTGCTGGTTTGTGCTCATAAGAGAATGCTGTACATACTGCTCCTCAGGGTTTCTGTGCTCTACTCCTTCAGAGAAACTCTTCAGTATCAAGGTTTTGAAACTATCCCTGAAAATATGGCTTTTCTAACACATTTTAATTAAGCAAAATTTTGAGCAGAGACTTCACTAAAGAAGATACAAAGATAGTAAATATGCATATGAAAAGATGCTCAACATTATTAGCTATTAAGCAAAGACAAATTAAAACCTCAGGGAGGCATACTGCCTACCTATTAAATGACCAAAATCAAAGACTGCCCATTGAACGTGTTGGCAGAGATCTGAAAGAAATGGAGCATTCAGACTCTGCTGGCAGGAATGTAAAATGACAGAGTACTTCCAAAAGCAATTTGGCAATTTCTTAAAAACATATAATTATCATAGGATCAAGCCATTCCACTCCTAGGTATTCCAAAGAGAAACGAAAGCATGCATCCATATAGACACTCAGCCTGAATGCTCATAAGTTTTATTCATGAATACAAAATATTGGAAGTGAATCAAATATCTATCATCAGGTTAATGGATCAACAAACTCTGGTATAACCATACAATGGAACAGAAATCAGCAGAGAAAAAAAAATTCACTATCGAAAAGGCAACAACATATTTGGACAAATCTCAAAATATTTATGTATATGAAAGACACCATGTAAAAGAAAGCACATAGTATATGATTCAATTGATGTGAAATTCTACAAAATGGAAACTAATCTGAGCTAATAGAACTAATAGTGATAGAAAGCACACTAGTGGTTGCTTGGGATGGGGTGGGGATTGACAGGAGAGGGCAAAAAGAAGGGCTGAAAGGAAACTTTTAAGAGTGATGGAAATGTTCATTATCTGGGTTGTGATAATGGGCTCCTTGGTGTGGATATTACGTCAAAATTTATCAAATTGTATGCTTTAAATATGTACATTTAAATTGTACCTCAATAAAGCTGTTTTTAAATATAGAGCCTACAAGTATTAAAATATTGTACCATGCCCTGTAAAATGTGCAATTATTATTATGTGTCAATTAAAAGTAAAACATAAGGCAACCTACTTTGCAATTTTAATTTTCCTTAAAAACAATTTAAGTTTTTAAAATTTAATGCAGATCAACAACAGCAACAATGCCACTACCATTCCAATCCTGAGTGTTACAAAAATAATATATCACTGAGACATAAGCATCAAGCAAAGAAAATTCCAAGCTGGCAGGTCACCTGTTACTAAATATAAGCCATTGGGAAGTCCTGGATATTGCACATAATATATTTCACTCTGCTTGCACCCTATTTTGGATATTCTGTGTACATTTGGAGCAAAAGACTCCTCAGAGACTCCTCAGGTCATTAAATCTATTTATCGTAAGCTCCTTTTGCCAGATAACTATTAGCATCCCATAGAACTGATATCCGTGGGATACACTGTAGGAAACAATTGTATACTGTGGGTGCTAGTGGAGATCAAGGGAGGGTAATAAGAATGGCAAAAAAATGAGGTGTAACTCCCAGCCATAATATTTCAATAATCTGCAACACTCAAAAATTGAATCACTAAGCTTTACCCAAGTAAAGATATATATATATATATATATATATATATATATATATATATATATATATATACTAGATACACTTCATTTTAATGACATCTGAAGTGTTCTAAAAAGGAGGAGGAAATTAAAAGTGATAGTAAGGTCCAAAGTCAATAGATTGTCTGATTTTGCGTCTGACATGGTTTGTCATTCTGTCCTTGCCAAATTTCTCTACTAACATAGCTTCAGATTAGCCCCCAAGCTTTGCAGATTAAGTTAAAACATCTGCAAATTTTACATATTTATGGTTCCATGTCTGAGAGGTTCATTATCACCAGGTTAGAAAAAAGAGCATTAATTTCAAATGCTTGAAAATCTATCTTCAATAAAAGGCTTAGTGAGTAAATGTGATTTTATATTTTTTATATACACTTATATGTATACTATGGTGAAAATTTATCCCTGTTTGACTGGGATAGTGCTGTCAAGTGCCAGAAAATGTACACTAACCAGCCAGAGCAGGGAGGCCTTTTCTGACCCTCTCAAGAGTATTATTCATGCCCAGACATCCCAGACCAGTTGCTCCTGAGGGTGGGGGATTGACAGGCCAGACGCCTGATTCTCAACATTCAGAAATGAAACACAAGTCTTCTACCAGTTTTAGAAAAAAAAGAAAACCTGCTTGAAGACTGACTTCTAACCTTCTCTGGCTGACATTGTGGATGCAAGATTCCCATCCAAGTTCTGTTAAATATAATTCGCTCAGCCATGCACACATCTCATTCACACATCTTCGATTCTTCTCTTGATGGTCGATCTTTGGGACAGTCATGGCTACCCTTCACAGCACCCTAGCCAAGCTAGGAACCAAGGCAACAGTTACCACATATCTCAGACCTTTTGTAGAAAGCTGCATTTGCTATCAGACTTGTCTTTGGGCTTCAGTGTGCTGCTATTTGAGGGGTTAAAATAATGGCTCCTGGGTATGAAAACAAGGTCTTTCTTAACTCCCAGAGAAACTTTTTCTTCTATTGTCTTAAAATGTTTTTTTTAAGAGAGAGAGAGAGAGAGAGAGAGAGAGAGAGAGAGAGAGACTTTTTTAATATTTATTTTTAGTTTTGGGGGGACACAACATCTTTGTTTGTATGTCGTACTGAGGATCGAACCCAGGCCGCACGCATGCCAGGCGAGCGCGCTACCGCTTGAACCACATCCCCAGCCCTTAAAATGTTATGATTAGAATGAAGAAACCAAACTTACGAGTCATCGGGATAGAAGAAGGTACAGAGATTCAAACCAAGGGAATGAGAAACCTGCTGAATGAAATAATTACAGAAAACTTTCCAGAAATAAAAAAGGAAACAGATATACAAATTGAAGATGCATACAGGACACCGAGCACACAAAATCACAGTAGACCAACGCCAAGACACATTGTTATGAAGATATCCATTATACAGAACAAAGAGAAAATATTAAAAGCTACAAGAGAAAGGAGACAGATTACATTCAGGGGTAAACCAATACGGTTAACAACGGATTTTTCATCACAGACACTAAAAGCAAGAAGGTCATAAAACAATGTATTTCAAACACTGAAAGACAATGAATGCCAACCAAGAATTCTGTATCCAGCAAAATTAAGCTTCAGGTATGACAATGAAATAAAAATCTTTCATGATAAACAAAAGTTAAAAGAATTTGCAGCCAGAAAACCAGCATTGCAAAGCATTTTGAGCAAAACACTACAAGAAGAAGAAATGAAAAACAATAACCAAAACCAACAGTGGGAAGTGCCTCAGTAAAGACAGAGGGCAAAGGGAAAGACAATCATGGAGAGACAAACTAAAAATTTTTTTTAAAAAAAGGATAAACAATCAAACATGGATGGAAGTTCAAACCACATATCAATAGTAACTCTGAATGTTAATGGCTTAAACTCTCCAATAAAGTGACATAGGCTGGTATCATGGATTAAAAAAACAAATCCAACAATATGCTGCCTCCAGGAGACACATCTGATTGGAAAAGACATACACAGGCTGAAGGTGAAAGGATGGGAAAAAATATACCATGCACACGGTCCTCGTAAGCAAGCAGGGGTGGCCATCCTCATATCGAATAAAATCGACTTCAAGACTAAGTTAATCAAAAGGGATAAAGAAGGTCATTATATACTGTTAAAAGGAACCATTCACCAACAAGACATAACAATTATCAATATTTACGCACCAAATAATGGTGCTGCGACATTCATAAAACAAATTCTCCTCAAATTCAAGAATCAAATAGACCACAACACAATAATTATGGGTAACTTCAACACACCTCTCTCACCATTGGATAGATCCTCCAAACAAAAGTTGAATAAAGAAACTATAGAACTCAATACCACAATCAATAACCTAGACTTAACTGACTTATATAGAATATATCAACCATCATCAAATGGATATACTTTTTTCTCAGCAGCACATGGATCCTTCTCAAAAATAGACCATATATTATGCCATAGGGCAACCCTCAGTAAATATAAAGGGGTGGAGATAATACCATGCATTTTATCTGATCATAATGGAATGAAACTGGAAATCAATGATAAAAGAAGGAAGGAAAAACCCTACATCACATGGAAAATGAACAATATATTACTGAATGATCAATGGGTTACAGAAGACATAAAGGAGGAAATCAAAAAATTCTTAGAGATAAACGAAAATACAGACACAACATATCGGAATCTATGGGACACAATGAAAGCAGTTTTAAGAGGAAAATTCATCGCCTGGTGGTCATTCCTCAAAAAAAGAAGAAACCAACAAATAAATGAGCTCACACTCCAACTCAAAGCCCTAGAAAAGGAAGAGCAAAACAACAGCAAATGTAGCAGAAGGCAAGAAATAATTAAAATCAGAGCGGAAATCAATGAAATTGAAACAAAATAAACTATTGAAAAAATTAACAAAACTAAAAGTTGGTTCTTCGAAAAAATAAATAAGATCGACAGACCTTTAGCCATGCTAACGAAGAGAAGAAGAGAGAGAACTCAAATTACTAACATACGGGATGAAAAAGGCAATATCACAACAGATGCTACAGAAATACAGAAGACAATTAGAAATTATTTTGAAAACCTATATTCCAATAAAATAGAGGATAGTGAAGACATCGATAAATTTCTTAAGTCATATTATTTGCCCAGACTGAGTCAGGAGGATACACACAATCTGAACAGACCAATATCAATGGATGAAATTGAAGAAGCCATCAAAAGACTACCAACTAAGAAAAGCCCAGGACCGGATGGGTATACAGCGGAGTTTTACAAAACCTTTAAAGAAGAATTAATACCAATACTTTTCAAGTTATTTCAGGAAATAGAAAAAGAGGGAGAACTTCCAAATTCATTCTATGAGGCCAACATCACCCTGATCCCGAAACCAGACAAAGACACCTCAAAGAAAGAAAACTACAGGCCAATATCTCTAATGAACCTAGATGCAAAAATCCTCAATAAAATTCTGGCGAATCGAATACAAAAACACATCAAAAAAATAGTGCACCATGATCAAGTAGGATTCATCCCTGGGATGCAAGGATGGTTCAACATACGGAAATCAATAAATGTTATTCACCACATCAATAGACTTAAAGATAAGAACCATATGATCATCTCGATAGATGCAGAGAAAGCATTCGACAAAGTACAGCATGCCTTTATGTTCAAAACATTAGAAAAACTAGGGATAACAGGAACTTACCTTGACATTGTAAAAGTTATCTATGCTAAGCCTCAGGCTAGCATCATTCTGAATGGACAAAAGTTGAAGGCATTCCCTCTAAAATCCGGAACAAGACAGGGATGCCCTCTATCTCCACTTCTATTCAATATAGTTCTCGAAACACTGGCCAGAGCAATTAGACAGACGGAAGAAATTAAAGGCATAAAAATTGGAAAAGAAGAACTTAAATTATCACTATTTGCAGATGACATGATTCTATACCTAGAAGACCCAAAAGGGTCTACTAAGAAACTACTAGAACTAATAAATGAATTCAGCAAAGTGGCAGGATATAAAATCAACACACATAAATCAAAGGCATTTCTGTATATCAGCGACAAAACTTCTGAAATGGAAATGAGGAAAAACACTCCATTCACAATATCCTCAACAAAAATAAAATACTTGGGATTCAACCTAACAAAAGAGGTGAAAGATTTATACAATGAAAACTACAGAACCCTAAAGAGAGAAGTAGAAGAAGATCTTAGAAGATGGAAAAATATACCCTGTTCATGGGTAGGCAGAACTAACATCATCAAAATGGCGATATTACCAAAAGTTCTCTATAGATTTAATGCAATGCCAATCAAAATCCCAACGGCATTTCTTGTAGAAATAGATAAAGCAATCATGAAATTCATATGGAAAAATAAGAGACCCAGAATAGCAAAAGCAATTCTAAGCAGAAAGTGTGAATCAGGCGGTATAGCGATACCAGATTTCAAACTATATTACAGAACAATAGTGACAAAAACAGCATGGTACTGGTACCAAAACAGGCGGGTGGACCAATGGTACAGAATAGAGGACACAGAGACTAATCCACAAAGTTACAACTATCTTATATTTGATAAGGGGGCTATAAGCATGCAATGGAGGAAGGATAGCATCTTCAACAAATGGTGTTGGGAAAACTGGAAATCCATATGCAACAAAATGAAACTGAATCCCTTTCTCTCGCCATGCACAAAAGTTAACTCAAAATGGATCAAGGAGCCTGATATCAAATCAGAAACTCTGTGTCTGATAGAAGAAAAAGTTGGCTCCGATCTACAGATTGTGGGGTCGGGCTCCAAATTCCTTAATAGGACACCCATAGCACAAGAGTTAATAACAAGGATCAACAAATGGGACTTAATTAAACTTAAAAGTTTTTTCTCAGCAAAAGAGACAATAAGAGAGGTAAATAGGGAGCCTACATCCTGGGAACAAATTTTTACGCCTCACACTTCAGATAGAGCCCTAATATCCAGAGTATACAAAGAACTCAAAAAATTAGACAATAAGATAACAAATAACCCAATCGACAAATGGGCCAAGGACCTGAACAGACACTTCTCAGAGGAGGATATACAATCAATCAACAAGTACATGAAAAAATGCTCTCCATCTCTAGCAGTCAGAGAAATGCAAATCAAAACCACCCTAAGATACCATCTCACTCCAGTAAGATTGGCAGCCACTATGAAGTCAAATAACAACAAGTGCTGGCGAGGATGTGGAGAAAAGGGTACACTTGTACATTGCTGGTGGGACTGCAAATTGGTGCGGCCAATTTGGAAAGCAGTTTGGAGATTCCTGGGAAAGCTGGGAATGGAACCACCATTTGACCCTGCTATTGCCCTTCTCGGACTATTCCCTGAAGACCTTAAAAGAGCATGCTACAGGGATACTGCCACATCGATGTTCATAGCAGCACAATTCACAATAGCTAGACTGTGGAACCAACCCAGATGCCCTTCAATAGATGAATGGATAAAAAAAATGTGGCATCTATACATAATGGAGTACTATGCAGCAATAAAAAATGACAAAATCATAGAATTTGCAGGGAAATGGATGGCACTAGAGCAGATTATGCTTAGTGAAGCTAGCCAATCCCTAAAAAACAAATACCAAATGTCTTCTTTGATATAATGAGAGCAACTATGAACAGAGCAGGGCGGAAGAGTAGGAAGAAAAGATTAACATTAAACAGAGACATGAGATGGGAGGGAAAGGGAGAGAAAAGGGAAATTGCATGAAAATGAAGGGAGACCCTCATTGCTAAACAAAATTACATATAAGAGGTTGTGAGGGGAATGGGAAAATAAACAAAGAGAGAAATGAATTACAGTAGATGGGGTAGAGAGAGAAGTTGGGAGGGGAGGGGAGGGGGGATAGTAGGGGATAGGAAAGGTAGCAGAATACAACAATTACTAATAGGGCATTATGTAAAATTGTGGATGTGTAACCGATGTGATTCTGCAATCTGCATTTGGGGTAAAATTGGGGGTTCATAACCCACTTCAATCTAATGTATGAAATATGATATGTCAAGAGCTTTGTAATGTTGTGAACAACCAATAAAAAAATTTAAAAAAATGTTATGATTAGAGAAATTTGGTATTTTGCAGAAATCTTTGGTTATTATAAAAAAATCTCTATCCTGTAGTCCTCATATGGGTAAAAATTTTCATAATTGCTCCATGGGATAGGCAGTGCAGATATGATTGTGCTTGTCCAATCCCTGAGGATCATGAGAGTTCCACTGACTCATAGAACTGGAAGATCCTAGGTATATATCTGGCTAATGTCATCACTGAATCTGGGATTTCAAAATTATATCACTTGGGTGTCCAATATCCATCTTGGAGAAGTCAAGCAACTTGCCCAGTTCAAACAGCTAATAATTAGTATGACCTGAACAGTAATCTCCAAATCCCAAATCTGATGTCTTCTCACATAGTCTCTTTTGATATAAAGAGAAGAACCAAGTTTTCCCTGCCCAGGGTTAATTTTCCTCAGGTCTATATTCCCATACTTCTATTATGGTTCCTGTCACATTGTATTATAGCACTTTGTTAATGTATCTATATTCATCACTCATGAAGGCAGACATTGTCTCATATGCCATCCAGTAAATGTCTTTGAAGCTGAATTATCATCAGAAATCATTTATTAATGGTCTGGCTCAAAACATTTTTTTTCTGTAACACTCTCTCTCTCTTCCTCCTCCCCCCCCCACCTTCCTTGAGAGAAACTTAGAAGGAGCTATGAAGAGACCGTTACAGTCTAAGTTCTTACCTTTCTGTGCATTACAACCCAAGATAGACAATAAGAAGAGACGGATGGTTAGTGAATGTGCATAGTATAGACATGAAAAAGGGACAGTCAATACAGAGAAAAGAAGGTGAATGAACCTGGACTTTGGACTGCAATAGTTGAGGTAAAAAAAAAAACAGTACAAAAAAAAATTACATTGGCTCACAGAACTGGAAAACTGAAGAGATATATTTGACTAGTGGCACAATTAAATCCAGGGTTTCAAATTAAATCACTTGGATGTCCAATATCAATCTGAAGCCTAACATGTAAAAATCTTGGTTTCTTAATCTTCCTTCAAAACCTGCTCCTCCTGAATTTTCTACATATCAGTAATTGAGATGTAGAAAACAGCTGGACAACAATATCCAGTCACCCTTCTTTAACAACAGAACTCCTGAGTCTTAGCTGGGTAGCTATGTGGTTATGAGAACACATTTTCTGCAACAGCAAGTGATCGACAGTGATGTGTACCACTTACAGGTCATGCCCTTAAGAAGAAATATGCATGCCTCCCATGGCCCTTCCCCATTTTTTCTCCTCCTCACTGAGAAAGTAAAAACTGATGATCTCGGAGGTAGAAAGCTTTCTATATAAAAGTCACCGTCACATCCCTGGAAGCCCTCTGGGCTCTGATATAAGGGAGACATAAGTTTTTATGTCATATGAACCATTATAGAGTTTCTTTATTATAGCTACCTGGTCAATACCCTAACTCATATAAAAATTATGATTAGAATGTCTTTCTTGTCATTGAGCATTTGGGGAACAAGGAAAATAATTGAGGGACTATGAAAAAGGAGTAGAAGAAAATTAAGGGCTCTGAGTTCCAGATCCAATTCTGCCTTCGAACCCAGGGTCTTCTAACATCATAAAACCTGAGGGCAGCTATTTATACTGATATGAAATACCCACAGAACATTTGCTAGTATGCTATCATTAATATTTTAAAAATATTTGTAAGTATGCAAGTTTTATGAGCATAGAATATTTCCAGAAAAGAACACCAATGAAATTATTGAGGGGATGCCTCAGTCGATGGGAACTAGAGGACAAGGGAGATAGTGTTGGGAAAAAAATAACTTATTTATGGTGCATTTTGAATGTTAGTCCATATGCAGCTCCTCAAAAAATAATAATATTTAAACTTTTAAAAGTCAACCAATCTAAAATTAATTGTTAGAAATGGCTAAAATCTCAGCTATTAACCCTTTATCCCCTATGAATGGCTTCTACCCTTCTGCAGAGAACATAATCCACAGTGGTGCAATGAGAAAAAAAAAAGTATCTCTTCAGGCCATTGTTAACAATGAATGTGAATGCAAAATTCCTCTTGGACGTGCATATCATAGATTCCAAACAGAAAGCAGACACAATCAGGATTTTTCTCCAATGTAATTTTTTGTATATTTGTTTCCAGTGGAAGAAGGAATCAGTAGCTGCCTTTCATCCTTGGAACTTTTGTACCAACCCCCTGTCACCCTCTCCCCCAACATATATACACACATATCATTTTGTGAAGGTCATCCCTCAGTGAAGAGGTCACCAAGTCAGGGTAGGGACAGCTGAAGTCTCAGCCCTCGCTGCGCTGATCTGTGCTGTTTGCCAACCCCTCATCAGCATTGAAGTCAATATTTTATCTGGAAGCTGAAATTAAGTCATCACCCCTCTTGCAAGCAACACTACTCCTGAAATAAAAATTTTACAACATTAGGTTGGAGGAGGATCACTTAGCATCTGAAAACACTTCCCCTGTGACCTTGAGCTTTTATGGCTTGAGAGCCAAAATGAAATCTCTGAGTCAAGATT
The DNA here is from genome assembly GCF_964194105.1 of Spermophilus citellus. Classification (NCBI taxonomy): domain Eukaryota; kingdom Metazoa; phylum Chordata; class Mammalia; order Rodentia; family Sciuridae; genus Spermophilus; species Spermophilus citellus. The sequence goes on along the minus strand of NC_138187.1, from coordinate 115,158,789 downwards.
TATGAATAAATAATTCACCATGAAAATAAAAGCAGCACTGAAAAGGAAGTAGGTCCTTTCCATTTGTAGCCAAAGTTTCTGTAATGGGAGTCACTCTCCTATGCACACAGTATTTTCAAGAAACACACACACACACGCACACACACACACATACATGAAGACCTTAAGGTCTGATAACCACAGGAGCCATGAAACATTGTATAGATTCTGCACAACCTGCCTGTTCCATGGGCCTTCTTTGGCCTCCAGAATGTGCCCAGTTAACCCAGATTCTGAACAGCAATGACAGCAGTCACTGCCTCCATCCTCCTCAGGATTGGCTTCTTCTTACCCCTTGCCAACTTCCCAAGAATAGCATGAGCATGCTTTCTCAGTGGTCCACCTGCCAGTCACTTGCTCCCCAGATATGAGGTCACAGAGTGAAACAGTAGAGAGTGAGTCTTCCAGAGTGACTCTGGGCTCATCCCACCCTACTGCAGTGTGTGCTCTGTGAGATCAACTCATCCATGAAACAAAAACGATGGCCTTGGGGAATATTCTGCCCTCTATCTAGGCAATACAGGAAAAAAATCACAAATAAGGAAAGCTCTTTCCTTCTTTTAACTGAAAACTCAACATTCAGAAGAAACTTTCCCCAGTCCAGACTTTTGGCTCTGGCTGTCCCAAGCTGTCTATGAAGAACTGCAAGTGCTTCCCTTCTCCTAAAGTGTGCACCTTCTGCAAAACTGCCCATCCTTTTCCAGCAGAGAAAACTTCCCAGTGCATGAGAGGATCCCTGCTTGGAGCTTCCCAGGGCTGCAATCCATGAGCAAGCATCAGAAGCCCTTGAACTTCTTCCTTCTAATACTGAAATCTAGCTTTTTATGTCTTATCTTCAGAGCTCCTATTGTTTTCCTTTAAACTGCTCTGTCTACCTCCCTGCTGACTCATTGTGTCATGGATCCTCTGAAGAAAGATAACAGATCAAATTATAATGAAGTGCAACACTTTTCAGCCTCCTGGCCTGCACCAGGCTCTTCTTCACAGGGCTGGGTAAAAGGGCACAAGTCTCCAGACTATGGGGAACCCCGTCCCTGAAGATTATAGATGACAGAAACACTCTTCCTGTTAAAGAAAGTCAAATGGTGACTAATTCTTCACCTCACCCAATATTCCCCTCAGAAATGAAGCCTAAGCCACTCTGGAAAGCAGTATGGAGATTTCTTAGAATGGGACCACCATTTGACCCAGTTATCCTACTCCTTGGTTTATAGCCAAAGGACTTAAAATCAGCATACTACAGTGACACAGCCACATGAATGTTTACACTAGCTTAATTCACAATAGCTATGCTATGGAATCAGCCTGGGTGGCCTTCAACAGATGAATGAATAAAGAAAATGTGATACACACACACACACACACACACACACACACACACACACACACAATGAGATATCACTCAGCCATAAAGAAAAATGAAATTATGGCATTTGCTGGAAAGTGGATGAAACCAGAGAACATCATGCTAAATGAAATAAGCCAGTCCCCAAAAAACAAAGGCCAAATGTTCTCTCTGATATGTGGATGCTAACTCACAATAAGGAGGCTGGGTGGGAAGAACAGAAGTCCTTTGGATCAGACAAAGGGGAAGAAGGGAAAGGAGGGGGAATGGGAATAGGAAAGAGTAGAATGAACTGGACATAACTTTCCTATATGCATATATGCATACATAACCAATGTAACTCCACATCACATACAACCAGAAGAATGGAAATTTATACTCCATATATGTATAATATATCAAAATACATTCTACTGTCATGTATAATTAAGAAAAACAAATTTAAAACAGAAAATGATAAGAATTCCTTCAACAGTTAAACAGCCCCTCAGGACAGCCCCTTGCTTTCAAGATTCCACAATTGCCAATCTTCCCCACTTTGCCTTTGGTGAGTTGGCACCTCCGTAATTTTCCCTAACATTGACTTTCCACCTAGAAGAATTTTATGAGATAATAGTAGCCAAACACTTTGTAACCAAAATCGTGATACCCGTAGCTGTTTAACAAACTGCTCACTTCTCTCCAGCTATGTGCCAAACATAAATTGCTGATTATTTATCTTATTTTAAAATCAAGTTTTTTATTTGATTCTTGCCTTAAATATTTTTAGCAGCTCTGTTGCAGTATAATTAGGCTATAATAGGCTACAAATGTTTAAAGTATAAAATTTGACAAGTTTTAACAAATGTAAACTGACATGAAACCATCTCGGCAATCAAGATAATAAACATATCCATCACACTCCAAAGTTTCCCCTGGCCCTTCTTAAATCAATTTTATAGCAAAATAACACTGTTTCTTCCCTAAATAGATCTGATCATGACCATCTGTGTGACTGTGGGCTTCTTTACAAGCTTTCATCTATTTATGCATTTAATAGGGGATTACACTCGATGTTCTGTCATGGTTTGGATATGAATGGGCCCCCAAAGCTCCTGGGTTAATGCAGAAATATTCAGAGGTGTGATGATCAGATTATATGATGGCTGTAATCGAATCAGTCCATCCTCATTTGAATGGACTCACTGGGTGATACCTGTAGACAGGTGGAGCATGGCTGGAGGAAGTAGATCCCTGGGGGCCTGACCTGGAAGGATTCATCTTTCCTGAAGCCCATTCCTCCACATCTGCTTCCCAGTTGTAATGAGCTAAGCAGCTATCTCCACCATGATATTCTGCCTCACCTGGGGCCCAGAGTCATAGAGCCTTCCCAAATAAATTAAACCTCTGAAACTGTGAGTCACAATAAACTGGTCCTCCTCTAAGTCGTTTTGGTCAGGCATTTTGGTCATAGTGACAAAAAACTGACTAATGCATGTTTTTTCTTAGTCCTCCAAGCACACAAGGCTTCTCTGATCATAATGTTGAAACTACCTTGCAAGGACAAAAGGTCACCCATGGGTTTCCTTGTTCATGTGGCATCAGAGTATTCCACTCTGTCTAACAGGAAAAGTTCCACAGGTCCGTGACCAGTAGAGACACACAGGGCCCCACGCTCGGAAGGGAGCTGAAAGTTTTTCAGTTGCCATCTTAAAAGTTATATTAGTCAGCTTTTGTCATTTCAATCCAAATACCTGATGAGAAAAACTTAGAGGAGGAAAAGTTTATTTGGGCCCATGGTTTCAGAGATTCAGCCTATGGTCATCTGAGTCCATTTCTCTGGGCCTGATGTGAGGCAGAACATCATGGTGGAAGGTCATGACAAAGAAAAACTTCTCAGTTCATGGCAACCAGGAAACAGAGAGAGAATGAGGAGCCAGGGACTAGATGTAACTCCCAGGGGCATGTCCTTAGCCATACCCCACCTGCCTACAGCTATCAACCCATAGTCCATTCAAATGATTAATCCATCAAATGGATTAATTCACTGATGAGTTATAGCTCTCATAATGTAATAATTTCATCTTGGAATATTTCTGCTCATGAGTTTTTCAGGGGATACCTCATATCCAAACTATAATGAAAGTCTCACTAACATGATCTTTGAATTTCTGTTTAGTTAGTGAAGTCCAGTGGGACAAAGGAGCAGGGAGCTTGGAGCTCTGACTCACACACACTCCTTTCTACTACCTCTCACCTGCTCACCTTCCAGAACAGGTTCTCAGCTGTCTATTCTCCATCTCCTGGTACCCTAATCCAGTCTGGCCTTCTCATTCCTAACTCCTTCCCACAATCACTGCCACTCTTTATCCAGGGTTGAGATCAAATGGTACCCTCTACCCCCTGCTGGAAGAGAATCAGGGTTAGATGCTCCCCCTGTGTCATCTTGGGACTAGACAAGACAGCACCCGTCCTGCCCTGGGCTGACAGCACCACTGCATGTTGGTGGTTGATTAGGGAAGGGTAAATCTCATCCACCTCCTTAGTTTAGGTGCCCAGCCCACCAGGCCGAGGTTAAGACAGCCAGCATAAGAGAAGGAAAGAATGACTTTACTGTCACTTTACAGATCCACATTTTCTCTTTTTTTTTAAAAAAATTAGATGTTAACAAGTATATATGTAGGGGGTAAAAGGTAATATTATGATTTTGAATTGAACAGATTGAATTAAGCTGATTAACCTGTTCATTATCTCCAATATTTAACAAATTTTTGTGATGAGAACATTTGAGACTTTGAGATTTATTCCTTAGATTTATTCTTTATTGAAATGTGCCATACTCAGTTATTAGCAGTACGCATTATGCTGTGCTATAGACCTAAAAAATAATAATAATTAAACTTATCCCTCCTATCTGTCTAAGACTTTGTACCTTTTGATTATCATCTCTCCATTCCCCTCACCATTGTCCCACCATTCTGGTAATTACCATTCTACTCTGCTTCTATGAGATCAATTGTTTTAGATTCCATATATAAGTGAGAATATTCAGTATTTGTCTTTCCGTGTTTAGCTTATTTCTCTTAGCATAATGGTCTCCAATTCCATACATGTTATCACAAATGACTAAAATTAATCTTTTTATCACATATTGGATTAAAGATCTACCTTGAGCATGACCTCATCCTAACTTAACTAATTACATCTGTAATGACCCTATTTTCAAATAAGACCACTTTCTGAGTTACTGCAGATTAGAACTACAGCATATGAATTTTTGCATTTTTATTGATGCATATTAATTATATAGAATAGTGGGTTTCATTGTGGCACATTTGTGCATACCTAAAAACATAATTTGATAAATTTCACTCTCCAATACCTTCCCCATCCTCCTTCTCTCCCTCCCCTGATTCACTTTCTCTACCTTACTGGTTTCTCTTTTGATTTCATAGAATCTCTTTTTGTTGATATTTTTCCTTCTAGCTTTTATATATGAGAGAAAACACATACTTTTCTGAGTCTGTCTTAGCTCACTCAAAAATATGGTTTCCAGTTCCATTTGTTTTCTTGCCAATGATATAATTTTATTTTTCATGGCTGAATAAAACTTCATTGTGAATATATAGCACATTTTCTTTATTCATTCATCTGTTGACAGACACCTAGGTTGATTCCATAACTTGGCTATTGTGAATTGTGCTGTAATAAATATGGGTATTTATGCATCTCTAAGGTATGCTGACTTTAATTCTTTTGGATAAATGCCAAGGAGTTGTATGTACAGTATATGAATTTGGGACTGACACAGTTTCAGCCATGACAGTACTCATGGACCATCAGAGACCATGCTCAAATCACAGTTACTTCTGGGAGAAGAAACTCATCGCCTGGCACAAAACTTACACTAAGGGTGATCAAGTTTAAGAAATACAGGAGAGAGAAACCTACGATCCTTTGGCACGAGAAAGCAGTTGTGGTATAGGAGAAAAAGATAGAGGGAGAAGGGAGAAAGAAGAGAATAAAGGGTCATCACAGAATATGAGGGTAAAATAACATAGAAAAGAGTGACAAGTCCAAAGGACAGGCTTGTCAAGCTATACCAAAAATAAACAAACAAACAAACATAAAAACCCTAGGCTCAGTTATGAGGCTGGAATAATAGGTAATAGGTACACTCCCAAAAGCTAACATCCTCAGTCTGCACCTTCATTGACATTATTCCCATTTGGAAACTTAAATAAAACTCTTGCATATCACGTGCGCGTGCACGCAGGCATGCACACATGCACAAGCACACACTCACACACTATATTACTGTCAAGGATCTTACTTTTACTGTAGCAAGAGCCAGATTATCTTTCAAAGCAAGTTCTTCCAGAAATGGGTCCTTCATCTCCAACTGTGCCAGGTACAAATCAATACTTTCTCACTGTATTAAGAAAAATCCTACAGCATCTGCAGGCCTAAATGTCATAATCCTGCTAAGAAAATAAGAAAAGAAGTTGCAATGGTGGCACCTTCCTGAAAAACATTTGAAGCATTGCATTGATGGCTCTTTGACTTTTCCGAACTCTTATGTGTTGAAATCTCTCTGCAATGGAAATTAACCAAGCTTTGTTTAGGGTAGAGCACATGATTTTGAACGGCCCCAGCATTACAGGATAACACTTGGCATAAATGAGTACTAAGTACTATTTGAGTCTTCCCAAATACCTTCCAAGGAAGGTGCTATGATTCTTTTTTTTTTATTGGTTGTTCACAACATTACAAAGCTCTTGACATATCATATTTCATACATTAGATTGAAGTGGGTTATGAACCCCCAATTTTACCCCAAATGCAGATTGCAGAATCACATCGGTTACACATCCACAATTTTACATAATGCCCTATTAGTAATTGTTGTATTCTGCTACCTTTCCTATCCCCTACTATCCCCCCTCCCCTCCCCTCCCATCTTCTCTCTCTACCCCATCTACTGTAATTCATTTCTCTCCTTGTTTATTTTCCCATTCCCCTCACAACCTCTTATATGTAATTTTATATAGCAATGAGGGTCTCCCTTCATTTCCATGCAATTTCCCTTTTCTCTCCCTTTCCCTCCCATCTCATGTCTCTGTTTAATGTTAATCTTTTCTTCCTGCTCTTCCTCCATGCTCTGTTCATAGTTGCTCTCATTATATCAAAGAAGACATTTGGTATTTGTTTTTAGGGATTGGCTAGCTTCACTAAGCATAATCTGCTCTAGTGCCATCCATTTCCCTGCAAATTCTATGATTTTGTCATTTTTTATTGCTGCATAGTACTCCATTGTGTATAGATGCCACATTTTTTTTATCCATTCATCTATTGAAGGGCATCTGGGTTGGTTCCACAGTCTAGCTATTGTGAATTGTGCTGCTATGAACATCGATGTGGCAGTATCCCTGTAGCATGCTCTTTTAAGGTCTTCAGGGAATAGTCCCAGAAGGGCAATAGCAGGGTCAACTGGTGGTTCCATTCCCATCTTTCCCAGGAATCTCCAAACTGCTTTCCAAATTGGCTGCACCAATTTGCAGTCCCACCAGCAATGTACAAGTGTACCCTTTTCTCCACATCCTCGCCAGCACTTGTTGTTATTTGATTTCATAGTGGCTGCCAATCTTACTGGAGTTAGATGGTATCTTAGGGTGGTTTTGATTTGCATTTCTCTGACTGCTAGAGATGGTGAGCATTTTTTCATGTACTTGTTGATTGATTGTATATCCTCCTCTGAGAAGAGTCTGTTCAGGTCCTTGGCCCATTTGTTGATTGGGTTATTTGTTGTCTTATTGTCTAATTTTTTTGAGTTCTTTGTATACTCTGGATATTAGGGCTCTATCTGAAGTGTGAGGAGTAAGATTTGTTCCCAGGATGTAGGCTCCCTATTTACCTCTCTTATTGTTTCTCTTGCTGTGAAAAAACTTTTTAGTTTAAGTAAGTCCCATTTGTTGATTCTTGTTATTAACTCTTGTGCTATGGGTGTCCTATTAAGGAATTTGGAGCCCAACCCCACAATATGTAGATCGGAGCCAACTTTTTCTTCTATCAGACGCAGAGTCTCTGATTTGATATCAAGCTCCTTGATCCATTTTGAGTTAACTTTTGTGCATGGCGAGAGAAAGGGATTCAGTTTCATTTTGTTGCATATGGATTTCCAGTTTTCCCAACACCATTTGTTGAAGATGCTATCCTTCCTCCATTGCATGCTTTCAGCCCCTTTATCAAATATAAGATAGTTGTAACTTTGTGGATTAGTCTCTGTGTCCTCTATTCTATACCATTGGTCCTCCCCCCTGTTTTGGTACCAGTACCATGCTGTTTTTGTCACTATTGTTCTGTAATATAGTTTGAAATCTGGTATCGCTATACCACCTGATTCATACTTCCTGTTTAGAATTGCTTTTGCTATTCTGGGTCTTTTATTTTTCCATATGAATTTCATGATTGCTTTATCTATTTCTACAAGAAATGCCGTTGGGATTTTGATTGGCATTGCATTGAACTTATAGAGAACTTTTGGTAATATCGCCATTTTGATAATGTTAGTTCTGCCTATCCATGAACAGGGTATATTTTTCCATCTTCTAAGATCTTCTTCTACTTCTCTCTTTAGGGTTCTGTAGTTTTCATTGTATAAATCTTTCACCTCTTTTGTTAGGTTGATTCCCAAGCATTTTATTTTTTTTGAGGATATTGTGAATGGAGTGTTTTTCCTCATTTCCGTTTCAGAAGTTTTGTCGCTGATATACAGAAATGCCTTTGATTTATGTGTGTTGATTTTATATCCTGCCACTTTGCTGAATTCATTTATTAGTTCTAGTAGTTTCTTTGTAGACCCTTTTGGGTCTTCTAGGTATAGAATCATGTCATCCGCAAATAGTGATAATTTAAGTTCTTCTTTTCCTATTTTTATGCCTTTAATTTCTTTCGTCTGTCTAATTGCTCTGGCCAGTGTTTCGAGAACTATATTGAATAGAAGTGGTGATAGAGGGCATCCCTGTCTTGTTCCAGATTTTAGAGGGAATGCCTTTAACTTTTGTCCATTCAGAATGATGCTAGCCTGAGGCTTAGCATAGATAACTTTTACAATATCAAGGTAAGTTCCTGTTATCCCTAGTTTTTCTAATGTTTTGAACATAAAGGGATGCTGTACTTTGTCGAATGCTTTCTCTGCGTCTATCGAGATGATCATGTTTCTTATCTTTAAGTCTATTGATGTGGTGAATAACATTTATTGATTTCCGTATATTGAACCATCCTTGCATCCCAGGGATGAATCCTACTTGATCATGGTGCACAATTTTTTTGATGTGTTTTTGTATTTGATTCGCCAGAATTTTATTGAGGAATTTTGCATCTAGTTTCATTAGAGATATTGGTCTGTAGTTTTCTTTCTTTGAGGTGTCTTTGTCTGGTTTCGGAATCAGGGTGATGTTGGCCTCATAGAATGAATTTGGAAGAGCTCCCTCTTTTTCTGTTTTCTGAAATAACTTGAAAAGTATTGGTATTAATTCTTCTTTAAAGGTTTTGTAAAACTCCACTGTATACCCATCCGGTCCTGGGCTTTTCTTCGTTGGTAGTCTTTTGATGGCTTCTTCAATTTCATCCATTGATATTGATCTGTTCAAATTGTGTGTATCCTCCTGACTCAGTCTGGGCAAATCATATGACTTAAGAAATTTATCGATGTCTTCACTATCTTCTATTTTATTGGAATATAGGTTTTCAAAATAATTTCTAATTGTCTTCTGTATTTCTGTAGCATCTGTTGTGATATTGCCTTTTTCATCCCGTATGTTAGTAATTTGAGTTCTCTCTCTTCTTCTCTTCATTAGCATGGCTAAAGGTCTGTTGATCTTATTTATTTTTTCAAAGAACCAACTTTTAGTTTTGTTAATTTTTTCAATAGTTTCTTTTGTTTCAATTTCATTGATTTCCGCTCTGATTTTAATTATTTTTTGCCTTGTGCTACATTTGCTGTTGTTTTGCTCTTCCTTTTCTAGGGCTTTGAGATGAAGTGCGAGCTCATTTATTTGTTGGTTTTTTCTTTTTTTGAGGAATGACCACCAGGCAATGAATTTTCCTCTTAAAACTGCTTTCATTGTGTCTCATAGATTCCAATATGTTGTGTCTGTATTTTCATTTATCTCTAAGAATTTTTTTATTTCCTCCTTTATGTCTTCTGTAACCCATTGATCATTCAGTAACATATTGTTCATTTTCCATGTGATGCAGGATTTTTCCTTCCTTCTTTTATCATTGATTTCCAGTTTCATTTCATTATGATCAGATAAAATGCATGGTATTATCTCCACCCCTTTATATTTACTGAGGGTTGCCCTATGGCATAATATATGGTCTATTTTTGAGAAGGATCCATGTGCTGCTGAGAAAAAAGTGTATCCATTTGATGATGGTTGATATATTCTATATATATCAGTTAAGTCTAGGTTATTGATTGTGATATTGAGTTCTATAGTTTCTTTATTCAACTTTTGTTTGGAGGATCTGTCCAATGGTGAGAGAGGTGTGTTGAAGTCACCCATAATTATTGTGTTGTGGTCTATTTGATTCTTGAACTTGAGGAGAATTTGTTTTATGAATGTCGCAGCACCATTATTTGGTGCATAAATATTGATGATTGTTATGTCTTGTTGGTGAATGGTTCCTTTTAACAGTATATAATGTCCTTCTTTATCCCTTTTGATTAACTTAGTCTTGAAGTCGATTTTATTCGATATGAGGATGGCCACCCCTGCTTGCTTACGAGGACCGTGTGTATGGTATATTTTTCCCATCCTTTCACCTTCAGCCTGAGTATGTCTTTTCCAATCAGATGTGTCTCCTGGAGGCAGCATATTGTTGGATTTGTTTTTTTAATCCATGATACCAGCCTATGTCGCTTTATTGGAGAGTTTAAGCCATTAACATTCAGAGTTACTATTGATATATGGTTTGTACTTCCATCCATGTTTGATTATTTATCCTTTTTTGAAAAAATTTAGTTTGTTTCTCCATGATTATCTTTCCCCTTGCCCTCTGTCTTTACCGAGGCACTGATGGTTTTGGTTATTGTTTTTCATTTCTTCCTCGTGTAGTGTTTTGCTCAAAATGCTTTGCAATGCTGGTTTTCTGGCTGCAAATTCTTTTAACTTTTGTTTATCATGAAAGATTTTTATTTCGTTGTCATACCTGAAGCTTAATTTTGCTGGATACAGAATTCTTGGTTGGCATTCATTGTCTTTCAGTGTTTGAAATACATTGTTCCATGACCTTCTTGCTTTCAGTGTCTGTGATGAAAAATCTATTGTTAACCTTATTGGTTTACCCCTGAATGTAATCTGTCTCCTTTCTCTTGTAGCTTTTAATATTTTCTCTTTGTTCTGTATATTGGATATCTTCATAACAATGTGTCTTGGCGTTGGTCTACTGTGATTTTGTGTGCTCGGTGTCCTGTATGCATCTTCAATTTGTATATCTGTTTCCTTTTTTATTTCTGGAAAGTTTTCTGTAATTATTTCATTCAGCAGGTTACTCATTCCCTTGGTTTGAATCTCTGTACCTTCTTCTATCCCGATGACTCATAAGTTTGGTTTTTTTATGTTATCCCATAACTCTTGGATGTTTTTCTCGTGATTTTTTACCAGCCTTTCTGAGTTGGCTAGACTCTTTTCAAGATGATATATTTTGTCTTCATTATCTGACGTTCTGGCTTCTACTTGCTCCACTCTGTTAGTGATACTCTCAATTGAGTTTTTAATTTGGTTTATCATTTCCTTCATTTCTAGAATTATTGTTTGGTTATTTTTTATAATCTCTATCTCCTGATAAAGATGCTTAACTTCTTCTTTTAGTTGTTTATGTAATTCATTCTCAATGTGTTCTTTCGCTGCTTGAATTTGCTGTCTTGTATCCTCTTTAAGGTTCCATTCCATCTGTCTAAGGTGTTCCTTGAGTTCTTTATATGACCATTTTTCTGATGACTCTAGGTCCTCCTGAATATTTAGGCTGTCCTGTATTGTTTGTACTCCTTTTCTTCCTTGCTTTTTGAAGCTGCTCATGTTACTTCTTGTTCTGTTTGACTGCTGAGTTACTGTTTACTCCTATAAAATTATTAGATGCTTGGCAGGAAAGGTATTAGAAGGGAAGGGAAGAAGTCACTAAAGAGAATGAGAGTAAGCAGGTAGAATTCAAGGAAGGGGGATAAGAAAAATGAAAAGACAAAAAAAGAAAAAAATAGGAAATAAAAAAAGAAAAAAAATTTTTTAAATAATAATAAAAAATTAAAATTAAAATTAGAAGAAAAAAAATTTAAAAAATTGTAAAAAAAATTTAAAAAACAACAAGAAAGAAAAATGAAAATGAAAGAAAGACCCAAATCAAAAAAAAAAAAAAAAAGAGAAAAGAAAAAAAGAAAAAAAAACTAATAAATGCAGTCTTAGGGTTTGATTAACTTCTCTTCCAGAAGGTGGCGCTGTGCCCACCAGGCCAAGTTTCTCCTGTCAATACGCGGGAACCAATTACTGTGCAGCAGCTCCTCCCAGACTGGGCGAGTCTCCAATCCTGAGTGCCTAGGGCCTCCTCTTGTGTCTAGTCACTTCCCACTTTTCCTCTAGCCAGGCCCTTCTCACGGGTGCTGCTCACCACAATACTGGCTATACCCCAGGTCTGCTGCTCCCGGGAGCCCTGTTTTCATGAATGACTGGGCACACTCTTCCAGTTTGCCATTCCCTCAGACCCTAAGTTTGTAGAGATTGGGGCTGAGAATCCTCAATGAATTTTACTTGCCCTCCAGTAGCCACTCCCCCGGTAGCTGATGCAAGAGACCTCAGCTGTCAGCACTGGTGGGAGCGGTAGTTCCGCGCCGCGGGTCCCGCGCCACCTCTGATTCCCTGGGTCTGGCTATCGTGCTCATGGGAGAGCTGGGAGAGGCCCTTACTGGAGAGCTGGGAGGGGCCCTTACTGGAGAGCTGGGAGGGGCCCTTAAGTTTCCCCAATGTGTGGAGAGGGAAGGCTAGGGAATTACACACCTGTAGCCACAGGTTTCAATGAAGTTATCTCCTCCGCCGCAGTCTGATAACGTCAGTTCTCTGCCATGGTGGTATCTCTTGCAAATGGCGACAGTTCGTTTCCCTTTGCCGGTCGACCACTGCAACAGGTGGGTCCTTACTGTCTCTCCCAAGCCCTGTTTCAAACCTGTGGCCACTACCTATGAAGGCTTGGTAGGCATTTACCTCCGTAGGATGAGAAGGGCTTACCAGTTGTTTCAGCCGGATGGATTAGTGCTGAGTCACAGCTGTTTGTCTGCGGGAAGCTGGCGAACGGGAGCTTGAATTCAGCCCATCCGGGCTCAGAGAGTGTTCTGAGAGGCCCAGACTGTTTGCCCCAGATCCATGTCAGCTCAGCATTGCCTAGTGATCCTGAGCAAACAGATTTAGGTTGTTTATGACTCCCTATGCCTGCACAGCTGAAGAGGTCAGAGACTTGATCTCTCTGCGCCCGCCACCATGTTGGAATCTCTGGTGCTATGATTCTTAATTTCATTACTCTCCTTTTGCATCTTCCAATTCAGGAGGAACCCAGCCACTTCTTCAGCACTATGCTTAGAATTATCTTGAGCACGATATCCAATGTCAATGCTTATAAATTCTACCTTCCACAAAACACTAGAACACATTTCAGCCAAATTTTTTTGTCACTTTATAACAAGGATTCACCTTTCTTCCAGTTTCCAATAATGTGCCCCTCATTTTCATCTAGGCTCTCACTAGAATCAATATATAGATAGATAGATAGATAGATTGATTGATTGATTGATTGATTGATTTCTAGCATATATATCAACACTCTTCCAGCCTCTAACCCATTACCCAGTTCCAAAGCCACTGTGTAGGAATTTGCTTTCTTTAAGTAGCACACATCTTCTTATTTACCAAAATTTGTATTGGTCTGAATTCTCAAAAAAAAAAAAAAAATAGCAGAATAGGATATATAGAGAGAGACATAGATATAAATTCTGTTTCTCTAGAGAAACCAAACTAATACATATATGTCTAGATATCTAAATACATAATTTAGAAAATATAGATAACAGAGGTAGGTAGGTACATAAATAGGTATAAGAAATTGGCTACATGATTATGGAGGCCTAGAAATCCCAAAATATGCAATTAACAAAATGGAGATCCAAGATAACCAGGAATATAGTTCCAGTTCCAGTTCAAAACCCTGAGAACCAGGAAAGCCAAGGTACAAATTCTAATCTGAATCTAAATCCAAAAGCAAACCAAGAGCAAGTCCTAGTGGAAGATAATCAGGCATAGAGAAATAATTCTTTCTTACTCAGTCTTTTTGTTATGTTCAGGCCTTCAAAGGATTGGATGAAGCCTGTCCATCGTAGGAAGGCAATCTGCTTGACTCAGCCTATCAATTCAAAAGGTAATCTCAAACAGAAAAACTCTCATAGACACACTGAACACCTGGGAACCCTATAGCCCAGTCAAATTGACACATTAAAATTAACTATTGTAGGACCCAAAGAAAATGAGGACATGGGTCTTCAATAGAATGACTTCTCCTTCTCCACTTTGTTCCCAGCTCTTTCCCTGAGAACACTGGCCAAAGATTCTCTTGACCAAATAAAGTGTGGAGAGTAGGGAAGGATGTATACAGGCTGGATGGAACAAGGAAAATTTCTAAATGAATTTTGGCCTGATACACTTGGGGGCAAAGTTCAGTTTTGAAAATTCATCAATTCACAGAGGAGGATTTTTTTTAATAATCCCCTTGTGTTTGGCCTATTATCTGCAGTAAAGATGAAAGCATTAAATGAAAATAAGCTCACATATTCAGAAATTGCAAGGAGATAAGCAGGATCAAGAGAAATTTTTAAAGGAAGGCTTATTAAGCTCCAACAATATCCCTAACCCTCCTCTCATGATCCAACAGCCCTTAAAGACAGATATTATTATCCCCAAATCACAGAAATAAACTGGGTTAAAGACATGTTTCTGCCATAATGGTGGAAGAATTACCCCCACACAGTGGTCCCATGAACCCCATTCCTGGCCTGTCATTCTTCATCACCCCACACTGACTTGCTATCAATTAACAATGCCCCCCCTTTTTTCCCCACATATGCACATCTCCAGAGAACATTCGGCTCTTATCAATATCAAAAATGAGTCATGGTTTTTAGCATCTGAGCTCTGGAATCAATTAAGCATTTTAATCAGAGATGAGAGTTACAAGAACTTGTCAGTAGACTCATTCCCAAGCAAATACCTTTGCCCATGCCTCATCACTTCTAATAAGACAATAATAATGCTTTTAATCCTGCTCTTCACAGTTACTGAGTCATTCCTAATTACCCACATCTGCAAAAGAAATCTTTCTATTGGGCCCCAAGCTGATACTGTCCTTCATATAATTTCATAAATTCTCCAGGACAGAATATATCAAGATGAAAGAAAACGAGGAAACATCTTCTTCCTTGTATAGAAAGCCAGGCAGAAGACACCAAATTTAATATAACTGTATTAGAGCCAGGGTCTATTCATCATAATTAATGGAAGTGAATTAAAGAGAAGTTGGATATTTGTTCTCAATTTACCTACCAACAAGGAAGGAATCACAGCACATTCCCACTCCTTAGGAAAATAACTACAGAAGATATCTTAAGTTAAAAATGCATTTAATATCCCTAAACTCCTAAACACCATACTTTAGTCTATCTTATTTTAAACATGCTCAGAATACTTACAAATGGGCAAAATCATCTAACACAAAGCCTATCTTAAAATAAAAGTGTTGACTCATGTTATTTATTGAGTACTGTGGCAATATAGTAGTACACTATAGAAAATTGGTTCTTTCCTCTTGTGATTACGTGGCTAACTAGAAACTGCAGCTCACGGATGCCATCCAGCATTCCAAGAAAGTATTCTACTAAAAGCCGCTAACCTAGAGAAAGATCAAATTCAACATTCAAAGTACAGTTTCTACCTAATGTGCATCATTTTTGCACTATCAAAAAATCCTAATTTGAACCAACAAAAGTTGAGGCAAATTTTTATTAAAAAAAAAAAAAACTTTTTTAAAATTTTAGTCTCTGCTACTTCCTCCATTTAACTTATCATGCTCTATAGGGTATACATGCATCCTGATCTGATCATTAGCACCATTTCCTCTATTGCCATTAAACTTTAATATATGTGATGCCAAAGCAATCAGAGCATTGAACACAGCTGAATTGCTTATTGTAGGTAAATAACCAAACACTAGCACCGCCTTCCCCCGCATACTGCTATAAACAGAAATGATCCCACAACTGTGGATCCTTTGACTTGGGAAGATTTCTCATTCTACAAAAACCATATCTCTGGGAAGAGGGTGGGACATCATGGGGAGCCTGTCTTCTCACCTGTTTCCTTTATATTCTTCACTGAATTCATGGGTTAGTCCAGTGATCCACCAAAGTGAGGGCCTCCTGGAACTGAGTCTCATCTATGTTTCTAATCTTTAAACCCTTCGTGATCTGAAATAGTTCACTAACCACCACTACTTCCCACCAGCAGTTCTTCTCTAGCCCATACTCCGAGAGACAGACCATGGGTTATCAACCCAACATCCATTTTCCGTTCTTCCTCACTAACTGAACTACAATCTTGGGACAGCAATGTGCATGGCCTTGGAATTATGGTTGGTTTGAGCCAAACAGAAAAAAAAAATCCCATTCCACCATTTCTGAGCCTCCCTATGGGTGGCCATTAAGCTCCAGTTTTAGCCACCTAGATGCAAATGGGGCAGGAGGGTGGTTCTGTAAAGCCTTTACCATTTCTGTTGGTGGAAGAGACAGACACAGTTGGCAGTGCTCTTCACCTTCCCCCACCCCTCAACATGAACATGCATGTGCTACCCGAAGATGCAGCAGACGGCTTAGTCAAGAGGAGGCAAACCGAATTAAGGTGAAGAGTACATACAGAAAGAGATTGGGTCTCTGATAGTATGGCTGAGCTGCTGCTTTCACCCTGTACTGCCAAACTTTAGGCATTAAAATCTTATCCTGTAAGCCACTATCAGCTGGGGACGCAATGCAGTTGAAAAGCATTCCTAACAAATAACACCATTTTAGTTGCTGCATTTGCACTCTGGTTCACCATGTATGATTCATGGCACCTCCAGTTTGATGGATGTCCTGATAACAATAATCTCAATATGTAATTTCTTGTTTGTTTCACTATGTATTATCCATTTCCTTTTTTCCGAGTGTAAGCTCTATGAGACTGAGATTTACTTACTGCTATATTCCCAACATCTAGAATACTTCCTGGTTCAAAGTAAGGGTTTCATAAATAATTGTTACTAAACAAGATCAATAGGAAGGCACACATTCATGCTCTGGGACTTAGAGAGGCATTAGTGATGGATTTGATTGTGGCTGAAAGGCCAGTTCTGCACATATAGGAAAAGGGAGGTCAATGTGAAAAGGACTAGCAGGAAAGACTGAGTGGAATAGCTCCAGTCTGGCTGTTCAGAGATCAGAATGAACCCCTTCCTCCAGAAGAAAAAGGATCTCTAAGGAAGTCTGGTGGTCCAAACTGACACACCAATCCCTTTCTCAGGGGTTCCAGTACAACTGCAATGACATTCACACATGCTGTTCTTGTTGGTGCCTTGGGATGTCTGAGCCTTAGAAAGGAAACATGTAGTTCTTATCTTCACTTGTTGTCAATAGGCTGCTCTGATGGGACCTTTCATTGCTCCTGGGTGTTGTGCAGCCAGCTAGAGACATCAGATTGTGCTACAGAGAGGTAGGAGGGAGTTGAGATCCAGTGTGTGCTGATAACTTGGGTTACTCATAATCATTGGGAAGGTAGCAATAGTTCACCTCCTCAGTGTATATCTGGGCTCCTCACCACTGAGATAGTGACAGAAAATGGCTTTGGGGACAGTCTAGATGGTTTCCAACTCCTGTATTTATGTCTTTAAAGACATCACATAGCACAGAGGCTTCAGAAGCAGTCATATCCCAGCCTGTCAAACCTTTTTAGAAATGTGTATGACTCACCTGTAGAAAAAGGTCCAAATTAGGAAAGTCCAAATGCAGTTTTGAAGAAAGAACTAGAAGCAGTTGTTACCCACCCCATAACTGCATCTCACCCTGAGTGCTCCCATAGCCTCCCTTGCACCTCCCTGTGGGCCAGCAAATAGTCTTTTCACACAGCTTCAGACACAGAGTCATTTATTTTCTCTGCTCTATGGCATTGCTTATAGAAATAGATAAAGCAATCATGAAATTCATATGGAAAAATAAAAGACCCAGAATAGCAAAAGCAATTCTAAGCAGGAAGTGTGAATCAGGCGGTATAGCGATACCAGATTTCAAACTGTACTACAGAGCAATAGTAACAAAAACAGCATGGTACTGGTACCAAAACAGGTGGGTGGACCAATGGTACAGAATAGAGGACACAGAGACTAATCCACAAAGTTACAACTATCTTATATTTGATAAAGGGGCTAAAAGCATGCAATGGAGGAAGGATAGCATCTTCAACAAATGGTGTTGGGAAAATTGGAAATCCATATGCAACAAAATGAAACTGAATCCCCTCCTCTCACCATGCACAAAGGTTAACTCAAAATGGATCAAGGACCTTGATATCAAATCAGAGACTCTGCGTCTGATAGAAGAAAAAGTTGGCTCTGATCTACATATTGTGGGGTCTGGCTCCAAATTCCTTAATAGGACACCCATAGCACAAGAGTTAATAGCAAGAATCAACAAATGGGACTTACTTAAACTAAAAAGTTTTTTCACAGCAAGAGAAACAATAAGAGAGGTAAATAGGGAGCCTACATCCTGGGAACAAATTTTTACTCCTCACACTTCAGATAGAGCCTTAATATCCAGAGTATACAAAGAACTCAAAAAATTAGACAATAAGACAACAAATAACCCAATCAACAAATGGGCCAAGGACCTGAACAGACACTTCTCAGAGGAGGACATACAATCAATCAACAAGTACATGAAAAAATGCTCTCCATCTCTAGCAGTCAGAGAAATGCAAATCAAAACCACCCTAAGATACCATCTCACTCCAGTAAGATTGGCAGCCATTATGAAGTCAAACAACAACAAGTGCTGGAGAAGATGTGGGGAAAAGGGTACTCTTGTACATTGCTGGTGGGACTGCAAATTGGTTCGGCCAATTTGGAAAGCAGTATGGAGATTCCTGGGAAAGCTGGGAATGGAACCACCATTTGACCCAGCTATTGCCCTTCTTGGACTATTCCCTGAAGACCTTAAAAGAGCATACTACAGGGATACTGCCACATCAATGTTCACAGCAGCACAATTCACAATAGCTAGACTGTGGAACCAACCCAGATGACCTTCAATGGATGAATGGATTAAAAAATGTGGCATCTATACACCATGGAGTATTACGCAGCACTAAAAAATGACAAAATCATGGAATTCGCAGGGAAATGGACGGCACTAGAGCAGATTATGCTTAGTGAAGCTAGCCAATCCCTAAAAAACAAATACCAAATGTCTTCTTTGATATAATGAGAGCAACTAAGAATAGAGAAGGGAGGAAGAGCAGGAAGAAAAGATTAACATTAAGCAGAGACATGAGGTGGGAGGGAAAGGGAGAGAAAAGGGTAATTGCATGGAAATGAAGGGAGACCCTCATTGCTATACAAAATTACATATAAGAGGTTGTGAGGGGAATGGGATAACAAACATGGAGAGAAATGAATTACAGTAGATGGGATAGAAAGAGAAGATGGGAGGGGAGGAGAGGGGGGATAGTAGGGGATAGGAAAGGTAGCAGAATACAACAGTTACTAATATCGCATTATGTAAAAATGTGGATGTGTAACTGATGTGATTTTGCAATCTGTATTTGGGGTAAAAATGGGAGTTCATAACTCACTTGAAGCTAATGCATGAAATATGATGTGTCAAGAGCTTTGTAAGGTTTTGAACAACCAATAAAAAAATTAATTAATTAATTAATTTAAAAAATGATTGCCATCCACTCTCTGTATTACTTAAAGCCAGATTTTCTCCCTGAGCATGGCTTCCTATTTTAAGCCTATTGATCCCATTGGCATTGCAATATTACGTTTGTGACAGAAGCCTCAGACCTGTGTAGAACACCCAGAATGCCGAGTCTCTTAATAGGTTGATATCATGTGGTCTCAAGGCATATAGAACTCCCTAATTCGGCCATTATTCTAATGGAATTATAAATATAATTGATAGTATGATATTCAATGCATAGAGACTTAAAGCATTCGTGTAGGAAGAGATGCTGGAAGTCATGGTGCTATTGTTTTCTAGCATTTGAATTTTCATTCTGATATCTTAGATAACTAAGTAGCTGTCTCTGTTAGAAATGCTATAGGTTCAAGCATGTTAAGACTCCAGAACCTAATAAATGTGGCTACTAGAAAAACCAAAATCTGTCTTCCTGGCACACACACTCATTGGTCTGTATGCCACCTACTTCTGCAAGATAGCCCTTTAAATGTTGAAAGATAGCAAATTTCTTTTCCCCACCACTTCTTGGTTTCAAACTTAATATAGGCAGTTCCTACAATAAACACCACAAACTGCTTTCCTGATCATTATTTATTTCAATTAATAGTTATAATAAAATATATAGTATGAATGTTATTAGTCTCATTTTTAACACTAGGAAACATAAGACCAGAAAAGATAAGCTGTTGAACCAAAGCCACCTACCAGTTGGTGACAGAGCCTTGCACAAATTTAAGCTTCCTAACAACCCTGCACTCCTTGTGCTGCAAGAGGATGACATGATTCACATCTCCTCCTGTTGTTTGTCACTCTTCTGTGGATACAGGCTCATTACTGAATCCCCTTGCATCAAAAATGAAGCCATTGCTCCAAGGGTAGGGCACACAGCACAGAGCAACACGGAACCTCCTTTCACCATTTCAACTAGCGCAACTAAGTTCAAAATGGTTTCTTTGGCACCAGGCCCTCATTATTTAAATAGCATATCTTGTCATATATAGAGTTAATGTATGTTTACTGAACAAAAGAAGGATTAACAAAAATAGAGAAATGCGTTCTGTATCCATGGGCTCCTCTACTGTCCAACTGTTGATCCAAAATATTTGAAAAAAAATTCATTTGCACTAAACATGTATAAAACTTTTTCTTGTCATTATTCCCTAAACAGTACAGTATGACAATTACTTAAATGGCATTTTCATTGTGTTAGGCATTGCAAGTAATCTAGAGAAGCTTTAAAGTATAGAGGAGGATATGTGTGGGTCTTATGCCAATAATACATCATTTTATATAAGGGACTTGAGCATCCATAGATTTTGATATCAGCAGGGAATCTTAGAACTTATCCTACAAGAGTACAAATGAACAACCATAATCCAAAATTTCATCAGCCAGACAAAAACCACTATAAATCATTTTCCTGTGCACATATTTCAGTAAAAAATAATATATTATTTTGTAGTCTTCTATGCTCAGTCAGCTGTGTATGAATTTAAATATTTTTACATGACATCATTTCATCAGTGGAATTGCATTTCGTCATATGGAATGAACATGCTAACTAATGCCCTATTAGAGACTTGTTTCCAATATTTTTTTGCATCATAACAATACTAGAATGAATATCTTTACAGCCAAATCTTTCACATTTTCCACAGGACAAATACCTAAAAGTGTCATTGCTGAGCCAAAGATATCCACATTTTAGAATTTTCTTATTTGAACTGTCAAATGTACCTCCAAAAAAAGTACTTCACATTTTAACTAGAAACCTGTTTAACAAAACCTGATTATCACAAACCCTTGCATTACTGAATGTTACCTTTTATTGTTTAATATTTTTAATATTTATCAATTGTCAAAAATAGTTTATTATTATTTGCATAGTTCATATATTCATTGGCCAATGTTAATTTTCCTTATAAACTGCCTATTCATACATATCTTTTGCCCCTGTGTTTTACTCAGTGTTTACTGTTTTAATTCATTGATAAAGTAATTCACACCTCTCTGTTCAATCATCTGGTTTTATTGTCAGTCAAAATCTCCAAGACTTTTTCCAATGCTATTCAGACACAACTCCCTTAGCTAGTATGCATCCTGTAGTTTGGGCTGTCATTTATTCTCCATTTACACAGCTCCCTATTAAATTTTAATTTGTTAAACTTACTGCATAGTAGCAACCCACTGAAATAATTATTACCCAGTTTTATCATATGTTCTCCCTGTTTGACGACACCAATTTAACCCATATTCCATTAATAAATTTACTTGCCCCATGATAAATGATATAGGATAAACATGACACGATATAGAGTCCTGAGATCTCCCTACAAGGAGACTTCATTCACCATTTCTTTCATCAGCTCTTTGGGGTTATGTCAAAATTCTCATGCATTTACTAATGTGCATGTGCCACTGAAGATATGAATAATGAGTCAAAGGAAACATGGTCCCAAGTTCTATGTAGCTTGCAGACTCCAGAGGAAGCCATCGATCAAATAGTCATGCAGACAAATGAAGAACTGCTGTAATGACAAGCACAGAGAAGGAGGAATACACAGAGCTCTGAGATAGCACAGCAGGGGTCCATGGGTTGCAATATTCCAATCAAAATAAGACACTTTTGGGGGTAGGGTGGAGCTGATGTAGAGAAATAAAATAGATGAGATATATTTAGAAAGTAAAATCAAAAGGGCTTAATGGTAAATTATTCATGGAAAATAGGGGAAAGGAGTTATATAGGATGACACTTAGGTTTCTAGCTTGCACAAGTAAGGACCCTGGATGTGATCTCAAGGGTCCACAGCATCTACGTGTGTGTGCTCACACGCGCATGTAATGCGCACATGTGTGTGTGTGTGTTCTCAATGCCAACATAAACAGAATTTTAAGTGTTCTAGATGACCACTTTCCTGGTGAAGTAAGTCCACATGCTATAGCCCATGTTTGTGTTTGCATTCTGGATCCTGTCAGCATCAAGAATCACGTGTGGTGACAGTGTTTAACCCTTAGTGTATTGTCAGCCATGGCTCATAGCAATGAGTTGGTTGGTTTCCTTTAAGCATAAGACCAAAACTGAATCCTTTCACTGGTATAAAGATCCCATTTTAAGGGATAAATTTACATTTTCATTTCTTCAATTAGTAAATTAGAGCTTTAAGTTGTCATTACAAAAACTTCAAAGTAAAGAAGTAGTTCTTTAATTGTCACAAGCTAATTAGAAAAGTCCAGAGGGGATCTAAAAAAATAAATAAATAAAAGAGGAACTCAAGCCAGGAAAAGGACAAATAAGAGGTCACATCAGGCTGTGAAAATGAAGATTTTTATAGTCGTTTGCATAGAGAAAAGTGGAGACAGATTCATTTGGCCTATTGCTGAATTCAGAAGAAGATGAGTAAGAAGAGAAAGGACCATATTCATAGTGTCTACTACTGTGAAATTAAGTTTTTTAATTTCATTAAAAAAAACATAAAATAAATGTGAGTAATAAAAACTATTATGCATGAAGCATAGACATATAGATCAATGGAACAGAAGTGAGAGTCAGAAATAAACCCTGACGTTGAAGGTCAATTGATTTTCAATGAAGGCGCCAAGACAATTCAATAGGAAAAAAACCGTTTTTTCATCTAATGGTCAGGAACAAATGGACATCCACAGTCAAATAAAGTCAAATAAATAAAGTTGGACCCCTTACAACACACACACACACACACACACACACACACACACACACACACACCTCAAAATGGATCAGACCTAAGTGTGAGAGGGAAAACTATAAAACTCTTGCATATCCATACAATGGAATATTACTTATCAAGAAAAATGAATGAAAAATCTGGTACAACATGGATGAATCTTTAAAACATTATGCCAAATGAAAGAAATCATATGTACAAGGCCACATTATTACGTGATTCTCTTTATGTGAAATGTCTAAAAAACATAAATCTGTACCAACAAAAAATAGATAAGTGGCTGCCTAGGGCTGGAAGCGGGGAGGAGGGGCAAAGGAAAGTGGGTAGTGACTGCTAATAGACACAGTTTCTTCTGGGGTAATGAAAATGTTCACAATTTGGTTGAAGTCATGGTTACACAAATCTGTGAATATACTAAAAAACATTGAATTATCAACTTCAAATGGATGGATTGTATATTATGTGACTAATTTACATAAAATATGCAGACTTTGGACTGAGGTTACAGCTCAGTTGGTAGAGTGCTCGCCTACCATACGTGAGGCACTGGGTTCAATCCTCCCATCACATAAAAATAAAATAAAGGTACTGTGTCCATCTACTATAAAAAATATTTTTTAAAAATATGCAGATTTTAGTTTAAAACTTACTGAATTTTATTCATGTAACTAACATCCCAAATAAAGTATCAAAAATTTCTAAATCTCCCAGAAAGTTCTATTTCCCAGAACATGTTTCCAGAAAAAGTACCCATTTTATTTAATCCATTCATCTTCCAAAGAATAATTATTATTTCTACCAGCATACCCTCTTGGAATTCATATTGATGGATCATATCATGTACTGTGTACTTTGTGCATCTGGCTGGCTTCTTTTACTTATGATAAAGGTTTTAAGGTTTCCTCGGTGTGTGGCTGTGTGGGCCATGTTTCATTCTACTGCTGCTGATTACAAGAAGTCCTCTGTCTTAGTACATTTTGTCCTGCAGAACAAGATATCTAAGATTAGGTAATTTTAAGGAACAAATATTCATTTTCTCAGAATTATAACAGCTGAGAGTCCAAAGGCCCAATATCCAGGCACCAGCAGGTCCAGTGTCCAGCCGAGGCTGCTCTCTGCTTCCAAGGTGGCATTTTGTTATTGCATTTTCTGGAGCGGTGGAGCACGCTGTCCTCACATGGCAGAAGATAAAAGGCAACTGAGCCAGACGCTGTGTGAAACCTCTTTATAAAGCCCTTAATCCTGTGCACAGGGGAGGCTCCCTCGTGGCCTAATAAGCTCTTTAAGAGACCACCTCTTTCTATGATCGCATAGACCACGAAGTTTCTTTCCTGAATTTTGCAGGGGACATACTCAACTGCAGTGTTCTGTAGGGATACATCACAATCACTTCATCAATTCACCTATTAGTTTCCATTTAGGTCATTATCCATTTTTAGCTATTAGGAATAAAAATGCCATGAACACTTTTGTCTGTATCCTTTTTAGCATCAAGGGTCACACAGAGTTCCCTCCCCTTGAATTAGGCTGCCTCTTTCAGGGCCAGGCAACTTAAGAATGTAGAGTAGTGATACTGTGCTGTTTTCAGGGCCCAAGCCTGAAGAGATTAGCAGATTGTACTTCCTTCCCTTTGGACCACTCATCTGGGAGCCTTGAGCTGATTCTCCATCTGCAGAAACCAACGGGAGAGGTCCTACTCTACATGGAAGTAGAGGGGATCCCAGCTTAGTCCAGCATTCCAACTGTATCCCCAACAAGGGACACTTGCACACAGCTCTCCTGGATGATCCAGACAGAATCAGCCACCAACTGAACACCACAAAGTCACTCAAGTCAGTGCCATGTAGAGGGGAAGAATTCAACCAACCTGTCTGAATTCCTGACTGACAGTCATGAGCTATATCATAAGATGTTTGTTTTATGCCACTAAATTTGAGGCCAGATTTACACAGCAATTTAAAAAAAAAAAAACAGAATGGGGTTGGTATGAACTCATTCTGTGTTTGGAGCTCTGATGTGTGTTAAATCCTCCCAAAACTCATCATGTCCACCCAGGATCTCAGAATGTGAGCTTATCTGAAAAGAGAGCCTTTACAAATGTTATCAAGGTAAGAATCAAAATGCAATTATAACAGATTGAAGTGGGACTGAATCCACTGACAAGTGTCACTATAAGAGGGAGAAAATGATAACCCAGGGACACAGAGAAGACCATGCCAAGGCAGAGGCAGAGTTGAGTGATGTAACTAAGAGCCGAGGAGCACCACAGATTGCCAGGAGCCTCCCAAGCAGGAAAGATACAAGAAAAGAGTCTTCCTTACAGTCTCTGTAGGAAGATGGCCCTGCTGACACCCTAGTTTTAGACTTCTGGCTTT
This sequence comes from Spermophilus citellus, assembly GCF_964194105.1. Taxonomy (NCBI): domain Eukaryota; kingdom Metazoa; phylum Chordata; class Mammalia; order Rodentia; family Sciuridae; genus Spermophilus; species Spermophilus citellus. The sequence goes on along the minus strand of NC_138187.1, from coordinate 115,133,265 downwards.
CAGAACTATGAGACAATCCATTTCTGCTGTGCTAAGCCACAAAGTTTGGGGTAGTTTGTTGCAACACCCCTAGGAAATTGATATAGGCTCCAGAGGTTCTATTCCACTCTATCAGTCTGTAGGTAATACTGAGAAATGTGGTAGGTCAACTACTCCCCCTCCTAGGGGTGAAAGCATCATGGGCCTCTTCTCTCCTGGGAAAAACTTGGCCCTTTCTGGACATTAGTTCATTTAGATGGTTTTGTATCCTCGAGTCTCTGATTTAAAATTTTTTTTAAAAAAATGATAATTTTGAAGTTAATCCAATTTTTTCATGTTGTTGGGATGAGAGTAACATTCTATCATCACTTTCCAAACCCTAACAACAGCTTGTATATAACTTCTTAATTCATTCCTGCCTACATTTCAATAAAAGCAATTACACAATGAGTTTATACCTGTTTGTCTGTTCTTCCCTTTTTATAATACCCCAATAAAAATAATCTGAACCAGAACTGGGTTCTAAAAGTTTTTCTTTTGAGTTCTCCTAAATTGGAGAGGCAGTGGATTAGGTCATTCAGTTAATTATGCATTTACCTAGTTCAATGCACATCTGCCCATAGTCCTCATTTCTAAGTTCCTAGAAGATGTAAAGGAAGATCTCATCACTTTTCCTTGCTAAAATTCTGATTTCTTTTATAATGGAATTCCTTTGATCTATAAATAAATCAATAATAGATATTGATACAAAGGATATAGGTACAGGTACAGGTATATATATATATATATGTAGGTATAGTTATAGGTATAGACGCATAGAAAAGTTGACTCAACTTGCTCTGAGTGAATGCATGATGGCTCCTGATAATTGTCACTAGCCTTTCCTAATATTAATGACAAGAAATCCACATAAGTCTGCCAATGCTTGGATCTATAGTTCATGAAGTCTCATATTTTTTACCCCTTTATTGTAACTGGGCACTGTCTTGTCCTCTTGTTTCATTTTTGGTTTGCTTTTCATTTTTTTTTGTTTTTGTTTTTGTTTTTTTAATGTGAGTTATCTGTTCCACAAATCTTTCCCCATGGAGAAAAAAAAATTTACAAAGCAAAAGCTAGGAGAAAAAAAACACTATTTCTTACCTTAGATGGTTCCTAAATCTTGACTAGATGAGATTATTAGAAGAGGATTATTCTAGAACGCTATCCATAGAACCCATAATACAAGACAGCTTATTAGATAAGTGTGTTTTACCATAAAAACCCTGTTGGACTTCACTAACCACACTTGTTTAAATGACATCCCAGAGAGCTCATCTCCTGGTGAATTCCATTCAGCAGGGAAAAGATCATAGTACAGCTCTAGGGTATTTGCCCTGTGAGTGATGCTGTAATAGTCTGACATGCATTTAATGCTATATAAAGTGTTTGGAAACTTTAACGGAGAAGGTGCTATCCCCACCAGTGTTCTGGGCCAATGCAAATACAGGAAAGAATTCCATTTAAAAAAATCCATATTTTCTAAAGTTGGAAAAAAAAGTAAATGTGTGTCTTAATTCCTATGATGGTAATGCTGCCTGTACAGAACCAGATCTCATTCCCTATCACCATAGAGATTTCTGGAGGGAAAAAAAATTCTTCAATTCCATTAGGATTTAACTAAATGGAACTAAATGTTGAGTGTCCAAATTGTTAGTGTTAGAAATGGAAAAAATTATAAATGATTCTTTTCATAGAGAAAGGAAAAATGTAAGATACCCTTTCATTAGCAATTGAGCATCTTTTTCCAATTTCCCTCTAGGAAGTTCTGTCAACAAACTTGAAATGCACACGGCTTAGCAGATGGCATTACACTTGCAGTCCATTCCTCACGCTCATCACTAAATGTAGTGAAACATTCCTTTGTCTCTACGTCAGACATTAACTGAGAATCCAGGGCCTGGGAGAATATAAATATTTTGGTATAAAAAAGAATTATAACCTGACTTTCTGCTCCTTCACCCAGATGTTTGCATTGTTGCTATTCTTTATCAGTTCCACTGTAGACTGATCTTCAAAATGATAAAAGCTATCAAATGCTTTATTTTCCTTTTCCCACAATGTTTTTTTTTCTAAAAAAAATGCCTGTAGTTGATGAAGTATCAAGGTATATACCTTTAAAACTAGCCTAACCCTAGGTGATGATGATATCTTCTATCCAAATGTATAATCCTTCCTCCCAGGATGATAGATCCAGGCCAAGTGGGCCCATAGCCAAGCAGGCCAAGGTGAGGCTTGGGTCTGAGTGGACAGAGTAAGTAGAAAAATAAGGAGATGGGGGAAAAACATTGAGGTAGTATAATCACATCCAAATAAGATGCTAAATGTCAGTTATATATACAGATAAGAAAGAACATCCCAGTACATCTAATGCGAGCAGAGCTGAGTTATGGTCAGACACCAGTCACACATTATAGGGTGAGTTATTCAGGCTATTTTAAAGATAAGACCTCAAGGGCACACCCTGGAGTTTGAAAGTCTACACACACACACACACACACACACACACACACACACAATTTCCACACTAGAAAAAGAATAGGAAAGAGAAATCCTATTTCTTTCCAACTGAAAATCAGAAGATGTCTCATAGCAACACGGGATTCAATGGAATTAAGGGAAAGTTTTGCCATTCTCTTTCTTTTTTTTGAGAGAGAGAGAGAGAGAGAGAGAGAGAGAGAGAGAGAGAAAGAGAAAGATAGAGAGACAGAGAGAATTTTTTAATATTTATTTTTTTTTTAGTTTTCGGCAGACACAACATCTTTGTTTGTATGTGGTGCTGAGGATCGAACCCGGGCCGCACGCATGCCAGGCGAGTGCGCTATCGCTTGAGCCACATCCCCAGCCCTCACCATTCTCTTTCAAATGGCAAGAATTTCTATTAAAAAAAAAAGTGGATTTGGGATCCACTTCCACCACCAGCCTCCACTGGACACCTCTTCGATTGTAATTCTAAATTTTGAGGTGACTCTGGTCCTTCATCTCCAGTTCTTAGTACTGAAGCTTTAACTTATATCTGGAAGTTTTCTTCCCTAGGTCATAAAATCCCTAATCCTCACAGGATGTCTGGACCTCCAGTATCCATGGATTGATCTGGGCACTGAACCCATCTTCTTAGGTTCAGAGAGATAAACAACTCAGAGTCCTCATTGAATTCACTGACAAACATCTGCTTTGGCCCATCATCACCATAAGCCTTAAGCACCAGTGGCTCTCAGCTAGCAACTCTAGCCCACAACCTAACCCTCCCATTTGGACTCTAGGTCGAAACTATCAGTCTAGTGAGTGTTTCACCATCTCTTCAGGATGAAAGCCAGGAAGCCAAATAACCCACATTTGCATTTATTCCTAAATTTGGAGTTCAGAAGTATCATTACCCAAAGTTTGGCACATCAGATCCCATCAGGTAAATATGCAGGAACAACTATTATGACTTTAAGAATAGAGATTAGGCCAATGATCACATTAGCATATTTCTCCAAATGTCATTGTTGATTATAAAAATGCCCCTATATTTCAGAGATGTTAAAATCTAGAGTCAAAAAATACAGAGATTTGCCATAATTGGCAGGTGAGCACACAACTTCTATTAGATTTCATTCCACTTACGGGTGACCTGTTTTTTTCTAGGACCAGTCTCCTATGGTTTGGATGGAGTACCTCTCCCAAAGGTTTATGTACTGGAAATTTGATCCTCAGTGTGGTTGTTGAGAATTGATGGAACCTTAAGAGGTAAGGCCTAATGGAAGGTAGTTATGTCAAGGAGGGCTCTGCCCTCAAAAGGAATTTATTTAGCTCTTGCAGGACCACAGTTAGTTCCTGTGAGAGTGAGTTGTTATTTTCAAAAAAGAAAAGAAAAGAAAAAAACAAGCTGGGCTCCTGAATCCCTCTCACTTTCTCTTTTGCTTTGTGATTTCTCTCTCATTCTTACATGTACTCCCACCATGATGTCATTCAAAACATGACGGGGGCTCTCATTAGAAGCCAAACAGAAATGTAAACCAAATGAACTTGTTTTGTTTCTACATTACCCAGCCTTAAGTATTTGTTATAACAATAGAAAATCAGTTCATACAGGTTCCTACCAGGCCAGCAATTGGTCTTTTTCCTAAACTTCTAACTCTATATAAATGGCCTAGGACTCTGATCTCTTTTTCCTCTCAGTCTCAAATCTCCACAGAAAGAGGATTTGTCTTCCACTACAGTTTATCTCCACCTCCTCCAGCCCTAATCAATGCTTTCTTTCCCTTTTTGTAGTAGGACATCACACCAAAGAATTATAACACTCTTCTCCAGACTCCTAGAATTCAGCTGTCTATACCTGAACAGATGTTAGGCCTTAGCATTATGGATTCCCTTTGAGATATAACATATTTAATTGTCTTTCTCATTAACCTCATAGTCTCTTTAAAGAAATGTATTTTGTACATTCAGAGATATTACTGTTAGGGTCTTTAATTTTTATCCTACTTTCAAGATAACACTTAACTTTTTACTGTTTCATCGATGCTGACAGAAAACATGAGATTCTAGATCAGAGAAAAAGAACATTACTACCTATGGTTCAGCAAGTATCATAAGGTTATATTTGTTTCAGTTCCCTTTGCCTCTCCAATCTCTGATTCATGCAGAGGCAATATGAAGCAGCCCAAGTCAATACTGCATTCACAAGAGTTTTGAAGTTGAGAAGCACTGGGTTTGGAGAATCTACCTGCTCTGTAGAAAGCCTGTTTTCTGTTCCAAATAGAATCCTTACTTTATTTTTTTTAAGGTTGTTCACTGCAAATATAACCCTGAGTGACAGTCTGGGAAAAGAGTGGCCAAGGTCTTGCATTCTTGAAAAATCCCCAAAAATGGGCAAAGGCACTTAGAGCCCTTGGAGAATTGCCTCTCCCAACAATTGCTAATTTGGCAAAAGGCCTCAATTTGGCAAATAGCTTCAATCATATGGTCTAAACTACAAGGAAATGTTGGATTTCGAATGCAAGAAAGAAAAGAGGATTATCTCATCTTTATCCACATAAATCATGCAACTCCTAGGGAAAAGGACTAAAATAAGCATTAATGATATAGGGAGAAAATGTTTTGAAATAAATATAATATTATTTTGCACGATTTTACTAATTCTTAATAGTTTTGATTCTTAATTTTCTCCCTCTTTTTAAGGACCCCTTAAGTTCTTCTTCTCTTGCACATTCACTGCAATAATCAATTGCCTGGATTGATGCACAGCTTCCTCTTTCTGACTGAGATCAAAATGCTTTTATGCTTATCTCTACTTATGAGGGAAAACACCTTCCCTTAGGGACCCACGACTTAATCAGAGGAAATCTCCAGTTTGTCTTTCCACATTCCAGCTCCTAGCTCTGGGTTTCTTCCCCATATTTCACAAAAAGAAAAGATTACAGACACACAGAACATCACATTAATGCGGATTATTAGCAAACTTATTTCGCTGCCTTCATTTGTTTCTTCTTTTCATGGGTTATAATGAATTTTTGTAGTTAGAGTAGCTAATCACTGAGTGCCATTTTGGGGTCAGAATGTTCTGAGTTATTTATATATGTTGACTTATTTAATCTTCACGACCTCTTGATATATTTAACATGGGCACCACTGTTATAACAATTTTACAGATGGAGAAACTGAGTTTCAGAGGAGTTAGATACTTCATCCAAATCAGTAGTGAGTGGTATAAGTAGACATCAAATTCAGCATTTTCACCCTGAAGCCCACACTCATAACTTCTGCTTATTATTATATTTTCTCACAAAATTATTAAAATCCCCTCCACTTCTTGTCCACCTTCTTGGGATCTATAACTTATTTAATACAACATTTTCCAACTTTCACAAGAAGTTACCTCCAACAATGAATTAAAGCTTTCCCAAACTGATGCCAAAATAAAAACAAGTTATATGAGATACAGAAAAACAATTTTGAGAGCAGTAGGAGAGCAGATTTCTCACAAGAAACTTTAGAGGCCAGAAGCTAGTGGACCAATTTATTTAAAGTGCTAAAAGGAAAAAAAAATGAAGCAAGAATTCTATATCCAAAAAATCTGTCTTCGAAAGTGATGGAGAAATTAACACGTTCACAGATAAACAGAATCTGAAGGAGTTCATTATCACCAGACCTGATCTATAAGACATTCTCAGGGGAGCTCTGCAGAGTGAAATAAAAAGGCGCTATACAGTAACTCAAAGCCATGTGAAGAAATAAAGATCTTTTTTAATTATTTTTGTATTTGTTTTAATTAGTTATACATGACAGTAGAATGCATTTATGCACTTTGATATATCATACATAGATGGGATATAATGTTTCATTTTTCTGAGTATACATGTTGCAGAATCATATTGGTCACATAGTCAACATATATACATACAGTAATAATGTCTGTTTCATTCTACTATCTTTCCTATCCCTACATCCCCTCCCCTCCCCTCCCATCACTTCCCTCTTTCTAACTTAAGGTAATGCTATTCTTCTCTAGTGTCCCCCTGCCTTACTGTGAATTAGCATCCACATATTAGAGAAAACATTCATCCTTTGGCTTTGGGGGATTGGCTTATTTCACTTAGCATGATTCCATCCATTTCCTGGCAAATGCCATAATTTCACTCTTCTTTAAAGCTGAGTAATAGTCCATTGAGTATATATACCACATTTTCTTTATCCATTCATCTATTGAAAGTCACCTAGGTTGGTTTCATAGTTTAGCTACTGAGAAATGAGCTGCTATAAATATTGACGTCGCTGCATCACTGTAGTATGCTGATTTTAAGTCTTTGGGGTATAAACCACAGAAAGGGATAGCTGGGTCAAATGATGGTTCCATCCCAAGTTTTCTGTGGAATCTCCATACTGCTTTCCATAGTGGTTGGTTGCACCAATTTACAGTCCCACCAGCAATGTATGAGTGTACCTTTTTCTCCACATCCTTGCCAACATCTATTTTTGCCTGTATTCTTGATGATTGCCACTCTGACAGGAGTGAGATGAAATCTTAGAGTAGTTTTGATTTGCATTTCTCTAATTGCTAGGGATGTAGAACATGTTGGGAAAAGTATAAACGGCAGCCATACCCCAGAGGAAAAAACCCCAACATGGCGCCTAAGGACTTCTTCTTCCTACCTTCTTCTTCTCTGCAGTGGCGCGAAAAGTTCCCGCCCTTGTGAACTCTCCCGCCGGCGCCAATTTCAAATCTCGCTGGCGGGGAACCTTAGCCCCAGTGAGAACTAATTCCTGGGCGCAGGAGCTGATATCTGGAAGAACTTGCCAATAAACGGGTGGCCTGCCATTTATCTAAGCCCTGCCATCTCCCCTTTAGTTCTATGTAAGCACACAGCTTTTTGCAATAAAATTGGAATTCTCCCGGCGAAGTGTCTTTGCGTGGGGAATTCTTTCATTCTGGTGCCCCGTGTGAGGATATGGGTGAGCTCTTTCCAACAAGAGCCCCGTCCCCTGCCCTGCCGAAGACTCTCTGCCCAGGTCCGCTGTTTTCAGACGCCGGCTTTTCTGCACTCACCATTGATCCGACTGTAGGTAAGGTTCCCTTGACCCTGGCTCGCCAACTCCCTTCGAGCTACAGCTGGTACTGTGACCGTTGATTGTCTGGCACACTCCAGACGCTCGTTGGGGGGAGGGAATTCACACCACTAAGACCTTTACTGGTCGCAGTGGACCCTCTGGTGATCCGTTTCCCTTTGGGGCGTGAGGCTTCTGAGTTTACACAAGAGGCTCTATGGTTTTTTTTTTTTCCTCCTCTGCTGCCGCTGCCGCTGCCGCTGCTGCCCACTAGAGTTGCTGTTTCCTGCGGGGCTACTGTGTCTGGCCTTTCTACTCGGGGAAAACTGAACTCCCGGCCTGGAACTGCGTTCCGCCAGAGCCGGAGTTCTGTTTTCATTACTGACTTTTTCCGCTGCGGTCGAAAATTTTCCTGACGTCAGGTTGCCCTTGGCTCCGACCCCATTGGGTCTCACAGATGGCACTTCACTGGTGACGACCGGGTAGTGCCCTCTGTAGTTCCTGGTGACGGCTGGTCATTTTGGGGACGCCCACCTGACCCCCGTTCGCCCTGGGCTTCCTGGAAGCCATTCCAGCTCAGGTTTTCCCTTTGTCTCTCTCGCTTACGCTTATTCTCTCTTTCTCTCTTTCTCTCTTCCATCTCTCCCTGTGACTATGGGCACCTCTTCGTCTGTACCTGAAGCCTCACCTCTCAAATTTTTAATAAAAAATCTGGCCACACTCTCCCTCACACCAGACATCAAGCCCAAACTTTTAATCAAAATCTGTACCCAAGATTGGCCTACATATCCACTGGATAATGGCAATCATTGGCCTTCAGAAGGCTCCTTAGATCCAAACCTCCTTTGAGACCTTTTTAACTACTGCCAGTGTCTGAAAAAGTGGAGGGAGATTCCCTGCGTTGAAGGTTTTAGCCTTCTCGCACAGCACCCTGCTCTCTGCTCCTCCTGCTCTCCTTCTCAAGTCCTCCTTGCTTGCAAACCCCTCCCTTCCCCTACTTCTACTCCTGACTTCACAGATTCTTCCTCATTCGACCCAGCAGATGAACCCCCACCTTATCCCCCAGCCCCATTTGCTCCTTCTCTCCCGCTATACCCTCCTGTTCCTCCGCCTGGTTCCACGGATCCTCAGCCCTCCGTTTCATCCCCCTTCCCTCCGCCCTCTTCTGCCTGCTCCACCTCCTCCTCCACAGAGACACCCCCTTCCCCTCCCTCTCCTTCCTGTCCGCCGCCTGCCTCTTTCAGTCCTCCTGTTACCAGGTCTAAGGGACTCCTTCCCACCCCCAAGACAATCGCACCCCTTCGTGAGGTAGCTGGTCCCGAGGGTGTCATCAGAGTCCACGTGCCCTTCTCCATGTCGGACATTACTCAGCTACAGAGAAAGCTAGGCTCATTCACCACTGACCCCACCACTTACATTCGGGAGTTTCAATGGGTCCTGCAAGCATATAGCCTTACTCATCATGACATCTACATGCTCTTGGCCAATACACTTCTCCCTGAGGAAAGGCGACAGGTCTGGGAGCTAGCCCAAGCCCATGCTGATGAAAATTATAGGACCAATCCCAACCACCCCACGGGCCCTCATGCTGTCCCAGAGCAGGATCCTCTATGGGATTACAACACCCCTGAAGGCTTGTAGTCTCGTGACCTTTTTACATCCTGCCTCTTGGTAGGCCTGAAAAAGGCCACCCGCAAGGCTGTTAACTTTCAGAAGGTACAGGAGGTCATTCAAAGAAAGGAAGAAACACCTTCAGAATTCTTGGATAGACTAACGAAGGCCCTTCAACAGTACACAAACCTCGACCCAGAAACCCCTGATGGCCGTCATGTCTTAATGACATATTTTCTGGCCCAAAGCTACCCTGACATTAAAGCCAAGCTTAAAAAGCTTGAACAGGGCCCTGCTACTCCTCAGACCGAAATCCTCGCTGTCGCTTTCAAGGTTTTTCATGGTAGAGAGGATGAAAGCGAACACCGTAGGCAGAGGGCTGAAAATGCCAAGTTCCAAATGTTGGCCCAGGTCATTCAGAGAAGGTCATCACCACGCCGTCCTAATAAGACACCCCCTGGAGCTTGCTTCAAATGTGGTAAGGAGGGACATTGGGCCAAGGATTGTCCTTTGCCGAGGACACCCTCCACCCCCTGCCCAAAATGCCACCAAAGGGGACTCTGGGGGGTGGACTGCCCAACAACCCGGAAGGGAGGTTGGTCAGCCGCCCGGCAACCCCAGCTTCTCCTGGGCTTGGCAGAGGAGGATTGACAGAGCCCTGGGCCTTCCCTCCCGACTATTACCATCAAGAAGCAAGAGCCTAGGGTCACCTTCCTGGTGGATGGACGCTTCATTACCTTCCTCTTAGACACTGGTGCCACTTTTTCGGTCTTGAGGGAGTATTGAGGTCCTACCACACCCTCAAAAACTCCTATTGTCGGGGTAGGAGGTAAACAGATTTTCCCTCAAACCCCCCCCCTTATCATGTTATATGCAAGGATCCCTTTTGTCCTTCACACACTCCTTTCTCGTTATGAGCCATTGCCCCACTCCCCTTCTGGGAAGGGACATACTCTCACTATTGAAAGTCACCATTCACATATCACCCCACATCTCTCCTACCTCTCATTTCCTCATGATGTTCCTAGGGGCAGATACACCTCCTTCACACACTCTTCCACAACTATCTAAACCAGTTAACCCTGAGGTTTGGGACACAACTACACCCTCTATGGCTAAATGCAGTCCTATTCATATTGTCTTATGGGACCCTTCAAGATATATTAGTCAACCACAATATCCACTCACAACCACAGCCCTCCTCGGATTAGAACCCATCATCCAAGATTTATTATGAAAGGGATATCTTAGGTCTACACACTCTCCTTTCAACACCCCCATTCTGGCAGTTAAGAAACCTAACGGGTCCTACAGGCTGGTTCAAGGCCTTCGCCTTGTCAACTCCTCTGTGGTCCCCATCCACCCGCTAGTGCCCAACCCTTACACCCTCCTCTCTCAGATCCCTGCCACTACTACCCACTTCTCAGTCCTAGATTTGAAAGATGCATTCTTTTCTATTCCCTTGTCCTCAGAATCTCAGGATATCTTTGCTTTTACATGGACTGACCCTCACACCCGCCATTCTCATCAGCTTACCTGGACTTTCCTCCCACAGGGATTCAGGGATAGCCCCCATCTCTTTGGCCAAGTTCTTGCCCAGGACCTCACATCCTTTCACCCCACCTGTCCTGACTCTACTCTCCTTCAATATGTCGATGATCTTCTTCTATGTAGTCCCTCTTGGGAACACTCTCAATCCCACACCGCCTAGCTTCTTAATTTCCTAGCAGACAAGGGATATAGGGTGTCTCCCCACAAGGCCCAGGTTTCCCAGTCTGCTGTCACGTATCTTGGTTTTCGCCTTACACCTGGGAAAAAGGAAATAACACTGGATAGGAGGCAACTCCTCTCTAATCTTCCAGTGCCCCATACGAAAGCCGAAATACTATCATTCCTAGGACTAGCAGGTTATTTTAGGGCCTGGATCCCAAATTATTCTCTTCTAGCCAAACCCCTGTATGACCTAGCAAAGGGACCCCCTAGTGAATCTCTTGCCTCCTCCCCTCAACTACTACTTCTGCAGGCTTCAGCAACTCCTCTTAAAGGCACCTGCCCTTCACCTTCCTGATCTTTCAAGACCATTTCATCCATATGTCCATGAAAAAAGGGGGCAAGCACTTGGGGTCTTAGGTCAAAACTATGGGCCTACATTTGCACCTGTGGCATATTTGTCCAAGCAACTAGACCCTACCATCCGTGGGTGGGCCCCTTGCTTAAGAGCTCTGGCTGCTGGACAAATTTTACACAAAGAAGCCTCTAAGCTGACTTTTGGGGCCCCTTTAACTATCCACTCCCCACATCACTTGAAGGATCTTTTAGCTTATAAGGGCCTTCAAACCCTTCCTCCATCCAGAGTTCTGTCACTCCTCACTTATTTTCTGGAAAACCCTAATATTACATTCCTCCCCTGCTCTGCACTGAACCCTGCCTCACTGCTCCCAACGACTCCCACGTCTGACACGCCAACTCATAATTGCTTGGAAACCTTAGATGATTTCCTCCCCTGTCATCCTTCCATTTCTGAGGGACCACTCACCAAGCCTGACCTTATCTGGTTCACTGACGGCAGTTCCTTTAGACAGAATGGCACTCATTACTCTGGATACGCTGTAGTTTCAGCCACTGAGATTACAGAGGCCAAAGCTCTGCCTTCAGGAACTACCAACCAGCAGGCTGAACTCATAGCAGCCACTCGTGCCTGCCTTCTAGCTCAAGGCAAATCCCTCACCCTTTATACTGACTCAAAATATGTCTTCCATATTCTATTATCCCATGCTGCAATATGGAAGGAGCGAGGCCTACTTACCACCAAAGGTAATGCGATCACTAATTCGGCTCTTATAACCAATCTGATAGAGGCCTCCCACTTACCCACCTAGTTGGGAGTTGTCCATTGTAGGTCCCATCAGAAGGACGGCTCTCTTATCACTGAGGGCAACGCCAAGGCTGACCAGGTGGCACGAATGGCTGCTACCACTTCCAATTATGGCCCCCCTGGGGGACATATAATGGCCACCTTAGACAGCTCATCTGAAGCCCCTACTTCTTCCAGTAAGAACAAGGATCTTTTCGAGTTCCTTCATACTCTATTCCATTCCAACTCTCAGTCTTTGACCCTCTTTTTACAGAGCTTCTTTTCCCTCACCCCCTCTGACAAAGCCATGCTACAGAATATAGCCTCTAATTGTCAGATCTGTCAGTGGACCAACCCTCATACTCCTTTGAGGCCTAAACCTTTCCCCTCCCACCAAGCTCGGGGACACACTCCTGCTGCTGACTGTCAGGTAGACTTCGCCCACATGCCCACAGTACGGCGCACTAAATACCTCCTTGTCTTTGTGGACACCTTCTCTGGTTGGGTTGAGGCATTTCCCACTTCCAATAAAAAGGCTTCCACTGTAGCTTCAATCTTACTGACAGACATCATCCGTAGGTTTGGTATGCCCACTTCCTTACAATCTGACAATGGTCCTGAGTTTATTTCTAAGATCACACAAAAGGTCTCTCAAGCCCTCTCCTTCAAGTGGCATTTCCACTGTCCATATCGCCCCCAGGCTTCAGGGAAAGTGGAAAGGGTAAATCGGACTCTAAAGGAAGTCCTTACCAAATTGACAATGGAATTAAACTTAGACTGGGTCAAACTCCTTCCCTTGGCTTTGCTTCGAATCAGAGCTCTCCCTAAGAAACCATCTTTACTGTCTCCCTTTGAGATAATGTATGGAAGACCTCTTATACCCCCTGGGTTGGTCATTTCACAAGGACCTCTCACCTGAGATTTGTCTTTGCCTCTCTTGTTTCATCTCCGCTCGGAACTCTGAAATATCAAGACTGGCTTCTTCCGGACCCAGTCTCCTCTCCAAACACTCCTCCCTTAACACCTGGAAGTTTAGTCTACTAAATACCCCAGAGGAGAAAGGGCCTCTTACCCCAAAATGGGAAGGCCCCTATCCTGTCATTCTCTGTACCCCCACCGCCGCCAAACTCTCCTTACCAGACAACCATCTCACTCCCTGGATTCACATTTCTAGGTTGAAGCCATATCACCAGGAGGCCCCACCTGCTGACGACAGGACCACCCCAGAGGAACTCCAAGAATCACCTCCTGAACCTCCCCTTTACTCCTGCTCTCCACACCCATCTCACCCCTTTAAGTTGCGGCTCACACGGTGTTCCCCGCAGCCCAATTCCTCTTAAAGAAGGCACAATGAGCTTTCCCAACACCTCAGTCTTCTCTCTCTGCTTGTTTTTTGTGCTCTGCTTCTTTTCTGTGCTCTGTCGGGACCGGTCTTTACCCTCCTCTCCTACCATATATCTATTCACTCTTCGGGAACGATACTCAGAACATGGCATGCTGAAGGTCCGCGAAGTGGATGCAACTACTTGCTTCATCCACAACTGCACCTCTATTTCCCTGAAATTGTCACCTTCCAGGACCTTCGTCCCTGGTAGCTGGAACTGGCCTTTCATTTGCTTCCTTTTTGATCAAACCAAAGGCTATTGCCATTGGTGGCCTGAGATATATAATGGGTGCCCCTATTGGTCATGCAGGTTCCATGATGAACGTGGTAGCTATTCTTACCACTCACTTGGTTACCCTGTAGGATGGACTTCTAGTTATCTAAAATGGCATAAAGGCTCTTCATCCGATAACCATGGATGGTATACTTTAGATATACCTGACCCCAAGGCCAAACGTTGGGACTATGTTGAGTTTGCTGTCTATGCTCGGACAACCTCAGCCAGACCCACAGGGTGGATGACTGTTGGCCGCACCCTGATTACGCCACCTAAGGCAACCATTCAGGTAGTCGAGCACATCAAGGAGTCAGAATCAAAGCTTCAAGATCTTATCCATAGCCCATCCAAAGAGGATTCAGAGCCTTCAACTCCCTCAGGCCTCCCTCCCACATGGCTCAATTTGCTACACCAAACTCTTCGATTATTAAACTCCACCCCTCTTTCTGTGCCTACTTCTCAGTGCTTTCTCTGTGCTTCACTTAGTCGTCCACTTCTAGCACCGGTCCCATTAGCAGCAGGAAATATTTCAGCAAAAACCTACAATTTCTCTAAGAAAGGACAACCCCTACACGTGACATGTATCCCACTATGGGAAAGTTATTCCACCAATACTTCATTTCCTTTCATCTGTTTCCACCCGCCAACAATGAATCCTTTACCCATTTGTTCCTTGAGCTATATCACCCCATCGAGCCCTGCGTTTATGCAACCTGGACATTTCCTCTGGTGTAACGGGTCTTTAAGTACCTCAACAATCAATGTCTCTGGCACCTGTTTCTTGGTTACTGTAGTTCCTCAGCTGTCTTTGTATACTCCCACCGAATTCCGACAGTTGGCCCTACCTTCCCGCACCCGTAGGGCAGTCTTTCTGCCGGTTCTGGTAGGCCTCACTTTAACAACCTCAGTGGCGAGTCTCGGACTCTCCGGTGGAGCTATAGGTCATGCTCTATGGGCATCCAATGACCTGCAACAAAAACTGCAGGAAGCACTCGATACCACTGCTGAGTCTCTGGGCTCCTTGCAGCGGCAGGTTACTTCATTGGCACAAGTGGCTTTACAGAACCGAAGAGCGATTGATCTTCTCACTGCAGAAAAAGGGGGTACATGCCTGTTCCTCAGAGAGAAATGTTGCTACTATTTTAATGAGTCTGGGCTAATAGAAAAAATGTTGTTAAATTGCAGGAATTATCGACCCAATTGCTCAAACCCACCTCCTCTAATCCCATAACGGGGTTCTTCCAATCCTCTCTTGCCACGTACTTCCTACCTATCTTGGGGCCCCTTATTGGAATGCTCCTTTTCTGTGCTCTCTTGCCCTGCATAATGAAGTTCTTTCAAACTCAATTGCAGAAAATTTCTAATCAAACTTTCAACCAGCTTCTGCTTAGGCACTACCAGCCTCTGATGACCGATGAACCCCCAACATCTCCAAGAGAACAGTTCACTCAATGCTGAAGCTCCCTACCAGGCACGATGGAATGCAATGGACATCAGACAGCGGGAGACAACGAGCCCAAAGAACCTCTTAATCTGCCATCCTGGATTCATGAGTCTTTATGTCCTTTTAAGCCTCCCCATGGCCCTTGGCCTCTTCTCTGTCAGTCCCCCAACATGGAACTTCTGCCAAAAATTGACCTTTGCTTTAATCTTTATCTTCATTCTGTTTTTATTCACTCTGATCTTCTTCAGGTGCTGGTGACACCATGTCCAGGCAACACTTCCAGTATTTCCTAGAGTCTCTGTTACAGGACCAGTGGCTGATACCAACAATCTCCTCAATCCAGGACTGGTTCGATGCCATCGACGACTTGTGGCTTCAGAGAACTTTCATAGACTTCACCCCTACGGAAGTAGCTGTCTATAGCCACTGGGTTTTATTTCTGGCTGCCATGATATCCCCAGACCTGCCCCCTGAACATTCCTCCACATCCCTTTCTAGGCCCTACAGCGCCCCCACACAGCAGGAAGCAGCCGGATCTGACTAACGACGCCCCAATTCCTAAGAAAACAAAAAGGGAGGAATGTTGGGAAAAGTATAAACGGCAGCCGTACCCCAGAGAAAAAAACCCAACATGGCGCCTAAGGACTTCTTCTTCCTACCTTCTTCTTCTCTGCAGTGGCGCGAAAAGTTCCTGCCCTTGTGAATTCTCCCGCCGGCGCCAATTTCAAATCTCGCTGGCGGGGAACCTTAGCCCCAATGAGAACTAATTCCTGGGCATGGGAGCTGATATCTGGAAGAACTTGCCAATAAACGGGTGGCCTGCCATTTATCTAAGCCCTACCATCTCCCCTTTAGTTCTATATAAGCACACAGCTTTTTGCAATAAAATTGGAATTCTCCCGGCGAAGTGTCTTTGCGTGGGGAATTCTTTCAGAACACTTTTTAATATATTTGTTGATCAATTGTATTTATTCTTCTGTGAAGTGTCTGTTCAGTTCCTTAGCCCATTTATTGATTGGGTTAGTGTGTGTGTGTGTGTGTGTGTGTGTGTTTTAAGTTTTTTAAGTTCTTTATATATCCTAGATATTAATGCTTTATTGGAGGTGCATGTGGTAAAGATTTTCTCCCAATCTATAGGCTCTCTCTTCATATTACTGATTGTTTCCTTTGCTGAGAATAAGCCTTTTAATTTGAATCCATCTCATTTATTGATCTTGATTTTACTTCTTGTGCTTTAGGAGTCTTGTTAAGGAAGTCAGATCCTAGGCTGACATGGTGAAGATGTGGGCCTATTTTTTCTTCTGTTCTAATGTTTAAGTCTTTGATCTACTTGAGTCGATTTTTGTGCAGGGTGAGAGATAGAGGTTTAATTTCATTTTGCTACATATGGATTTTCAGTTTTGCCAGCACATTTTTTGTATAGGATATCTTTTCTCTAGTGAATGTTTTTGGCACCTTTGTATAGTATGACATACCATATTTATGTGGGTTTGTCTCTGTGTCCTCTATTTTGTACCATTGGTATACAAGTCTATTTTGGTGCTAATACCATGCTATTTTGTTACTATAGCTCTGTACTATAGTTTAAGGTCTGGTATTGTAATGCCTCCTGCTTCACTTTGCTTGCTAATGATTGCTTTAGCTATTCTAGGTCTCTTATTTTTCCAAATAAATTTTATGATTGCTTTTTCTATTTCTATAAAGAATGTCATTGTGATTTTAATAGGAATTGCATTGCATTTGCATAACACTTTTGGTAGTATGACATTTTGACAATATTAATTCTGCCTATCCTGGAGCATGGGAGACTGTTCTATCTTCTAATGTTTTCTTCAATTTCTTTCTTTAGTATTCTGCAGTTTTCATTGTAGAGGTCTTTCACCTTTTTTGTTAGATTGATTCCCAGGTTTTTTTTGTTTTTGTTTTTGTTTTTGTTTTTGTTTTGAGGCTATTGTGAATGGAGTAGTTTTTCTAATTTCTCTTTCAATTGATTCATTGCTGATGTATAAGAATGCGTTTGATTTATCGACGTTGATTCTATATCCTGCTAATTTGCTGAATTCATTATTAGCTCTAGAAGTTTTCTGGTGGAATTTTTTGGATTTTCTAGATATAGAATCATGTCATCAGCAAATGGAATAGTTTGAGTTCTTCTTTACCTATTTGTATCCCTTTAATTTCTTTCTTTTGTCTAATTGCTCTGGCTGGAATTTCAAGGATGATGTTAAATAGAAGTGGTGAAAGAGGACATTCTTGTTCTATGTTTTAGATGGAATGCTTTCAATTTTTCTCCATTTAGAATGATGCTGGCCTTGGGTTTAGAATATATAGTTTTTACAATGTTGAAGTATGTTCCTACTATCCCTAGTTTTTCTAGTATTTTGAACATCAAGGTGTGCTGTGTTTTGTCAAATGCTTTTTCTGCATCTATTGAGATGATCATATGATTCTTGTTTTTAATTCTATTAATATGATGAATTATGTTTATTGATTTCCATATGTTGAAGCAACCCTGCATCCCTGGGATGAATCCCACTTGATCATAGTGCACTATCTTTTTAATATGTTTTTGTATGTGATTTTCCAGAATGTTATTGAGAACTTTTGCATCTATGTTTATCAGGGATATTGGTCTGAAGTTTTCTTTCCTTGATGTTTTTTGTCTGGTTTTGATATAAGGGTAGTATTAGCCTCATAGAATGAGTTTAAAAGAGTTCTCTCCTTTTCTATTTCATGGAATACTTTGAGGAATATTGGTTTTAATTCTCCTTTGAAAGTCTTGTAGAACTCAGCTGAGAATCCATTTGGTCCTGGGCTTTTCTTGGTTGACAGGCTTTTCTATTTCATTATTTGAAATTGATCTGTTTAAATCATGTATGACCTCCTCATTCAGTTTGGGTAGGTTGTAGGTAAGAAATAAAGATCTTAATACAGACAAATATAAGGACAATTATAGAACCCAGTATCATTGTAATCATGGTTCATAACTCTACTTTTTATTTTCTACATGATTTAAGAGACTAATAAATCCTCCTAAAAAGGTTATTAATATAAAAGTTAGTGTTATAATGGCTTTTATTTGTAATTCAATATTAAGTTTTCTACATAACATTAGAGACTAATGCACCTAAAAGATTTATTAATTTATGTTATGTTCTTAAGCTATACACAATATAAAAAATATGTAAATTTGTGACATCAACACTAAAAACCTATTTATCTTGGGAAAAGAGCATCAAATAAGTAGAGTTTTTGTATGTTATAAAGGGTAGCCTGGAATACATTCAAATTAAAGTGTTATAAATCTAGGGTGTTAAATGTAATCCCAATTACACTCAACACAAAGAAACTAGTTATAGGATATACACAATATGAAAGGAGAAAGAATTTATATATCTCACTACAAAAATATATCAACTAAACACAAAAGGCAGTAAGGTAGTAAGTGAGAAATTAAATAAGCTATAAAATGTCAGGCATAATGGCATATACCTGCAATTACAGCAGGTTCAGAGGCTGAGACAGGAGATGGTGAGTTCAAAGCCAGTCTCAGCAACTTTACAAGGCCTTAAGCAACTCAGTGAGAAACTGTATATATATACACATACATACATATACATACACACACACACACACACACATACACACACATACATGCCGGGGATGTGGCCCAATACAAAAAAAAAAAAAAAAAAACAACTGTGAGACGTATAGTGAACAAACAGAAAAGTTTACAATTACTTTCAATGTAAATGGATTAAAAATCTCCAGTCAAAAGACAGAGTTTGGCAGAATGGATTAAATTTAAAAAAACATAATCTGACTATATGATGGCCACAAGAGACTCAATTTAGACCTAAAGATGCAAAAACATTGAAAGTGAAAAGACAGTATTCCATGCAAATAGTAACTAAAAGAGATAAGTGGACGCTAAACTAATGTAAGACAAAATAAAATTTAAATTAAAAAAAGTTTACAAGAGACAAAGAAGATTTCTGTGTAATAAAAATTCCATTCTAGCAAGAAAATATAATAATTTAAAGAGTAACTCACATAGTAACACTCCATCAAATTATATGAGGCAAAAACTAGTGGAAATAAATGGAGAAAGAGTTCTATAATTCTAATTGGAGATTTCAATACCCCACTTTTAGTAAGATTGCAATAAATTACACAGAAATAACTAAGGAAGAAGAGGAATTAAACAACAAAATAAACCCATGAGTACTAAGTATATACAGAATATGGGACCTTGTTTAGAAGATATGTTAGGCCACAAATTAAGTCTCAATAAATTTCTAAGATGAATATCATACAATATCTTTTCTGACCACCTGAAGATCAAGTTAGATTTCAATAACACAAAGAAAACTAGAAATTTTACAAATTTGTAGAAAGCAAACACATTCTTAGACAACCAGTAGATCAAAAAAATCACAAAGGAATTTATAAAATATTTAGATACAAATGAAAGAAAAAACACAACTTATCAACACGAATGGAATACAATGAAAGCAGCAATAAAAAGGAAATTTACAGCCACAAATGCTACATTTAATAAAAGCTCTCAAATCAGCAACCTAACTTGCAACTTAAGAAACCAGAAAAAATAAGAACAAAATAAACCTAAAGCTAGTAGAAGCAAAAACATAGTAGAGATTATAGTAAAGATAAATGAAATAGAAAATAGGAAAACAATAAAGAAAAAACAATTTAACCAAAAGCTGATTTTTTTTGCAGACACCAACAAAATTGATAAACCCTTATCTAAATGAACTAAGTAAAAAGAAAGAGGAGTCTCAAATTACTAAAATCAGAAATGAAAGTGGGGCATCACTAATCAGCATTCTAGTAACAAAAATAAGAGAGTAGTTAAACAATTGTAGACAAAACTGGATAACCTAGAAAAATTTCTAGAAACACAAAATTGACTGTGACTAACCCATGAAGAAGCAGAAAATAGTTAAACTACTCTGACTAGTAAGGAAATTGAATCGGTAATCAAAAAAATCTCCCAAAAGAAAAAATTTCTCTAATTGATGACTTCGCCGGCAAATTCTACCCAACATATAAAGAATAAACACCAACTCTTTTCAAGCTGTTCCAAAACATTGGAGAGGAAGGAACACCTCCCTTCTCATTTGATAAGGACAAAATTACCCTCATACCAAAGCCAGAGGAAGACAAGATAAGAAACAAAACCTATGGACCAATATTCCTTATCAACAATGATGCAAAAATTCTCAGCAACATCCAAGCACACCAAATTCAGCAGAATATATTAAAAGGAATAAACACCGTAACCCAGTGGGATTTATTCCTGGAATGCAAGAGTGGTTCCACATATGGAAATCAATGTAATAACCACATTAATTTAATGATGGGAAAAATACACATGATGATCTCAACTCAGGCAGAAAAAAACATTTGACAAAATTTAATCCTTTCCAGATACACACACTCAATCAACTATGAATAGAAGGAAACTAACTAAACATAATAAAAGCCATCCATGAAAATCCCACAGTAAACATAATACTTGATTGAGACAAAGTTGTTCTTCCAAGATCAGAAAAATGCAAGGATGCCTACTGTTACTATTTCCACTCTACATAGTACTGAGAGTTCTAACTAGAGAAATGAGGAAAGAGAAAGAAACAAAAGATATCCAAATTGGAAAGGAAGAAGTAAAATTATGTCTGTTCACAAATGATATGACCTTACACATAGAAAATTTAAAAAAAACTGCAAAAATACTGTTTGAACTAATAAATTAGTCCATCAAATATCTCTTGAATTTCTATATGCTAAAAATGAACAATATGAAAAGGAAATTAAGAACAGCAATTCCATTTAAAATAGCATAAAATACTCAGGAGTTAATTTAATCAAAGATGTGAAAGATTTGAACAATGGAAACTATAGAACATTGCTGAAAGAAATTGAAGATGATTGAGATGACTAAAAATACACCTTATTTTTTAAAAATTTGTTTTAGTTGTTGATAGACCTTTGTGTATTTATATGCGGTGCTGAGAATCAAACCCAGTGCCTCACACATGCCAGGCAAGTGCACTACCACTGAGCTACAGCTGCAGCCCAGAAATACATCTTATTTTTATGGATTAGTAAAAAAAATGTGGGTGAGGTGTCAATACTACCCAAAGCAATACTACCTATAAGTATTCAATGAAATACTTATGAAAATTCCAGTCACGTTTTTTGAATACAAAAACACATGCTAAAATTCAAAGGGACCCATATAGCTAAAATAAACTTAGAAAAGGAAGTTGTTGCAAACCTGCAGTGATCAAACAGTGTGATATTGGCATAAAGATAGAATGTAGACTAACGGGATAGAACAGGGGTCCCAAAAATCACATATAAGGTCAGATGTCTTCAGCCAAGTACCAAGTCCATTCATAGGAAAAGAATTGTCTTTTCAACAAATGGTGCAAGGAAAACAAATATTCACAGGTAAAAGAAGGAAGTTGGGCTGTTACCTAATACTATACAGAAACATTAACTCAAAAGGGATCCTAAACATAAAGCCTGGAATCATAAGACTCTTAAAGGAAAACATAGAGCAAAAGCCTCTCAAAACTTGATTTGTCTATATTTTTTGGATATAACCAAAGACACGGGCAACAAAAGAAATAATACACAAAACTGACCTTGTGAAAATTTTAAAATTTTGTGTACTAAAAGACAATGTTGATATAATAAAGAAGAACGGCACTGAAAGGGATAAAATATTTGCAAATCATATATTGGTAAGAAGTTAATATATCTGAAGTATATACAGAATTCCTAAACCTCAATGACAAATTATATATATCCCAATTCAAAAATAAAGGAAGGACTCCAATAGACATTTCTCCAAAGACATATACTCACCAATAAGCATATGAATAGACATGCAACATCACTAATCATTAAGGAAACTCACAAACCAAAACTACAATGAGCTGTCACATCACATAAATTATGATGGCTTCTATTAAGATAAAAACAAAAATAGCAAGTCTTGGTAGCATATAGTGTTTGTAACCCTTGCATACTGTTAGAATGTAAAATGATACTGCCACTGTGAAATATACGATGGTGATTCCTCAAAAAATTAAACATAGGATCACCATTACCCTATGGTCCAGCAATACCACTTCTGCACAGAGACCTGAAAAATTTTTAAAGCAAAGCCTTAAAGAGATATTTGTATACCTTCGTTTTGTACATCCAAGCATCCATTGGGTATCCATATTTGTACACCCAAGTATCCATTAACAAGAGAGTGGATAAGCAACCTATGGTATGTACATACAAGGGAATCTTATTTAGCCTTAAAAGGAAAAAAAAAACTCTGACATATACTACAACATGGATAAACCTGAGGATGTTATCCTTAGTGAAATAAGTCAGTCACAAAAAGAAAAATACCATATGACTCCATTTATATGAGGTACTTCATAGCCAAAATCTTAGAAGCAGAAGGTAAAACGTGCTTGCGGGAGTTGTGATTAGGGGAAGATGAAGAGTTGTTTAATGGGTACAGAATTTCAGTTTTGCAAAATGAAATTTGGAGTTGTATGGTGGTGATGGTTGCAGAACACTGTAAATGTATTTAATGCCTTTAATACCACTAACCACTACACTTAAGAATGGTTAGGATCGTAAATTGTATCTTGTGTGTATTTTACCACAATAAAAACTTGGGGAAAAAGTTATGTCAGTGAGTAAAAATCCAGCTCCTATTGAAGGCATTTCACTTCTGTATGTCATGGAAGAAGCATCAGAGTCACTCCCGAATGAAATGAGCATAGCCGCTATACAAGGTCAATCTCTTCCTTTTCAGCTTTGATTTAGAGAGACCCCTTGCTGTTATTGCTGTCAACCTTATTTCCTTACTGTCACCCTCTTGACAGCATTGTCATTTCAGGCCATAGCAGGAAAGCCTAAAGCAATCTGAGCACACAGATTTCTGTTCAGGGCTATTTGGAACTGTCCCTTTACCTGAAAGATCCTCCTAATCCATGTGACAACTGGTGACCCTCCTCACTCACCATCAAAGAAATCTTCAACTTCCTTTTTGTGTCTCCTTTCTCTCCTCCCATATCTTCCCTTCCCACCTCCTCAACAATTTGGGAAGTGTTGTTCTTTGATCATATAGCCCAAGGAATAAAACATACATTAAACAAATAATTACATAAATAACCATATAATTATTGTTCTGATAAGTGCTATAAAGGAGGACTACAGCATGCTCTGGCACCATATACTATAGGACTTTCTGTCCCCTATCTTCCGGGGATTAATAGGAGGCTTGCCTGATCAAAGGACATTTAGTTATAATAGAAGACTAAAAAATTTTTCAAGCATAGAGTAATAATTGAATGAGACAGTAGAATAATGACATTCCGAATAGAAGAGACAAACTGTGATGATCCTGAGAGATAAAAGTAAGGAGGGTGCAATGTGATGGTCAAAGAGAAGGATTGTAGGAGGTATGTCAGATCTTTGTGTTGGTCAGCTTCCCATCACTATAACAAAATATTTGAGATAATTAACTTATAAAGTTAAAAGGTTTGTTTTGGCTTACAGCTTAGGAAGTTCCCCTTCATTATCAATTGGCCCTGTTGCTTTAGGCCTGTGACAAGGCAGCAAATTGTGGCTGCTCACCTCACACTCAGGAAGCAAAACAAAATCATGAGGAGTTTTGAGGGTACCCATAATCCTCTTCAAGGACATATCCCAAGTGGCCTAAGAACTTCCTGTAAGATCCCATCTCTCAAATATTCCATCACCTCCCATAGCACTACCTGGGGACAAAATTTTGAACACATAAACCCTTGGGGGATGTTCAAGATATAAACTATCGCAATTTTCCTGCATATCGAATATCCTGAGTTGAGAGCTATTACGATATGAATAAAGACTTGTATTTAGAAATTCTAGTTTCAATCATATAGAACAGAGAATGATTTGGAAAATACCCAATGCATTTCAAACTTCTTGAGTAATATTTTTATCGAAAAGTGAGGTCCTTTGACTTTTAGTTAGTCTTTCAACCAAGACAAAGTCTAACATTCCTCCAAAGAGTCAAAGACAAATACACTGAAGCCAGAAGAGATACTGTGAACATTCAGGCAGCAAGAGAACAAAGGAAATCGCCCCACTCAAGAGTGCTCTCTGACTGCTTACAGTCAGATGAATCCAATCTGATTCAGATCCACAGATATTTTTTGTTAAATAGTAGGAGGCTTCCGATTAAACTCATTAGTTCTTGTCCTCCAACTTGATCTCAGAGTGGAAAAATTTAAAGAAGAAAGCTTCTGTTTATGAAATCCCTAAAAAGAAAATTTTCTGAAAATTATCTTATATGGGAACTAGTAGAATTAAAACATGTTAGAAAAAAAATGCAGTAGGGCATGTTATGGTTTGAATACAAAGTGTCCCCCAGAAAAGCTCATGTGACAGACAATACAGGAATGTTCAGAGGTGACATGATCAGGCTATGAGAGCTGTAACCTCATTAGTGAATTAATTCATTTTGTTGGTTAATGGAGTAATCGCTTGAAAGAATTGCTGGGTGGTAACTGTAGACATGTGAGGCATGGCTGGAAGAAGTAGGTCACTGAGGCATGCCCTTGGGGATTATATTTTGTTCTCTCTCTCTCTCTCTCTCTCTCTCTCTCTCTCTCTCTCTCTCTCTCTCTCTCTCTCTCATTCCTGACTGCCAAGATCTGAGCAACTTTCTTTCACTGTGCCCTTCTACCATGATCTTCTGTCTCACCTAAGACCCAGAGCAATGCAGTCAGATGGTGATGGACTGAGACCTCTGAAACTGTGAGCCCCAAATACATATTTCCTCCTCTAAGTTGTTTTTGTAAGGTATCTTGGTCACAGTGATGGAAACCTGACACAGGGCACAGCTCTGACTTTGGAACCAACGTGAAGCTGACAATCATATGAGTCAAGTGTACAATGGTGGCTCATAGGCTCATAGGCACAGAAGCTCCCGTGAGACCAAAGCCACTGACAGATCCAGGCTTCACCCTAAGGGTCCTGTGGCACATCCCTGTAATTGTGGTTCTGACTTCAAAACATTTTTACGCAGAAGAGGACAGGCTGTGGCAGCAACATTGTGTGGTCCCTGGACAAACAGCATAGATATGTTCAGCCTTTCCTTGTTCTTCCTGCTGAGATAAAACAGAGAGAAAAGAGAGAGAGAGAGAGAGAGAGAGAGAGAGAGAGAGAGAGAGAGAGAGAGAGAGAAGCAAGGGAAGTCCTAGACTGGTTGAATTTTACTTTACACCTCTAAATGTTTGCCAACAATACCATATCTGGCAAGGGAGATGGAATAATCATCTCTCCCCCTAAGTAGAACCCAATAACTGAACAAATCTATAAGTTTCTAACATTATCTTCTGCTGAACTTATAAGTTATGATTATTCATAACAGAACCTTGTTTTTTTAATTTTTAATATTTATTTTTTAGTTATCGGCAGACACAACATCTTTTGTTTGTATGTGGTGCTGAGGATCGAACCCAGGCCACACGCATGCCAGGCAAGCATGCTACCGCTTGAGCCACATCCCCAGCCCATAGAATCTTGTTGAAATAAGAAGGTCTTCAATCATGATAAGCAAGTGTGCCCCAAATGCAAAATTCTCTGTAATTTGTGTTGCTTAGTAAATACAGTACTGGGATTTACTGGGATACAGTGTTTCAGGCACTCTCCTAAGATTTCAAGGACAAGACACCTGGAAAACTAGCCTAAACAGTAAGCAATGTCCCCAGAATAGCAGAGCTCACTTCCTGAGGTAAGCCCATTCTAGGCCAGAACTCAGGGAGTGGAGGAGCAGGAGCTACCACAAGATGAGCCCATGGCTTCCAGCGGTGAAGAGGAGGAGGCAACTGCATGAACACAAAGAGGATCAGAACCAAGAGTAAAGCAAATAAAGAGGATTTCTGTGACTTCTAACCTAGAGGAGTGCCGCAGTCCAGCTGCAGCAAAATAACCGGGGGGTGACGAGCAACTTGTGTAGATTGATACAGCAGGAGTGGGAGCCGTTTACTGTAGGACAACAGAGGTATTTATACATTAAACACAGCTTATCTTAATTAGCATAAACTAGATACAGCAGTCAACCAATAAGGAATCTCCACACTTAATGGCTCGCTGGCGTTACTTCACAAACCACTCCCTCTGGCAAAATGCCAGGCGCCATCCTGACTTGTTTACAGACCCTAACATTTCCCCCTTTTGTTTAATTTAAATAACGACCATTACTAAGGGAAGGAGGCACCCCAGTGGAACCAAGAATAGTTAGGGCATGTGTTGATGGAAGCCCAGGAACTGGACACACCCCATTGGTTAGATGACTACCTGAGAAGAATTCATATTTTATTCAGTCTTGAATGCACTCCAGCCTTCCTTGGGGTTCATCCCCTCGATAAGCACTCAAATCAGTGTTACTGGCTGACCGAAAATGGAGTCCCCCAGAAAAGAAAAGCCATGAGCCATGAGAAGAAATTCTGAGGTAAATAAGACAACTCCTATGACAACAGAAGTCCCTACAATGATTCCCTGCTGCATTGGGAAGGCATTCTGGAAACACTAAAAAGCTCTATAATTCATAGAAGAGAACTCTATTGCAAAACTAAATTGAGTTCACAGTCTACATATGTCTACACACACACACACACACACACACACATGTCCCCTACAACTCCATGCTTGATTGATCTCCCTGTCACCAAAATGATTCATCCATAGCAGAGAAAGGAAATAGTCAAATGCTATCCAGACTCAGGATGAGAAATGCCTGTTTCTCCTCATGCATCAAGATAAAATCTAGTGTTTGTGGAGTGAAGCTAAGGATAGTAGCAGGACCAAAGCAGCCAAAGGTAGCTCACATTGATGATCTGGGGAAATACTGGGACTTACTAAAATTGGAAGCTCTGTCCACCTCTGGAAGTGAAATATCATTTTAGGAATATAATAGTCACAAACTCTATCTTTTTATGCAGAGTTCATGGAGTCTATGGGATAAGAAAAGTATTTTATCAGGCTGGGGTTGTGGCTCAGTTGTAGAGCACTTGCCTAGCACCTGTGAGGCACTGGGTTGGATCCTAAACACCACATAAAATATGACTTGTCATTGTGTCCATCTATAACTAAAATTTTTTTTTAAAAAAATATGTATCTGTGTCCCCTAAAACTCCTAGATTTCTGTTTGGCCACAGAATCTCAAAAATTATTGAATTACCTGCTCACATCAGAAAGACCCCCATAACTTGTTATCATTTCTGTCCTTGCTACTCACAATATGATCTGCAGACCAGCAGCAGCAGTATCCCAGGAGCTGATTAGGGTCCCCTCCCGACCCAAACCGCAGAATCTGAATTTAATAAGATCCCAGGTGATTCATATGCTTGTTAGAATTTGAGAAGCACTGCTCTAAACAAACTCTCTTAACAAAATATAGGTACTGTGCCCCAAGATGGCTGAGGGCTTATTCAATCCATCAGTCAACAAAATACTGCCTGACAGTCCTCTCTGTGCCTGATGCCAATGGGGTGGCCAAATCACTATCCAAACACTGGATAGAAAATTAGAGCAAAATAGCATCGAGAGAACGATGGTTTGGCAGCAGTCCCTCTGGAAGGCTCTGGTCATACCACAGAGGGACAAAATAAGAGGAAACTTTGACCGTGATGGGATTTGTCTTCAAAGAAACCCTGGGAGTTCACCTGTGCATCATTACAGAAATGATTATTCCTCCAGCTTCTGTAGATCTTTGCAAGGTGCTTCTCCTGATGAGTGAGCAGCAGATCTGAATAAAGATGTTAAATTAGAGATAACAGGAAATCAGCAAGCAATGCATTACTGTAGGGCAAAAACAGATGAAGGTGAGAGGCACAGGTCTGTCCCCAGCAATGACTTTAATAACTAGTCTCTGGGATGCCAGAGACAATCTTCATCTGCAGTCATGAGTGAAGGGATGAACAGCTTGTGGCCGCTGTGACTCTGCTATAGCTTGGGTGTCAAAGCTCTCGGTACCTGTTGGGATTGAGTCTTAAAGCAAAAGAAAGGAGCAGCCAGAAGGGAACGAACACCCTTCCTCTGGCTTATGTTTAGGTTCTGCAAGAAGTGATCAGAAGAGGAGAGGACAGGTCATGGTGGACAGGGGGGACATCTAGTTGTTTCCTCCTCCCCCATCCCCACCAAATACTCCAGTCCAGGAGCAACAGTGGTTCTCAATCAGGGGAAAATCGGCACCATGGAAGAACAGGTGGTAATGTGTGGAATATTTTGGACTGTCACGACTAGGTGGAGGCATGTCACTGGCATGGTGTGGGTAGAGGCCAAGGATGCTGCCGCAATGCACAGATGAGACAACACAACAAAGAATTATATGACCCAAAAGGTCAATGGTGCCAAGGTTAAGAAACTCCATTCTATGACAACAGCTTCACAGGAAGCCCTTCCCACAAGGCCCTCCTCAAGGAACAACATATTCCTGCTGTTATTCCCTCCCTCTGGGCCTCAATTCTCCCACATAGTTTTCTTTAATTCACCCTTGAAACTAGCACCAATATTAAATCATCTCCAGAAACCTCTGCCAAATGAGTCTTTTGATTTCTTCCTAGATTCTAACTGGTACACACAGGATGAGTCATAAGAAAAAAAATAGTACAAGGATTTTCCTGGCAAACGTGCACTGACCATTGCTAAGGAAGAGTGGAAGTGGCAAGGTCTGGAGGCAGGAGACAGGGGTCTTAAGACTCATGAGAAGCCTTCAAGGAGAGAGGGTCTCCAAGTGATTATGAGGAGACCAACAGTCTCGGGGTATCCAACCCCAACACAGGAGAGGACAAGGTAGATTACATGGGGTAGAAGTGCCTTCCTAACCCTGAGCGGACACAGAGGCAGATTTACCACAGAGCTAATAAAGTCAATGGGCAGTATCCCTTACTGGCAGGAGCACTTTCTAAGGATGTAAGGGGGGCCCTAGTGATTGGCCTACATAATTATATATGTTGACAAGTTTTTCAGAAATAAGATATTTTAACTGCAATTGATCAACAATGCCAACTTTCCTTTATTAACCACATGTGGTGGCACATGTTGGTAATCCCAGTGACTTAAGAGATTGCAGCAGGAGGATGACAAGTTCAAGGCCAGCCTCAGCAACATAGTGAGACCCTATCTCAAAATTAAAAAATTAAAAGGACATGGAATATAGATCAGAGGTAAAGCACCCCCGACTTCAATTTCAGTACAAAAGGAAAAAAGTTCCTCTCCAACTTTCCTTTAATCATATTTGAATTTTTGTTAGGGGGCACTAGAGGATCCAGCTAAAACAAAGCTGAGTTGAGGATATATATAACTGGGTTTAGTGGGATATGTTTATGCAGTTCACGGTCAGTTTGGAATATACTAAAGTTACTGCTAGCCATCCAACTGTAAGAAAGACTCTTAAAAGTACTTATATCACCCTCAACAAGAACTCACCTGGCATTATGACATGAAGAGACAGATCCAGAGCTCTTAGGACAATACGAACATGTCCAACAATAGTGTAGGAGATGCATTAAGACAGAAGGTAGTGTGTGGAAAAGTTCTTCCAATCAGTGAATATGTAATTAGTTCCTTCCATCCTCTGATACAAATGGAAGCTTTTTCCTTCAGGAATATACTTGTGTCAGACAACGTGTGCATTAGTCAGCTTTTCATCACTGCAATTCCAGAGAAAAATTACTTGGAGGAAGAAAGATTTATTTTGGATCATAGTTACAGAGGTTTCATTCCATGATCAGCCAGCTCCATTGCTCTGGGTCTGAAATGGCAGAGAGCACGGCAGAAGAAAGGTGCTCAACTTATAGCATTCAGGAAACTAGGAGAGGACCAGGGAGAAGATGAACCATTTGTGGAACACCTTCTGTGACCTACTCCCTCCCAACTAGGCCCCACCTCCAAGTAGTCTATTAATGACTTTATCCACTGATGAGGATAAAGCCCTCATATTCCAATCAATCTCCAAAAGCTCCACCTCTAACACATGAGACTGTGTGGGAAAATTCAGATCCAAACCATAATAACTTTCCATCACTGTGACAAAATACCTGAGATAATCAGATTAGAAAGAGGAAAGATTTATTTTGACTCACAATTTGAGGGGTTTAAGTCCATAGTTTCTTGGCCCTGTTGCTTTTTAAGTCCATAGTTTCTTGGCCTGCAGTACAATCGTGCATCCTGGTGAGTATAAGTGACAGAGGACATCTGCTCTCCTCATGGTAATCAGAAAGCAAACAGAAAGGAAGGGATCTGGGTCCCATATTCCCAATAAGAACACACTCCCAAAGACTTAACTTCCTCCCTTTAGGCCACAGCTCTTAAAGGTTCTACCACCTTTGCACTATAAACTGGGTATCAAGGCTTTAACACTTGGGCCTTCATGGGACATTCCAAATCCAAACCCTAACAATACTATAATGCAGAGTTCGATTGCAAATATATCATTGATTTTTTTTTCTTTTAGGGATTTCAGGGAATGAAGAATAATAATCAGGCTAGACTTCAGCTTTTATTGACCCCCTCACCTGACCCCTTTGTAAGAGCACAGGGGTAACTATCAGCAACTTGAATGATAAGGAGGCTTTAAAGCTATATCAGAGCCTAGCAGTGCATGGCATATGAAAAGTGCTAAGTAAATTGAAGGAGCAGATGAATGAATGAATTGGCATGCCCTGACATAGTTGGGGAGGTTTCATGGGAAAATAAAGAGGTCAATCCTGAACTCAGCCCGGGGGTCAGTGCGGGCTTGGCTGGTGGGATACCACCATGTTGCAGCCACTTATCTCCCTGCTTACCAGTTAATCCCTTCTCTGCGGCGCCACGCCTTCTGTAGCCGCAGGGCAGGCCGCGCGAATCAGACAGCCTGGATCTCCGGGGTCACACCATTGGCTTTTGGGATCCCCGGCACTCTATGGTTTTGATTTTTTCCATCTCACTCCAGTAAGATTGGCAGCCATTATGAAGTCAAACAACAATAAGTGTTGGCGGGGATGTGGGGAAAAGGGTACACTTGTACACTGCTGGTGGGACTGCAAAATGGTGAGGCCAATTTGGAAAGCAGTATGGAGATTCCTGGGAAAGCTGGGAATGGATCCACCATTTGACCCAGCTATCGCCCTTCTCGGACTATTCCCTGAGGACCTTTAAAAAGCGCTCTATAGGGATACGGCTGCATCAATGATTATAGCGACACAATTCACAATAGCTAGACTGTGGAACCAATCTAGATGCCCCTCAATAGATGAATGGATAAAAAAATGTGGCATCTATACACAATGGAGTATTATGCAGCACTAAGAAATGACAAAATCATAGAATTTGCAGGGAAATGGATGGCATTAGAGCAGATTATGCTAAGCGAAGATAGCCAAGCCCTAAAAAACAAATGCCAAAAGTCTGCTTTGATATAAAGAGAACAACTAAGAACAGAACAGGAAGGAAGAGCATGAGGAAAAGACTACAGTAAACAAAGACGAATGGGGGGAGAGAAACGGAGAGAGAAGGGAAAGCACATGGAAATAGTAGGAGACCTTCAATGATACATAAAATTATAAGAGGTTATGAGGGGCAAGGGGGAGGGAAAAAAAGAGAGAGAATTGAACAACAGCAGGGGAGGTAGAGAGGGAAGATGGGAGGAGAGGGGAGGGGAGGGGGGATAGTAGGGGATAGGAAAGGTAGCAGAATACAACAGTCACTAATATGGCATTATGTAAAAATGTGAATATGTAACAGATGTGATTCTGCAATCTGTATTTGGGGTGAAAATGGGAGTTCAAAACACAATTTGAGTCAAATGTATGAAAGATGATATATCATGAGCTATGTAATGCTTTAAATAATCAATAAAATAAATAAATAAAGAGGTCAATGATGTTTAAGACAAACTCTGGAAAGGAGCCCAGTGTGAAAGAGGTCGAGTGAGGAAGCCATCCCCTGAAGAGAACAAGTCCTCCAAAGGAGCAATGGAGGGTTATGCTGGGCAGGAGGGTAGGTCCAGGATCCTGGAACTCCTTGTAATATGGGATAGTTTCATTTTTATATCCTAAACAACAGCAAAGCATTATAGGTTCCAGAGCCTGGTAGTGAGGTAATAAAAGGTAGTATTTCCCAAAAACTAACTTTGTCAGTGGATCCAAGATGAACTATAGCAGGGAACAATGAGACACAATTGAGCTTTGTAGTAATTCAAGAATGAAATGTTGTGGGTATGGATTAAGGTGCTTGGAATGAAAAAGAAAAGATGACCTTAAGAATCATGGCCAGGGTAATCTCAAACTGGTATTTAAAATCTCCATGATGTTGTAGAGTACCTCTTGGAATTGGTAATGGACACAACGATTTCATGGGTCTGCATTTGCAGATGAGCTGTTTGACCATTTTAGGCTCTAGGATTATATAATTTGTTCAAGAAAAAACTCTCCAGACATCTTGGTAAAGAAAATCTCCATGCAGCCAGTATCTTAGCCCCTATCTGCACTCACAGAGTCAGCTGCTCCCACTGTCATCCTCTGCAGCTGTTCTGTAGCATGTGACATTTCTGAATGGGACTTGAACGGAAGTCCAGTGGGTACTGATGCCCATTTTAGGGCCTGCTGTACGGCAGCGGAAATGTACATCCTCTTAGGATGGTGGGTGTATTCCGGAGTCCTCAATCAGATGAGACTGCTCAGACCTCTCCAAAAGAACTTTAGGATAATTAATTAAATCACTGCTTTTCAGTTGCCCTGATTGGGTATTGAACTATCCTCAGCAGGTTTCTATCCTCTAGAGAATCATTCTACTCAATGGAAAACTGTTTTTTCCCTTCTTCCAGGTCTTCTGGCAGGAGGAAGCCAGTCCATCAAAGGAGTAAATGGATTATTCATAACTTTTGACAATACAGTCATTAAAGTGCTGTTGCTAAATGAGTCTGCCTTATTTATCTTTCTTCCTCACTCTGCAGTTCCAGGATGCAGCATGTACTTGTTACCCAGAAACTTAAAGGGCTCTAAGTATTCCCTGTGAAGACTACCCAGAGTCACTTTGTGCTGTGTCTCACCGGGACCCCCTTCTTTATGGCCCATGCAATTGGTCAGGCCAAGGACCAGATTGGAGCAGCACTATAACTTTCCTCCTGAGGGCTGAATTTTTATTTCGGAGTAGTAGAAAATTATTCTCCAGAATTCTCTGTGCTTCCTTCTCCTTCGGAAGGAGCCCTAACGTTTGCTCTTCCCTATGCCACCCCACATTTTAGCCAGATTAGATCTAAACAAATGACTACAAAATTGTGACCAAATGCCAGAAAAGAGCATTTTTTACAGAATATAAAATCTAATCAGACTAAAAAATGTGACAACTTGAATAAGGAAGTATATAGTTCAATTAATTCTTCAAATCATCTGCAAAAAGCTTACAGGCCACCCAAATATCAATAAAAAGAGTTCAAGAATTTCTCCTATCCAAACTTCATATAGGAAAGGTAAAGAGCAGTTCAATCATCAATAACTGTTGAAGAAATGACTTTGAAACCTAGCTAGTCGTTTGACTTTTAAATTTTAAATATTAACAAAAATTGTTATATGATTTTAACAAAATTATAAAACTTGTTAAATTTTTCAAAATTTTCTCCTGTCCAAAACTGGCAATAATATGTTGAAGGAAAGGATAAAAATTTGATAAAAGTGAAACTTAAAAGACACCTGTCTTAGACTATTGGGGCTGCTATAACAAAATATCATAGGTTGAGTGACTTATGGGTAAAGGATATTTATTTCTCATAGTTCTGGGTCTGAGAAGTCCAAAATCAAGGTTCTAAATGGTTTAGTGTCTGCTGAGGGATCACTTTCTGATTCATAGATGACACCTTTTCACTGTGTCATCATTTATTGGGAAAGAGAGTATTCTCTTGGGCCTCCCTATAGGGAGCATTAATCCCATTCATGAGAGCGCCACACTCATGACCTAATACCTCCCAAAGACCCTACTCCATGTTTCTGAACTTCCAAGTGAAGAACTGAGGAGGACCTTCAGCTAGAGGAGTTTACACTGAATTTTATTCCTAGGGGAACCCAGGAGTCTTTGGAAAATGCTTCCATTTAGTCTCAGCCCATGCTTATTACTGTGTGACCAAAAGTGCACCTGGAAAATCATGATCCCAAAGTAATTGTGGAGAATAGTGGGTCCAGGGGGATTCAAGACCGAGGTACAGAGGAGAGTGCATCTGCTCTCCTTTTGAGCCCTGTGGTCTAAACAACCAGTAAAAAGGAATCAGGGAAGTTAACCAGGCAGGGGTGATTACACTAGGGACAAGAGAGTGCAAACCAATTTCCTTTTAAACTCTCTGGCACAAATGATCAGCTGAAAAGAATCAGAGGAAATCAACCAGATGGGCATGCTTACATTCAGGAACATGGTCTTGAAAACTCATATGCGGTGATGGGTGGACTACCAGAAACTTGAAGCACATCATCAACCCACAGAGTTATTAGAGCTCTCTGGAGATGTTAGAATCCCAGATGCCCAACTGAGATTGACATATACACAGGCTTAAAGGTGCAAGGATTTAAATGCTTTGAGGACATACCTCAGAAGAAGGTCTAAATTCTATTTAGAACTCATCTCCAGCAACCAGAACTTCCCAAACAGATATCTGCACGACTTCCAACAAGGAACTGGAGACATGGAAGATGTTTGGGCAAAATCTTAATAGAAGGTACTTATTATGGTACAGAAGCTGAGAGCCATTTTAACCAGTTATACTTTCAATCTATTCATGAAGATGAAGAGAAGAAAATCACAAATGGAGGTTGGGTTTAATGTCACACAATCCTGTCTCCCTCTAAGAGATACATAGCTCAAGAAGTAGGGTACAGGACACCCTGGGATAGATGTAAATACTCAACTTCAACTACCTCTGTGGAAGAATTAAAGTATTTTTTAAATTAAGAATGTTTCGTTTTTAATTTTTCTTTCATTAATAATTTTATTAGTAATTCTGGCTATATTTGCTGACTGATTCATATATATATGAATATATATAATAAAATAGAAATTGTCATATAATTTTAATAAAATTATAAAACTTTAAAAATTTTTCTACCTAGAAAGGGGCTCGAGAATAGATGCACCCCCAGCACATAAGTATATATATGAATGAATACGAGAGTTTTTTCTAATTTTATCATTTCTCTTTCTTTTATTAACTTTTAACTATTTTGTTCTCATTTTCTAAGAGGTAATGACTTTTATTCCTTTTTGTTGTTATTTTTGTTTGGGAATTTTTTGTTTATTTGCATTTTGTTGTTTTTTATTTTCTTATTTTTTGGCTTTTAATTTTGGTGATATTAGGGCAGTTGGTATTATTCTGCTCTACTTGTTTGCTTGTTTTATTAATCTTATTCTCTTTACCTCTCTAATACCAAAATTACTTGTTCTCCCTATTCTGCTTCTTTACTTCCTCTCTCCTTAGGATCTTCAGGTATGCCCTTTATTCCACTTTGTCTCCTCTCAAGTTTTGAATATTCCAAACTTCATTTGCCTTCATATGCCAGCTTCTTTACTCATAATAAAATGATGTTTTTTTAACATTCTTTAATTCATGTAGTCTGTTCCTTTGGGAAGTGAAATAAGGTCTTCAGAGGAAGCCACACTATCATGGCAGCTCCCCAAGAGTAAAACAAAACAGCAATTCAGCACCAACAAGTTGAGTCTACAAAGCTGAGAAGAATGAAGAACTCTTTGACGTGGAAAAGGTGATCTGACCTCTGGGACAAGGAGCCTGGCTGACTCTGGGCATGGAGGAGGAACTGAGACCAAAGCTAGAAAGAGGCTGGAGGATAGATGCACCCCCACCACAAGGTTTGATACTCCAAGAATGAGGGAATCAGCAAAGCTACCCAACTAAGAAGGGGACTAAAACCCTGCATTGAAACTGTGCAAACAGACTCCCCTAATGAATTTGACCACTTTAGTTTAGAGTTGAGAATAAACAAACTGCATAATAACTGAAATCCAGAAAGAAAACATCCTATTTCAAAACCCTGACCAAGAACAAGAGACTAGTGGACTGCTAAAGAACGTTGTTAATAAGATTTTTTAAGCTATTGGTATAGAAGTTGCTGTATCTACTGGAAATTAGTGTCTCCTCTCAAGATGGTATCAGAGACTGGACATAGTAGCAAATTCAAATTGAGAGAAAATATTGACACCAACATATTTGCCTAACTCAGGACACACTTTAAAGAAAGAGTAGCTCATCAAAAAGTCCCTCATATAAAATTATAAGAGATAATTATCCTAGAAGAAGGGCATTGATACTAATGATATGAAAAATCAAGTGACCAAGCCATCTCAAATAGCACACGACACAACTGAGCCCATTTGCACCACAGCAGAGACAATGCCAGAAAAAGAATTTAGGAAGTTGATAATTAAAATTTTCAGTGAATAGAAAGAAGATCAAAGAAATAAAGTATGATGGAATATACAGGAAGTGAAAGAATATTTCAGTAAAATATAGAGATTCTTTGAGTTCTTTGTATACTCTGGATATTAGGGCTCTATCTGAAGTGTGAGGAGTAAAAATTTGTTCCCATGATATAGGCTCCCTATTTACCTCTCTTATTGTTTCTCTTGCTGAGAAAAAACTTTTTAGTTTAAGTAAGTCCCATTTGTTGATTCTAATTATTAACTCTTGTGCTATGGGTGTCCTATTAAGGAATTTGGAGCCTGACCCCACAGTCTGTAGATTGGAGCCAACTTTTTCTTCTATCAGACACAGAGTCTCTGATTTGATATCAAGCTCCTTGATCCATTTTGAGTTAACTTTTGTGCATGGCGAGAGAAAGAGATTCAGTTTCATTTTGTTGCATATGGATTTCCAGTTTTCCCAGTACCATTTGTTGAAGATGCTATCCTTCCTCCATTGCATGCTTTTAGCCCCTTTATCAAATATAAGATAGTTGTAACTTTGTGGATTAGTCTCTGTATCCTCTATTCTGTACCATTGGTCGACCCGCCTGTTTTGGTACCAGTACCATGCTGTTTTTGTTACTATTGCTCTGTAATATAGTTTGAAATCTGGTATTGCTATACCGCCTGATTCACACTTCCTGCTTAGAGTTACTTTTGCTATTCTGGGTCTTTTATTTTTCCATATGAATTTCATGATTGCTTTATCTATTTCTACAAGAAATGCCATTGGGATTTTGATTGGTATTGCATTGAACCTATAGAGAACTTTTGGTAATATCGCCATTTTAATGATGTTAGTTCTGCCTATCCATGAACAGGGTATATTTTTCCATCTTCTAAGATTTTCTTCTATTTCTCTCTTTAGGGTTCTGTAGTTTTCATTGTATAAATCTTTCACCTCTTTTGTTAGGTTGACACCAAGTATTTTATTTTTTTTTTGAGGATATTGTGAATGGGGTGTTTTTCCTCATTTCCGTTTCAGAAGTTTTGTCGCTGATATACAGAAATGCCTTTGATTTATGCGTGTTGATTTTATATCCTGCCACTTTGCTGAATTCATTTATTAGTTCTAGTAGTTTTTTTTGTAGACCCTTTTGGGTCTTCTAGGTATAGAATCATGTCACCTGCAAATAGTGATAATTTAAGTTCTTCTTTTCCAATTTTTATGCCTTTAATTTCTTTCATCTGTCTAATTGCTCTGGCCAGTGTTTCAAGAACTATATTGAATAGAAGTGGTGATAGAGGGCATTCCTGTCTTGTTCCAGATTTTAGAGGGAATGCCTTCAATTTTTCTCCATTCAGAGTGATGCTAGCCTGAGGCTTAGCATAAATAGCTTTTACAATGTTGAGGTAAGTTCCTGTTATCCCTAGTTTTTCTAATGTTTTGAATATAAAGGGATGCTGTACTTTGTCGAATGCTTTTTCTGCATCTATCGAGATGATCATATGGTTCTTATCTTTAAGTCTATGAATGGATAAAAAAATGTGGCATTTATACACAATGGAGTACTACGCAGCACTAAAAAATGACAAAATCATGGAATTTGCAGGGAAATGGATGGCACTAGAGCAGATTATGCTAAGTGAAGCTAGCCAATCCCTAAAAAAAATGCCAAATGTCTTCTTTGATATAATGAGAGCAACTAAGAACAGAACAGGGAGGAAGAGCAGGAGGAAAAGATTAACATTGAATAGAGACATGAGGTGGGAGGGGAAGGGAGAGAAAAGGGAAATTGCATGGAAATGGAAGGAGACCCTCATTGTTATACAAAATTACATATAAGAGGTTGTGAGGGGAATGGGAAAAAAATAAGGAGAGAAATGAATTACAGTAGATGGGGTAGAGAGAGAGAATATGGGAGGGAAGGAGAGGTGGGATAGTAGAGGATAGGAAAGGTAGCAGAATACAACAGTTACTAATATGGCATTATGTAAAAATGTGGATGTGTAACTGATGTGATTCTGCAATCTGTATTTGGGGTAAAAATGGGAGTTCATAACCCACTTGAATCTAATGTATGAAATATGATATGTCAAGAGCTTTGTAATGTTTTGAACAATCAATAAAAAATAAATAAATAAAGAACAGTTTATTCACAAAAATTTTAAATGAATAATAAAATCTTTTACTTGGTATTTAAATCTCTTTGGATAACATTTTAAATATTACTTGCAATATAAATATAAAAAATATAGAGATTATTAAAAGGAAACAAACAGAAATTCTGGAAATGAAAGGCTCAACAAATCAAATTAAAAATTCAGTCAAAAGCATCACCAACAGGTTAGGTCACTTTGAAGACAGATTTTTAGGCTTCAAAGACAAAACATGTAATCTTGAAGATAAAATCAACAATTTCTTTAGAAAAGATATTAATGCAGAGTAATATTCCATTGTGTATAAGTGCCACAAAAAAACAAATGCCGAATGTTTTCTCTGATATAAGCAGGGTGACTCAAAATGGGGTAGGGAGGTAGAGCATGGGTGAAAATTACCTCTAGATACGGAATAGGGGTAGGAGGGAAAGGGAGGGAGAAGGGGAATAGCAAGGATAGTGGAAGGAGATGGTCATCATTATACAAAATTCATGTATGAAGATGTGAATTTGGTGTCAACATACCTTATATACAAACAGAGATTTAATAAATTGTGGTGTAAAGGTATATTAAGAATTGTAATGCAAAAAAAATTATGAATGTAATGCACTCCACTATTATCATGTATGTAAGAAATAATTTTTAAAAATAAGGTAAGGAAAAAAAAAGAACTGAGTTTGGTACCACATTTGTGATGTGTGTTTGTTTCCGCTGGGCCATTGAACCCCTTTTTCCTACCAGGTGGTAATAAAAGACTTTCATTTCCTGGAAAGGAATAAGAGAGGGTTTTGGCTCCATCCTCAGCAAAACCAGCTTCAGAGAAATAGTCTGGCAAAAACGCAAAAAAAAAAAAAAAAAAAAAAAAAAAAAAAAAAAGAGAGAGAGATATTAAGACTCCATGATCAGAGTATTCAAGAAACCTAGGATAATATAAAGAAACCAAATATAAGAATCATTGGCATATGTGAAGACACTGAAATACAAACTAAAGAAATGAACAACCTTTTAAATAAAATAATTTCAAAAAATTTCCAATGAGGTGGAAATCCAAATACAAGAAGCATTTAGAACCTCAAATAGATCAAAAAGGATTATCTTCAAGAAATATTATAATTTAAATGCATGCTATACAGAATAAGGATACAATTCTAAAAGCCACAAGAGAAAAACAGATCATATTGAGAGTCAAGCCAATTAGAATTTTTACTGATTTCTCAGGCCAAACCCTGAAATATAAAGGATGCCAACCAAGACTTCTATAGCCAGCAAAACTATTCTTCAGAATTGAAGATGAAAGAAAAACTTTTCATAGTAAGCAGAAATTTAAAGAATTTGTAACCACTAAGCCAGCACTATAAAATGTACTCTGTGTTTCTTGCAGAAGAAGTGAAAAATAAATACCAAAGCCAGCATATGGATGAATCTTACCAGAAGAATAGCCAATTAAAAGAAGATCTGGTCTCAATTAAGCATCAGAAAGAAATAAAAATGACAAGAAATAAAAATCACCTCTCTAAAATATCACTGAATGTAAATGTTCTTCAAAATCTACAATCAAAAGACATTGATTGGCAGAATGAATTACAAAAACAAGACACAGTCATACTCACTTTACAGGCAAAGACATCCACAAGTTCAATCTAAAAGGATGCGAGGGAAATGCCATGCAAATAGAGAGCAAAAGCAAATTCATTCTATGAAGCCAATATCTGTCTGATATCAAAACCAGAAAAAACACATAAAGAAAAACTACAGACTAATATCCCCGATGAACAAAAATCCTTAATTAAATATTATCAAATAATATTCAAAAACACATTAAAAAGATAGTATACCATATTCAAGTAAATTTCATTCCAAAGATGCACGGTTGGTTTGACATATGCAAATAAATAAATATAATTCACTACATAAATAAAATTAAGAATGAGAATCACATGATCATCTCAATAGCTGCAGAAAAGGCCTTTGACCACATCAGCAACTATTCATGTTAAAAATACTGGAGAAATGAAGGATATAAGGAACTCACCTCAACATTATAAAGGCCATATTTGACAACCCCAAAGCCAACATTACCCTGAATTGAGAAAAACTGAAACATTTCCTCTAAAAGCAAGAATAAGATAAGGATGTCCATTCTCACCACTCTTATCCAATGTAGGCTTTGAAAATCTAGCTCAAGCAATCAAGCAAGAGAAGGAAATCAAAGGGGTACAAAGAAGAAAAGGAGAAGTCAAATTACGTTTGCTGATGGCTTGATCCTATATCTGGAACACCCAAAAAACTCCACCAGAAGATTTCTGGAGCTGATAACTAAATTCAGCAAAGTAGCAAGACACAAGATCAATACCCAAAAACCAGTATCTTTCCTAGACTCTAATAATGAGCCTGCTGAGAAAGCAATCATAAAAACTATCCTGTTCATAATAACCTCAAAATAAGATAATATATATAGTAGTTTTTTCAGCCATTAAAAAAGAATGAAATTATGGCATTTTCTGGTAAGTGGATAGGTCTGTAGAACATCATGATAAGTGAAATAAGTCAGACACAAAATGTCAAGGGTCAGATGTTTTCTCTTATAAGCGGAAGCTAAAGCAAGGAAAAGTGGGTGGGGACACCATGAATATGAAAGGGAGATCAGTGGAGTGGAGGAGGGAAGTTGTGGGGGAGGGGGAGGGACAGGAAAGGAGAGAAACTGGGGAATGCGGCTGACCAAATTATTTTGTGTGTATGTGTGAAGAAGGTGCCATGGTGAATTCCACCTTTATGTGTACCTGTAAAGCACCAATTCATAAAAATAATAAAAATAGATGTGGGAAAGACTAGTGGAATAGAGGAGGAGGAATAGGGTATGGGGGGGTGGGGAAGAGTTACTGGGGACTGAAATAGAGAAAATTATATTCCATGTTTATGTGATTCTAAAAATGAACCCACTATTATAAATATAATGCAGTAATTAAAAAAAGGATCATGAGTGTACAGCTAACCTGAGCAATATAGTAAGCTCTCATTTAAAATATGTGTGTGTATATTATTATTTTTGCAAATTATAAATATTTTTAAATTATAGGGATAATCATTTTTCTTATTAAGACAATGTATAATTTCAAATTGAAGTTATTTGTGCTTTTTGTGTAAAAAAAATGTAAAAAGCTTAATTGTTTATAAACAATTTGAACAGCTCATGAAATTTGATTTATGACATTTATAAACATCCACTATTTAATTTGCAAAAACTGCACCAAAACTATAGAGCTTGTTTGCTGGATATGGGAGTTTGCCCTCTCAAGCATTTGATGTATTTAAGAATACCAGGCAAATTGCATTTTAACATATACAAAGATGTTTAAGAAGTATAAGTTAATTAGGTTTGTAAATGAGGTTAATTGCTTAGGAGAAATCAATCTGTTAAAGGTATTAAGCTATTGTCTTTACTAATGTACATAAAAAAGCAATTATTCTTATATAAATATTTAATAAATTTATATGTACAATAACAAGTTTTATAAGTTGAACTTATAGCCTGAAGAAAAATAGATTTTTGAATATGCAACTTGAACAAACTAACCATTAATTTTATTTAATTTTATTTTTACATGTTCACAGTTTATTGAGTTTTTCAAACACAGGCTTGTAGTTATTGTGGGAGACACCTCTGTGAACAGTCATACCTTCCCACATGGGGCTTATATTCTGAAGGTTGAAATAGTATACAGCTGATTAAGCAATTAATTATTTAATTATAAGTCTGATGTGTTCAAAAATTTACTGAAATAGTTATTATTTCAACACAGAACATTATGACCTAAATTTAGATATTTTCACAAACAAAAAAAAAGCAATTTTGGAAATAACACCTAAGTTAAAGATACAATAGATATGAAGGATGGTTTCTTTTGTCAATCTAAGACAAAATTAAAGACTCCTAATTAAAAATAAGAACCTTTTGAACTTGTTCTTCCTAACTGAAATTTTATATCCATTGACTATCTAAGAATTAATTTTAAAACTACCTAACTACAAACTACCTAACACAAATAGCCTTGGGCAACGTTAAACAACATTGAAAAACAGAGGCTAGTGTTTCATTGGAGCCCAGAGGCTATGATCTCATCAAGCTCCTCCCACTCATGGTCTGCAGAGAGCACATCAGACTTCCCTGTTGGGTTAGAAATTATTCCCTTGGGGGCAATGTCCATGTTTTCTCTTACACTTGACCATCAGTGTCTTAATATAAGAGGCCATCTCTGTTATGTGCATTATTATATATTGCCATCATTATCTGCCTATCATGGGACCTAACATAAAAGTCACATAACAAATATTAAATGAGTGAATGAGCTAATAGAGAGTGTGCAGCCTACCTGGATCCCTGGACCTGCTCTGTACTGTCTCTAGGCAGGGAATGAAATACCTTTTCCTTCCTTAAACTTGCTTCATTTCCTAGTTCTTTGTCCATACTCTGAGTTGCCCTCTTTCCTCACTCTCCAGAATTCAATCTTCTGAGACCTTAGGCTACTTACCTGACATGAGCTACCTCCTTAGCAAATTTCTCCAACCCTAATGTATCTTTCAGTTCCTCATTGCCAGATTTGTTTGGTCACTACCTAAAATTGAAATCCAGTAAGCAACTTATACACTTTGGGCTACAATTTCCCAGAGACAGAGACAAGTGGACAATTTGTTGTAAAGATGCCATCTTTTATAAAACATTGTTATTAACCAGGAAGGGGATTTTGTACCCCATCTCCTCAGCAGGGACCAGGATATCCTTCAGCAGCTGACTGTCTGCTTAGAGGAAAGCTCTAAAGACTCATGAACATTCATGGGAAGGGATGCTATCAAAGAGATCCCCCGTAGCAATAACCAGCACCATGAAATCAGCAAGAAATAATCATTAATAAGGAAACATACTTGACAATAGAAACTTAGCTTTTTAAGCCCTTGTCAGATTAGTGTGCTCTGGGGAAAATGGTTCTGTTTAATCTCAGTAATCAAAAATCTCATGCTAACTTCATTATGCATCTTTGTTCCTTATTGCACCAGCCTGTAATAACTGATAACCTTGGAAAAGTAACCTTGATGTGTGTCTTAAAACAGGTGAATGTCTCACCTGTCTGTCTCCATGATGATGCCTTTTGATTCTGAACATCATGCCTGGATTTGACCCAGGACTTTGTTTAGGCAGTGAGTATCTGGATATATCCCAAGACCTCCATGCCTTCCTGAGTGATCACATTGAGCTCTTCCCACTACTAGGCTGATTTCCTTGACTAGCTCTCCTCCTGTGGTTCTAGGCCCTGATGGCATACCAATGGCAACTGCTGATATTTCTAATCCAACATCCTTCCTTTTGCTTCATATTTCCTCTCTCCCATTGCTCAACATGTGAGAGCCCATGAAGGAAGAAAGGAAAAATTAGAAGGAACAAATAAGAAAAAGAGGATTGAACCTCATTCTTTTCTTTTTATGCAGTCAAGTGAAGGGAGCTATAGATAACCTTTACCCTTAAAGAAAAGAATGACTAAAGAAAAGAGGCTCTCCTTTAAACTCCTGGTTCCCGACATGATGCCATTATCTTTTGTGAAGGTTAAGAGAATAGATGCAAAGCCAGCAGTGCCCTAAAAAGATGAGATGCCTCGTCCCTAACAGTGCTGCAAACTGCCATCGTCACAGGAACATATAACTCTCCCCCTGAAGTTTCTCTAAAACCTATAAAAATCACAACATAGATTCTGGGTCTAAAAACTTTTTGTGGCCACTATGGGTTTTTAAGTGGTAATCTGAATTCAAAGTCAACTTTAGATATGTTAATTTAGTATATGAGTACAAATCTATCAAAATAAATGGAAAACTTGGATAAAATTACAGAGAGAAATGTAAATGCTTTCTGTTAGTTGAAATAGATGGGCATCTTTCCCGAAAAGGCACCATCTTATTAGACATGCTATGTCACCAAAAGGACAAATCT
Source organism: Spermophilus citellus (assembly GCF_964194105.1). NCBI lineage: Eukaryota > Metazoa > Chordata > Mammalia > Rodentia > Sciuridae > Spermophilus > Spermophilus citellus. The sequence continues at coordinate 115,088,542 of NC_138187.1, read as the reverse complement.
CGTCCAGGTTATTTTGTTTAGGGTTTTGATACACACTTCATAGAAACTAAGAGAAACTGTCTCTAAAACCCAGAATGGTCACTGGACAATCCCACATCAGATTTGAAGTTTCAGTTGATTTTTTTGTTTGTTTGTTTTTATTTTTTCAGATTTTCAAGGAATATTTGGGTTATGTCAGATAATGCATGTCTTGCTTAAGGAACAGGGGGAAATAGCACATAAAAGACACAGCCCTGATAGGAACAGGAAGGTTGTTCAGGACACAAGGGCATCTTTCATGTCCAACAGCACACCCAATCTTTATCTCACCTCTTCCCCAAGGGCTCTTTTCTTTTTATTCTCTTTACTTCTCTGGACTCCTCTTCTCTCTAGTCTCCTCTCTGCTGACCCAAGTTCCTCCTGCTCCATGGCTTGGACTCATCTTTTTCTGCATCTCTTAGCATGTACTGCCATTCTCTGTGGATCATCGGTTTTCATATTAAAGTTCCCCACAACAGACTCCTTTGGGGTGTCTTGGTCTTGTCTCCTACCAGTGCCCTTCTATGGTTGGAATGTGTCCCCCACCCCCAGTTTCATGTGTTGGAAATTTGGTTCTCTATGAGGCCATGTTGAGAGGTGGTGGAACCTTTAGAGAAAGGTCTTCAGGGAATTGATTAGGTCATTGGAAACCACTGTCCTCAGAAGAAATTAAGATAATTCTTGTGGGACCCTATGTTAGTTCTTGCAGCAGCAAATTGTTATAAAGGAGAGAGCTGATCCTTGAAACAATGACCCTCTTTCTTCATCATCATGTGGTTTCTCCTTCCACATAGCTGCCACCACTGTGATTCCATCCACCAAGGGTCACTCAGCAGAGCCACTACCATGCTGTTTAGACTTGTAGCCTCCACAACTATGAGCTAAATAAACTTTTTCTTTATAAATTACCCAGTCTCAGGCATTTTGTCATAGTAATAGAAATTGGGCTACTTAATATATACCTTCATCAGTAATTTTCCCCCAAAGGACCAGGTATCAAGTATACATGGAACAAATTTTTTACAATGACTTTTGTTGAAAGGCAACTCTAAACATCTGAGTGAGTACATTTGAATTTTATAGACATACAGTTCCAATTTATTTTTGAGGCAACAAAATTAAACCTACAGGGTCATATATTATAAAATTACAAACATCTTCTCGTGTGCTGAAAATGCGTGCAAAATTAACAAGCCAGCTTCTCTATCTTCATTGAAGTCACTGAGAATGTCATTAAGAGTAGGACAGGGTAGAAAGACAGAATCCTGAGGCATATGCATAACCATCCTGGTTAAAAAAAAAAAAACTAACACAGCACAGTGATCAGCCATTTATAATGTTATTTAACTTTGTTATTCTATTTATTCAACCTAGAAATGAAAAGAACTTTGTCAAAAGTTCACTGCCTTATGGATTGGGAAAGTTTGGCTTTTCTGGTTTTTAGTTTTCTAGAAGCTTCCCATTATTGCCTAGATTTTAGGCTCTGAAAGTGAGCTTTAATACCCTTACTGTTGTTACCCAATTTGTTACATTATTCCCACTGAGCGACTGCTTGCCACCTTCAGTCTAGAGTGAAACTAATGCTCAAGATACTCTTTCCCCTTTCCATTCATAGGCTGTGCAGCAGAAAATTAAATTAAAGCAAGCACTGATGAGCATTGCGTGGTCTTTCAGTCTAATGACCCCCATCCCAGTAGGAAGCAAGTTAATGTGACATGCCCTCACTGAACCGGCAAGGGCTTTTACAGTCACCAATCATTCTTAAGGATTCACACCATCAGTCCAAGGGCATCAGACTTAGCAAACTTCAATTTGTCCCACTCTCAAGAAAGATCTTTCATTAACAGAGTTGTATTTCATTTCCAAACCTTAGTTCCCATTAAAGCTTACACACAAAGTCTCTATTCCCAATGCAAAAAATAATAATAATAATAACAGCAACAAATTCACAGAAAAAGCAATGGTAGGGAGAGAACTGTCACTCAGAAAGGTTTTGATGTGGTAGTTTTCTAATTGATCCTTCCTCTTTGTCCTTCCTCTTTCCCCACATGCATAAAGTAAATGACTCTAGCCTGAGACAAAACCCACTAATGTGAGGGGAAGGACAGGTTTCTTTAGGGTCCCTGACTATGGCTCTCAGACCCAGTTGTCTAGAGACTTCAACTTCCTGTTCTCTCCTTGAGAATGTCTTCCTGCAATGAATCCCATGTCACACAAACTGGTGAACTCCTTGGTTTCTGATTCATCACGTTGCTGTGGTTTGGATGAGTATTTCCCAAAGGTCCATGTGTTGAAGACTTGGTCCCCAGGGCGGTGCTGATGGGAGGTGGTGGAACCTTGAAGAAGTAGGGCTCTCGGGGAGGTTCTCACATCACTGAGGGTGTGCCCTTGAACAGGATTGTGGGACCTTTGTCTCTCCTTCCTCTCTTGCTTTGCTCCCTAGCTAAAGGTGTAAGTGATTTGCTCTGGCAATTATGTCCAGCCACTCATGCCCAGCCACTGCCATCCAGTTCCCTCTGCAGAGGCCCAAATCAGTGTGGCTGCCCAATCTTGTACTGGCACCTCCAGAACCATGAATTACATAAAGGTTTCCTCTTTATAAGTTAATTATCTCGGGCATTTCATGATAGTAATGGAATGCTGTGTCACGCATATTCAATCCATCAATACTTAAAAACATATGCTACATGTCAGGATCTGATCTAGCAATAAACAAAATAGATAAAGGCCTTAACTGCCTTGGAGCTTATGTTCTTGTGCTTTGGTTTTGTCAAGGTGTTTGTTTTTGTTTTTTGTTTTTGCATCACATGGACTCCCATTTCGAGACTATGCTCATACTCTTCTAGCTGCTTAGAATCCTATCCTCCATAATTATTTCCACTTAAATAATTTCCAATATCCTTTGAGTCCAACTCGAATCATATCTCTTCCATGACTCTTTCTCAGCTCTCCCTAGCTCAGGATGTCCTTAAATTCCAGCCAAACACACTCTTTACCAATCATTTAGTTTGTACGTCCTTAATTATTATTGATATATGTTTATGCACATATCCTATCTCTGCAACTATACTCAAGTCCTTCCAGGACAGGGAATGAATCTCATAATTTTTAAACCCCAGCACTAAAAAGAGTGCCCTGTATGAAGAAGGTACATTATAAGTGGTGGTAGCTAAAGGAAATGATAGCAAACTGAAGAGTATTTTTCCCTTTTACCGGGAACAAAGAGGCAATAAATAAATCAGGGATATCACCAGAAGTGGTGCTTTCATTGGTGACAATTTTTTTAATTCGCTGATAACTACCAACCAGCCAGTTTTCTTGATTTGATCCTAAGTACAGTTCAAATGCCTATTGTGCGCTATTGCTTTGAATCCACTGTCTTTAAAATATCCCCTTGGCACTCAAATCAGCTGGTTCATTGATGCTTATTTTAATTTAATTTCCAGGTGAGCAGTCTATGAATGAAAAAGGAAAAAACCTTTGACTCTCATTCTATTTAAACTGAATCCAGCAAGGAGACACTCCGCAGGGGTAATGTAGCAGATTGCATAATAGCTATAGCAGTATGAAAATTTACTTTCAGGTGATAAAATTTAAGCAAAAACAAGGTGTGCTTTATAGATTTTTTTTTTAGAGGCCAAGCTTTTCCCAAACTCATGACAGTCATGTGACCAAGTAAGCTCTGAGGAAGCTCTGGCATATAAGCATCATTGCTGTTTTGGCTGGGATTTTCCAGATAGCCTAGGAAAGATGGGAATTTTTGAGAAGCATAAATAAATAACAGACCTTTCCTTATGAATATCACTCTAAAATTTACAGCACATTCACATACTTTATCTCAGTCCTTCCACAAATTCAGCAGAAAGCAGTCAGTATTATATACCTTCTTCTTCTTTTTTTTTTTTTAATACTGAGAAACTGGGTCTCAAGTGTGAAGATTATTGCAAGAATCCGTCATATTAGATGACATTCCCATCAATAAAAGTTTCCACCTTCAAATCAGGTCTCCTTTAAGACTTCATCCATGTTGAGATGGTGGGGAAATTTTTAAAATTATATTTATCCTAGGAAAGAGACTTTCATGCTCACTTTGGAAGAATCATCAACCCAACGACCTGTTTCAGTGAGTTGTACCTACTGATTTCTTATCTTCCCAGACATACCTATGTATTGGCTCCCTGTTTTCCTTCCTTTGATCCATCTTTCTGTGTTTAAAATTAGACAAAATAAATAAGAGTTCTGCCTCTGGCAAAGAGGGTTGATTTGTGGGGACCAATTAATAGATAACAACTAGGAAACATAGGCAAAGTACTTTGAAATATCTAATGGAAGGCCTCTTGGCTACAAGGGTGGTGAGTACTTGTGAGCTCAGTATCCTAGAGAGAAGGGAAGCTCAGAGAAATGAATCCAGTATTTGGTGCACTATTTCTGCTCAAAACATGTATCAATTCAAAAGTAGCAGTGAAGAGTTTGAGAAATTGAATAGAGTTTTCATAAGTCTCCCAGGGACAGGGAGTAAGAATTGGAGTCTGGATATATGGGAAAAGGAAAAGAGTCCCTAGCAAATACTCCAGGATTTTTTTGTTGTGACATAAAAAGGCTACAACCAAGATGAAAGGAAAAAGTAGAAATAGAGTCATTAAGACTGAAAACACAGTAAGATCAGACCATTTCCTGAGAGGATTCATGATTCATACTCCCACATCTGACATCTTGCCAGGAGCAAAAGTAAATCTTTCTTGGAAGAACGTATCATCTATAACTTCAAACTTTCTCTATAATTTTTCAACACAATGTCCAATATGCACATAAAAAACAGTCCTACCAAAAGATAAGAATAAGCCATACAACAAAAGAAAATGACAATGAGCAATAATAAACTCAAATACAATGGTAGAGAATAGCAACAGACCCACATGAGACTCATATATTGAGACTATGAGGAAAGTGTCCAAGAATGTAAATGATAAGATGAGACACGTTAGGAGAGAAGTAGAAACTACAAAAAGGAGATAAATGAAAATTCTTAATAGAAATGAAGAGCTCAATGAATAGAAAAAATTAATGCAGCTGAAGAAAAACTATAGATGAGAAAAAATTCTCAGACTGAATCATAGAGAAACAAAAGGATAAAAATTAGTGAACATTTTTAAAAGAAGAAGAGACATATGGAGTATAATTTTTTTTCAAAAGTCTAAAATATGTTTCATTGGTTTCCAATAGAAAGAGATGAGACAAAATGGGACAGAAACAATATGTGATAAAATAATGGCTGAGAATATCTAAAACTAATGAAAGGTTTCAAACCATAGGCTCAAGAAGCACCATCTACCCAAAGCAGGGTAAACAGAAATAAAGTCACTCTTAGGGATGTAATAAATTATAGAAAAATGCATACAAGGAAAAAGCAATTGGACAAAAGGGACATATTTCTTCCAAGAAAACAATAGTAACACTGAAAGCTGACTTCTCAACATGAACAAATGGAATACAGGAGACAATGGTATTAAATCTTCAGAGAGCTCAAAGAAAAATTTCATACGCTGAAATTATTGTTCTATAATGAAGTCTTAATAACAACATTTTCTGATAAACAACAGAATTGGCCAGCCATATAATCACACTAAAGGAAATACTAAAGAGAGTTCTTCAAGCAAAAGAAAAATAAATCTGGAAGGAAAATGGAAATCCAATAAGAAAGAAGAGCAATGAAGAATTAAATATGTGGGCAAATATAAAGGATCACTGATAGTAAATACAATATTGTTCTATGGTACTTTCAGCAAATAGAAGACAGATGATTGATAGATAGAGACACAGATATAGATAGATTGATTGATTTAAAAATAATCATCAAATGGCACACAAGATAGGAAGGAATAGAGTTGAAGAGTTTTAAGTGCCTTGTATTATCTATAAAGGGGTACTAACTTATACTACAATATAAAAGATGCAAGTATATATGTAATAATACATATGGTAACTACCAAGATAATATGTAACTAACAAGCTAAATGAGAAGAAAGTAAATTATATATGAGTATGAATCTAAATTGGGAAACAATCCAATAAGAACAAAACACACAATCCAATAGAACACAAAAGCCTTGAAGAATCGAACTGCACTTTCATAAGAAGATGTCCAATTGGTCAAAAAACTTACTAAAAGATAATCAACCTTATTAGGCATTAGTGAAATGGCAATTAAAGTCAGACTGAGATACCATTAGACATATACACAGTAGCAAAAATTAAAGAGATTGGCAAAATTAATTGTTGATGAGGATTTGGAAAAACTAGAACTCGCACACTGCTGGTGTTAAGTATAAATTCGTACCACTAATTTTGAAAACTATTTGACGGTATCAAAGTTCAAACACATAGCCTACAAATTTCACTTCTAGATCTATATTCAGCAGAACACATGCATTTGAACCAAAAAGAATGTACCAGAGTATTCATAACATCTAAAAATGGCACCAATCCTTGTCAGTAGACAGAGTAAATTAATGGTGGCGGACTTGTACCAGGAAATACCACACAGTTATGAAAATGGAGGAAGTACCGCTGTATACAACAACACAAATAAGTTTCCAATCATAATCATAATGCTAAACAAATAAAGTCAACACTTTCTGGAATAAAGATTATATGGTTCTATTTGCATAATGTTGATTTTGAAAGATAGGCAAAACTATTGTGCTAGAGATTATAAATTATAGTTGAGGGAGGGAGAGGTTTTTGTTTAGCAGGGGCCTGATGACAACTTCTGGGGGGCTGGTTAGCCTTGGGAATGGCAGCCACACTGGATACATTGATTTTATCATTCTGTGGGCATAGTTTGTGCATTTTATGTATTACCATTTTTATACTTCAATTAAAATTTACTGAACAACAAAAATAAATTTAAAAGTTTAAATCTATTTATTTTTAAAAATCTAATTAAATTTAAATTTTAAATCTATTTAAAACTATTTATCTTTGAGAATGTTGATTTTACAAATAACGGTTTCCCAATGATTCCACTTTTACTAATTTGTCCTAAGGAAATAATAGTAACGGAATACAATGATTCCACTTTTGGTAACTCATCCTAAGGAAGTAATTTTAATGGATATATCCCATGGTATGCATTTCCTGTGTTTTGAATAGCTATCTCTCCTTATTGTATATTAATTGTCTTCTCAATGTTGTTTCTATGATAAATAATGCTGTGATAAACAGATGATCCAGAAATTTTTTTCCTTTAATTCAAAATATCTCCCAAAAATACACTACCACTAAAAAATGTTTATAAAGAGGACATAACATAAAATCTGATGTTATAACATAAAGAAGAAAAAAGCCGAGAATGAAATTACAGAGCAAGTATGCTTACAATTTTTCTCAAAAATGATGAAGAAATAAAAGAAAAGTTAATGAAGAAAGATTGCAAGGAAACATACCAAAATTCCATAATTTTGATTGTCTCTGTTTAGAGTTATTATAAATAGATTTTTTTTCTCTTCTTTCATTTTTATTACTTGGATACTTTATGGTAGATATATATATATAATTTTTGTAACAGTCACAATGTAAAAACCTCATCATTAAAATGGGAAACTGTTATTTGTCAAGGACACCCAAGTTCTCACCCTGACTCTACCCTTCCCCTCTACCAGGGGAGTTTGACTTTGAGCTGGTCCTACACTGTTTGTCAATGTGCCTCACAACACACATATTGTTTTGATTTCCATGTTTTAGAACTCAGCTAAAACACATTAGCAGGGCCCATTGTAACTTCTGTTCGGTTCTTGAAGTGACTCTCCCTAGTAAGGATATCCTTCCAAGCCAATGTGAGAGCCTGGATTTCATGGAATGTGATTTTAAAGCAGAGTAGTATGTGAACATATACACACAAACAGCTCATTAGCTGATGGAACTTGCTGGAAATTTTGTTGCATGTCATTTGAACCAAGAAATAACTACTGAACCCAATTCTCCCTGACTCCTCCATTAGTTCCTGGCATATGCCAAGATGCCGCAGACACAGATTCATTTTCCTCACCCTCTAAGTGCTGGTTAGTACATTACTATTACACAATCTATTTGGGGGGAACTTTTATATTTCTATGTATTTCAGAACTTTTAGTTAAAGCCTGGGGGTTAAGAAAACAATGTGCAAACCACACACACTCAAAAAAAAAAAAAAAGTTTACTCATTATAGGCCGGAAACCTACTGGGAAACTACATTTCAGGACTTTTTTTTTTTCAGAGAATTTCCATGGAAAAAGCAAAATTAATCTCTTTAATCATATAAAATTTCCTTATGAGTCATTTCATTCATTCCATTTCAGTGCCAATGTTGTGTAAGACACTATAGTGGGTTCTGGATATTAAAAAAAATAATAATAAAGAGATTTTCCCTGAACTCAGTGAGCTCAGAGTCTGGAGCAGAGAACATAAGTCAACAGTAGGGTCAGGGCTATGGTGGAAATCAACAATGTTAGAGGATCTCCCAGGAGAAACACTGGATTAATTTTATATTGTTGTGTAACAAATGACCCCAAACTTGTGGCTTACAACAACACATATTTATTATCTCACAATTTCCATGGGTCAAGAGTCCAAGCATGGCTTCTAAAGGCCACTGCTCAGGATCATACAAGGCTCCTAATTATTGGCCAGGCTTCCTTTCTTTCTGGAACTTGGTGTCCTCTTCTAAGCTTACACAATGTTAGCAAAATTCACTTGTTGAGAATTAAGGTTCCCTTTCTTTTCTAGCTGTCCACGCAGGGCAATTGTCAGCTTCTATAGGCCCCTAAAGATCCCTGATATTTGGCCCTATCACAGGCCATCTCGCGGCATTTCAGCCTACTTCTTAAATCCCAGTAGGAGAAAATTTGAATTCCATATCTTCTATTAAGGGCTCACCTGATTAAGTCAGGCCCCCTAGGATAATCCCCCTTTGATTAACTCAAAGTCAACCTAATTACATCCACAAATTTCTTCACCTTTGCCATATATTATTAGAACACTTCATTCTGATTATATGATGTGTATACACCAGAGAGTAGAAAACTTAAAGCTATGTTAGGTACTTCCCCAAACCTGAACTTTCAGTGGCCGCCTAGAAGGTATTAGATCAATTAGTAAAGGTGAGTTGGAAGGGATGCAGAGAGGGAGAAGGGTGTTCTAGTTAAAGTTACCAAGTGCAAATTCACAATGAAAAATATCATGAAAATTTTAAGAAAATAGTGGTTTTTGCATTTCTGACTAGTTGTTTGCTAGTAGATGAGGTTGACTCTGTACAAAGAAGAATGTCAGCGATAGACATTGGCTCATCTTTGGATATATTGACTTTGTCTATGGAGCTCCCATGAACAAATGACCAGAAGAGATACCAGTCTGTAACTCAAAAGAGAAAGGATTATAACAAAAACTATAGGTTTGGGGCTATCTGTTCAGAATCCATAATCAAGCCTTAGTAATGGATAAAATTAGCCATGACATATATGTGGAGAAGACATTCAAAGACTCAGATGTCAGAATAGCACTGTTCAAAAGGAACACAGGGAACAAGACTATGAAGAAGACTGAAAGAAGCAGCTAGAAGAAGAAAAAAATTATTTCCAGAAGCAAAGAGAAGGAGAGGACCTCTAGGAGGTGGGACTCAATGTCCAAAGCAGCCCACATGTTGAGATAAAGACCCCAGATTGCTGTTTAATTTGAAGTAAAGGAAAAAACACTTGGGTAGACGGAAGACTAGCTGAGCCATGGGAATGCTGTGAGTATGGAAGGTTCTTTGAAGTAGTTCCATATGAAGAGAATGAGAGAGAGTGGGGCAGTGCAGGGTGGAGTTTGGATTGAGGACCGAGCATAACTTGAGAAGATGCCATAATTCTATGTGTGGTGAATCACAGTAACATGTTACAGCTGGAACCGACTGTGCTTATAATCTGCACCATATTCATAACAGATGTCTATTAGAGCCTTTTCATTTGGAAAGCTCTCATGGATCGTGCAGGCCAGAGCTGAATCCTTCTTCAACGCACTTTTACAACACGAGCTCCACCTCCCCTTCAGAGAGCCCTGATCACAGTGGCAATTTTCCATTAACTTTCATGACTAGTTTGAACTCCATGAAGGAAGATATTGGGTCTGGTCTGCTCACCAGTTTATCCCTAAAGCCTAGCACACTTCCTTGCACATATTGTCCATTCCATAAACACATGTCAAGTACATAACTAAGCGCCCTTTCATTTTAGAGGTAAAGGAAATTGAAGCTCTATCATTAAATTACCTGTCATTGGTTACACTGTTAGAGGAAGGTTGAGTGAAGGCGTGTGGGTTCATTTTCAGACTTTTTGAAAGAATGGTCACTTTCCACCCACAGTTCCATTATATGTCTTCTGAAAAGGCTTTAAAAACATGAACCACACTCCTCCAGAATTCGTACCTCATGGCTGTTACCATCTCACCTCTTCATACATTCCTTTGATGACAGCAACATGCTGTTTCCACAATCCTTTGTTTAAATTATCATTTATCAAGTATTCACTCCATACTAGACACAAAAAAGCTAAGGGCATTATGTTTAATTACATTTTATTTTTCATAACAATTTCTTAAGTTGATATTACTCTTATTTATAAAGAGGATAACCAAGTCTCAGAGAAGTAAAGTAACTTACCAAAAGATTGAATGTCAGGGCCAAGATACAAATGCAGATCTGTCAGAACTCCAGAACTCAGAACCTTACCCACCATGTTCTGGTACTTCATTGACTTTGCTCTTTATGAGATTTTTAACAACTCCACAATTCTTTGTTTTCTTTTTATTTCTTACATACATGACAATAGTGGAATACATTACAATCAGAATTATCCATTCACAACACAATTTTTTGTAACTCTGTATATAAAGTATGTTCATGCCAATTATGCCATTATACATGAGCTCTCTTATTATTATTATTATTATTTTTCATTACAATTCCACAATTCTTTCTCTACCAAATATGCTAGTTTAGGGAAAATACATAACTTTACAGAGAAACCAGTTAGCACGTTCAAGGTACTGTGGGTTGCCATGAGATAAAAGTATGGAAAGAAAAGTAAACGTAAAGCAAATTATAGAATTTAAATGTGTTTAGCATTAACTAATTTCAGTAATATAAATTCTCTGGAAATGAATAATTTAAAAATCATATATATATATATATATATGAATATACATATGCATTACAAATATATTAGTAATAGTATTCTTGGTAATGCCACATGGGGATAGAAGATTTGGGCTTCTCTAGATTAACAATTTTTTTTAAGTCTTACCTGTTATACACTTCCTTCTCCTTCCAAAAGAGTAACTACATTTAATCTATTGCCCCTCGTGTTTCCTAAGCAAACTACAACAATATCAAACATTGCATATGGAAAGAAACAGAAGAAAACTCTCTAAACACAAATCTTTGTGTTTAAAATAGACATGGGAGTCAAACATCCTAACTTTATGGATTAAACTCTCTGTGACTAACACAATGCAACTCAGTCTTTTGGCAGAAGTATTGACTGAAGAATTGGAAAACAGGATTTCTGTTTCCTCCTCTAAAACTACTCCAGCAGCTGTGCGATGTTAAAGAGATTTCATCTCCACAAATCAAGTTCTACATCTGTTCAACCATGCCATGAACATGAGCTTCCTCCTCCCTTGAATTCTGTAAATACAATGCAAGAGGGGTTAAAGCAAAGAGTGCCATCAGATTAGAAGAATTTTGTTAATTCAAGAGCTCTCTCCAAGATTATATCTCCAAAATCATCCACATAGAAGTACTTCAGGTTCCTCCAGTCAGTATTTAAAATTGAATTCATCATACTCCCATCAGACAAAAAAAAAAGAGTGTTCTTCATCATGTAGTCCCTCTTGTAGTAAAGACATTTGCCTCAGTCCAGACTACCAAGCTAGAAACCTGAATCTTTTCACAGCTATTATTTCCTCCATTACTTTCACTTGATTGATGGCCATATTCTGATGATGTCATCTAAGTGGTATGTCTAATTCCACGTGCCCTCTCCAATTCCACATTCACTTCCTTCGGGCAGGTATCTTCACCTGAAACCTGGAGGGTTACAAGTCAAATGTCCTCATCTGCAAATCTTTCCCCATAATGCTTATGGATTTATCCATCAGAATGAAAAAAAAAAAGAATAGAAGGCATAGCAGATTATTCATTGGTTATAAATACCCACATTTATAAATTGCCTCTTCATTGCTTACAGGATAAAAGCAAATTCCTTAGCTCGCACTTCAAGTAACTTACTAAAGGAAGACTCTATACAATCTCCTTAGATTGAGTAAAACCATTTCAGAATTCCACAGCTGATCTTATCTCGTGTCTCACACCGGTCAGAATTGCCTCTTTTGCCCAAGCTTGCAAAAGGGAATTCAACCCTCTTGATGGATTCAGACCAATCCAGAACCTTCCTGAAGTCTCTGTTGGAGCCAATTCTTAAGTAAGGGGGACCCAACATGGCGGCTGGCGAGGAGGCAGCACTTTCAATGCCTCCGCAGTATCAGGATCAGAGAGACCCTTTAATACACCTACATGCGACCTGCTGAGAAACTTCTAGCAAAATTCCGCTGAAAGGAGACCTGCCGGGAATTAGTAAGTCTATTGTAGGGGTCAGTTTGTCCCAGACGAGTGAATCTCGGCAACGCGGAGCAGGGGCACAGTCCCACCGGCTGCCTGGGCCCCCGCCGGCCCAGCTCTGTGAACTGCTTCTGGCGGTTCGGCGTTGCAAACGACCCCACCCCCACCCCACCGCCCCCACCCCACCCCCTCACTCGTGTGAACAACTCCCGCCCGCCGGGCTCTGCGAAAGGCCCCGCCCACACAGTGAACGGGCCCACCCACCCGGCTCTTCGAACAGTCCTGCCCGCATGGGAGAATCAGGAGTGGCGCGGGACCCGTGGCACGGAACTCCCGGCTACCGCTCCCACCAGTGCTGACAACTGAGGTCTCTTGCACCAGCTTCTGGGGGCGTGGCTACCAGAGGGCAAGCAAATTCGCTGGGGGTTCTCAGCCCCAAGCTCTACAAACTTAGGGTCTGAGGGAGGCAAACAGGGAGAGTGTGCCCAGTCGTTCATGAAAACAGGGCTCCAGGGAGCAGCAGACCTGGCGTGTAGCCAGTATTGTGGTGAGCGGCACCCATGAGCAGGGCCTGGCTAGAGGAAAAGTGGGGAAGTGACTAGACACAAGAGAAGCCCCTAGGCACTCAGGATTGGAGACCCACCCTGTCCGGGAGGAAGAGCTGCTGCACAGTGATGGGCTCCCGCCTACTGAGAGGAGAAGCTTAGCCCGGTGGGCACAACTCCACCTACTGGAGGAATAGTGAATAGAACTCTAAGACTGCATTTATTAATTTATTTTTGTTGTTGTTGTTGTTGTTGTTGTTGGTTTTTTTTTTTTACTTTTTTAATTCATTTTATATTATTTTATTTTATTTTTTTAATTTTCATTTTCATTTTTATTATTACTTTTGTTATTTTTTTAAAATTCTTTTTAATTTTCTATTTTTTTTTCTTTCTTCTTTTCTTCTGTCTTTTCATTTCTTTTCAATTATCTTATTCCCCCTTCCTTGAATTCTACTTGCTTACTCTCATTCTCTTTGGTGACTTCTTCCCTTCCCTGCTAATACCTTTCCTCCCAAGCATCAAATAAATTTATAGGAGTAAACAGTAACTCAGCAGTCAAACAGAACAAGAAGCAACAGGAACAGCATGAAAAAGCAAAGAAGAAAAGGAGTACAAACAATGCAGGACAGCCTAAATATTCAGGAGGATATAGAGTCATCAGAAAAATGGTCATATAAAGAACTCAAGGAATACCTTAGACAGATGGAATGGAACCTTAAAGAGGATACGAGACAGCAAATTCAAGCAGTGAAAGAACACATTGAGAATGAATTACATAAACAGATAAAAGAAGAAGTTAAGCATCTTTATCAGGAGATAGAGACTATAAAAAAGAATCAAACAATAATCTTAGAAATGAAGAAAATTATAAACCAAATTAAAAACTCAAATGAGAGTATCACTAATAGAGTGGGGCAAGTAGAAGCCAGAACGTCAGATAATGAAGACAAAATATATCATCTTGAAAAGAGTCTAGCCAACTCAGATAGGCTGGTTAAAAATCACGAGAGAAACATCCAAGAGATATGTGATAACTTAAAAAAAACAAATTTAAGAGTCATCGGAATAGAGGAAGGGATAGAGATTCAAACCAAGGGAATGAGTAATCTACTAAAAGAAATAATTACAGAAAACTTTCCAGAAATAAAAAAGGAAACAGATATACAAATTGTAGATGCATACAGGACACCGAGCATACAAAATCACAGTAGACCAACGACAAGACACATTGTTATGAAGATATACAATATACAGAACAAAGAGAAAATATTAAAAGCTACAAGAGAAAGGAGGCAGATCACATTCAGGGGTAAACCAATAAGGTTAATAACGGATTTTTCATCACAGACGCTGAAAGTGAAAAGATCCTGGAACAACGTATTTCAAACACTGAAAGACAATGGATGCCAACCAAGAATTCTGTATCCAGCAAAATTAAGCTTCAGGTACGACAACGAAATAAAAATCTTTCACGATGAACAAAAGCTAAAAGAATTTGCAGCCAGAAAACCAGCATTGCAAAGCATCTTGAGCAAAACACTACACGAGGAAGAAATGAAAAACAATAACCAAAGCCAACAGTGGGAAGTACCTCAGAAAAGACAGACGGAGGGGGGAAAGCTAATCATGGAGATACAAACTAAATTAAAAAAAAAGAGAGATAAATAATCAAACATGGCTGGAAGTACAAACCATATATCAATAGTAACTCTAAACGTTAATGGTTTAAACACTCCAATAATGTGACATAGGCTGGTAACATGGATTAAAAAAAACAAATCCAACAATATGCTGCCTCCAGGAGACACATCTGACTGGAAAAGACATACATAGGCTAAAGGTGAAAGGTTGGGAAAAAATATACCATGCACGCGGTCCTCCCAAGCAAGCAGGGGTGGCCATCCTCATATCGAATAAAATCGACTTCAAGACTAAGTTAATCCAAAGGGACAAGGAAGGACATTATATACTGTTAAAAGGAACCATTCAACAACAAGATATAACAATTATCAATATTTATGCACCAAATAATGGTGCTGCGACGTTCATAAAACAAATTCTCCTCAAGTTCAAGAATCAAATAGACCACAACACAATAATTATGGGTGACTTCAACACACCTCTTTCACCATTGGACAGATCCTCCAAACAAAAGTTGAATAAAGAAATTATAGAACTCAATATCACAATCAATAACCTAGACTTAACTGACATATATAGAATATATCAAACATCATCAAGTGGATATACTTTTTTCTCAGCAGCACATGGATCCTTCTCAAAAATAGACCATATATTATACCATAAGACAGCCCTCAGTAAATATAAAGGGGTGGAGATAATACCATGCATTTTATCTGATCATAATGGAATGAAACTGGAAATCAATGATAAAAGAAGGAAGAGAAAATCCTATATCACATGGAAAATGAACTATATGTTACTGAATGATCAAGGGGTTACAGAAGACATAAAGGAGGAAATAAAAAAATTCTTAGAGATAAATGAAAATACAGACACAACTTATCGGAATCTATGGGACACAATGAAAGCAGTTTTAAGAGGGAAATTCATCGCCTGGAGGTCATTCCACAAAAAAACGAAAAACCAACAAATAAATGAGCTCACACTTCATCTCAAAGCCCTAGAAAAGGAAGAGCAAAACAATAGCAAATGCAGCAGAAGGCAAGAAATAATTAAAATCAGAGCGGAAATCAATGAAATTGAAACAAAAGAAACTATTGAAAAAATTAACAAAACTAAAAGTTGGTTTTTCGAAAAAATAAACAAGATTAACTGACCCTTAGCCATGCTAACGAAGAGAAGAAGAGAGAGAACTCAAATTACTAACATACGGGATGAAAAAGGCAATATCACAACAGATGCTACAGAAATACAGAAGACAATTAGAAATTATTTTGGAAACCTATATTCCAATAAAATAGAAGATAGTGAAGACATCGATAAATTTCTTAAGTCATATGATTTGCCTAGACTGAGTCAGGAGGATACACACAATTTGAACAGACCAATATCAATGGATGAAATTGAAGAAGCCATCAAAAGACTACCAACCAAGAAAAGCCCAGGACCAGATGGGTATACAGCAGAGTTTTACAAAAGCTTTAAATAAGAATTAATACCAATACTTTTCAAGTTATTTCAGGAAATAGAAAAAGAGGGAGCTCTTCCAAATTCATTCTATGAGGCCAACATCACCCTGATTCCGAAACCAGACAAAGACACCTCAAAGAAAGAAAACTACAGACCAATATCTCTAATGAAACTAGATGCAAAATTCCTCAATAAAATTCTGGCGAATCGAATACAAAAACACATCAAAAAAATTGTGCACCATGATCAAGTAGGATTCATCCCTGGGATGCAAGGATGGTTCAATATATGGAAATCAATAAATGTTATTCACCACATCAATAGACTTAAAGATAAGAACCATATGATCATCTCGATAGACGCAGAAAAAGCATTCGACAAAGTACAGCATTACTTTATGTTCAAAACATTAGAAAAACTAGGGATAACAGGAACTTACTTCAACATTGTAAAAGCTATCTATGCTAAGCCTCAGGCTAGCATCATTCTGAATGGAGACAAATTGAAGGTATTCCCTCTAAAATCTGGAACAAGACAGAAATGCCCTCTATCACCACTTCTATTCAATATAGTTCTTGAAACACTGGCCAGAGCAATTAGACAAATGAAAGAAATTAAAGGCATAAAAATTGGAAAAGAAGAACTTAAATTATCACTATTTGCGGAAGACATGATTCTATACCTAGAAGACCCAAAAGGGTCTACAAAAAAACTACTAGAACTAATAAATGAATTCAGCAAAGTGGCAGGATATAAAATCAACATGCATAAATCAAAGGCATTTCTGTATATCAGCAACAAAACTTCCGAAACGGAAATGAGGAAAAACACTCCATTCACAATATCCTCAAAAAAAATACAATACTTGGGAATCAACCTAACAAAAGAGGTGAAAGATTTACATAATGAAAACTACAGAACCCTAAAGAGAGAGATAGAAGAAGATCTTAGAAGATGGAAAAATATACCCTGTTCATGGATAGGCAGAACTGACATCATCAAAATGGCGATATTACCAAAAGTTCTCTATAGGTTTAATGCAATGCCAATCAAAATCCCAATGGCATTGCTTGTAGAAATAGATAAAGCAATCATGTCTACCACGCGGCCTGCGCAGTGGTTTCATTAATGAGGTTCTGGCATTCAGTTAGTTAGAAGAGATCAAAATAAAACACACAGACAGTACCTTATTTTAATGCTAGGTCCAAGACGGCTCGCCTCTCTGTTCCCCTCCTCAAGCCGCTCAGCAGGGCAGCGAGGATTACTCTGGGCTAGCAGGAGAGAGAGAGAGAGAACGAACACGCCGGGGAGTAGCCTTTTATTTGGGGGGACAAGAGATTCAGGGGAGAATTCCATCCAATGAAGGTTGAGGGGGGGCTGTACTCCAAGGTCAGGGTCAGTGATTGGGTCTCCGGGGTCAGTGGTCACGCACACCCCCACACGGATGGGCTCTCTCATCAGGAAAGGGTCGGGATAACTCCGACACAGCCAGAGTGCCTCAGGCCCTTAACGGGAGTCACCCAATCACGTGTCAGAATGGCTCCCCACAATCATGAAATTCATATGGAAAAATAAAAGACCCAGAATAGCAAAAGCAATTCTAAGCAGGAAGTGTGAATCAGGCAGTATAGCGATACCAGATTTCAAACTATATTACAGAACAATAGTAACAAAAACAGCATGGTACTGGTACCAAAACCAGCGGGTGGACCAATGGTACAGAATAGAGGATACATAGACTAATCCACAAAGTTACAACTATCTTATATTTGATAAAGGGGCTAAAAGCATGCAATGGAGGAAGGATAGCATCTTTAACAAATGGTGTTGGGAAAACTGGAAATCCATATGCAACAAAATGAAACTGAATCCCCTCCTCTCACCATGCACAAAAGTTAACTCACAATGGATCAAGGACCTTGATATCAAATCAGAGACTCTGTGTCTGATAGAAGAAAAAGTTGGCTCCGATCTACATATTGTGGGGTCTAGCTCCAAATTCCTTAATAGGACACCCATAGCACAAGAGTTAATAGCAAGAATCAACAAATGGGACTTACTTAAACTAAAAAGTTTTTTCACAGCAAGAGAAACAATAAGAGAGGTAAATAGGGAGCCTACATCAGGGGAACAAATTTTTACTCCTCACACTTCAGATAGAGCCCTAATATCCAGAGTATACAAAGAACTCAAAAAATTAGACAATAAGACAACAAATAACCCAATCAACAAATGGGCCAAGGACCTGAACAGACACTTCTCAGAGGAGGACATACAATCAATCAACAAGTACATGAAAAAATGCTCACCATCTCTAGCAGTCAGAGAAATGCAAATCAAAACCACCCTAAGATACCATCTCACTCCAGTAAGATTGGCAGCCATTATGAAGTCAAACAACAACAAGTGCTGGTGAGGATGTGGGGAAAAGGGTACTCTTGTACATTGCTGGTGGGACTGCAAACTGGTTCGGCCAATTTGGAAAGCAGTATGGAGATTCCTGGGAAATCTGGGAATGGAACCACCATTTGACCCAGCTATTGCCCTTCTTGGACTATTCCCTGAAGACCTTAAAAGAGCGTACTACAGGGATACTGCCACATCGATATTCACAGCAGCACAATTCACAATAGCTAGACTGTGGATCCAATCCAGATGCCCTTCAATGGATGAATGGATTAAAAAATGTGGCATCTATACACCATGGAGTACTATGCAGCACTAAAAAATGACAAAATCATGGAATTCGCAGGGAAATGGATGGCACTAGAGCAGATTATGCTTAGTGAAGCTAGACAATCCCTAAAAAACAAATACCAAATGTCTTCTTTGATATAATGAGAGCAACTAAGAATAGAGCAGGGAGGAAGAGCAGGAAGAAAAGATTAACATTAAACAGAGACATGAGGTGGGAGGGAAAGGGAGAGAAAAGGGGAATTGCATGGAAATGAAGAGAGACCCTCATTGTTATACAAAATTACATATAAGAGGTTGTGAGGGGAATTGGAAAATAAACAAGGAGAGAAATGAATTACAGTAGATGGGATAGAGAGAGAAGATGGGAGGGGAGGGGAGGGGGGATAGTAGAGGATAGGAAAGGTAGCAGAATACAACAGTTACTAGTATGGCATTATATAAAAATGTGGATGTGTAACCGATGTGATTCTGCGATCTGTATTTGGGGTAAAAATGGGAGTTCATAACTCACTTGAAGCTAATGCATGAAATATGATATGTCAAGAGATTTGTAAGGTTTTGAACAACCAATAAAAAAAAGAAAAATAATTCTTTAGTAACCTCTTGTCTTTGTCTATGGTTCCTGGCACAGAGCTCCTAAACCCTTTGAAATTTCCTGAGTGATGGAGTTATAAGCAACCTGAACCACCTAAGACAAAAGCCTTGAACTTTTGAAAGCATTTGGACTAAATTTAACTTCATTTTGGACTAAAATGAACTTCACTTCATCCCTTTCTTGCACTATCTCCAAAACAAAGTCAGGATATAAAATCTTTGTTATAATAATGGAACAATTCTCGAGGACAAGAAATGTGAAAAGACCCATAACACTTGCATATGCTAAATGTTTTTCCTGTGGCTTCAAATAAATAATCCATCTTTACGTTATCTTCCTAACCCCTGTCCGGGGAATAAAAATGGTTCCTATCTGCAGTTTCTTATATTGGGAGCCCTTTATTGATAGCCTCCACCTCTTTCATCTGATCCCCATAATAACTACCAGAAAGATCTGCCTACAGTAGATAAATTTCTATTCAGAGACTGATTATAGCCAGTGGAACAGGAAAGGAAATGCCCCTTCATCTATTCTGGATTAGAGCAGAATAACAATGTACATTTTTATAAGATCAAACTGATCATAACCACAAGGCAATTTTGCAGCTAAGTGGGGTATTGCTCATCAGCCAGTATTGCACAGAAATCAGCATGGTACCAGGCACCGGGCTCAAGGACAAATTGTCTCCTCTCACTCTATGGGCATAAACTGGGAGGAGATGTTGCCTGGCCACTTGAAATGTCATCAGTAGAACCCACAGCCAGAGATTTAGAGTCATCAGCAGCAAATTGAGCTACTGGTCTCAACTACAAAAAAAAATTGAGGACAATAGAAAATGGAATTTTACCATTGGTGTTAAAAGATTCCTACTTTCCACCAAAATCAGGAAAAGAGCAGCAAGTCCTACCTGCTTAGGAATCCAAATGAGAAATTTCATAGGTGTGAACTAAACCATTACCTCACATGCTACACTTCCAAGACAGAAACGTATAAAATTATTCTCTATTTTGCAAAATGGAGAAGAAAAGGGCATTTCAGAAAATAGGAGTGATTTGACCTAACTACCTGCTAAGAAGTCACAAGGAAAATGGATCTCTTCATTCTGTCACGTCCTGGACCCCAATGTTCTTCTGACCATGACCTGGCCATCTCTCTGCTCATTAAGTGCCCTGTTCATCATGGAGCAAGCCCTGCTTAAGTCAAAGCAGAGCATTCATTCAGCTCCAGGAATACTGAATTGCACCATTAGTTTTCAGAGGCTGATGGCAGGTCAGAAGTTCCCTGCGCCTGTCTGAAATTGAAGAGACCTCTTGGATCCTTCCAACAGAGATTCTGTTGGAATCACCAACAGAGGAAAAATACCTTGACATCATGAAGCTTAAGAGTCCATCTGAGATAAAGGGAATCACAGCTGCGTAGAAACATTTACCCTGTACCTCATGGTTCTCTTTGTGGTTTTCTTTCTCCCTTTGGGACCTTGAAATATTGGGTCCATAATGTTTTGTTTTGTTTTGTTTTTCATATCCCAGAGAACTGAAAATGCCAAAAGATAAAATATACAAGTTTTCTCATTGCCATAACCTGTATACTTGAAAAAGTATATAGGAGCTTGTATAAATGCTGAAGTGATTTGTGAGTGGTGATTAAGACAGTGTCATAGTGTAACAGTGGTCACCTCGTGCTTTGAATATAGATAGCCCTCATTGCTCTGCCACAAGGCTTATTTTAAAATAGTTGTGTTTTTTCTCTTCTCCACTCCCCCTCCCTAACCTGGGGTACACCTTTCTTCCCCATTCTAGGTCCAGTTATCTGTCCTTGGTGCCAAAAGATCTAAGAAATAACTATCTCCCAAATTAACAAGTAAGTTCCAATCCTCCTACAGGGAATACCTGGAATATAGCCTTTGAACTACCTCTTTTTTAAACCCTGTGTTCTCCCTGATGGTGAGAATCACAGGTTCTGGGACAGGAGTACCCTATGTTTCTCGTTTGCTAGCCTCAGTTCCTTTGCCCATTTATTCATCGGCTGTCTAATGAGAGCCTACTATGCACTAGGCCCTCTTCCAGGTGTTAGAAAAATAAATAAATAACTCAAGAAGACATGGAGGCAAATGGAGCAGATGGATCTTTAAATAGATCCATGAAAACAAGTGCAAAGAGAGAGCCAGACACAAGGCCATGGAGGCATGATGTACATGAATCCCTTTCCAGAGTGGGGTTTGAAGAAGTTCTGCTGGAGTGGATGACGTCAGAGCTGAGAAGGGCAGGAGGGTAAAGTGGGTCAGGAGGGAGAAGGAACTTTCTGAATACTCTCTCCAAGAGAGATGGTCTTGCATGTGTGACCAGGAGGGCACAGTGGGCAGTGGAGAAGTGAAGAACTTATCTCAAGAAAAACAACAAAAATATTAGTACTAATCGTACTTATCTACAGGGAGGAAAGATTTACAAGCTTTACTTTATCCTCCTTTTCCTTTATTTTCCAATTTTTCTAAAATGACTCTATAATGCTTTGACAACGAGAAAAGGCAGAAGCATCATAAATATGAAAATAATACATTTGTTTGCATGGTTCTCGTTCCCATGACCCTCCCATCATCATCACAGGCCTGAGGAGATGACAGCAAAGGCTCCATCCGGGGCAGTTCTGAGCAAAAGGCTTTACCATATCCCTGCCAGAGCTGGGCTGCCACATCTCTCCCACTTCACTGTTCTGCTTGTCACAACAGCCTAGACAGCATTTCTCAATTTGTTTTGCTTAATGTTGCCATGTGTAAAATGTCAATGTGGCACCCAAACCTCACTTTAATTTTTCAATACTTGTTTTTATTATTTGGTTGGATTATCATTTTATTGTTTGTGTCCATCATCAGGATGGGTTTGCATTTATAAAAAGATGCCTAAGGTGCTCGTCCTCCCTGGTGGGCAGAGAAATGATATCACTGGATGATGAGCTCTCTGTTCTCATCAAATTCAACCTGAGGAGCTGCAAACCCAAAAGGACCTTGGATGGAGCAAGACCTCTGAGGAGCAAACTATAGGGAGTGTTGGGGTACCTAAATTCATAGGTGATAGTTATAGTTGGACATTGAACATTTACCAAGTGTCAGGCCCTGTGATAAGGGCTTCATTTGAATGGTTTTAATTAATTCTTACAAGAATTCTGTGAAGCATTTATTGTTCTTATTCATCATCATCATTATCACTATAGTTCTGTGAGGCTAAGGAAGTTGCCAAAGACCCCAGACATAGTAAGTGGAAAAGTTACATTTAAATCTAAAGGTCTTCACTGCCACCCTATGCTGGGATCTGTAGCCAAAAGACCATTCTATTTCCTCAATCACACTTCCTGAGTCCCCGTCGTGTGCAGACTGGTGGTTCTCTCTCTCATTACAGTTTCTCATTTTGACCATTCCTTTCCATCCTCACTATCTCAGCTTTGGTTCTCATCATCTCATGCCTGGATTATTTCAGTAATATCCTCACTGGGGTTCAAGCCTCTAGACTGACTCTTCATCACAACACAGGAATTTTTCAAAAATAGAGAAGGTTAGAATCTTCTTAACCAAGGAGACAAGGCCCTTCATGGTCTAGTTCCTGCCTTGCTCTCTAACTCATCTCCCATCACTCTCCAATTCCACACCATACACACTGTCTCTCTCTCTCTCTCTCTCACACACACACACACACACACACACACACACACACACATTCACACACAAATGCACACATATGCACACATCCTTCATCAGCCTTCCTGATGGTGGACCATCAGTAGCTCCATCTCTTATGCTCCTCCTACCCCTAAATGTTATTTTACCACTGCTTCATCTGGTCAAATCCTACTACACATTTGAAGCTCAAGCATCACTCCCTTTATAATTTAAGATATGGAAGCTCCTTCTCTTGCTTTATCTTTCATAGCACTCATCACCCAGTTCTATAATAAATGATTTACTATCTCTCTTTCTCATTAGGCTGAGATATTAAGAATAAATACAGCAATATCTTATTCAATTTTGTATTTTCAGCCCCTCTGATAGCATCCAGTTCAGTAAATATCTATACAGATAATAAATTGTTTGAGGAGAACTTCTAGTTCCCCAGCCTTGGGTTCCCATACAGAGGAAGTTCCACTAGAGTAAGTCTCCCGGTTTTTATGGAAGAAAAAACTGAGCATGCCCTGCTCAGAGCCTCTTGGGATTTTTTCTTGGAGTGGGTTGGCCCTCAGCAATCTTGTCTTCCAGCTTACGCTCCACCCTGCAGTAAGGAGCTTACTCTTTGGGGAAGCCTATGATGGCTCAGCCATCAAAAATTTTTTTCTTCCTTCTTTCTTTTTTACCATCTTTATTGAGGTATAAATGCTGTGCAAAAAAAATGTACTACTAATGTATACAATTTGATGAGTTTGAACATGCATATAGCAGAGAAACCATCACCATAAAGCAAAGTACTAACATATCCACCACTTTCAAATTTTCTCCATACCCCTTTTCTGAGGAGTTGTTATTTGTTTTTGTGGTAAGAACACTTGAAATGAGATCTACCCTCTTCACAGATTTTGAAGTGCACAATACAGTACTTTTTTCCAAAATAGAGAACTGAGGCACTGTGTTGTACAGAAGATCTCTAGAACCTATTCTTCTATAACTGAAACTCTATACGCATTGAACAATAGCTTTCATTTCCCCCTCCCTAAACCCCTGGCAATCACCTTTCTATTCAATGTTTCTATATGTTTGATTATTTCTATGTGTTTGATTATTTTAGATACCTAACATGAATGGGATGGCTGCCTAGTATTTATCTTTGTGTAACTGGCTTTACTCACCATCAGAGTAAAGACACTTTGTTTAGGCCTAAATCTATGGTCTCCCATCTGTTTTTTCAGTAAGAAGAGGAATATTTTCACCTTCATTTTTCTGGCTCCAAAGTCTACCTCTCCATGGATTCCAAACTCATAAGAGGAAGAAAGATGTGATTTATTGATTCCACAAAACCCAAATGAAATGTTTAATGAAGTAATAAATTAATTACTGAGACAGAGTCCCAAGCTTCAAGAAATTCCCAATCAAATCAAAGCAATGAGAGTGAGAAGGGAGATAGTTTAACTAGTGAGCAGAAAGAGTACTGGGAGATGATATGAACCACACATTTGCATCAAAGAGGATAAGTCGTGTGTGGAAGGCAGTGGACAAATGAGTTGGAAATCCATGGAGTACGAATATGGGAATGTAAGGAAAGGAGAAGGAAACTGCTTAGAGAGAAAGCCATTTTCTTGCATGGAATAGTGGAAAACGTGCTTCAAAAAAAAATTGTTTAGACAAATGAGGACTTTAATAAAGATGAATTTAACAACAGGCTGTATGGACACTGACACTGGGCCAGGACAGCTTCCCTGGCAGCTGCCAGCTCCACTATCCAGCACTGAGGTATGGCCAAGTGAGAGCTGGGGAGGGAGTCCCCGGAGCCCCAAAGTCTCTGTCAGCCTGTCACAAACACACACACACACACACACACACACACACACACACACACACTCACACACACACATCTGGAAAAAGAAACACAAAGAGCATCACAAGAGACAGGGTGGTGTGCTGGAAAGTGCCCTGGGCCTGGATTCTAAATCCTAGGTTCTCCACCAACATGCCACCTACCAGTGAAGGCCTTTCTGGGTCTGAATGCCTCCTGGAATGATCAAACATGCCTTTCAGGATCGCTGTGGATATTGCATGGCTTCGTATAGAACAAGGCTGCAGAAACTGTAAAATGCTTTAGACTATTTTCACCATAAAATCTAAGTTAAATATGAAGGACCCCTTCCTAGATGGCCATCAGTGTGTTTCCACAGAATTGCTCCTCGGTTTTCCTTTGCTCACTGCCTGGCTTTGTTCACAAGGGAGGCACGAATTTGAATATTTAGATTGAATATTTTCTGAGACTCTGATTCCCAAGCAAGAGTCATCACCTCTTGCTTGAACAGCCAAGTAGAACCTCTTGCTGTAATAAGGAAGGGAGAGAGGTGGGGGTTTTATTTTGCTAAATGGATGAACAACTTCAAAATAAGCTTAGAATATAAAGACTCAAGCTCTAATGTATAACACACACATTCACACACAAACATCTCTCTCTCTTTCTCTCTCTCTCTCTCTCTCTCTCTCTCTCTCTCACACACACACACACACACCACACACACACACATTCACATGCAAACTTTCCTTCAGTTCCCCTTCCTTTGCAGAGTTAATTTTCTCAAATACAGAAGCAGATGGATACTATTCCACATACTAGTGCTATTGATGAGCCTGCTCAGGATCAGTTCAAATCACTCCTCCCAAATATTCCATAAAGATATTTCACATATCTAATGTAGGAGCAGCAAGATGCTTTCTTAGTAAGAAGACACATCAGATGCCACTCCATTGATCTGATGATATCACACTCAGTTCTCACTAGCACTGCAGATCTCAATGCAAATTGAATTTGTTCAAGTCAAGAGCCCTAGAGGGAATAGAAAGTTCATCAGTCCTACCTAAGACATAGCACAAGGGACTGCACTAGTGAGACCTGGGAAAACTCCAATCTCTTAGAGGCCACTTTCTGAGTCATTTGCTTTTTCAAAGTGTTTTATTGTTATGAAGCAGATGCAATAAGAACCAACCTCCTAGATGTCTGGGCCACCAGACAGGGTCTTTGAGGTGAAATGTCAGAAAGCACCCAGATAGTCTCAAGAATCCAAAGTACATTCTGTAATGTCACTTATAACAAGGAAATGTGCATCATCTCACTATTTCCTCTACTAAAGATAAGTGACATTATCCTTGACAGAGTGTCTCAGACATCACCAATTTTATCATCTTCCTGCTCTGAACAGATTCCATGAATAATAGAGTAGTATCACAGAGAATCAGAGCTAAAAACATCTACAAGAAAACAAAGATTGGTGAGGAAAAAAAATCTACCGTTGGGATGAACAGAACATTACATATGGAACACAATCCGAGTCAGATTCTTCCACTCATTAACTGACTCCTTCTTAAGAGTACATAATATTAAAGATGACATAATGTTAAGGATTCCTGAAGGAATGACTGTTAAGATTTGGATATGGGGTGTCCCCCAGAAGTTCATGTGTGTGACCATGCAAGAAGGTTTAGAGGAGAAACAATTGGATCATAAAAGCCTTAATCCAATCATTGAATTAACCCCCTGATGGGGATTAACTGAGTGGTAACTGAAGTCAGGTAGGGTATGGCTGGAGGAGGTGGGTCCCTGGGGACATGGCCTTGAAGTATATATTTTGTATCTGGAGAGTGAAGTCTGTCTCTCTGCTTTCTGATCATCATTGAGCCACTTCCCTTGGCCACACTCTTCCACCATGATGTTCTGCCTCATCTCAAGCCCCAAGGAATGGAGCCAGCCTTCTATGGACTAAGACCTCTGAAACCATGAACCCTCAAATAAACTTTCCCTCCTCGGTGCTCATCAGATCCTTTAGTCACAGCAGCGGAAAAAGCTGACTAAAACAATGACTGAACATATTGGCAACACTTAAACGCCCTTAAAATTGATTTCCTCTGGCAGATCAAGAAGCAAATTTTTCCCACAACCATATGTGCTTATAGACTGAATGTCCACTAATTGGAGACACTGCTATATGCCTGGAATGTATATGAGTTCTGTGATTTTCAGCACTATATGGATCAATAGTAGTGTCCCCACTTACAGAAGAACCTGTGCTCAGGATTTCAGTTTTTTTCCAGTTTGATGATAAAAAAAAATTCCTTGAATTTTTTGGCTTTGTTTTTATTTGTGCATTCTAGTTATACATAATAGCTGGGTTCCTTTGACATAATCATACTTGTAGGGAATACAGTTTGCTTTGCTTCAGTCTGCAGTGCTTTCTCTCTCTCTCCCTTCCTCCAACTCCCTATTTCCCTTGCTCTACTCGGTCCATCTTTCTTCCATTTTTTTAATAGTTTTTTTTTTAATCAGTGCTTTATAGATATTTATAAAGGTGAGATTCAGTGTGGGATATTCATATAGGCACATAGCACAATTTGGTCAATTTCACTCCACCCTTCCTCCCTTTTCCCTGTCCTTCCTCCCTTACCCTCAATCTCTTTCTTTTACTCCATTGATCTTCTTTGTATATTCATAGGGGTCCCCCTTTTTTCCCTTATTCTGGGCTAGCTTTCTCATATGAGAGAAAAATATTGGACTGTGGACTTTTTTGAGTCTGGCTTATTTCATTGAGCATGATGTTCTACAGTTTCATCTATTTACCAGCAAATGTCATAATTTCAATTTTAATAATAATTATTAAAGTAAATTTAATAATAAATGTAATAATTTCCTTTTAACTTCCAAAATAATCAAAGCCCTTTTTTTAGTGTACAGTAGGGTTTCTTAACCTCAGCATGATTTACATTTTGAGTCACATGATTCTTTTTGTGAGAGGGTGGTCCTCTGCCTTGGAGGATATTTAGCAGATGCCAGCCGTGTCCTCACCACAGTGGTAACAACCAAAAGGAAAAACAAAACACTCCAGTCATTGCCAAATGTTCTCTGAAGGACAAAATTTCCCCCTGATTCAGAGCCACTGCTATAGAGTGATTTTTAAATGTTAAGATTTTTAAATGTTAAGAATAATTTACCAGTGACTCAGGAGGCTGAGGCAGGAGGATCACAAGGCCAGCATCAGCAATTGAGTGAAGACCCAAACAACTTAGTGAGACTCTGTCTCAAAATAAAAAATAAAAAGTGCTAGGGATGTGGCTCAGTGATTAAGTGCCCTGAGTTCAATCCCTGATACTAAAAAAAAAAAAAAAAAAAAAAAAAAAAAAGACTGATTTACACTGAGGACAACTATGAGCTTCACAAAGAATAAACTCACAGAAATCATATGACTTTAAAAGTTTGAGTTAGGTGTTAGGACATATTTCATATTTAGAGGAGAAACAATTTGATTATAAAAGCCTTAATCCAATCTCTGAATTAACCCCCCTGATGCTCTGATGACCTTAGAGTATATATTTTGTATCTGGAGAGTGGAGAACATTACTATACACTGGGCTATGTTATAGATAAAGCTAGAGAGTTTTCATCTGGCCAACCTGTGACCCCAGGACAGGAAGATGGCACAAAGGACCTCTCCAATACTTTGTGAAATGTTCTTTGTGAAAGAGCTATCACCCTCTAGCTACAGGAGTCTGTGAAAAATGAGACCAGTTCCCTGGTTAAGTAGCCTAACTGGTATTTCTACCCCTTAAGGAGTTGCTAAAAAAAAAGGAAAACAAAGAGAGACAATAGGAAAATAAGAAGAAATATAGAAATAAGTGAGAATGTTCACCTACCTATGGCATAGCCCATTTGGAAGGAACCAGCAGACACGAGATGAATGAATGAGAGCACATGGGAGTCTGGCACCTGCAGGATCAGGTGAGCCGTTAACCTGAGTGTTCTGGACAAGCCCAGGTTGTTGATCCATCAAACACTACTCAAGTACATCCTTTCTGTATGCTGTGGAGCTCAGGCCAAACATCCCTAGTCCCTTGCTTTTATGGGTTTGGCATAATCTCAGTGATAAAGAGCCAAGTCACTTCTTTCTCCTCATCAGTATGTTGCAAGAGAAACCCAGACCATCTCTTTCTGCCTTGTCAAGTCAACAGCCATGATCCTGCTTTATGGAGGTTCAGTTGCCACACAGATATTACATGAACATTTTAATGTGCCTATTTACAACTTTTAGATTTTTTATGGAGTTACTTGGGGTGGTTACTTGTTATTTGGAAAAAAAACTAGTTTACTCTTGGAGAAAGCAATGCAAGTGACCAAAGATAATAAACCTGATAGAAGTCCTTCCCTCATCTCCTGAACTTCTCACATGAAGGAATTTGGTTGAGACAGTGCTGGATTCAAGCATAATGCTTCAGCCATGGTCAGCACCAGTCCCACTGTGCAGTGGGAAACAGGGTGGATGATAAGCTCTACATTTTTCTTTCTGATCATTTCATCTCTCTGAAGGCAGAAGCAGCAACAATGGTAACTGTACCTCTGGTTTTCATTCTGATCAAAAGGAAAAACAGGTATATAATATAGAAGTGACAAATAACCTGAAAGTTTACAATACCAAAGAAAATGAAGAAAGGCAAATAACAATTCCCTCTCCACCCCCCACAGACCCTGAAACAGGAGATGATCTTGCCCATTGTTTTCATTTAGTTCCTCTGCAAATACTTGCCATAGAAGAGGCTCAATAAGTATTTATTTACTGATAGGCCTATAAGTTTCCCAGGCTCTAGAAAATAAATGTGAGCTATGATGGATATGGTTTTATCATTGAAACTTTCTATTTTGAAGTTAGTTTTCTAGAATGGGAAATAATCAGAAACAAAATGCTGATCATATGATCTGTGAAAGCAAAAATAAAGAAAAGGGGAAAAGGAAAACATTTAGTTAGGATGCATTTATCTGGAAGTAGTGTAGATCCCAGCTAACAATGATTTAAACCTAAAGATATTTATCATTTATCTCAAGAGGTCTGCAGGTGAATGAAGCCAGGATTGGCTCACAAGCTCCCACAGGATGACACTGTGTGGTGTACTATGATTCCCTTGTGCTTCCTAGGATCTCATAATATGGTTTCCATAGCTCCAAGTATCTTTTTTAAGAGAGAGAGAGAGAGAGAGAGAGAGAGAGAGAGAGAGAGAGAATTTTAATATTTATTTTTTAGTTCTCGGCGGACACAACATCTTTGTTGGTATGTGGTGCTGAGGATCGAACCCGGGCCGCACGCATGCCAGGCGAGCGCGCTACCGCTTGAGCCACATCCCCAGACCCAGCTCCAAGTATCTTATCCTCACACATCTGAAGACTGGAAGTAGGCAATCAGTCATACTAGGAAAAGGGAAAACCCTCTTTTAGTCTCCCTGACTTGCATCAAGGGTAAAAAAAATCTTTCATAGAAGTCTATTAGCATAAATCCCCTCTGTCTTATTGATACAATGTTTTCAGAATACTGAAGTAGTTGAAAAATACTGGGAAGTATGTAAATTAAAACTCTTTAAAATAATTTTATGTTTGAAGTTTTTATTTATGCCAAAGATACAATTTATTCTTTTACTTAATTTTAATAGAAGAGAACTAGTCAATATTTTCATTAAAATCATTATTAAAAAATAATATACAGAAATATGTATACAAGGCATACAAGTGAGAAAAACAATAATAGAAAAGGAACTTTGTAAAATAATTACACACACATTTTAAAAATATTATTCAAATTAAAAACAGCAGCAGGTTTAATACCAAGTTGGACATAGCTAAAAAGAGAATCAGTAAACTAGAAGATTAAATGTGAAGAAATTATCCAATATATGGACAAAAAGATGGTGAAATGGAAAACACGAAGAGGATTAAGTATCATGGAGGATAGAATAAGAAAGTTTAACACACATCAAATGGAGGAGATGAGAGAGAGGAATCTGAAGAGATAATTGCTAAGAAAATTGAGAACTGCTGAAAGATAGTAATATTCAGATTCAGAAATCAGTGAATCCTAAGTGAGATAATTATTTGATAGTTTTAAAATCCACACTAAACACATTTTAAATAGAAGACACTGAGGATCCGGGGGCGGGTAGGCAGGGAAGAAAGACACCAGGGCTGCATAAATTGGAGAGAGATCTTAAAAGCTGCCAGAAAAAGAGAAAAACATATTATTTTTAAAAAATTACTACTGCCTGGCATTATACCAGATATTGGAGCTACAGTGATGAGCCAAAATAAATGTTTATGCTCAAATGGAAATCAATCTCGATAACATTGAAGAGTAATAAATTTAGTTTCAAATATCATATGTACAATTAGGAGAGAAGAACAGTAACAGCATATGTAAATATCAGACTCTGAAGATTTCCTGCAACCTCAAAATGAAAGCGACTATTTGATTTTACTTTTAAACTACCCTTTTCATTCTTTTGAATGCATTAATGGAAGTACAGTGTCTTAATGGTGGAAGATGGCAATCACACACTATTCTGCACAGTCCAGGAAGTATCTGATGAATTATCTGAAGCACTGCCCTCAGTTCTAGGCAACAAAGAATAGGAGACTAGTTGACCAAATGAGTTTAAAGGAGAGTTTCTAGGACAATGGAAGTCCCAAGCACCATATTATAGAAGAAATGATTGGAGAAATAAAAACTCCAGTTTGTATTCTCTTCCTCCAGTGATTGTGAGTGCTGTGTGAATAGGTACCTGGTGCAATTTTCGTTGCCTGAGGTAGACCAGTGAAACAAACAAAATATGCCCTTCATTAAAGTTGCTGTCAGAGGGAAGACCAGCGATAAATAGAATGAATTCACTGAACTGTTAGAAAACTATAAATTTTATGGGAATAATTAAACCAAAAAAAAGGAGGAATGAACATGGTAGGAAAGGACAGCAGGTGGAAAGTTTGAACAGGGCGATGAGCATGGTCCTCACTGAAGAGGTGGCATTTGAGGAAAGGATTGAACAAAGGAATGAGTCACAAGGCTCTGGGTGGTGGGGGGGGGGATTCCAGGCAGAGGGAATAAATAGTACAAAGGTGCTAAGTTGGGAGTGAACGTGGCATATTTGAGGAAGAACAAGGAGGGGAGATGGAGATAGAGTAAGCCAAGGGAGAGAAGAAGGACATGAAGCCAAGGAGGCATCAGGATGGAGAGGCTGGTAGCCTGTGTAGAGACATGGAGACCATTAAATCAGAAAGAAATGAAGGGCTGCCACAAGGCTTTTGACCCAGAGTGACATCAACTGATTTACATTTTAAAGGATCACTTTGACTGCCAAGTTCAGAAAGGACCATAAACAAAGCAGGGTGGATATAGGAGACCAGTTAGGAGGCTCCCTCTGTAATCCAAGCCAGAGGTAAAGTAGCTCAGATTGAGACAGAATGCCACATATGGATTGTAAGGGTCCGGTGAAACGTCGGAGGAAGAGACCACAAGGGACTGTCTTATGCAACAGCAGAAGGGAGGGTTTATTTGGAGACCAGCATGCTAGGGCCCAGAGCTCTCTATAGCAAAGAGAGATAGAGCCCTGAGAACAGCTTAAGCAGAGCTTATATACTTTCCTTGGAGAGGGCAGGGAGAGAAGTTACATTTTGTAGTTTGGCAGTTGGGGACAGCTCATTCTGGGAACAAGATTAGCAAACAGTTCACAGTTGGGGACAGCACATCCTGGGAACAAGAGTAGCAAACAGTGTTTTGTTAAGCATATAGAAAAACGGAGTGACAAGTACCTATTTTATTAACCTTTCATTCCCCACTTCTTCTTCTGGCTACTTTTAATCATAAAAGTGATCATTGGGGGGTGTCACATTTTATGTCTGTTAGTGGGGTATATTGTTGTCTGGTTACCATAAGTTTGATTTGTCTAATTTTGGGCTTGGAGAAAGGAAAGTACACGGTTGAGTAAACAGGGTCCTAGAGTTAGCAACAATATAAGAATTATTAGAGGACCGGCCAGGGCTGATAAAAGCGTAGTTAACCAGGGGGACTGTGTGAACCAAGACTCATACCACCCTTTTTGGGCCTCTGTCTCTCTCTGATGCTCTTCAAGGCGTCTTCTTAGTTTACTCATAGATTCTTTTACAACTCCAGTATGGTCGGCATAAAAACAACATTCTTCCCTCAATGCAGCACAAAGGCCCTCTTCTCTCATGAAGAGGAGGTCCAACCCTCGCCTGTTCTGTAAAACAACTTCAGAGAGAGAGGTTAAAGATTCCTGCAAAGCTGTGATGGAGGTTTCTAATATCTTTAAGTTTTGGTCCATTGCTGTTTCTAATTGGGTCATTTGTTGTGTCCCACGGACCAGGGCAGTGGTCCCTGTGCCCACCCCTGCAGCAATTCCCATTCCTAATAAGATGGCTAAAGTGAGGGATACAGGTTCCCGGCGGAACCGGGTTGTATGTCCCCTTATTTGATCTTTAAATGAACCTGCGTCATGATAGAGCACTCTGGGAAACATCTGCACTATTATACAATTAATCACATCTGTTGACCATTTTATGAAAACATAAATAATGTTTAAGTATATAGAATTATACTGTTGTAGGGACGGACAAGGCAAGGCACCTAAGATAGCACTGAAGACAGGGAAACAGTCCTATTTGGTTGCAACCGGATTCAGAGGGCATTTCTTCTGTTGTAATCAATTAATCCCCTGAACCCCAAGATTAGGTAGTTTCAGAATTTTGTACTCAACATGTAAGGGAAGGGGCTCAGAAGTTCACAGTCTGCAGAAGTTCACAAAAAGCAGTTTTTGTTTCTGTTTTTTTCTCTGTTCTGGGCAAGTTAACTTTTCAAGGACACCTGGGAGGAGGAGAACTTTTTTTTTTTCTTGCCAGCTGTTACCATGGAGCCCAGTTCATAACTTTTTTATCTTAGAAATGTAGCCATCTCTGTGAAGTCCCAGCTCAAGGCCAGAGGCCCTGTTCACATATTTTGTGAAAAACTAGTAAGGGGGTGTCTAGCTTAGGAGTGCTGATTTTTCCAGCCAGTGGCCAAGTAGAACAGGGCAACATGAAAAGAGGAAGTTTATCTATACTGAACTCTTTTATAGGGACTCTTTTGCTGAAAGTCCTAATGTCAGCCATGGTGAAGACTTCTGGAGAAGGTCAGTTAAGACTTTTCTGTGGGCCTGGTACAGAGGGGGAGGACGGGGAAGGCGGTGCTGAGAGCAGCTCCATGGATTTGAGAATGAGGAAGGATAGATGTAAAAGAATAATGGGAAAGGGGTTTGGGATTTTCCTAGCAACAAAAACTTGAGTGGTCGAACAGGTAGAGTAGAGGGAAAGACTGGAGTGAGTATCCCAAAAAGCTTGTGAGGGACTTTAAATTTTTAGTAACCTGTTTTCAGTGATGACAAAGCAACTTTAAAGGCCATTTTCATTACATCTTGGATAGGGGTCTGAGGGCTCTCCTCAGCTGGTTTGAGCTTTGGGTTAGCTGGTAAGAGGACCTGGTGGGACCCGGTGTGGGCACTGACAGGAGAAGAGAGGAGTGAATGGGTGGAGAGATACCTCAGTACCTGTTACTTCAGCAAGGGGGCAATGGTCTGAGAACAGGCGGAGGTTTGGGTTCCATCAGGTAGCCTCTGTATGTTTACATCTTTATGACTTACAGGAGAAGTCGGTTTTTCCCCCACACAGCCATGACTGTTTGTGGCTTCGATAGTCCGCCGGGCAAACATAATAATCTAGGTTAGCCAACCTACGTCTAGCTCGCATGTCCCTACATCCATAATGTTTGTTTCTATTATCTATGGTACGGAAGGGATTTAATGGAATTTTAGTGGGATCCTCTTCATCAGGGATACCCAATAGGAAAGACCTATAGCCAGCAGACAAATGTCTGGATGGAGAGATGGCCACCAGGTCCCTAAGGGGGCTGTATGTGAGACAGATCATACTTTTTGTCCAGTAGGATTTGTGATTAGCCATTGCTGCTGTACGGGCTGATGAGGGTTAGGACTACTGGTGGTCAAGAGGAGAGTCCATAGCCTTATCCACATGGCAAATATGCAATTTGAGAGGGTTACCAGTCTTTTCCAATTTCCAGCCAGAGTCTGGACAGGGTGCAGGCTTGAGATGAGAGGCATGGATCCAGGAAATGATTCCGTTTACCTTTACCACTGTAGGTGTTATAAGTAGCACCTGGTATGGTCCTTTCCAGCGGGGTTCTAGGGATGACACCTGATGTCGTCTTATGTAGATGAAGTTTCCCACTTGATATCGGTGTGGAGTTCCTTCATCCCCAGGTTGGTAGGCAGTGGCCAGCTATTTCCACAGGTATCACTGAGTTTTTTTTTTTTTAAAGCTTTAAGTCTGTCAAGCAAGGGGGTGTGGAAGGAATTGTTAGGTCTTAGAGTTGGGGTTAGGTCCCTTACTGGAGGAGGGGCACCATAGAGAATTTCATAGGGGGTGAGGTTACACAAAGAAACAGAGGGAGTATTTCTTGTATGAAACAGTGTATAAGGCAGGAGCATAGTCCAATCTTTTATGCCGGTCTCTAAGCTTAATTTCGTTAAGGTGTCTTTAATGGTTCTATTTATTTTTTCTATCTGTCCTGAGCTCTGGGGTCTATAAGCACAATGTAACTTTTAATTAATCCCCAGGGTCCTGGCTAACCCCTGACTTACCTGGGCCACGAATGCCGGTCCATTATCAGACCTTATTACCTTAGGCAGGCCGTATCTTGGAAAAATATCTTCCAGGATCTTCTTGACCACCATTTGCGCCGTTTCTTTTTTTGTGGGGGAGGTTTCAATCCATCCTGAAAATGTATCTACAAAGATTAGGAGATATTTAAGTCCATACCTTGCTGGCTTAATTTCAGTAAAGTCCACTTCCCAAAATTGTCCTGGTCTGGTTCCTTGAAGGCGCCTTCCTGCAGGAAGCTTGGAAGGGTAAGCATTAACCAATCGATAGACCCGACAGGATTTTGTTACCCGTTCAGCTATTTCCTTTCGCTGTGAGCCAGTTAGTGGAAAACTCTGTTCTTGATCCTTCAGGAATGCCTGCAATTTCTTTGAACCAAGGTGAGTGAGTTGATGTACATTTTTTACTGACATAGTTAAAGCCATAACTATAGGAGTTTTTACTAAAGGATTTAGAAATTTCATCTGGGGGCCTTCAGGGTTAAAAGTTATTCTGGCCCGGAGTTTGGTGAGCAGATCTCTGCCATCAATGAGGCCGGGCATTCTGGGATCACTAGGAAGGAGTGATGGACTTTTCCTTTCCCCAGGCCCATGGGGTCCATGGTCCTCTTAGTTGTCCAAGCCCAATATTTACTGCTGTTAGCCCCTTGAACTAGAGACCTTTTAGTTGATAGAGGGCCCAATGGGGCCTTAAGGGCTGAGTATACTGCCCCTGTATCCATTTCAGAGTTTATTGGGGTCCCCTCCACTTCAAAAGTTATCTTGAGCTCGGGGAGGGGATCCGAGCCCCGACTTTCCTAGTCATCTTCCAAAGTTAGAATGGCTGGCTGGCGTGGCTGTTTCTTTCTAGGGCACTCTTTGGCCCAGTGTCCTTTTTCTCTACAGTAGGCACATTGATCTGAGGCCAGAGGTGGCTTTTGGCGTGGGCCCAGGTATCCCTTTCTGTCTCCCTGTCTCTTAACTTCTGGCCTATTTGTTGTTGTAACCAGGACCTTAGTCAATGCCTCAGTCTGTCTTTTGCTTCTTTCATCCTCCCTTTGCTCCTTCTCTTCCTCAGTTTCTCTCTTATAGTATACCTTCTCAGCTTCTCTGACTAAATCTCTCAAAATCATATCTTGTAATCCATCTAAGCATTGTCATTTTCTTTTAATATGCAGGGCAGCTTGCCTAATAAAGGCCATCGTAACAGATGCCTTTTGATCCTCTGCCTGAGGATCAAAAGGAGCATATTTCCTATATGCCTCCATAATTTTTTCCAGAAACATAGAGGAAGATTCATTAGGCCCTTGAATAATCTCT
Organism: Spermophilus citellus; assembly: GCF_964194105.1. Lineage (NCBI taxonomy): Eukaryota > Metazoa > Chordata > Mammalia > Rodentia > Sciuridae > Spermophilus > Spermophilus citellus. The sequence goes on along the minus strand of NC_138187.1, from coordinate 115,051,441 downwards.
CTTACCTTGGCCAAATTAGTTGGCCATCTAGCGGCTGCTCGGAGACCCGCTATTAGAGCCCGGCGATAAGTGAACAGATGCTCCCTACCTTTAAAGGTGTTGGGGTCCCAGTTGGGTTGGTTCAAGGGGAAGTTGTGTCGGTCGCCCATCTGGTCCGAGGATATTTTTTTCTAGCTTCAAGGAGGATTCTCTCTTGTTCCTCTGTCATAAAGAGAGCCCCTAGGAGTTGTTGGCAGTCATCCCAAGTAGGCTGGTGTGAAAACGTCGGCGGGTTCTTTGAGTTCTTTTAGCTGGGCAAGTTTCTTCCGGGGAGGAGGGGCTGTGTGTGCCATGGGGGAGTCATCTGGAGGGCACTGGGCCAGCTCAGCTTCCTCCAATGGTGGAGAGGCTGAGTCAGCAGCAGGGGAATCACTTAGAGGGTGTTGGGGGTTGGGGGACGAGGGCAGGGGATAAGGAGGGGGAGGAGAGTCCAGTAGAGTCAAATCTTGAGATTTAGGGAAAACAGAGGGTGGAGGAGGAGGAGGAGCAGAGGGTTTGAGAGACAGAATCGTGGGGGAAGGAGTAGGAGTGGGGGCAGGGACAAGGAAAGGCTTCACCCATGGAGGAGGAGATTTGCAGAGGTCCTGCCAAGTTAAGATATACGGCTGTTGATCTGGATGGCTATGTGGTCCCGGCTGGAAGACAAGACAATATCTCTTGTGGTGAGCCGTTTCTTCGGACTGTGGTCACCATTACAAGATGGCGCTGGCTCCGCTGTGGTCTGTGACAAACAACTCCTTATTTGGGAGAGTTGGCACGTGATTTTTTAACACCCTATGAGAAAGCTCCACGTAGCAGCTTCGCATTGGGGCTTGGGATGCTTTATTAAGGCTGGGAGGGGCGTCCGAGAGGAAGAAGAAGAAACATCAGGGGCCTGAATAAACGGCTGAAAGAAGATTCCTGTTGTTGCGTCTTCCTTGTGGGCAAGGGGTCGCGACAAGTGGTGCCGAAACCCGGGAACCAGAACTTTCAGCCGTCAGGGGTGGTGCACCGGTTAGTCCCAGGTAAGTGGGATCCGCGACCAAAGCGGGGATAGTCCCAGTAAGTGGGATCCGCGATCAAAGCGGGGTCAGCTCCTCTACAAAGAAAGAGAGAGCTTTATATTTTATTGCAGCTGCACTGTGTACTTTCACTTTTGTTTTATGTGTTTCTTTTGTTGCTGTGTCATGGGTGCCGCATCTTCAAGTCCGCTTCTTCTGGCCCTAGACGGCCTGTTACGTTCCAAGGGCCTGGAAGTGAAACATAGTACTTTACAAAGATTTTTACAGAAGATGGATATTGCTGCACCGTGGTTTGCATTTTCGGGCAGTCTTACTATACCTAGTTGGGATAAATTAGGCAAAGATCTTGACTTTGCTTCTGAGCAGGGCATATTAGAGGGCGGGGTGATACCCCTTTGGAAAATGGTCCGTAGTTGCCTCACAGATGGCAGATGTCAGGAAGCACTTACTAAAGGACAGGAAGTTCTAGAACAATTACATGAGGAGAAATCGGAGACGGCAGGAAGTGAGGTATCTCGGGAGGATGGAAGTGTGCGGAGCGTGAAACAGGGGAAGAGACGATTGTATCCAGATCTCAGTGCGCTGCGCACACCCCCATGTGAAAGTGGGTCAGAGGAAGAGGAGGATGAGGAGGAGGAGCTTGGGAGGCTATCTCGCCAGCTAGGGAGTTTAGCTATAGGAGAAGGGAACAAAAATAAACAGGAGCTCAAGAAATGTGATCCTCCGGATCCACCGCCGTATGGCGGGGGTGTTTCGGGGAGAGCTTTCCATGCTCAAACATGGAGGGCTGTTAACGCTGAGATGGGTCTTGCTTATCCAGTTTTTCAGGATGATAATAGGGGAAGATTCCATGAGCCTTTAGATTTCAAAATTGTGAAGACTCTGGCGGAGTCTGTGCGCACTTATGGGGTGGATGCCGCCTTCACACTAACTCAGGTGGAGAGTCTGTCTAGATACTGTATGACTCCCTCTGATTGGGCTAGCCTTGTTCGGGCTTGTGTTTCCCCAGGTAAATATTTGGACTGGAGAGCATTTGTGCTAGAGGGCGCAATAGAGCAGGCCGCCAAAAACCATGCGGCGGGACACCCTCATTGGGATAAGGACATGCTTTTGGGGCAAGGTAGATTTGCTAATCAACAGACGGGATTCCCTCTTGAGGTATATGATCAAATTAATAACATTTGCATTCGGGCATGGAAGTCACTTCCAAATAGAGGAGAGGTATCTGGTAATTTGACTAAGATTATACAAGGCCCTACAGAACCCTTTTCAGACTTTGTAGCAAGGATGGTGGACGCCGCTGGAAAGATTTTTGGGGATCCTGATAGAGCCATGCCCCTTGTCAAGCAATTGGTCTTTGAGCAATGCACCAAGGAATGTAAAGCAGCAATCGCTCCTTATAAGAACAAAGGCATAGAAGCATGGATGAAGGTGTGTAGAGAGATTGGAGGACCTTTAACTAATGCAGGTCTTGCAGCTGCTGTCCTTCGGATTGCAAAAGGGGGCGGTCCTGCCGCCGGAACATGCTTCCATTGTGGTCAACCCGGTCATGTTAGGCGTGAATGTCCCAAAAAAGACAATTCCAAAAAAGACAATTTTACTGGACCTTCTCACGGTGGCCTTTCCAATGGCCTTCGTCTACCGGGGTTGTGTCCAAGATGCAAAAAGGGGAAGCATTGGGCAAGAGAGTGTAGATCAGTGAGGGACATCCATGGACAGCCTATTTCAGCTGGGCCAAAAAACGGCCGACGGGGCCCTCGACCCCAGGGCCCACAAATATATGGGGCAGTGGAGAATGTCACACCCGAACCCGAGACATGGCCATCTCTACGCCATCCCATGAAACGCGGAGAGCCACTACAGGTGCCGCGGGATTGGACCTCTGTTCCACCTCCAGACTCGTATTAACACCTAAGATGGGAGTCCAATTGGTGGAAACTGAGTTTACAGGGCCTCTACCACCTGGCACTGTAGGTTTGCTAATTGGACGTGCATCCTCTATTTTACAAGGTCTTCATGTTTTCCCCGGAGTCATAAGTCCTGATACTGTAGGGATAATAAAGGTTATGGTGGAAGCTCCAAGGGGCATTGTGTCCATCTCCCCAGGGGATCGGATTGCTCAATTGCTAATTTTGCCTAGCTTACATAATCACTTCCCTGCTGATTCAAGGTCACAGACAGGGAATGAGATTGGTACCACCGGAGGGAATTGTGCCTATTTGTCACTAGATATGAGCAATCGCCCCACTTTGGAATTAAGCATAGAAGGTAAATCTATTGTGGGATTACTGGATACCGGAGCAGACCGTAGTATTATAGCACTTAGGGACTGGTCTAAGGGATGGCCAGTGCAGACTTCTGATCAATCCTTGAGAGGACTTGGATATGCCCAGGCCCCTCAGATCAGCTGTAGACATCTAGTCTGGAAGGATCCAGAAGGACATAATGGTACCTTTCAGCCTTATGTACTTGATTTACCTATCTCTCTATGGGGCCGTGATCTGATGAAAGACATGGGGTTCACTCTTAGTAATGACTATTCCCCAGTGTCTCAACAGATTATGCAAAATATGGGGTATAGGCCAGGTCTAGGACTAGGAAAACATTTACAGGGACGTAAGCATCCTGTACAAGGTCATCAAAAGCTTGACAGATTTGGTCTGGGTTTTTCCTAGGGGCCGCTGGGGCTCAAATACCCATAACATGGCTCACCGAGGAGCCTGTTTGGGTGCCTCAGTGGCCTCTTCCCTCGGTTAAATTGGCAGCAGCTCATGCTCTAGTTAAAGAACAACTTGACTTGGGTCACATCCAGCCTTCTACTTCTCCATGGAATACTCCCATATTTGTCATTAAGAAAAAATCAGGGAAGTGGCGCCTACTGCATGATCTACGAGCAGTTAATGCTCAAATGCAACTTATGGGGCCCATTCAAAGAGGGCTGCCTCTGCTCTCCTCGGTTCCTCAGGGTTGGCACATTATTGTTATTGACATTAAAGACTGTTTCTTTTCTATTCCTTTGCATCCTAAAGACTCGCAGCGTTTTGCCTTCACCCTTCCCTCGTGTAACCACGAGGAACCAGATCACAGGTTTGAGTGGGTAGTGTTGCCGCAGGGAATGGCTAATAGTCCCACGATGTGTCAGATGTATGTGGGGAAGACACTCGCACCTCTCAGACAAAAGTATTCCTCCATCAAGATCATTCATTATATGGATGATGTATTATTGGCTGCTAAATCAGAGCAGACAGTTCATGAGGCCTATAAAGACCTAGTGAAGTTGTTAGCTCAATATGGACTGCATATCGCACCTGAAAAGATTCAAACAGGGGATTCTATTAAGTATTTGGGAGCAACAATTGGGTGTGACAAATTACGACCACAGAAAATCACCATACGAGCTCAGGATCTCCAAACTCTAAATGATTTTCAAAAACTGCTGGGAGATATTAATTGGATACGAGGATATTTACATATTTCTAATGTTATGCTACAGCCTTTGTATGCTACTCTTAGGGGTGATCCAGATCTTACTTCCCCTCGTAGCCTCACCAAAGAGGCTAGAGCGGCCCTTATGACAGTAGAAGAAGCTATACAACATGCTACTTTATGCAGGCTCCAGAGTGATAAACCTTTCCAGTTATGTGTGCTTGCCACTATGCGGCAGCCTACTGGAGTACTGTGGCAAGATGGACCTTTGCTATGGATTCACCCACATGTATCCCCAGGAAAATCCTTAGAATATTATCCTGATGCTGTTGCAGCATTAGCACTTAAAGGGATTCAACAAAGCATTCAATTTTTCGGACAATCACCTTCTTCTCTTATTATACCCTACACTAAAGCTCAACTTAGTGTCTTGTGTGCTACTCTAGATAACTGGGCTATTCTATGTTGCTCGTTTCAAGGAGATATTGATAATCATTACCCTTCTCATCCGTTACTCCATTTTGTTAAAGAACATCCTATCATTTTCCCTAAAGTAACTTCATCCAGTCCCATTCCGGGGGCTGTTAACATTTTTACTGATGGTTCCAAGTCTGGAATGGGAGCTTATGTAATTAATGATTCTCCCCCTGTCCAGCATCAATTTGCTCCTGGAAATCCACAATGGGTAGAACTACAAATTGTTATTGAGGTTTTTAAACAGTGTTCTTTTCCTTTTAATCTCATTTCGGACTCCATCTATGTGGTGCAAGCACTACAAATCCTGGAGGCTGTGGGAGCTATTAGTGATGCCCGTAATGTATCTGCTTACTTTAATCAGCTTCAACAGCTTATCCGTGGCCGCACTGCTCCTTTTTATCCAGTGCACATCCGGGCTCACACCTCTCTTCCTGGTCCGTTATCGCAGGGTAATGCCTGTGCGGACTCAGCCACTAGAGGTCAGTTGATCTGTTTGGCTTCCTCCTTAGAGGAGGCTAAATTGTTTCACCAAAATTTTCATGTTAATGCTTTAACACTGCGCAGGCGTTTTTCTATTTCAAGAGCAGATGCTCGGCAGATAGTATTACACTGTCCCCATTGTGTCACATTTCTTCATCCCCCTACTTATGGAGTGAACCCACGGGGATTGAAGCCATTGGTTGTCTGGCAAATGGATGTGACACACATACCTGACTTTGGTAGCCTCAAGTATGTCCATGTTTCTGTTGATACGTACTCTGGAATTATTCATGCTTCTGCTTTATCGGGAGAAAAGGCACGTAATGTCATTACTCATTGCCTGGAGGCCTGGGCGGCGTGGGGTGCACCTACGTCCCTTAAGACTGATAATGGACCTGCTTATACTGGAAGACAATTTACATCTTTTTGTTCTACTATGGGAGTGCAACTTACTCATGGTTTGCCTTACAATCCTCAAGGGCAAGGCATTGTTGAGCGTGCTCATCGCACCTTAAAGGAAACTTTACATAAACAAAAGGGGGGAATAGGTGCTGAACATACTCCTAAAGAACGCCTGTCCTTAGCTCTCTTTACCATTAATTTTTTGAATTTGGATATTCATGATCGCTCTGCGGCCGATAGACATGTGTCCCCTCAGCCCTCTGTGATTGGCTATGTTAAGTGGAAAGATGTTCTTACGGGCCAATGGAACGGCCCCGACCCCGTGCTGACATGGGCACGAGGATCTGTATGTGTTTTTCCCCAGGATCGCACGGAACCGTTGTGGGTCCCTGAACGCCTGACAAGAAGAGTCTTGACGTCGGCTAACCAGCAACAGGAAATACCACAGCAATCCCGTGATGAGGATCTTCATTCTGCTAAGTGCTCTGGCTCTGGTGCTGATGCCGATGACACAGATGACACCAATGCAGTGGTGGGCAGTGGCACGGGCTTGGCCAATGCCAATGCCGGTTCATAGTAATTCTAGTGTCCTCCCCACTCTTTTCTCTACCTCATGTGAGATGTCTGCTCCCTGTGCCTCTCCTAGAGGGGACGTGGATAGCATTTTTAATCAATCTCAAGTTAATCTCACAGGAGTTTTTTGTTTCAGCCTTGGGAACACTCATTGTATTAGTCTTAAGACCAAGAATTTGACTAACTGGGAGGACCCATTGCGGTCCAGTCAGGTTTCAGGGAGCATTCTCAGTGCTGTGTTGAGCCAAGTAGTCTCAGGGGAACAAACAGGCTCAGGAACCCCCGCAAATAGCTCTGCTTTAAACACAACTACCTTGGCTATTATCTCCGAGGTACTAATCCCAGTGCCTCCTTCTTCTAATAGTCTTTATAATGCCACCCATTTTAAGGCCTCTCCTTACTGTACCCCTAATCTTGGTTTCCCCCCAACATTTACACCTTGTCAGGATCATTCTTGGGAGCAACGTCAAGTTGCTAAAGGTTTCTCCCTTTCCCCCTCTCTTAAGAGGTATGTTTATAACTTTAACAACAGTGTCAACTCCTCTACAGGAGTGGGTTGGTCCTGGTTTCAATGGCTGATCTCCAATGAAAAGGGGGCTTCAGCTGATATTTCTGCACTGGCTCAATTGCTGGGAGCCAAAAGTTGGCTGGCTAATGTTTCTGGCACTGTTAGGGAGAGTGAACGAGGTAAAAGACTCACATCTGTTTCGTTCAACTCTCTGTTATATAATGCCGCATTGCCCCCTGCAATGGTCTGTGTCCAATCCCCGTTCTTACTCCTTTTGGCTAATGACACCTCGTCAGGGGTGCTGGATTGTTCTAATGTTACCTGTCTCTTATCTGAGTGTTGGGATGGTTCTTGGACTGTAGCGGTGGTTATGAAAATTCCAACTTTTGTCCCAATCCCAGTCACTGCGGACCCTGACGAATTCCCCATTGTTGAGCTACTTAGAGTCCGCAGGGATTTTGGAATCACAGCTGCTATAGTGACAGCCGTGGCGGTATCTGCTGCTGCAGCGGTCACGGCCGGAGTGGCCATGGCCAGTCAAGTGCAGACTGCTGCCACCATTAATCAAGTTGTTCAACAAACTTCCACCATACTTGAATCCCAGAATACAATTAATCAACATATTTTGTCAGGGATTTTAGCTGCCAACCAAAGAATAGATTTACTCCAAGCTCAGGTAGAAGAATTGGCTGATTTGGTGCTTTTGGGCTGTGTTGACCAACGTGCACATTTATGTATAACCTCTGTCAGATTTAATGATTCCAGGAATGCCTCCCGTATCATTGGCGAATACTTGGCCGGAAATTGGTCCATGGCAGCGGAAGACATGATCCAGTCTCAACTAACCCAGATAGCTGTCTTGAACAGTACCCATGTCGATCCCGTAACTTTGGGTCAATTCACCGATTGGATATCCTCTGCCTTTTCCTTTTTTAAAGAGTGGGTGGGGGTAGGCATTTTTGGTGCAATGTGTTGCTTCGGTATGGTTCTCTGCTTGTGGTTTCTCTGTCGCCTCAAGGCCCGCAATGCTCACGATAAAGCTATGATCATACAAGCTCTTGCAGCTTTAGAAAATGGCAACTCACCTCAAGTTTGGCTTGCGCAAATTAAACAGTAAATCTTTGACATGGTCGTCGCACCCCAAGTCTTACGGACATTGCACTGGGATCGACATGTCTTTCCTTGTTATTCTCTTAGTGTTGGAAAGCCCTTGCACTCTGCCGGCTTTCCTACCATTGCACGCAGATGGGTTTCCACACTAGTGCTTTTCTATCGCCTTAAGACCCGTGCCTTTCTTTTAGGGTGTTACCAACTTGTTTATCGTTGTATTTCTATACAGCCACAGTTCAGCCTTAGCTATCCCCCTTCGTCCACCATCGTCACGATACAGGATGCGAGGCAAGGCACTGCACTTGAGTGATCCTTGAAGTGGACCTCAAGGAGAGCATGTCCTATTGTATGCGGGTTAGACGCGTCCACGCCCCGTCCCACGGAGAAAAGCGTCGGCTGATATGGCCTCAGATCTGGGGAAGGCGCCTCCTTGGGGCTGAGCCATACTATGCAGCCACTTCTGCACAGTGGGATAGGACCTCTACTCTCTCCTGTGTTGTTCTTAGAAAACAAAAGGGGGAACTGTGGTGAGCCGTTTCTTCGGACTGTGGTCACCATTACAAGATGGCGCTGGCTCCGCTGTGGTCTGTGACAAACAACTCCTTATTTGGGAGAGTTGGCACGTGATTTTTTAACACCCTATGAGAAAGCTCCACGTAGCAGCTTCGCATTGGGGCTTGGGATGCTTTATTAAGGCTGGGAGGGGCGTCCGAGAGGAAGAAGAAGAAACATCAGGGGCCTGAATAAACGGCTGAAAGAAGATTCCTGTTGTTGCGTCTTCCTTGCAGGCAAGGGGTCGCGACAATCTCTGACTTTTCAAATTAGTGGGAAGTAGAAAGATCCTTCTGGGGGCCATCTGACTCCAAAGGTGGGCCATTCTGAGGCACAGAGAGTCTGCCAGGTCCGGTGTTTTACTGAAAAAGAAAGATTTAAGCCCTTAAGCGGACTTCAGTCTAGTGATCAAGGGTCAGGGACAGAGGCGTGGAATGGCTCTGTCCCATAATGAAAGTTACTTGAACAAAGACAGGGACAATACAAACGTGACACAAACACGGACACATACAGTAAACGTGTAACACAACTTTAGAGGCAAAGATTAAAAACAGACAATGAATTCAACCTGAGAGAAAGAATTGCCGGCAAGACCAGACGGGTTGGCAGCAGAATATACCAGATGAGGGCACTTCCGTCCCTCCCAGATGAGAGCACCTTCATCTCTCCCAGAGTCTCTCAAGGCGTCCCTTGAAAGACGTGGCCTGTGGCTTCAGGGACACGTCTGTCCACCACCGCCAGGGGAGCTCACGCTCTCCGCTGACAACCACACTCTGCCAACCCAAACCAAAAAACCAGAAGGCTCTGAGAGCTCACGCTCTCCGCTGAGCCAAAAACCAGACTCTGAGCGATCGCAAAGGAAAAACAAGGAGGAGAAGAAGGAGGAGGAGAAGAAGAAGAAAAGGCGCCTTACTTACCCCCCTAAAGGAGTCTTGTTGAGGTCTCCCTGTCCGGCGATGCGCGGTTCCCGGCCAATGCACCAAATGTAAGGGTCCGGCGAAACGTCGGAGGAAGAGACCACAAGAGACTGTCTTATGCAACAGCAGAAGGGAGGGTTTATTTGGAGACCAGCATGCTAGGGCCCAGAGCTCTCTATAGCAAAGAGAGATAGAGCCCTGAGAACAGCTTAAGCAGAGCTTATATACTTTCCCTGGAGAGGGCAGGGAGAGAAGTTACATTTTGTAGTTTGGCAGTTGGGGACAGCTCATTCTGGGAACAAGATTAGCAAACAGTTCACAGTTGGGGACAGCACATCCTGGGAACAAGATTAGCAAACAGTGTTTTGTTAAGCATATAGAAAAACGGAGTGACAAGTACCTATTTTATTAACCTTTCATTATGACCTAAAAAACAGAAGCTTATTTTCTCACAGTTTGGGAGGCGAGAAGTCTGAGATCAGGGTGCCAAGATGGATTCTGGGGAGGGGCCTCTTCCTGGCTTGCAGACAGCTGCCTTCTCACTGTGACATCACACAGCAGAGGGGGAAAAGTCTAGTAGTTCTCTAGTGTCTATTCTTATTAAAGGCACTAATTCCACCATGATGGCCCTAACCTCATGACTTCATATCCATAGAGTTACCTGCCAAAGTCCCCAATGTCAAATATCATTGTATAGTGATTAGGGCTTCTACATATAAACTCATTTGAGAGGACACAATTCAGTCCACATGAGAGTGTGTCCTGGCACTGGAAGTACTGGGCACATCACACAAGGTCCTGAAAATCAGGAGGCAGAGACCACCAGAAGCCTGTTTAGAGGATGACTTCTGGGAGCCTACCCTCTTCTTAATTGTGGGCTGATGTGGTAACTTTCTTCTAATAGAAGACAAAGAATGAAATGTCACTTCCAACATTAGGCTACAAAAGATTACAATGATTTTCATCTTGCTGACATGATCCCTGGTTCTTATTTCATGCTTGCCCTGACAGAAAGAAAATGAAGGTGGCCTCTGTCCAAGGGCCAGAGAGAAGCTAAGGCCCTCTGTTTAACAGGGTTTTTTTGGGCCAGAGAAAAGCCTTCAGTTTAACCGGGTTTTTTTGGTCAATAACCACATGAGTGAGTTTGGAAGAGGATCCTTCCCCAGTCAAAACTTAAGGCAAGATGTCTGGTCCTGGAGAGGTTGAGATGTGGAATTCAGCCTTTTGAGTGACCATGAAGCTGAAGACCCCTATGAGCCATGTCCAGATTCCTGGCCCATAGAAACTTTGAGATAATAAATGTGTATTGTCTTAAGCCATCAGGTTTGGAGGTAATACAGACATCCAGATGTCAAATAAGCAGTCACCTATTCACGTCCGCACTTGCAAAGAGTGGGATGGGCTAGAGGCATTGTAAGGGACCAGCGAAAGGTCGGAGGAAGAGACCACCAAGAGACCATCTCATGCAACAGCATAAGGGTTTATTTGGATACCAGCATGCTGGGGCTCAGAGCTCACTAGAGCAAAGAGAGATAGAGCCCTGAGAACAGCTTAAGCAGAGCTTATATACTTTTCTTGGAGAGGGCAGGGAGGGAAGTTCATTGACGGGTCAGGGCGAGTGGGCAGTTTGCCTGCAACCGAGTGAGGGAGTGCATTCTGTAGTTTGGCAGTTGGGGACAGTACATTCTGGGAACAAGATTAGCAAACAGCTCTCAGGATTTCAACGGTGTTTTGTTAAGCATATAGAAAACCGGAGTGACAAGTACCTATTTTATTAACCTTTCAGCATAAACGTAAAAGTATAATTTTGGAAGCCATGAGACTGGATGAGATCACCCAGGAGTGAATGGAGAGAGAGAAAAGGACTCAAGACAACTTTGAAGCACTCCCACCCCAAAATTAAGACATCAGAAAGAAGAGATGTATCCAGCAAATAAATACTAAGAAGAGGTAACCAATGTGGTTGGAAGCTAAAAAGTATACTGAGAAGGAAATGAGCTATGGTGTCATTTGTAGCTAATTGGTCCAGTAAGACAAGGACTGAGAATTGACTGTTGGATTTAATAACATAGTGTAGGAGGATGTTGGCAAATATTAATAGGAGCAGGTTTAAGAAAATAAGAGGAATTAGAAATGGTGAAGGTAGGCTTTTTGAATCTGATGTTTTTTTAAATTTGTTCTAATTAGTTATACTTGACAGTAGAATGCATTTTGACACATTGTATACAAATGGAGCACAACTTTTCCTCATTCCTCTGGTTGTGCATGATGCAGTCACACCAGTTGTGTACTAATACATGGATACAGGGTAATAATGTCTGTCTCATTCTACTGTCCTTCTTATCCCCCACAGCCTCACCCTTCTCTACTCTCCCCTCTGCACAATCTAGAGATCCTTCATTCTTCCCTATCCCTCCATCACCACCCACTGCCCAACTATGGATCATCATCCACTTATCAGAGAAATCATTCAGCCTTTGGGCTTTTAGGATTGGCTTATTTCACTTAGCATGATGTTCTCTAGTTCCATACATTTACCTGCAAATGCCATCATTTCATTCTTCTTTAAGGCTGAGTAATATTCCATTGTGTACACATACCACATTTGCTTTATTCATTCATCTGTCGAAGGGCATCTAGGTGGGTTCCTTAGTTTAGCTATTGTGAATTGAGTTGCTATAAATATTGATGTGAATTTGAGTTTTATTCTAGAGAGTATTGCCTCAGAGGAGAGAAAAAGTTAAGGAATCATTGGGATCAAGAGGATTTCCTTAGTGGTAGAAATAATAACATGTTTGTGTCCAAAAGTGGAAAAGTGGATGTTAAAGAGGAGGAGAATTAGTGAAGCAATACCCTGGAGTAGTGAGAGGAGATAGGACCACTTCTAAGCACTTAGGTGGTGAGAAGATAGAAGCATCAGTTCAGATGCTGGTGGATAGATGGAAAGTGGAGGTAAAGAGAAAAAGAAAATAGCCTACCAACATTCTCTTCTAACTGCTTCACTCTCTCAGTAAAACAGGAATGAAGGTCAGCAGGTGAAAATAAGGACGGGGGAAGAGTTGTGAGAAATTTGAAATGGTGAAGCGGTCATTTAGGAATTGGGGGGAGTAAATGGGTAAGGGAAATGTACCATGATAATGACCCTGGGCGGCATTAAGTTCTCATTTCAAGTTCATAGTTGTAAACATCAAGAGAATGATTTTTCTACAGCCACATTCATCTGTGCAAGTTTAGGCGGAGTAGGTGAAAGGAAATATTTAGGCAGGTTTGTGCTTTTATTAATACCATAAAGCAGGAGAGAGGAAAGGGAACGGAAGATACATATAAAAGAGTGAGTATAAGAAATGATTATAGAATTTAAACTCACCACAGAGTGAAGAGATGATATTAAAAGTATGAGGTACAATGAAAAGAAAGTGGGATCAATGTTTTGGGTATTCTGGTAGGATTGAAAAATTTCTGGAATCCAGAGGGATTTGGGGGGGGGGAGGAAGGGAGGAAAAGATGCTATTAGCAAAAATTGAGATACATGAAACTGAGGTTATGGAGTACAGTAAACAGATGTTTAAGGAGAGGCATCTTAATGTATTCTAAGAGCTGAACTGTTGTATGGAAAGAGATTTTTTTGTAGTATTCTAGGTTCCACGTTTGGAAATTACAAGAAAGAAAATGTCAGAACTCGAGGAGTATTCTATAAAAGGAGAAATGAAACAAAGATGCCTACAAAAATAGTGAAATCTCTAGAATTTGTTCAAGAAGAGGCTGGATAACTACCCAACCTCTGTGAGTGATGTAAGAAAGTTCCTGCAATAAATAGATCTTATTGAAGAATCAAGCAGTCTTCATTCTGTTCAAAGCTTCTTTATTTTTTCTAAAAATGTTCTGCTTTATGGTGAACCACCCAAAAGGAAGTACACAATAATGTGCCTGTATCTGCTGGTGGAGGTGCCCTTACTCCTTTGGGTACCTTCCATCTTTGTAGGGATAAAGATCCAGAAGTTCTGCAAGCATCCACCTAAGCCATTTTTATAAGTAATCTTTTCCCATGAGCTTCTCTGAACCAGAGAGAGTAAAGATCATGTATCAAGTCTAAATACATTGGATTGGTTTCCTTTGCTTTCTTGCTCTGAGTTCTAGTCATAATCCTCTCCTCAAGACCTCCAAACACCACTCGCTTTTCATTGTTTGGTCTCATCCACCTTCTTCTTATACAACCCTACCTTCCAGTCAACTCAAAACCAAGCTGTCTGTAAGACCTCGCCAGACTGTCCCCAACTCTATGCCAACTCTATACAGTTGGCTCTTTCCTGCTCCAAATTATTTTTATAAAACATTTCACACACTGTTAGAGAAGGAGAAATATTTCTCCCTACCTTCTATATTTCTAAACAATTTCCAATGAAGAACCCTTTACTTACATGAAGAATTATCACAAGAAATAATAACAAACTGCATCTCTTTTTTTTTAATATATTTTAATTGTCAATGGACTTTATTTTTTTTTAAAGAGAGAGTGAGGAGAGAGAGAGAGAGAGAGAGAGAATGCTTAATATTTATTTTTTAGTTCTCGGCGGACACAACATCTTTGTATGTAGTGCTGTATGTGGTGCTGAGGATCGAACCCGGGCCGCACGCATGCCAGTTGAGCGCGCTACCGCTTGAGCCACATCCCCAGCCCCAAACTGCATCTCTAATGACTCATTTCCAGGAGAAAAAGATTTATACTCTAATGATCGAAGCCTGATGGTCATTGGTCTATTTCACTGTGCCTTAAAATAAGGAAACAGGCCAACTGATGTTATTGAGTTGCTGCTTTTCATTTCCTGGGATCAGTGAGTTTCTCCTCCTGTACCCATGAGTGGGGCACACTGTTCTCTGTGGGCCTTGTGCATTAAACTTATTAGGAGTGCATTCAGAATCATTTTTGTGAGTCCCATTATATAGGGTGGAAGAAAGGATCCCCACCATGTCCGCAGACCTTGTTCATGCTCCCCAATACAATTTACCAGAAGCAACACTTAAGACTGCAGACTGCTTGCCCAGAGTAATAAATCAGTACCTCATTTCCAATTTAACTAATGTTCTAGTTTTAACAATTCCTCTAGCCCCTAAAATCCTATGAAAGGAGAGGTGAATGGCAATTCCCTCCCCGCCCATTCTCTCTCTCTCTCTCTCTCTCTCTCTCTCTCTCTCTCTCTCTCTCTCTCTCTCTCTCTCTCTCTCTCTCTCTCTCTCTTCTCTCAGCATTTGCTTTCAAGTACTGATCTCCTGATCTCTTTCAATGCACAAACTCTTTGCTTACAAACAGATTTGACAATATATAAAGGCACGGATATCTTGCATTTCTTTATAACTCTATAATACCCACCACAGTGTCATCCCAGGTAACTGATACTCACTAGACCACTTTTTTAACAATATTACCCACAAGTAGATCTAAGCCTATGAATCACTAGCCATGCCCTTGTGCCACAATTCCCCAAGCCAAGCCTGGCTATCAAACATGAGCATCACCATGGTTGAGTAAAAAAAAAAAAAAAATGAGACTTGAGGGGGACATTTGAATTCCCAGTGTGTTTCATTTGTTTTTTCCATTGGCACAGGGAAAGAAATTTCTCATCCCCTGTCTGTGGATCTCAACACTTCAGAAACAATATAGATCGTATCTCTGGTCCATTTAATTGAACATAAAAATCAAGGTCACTGCAGCCATTTGGTCCCTGTGCCTTTCAAGCTACCGCATCAACTTGCAGGGAATATTTAGCTCTCCTGTCACCTACAGCTTAGAAACAAAACAAGTGGCATTAATATGTCTTTAATCTTCTCATTAAAGCAGAGATATGGGCTGGAGATTGTGACAGTACTGCAATAAGCATGAGAAAAATATGTTTTCATGATTCTTTCTAATAAGACTTAAGAAAACAAGAACACTGCAAATGCTATTGTCTCTTTCCCTTTACATATAAAACTATATTTGAGAGAAGAAAGGAAACCATACATTCTGATCATATTTTACTTGATTTATTTTGCTTTGTATTAAGCCCATATTTGCTCTCCACCACTCTCATTACATCAAGGAAAGATTCACATAGAAGGAAAAACCAGAATCACTTTGAACTCTGAAACAAGAGGAACACAGTCAAATGCTTTGTGCAGGCCTAACCAGTGGCCTTTGAACAGGACCGAGATACATGTGCTTCCTATCAGAGAAGCCCAGATATCTAACAATCACGGCTTCCATATAAATGTGAACAGCCTCAGAGACTAAAACTTACAGCAGTCAGTTAGACGCTCTGATTCACTTTCTTCCTTGATACTGCAGAACATAAGCTAATGGTATTGGATAATATGATTAACAACTAATTTGTTGAATATTAGTGCTCTGGCTCACTTTGTCTTCTTAAGGTACTATTCCAGGAAGCAGTGATAAAATGAAAACCAGCCTCTTGTCTTGTATATTCTGAGATCTATTCAGAGTCATCAAAGTCATTAAGACATCCTGCTTAAATTGCCTAATAGCACAGATTAGAGGTCCATAAAGCCATTCCTCAGAGGCCTGGATTTCTCTGGGCAGGACCTACAAGGCTTGGACCCCCAAAACCAGATGATGACTGTCATGTATTTGCAATTACTGAGCATCTACTTTGCACTAAGTTCCCTATATTTTAGGTTTCAAGACTTGGAGATGAATGTCTTGAGTCTCTATGGAGATATCATCTAATGAGAAATACAGAAGCATGAAATAAGTGCTTTAATCAGTACAAAGGGAGAGGTGGAGAAGTGAATAGGTTTAACAGTTTGATGGCACATGGCTCAGAAAGCATTGAAAGAAGTTCTGACCAAAATGTAAGGTTCGCAAGACTACTAGAGGTTTCAGGAAAATCTCAAGAATGAGCTCGTCAATCTCCCTTTTGCTTTCTTCCTAGGATAGATGGGAAAATGAAAGCAAGGAAGTAAGGTGATTTTCCAAGGAACACTGGGAATGCCAGTCAGCACCCCTGACCCATGACAATATCTCACTTCCCAGAAACTTGATTCCCACCCTATCTGCTCCTCCTCTCTGACCACAGAGTTTCTCTCCTACACAGTTAACTCAGCCCCTCAGATTTCAGTAGAGCATATAGATCTTTACCCCCACCAGAATACAGAATTCATGTTCAAACTCACTGTGTTCAGATCAATATTTTTGAACATATGCCATATGCAGCCTAAAAAAATATTTAATGTATATTAAGTCTTGCTAAGCATTTACATCATTAGCCTCTTATTTGGTCCTTATAGTCACCTGGAGGCAAGTCCTATAATCTCAACTTTATTGACAAGGAAATAGAAACAGAGAATATTCTTTTTTATTTGTATTCCCTCTATTACAAATTCATTGCATGCATTTATTTTAACAGTCTATTTTTTTCAAACATTGTTTTACTTACATAATCTTCTTTGATAGAATATTCTTGTTATCTGTTGCTGCATAACAAACCACCTTCAAAACATAGTGGCTTAACATGACATGTTGTTATTATTTCTCATGCTGATGTGAGTTGCCTGGGACTCAGTGTGCAATTTTCTGCCTTGGGAATCTCTCATGCTGCTGTAGTCAAATATCAAGCTGGCACTACAGTTCACCTGATGGCTTAACCAGGCCAAACATCCAAGGGGGCTCCTTTACAAGGTACCTCCATATGGCCTCTTTCTCCATCAAGACACTCAAACTTCTTCCATGGCAATTCAGGGTCCCAAATGACCAAGGGAGAACTGTTAATCCTCTTGAAACGTATACCTGGAACTAGATTAGCATCACTTTGTATATACTGTACTGGTCAAAGCAGTGTCAGGCTAGCTCAGATTCAGGATTCTACCCCTGAACAGGAGAGTGTGAAAGAATATGTGGCTACCTTTCATGGCCACAGAGGAGAAAACAACTTACCCAAGGTCATGCTACTAGCAATTGCCTGAGCTGAGATTCAAATCCTCAGTTCACCCTGACTCCAAAGCCCAGTAACCAACACCTCTACTCTCTACCCAGTGGAGGCATCTCCGTTATGCAATCAATGTGGAACAAAAGTAAGCCTACCCAAACTCCTCCCTGCACAGGGAGAAGCATAACTGAAGACACAGGCTACCTTGGGGCCTTGGCCCTTCTCAGAGTCCCAGTGAAGCTATTGACCCCTACTTGTGGGTTTGGGAACTAAAGGCCCCATACCCTGAGTCTCTGAGTTCCTATGACCCTGACATAGAAAGTACTGGTCTTGTAAAATATATCCACAAGTAATCCAGATTTCTTGTCTGAATTCCTGAATATGTCAGAGATAAGACAGGTGGAAACCCAAAGAGCAACCAAGCATTTTAATATGATATCAGGTTTTAGGCTAGGCCAAGTACAAAAGTCCCCTGGGGCTTTATTTGAATCACACTGAAGGTCAAAGTGAGCATAGTTGGGATGTGGAGTTCTTCTTGGTGCTGTCTAAGAAGCACTCTGTTTCCTGGAGATTGGCAAGTAGTAATAATCAAACTGGCGGTATAACCAAAGATTTTATTAGCGGGTTATAGAGATGGAGTATGGGGCTATAGGGGCACAGAGCCAAGAGGGGTCATGTCTGAAGGAAGAGGTGGGAAGTGGGAGATGCACAGGGCAAGAGAGTAAAGATGTTGGAGGGAGAGCACCTCCCAAGGGGAATGGTTGTCTCCAAGAGGAGGCAGGGGGAGGAAAAATTCTGAGTCAGACTTGTTATTTTTCCTACTCTAAGACACCTGGCCCTGTTCATTCTTCCCTGAAATGACTCTAATTCCTGGCACCAGTCAGATTCCTTGGTATCTCACCCATGAATAGGGTACAACATTTCAAGCAGTTTCCTCCCCTCCAGCCTGTACCATCATGCTCCCTTATCTCTCTAGACCAGCATCTTAGTGGCCCAGGTTTTCATTAATCATTAATCAGCCATCCCTCATCTGTGGGGACGTCATTGCCTTCTATAAGAACCCTCTGTCCATTCACAGTCATTACTAGAAATGCACAAATTGCCACACACATTTTCATTTGCTCAAGGCCAGTTGTTTTTATAAGCAGTGGTGAAAACAAAATTCCATTATGTCAAAGTTAATTCCTCTGCAGCACATCGATAGATGCTCCTCAGAGGCAGTGCATTAGCCCAGCTGCAGCCAGTAGCCTAGAGGGATGACAAAATGAAGATTTTGGTGATGCATTCACTGTTAGAATCACAATACTGGCCAATCCTTTAATTTACCTGGGACTGCGTCATCTCATTGAACCCCAAAATGGGTCACTACCTACCTATGCTTCGTTCATCTAGCAGCTATAATAGAGTACCCATTAGGTAATCTCAGCCAATGTACCCTGCCTACATTTAAGACCAAAGAAATGTGACCTGAGGGATGATTCCCATAGAACTAATCAGCTCTGACTCACCTTCCTCTTGCCCATCAATCTGGTCTCCCAGGAATCCTATTTGGCCAGGGATCTCAGAGTTGCTGCCTACAAGCAGAAGCAGCTGGCATTGTTGCACGAGGGAGTTATTACGGTCACAAAGCCCTGCAGCATAGGATGGCAAACGTGGATTCACTTTGCTGATGTGGCTTCCTAGCAGGTGAGTATTGGAGAGAAGCAGTGCCTTGTATTTTCCTTCTCACTCTGTGTGGAAAGAGAGGATATGTCACTGGGAACCTGATGAGAGAGGGAAAGAGTGGCAAGACAGGAAGGAAGGGACTGCAGAAGAGGAGACCACAGATCGCTCAACTATTCACAAGGGGAAAGCTGCTCCTATTAATTACAGAAAATGGAAGAGTTCTCCAGATACAGGCTTCCTTTAGGGTGTGAGGGAAGCCAGATGCTAAAGACTGAGGAGGGAGTTCAAAGCATGTTCATCCTCCACATCTTTGCCCTCATCATTTCACTCCATGAATTCATTTTGACCGGGCAATAAGTATGTCATTTCTCTAACCACCTCTTATGGAGGTTCCAATGTCACCCGCTCATTGGAGTAAATGACGGCTAACAATATTTGTCAAGGAAGAGTGACTCGCATCCATCAAAGAAAAAGCAACTGTGGGGAAAGAAATGTTATTTACCATTTCCAAAAGGATCCTGGTTGGCTATTTGCAATGGGTGAGACCACTTGATCATTTATCACTTCCATATGTCCCTTTCTTCATAAACTTGGTCAAGGTTGCCATTCGGTTAATATCTGTGGCCTCTGAGCCTAGTGAGGTGAAGAACGGTGGAAAGGAGGGATGATGAATGACAGGCTACGGATGTGCACTGAGGCTGAGAGATGGCCAACCTGTGCACTCGAGTCTGTTGGCAAGTGGAAAAGGCATAGGTGCCACGTGGTGGCCAAGAGGTGACCACGTGACCTTGAGAAAATTGGGTAGGGAAAATTCAGCTGTAGAGAATCAGAGAGAGAGTGTTTTGGGGAAACTCAAATAATTTGAAATCTGCCACCCAGGCTGTCTGTGGTCACTCCTTGCAATATTTAAAAGTAATTGAAACTGAACTACGGAAGGTGACCTGAATTCCAAAATCTAACAAAGAGAAAGGAATGTTTTCTAGAAGTTGTGGAGTTTTAAAAGTTCCTGAGGTTATTTGCAATGTTAGGACTTGAGGTACAGTATTAGGGTTTGATTTCCATGACTAAATCATCCTTTTCACCTTGTCCTACTGGAATTCTTATCAGAAGGAGAGTGCTCAGAGCATACTACAGTTTTGTCATAACTGTGATAGAGCCTAGGGGCCATAAAATGCAGGACTTTGGGGAAAAACCAAATTAGTGCACATGGCTCGGGACATGGGGCCACTCATATCTTCCCAGTGTACAGCTTGATTCCTACATGTGTAAGCATGCACTCAAGGAATAAGAAATATGGCAGAATTTCAAAAGAGATCTGGAGTCTATTGAAGGATGTTGGCCAATATGTCTCCAGAGACTCAAGCAATACACTGCACATTGGCAATGTTTCCATGCCAGAGAGTCAGTGTAGAACAAGAAGGGGATGAAGAAAGTGTTCAAGTATTTGTCAATACTGACCCCAAATAAGGAGCGGGCTGGGTTTATTGCTCTCTATTCAGAATGTTGAAACATGAGAAAATGCAAAAGTCATAAATACAAGAAAATTCAAGACAATGTATACATCCGGTGATTGCTTTACTGAGAAGTTCCTTTCACAAGAGCCCGTATGACCAGCTAAAAGGGCATTAAGGCATGAGATCCCTTATTAATTCCACAGAAATTAACTTGGGCTCAAGTTAACGTAACAACCAGGGAATTATTACAGGGAACAAAAATGCAGCTGGTTGGGATCTCTTACCATCTAGGGCCAACAAAGGCTTTTAGGAATTGCTATCATTGGGCACTGAAAGGCTGTGTCTAGCTCTCTTAGCAACTGAGCAGAACTTAAGTAGATCACTCCAATGTGGATAGTGACAGCCGATGTCTTCTTGTGGTTGAATGAGGACCTTCACCCATGGTTCTGTGCTTTATTTGACTAATTCAGAAGAATTTGATGCCTTTGGAATATGCTGACTGCCCCGAGTTCAAGAGCTTGAATCATTAACCTGAGAATGATGATGTCCTTGGACCACATGCTACGTCCCCTGTGTTCTGGCCATAACAGAAACAAACAAGAGTTGAGTATAGCCAAAGCTATTGAACCAGCCTAGATATCCATCAACAGATGAATGCATAAAGAAAATGTGGCATATATACACAGTGGAGTTTTATTCAGCTGTGAAGAAGACTGAAATTATGTCATTTTCAGGAAAATGGATGGAACTTGAGAACATTAAGTTAAATTAGCCAAACTCAGAAGGTGAAGGGTCATATATTTTCTCGCATATGTGAAAATGTTATAGTTAAAGCTTTGTCCCAGGGTTTCATAAACTGACTTCCAGACCACTCACTTATAATCGAATCAAGCCTTTATTGAAGCACACCGGTGGTGGCTGACCAGAACATAAAGCTGTTCCCCTGATCAGCCCCGAACAATTGCAAGGGCACTCCTTATAAGCCTGAAAACCGCAAAAGGGATGTTCGGGGGTCTGGCCAATGCAAGCAAGCCAGGTTACAGAAGAGGGACAGTGCAGTCAAGCGGAGGGAAGCCTAACCAATCACAGTTAGCCCAGTCACCCCGTTAACAGAAACAGAGCCCCGTTACCCTAGTGACAGAAACAATACCCCATTAGGTAGTTCCGTGTTCGTAAAGGTTTCTATAACAAAAGGAAAAGAACATCTTGCCCCAGTCATGACTCTTCTACTTGGCATGGTTGTTCTACAGAATGAAGTCATAAAACAAAATGGAGTCACATTTGCTCCTACTATCACAAAAGTTAAAGAGGGGAAAGGAAAAGAAAATTGCAGAGAATCTCAAGAAAAATGAAGAGAGATCTGTAGAGTAGAGGAAAGGGACCAGGAAGAGGGAGGGAGGAAAAGAAAGGGGAAATACTGGGGAATTATCCTGGCCACATTATATGGTTATATTGTGTGCATGCATGAAAACATAATAACGAATCCCACCATTATTTACAATTATAATGCACCAGTAAAAAAAAAAAATCGTGAAAAAACAGTTGAGTAGCCCCAAAACTGGCATCTAACACCTTTCTTCTTGTGACTTTCTGAATAAAGAAACAAACGTATAACAAAAGGAGCCTTCTCATAAGCACTATTTGGCAAATGGAAGAATGCCATGGTCATGGGAACTTGTTTGAGGAGGGCAGAAAAAGGACAGACAGGTGACAAAAGGGAGGAGGAAGAGAAAGGGAAAATGAAACCCCTTTGACCTAACAGCTCCATTCTCACCTCTTCAAGCTTTCAAAGGCGTCTCAAGGTCACTTTGAGGGGTAGAAGGAGGTGGAGCAGGCAAGGTTCCATGCCCCACTTCAATCACAGCGTTCAATTTCCATTTTATAAGTGGGAATTTATGCCAGATTGAATTTGGCAAAAGGAGAAAGTCTTCTGAACAGCACTGTTCTAGAAAGGATAAAGAATTGGAATTCCTAATATAACATGAAACAAAATTCTTGGCCTCCAACATACCCAATTATATAGATTGACTCAAGCATAACTGGAATTAGAACTGCTAGCTTCTGTCTTATTTACCCTCCCTTCCCTTTCCCATGCTTCAACAATCCCAAGGTCCTGTGATATAAGGAAAAGAACCTTGACCTCAGACCCAAAAGACTGAGTGAAGGTTTGCTTCTGTTGTTTATCAGCGATGTAACCTGTGCTAATCACTCAACCTCCCTGAACCTCCACTTTCTCAAAAGGACATTATGATTCACACTCTCACTACCTTGCAGGCTGTGGGAATCGTTTACCTGAAAGAATCTTTTCCTCTGAGAGAACATTATGCATATTCAATTTGCTATATCTTGCAGCACCCGTGCATTTTCCACTGGTCAATGAACTCTAGTACATATTTCAGTCAATGAATCCCTATTCAAACGGAACCCAAACTTCTGCTACCTACAGATAAACCTGGTGGGTGAATGAGCTAGACTCCTAAGTTTGGGAAATAAGTGGGGAAGGAACTTCAAAGTGTAAAGAATTTGGAGATAGATCCCAGTAAATTCCATCAGCCTTATGTGTAGTCTGAAGACCACGTCAGTGAGAACTAGAAGAGAAGTCCCCCAGCAGCCCTCTGAAGGAGACCTGGCTGAGGGTCCTTCTGTCCACTGACAGCCAGGAGCAGTAGCCACCCTGCTTCTTTCTGTTGCTCAGCTTAAGAACATGCCCCAGCCAGGTGCCATGGCACATGCCTGAGATCCCAGAGGCTTGGGAGACTGAGGCAAATGGATCGCAAGTACAAAGCCAGCCTCAGCAACTTAGCGAGGCCCTAAGCAACTTTGCAAGACCCTGTCTCAAAATATTAAAAAAAAAAGTCTGTGGATTCGGCTCAGTGGTTAAGCAATTCTGAGTTCAATCCCTGGTACCAAAAAGAAAAGGAACATGCCCTAGAGCCACTGAGAGCACAGTGCTTTTCATGCCCTGTCCATTCAGGTTCACTGCCCCAAGCCTTGACAGCCAAGAGGATGCAGATGGAAGGCAGGACAGCACAGTGACTATGAGGTTCAAGAAGTCCAGAGCATTGGTCATAAGATTCAAGAAGAAAAAAAAAAAAAAAAGATGGCTGACTTCCTCAAGGATCAAAAAGGAAAGAAATTGCCCTGTTGCTATCTCCCACACATTGTTCTTAGATATGCAAATACCAGGACTGCAAGTGGTCTGGATTAGCAGACTGCAACAATGCCTCCCACCCCCCCACAAGCCTCTCAACAATTTCTTAAGCACCAGAAACCCCAGCCCAAGGTTATCAGAGCCCCTTGTCCATGAGTGCTCCTGATTGCTCCACAATCCACAGCAGCTGCAGATTTAACCGTGAAAACATCACCAAATGCTGCGAGCAGTCTGTTTTTAACCCATAAATTAAACACAGGCACAAATGCAAGGCATTACCGTAAAATGGAGAAGTACATGTGGCACTTTGAAATGCTGTGCCTCAGGCAACTGTGTATCGTATAAATCACTGTCCCCATCTTAATTAATGACATTGAGGAGTAAACATGTTCACAGAAAGAACCAATCTCTAGATTGTAAAATTGGAACCAGATCACTGAACAGCAAGCGGATAACAACAATAACAACCAAAAAAAAAAAAAAAAAGCCAAAAATCCAATCAGGCTGCACAGAAAAGTGAGCTCGTTTCCCTTGCATGAAAGGCAAGATGGACTGGAAAGTGATTACATGAAACCATGAGAATTTTTAAAGGAATCAGAATTTATTCATGCTTATACTTGACCTTTAAATATTGCCTTGCCATTTTCAAAGCCCTTTCACATTGATTAGTGAATGTGATGCTGGGAAAACCCCCGAAAACAGGCAACGCAGTGTGGCCCCTATGTGACTCTCCTGTGATTACACAGCTGGTGACAGGGCTGAACCCTAAACCTAGGTCTCCAGGTTTCAGTCTCATAGCTACCTGTTTTGGAAAACCTGCTGCCATAAGAAATAAGTGAAAGCAAACAGATGTCTTAGAGGAAGCATTAGGGTGTCAAAATTCTCAAAACAACATATCAGAAACACACTGGCCCAAGTCGAGGTCCAAGAAGTGAGAGCCATGTTACTACAAGATTTCCCCTTAACAGCCCATCGTTGCATCCACCCAGACTCCTATTCACCCTTACCTAGGCTTCCAGTTAACAGGCTGAGGCTTGGAGATGCTGAAGGATGGGCTCCATCTCAACTTTTAATTTCCGGATTGAACTAAGAAAATTCAACATCTTCCCACTGTCAGTTTCAATGCCAATAAACCACATCACTGAGTGCTCCGTGGACAGCAGGCCCAGGGGAACTAGAGGGGGCCCACAAATTAATCAGGAAACACAGTCCTGCCCTGGGCAAGCCAACTGAATCAGCTCTCCCAAGGTAAACAAGATGTGTTAACAGAGTGGAGGTCTTCACTTTCCTCTAAGGACTCTGGGAGTGCTGTTGCAGGCAAGTCCACATCTCATTGGCCATAGCTAGATTTCTTAGGATTCATTGCTTGTTTTTTGCCTGATTTTGTTTAATACGCCCTGTCCCTTCTTCAGGGGACAAGAAGGATCCATTCTAAAACTCTTTTGCACGAATTTTGAGAGTTACTATCTTTCAAGTCCAAGCAAGTTACCTATCATTTGGAGAAAATTGGTGTGTGTGTGTGTGTGTGTGTGTGTGTGTGTGTGTGTGTGTGTTGTGTCTTTGCCTGAATGTACAACACCATTAAAATATTCACTCTCATAGAAGGAGGCAGATCGCATCAAGCCCAAGCAAGAAACCTTGCCTTTACAATGTTGTATTCAATTTATTGTCCCAGTTGGACATAGAAAGCAAAACACAAGCTCTCAAAGTCTGGGCTCATTAATAAAAAGAGTTTCACACCCAAGAGCTGAATAAATTATCAGAGCACTGAGACAACACATGTTATGGCAATAACACTTAACTTCACAGTGAATTAGCAGATACACTGACAGTTTGTTTCATTTGCTCTGAGCAGGACGGGTCCTCCTACCACACCATTCTTCTGGCTACAATCTGGTGTTTTTTGTTTTGTTTTGTTTTTTTGTTTTTCTAATTCTCATGAAATACTACTCTTTGGATCAGGGTGAAACATAGCCCTAACACTTAGGAAGAAAAGGGAGACTAACAAAATGGGATGTGACATTGTAGAAGAAACTTCAGACCACCCAGCCGTCAACTGAAAACCAGAGATTTTCAACAAGCTGGGAAGAGACCCAGAGTCTTGCTCTACAAAAACAATATTGCAATCCATGAGCACAGCTCCAGCAAGTACCTCTCACTCCCCAGATGGATCAAGGCTAATTAAGTTGCCAGATGGACTAACCAGGTTAAACATTTTAAGACAGATTTTCACCCTCTAAAACAGTCTGCACTCCCCGCTGTTCTGGATTCAGGCATAAATGCTTGCAACCTTTGCCGGAATATTTGGCAGTCCTTGGAAAGAAGGAAGAGGGAGCAGAGTGCTTGTTAAGAGTAGGGGAGTGTGCTGTTCTCTTAATTCAGGGTCTCTCAACAATGGTGCAATTGACATTTTAAATCAGATAATTGTCTGTTGTGGGGTACATAGGGTTGCTAGGACTGCTGCAACCAAGCACCACAAACTGGGACTTAAAACAACAGAAATTTATTCTCTCCCAGTTCTGGAGCCTGGAAGTCTGAAATCAAGGTGT
This sequence comes from Spermophilus citellus, assembly GCF_964194105.1. Taxonomy (NCBI): domain Eukaryota; kingdom Metazoa; phylum Chordata; class Mammalia; order Rodentia; family Sciuridae; genus Spermophilus; species Spermophilus citellus. Next base: position 115,025,218 of record NC_138187.1, on the reverse strand, counting down.
TAGTAGGGTTAGTTCTGGTGGTTCTGAGGGATAGGGTGTTCTAGGCCTCATTCCTGGCTTCTGGTGATGACCAGCAATGCTTGGTGTCTATCGCTCCACTCTCTGCTTTCATTTTCTCATGGTTCTCTCTGTGTCTCTGTGTCATCACATCACTGTCTTCCTCTAAGGTCACCAGTCCCATTGAAGGCTTCTTACTCCATTGTCTTAAAAAATTACATCTGCAAACCTTATTTCCAATTAAGATCAGTTCTGAGATACTGAGGGTTAGGATTTTAACATATCCTTTGGGGGGGACCTCAATTCAACCCATAACAGTGTAGTGTCCAGGGCAACATAGGATATTTAGCCACATCCCTGGCTTCCACTCAATAAATGTCAGCATACCCTCCACCACCATGACCATAGAAAGTTTAATTCTTATTTTAATTATTGGTGCTATGACCTTAGAAATTTTTGGTTAAACTCTGCTCTCCATTTTTCTCACCCATCTCATGAAGTTACTGTGCTGTTTGAGCATTAAATAATATATGAAAAGCAATCGCTGAATAATGGGACCCAATAAGTGACAACTATTATCTTTCATGAAATAGGGAAGTTTCCTTTGCAGGATTCTCCACAAGTCTTTATTATTTACTAATCTGATAATGAACTCTGACCCTTGTCCCTGAGACCCACAGAAAAAAAAAAAAAGTTTCTATTTAGGTCTACTCTATATTGACCATTGCGGGTAGAAATTCCCCTTATGGCCCAGCAGATACCTTCTCAGCACCCATCACTGCGACACCAAAGCTGCAGATAGCCATATATCACAGCCAGAGGGGAAGCTCTGGGTCTGATCAGAATGTTAATGTGGCTGCCTTGCACCACAGGCAGCATCAGCCCAAGTGAATGCTGCAGAAAATCTACTGGAGGAGACAGGCAAGGGGAAGACAAAGAGAACTGGCTCTTAGATGCATGGCATCACTGTAGAGACCTTGCCTCCCTTGCCATGGCAAGATAACCTGAGATCTCATGCTAAGCGTGTATTAGAAAACATATCCCAGTGAACTGTGATTAATGAGTTATTGCTCCAGTTCCCCCAATAGAGTATCTTATTTATATGTCTGCCTCATGTCCTTAAAAATACAATTTTTTTAAACAAAAGGAAAAAAGAAACATGGTAGAAACTCAATGAAAGTATGGGTGTTTGTTACTGTGCCTCCCCTGTCTCCTCAAGCTCTCTAACCTTTATAGTGGTATTTTTCTAAAAAGCTTTAATACAAATAAATCATCTAAGCCCATATCCCATGGATCTTGGGAGATTCCATATCTTTCATATTTCTACTCATCAAGTAATTTCTGAGCATTCTTAAGGAAGGCTAAAATGTTTCACAAATCTGTCCTGATTGACACATAACTCTTCCATCAGAAATCCTTAAGATTACTTCTTGCCATCTTTCAATTGGCTTTGGAGTCCACTCCCTATAATTTCAAATGAAGTATAGACCCTCCACTTCAACTATGCACTGCTAAGAGCAGACTCACAGCATTTAAAGATTCCTTACCAAAGACTCTGGGACAACAAAAGTTGCTTTCACCTGCTACTACACATGGATACTCTTAAGGTCCCCTGACTTCTATTTGGCTTCATATTCTTGCCTATTTCTCCACAGATTTACAGTTGGTGGAGTGGGAACTCCCTTCCTCCGGAGAAATCTCCAGGCCTTCTGTAAGGTCCTTGCTTAGCATCTGGACGGCCATCTTAAGTGACAGCCACCATTTTAAGAAAAATTTCTTTTTCTGCCCAAGGGCGTTTCTGAGAAAGGCTCATCACTCCCTGATACCAACCCCATCTTAATCACCTGCATTAGGACCCATCTGGCTCTAATCCCTGAGCCTACCCCATAAAAGTCCTGAACCCTAAGCCTGTTTTGTTTCTCTCGCTGTGGAGAGATGTACCTTTATTTGTCAGCTCTGAAAGATAAACTCTCATGTGTATATTTGCCTGGTCTCCATCTTTAATTTCTTGCTCGCCCATCTCCTGGTTCCTCGGTTTCCTTTCACCTTCCTTTTCCCAAGACATGGCCCTATCCCAGTTTTTGGTCAGAGACTAACAGGAAATCCTCTCTCTCCATCTTATTTCCTTTTCTAGTATGACTAACAGTGGAAATATCATCTCCTTCAGGAATAAGGGGCAGTTGGGTCTCTCACCAAAAAAAGTACTCTATTTATCAATAATTTCCAAAGTGTGAGTTTAAAACCCAAGAAAAAAATAAAAGCTTTCCAACATATGAACATTCAGTTTCAGATCTGTCAGTGCTTTGGGTAGTTTTGTGGCTCAGGTTTGCCTAGTTAAAGAGATGTACCTAAGATCAGATCCTAAAACTATAGAAGTATATTGGGCTTTTCCATTTGATTCCTGATCAGGATCAAATGTTCCTTCCCAATTTGGAGGAACCTCCTTTGTGCAGATCCACAAAGCCAAATATAGATGATTCACATTCTTTCCACAACTTAGCAACCAAATCAAGGGCACAGATGAGACCAGGGCTGCTGCTATATTTTCTTATACACTCCTCAGCTCCAAAGTGTTCCATGCACATCTTAGTCATCCTTGATTTATGCATTTATTCTAAAAACATTCCAACAGATGAGAGTAAAATGTCTGGAAGATGGATGTCTTTTTCTAATTTATATAAAGGCTCCGTTTATGCTGGTGGTGGTCCTGGTTAGCCCCACCCAATGCATTAAAATCACAAACAAGTGGTATGAAGATCCAAGTGCATGGAGATTAGCTTTGCAGTGGCTGATAGTTGAATAGTTCCAGAATTGTCTAGGAGTTGTAGTGTCCAGCAGTGAGTGTCAAGAGATGGTTGGGTCTAGTGGCAGCAGCGCTGTACATCAATAGCTGTGGCCATGCCCTACCCCAAATGTTCATTCTGCTGAGCTTCCATTGGTGAGTACCTAATTTCCTACACTTGGTTATCAATTCTGTGAGAACCAGGGTCCGTCCAACTCTACTTTTTTACACATAGCTAGAGAAAGATTCACAACCATGCAAAAATGCTCACCAATCATAAATGTCCCCAAAGGAAATTCGTTTCCCTCCTTTTCAAGATACTATTTTAGACCTTTTCTTTCTCCTCAACAACTCTAATACCCTCCAATGTCTCCTCTCCCCATTCTCATCTTCAGCTGATAACTTCATGCTTCATTTCACTGGAAAAATAGGAGCAAATAAGAAACATCTATACCCACCTCTCACTTTTCCCTCCTGTTGCAACGAATGGTCCAACCTTTCACTTGTACGCTACAGTTTATCCCTACTCACCTACCTAAAGAACTTTGGCCCTGCAGTTATAACTTCTCTTGACCAGCATTATCAATTTTCCTTCTCTACAGAGCATTACTATTTCAATCATCAGCATCATAACTTGCTGTTAGGAGCAAATGTTTCCATTAGATGATAAAACAAAACCAGAACCTCTTTCAGCTCAACAACAGCACCCTACTCAGAATCTCTCACATGGCCTTATACTTCAGGGGGGGCAATCCAGCTGCTTCTATCAGAGCCTTCCCATTATGGAGGGGCATCAACTTGTTCTTAGCAAAACGGATGCTTATTTTTTAATGTGTATTTGCTTTCTCCATCTCATTTATCAGGATTCTACCAGTGTATCCATTTGTAGAATTTCTATATGACTTTACACCATTGTATACCTTAGAAAATTGCTTCTTTATAGGAAAAGAGGCAATCTGGTTAATGCCTGCAGAACTTAATGGTACTATCACCCAAAGACAGCTTATAGAAATCGGTTCTATCCTTCCATTACCTTTCCAAAAAAGCAAAAATCTTTCAGCCTAAGCTAATCAGACTTGTTTTCTATTTCTTGAAACTAAGCACCCAGAATCTCATGGAAGGCTATACACAAAGATAATTCAGAAACCACTTGCAATCCACAAAATGGTAGTTTTCCAGCTTGTAAAAAAAAAAAAAAAAAAAAAGAAAGAAAGAAAGAAAGAAATTGAACATTCAATCTCCACCAGGCATCCCATTACAAATAAATAAATGTGAGAATGAATGAACTCCAGCTTTCGACCCTCCAGACTAGGAAATTACGTGTTTAGAAGCCCAAACCGTAAACCTAAGCTCCCTTCTTCCTTATGCTGATTGACCTGTTAGTCTTGCCAGCCATAAAATTGAGCCACAACAGTCAGTAGCAGAAGAAAATATGGGATTTGGACTTGCTGGGGGCAGGGTTCTTTCAGGGTGAGGAGTAGGTGAATGATGGCACTATTTTGGCTTTTAAACCACTTACTAATAATAAATTCTTAGATCAAAACTGATTTTGCAACACAAACTGATGCAATGCCATTCATTCTACCATATTTGCACCCTCCGAGGGCTGCTAGGGTAAAAAACAGAATGAGCCATATAACTTGTATTATCACCATTTGTGTCTACTTAGAACTTTCTTCACATTTGCACCACCATCATCAAAAAATAAAAAGCAAAATATAACAAATCTAATAAAAAATACAAGATTCCAATTATCATTACCTATTGCTATGCAGTCTTTGCAGGACTAATGGCTTTGGTGTTCATTAACACACTTAGAACAAAATTCAAAAGGAAAGATAGCAACAAGCATTCCCTTATTCTCCTCTATCTCCACCAAAAAAGAAAAAAATATTTATAAAAATAATCCTTTCTGACATTCACAGTACACTGATCATTATGTCTTAAATTCTGTAAAATATAGGTTTTTTATTTTTATTATTCAGTTATGGCATCAAGAGAGAACAGTCATTAAAAAGATAATTTGTTACTCAGTATTCCTAAAAAAGGGGTACACCAAATGACAAAGGTACCAGGTACCAGGTACCAGGGTCAGTCAGAAGGCAGAAAGAGTGTTATCAGAAAAAAACATGGGCAGAAGCCTCTATAGTAGTCAAGGGAAAGGCAAGGCAGGGTAAGCAGCTTGGAATTGACTTGTTCAAATAATTTCAGGGGGTTCTGGGCTACAGAGGTGGTCTCTAGTTGTCTGGTACTCCGCCCTGGAATGATTAGGGCATCAGAGGAATTATTGCTTCCTCCATTGTAAAAGCCAGGCAAAGAAAGTGGTTCTGAGCATGGGCTATGAATTGGTTGGTTTTGTTGATATATGAAAGCCTTACCTCTCAGCAAGTCCTTTGCTATGTCTGAGAATTAACTATCCCCATCAGGGGAAGTTTTCCCAAGCAATGAGGCCTCAGATGTCAAACCATCAAGAATATAGAAGATAAATATACACATATAGTCAATGTAAGCCAAGACACTGGAAGTTCCTAGAGGACCTTCTGAATCATCAAACTATAGGTTAAATCTTAATTATTATCATTCTGGTTATAAGACCTATGACTTTGATCATTCTTTGAGTTTCAAATGACAAAAAAAAAATCAATCTGGCTTAGACAAGAAAAATGTAATGTGTTAACTCATGAATCTTAAGGTCTAGGAGTTTAGCTGGCTTCTGGAATGTTTGATTCAAGCATCAGGTCCAGATTTTCTGCATCTGTGGCTGTTTTTCCAGGCCCATCCTCATGGGGCTTCCCTCCCCATGGCAGGATCACAGGGATATCAAGCTGATATCTCTCCTGCCTGCCACTGAATTCAGAGGAAGAGACAACATCATTTTCCCAGAATTTCCAGCAAATGTCATCTGGGCTCCCACTGGCTCTGGCTGGACCAAATGCCCAGCCTGAAACCAATCACTATTGCCAGAAGAGGCAATTTGCCAGCTGAATTAAATCCATCAGGATACAGCCCTAGAGCCAAGGATGACACCATCCAAATGAAATTCCAAAGTTGGGAATGGATAGAGGGTACTTTCCTAAAGCAAATGTGGAGAACCATTACCAGAAAGAGAGGAAACTAATGATGAGTCTCAGACATATGATGTCTATCAAAAGTAATTTACTTTGTATTGTAGCTGTTTCAATATTAATCATGTACATGTGCAGTACTTTTTTGAAGGAGGAGGAAGAGCAAGAAATGAGAAAACGCTCATTGTCCATTGTCCCCTGGCAGAATCCTGGTAACTCTACCCTCATCCCTCCTTAGGGTATGATGTCATTATTAAATTTTCTATTGTCAGAGGCAATTCATTTAATTTCCACAATAAATTTTCAGCATTTCAATTCACTTTGGGACACAAGTCTATTCTTTGTTGTTGTTGTTTTTTAAATAAAAAAACACCATGGAATTATCAATAAGAAATTTCATATGTTAGCCCTACCTGTCTTTAGTACCTGCTCTCCTCCTAAAATTGATAATGATTTTCTTGCTTCATTTTAAGGGCAGAGTTGAGGTTCTTATGGGGATAAATAATGAAGAGAAAGTCAAATAAATTTCTTGCCCCACCACCTCAGTCAAAAAAGAATCCCCCCGGCCCCGCCAACCCTGGAAACCAGGAGAAATAATGGGGCATCACTGTTCTATAGAGACTCTATTTAACTACACAATAGAGGACATTCCCATCTGCTCTGTCCAGGTTTCTCTTGGCATGTCAAGGGAGAATTCTGGCTTCCCACCAAAGCTAGGGATTAGAGTGAGATCAGAGTGAGTGTACACTAATATTTTTTAAAAGGGGGGATTTGTGTTACTATATAAATTTATTAAATTAATATAAAGCAATTTAAAAGTACATACCATACACCCCTTAATACAAGCATCAGGAACACCATATCCTGAAGTCTACTGAGACTGGGGTAGAAACCTAGGCTACAGGAAGAAAGTCTATTAAAAAAAAAAAAAAGTTTAACACAAGGTTTAATATTGAACGTCATTGCTGTAGAGCATGCATCAGAATCTCCCCAAAAAATACCAAAACCCAACTGCTGAGCCCCTCCCCCAGAGTTGCTGATTGAGCAGAATTGGAGTGAAGCCTGAGAATCTGCATTTGTAGCAAGTTCCCAGTGTGTCCCTGATGCTAGTGTTCAGGAAATCACACTTTGAAAGCCACTGGTATATATTCTGCATGCTGTTTTATTGGTAGCTAATCTCTGTTAAAAGCAAGGTTTTAAAATGCCATTCTAGTTTATAGAGTCCTAAATCTGGCCTTCTGACTTGTTAAGAACTTTAATATAAAATAAGGCTCATGTTTCTTGCTTTTGAGAGCAAGTAAGGAAAATTGGGAAGTCTGCACTTCCCCTTAGTCCTAGATACTGAATCAAGTAAGAGCTTTCACGTGACCATGCTTTTAAGAACTGCAGCAGCAAGAACAAGAGTAGAGGCATAAATGTGACTCCCCAAAGCCCAGGGCAGTAGTTGGTGGAGAAGGGCATCTCTTCCGTGTTTGTGTGGCCATCAACAATACTCGGGATGGCTGGCTTGGCACTGGGGGCCTTGACAACTCTGATATATAATTATTCCAATGAGAAAGAAAATGAATTTGATAAAAAATGTTAAGATGGTCTTCGTGGTTTGGACCATGAAATTTCTAGGACAATTTTATATTCTGTAAATGCCTGGCTCATAGGTCCCTAAATGCCATTATTTTAAAGGAAACTGCTGTTGGAAAAGTCCACAGCTCAGTCCTGTCATAAACCGCCCTCCTTTGCATGGATTTGTACCGCCTGGAAAGTAATCCTCTCCCCTTGAGCATCACATTGTTTCCACTTCAGAAAGTCTCCAAGGAACAGGGCAAAAACTTTACCCACCATGAGGGTGTGGGGGGCAGGATGGGGTGATGGGAAGGCAATATGTAACTGCACACACATATGGTTTCTATAATAGTGATTTAAAAAAATAAAAAACTAAGTTTGAACTAACTCTCTGATAAAAACTGCCTGATTGAGGATGACAGGCCCAGAAAACCTACCTCGGCCCTCAGGAGAGGAAGCACCTGTGCTTGATTGGTGCCTCTGAAGGGAGACCTGTGCTGTGTGAGGTGATTTTTACACTCCCTCGCCGACCTCTCCCCATCACCTCTCTCCATACATGAGCCAACTTCATATGTTTTCAGCTGGGTTGTGATCTGGAATCCATACATAATACACATCTGAGGAAAACTTTCCTCAGGAAAATAGAAGCCAGAAACTTGTGACCACAAAAATGGAGCTGTCCCAGAGGCCTGGGGTCTCCTCTGAAACAATATGGTGGCCATCAGAGCCTCCACAGCTGCCAGGCCACACATCAGAACCCGACAAACCTCACAAAAACCAATTCAGAAGGATTGAGTGTACTTACAGAGTGCTCTCCTACCTCCCGTCTCCCTCAGTTACTGAGCCTGGGGAGGAAACCTAGGCTACGGGAAGAAAGTCTCCTCATGCTTGAGAGAAAGTGGTCTAAACCCTGGGCAGGCTTCTCTCCCCCGAGGCCCTGTTCATTAAAACACAAAAGCACTCCATCTCTGTACCAGTATCTTACAAGAGGCCAAGTGTTCCTGTCTTTATTTTGGGACAGGAACACTTGGCAGGAGGGGATTTTTGGGGGGTGTAGGGGTTTACCCAGGATTGAACTCAGGGGCACTCAATCACTTAGCCACCTCCCCAGCCCTATTTTTTATTTTATTTACAGACAAGTTCTCACTGAGTTGCTTAACGCCTCGCTTTGGTTGAGGCTGACTTTGAACTTGTGATCCTCCTGCCTCTCAGCCTCCCAAGCCTCTAGGATTGCAGGCGAGTGCCACCACAACTGGTGGTGACTTTTTAAGTTAACAAATAATAATTGTACGTATTTATATGGTAAAATGTGATACTTTGATATATGCTTACAATGTGAGATGATGATTAAATCGGGCTATTTACTGAATCCATCCCATCACATCACATCGTTTTTGTGATGAAGACATTTAAAATCCACTCTAGGCGATTCTGAAATATATCTGCATTACTATTTATAATAGTTTCCATTCTGTGCAACAGATCACGAAAGCTCATTCTCCTTAACTGAAACTTGGTTCCCCTCGATCAATATTTCCACTTCCCTTGCCTCCCCTGCCACAGCCAGCCTCTGGTAATAATCATTCCACTCCAAATGTCAACGTTTTTAGATTCCATCTATAAGCGAGATTTTGCAGTACTTTTCTTTCTGTGCCTGAGCTTAGTATAATATCCTCCACGTTCATCCAGGTTAATGCAAATGACAGGGTGCCTTGTCTAACCCTGACACTCTTTCAAATTTCCAACTCTGCCTTCTGCCCATCACTGACCCAGACATTCCTTTCCCCTCTGCCTAGAATGTTCTTTCCTCTAGATCAACACACAACAAGCATCTTCCTATCAAGCCTGTTGATTACCCTTCCATAAAGGCAGCCCTACAGGCCCTCCCACCCCATTACCTGTTCCCTGCCTTCCTAGCACTTATCCCCATACAAGAAGTCCCAGGAAGGCAGGAAGTTCCTGAGTATTGTTGACCACTGTCCCCCAAGTATTGGCGTAAGGGTTTGGCATATGTTTGCTGAAAGAGTAAATGAATCCTGAGGTGATTTCCAATTTGTGGGCACTGACCCAGTTTCTCTTGAAAAATTGAAAGATTTGGCAACATTGAGCCATTCTCATTCCCATGGAGTCATAACCGCACAGAGGTTTAAAGGAGAAGCTCCCTTGTTTATAAGGTAATAAAGACAGAGCAGTGTATCGCTCAATGAGGGATGATAAACAAACTTAGATGATAGAGCCTACCGCACACCCAAGCTCTGTGGTATAACCTATTGCTCCTATACTACCCGCCTGTACGGCATGCTGCTGTATGAAATACTGTAGGTGATTCTAACACAGTGATAAGTATTTTTGTATCTAAACATAGAAAAGGTACAGTAAAAGTATTGGGTGACAGGAGTTTTTCAGCTCCCTTGTCATCTTATAGGACTGCCATTGCCTATGCCGTCCCTCAATGACCAAAACATCTTTACATAGTACCCGACGACAGTTTGGTTTAATTCAGGATCCACCCACCCAACTTTGGTCATTTTCAGGCTATCATTTGTTTGCTACCTTTATGTGTTCTCTCTACCCTAACCATACCACCCCAGGGGCAATGCCCGGCACAGGTGTCTCGACAGGTGAGCCTCCTAGCGTCAGCCAGCCCTAAGAGAAAACAAAAGAAGTAAAAAGAGATGCAACTCAAACCAACAGATATCTAGCAGTATCATGTTAGTGCTGCAGGATGCTTTGGTTGAATAAAAAAGTGGTGAAAACTGCCTCCAAGCCAAGACTCCTTCAAATATGTTTCTTGTGATCCTTGCCATCACCTTGCCTTGTGGCCATCACCCAAGGGTCAAAAAGGAATAGAAGTGGCAGGAAAGAATGCAGAGTGCAGGTGCCCCTGAAATGCAAGAGCTGAGGTCTCTCGTGACTTTTCCCACGTGCATTCTCAGCAAGACATGCTCAGAACCTAGGCCCAAAATCCTGTCTAACTGAGACAGTCAGGGTGCATATATCATGGGACATAACCAACCTAGCACAAGTTGAATGTGTTAAACAAACTCTTTCAGCAATTTCCTTTGTCACCTCTTTTTCAGTTCATGAATTCTTCTCCAGACTGCATTTTGAGGAATGCTGTTCATGTCACTCTACCTCCCTCTCTGTGACCCTTTCTTCTGTCCCTGGAGAAATGAGGGCTTTTGCCACTAAACCTCAAGTCTGTTTGCCTTTGCCTCCAGGTTAACATTCTTCTCAGTGGCAGTGGCTCATCTGGCTGACTTGGATTGAAGTTCCGATCTCTGGTCACCCCAGACAACCCAGCTAGGTCCTCTTGGCCTCTCCCCAGCTCAGGCAGGGTGTTCTGCTTCCCCATCTCTCTGATTCCACATTTCCCCCTTTGTAATAAATCCTAAATGCCTCCTTCTTATTCCTATGAGGCCTCCATCCTTCCCTACACCCCGCCTCCCTCCGATACTCACTCCAGCAGCAACATTCCACTTATAATAAAAGGATTCAGATTCTTTATCAGATTTTTAACAGGGCTTCATTAATAGGATTTCAGTATCTCCTAAACCTGACTAATTGAACCAAGGATCTATGGAGATTCTTGGGTACCTTTCTTTCATCGTATTCATTTTTTTGTTTTTCCTTAATTAGTTTTTTTGGGGGGAAAGGCTTACTATAAGTGTGAAGGACTCTTGGTGGACCTCAGTTATCCATATGATTCCTCTACCCCCAATCACGAGAACTCCAGGGTGGTCTTTGCTCATTAGCAATCCTATGGTCCAGGATAGGATTGCTATCCTCCAGAGTAACTCATTTTTGTCTCCTGGCTGACCTTTGCCACTCCTAATCTCACTTGCACCTGTGATAACTAGAACTAATCAACTGGATTTCTGTCCCTTCATTTGATCATTTCCATGCATCTGTTTTCTGTTTGCGGGTAGTTAGTGAGTTATTGGTTGTTGAGTGAAAGAGTTTTGTTTCCATTCATAGTATTTCAGAAAATTGTTGGAAAGTTAAATTCCGTTCTTCTCCAGGGTTCTTTCTCTTATGTTTCCTCTGAGCATGACAGAAAAAATACAAAGTGGTGACTAAGAAAACAAGGTCCAGTGGCTGAATGGTGAGGGGAGCTACTTCAGAATTATACCCCTGCTAATCTCCTTCTCTCTGCTAAGCCAAACTGTGGGGACACTTCTGCCCATCACACCCCTTCCTCAGCTCCATCCTAATTCCCCCAGCAGTTGGATGCCTCCTTGACTTTCCTGAGCATGTCCTTCCCCCTTGTGATCTTGACTCTAGAAATTTAAAGTCCCTTTCTTTTAGTGCTGCCACCACAATCTTCCCCTCTCAGTCACAGAGATATACACAGAGGGCACAGATTTCAGACATAGGCACACATGCCGGTGCACACACACACGCAGAAATTTATTGCTCTCTAAATGTTGCCACTCTTACAGATTTATTCTTTGAAAAGTAAAGTTTTCCCTCCTGGGATAAACCTGGAGGGAGTTAATGGGGAAAGAAAGCCCTGAATATTCAAGCAGCCCACCCAGACCCCAGGAATCTGGCAAAGGAGGAAGGGAATAATGGAAGAAGGAGCAAACATAAATCTCAAAAAGATCAGAGGACTGCAAATACCAACAGTCTCTGAAGGGACCTGAGGCTTTAGAACCACTGCAAAGATTCCGGTGCACCAGAAGATTTATAACAGCATCTGGTCCATCTGCAGGTGGATTAGATGAGGAAAGAAACCTTCCATTCCCAGAAGCAGAAAATACAGAGCAGTGAATCTCAAGGTGAGGACAAAAGCTTAGTAAATTACCTGGGGAACTTGTATAAACTAGGCATGCCCATGCCTGAGATTCTAAAAGGCATATCAGTGTCCCTTGGGTCAGCTTGCATAGCTTAAAAGCTCCCAGTGATTCCATTAAGTCACCACCACAGAGTCTTCCTGATGCAGATTTTAATTCCCCAACCTGGCTGATACACACAAGTTCATGAAGGACGGAAGCTGGCTTGGAAATGTGTCCTATCAGGTTTATAGGCAACTCCAGCTCCCTGGGTAAGGAAACCTTGAGGAAGGGGAGTCCAAGGATCTCTGTAGACATCTGGGAAAGAGTCAGGGCAATATTTTAGCATGTGCTGAAGAGTTCTAAATCTTCTTGCTACTTATAATGGTAGCCTCTAAGTCAAAAAAGTAACCGCCATCTTGGATAGCATTGCTGAAGAGTGTGGTATGAAACCCAAAAAAATCCCAGTCTCAAGCTCTACCTCTAGAAAAGCTTGAAAGTGCTGGCTTCTTAGATTCCACAATCCAAGGAGTCCAAAAGGTGTGAGTTTGCAAGAAGATAAAAAGATGGAATGGGAGATGGATGATAGGAAAGGGAAGGGGAGAAAAGTTCTGTGCTTGCCCTACAGAGATGTAACCCCCAAACTCCCCTGAGAGCTGTGTGAATGAATGAGCCACCACCGTAGGCCTTGAACTTAAGGGATGATTTGTGGTTACAATACAAATTTAATTTGGAGTAAGTCAGAGGAAGGAGGATCGAGAGGGAGGAGGCTTCAGTTGCAGCCATGCTGAATCACTGTTGCTGATCAGATCTCCCGCTGGGCTGCTGGGAGAACCGGGAACTGAGCTAGGATCGCCGTGTATACGCACTGTTCAGCAGCTACCACCCCTGCTGGGCCTCGCACAATGGAGGGTGAAAGACTTTCATAGGGGAGAGAAAAAGATGGCGGCCGGCGAGGAAACAGCACGTTCAGTATCTCTACAGTAACGGGATCAAAAAGATCCATTAATACACCCAGATTCTACCTACTGATGAACTTCGAGCAAAACTCCGCTGAAAAGAGACCTGCCGGAAATTAGTAAGTTGATTAGAGGTGACAGTTTGTCCCAGAGGAGTGAATCTTGGCCACGCGGTGCAGAGGACTAGTCCCACTGCCAGCCGCCGCCAAACGGCAGCCGGCGCTGCCCGCCCGGTTCTGCAAACGGCCCCCGGAGGCGGGACCTGGCACGGCGGGAAGGGTCCCCGCTGCCTGCCCATTCTGCAAACGGCCCCTGGCTGCAGGACCTGGCATGGCGAGAAGGGTCTCCGCCCGCTCATCAAACAGCCCCCAGCCCGCCCAGCCCAGGAGGCGACGTGAAGGGAATCTAACCAAGCCTCTATGAAATAGCGAACTGGGCTGCATACGGGGGTGGCTGAAGTGCTGAGCCTGGAGCTCAGAGCAGAGGCTTTAATCGAGACTTTGCGCAGCTTGTTAGAGCTCCTTTCACCATTAGTCTGTAGTGGACCACCAGGCCAAGCAGCAAAAAAAACAAAAAGATTGAAAAAGAGACGCTTGGCTCCCTGACGCTTTTCTGCTCAGAGCCACGGGCGCTTTGCGCCCATCTGCTTCCTCTTCCACTTCGCTCCCCGCAGAGAAGCTGAATGGGTAATCAGCAGTGGATCCTAAGTACCTGAGGCTAAGAAAGCTCAGTACACCCCGCCCTTTTTCTTTTTTTTTTTTTTTTTAATATTGTCTATACAGGGAGAATTAGTGGACTGAAATTGTTGGCTGGGCTGGGGTTTTGGGGCCGAAAATCCACTCCGCGGGAGCCGCCATTTGCTTTCGGCATGCTGCCTTGAGGGCCCTGTCTACTCGGTCTAGCTGCAGCAGCTAGAGACTAAAACGGGGCTGCGTGCCGAGCCCTGTCCTCCGAAGGCTGGGTCATTCGGCATCCCCCTGCGAGAGGACCCGTGCTCCGGAGGAGGCGGTTGGAGAGCGGCGGCGGCAGCCGCTTGGGCCCCGGGAGCTAGGCACCGGGCCGAGGAACAGCGGAGGCTGCGGCGGCGCTGCTATCTAAAGCCTATTTGCTCAGGATCACTAGGCAATGCTGAGCTGATGTGGAGCTAGGGCGTACACTTTGGGCCCCTCAGAAAACGCACACTGAGCACGTATCTGCGGCGTTTAAGCCCCGGATCGCCTGCTTCTCGTGACTCAGCACTAATGACCCAGCTGAAATAACTAGTCGGCCCACATGATCTCACAGAGGTAAAAAAAAAAAAAAAACAGAGCACCATAGCCAGACCCAGGGAATCGGGAGTGATGTGGGACTAGCGGCACAGAATTCCCGGCTATCGCCCCCACCAGGGCCGACAACAGAGGTCCCTTGCACCACCTACCAGGGGAGTTGCTACCTGAGGGCAAACAAATTCGCTGGGGGTCCTCAGCCCCAAACCCTACAAACTTAGGGCCTGAGGGAGGCAAACAGAAAGGGTGTGCCCAGACATCCATGAAAACAGGGCTCCCAGGAGCAGCAGACCCGACGTGTAGACAGTAATGCGATAAGCATCACAGGCGAGTGGGGCCCGGATTGAGGAACCACAAGAAAAGGACCCAGGCATTCAGGACTGGAGACCCGCACAGTCTGGGAAGAAGAGCTGAGGCACAGTGATTGGCTCCCACCTATCAAGAGGAGAAGCCTGGCCCAGTGGGCATAGCTCCACCCACTGGAAGAGAACTCAATCGAGCTTTATGACTGCATTTATTATTAGTAATTTTTTTTTATTTTTTTAAAGATTATTATTAGTATTTTTTTTTATTCTCACTTTTTGTAGTTGACGTTGTTGTGTTCTTTAACTTTCTTACTAATGGTTTCAATTTTTTTTTGTTAATTTTTCTTATTCTATTATTATTACTATTATTTTTTAAACTTCAAGTTCCATTTTTTATTACCATTATAATTTTTTTTCGTTTGTTTTAAATTTCTATTTTTTCATTTTTTCTCTCTTTCTTCTCACTTTTTTTTTTCTTTTGTCTTTTCATTTCTTTTCAACTTTCTTATTTCCCCTCTCTTGAACTCCACCTGCCTACACTTGCTCTCTTTAGTGACTTCTTCCCTTCCCTTCTAATACCTCTCCTCCCAAGCATCAAATAAACTTATAAGAGTAAAGAGTAACTCAACAGTCAAACAGAACAAGAAGTATCATGAGCATAAAAAAGCAAGGAAGAAAAGGAATACAAACAATGAAAGACAGCCTAAATATTCAGGAGGACCTGGAGTCATCAGAAAAATGGCCATATAAAGAACTCAAGGAACACCTTAGACAGATGGAAAGGAACCTTAAAGATCACATTGAAAATGAATTACAAAAACAGATAAAAGAGGAAGTTAAGCATCTTTATCAGGAGATAGAAATTATAAAAAAAAATCAAACAATAATTCTAGAAATGAAGGAAACGATAAACCAAATTAAAAACTCAATCGAGAGTATCACTAACAGAGTGGAGCAAGTAGAAGCCAGAATGTCAGATAATGAAGACAAAATATATCACCTTGAAAAGAGTCTAGCCAACTCAGATAGGCTGGTAAAAAACCACGAGAAAAACATCCAAGAGATTTGGGATAACATAAAAAAACCAAACTTACGAGTCATCGGGATAGAGGAGGGCACAGAGATTCATGCCAAGGGAATGGGTAACTTACTGAAGGAAATAATTACAGAAAACTTTCCAGAAATAAAAAAGGATACAGATATACAAATTGTAGATGCATACAGGACACCGAGCACACAAAATCACAATAGACCAACGCCAAGACACATTGTTATGAAGCTATCCAATATACAGAACAAAGAGAAAATATTAAAAGCTACAAGAGAAAAGAGGCAGATTACATTTAGGGGTAAACCAATAAGGTTGACAACGGATTTTTCATCACAGACGCTGAAAGCGAGAAGATCCTGGAACAATGTATTTCAAACACTGAAAGACAATGGATGCCAACCAAGAATCCTGTATCCAGCAAAATTAAGCTTCAGATACGACAACGAAATAAAAATCTTCCATGATAAACAAAAGCTAAAAGAATTTGTAGCCAGAAAACCAGCATTGCAAAGCGTCTTGAGCAAAACTCTACACGAGGAAGAAATGGAAAACAATAACCAAAACCATCAGCGGGAAGTGCCTCAGTAAAGACAGAGGATGGGAGGAAAGCTAATCATGGAGAAACAAACTAAATTAGGGGAAAAAAAAGAGATAAATAATCAAACATGGCAGGAAGTACAAACCATATATCAATAGTAACTCTAAATGTTAATGGCTTAAACTCTCCAATAAAGCGACATAGGCTGGTAACATGGATTAAGAAAACAAATCCAACGATATGCTGCCTCCAGGAGACACATCTGACTGGAAAAGACATACACAGGCTCAAGGTAAAAGGTTGGGAAAAAATATACCAAGCACACGGTCCTCGTAAGCAAGCAGGCGTGGCCATTCTCATATCGAATAAAATCGACTTCAAGACTAAGTTAATCAAAAGGGATAAGGAAGGACATTATATACTGTTAAAAGGAACCATTCACCAACAAGACATAACAATTATCAATATTTATGCACCAAATAATGGTGCTGCGACGTTCATAAAACAAACTCTCCTCAAGTTCAAGAATCAAATAGACCACAACACAATAATCACGGGTGACTTCAACACACCTCTCTCACCATTGGACAGATCCTCCAAACAAAAGTTGAATAAAGAAACTATTGACCTCAATATCACAATCAATAACTTAGACTTAACTGACATATATAGAATATATCAACCATCATCAAGTGGATATACTTTTTTCTCAGCAGCACATGGAACCTTCTCAAAAATAGATCATATATTATGCCATAGGGCAACCCTCAGTAAATATAAAGGGGTTGAGATAATACCATGCACTTTATCAGATCATAATGGAATGAAACTGGAAATCAATGATAAGAGAAGGAAGGAAAAATCCTACATCACATGGACAATGAACAATACGTTACTAAATGATCAATGGGTTATAGAAGACATAAAGGAGGAAATCAAAAAATTCTTAGAGATAAACGAAAATACAGACACAACATATCGGAATCTATGGGACACAATGAAAGCAGTTTTAAGAGGGAAATTCATCGCCTGGAGGTCATTCCTCAAAAAAAGGAAAAACCAACAAATAAATGAGCTCACACTTCATCTCAAAGCCCTAGAAAAGGAAGAGCAAAACAATAGCAAATGTAGCAGAAGGCAAGAACTAATTAAAATCAGAGCAGAAATCAATGAAATTGAAACAAAAGAAACTATTGAAAAAATTAACAAAACAAAAAGTTGGTTCTTTGAAAAAATAAATAAGATCGACAGACCCCTAGCCATACTAACGAAGAGAAGGAGAGAGAGAACTCAAATCACTAACATACGGGATGAAAAAGGCAATGTTACAACAGACGCTTCAGAAATACAGAAAACAATTAGAAATTATTTTGAAAACCTATATTCCAATAAAATAGAAGAAAGTGAAGACATCGATAAATTCCTTAAGTCATATGATTTGCCCAGACTGAGTCAGGAGGAAACTCACAACCTAAACAGACCAATATCAATAGATGAAATAGAAGAAGCAATTAAAAAACTTCCAACCAAGAAAAGCCCAGAACCGGATGGGTATACAGCGGAGTTCTACAAAACCTTTAAAGAAGAATTAATACCAGTACTTTTCAAGTTATTTCAGGAAATAGAAAAGGAGGGAGCTCTTCCAAATTCATTCTATGAGGCCAACATCACCCTGATTCCGAAACCAGACAAAGACGCCTCAAAGAAAGAAAACTACAGACCAATATCTCTAATGAACCTAGATGCAAAAATCCTCAATAAAATTCTGGCGAATCGGATACAAAGGCATATCAAAAAAATTGTGCACCATGATCAAGTAGGATTCATCCCTGGGATGCAAGGATGGTTCAATATACGGAAATCAATAAATGTTATTCACCACATCAATAGGCTTAAAGAGAAGAACCATATGATCATCTCAATAGACGCAGAAAAAGCATTTGACAAAGTACAGCATCCCTTTATGTTCAAAACGTTAGAAAAAATAGGGATAACAGGAACTTACCTCGACATTGTAAAAGCTATCTATGCCAAGCCTCAGGCTAGCATCATTCTGAATGGAGAAAAATTGAAGGCATTCCCTCTAAAATCTGGAACAAGACAGGGATGCCCCCTATCACCACTTCTATTCAATATAGTTCTCGAAACACTGGCCAGAGCAATTAGACAAACGAAAGAAATTAAAGGCATAAAAATAGGAAAAGAAGAACTTAAATTATCACTATTTGCGGATGACATGATTCTATACCTAGAAGACCCAAAAGGGTCTACAAAAAAACTACTAGAACTAATAAATGAATTCAGTAATGTGGCAGGATATAAAATCAACACACATAAATCAAAGGCATTTCTGTATATCAGCGACAAAACTTCTGAAATGGAAATGAGGAAAAACACTCCATTCACAATATCCTCAAAAAAAATAAAGTACTTGGGAATCAACCTAACAAAAGAGGTGAAGGATCTATACAATGAAAACTACAGAACCCTAAAGAAAGAAATAGAAGAGGATCTTAGAAGATGGAAAAATATACCCTGTTCATGGTTAGGCAGAATTAACATCATCAAAATGGCGATATTACCAAAAGTTCTCTATAGGTTCAATGCAATGCCAATCAAAATCCCAATGGCATTTCTTGTAGAAATAGATAAAGCAATCATGAAATTCATATGGAAAAACAAAAGACCCAGAATAGCAAAAACAATTCTAAGCAGGAAGTGTGAATCAGGTGGTATAGCGATACCAGACTTCAAACTATACTACAGAGCAATAGTAATAAAAACAGCATGGTACTGGTACCAGAACAGGCGGGTGGACCAATGGTACAGGATAGAGGACACAGAGACTAATCCACAAAGCTACAACTATCTTATATTTGATAAAGGAGCTAAAAACATGCAATGGAGAAAGGATAGTATCTTCAACAAATGGTGTTGGGAAAATTGGAAATCCATATGCAACAAAATGAAACTAAATCCCCTCCTCTCGCCACGCACAAAAGTCAACTCAAAGTGGATAAAGGAGCTAGATATCAAATCAGAGACTCTACGTCTGATAGAAGAAAAAGTTGGTTCCGATCTACAGATTGTGGGGACAGGCTCCAAATTCCTTAATAGGACACCCATAGCACAAGAGTTAATAACAAGAATCAACAAATGGGACTTTCTTAAACTGAAAAGTTTTTTCTCAGCAAGAGAAACAATAAGAGAGGTAAATAGGGAGCCTACATCCTGGGAACAAATTTTTACTCCTCACACTTCAGATAGAGCCCTAATATCCAGAGTATACAAAGAACTCAAAAAATTAGACAATAAGAAAACAAACAACCCAATCAACAAATGGGCCAAGGACCTGAACAGACACTTCTCAGAGGAGGACATACAATCAATCAATAAGTACATGAAAAAATGCTCACCATCTCTAGCAGTCAAGGAAATGCAAATCAAAACCACCCTAAGATACCACCTCACCCCAGTAAGATTGGCAGCCATGATGAAGTCAAACAACAACAAGTGCTGGCGAGGATGTGGGGAAAAGGGTACTCTTGTACACTGCTGGTGGGACTGCAAACGGGTGCGGCCAATTTGGAAAGCAGTATGGAGATTCCTGGGAAAGCTGGGAGTGGAACCACCATTTGACCCAGCTATTGCCCTACTCGGACTATTTCCTGAAGACCTTAAAAGAGCACACTACAGGGATACTGCCACATCGATGTTCATAGCAGCACAATTCACAATTGCTAGACTGTGGAATCAACCCAGATGCCCTTCAATAGATGAATGGATAAAAAAAATGTGGCATTTATATACCATGGAATATTACGCAGCACTAAAAAATGACAAAATCACGGAATTTGCAGGGAAATGGATGGCACTAGAGCAGATTATGCTTAGTGAAGCTAGCCAATCCCTAAAAAACAAATACCAAATGTCTTCTTTGATATAATGAGAGCAACTAAGAGCAGAACAGTGAGGCTGAGCAGGAAGAAAAGATTAACATTAAACAGAGACATGAGGCGGGAGGGAAAGGGAGAAAAAAAAAAAGGGAAATCACATGGAAATGGAGGGAGACCCTCATTGTAATACAAAATTATATATAAGAGTTTACGAGGGGAATGGGATAACAAACATGGAGGGAAATGAATTTCAATAGATGGGGTAGAGAGAGAAGATGGGAGGGAAGGGGAGGGGGGATTTTAGAGGATAGTAAAGGTAGCAGAATACAACATACACTAATATGGCAGTATGTAAAAATGTGATGTGTAGCCGATGTGATTCTGCAATCTGTATTTGGGGTAAAAATGGGAGTTCATAACCCAATTGATTCTAATATATGAAATATGATTTGTCATGAGTTTTGTAATGTTGTGAACATCCAATAAAAAAAATAAATAAAAATAAAATAAAATAAAAAAAAAACAAATTTAATTTCAGGTAACATTTCTATTTAGTATTCAAAGACATTTCCAACTCGGGGGCCAAAAAAAGAGGCAAATAAAGGAAGAAACACAACCAAAGAGGATCAATCCTTGTGAATACCAAAAAGAAACAGTCCCTCTTTCCCTTTCTTCCACTCACACATGGATCAACAAAATCTGCTACTAAGTCAGACTCCATGAACATGGTTGTCTACGGTCTGAATGTGGAAGGGGCCTTGGGTGGATGTGAAGGAATGGGGCTTGGATGTGGGGACATCCCTCTCCATCCTCTTTCCTGACAGACCCACTGTCCCAGTTGCTGGAAGTACATGATAAGAAAGCCTTTGACTGCTAACCTTTAGGGACAGCTTCCACTGCAGAGAGCCACCTCACCCTAGCACTCATCCACATGGCCCACATCCACAGACTGACCCACACAGGGGCAAAAATGCTTGATCATCTCAGCACAACTCGGGACAACCCTGGTGGTCCCCACCTTCTGGTATTCATGTTCCTCTCCTTGAGTATGTGTTGGAGCTAGGGACTTGTTTCTCATAAATAGAATATGGCCAAAGCGAAGGGAGGTCATTTCCATAAGTAACTCACCGAAGACAGACCTCCCTCTTGCCCACTGTCTGTCATCCGCTCCCTCTATTGTGAGAGGCTCTATGGAGAGACCCGTGACCATTTGACAATTGTTTTATTTACTGTTTTCTTCACTGCTCTTAACATTACATGAATTATGGTGCTCATTTGTTAATTTTTTTTAGTTTTATCTATATTTTTCTTTTTTTATTAGTTGCTCAAAACATTACAATGATCTTGACATATCATATATCATACATTTGATTCAAATTGGGTATGAATTCTTATTTTTCCCACGTGTAAAGATCGCAGGATCCCATTGGTTATGCAGTCACGTATATTTTTCATTATATATAAGCTACTTGAGGGTAAGGATTTTGCCTGTCCATTGTAAGGCATCCAGGGCCTAGTAAAACCCCCACCCATTGTAAGCACTCAATGAGTGAATGAGTGAGTCAAGGAATGAGTGAATGAATGAGTGAACCAGTTCAGTGTCGTTCTCCAGACTCTTATAACCTCTTCCATTTTGCCAGCACAGAAGATCTACAGGAGTGGGGAAAAGGATTCCCCCAGGTAGTAAGTGTTTGGCCAGCAGGAGGGCAGGAGATGTTTAAATGCAAGGCATTTCTATCATTTTTTTCCTCACAACAAAGCTATGAAGTTATACTACTATGACCTCCCCTTCCCAGATGAGCAAATTGAAGAACACAACCAGAGAGTCATTGAGTCAGAATTTGAACTCAGATCTGACTCCAAAGCTTGGGTTCTTTTCACTGCCCTCCCCTACAGGGTTGGCTATTATAGAGACATCCCACTCCTACCTGGAACCACTTGTGGCACAAAGTTGATACTCAATAGGTATTTGTTGAATAAAACCTGTGCTAGGTGCTCAGACTATAAAAAACTATCATAATGCTTAGGGAATAGTGGGGCCCCCATCACATGGAACACAGCAGAAATGATGATCATAAAAAGAATTTATTGAGGGCTTGGGCTATAGTAGAGCGCTCACCTAGCATGTGTGAGGCCCTGGGTTTGATCCTCAGAACCACATAAAAATATACAAATAAAACAAAGATATATTTAAAAAAAGAATTTATTGAACATCTGCTATGTGTAGGATGCTCTTCTAAGCACTACATGAATTCATGTATTTAATCCTTCCAACAAACTTATTGTCTTTATTCTACAGATGAAGAAACAGAGGCCCAGAGAGACTAAGTAACTTATTAAAGATCCCAAAGCTAGTGAGTGGCAGAACCCAAGCAGTCTGGCTCCAGAGCTCTGCACCAACCAGTGCACACTGTACCAACATTATATGATAGATAACAAATATAATAGAATACATGTGTACCTGAATGTCAAAAATCCCTAATGGCATGGAACAGCATTAACTGAAAGAGGAGTGAATGACCCTGTTCAAACTATGGCACCATCAAAGACATTCTAAATCCAAGTCTTACATGTCCCCAGTAAGAGCATCCACAAGCCCTTGTCATCCCAGGCACCGCCAGGCCCTAGTCATGCCTAAGGACATGTCTCTGCCCTTATCTGATCCACCTGTTCCTCTAGCTTTATATTGAGACCTTACCACCCAAGAAACTGGCAAGTAAGACCACATGCCTCCCTGACCCTATCCACAGCCTCACCAACAGAGGTCATGTCTACCCAGAGCCAGCATACTGTGAAGATGACTACATACAGTCATATGCCAGATAATGACATTTTGGTCAATAGCAATGGTCCTTTACATAAGGTTATATCACCTTGTGATGTTGTAACCAGCTTAGTTTGTGTAAGTACACTCTGATGTTCACACTATCACTAAATCAGCTAACAATGCATTTCTCAAAACATATCCCTGCTATTAAGTGACACCTGGCTATATTGATATTATGATGAAGCCAGACCAGGGCATCTTAATCTCAAGAAGCAGAGATCATCTCTCTAGGCAGAAAGTTTCTGGAGAATCCTCTCACTTTAGCAGCATCTGCCTAGAGTTCCACATGGAAGGATACAAGCTCTGTTCATTAGTGTAGGAATTTGGTTTCAGATGATGCTAAACTGTGTCTGAAGAGGCATGCCCCTTCAAAAGGGCCTTCTTTTTTGTTTGTCTGTTTGTTTGTTTGTGGGGTTTCTTTGTGTGTGGGGTGGGGTGCAGGGATTGAACTCAGGAGCACTTGACCACTGAGCCACATTCCCAGCCCTATTTTTTGTATTTAATTTAGAGACAGGATCTCACCGAGTTGCTTAGCACCTGGCTTTTGCTCAGGCTGGCTTTGAGCTTGCAATCCTCCTGCCTCAGTCTCCTGAGCCACTGGGATGACAAGTGTGCACCTCCATGCCTGGCAGAAAGACCTTCTTAAATTACTTTTCTGTATAAGTGAAAGTTTGATCATGAACTTTATCACACATCTCCAAGCTTTCGGTATGAAGGGGAGCCATCAGTCCTAGGAAATGAGCTGTGAGAATTAACTCCAGAGTGATAATTTAAAACTTCCAGAAAAGGAGAGGGAAGCAGAACACATTAAGCAGATTTTGGTCACACATTTCACCCCTCAACCAGCAGTCAGATCAGTCAAATAAATAGTATATCCACTCAAGAGTCACCTGTAAAAAGGTTGGGGATATAGCTCAGTTGGTAGAGTGCTTGCCTTGTGTGCATGAGGCCCTGGGTTCAATCCCCAGCACCACAAAAAAAAAAAAAAGACCTGTAATAAAAGAGTGGTAACCAGATGTTTACTTATGAATAGGGAAAGAGGAAGACCATAAGGGCCTTTTGTCCTTTTTCAGGCAAGGAGACAGGGGTTATCTAGATTTATTTTGTGAAAAAATCAGCTTAAAAAGGAGAATGTTCACTGATGCTCCCCATCCCCCATGAAACGACTTTAATTCTGACTGCAGGAGAGTATTCAGGGGCATTGTGGAATAAAACTAACACCTCCAAAGAGCCATCAGGGAGCCAGCGCTGCATACAGAGCACAGGAGCAGCGTGACCAGCATATGATATCTCTGCAACGGACATTTGGACATTCGTCCAGTGCACTAAGATAACAACCTTGCTTTTCACAGATTCTTTGTTTCCATAATCTCTAAAATCAAATCCAATTCAAATGTGAGGTATTGAAGGAGAGAGCTCTTTAATGAGCATGAAAAATGAGTGGCAAAGCTCAATCTTTTTTTTTTCTAAAAGCATAAAAGAGAAGTACATAATTAGAAGGATGCATAATTGAAGGTTAATTGAGGAGATAGGAGGACTTTCAATGTGGTATGTCACTTGGGGAGTCTCTATGACAGTGAAGGTCCAATGAGAAAGAGGCCTATGACTAGAAAAATTATTTCCATCAGCAACACGGAGGAAAAAGGACTAAAGCCACTGTCTGTTTCCGAGGCATGGTTTATGGAAGGCTTTGTCACAGGCTGGCTGTGTGAAAGCCAGAGCTCTATATCTGCCTAATGAGATGGGTACTATCATCTTCCTCATCTTTTATCCTGAGGAAGTTAGAATTCATACAGGTTTTCCGTACTTCCCAAGCTGACTCAGCCAGGACCCACATCTTCTGACTCCCTACTCTGTTCTCTGCATTGTCATTCAGAAAAGTGGAGCGTGGTCTTTACAGATCTTTCCCCACCTCACAGAGAAGGTACCCACTGGGTAGGCCAGAGGGAGGCAAAGCCAAGGAGGTGCCTTGCTTAGAGTCTGCACTCCTTCCTCCCCACAAGCACATCCATGGTGTGGAGGGAATTTCAATTTCAATACACACAGTGAACCCATCACACACACACACACACACACACACACACACACACACACACACACACAGTACACAGAGATGAGGAAATTGTTCCCAGTCCTGGCTGACATCTTGTCCTGTGGTTTTCTGATCTCTCCCTTCAAAATTCACAGCCCCAGCAGATGGAACCAAAGTTACACACACACACACACACACACACACTCCCTAGCTCTCACCCAAACTGCCTTCCAATCCCTCTGGTGAGTTCTCTCAATGGCCCAGGTCCCATACCTAGATCACAAATGAATTGAGGCAGAGGAGGTACCACTCACTTTCTCCACCATCAACCACTGAGAACCAGCCCTTCATAGGGCAGAGACAACATATGCCACAGTGGCTCAGCACAGAATTTAGGGTCAGACTGTGTTGGATTCATATCTCAGTTCTGCCTTTCTTCAGGCAATTGCAACTGCTCCAAAAAGCACATTCACACAGTCACCTCCAGGGAAAATATTCACAGATAACACCCAATGAATGACACCCCCCAGGGTTGTAGCATGCCATGGCCCCAAGCCAGTAACCAGACTAATCAGCAGTGAATTAGTAGTGTTACTTGAGAAAAAGCTGATCTCCACTTTCTTTTATTTATGAAGTGTTTACATTAATGTCTACAGCTCTAACTTACTCTAAGGACTAAATTAGATAATATATGTAAAGTACTCAGCACAGAACCTGGCACATTAGAAACATAATTTCTAACAATTATTATCTTTCAATTCTCCAAATATGGGGTAATATCCACACAGGACTGTTAGAGGTAACTGCTCCATGAAAGGAGGTCTACATCCCAGAATTTTCCCCATTCCTATCTGTAAACCTTACTTGATTTTCCAGACAACATGAAATCTAGGTAACCTAAGTTCTTCATAGAAAGGGGTGAATTTGAGGGGAAATAAAGACAGAGAAGTTTTGATTAGAATGATATAAAGCAAAGAGCCCATATCTCCACACCATATCACCCTTAACCCATCCATGTGGGCTTAGACATATATCACCTCATTCTTAAAATAATGGGACATCAGACCCTCAGTTACACTAACCAGGGCAAGGGATTTGTGTATGGAATTAGCAAAAATAAAATTTGGATACAAATACTTTTGTTATGCTGTGCACATGGTACAGTTTGTCATATGTTTGCACGCTAGTCCTTGTCAACTGGGGTTCCAGGAGAGAGTTTGGGCCTAACTCTCGAAGAGAGACATCTTCATACACATGTGCATACACATTACACATAATTAACTCTCTTCCATGCATAGTGCTATCTATGTACTATCACTAAGAGAAATGAAAAACCAATCACTCCTTTTCTATGCTGTGTGGCTCAGATGAGGAGCCCATGGGGTACACAGACAGATTTCATTACTTCTAGTTTAAAAATGAGAAAACACATAATATAGAGAAGCAAATTAACCAGGATGACAAGACAAGATCAAACGTTGAACTTGGTCTGTAGATTCCAACCCAGGTATTCTTTTGTCACAAACAGGTGAGTCTAAAAAGTGGCTACTTCTAACACCTGTATCCTTAATCACACTAGCAGGATCATCTCCTCAGAGACTTTTAAGGAAGAAGGAATTTAAAGTTCATCTGCCGCAATACTTTCATTTTACAGATGAGAAAACTCATTTTATCAGGTACCATTATAATGTCCACTTCTGTCTAATGAGGTTGTTTCCACATCCCAGTTAATAGTCCATATTAATATAACTTTGCTAATGTAGACTCAGTGGATTGTGTTCAATTTAAAAGGTGCAGAGGAAACAGATGAGTTCACAAATCCTGTCCCTTTAGAGTCATATTTTAGTCCTATGCCCTGACTGGCCACAAACTTAGGAGCTGAGGAAAGTCACTTTGTTCTGAAGTTTTATATAATGAAATTAGATTATTAGAGAATTTTTGTTCCATTAAGTTCTCTTCCAACTCTAAAATCCCTTATCTGGGAAAGTACTTTGAGAGGTCAGGTACTTCAGCCACTGTCCACCTCTCTTAGAACTATTGTTTGCTAAAACCAGTTCTAGTCTCAATTCATCCTTGTGCGTGTCTATCATTCTGAAGATGACTTTAGTGAAGACACTTATTTAACTTCTGATTAGTGTCTAAGAAAATTTACCTCGAAACGGTGAGATCAGACCTTTGGACAGGAAGATGAGAGTTTCCCTTTCTCCAGACTTAGCCTAGAAAGACTTCAAAAGCTTTGGACTGAAAGTGTAGTATCTACATTCCCATGTCCACACTTGCATGATCATGACCCTCTTCCTCAGACACCCAAGATTTACTGTTCTAACCTAAGATAGCCCTCACTTCTGAGCCTCCCTGTTCCACGGAAAAGATGCTGGATGCAAGGCATTCCCAGGGGCTCAGTCTATGGGGCTGAAGTCTTTCCAATGGCAGAAATCCTCTACAAGAGAAAAAAATTCATTGTCCAAAAGGGGAAATCAAAAGCAAGAATTAAAAGGCAAGATATGGAGTCAAGCAGATATAAGAAGAGCTAAGAAGATGACTGCAGTAATAGGTTGGGCAAGACAAAAAATCATGGATTTTTACAAATGCAGAACTTCATCACAACTGAGGATCTTTGATCATTTTTATTTAAGGAAATACAAAATAATTTTAAAAACAACCACAGAACAAACCATTTTTTCATATGTGACTCTCTAAATGGTAAAATGAAAACAGAATAAAAGATGAAGTACTTTTACAGGTACTTCATCCACACCTGCATGTGGGCATGCTTGGTCACAAGGTCATTCTCAGGAATTTAGGGTCTAATCTTTTCATTCCTTTCACAACACAATTTTTCTATACATTTTCATATATCTAGATCAAGTTCATTTAAGAGAGCTTGAAATGCAAAGATAATCTATAATAACTAATTATAGTTTCTGAATTTTTAACTACTTATGATGCCTCAAATGTATTGGTAATAAGTATATTTATCCTATTAATGATAAGGCATTTTTAATCAGAGGTTCACTCACAAATGTTTAGGTGCTATGGAAACTTATTCCTACACTATTTCTTTTAACACTTCTTTGGATCCCAGTGTCTGCCACTCAGGATCAAATGAGTAAGACTTTAGTACCTACTCATTTTCAGCCTTCCTCTAGCAGGAAAAGGATGTAGTGCAAGAAGTTCACGGGGAATCTGGTTTTAATTGGAAACTAAATGTACGTAATCTTATTAGCCTTTTGACATTTCCTAAAAATAAGAAATGGACTCATTTTAAGATGGGGCCCCTGAAACTTTGG
Source organism: Spermophilus citellus (assembly GCF_964194105.1). NCBI lineage: Eukaryota > Metazoa > Chordata > Mammalia > Rodentia > Sciuridae > Spermophilus > Spermophilus citellus. The sequence continues at coordinate 114,996,876 of NC_138187.1, read as the reverse complement.
AGGTCAACGTCATTACTATCAGAGCAGATAAGGGACAGAGAGGCACCAGGTTCAAAACTTTAAAGAAGGTAGTCTGCTCTTGTCCTTGACCACCAGACGGCCTCCTTTCAAAGGCAAATAGTCACCCAGGCTGAACTCTGAGTTCATCCAGGAACTACTTTCAAGTCATGGAGGACTACTTCCACCTGGGTTTTACATAGCAAAACCGAGTCCCAGCACAAACAAGAATGAATCCAGTGCTGGGGAGAGGGAGGAAAAAGGGAAGTCAAATTCCACATTTGGGGTACTTGAGTATTCACACTATGTGGAATCAGTACCAGAAATCTGGGCATGACCAGCTGATTATAGTCATGAGTTCGAAAGGCAGGACCTTGATCTTCAGAAGATGCTCAACAGAGCACAAGGACATCTACCCACCAGCCTCATCAGCAACTAGTGGAAATGAGCGACAGGAAACACTCCAATGGCCCAACTCACATCAAACAAAATGATTGCACCTCTTTCAGAGCTTTTAGAGAAGAACTATGAGAACCTTTAAATTAAATCATGTGCCCATTCCCCCCATTGGGGAGCTGTAGTGGAAGCACTGTGCTGAAATATTGATGCTGCTTTCAAGTTCTGCAAGGAAGAATTCTGTGATCAGTTACCAAAGTCTGCCATTGACACTGAAGTGGAAATAGAATGGTGCCATTTGTATGTGAATTATGTATTAAAATAACTACTAAAATTAAAATATTATCTCTATTAGATGATTTCTGAAAGGTGTTTGAGAACTTGCATATACCTTTTACTTTTTCAGTTAACATCTAAATATTTTCATATCTTGAAAGGGTCACAGAGGGTGTGACTTATGGTATATTGCAAATTTCAATATTCTAAAATAAATGCATTTCTCTTTTAAATATAGACAATGGAATTTAAGTAACATAATCTTGAACACCATTATCCAATGTTTAAAAAATACATATGCAATTTTGATAATAGAAAATGTATATCACTCTTTTTTCTTCTTGATTTTAATTTCTTTCCATTTGTCTACCAGATTTTATCCTAATATAATATTTTCTTCACATAAAAGTTTCTTACTGATCACCCACTTAACTGTCTGCAATAAAATACACATTATTGAAATTATTTAAAAATATTTGGTAACTATAAGACAAAGTATTTAATTTTTTATAGATTGAATTGAATTATAATTATTAACTTATAATTTATCAAAATAACATGACTATATCAAATTTTTTGAAATAATTATTAATTATAAATGTGACTTTAGAAAAAGAAACTACATTTCCTAATGAGATGAAGAGAATCAGGCTGTTTTCTTTCATTCCAGCTCATCTATCTTGATACAAATTACTTATCGCTAGAATAAGGCAGAGTTTAGGTTGTGAAAGACTTTGACATGGACAGAAGAGCATATTAGGTATCCTTTCAAAGAAACGCTGAGTGTTGTCTTGAAGAACTCTCCCATCCCCTATGCAAAATGTTATAAGATTCTATAAAGGTATGTGCTTTTGATTGTCTTTGACAGTTAATTTTACAATTCTGTTAAATTATGGCAAATTATATTCAATTATTTTTATATTTTATAAAAATATAAACTAATTTTGTCTAATAGAGAAACAACTGATTTTTGCTTTTTAGAAAACATGATTCTACACATTAGATTTCATTGCCCTGTAGGCAATTATAATAACCTGTTTTACATCTATTAGAAAATTTACATCAGCATTCATGATTGTCTTTATATGTGTATACATGAGCCAGGACTTCTCCTTTTGAAAATAATGCTGTAATAATCAATTGTATTTTCACCTTTCATTTTTATAGACAAGAGCCCTAAGAAACTATCCACATATGTATGTTGAAGGAGTTTATTTATAATAGCGGCATTCTATCTTTGAACGTCTGAGTTATAGGTCAAAAATCTATTATCAAAGAATATTTGTAATTATTTTAGAGCTGAAATTTTAATTTCGCCCTTCTTCAGTTTTAGGGTCATTTGTTTTCTCAAAATTATGTCTTTTAAACCTCTCTGAACCCCTGGAGATGTTTATATGGTGAGACAGTGTACCACAGTAAGACTCAGAATAGGTGAGAAGTCTTCATTCATTTTGTAAAGTGGGAAGGTTGCTGTGAAAAATGGGAGATTGGAGAGAAGACCATAAGCTTATACTAAGAGCAATTTTGGAAAGAATGTTTATAAATTGAAGAGGTAGATAATGATAATAAATATACCCTAGAGCTGGGCATGGAAGTGCATGCCTGTAATTCCAGTAACTCAGGAAGCTAAGGCAGGAGTATTACAAATTCAAGGTCAGCCTGGGTAACTCAGCAAAACTTTGTCTTGAAATAAAATAAAAATGGCTAGGGATGCCTCCTAGTGGTACAGCACTTGTGAGGCCCTGGGTTCAATTCCCAGTATCATTTTGAAATAATATCTTGGAAAGTCTTTGTGAACGACCATGAACATGTATGTCCAGTGTGAAAACCACTCCCAAACTCTTAAAGGAGAAAACTACCCCATGCAGAAGCAGTTAATTCAATAGAATCAGCATAAGAGTCCCCACACTTTAACTTTGATTGCTTCCCAGTTCCCAAAGCTTGACTCCTTTCTGACCCCTACTTCTAGCACTGCCTTGCTGGACTCCCGGTTTCTCCCAGCAACCTCCATACAAACTTTGGGTGCTTTGCCTCTGGCATATGGACTGACTTGGACTTTGATTCATTGATTCTCTGAGGTAACCCTGACTCTCTTGCTTGGCATTCTGCAAAACCTCCCATTATCCCAGAGAGTGTTTACAAAATGCTTTTTAAGCTTTGCCCTCCAAAGCTTTTAGGAGTAAAACCATGGAAGAAATAGAGGTCATAGCTCAAAACGCTCCACAAAGAGAGCAAATTTATTAAGTCTCTTGCTTTAGCTTAAACTTTCATTTGAACTTTGCATTCATAGTTTATCAACATTCATCTTAGCTCTTTACAATATGTAGGATTGCTTGCCACTGAATAAAATTGATCCTGGAAGAAGACGTGTCAGAATTATTTTGTGACTTAGACTGCTCCCTTGCCATTTCACCAGTAAGTTCTGTTCAAGAGGTATATCATGAAATCACTTAAAATGATGACATGATATTCACTGAGCCATCCTTAGCAGAGAGCTGGCTCTGGAGGAATAAAGCACAAGTTGAGTGAATTTTGAAGTTGAGAAGAAGATGGATAAGAGAGTTGAGAACATGCAATCCTGCCCACTCCAAATGGACATTGTAATGTACTCCTGGAGAGACAGTGGGACACCCTGGAACAGTGGATGCTTTATGACAAAAGGCACTAAAAATATGTAGAGAGAGAAAAAATAAGGGTGCAAAGGAGGCTCACCAAGGGCAAAATTAGATTATTCACAACTGACCAGTCATCCTCCAGATTAACAACTCACATATCATACAGGGAGGAGCCAAAGCTCATGCTTTAATTGACACTTGAAAGCAGCATAACCCAAAATCCAGCTCTCTTTTGAAATGACAGACTCACTCAGTCCTCAGCCAGCAAAGATCTGGGGCAAGAGAGCTCTTTAGGAGGTGACGAGAGGAGCATTGAATCTTGCTCACCAGGAAGGACAATGTCAATCACTCCTTTTTATCCCAGGCAGAGTTAGAATCAAATGTTTGCTGTTTTCATGGTTTCAGAGGGAGAAATAAAAATGGCTTGTTATTTTCATTCTTCATTTGCACAGTGGGCAAGAAGTGACACAGCCCAAAAGAGGATGGGCCTGGAATGACATGATCTGCTGTGTCCTCACAGCTCCAACAGAGAAGACAGACATGCCCCCAAAGGTGTCGCCTACTGTGGACACCAAGTCCTTGGTCTGTTTTTTCAGCCCCTTTTCTAAAGCCACTAAATTATGGGCCATCTAAACAATAATATTCTAAGATGGAACGATCACCTATCGAACAAATTTTTAATTCAGAAAGTATGTCAGGGCAAGAGGGTAGCAGCCACCTATCTGTGGCCCCAAGAAGTCTATTTTTTAATGCTTGTGAGAAGGCCAATAGCCGTGTTCATTAAATATGTACATAGTACATATAAAGATAAACTCATATTATATGCACCCTCTTTTTCTCTTCATCTACTTGCTTCAAGCATCTTGGTAGACACTAGGAGAAACCCAAAGAAGCAAAAGGTGTGGGCCCTGCCTTTTAACCATTCTCAAACTAGTTAGGCAAATGGGATTAACTCAGTGATGACTATTATTGAGCAATAAAGATGTTCCAGACTTAGTTTCATGGGAAAAGAGACAGTTAGCCAAGCCAGAAAGGTAAACAGTGTTTGGATGGCTCTGAGACACAAGACATATCTTTCAAAGTCTAAGCACAGAGGGTGAAAAATAAATGACCACACTAAAAGGGACAGAAGTAGGGAAGGGAAGGACAGGGGTGACCATTAAAGATGGAGCCTGACTGGCAAGGACAGCTGTGTCAGGATCAGTGGAAAATAAGCCAGGTTAAAATAAAGAAGGTGATTTGACAAGATAATGAAAGAGGATATAATTGATTATTTTCTTTTTCTTAAGCTCTTTTTTTTTTTTTTTTTTGGTACCGGGGATTAAACTCAGGGGAACTCAACCACTGAGCCACAACCCTAGCCCTATTTTGTATTTTATTTAGAGACAGGGTCTCACTGAGTTGCTTAGCACCTTGCTGTTGCTGAGGCTGGCTTTGAACTAGAGATCCTTCTGTCTCAGCCTTCCAAACCGCTGGGATTACAGGTATGCAAAACCAAGCCTGGATAAGCCCTTCTTTTTTAAGGCATGGGATATGATGTTTTGATATACATAGCAACTAAGGTCAAGTAAATTAACATATCCATCATCTAACCTAGTCCCCTTCCTTGGGGGGCAAAGAAGGGGTTTAGTTCAATCTACTCTCTGGGCCAATTTCCCATAAATGATATAATATTATTGACTATAGCCCTCATGCTATATGTTGGATCTCTGTCCTTAGTCAGCACATATAATTGTGTCTTCATATCCCTTGATCTATATTGCCCCATTTCCCCCACCCCTGATAACTACCTTTCTGTTCTGTTTCTATATATTTGATCTTTCTTTTTCTAGATTCCACAGGTAAATGAGATCATGCAGTTTGTTTCTCTGACTCATTTCACTTAATGTCCTCTAGGTCCAATCATGTTGTAAATGGCAGGTTTCCTTTTTTATATTTATATTTCACAGAACTTCTTTTCCGTTCACCCATAACAGACACTTAGGTTGTTTCTAATTGGCTCCTGTGAATAGTGCTTCAATGAGAATGGATGTACAAATGTTTTTTTTTTTGTGTTCTTGATCTTAATTGTTTTGAATATACTCAGATAGTTCTGGCTTTAATTTTTTGAGGAATCTCCATACTGTTTTCCACAATGGCTTTATCAATTTACATTTCCACCAACAATGTGTACACTTGTTCTCTTATCTATTCCAACAGGTATAAGGTAACATCTTCTCATGGTTTTGATTTTCACTTCCCTAATATTAGGCACCTTTTCATATACCCAATTAATATGAACACAGTTTAGTTATTGTGAATTGTGCTGCTATAAACATTGATGTGTCTGTGTCCCTGTAGTAGGCTGTTTTTAAGTCCTTTGGGTATAGTTCGAGAAGAGGAATAGCTGTGTCAAGTGGTGGTTCCATTCCCAGATTTCCAAGGAATCTCCATATGGCTTTCCAGATTGGCTGCACAATTTGCAGTCCCACCAGCAATGTATGAGTGTACCTTTTTCCCCCACATCCTCACCAACACTTATTGTTGTTTGTCTTCATAATAGCTGCCATTCTGACTGGAGTGAGATGATATCATAGAGTAGTTTTGATTTGCATTTCTCTGATTGCTAGAGATGATGAACATTTTTTCATATATTTATTGATTGATTGTATATCCTCTTCTGAGAAGTGTCTGTTTAGTCATTGTAGTGCTGGCTTGGTTACCATGAATTCTTTTAGTTTATTCTTGTCATGGAAAGTTTTTATTTCCCCCTCAAATTTGAAACTGAGCTTTGCTGGGTATAGTAAATTTGGCTGACAGTTGTTTTCTTTTAAAGTTTATAATAGCTCATTCCAGGCCCTTCTTGATTTTAGGATCTGAATTGAGAAATCAGATGTGTGCCTAATTGGTTTGCCTTTAAGTGTGATCTGATATTTCTCTCTTGCAGCTTGTAATATTCTTTTCTTATTTTCTATGTTAGGCATTTTGATTGTGGGATGTCTTGGAGAGTTTCTCAATTGAATATTTGGGGGTCCTGAATGCCTCCTTGTATATAAATGTTTGTCTCATCTTTGAAATTGGAAAAATTTTCTCTAAGTTATTGAAAATGTTCTTAATGCCTTTAGTTTGTATGTTCATGTTCTCTTCTATCCCAGTGATTTATCATTTGATGTTGTCCAAGAGTTCTTAAATATTCTGATCTTGATCTATATATTTTTCCCTTTATTGCATTCTGTGTATTTAGTTTATATATACCTTGTATTCAAGGTCTGAAGTTTGTTTTCAGGAGCTGGAGTTATATTTTCTATGTAATCTAATCTGTTAGTAATGCTATCAAGCAACATTTTTTTAGTTGTAGTTGGACACAATACCTTTATTTTATTTATTTATTTTTATGTGGTGCTCAAACCCACATCAATCCCAGGGCCTTGCACATACTAGGCAAATGCTTTACAGCTGAGCCACAACCCCAGAACTCAAACAATTTTTTAATTTGATTGATTGCATCTTTCATTTCCAGGAATTATAATTGATTTCTTTTCACTATTTCTATTTCTTTATTGAAGTAGTCTTGCACTTGCTATATTAGCTTTCTTAATTCATTCCTTAGATCTTCTTTTAGTTTATCGAAAATTTTTATAATAGTTTTTCATAATCTTTGTCTGGGATTTGTCCACATCACTATCAATGGGATCCTTTTTGGGGGGATTGTAAATTTTAGAAGGTAAGATTTGTTTGCCTGTTTCTTCATGTTTTCTGAGGTCTTGAACTTGCACATCAAGATGGGTCCCTCTTTCCCTTTTTTATGCATGTCCATTTATGTGTAATTTTCTTATTTGTTCTGGAACTTCTCTCTGATCTGGATATATGAGTAGATGTCAAAAGGTGAGACCTGAGATTCCTCTATGATTGTTTCTCCTTGGGTGTTTATTATTGGTTTGGGGTTTTTGTCTTCTCAATTCTTTAAATTGGAGTAACATTAAGACTCAGTTGGGGCTAGACTGTATGTAGGGAGAGATTCACTGTTGCTTGGTTGAGATGTGAATATTTCTCAGCAGCATAATCTCTATTCTGTGATTTAAAGTGTCCCAAACGCTTTCCAGGCAGTGGAAATCGAGGACTAGAACAAATGTCAGCAACAAATGTATAGCCTTAGGATAAATGCCCAAGGTCTACTTTGACATCTGTAACACTAATTGCCACCATATAGGAATGATGGGTTCAGCACTTAACAACAGTACCAACAATAAAAACCTGACAGCATGTGTCTGCTACGTTGTCCACTATATTTATAATCACAAAAGCTTGAATGATAAGGAATTACATAACCTATGTAATTTGTATTATTTAGTGGGATTACAGTTTCTTAAGTAAGAAAAAATAGGTAGGAAGATTAAAGGAAGTTTGAAGTGTTTGAAAAAGTGAACAAAAGTGAGGCAGGAGATCGGAAGCACGTATCAGCAGTAAAGAAGAAGGAATCACAAGTTAACTGACAGTCATTTAAAAAGAGAGGAGGAGGAAGGAAGAGGAAAATGTATCTATTACTGGAGGAAGAGAGTCAAGAAGGGTAGATAGGAGGGCCCAGAACCTAAGTATAAATGAACCACCAAATATATGATTGAAACAACTTGAACCCTCATATAATTGTAACCCATCTAAGTCTAATTTAGGCTAAATAATGAACAAATGCAGAAGAGAGCTATTAATAGGTAAGTTAAATGAATGAATGCACACACACACAGAAACCTATCCACACAGTGAGAGCATAAACAAACACATATACACTCTCATATACACAAAATCATGAGTAATGAAAAAAGTGAAGAATAACACCATAAAATGTTTGAAAAAATGGAAAAATTTAAAAAGCATAAAATGAGAATATGGAGAAAAAAAGAAAAAGAAAAAAATCTTAATGAGACATAGAGGGCTTATTTCTATGGTAGTGGTCAAATCTCTTGGCAAGGATGGATTCTCCATCTTCATATTTATTTTTGGCTCTGTATTTTTGTCCACTGTCCTTATGTTCCTCACCTAGCTGCTAGCTGGGTATAGCAGCCTTTGGCTTCCAATCTCCCAGAATTGGGTAGGATAGACTAGGAACTGATGATGACTTGGGTGATCCCATAGTTAGGATGATGCAGAGTTCTGGAATGGGGTTTCCAGTTGTTAAGTTTTGGACTTTGATGGGTTTCTGGATTTGTGTTTCCAGTTGTTAAGTTTTTGGACTTTTGATGAACTTTGTAGGTGGGTATTTGAGATCTGGCCCATTCATCTATTGATGTGGAGCTTCCTATCTCTGTCAGTCTTCTACATCTCCAGGGATTCCAGAAAAATCCACTTTTAGGGCATAAGGACTAAGCCTCCACAGATTTAACCTTCACCTCTATGGAGGTGACTTTCCAGTATCCTCCCTAGAGTGCAAATATGCTTGTGTGGCCACAGTGAACATCTTCGCAATAGCTCTCCTAGGGTGCCAGCTATTATGGGATTTTTCTCCCTTGGGATCCAGAGGCTGGGTGGTCCAGGAAAAATGTTCTTTGTGCCTGTTTCAATCTCTGGTTCAGGGACTCTCTGAGAAATTTTTCATGGACTCCTTTATGAGATCTCAGTGTATATCATCCTCTCATTCTCACACTTAGCTACGCCAGCTGTGATGGAACAGCTTTGGGCTCCGGGAACATTTTCCTCACCTGCCAGCATGTTGTGCACTTCCAAAGGGCTGCCCAGGAGCAGGATGGGGTAGAACAGGAGGAGGGGTTTCCTTGCTGCATTCCCAAAGGGATCGCCACCACCCCCGCCCCCAGCTGATAAGCTTACCCTACCAACTCTGTGTCCATTAAAATCAGCCTTTCTCTGTAAACCACAGATTGCCCTAGATCAATCTTTCTTTTTATTTTATAATTTCTTTATCCACTAGCCATGCAGTTCCTTTTGTTTGAACTCCCCGCTCAGCTCTGCTGGTGGCAGGAGCTGGCATGTCTCTAAGGTATTATTTCTTATGCTCAAGTCTATGATTTCTTTTCAGTTCAGTATTATGGTTGAGTGAAGTTCCTTTGTTACCCAGCTCGCTGAGGAGCAATCTTCCCACTTTATAAGTCTGGTGCTAAGGAACTGCTGGGCTGTGCTTCCTTTCTCTACTCTGCCATCCTGCCCCCTACCACTCATCATTTCTTCCTTTGACAACAAATGGTACTTTTAACAGATCTTATGGATGGGATTGATTTCCTTCTGTATTGCACTAAAGCTATTTCTGATGGAGCCACCCACACCAATAGCTATGTGTCATGCACTATATACATAGTAAACAATAAATGCTTTAATTAAGTGGAATTGAGTCTGCCTTGTTAGCTTCAAGTCAATAAGTACAAATAATCATTCCAATGATCGAAATATATTTGGTCCATTGATTCCAGGAAACATATAACCTACCAAAGCTTACCCAACTTCTACTTTTTTCATAAACATTGACACAAAATAGCTTTCTGTACCATTGTACTTCACAACAAATAGAAATATGAATGTTGCAGGATGGGGTGTGGCTCATTGATAGAGCACTTGCCTAGCATGTGTGAGGCATTGAGTTCAAATCTCAGCACTGGATATAAATAAATAAAATCAAGTCCAAAAAAGAAGAAGGAAATATGAATATTGCAACAATTCCCAAGAGATACAGAGGCAGAGAAAATAGGTGGCTAATAAAGGATCCAGGGGCACAGTCCATATTATTAAAGCCTTAATAGAATAGCAGAGTTACCACACCCTTGACACAATCATGACAACCTCCTTTTGCTATCCCTCTGTGAAAAGTTTACTTCCAGGTCCTTCTAATCACATCATGTTCTCATCAATCACTGTGGCATTACTGAATCTGCTTAGACTCACAGTCTATTGCTACAATGACAACACAAGGGACAATATTGCAAAATCCAATGCATTATTGATGCACTCCATAATGAAGACCCATTCAGTAATTACATTCCCTCCTATTAAAAGTGCAGAAGCATGTGTGACAAGAATTAAAACATTTCTTAACAGCAGAAATAAATTTGAGTATTCTCTAATTTGAATGCATTGTTGTTGTAATGTTGGGAATATTTACCTAGGATACTTATAAGCACCATTACCTTAGCATAAATATTGTGATTCTCTGCTTGCATTTATATTCTTCATAACTCCCTTCCCATGCCTCCACCACAAATCCCTGCTTGTGACCCATCCTCAGCAGAAGACCCCCACTTATAGTCAGAGGCTTAGGACATGCTAAGGTGAATAAAGACAAAGTCAAAATCCCAAATGAAATTCAAACAGGGAAGACTTCCAATGTACTGCCTATAATGGAAAATAGCTCATGTAACAAGTGGAGGTCTTTATCTATCTGAGAGTGCCCTCCAGAATGTCTATGAAACTCTTTGCTGTATTTTGGCTTTTTCAACAAAATCTGAAGGATTGTCTATAAGGGGGCTATGGAGAGGATTTGTAAGATCTTTTCAGCTATAAGATTTCTCAATACTATATAGAACTCCATCATATTCTACAGAGTCATCCATCATCCCTGCCTGACCCCACCCTGCAAGGAAAGTCACATGAACACATATAATTGGAAACATGCATAATCTGAAAATTTGTACCTATTTGGCCTTGAGGTACTTGGGTATTCAATAATATTTGCTAACATATTTGCATTTCTTATTTTGTCTCATTATGCTGGCAGTGGAATGGGTCTGCATTTCCTAAATCCACACCAATTTATTTTGACAAGAGCACATGCTAGAATAGACTGCCTATAATGGGAAATTGTGTCTGGCTTACCGATGGATAATCAAGTTTAAAAAAAAAATTAAAAACCTCTGTATCAGGACCCAGGGGAGCAATAGTTGATTTCTACCGGACACTGTTTAATCCACAGTCACAGTGCTTGTGTGTCTTGCTCTGATAGTAACCTAAAGTCAGTAAAGACAACTCTGGATACTCTTTTCAGTTACTTTACTCAGCTTTGAAATAAAATGCTTTTTGCATTTCTTAAAAATCTGAGCAGTGAAGAATATCATGTCTCACAATTAATGAGTGGCATTTCAATGCTGAGCAGCGGTGCTTGCATGAGCTTCCAGTCTGGTGGATTGGAGAGGTCTTGTAAATAAAATTTCTATTCAGCAAGGATAAGTCCATAGTGGTCTCTAGTTGAGGGTAGACAGTGGGAAAAAAAGAAAGTGAGGAAAGCCAATTCTTGTCATTTGTACACCAAGAAAGGCTGCATTCAATCTGGGAAGTGGAAAAATTCCTGGGTACAAATGAAAAACAACAAAAATGGCATGTAAGTAATTTTTCCATCCTTTTCACTAATGACTTTTCACAAGCATCAAAAGGCAGAGGATGAGAACAAGTAGGAGAATAATCATATGTTAGCAGCCAGATATTTCCAGCCTCAGGGTTCAGGTTATTTTCTTCCATATTTTCTGTACTAAAATGAGACTTTCTAGATGATAGGAGAAAAAAATGTGGTATCTTGCTCATGGTTGGTTAAAACAGGTGACTGTATCCTGTTTCCACCTCAACTAGATACACTGCATATAACTGATTTCTGATACTAACTAACCAATTAGCAAGTTAGCATCCAACTTCACAGGTTCAGCAGCTCAGTCCCGGACAAGACTGCTCTTACTTCAGATGTCAGCCCCAAGTCCTCAGGATCCCCTAGTTACCCACACTTCTGATGAAGTGGCTTCAAATTTGGGGATTTCTAATTCCTTTGGATTTGATGACTTGTTAGAATGACTCACAGAACTCAGAAATGTGCCCTACATTTAAAGTTTTACTTCAAAGAATAGACGCAGGGTGAGGTCTAGAGGGACACACAGGGCTTCCACACTCTTCCCCTGCAGAATCATGGCACATAATCCTCGTATATACATGTACACAGGAATCTCCAATGAGCTGCAGCGTGCAAGAGGTTTTTGTTGTTGTTATTTAATTGATTTTATTTTTTAAATATATGACAGTAAAATGCATTACAATTCTTATTTCACATATAAAGCACAATTTTTCATATCTTTGTATATAAAGTATGTTCATGCCAATTCATGTCTTTATACATGTCCTTTATTTTTTTGCATTACAATTCTTGTTACATGTATATACCACAATTTTTCATATCTCTGTTTGTATATAAAGTAGTTGACACCTAATTTGTATCTTCATAAAATGTACTTTGGATAATGATGTCCATAACATTCCACCCTATCCTTGCTAATCCCCTGCCTCCTTCCTTTCCCACCCCTCTGCCCTATCTAGAATTCATCTATTCCTCCCATGCTCCCACTCCCTACCCCACTATGAGTCAGCCTCCTTATATCAGAGAAAACATTCAGCATTTGTTTGGGGGGGATTGGCTAACTTCACTTAGCATTATCTTCTCCAACTCCATCCATTTACCTGCAAATGCCATGATTTTATTCTCTTTTATTGATGAGTAAAATTCCATTGTGTATATATGCCACATTTTTGTATCCATTCACCCATTGAAGGGCATCTAGGTTGGCTTCACAGTTTAGCTATTGTGAATTGTGCTGCTATAAACATTGATGTGGCTATGTCCCTGTAGTATGCTGTTTTTAAGTCCTTTTGGTATAGACCATGGAGAGGGATAGCTGGGTCAAATGGTAGGTCTATTCCCAATTTTCCAAGAAATCTCCATACTGCCATTTTTTTTTTTTTTTTTGGTATTTAAATGCTTAGAGCAAATTTATTTGCAAAAACTAGAAACAAGCAAAATTGGCTATCAACAGGTAAATGGAATGATAAATACTGCTATATTGAGAGTGATAAATAATAAATGGAATGATAAATGCTGTTATATACAATAACTTTCCCAGCAAGAAAACGAAATAAATCAGTAATACACACAACAAAATAGCTACATCCAGAAGACATAATGCTTCACAGGGTCTAAATGTTTACCTTAAAGAGAAACCTCCAAATAATCCTGCTCACACGTGGCCTTTCTGAGAAAGAACCCCCATCCTGAAGTTATTTAGGAGTCTACCTTGAGTCACCTCATTAGCACAATAAAGACACTCCTCTCACTCAGGAAGTTTGGAGTCTTTGAATCTCTATGCCAGGAACCAGGGACAAAGACTAGATAGATTCTTAATTATACCATATTCAGTTTTTCCATAATCTGACATGAACATTTTGAAAATGCCATCCACCTGACCTTCACCACATCTCTGCCTTTCTAAGATACAAAGCAGCTGCCATCTGTAGCAAAGGAGAAAGGATGGGCAGAATCACTGAGCCCAGGTTTTGTCTTCACATCTTACCTAGGCTCAAATGAGGACAAACCTAGAAGTGAAGCCCTGAGTTTATTCTATTTTCAGATATAAGGCTCTAGCATGGTTTCAATGTAAGTAGTCTTTCTTCTTTGTTAGTGCCTCTAGGAATAGCAATACTTAACATTATTGATGTTATTATGTGCCAGCCACCATCCTAAGCACTTTTATGTGTACTGAATCTTCAAACCCCTCAGCTATCCTTTAAGATAATAAACTCATCCTCTCTTTATGGGCATTTAGATTATCTCCAATTTCCTTCTTAATGAAACAAAATTACAATGAAAGATAAGAGCAAATCCAAGGATGTCTTGAACCAACACTCCATTCCCTCCCCGTCTTTTGCTTATGGACATGGTAGAACCACAGATACCATATAATGTTAACCAGGAAATAGCATTAGAGACTCTGCTCTTGGCAGTGTTAATTATGCTGTGCAAAAATCTTCTTGCATCTTGTACCTTATGTTTCTACTCAGTGCAGAGGCCAGAACTCTGGAAGCTATACTTCCTATTAAAAAAAAAGTGGAAAATAAATCTTTTCAATATTGTAAAGCAACAGAGAACACAGAAATAAAACACCCACACAATTAGACAAAACAGAGTATATAGATTGGAATAAAACCCAAGAACTAACCTGTGCCTTTCATGAGGGGAAAGGAGAAAGCCTAGGTATCCTAGAGTAAGAAGTCATATGTGGGCTGTGGGTGTGGTTTAGCATTTGCATGGTCTGTGTGAGGCATTGGATTTGATTCTCAGCACCATGTAAAAAATAAATAAATAAAGGATATAATTTGATGTTTAACCTAAAAAAAAAAAAAAGAAGAAGAAGAAGAAGCCATATGTAACTGTCCCTTTTACCTTTTAATGATATCACCTGAGCAAGAGTCTGCATTTTCTCAAGTGGAAAATGCAAGAAGGCATAATCGTCTGGGGCATACATAGGAAGACTACATATGCAAATGTTTCCTAAAATAACGTGGAATACCAGCTAGTGATATCTCTCAAATGCATCATCTCACACATACGAGTAGCCAAAGGTGTTTGTTATCTTCTCTTCTATGTAATACTTCATTCTGGCACTTAGAATCTGCAATCTGGTTCCTCCAGTAATAGAGGATGCAGTTGAAAAAAAATCATCACCATTTTACAGATGGAGAAAGCACAGAAAAATAGAGAAGAGTGTAAGGGACAGGTGGATATAGCTGAAGACACTTGGCTAGGAGAACTAGAATACTGCTGGTTCCCGGCTAATGCCTCTTTTTTGGCCATTTATATATTTGTTTTAAGGTATTATGCACATCAGCAGGATGTTCTATCATCTCTGGTCTGGAGGAAAAGATATAGCAAAATGCATCATCACCATAATTATCAACTACCCATTATTTCTAAACCAATTTCCCCTTTTGCCTGTGGTGACTTAATTTCCTAGAAACACTGTTTTCATTCATTCTATAATAATTAGCTGCAATGCAGGTCCATAGAGTATAGACCCATAATTAAGCTGCAAGATAAATAATGGTCCTATATTCTTGCCTCTCCTGGAGGTAGTAACCCATGGCTTGGCAAGAACCATACTCCAAAGCAGCAGGCTTTACATCAAACAAATGAACCCCTATATCTGAACTGAAGGGCAAGATCAAAGGATGCTTGGTGTTACTCTGCTGGCCTTCCTATCTGGAGAGTCCAAAGACCATGATCAGCAAACTGAAAGATTATAAAGTTGAATTGTTCTAAGGCACTTTGTATGGTCATTTATCAACCTTATAAATCACTCAGCAGGACACTTGCATTATCATTATAACATTTTCTATGCAGAATGGAATAGCAGCTAAAGGGCAGACTCAGATTTCAAAGTGCTGGTTTCTGGTCCAAGCCATGACATGTTCTGACTATGAGACCCAGCAAGTCTCAACCTCTCTGGGCCACAGTTTACTCATCTGAAAAATGAGGGTAAAAGATACCTAATTTGTCTACTTCTAAGACTGCCAGGAGAATCAAACAAGATCACTCACGTAACAGTGTTTGTGAACTCTTAAGATGTGACATAAATCTGGTTTCCATGACATGATGATGACGGTGACTGATTGATTCAATGATTGATGGTATCCTTCACAGATCCAGCACATCTCATTACCATATTCTTGTTCAGCGAGCAGAATAATCGTGATTTGAAGTTTGTGAAACAGATCTACTTCTCCCAGGATTTTCTTTTCTATTAATGAGATCGTAAGATGTAAGGCATCTCTGTAAAATGCCTGCAGGGAAATTTTATGGTGGGAAGAGACTGGATTCCAGAATTTCTGCTTCTTCAAGATCAAGTCAAGAGGCAATGACAAGGTTTTATCATGTCTAGTTGCCAAAGATTCATATTCGTGATCAGCTAGTAAAGTTCATGGGTGTGTCTCTGTTTGTGTACTCCTCTTAACCAAGCTAAAATTTTCAAGTAAAAGGAGTTATCACTAACACTGTTAATTTTGAAGGTAGGTTTGCTAAGCCTGACTTCCTGGCTTCATAAGTAATATCTTGCAAATTTAAATGTAATTTACAGAATTTCAAGTATAATTTCATTTCTTAAAGCCTATAAAGATGAATGTCCTTGTTTTAGGAAACGATCATAGATATCATGAATTTTCTAATCACTCTTAACAAAGATATTAATCCCAAAAGATCAATGCAACTCTTTCTTCTGACAGAGTAGAGCTTTATGGGACAAGGTGCCAGGTGGTCCCCATAATTCAGTTCCCTGGGACCCAGAATGGAACTATGAGGAACAGGATAAAGTCACAGTAGTGAGGCCAGTCTTATGGTTTTAGCTATGAGGTGTCACCCCCAAAGCTCCTGTGTGAAACAATGCAAGAATTTTCAGAGTGAAAAGATTGGGTTATGAGAGGTATAATCCATTCATAATTAATAAGTAATTAATCTGCTGATATGGATTAACTGGACAGTAACTGTAGGCAGGTAAGGTTTACCTGGAGGAAGCAGATCACTGGGGTGCCTTTTGGGTTTATACTTTGGGGTTGCCCTGTCCTGAACTGCTTTCCTCCACCACGCCCTTCCACCATGATGTTCTATCTCACTTTGGGTCCAGAGGTATGGAGTTGTTTGATCATAAACTCAACCTCTGAAACCATAAGCCAAAATATATTTTTCCTCCTCTTATTGTTCTTTTCAGTTCTTTTAGTCACAGCAAAAAAAAAATTGACTAAACAGCCAGTGAGGAGACTCACATAGCATGTCCTTCTCCAGAGGTTATAGAGCCAAGTTGGAAATGAATGTCAACCCCGGTTGTCGATCCTGAGACTTTGGCCAGCAATGCTATAAAAGTAGTGGGCCAAAAAAGGAATGCCACTCCATCAGGAATAGATACCTGTGGGAGTATCCTGTCAATTGCCAGCATGCACTTAATAATAGGAGCCAGGTTCACTTTAACAGATTAGAACAATAGGAATACTTTGCTAATTGCAAGGTTCCAGAAATCTGCTCATCTGAATACTTTTTAATAATTTATTTTAAATCTTCAGCTCTACTTTTTAATACAGAATCAAAAATGTACAGTGTGGGACTAGAGGTACCTAATCAACCTTCCAGGCTCCTTCTTTCTCTAAGTAAATAAGGGTCTATTCTCAAGGAGTCCAAAGACTATAAGTGCACAGCTTTTCCAGGTGATTTCTGTAGAAACTGGGGGAGGGAGTTAGAATTCCTAGCTTTTCTAATACATCAAATCTGGTTTGTTTTGTTTTTCCTTTTTAAGGGCACAAACAGGAACCATATATTTTTAAAATTATACAATAGAGGTTGTGCAGTCAACTCTAAACTTCACTGAATTTGTTTGTCAAACAGGAAGACAGACGCTCCCTAACATCCACTCAGAAGGGGTGCACAATTAGAACTGAAAGCCCTATGGTACACAGTCCAGCAAGACACACCTCATGGCTTAAAACAGGAGGTGAAGATTGGCGCCCCATTGAGACTGGCAACACACCAGCTCTTACAAGGAGTTTCAGCACCGAAAATCTCCCCTTCCAGAAGTTCACAGTCTTTAGGCCAACCATTCTGAAATCAACCCTTCTCTGAGCCCTTCCCCAGAGACAGAGTTGGGAGTACTATCAAGAATCATTATCATCCCTCGGAAAAATGAATCCTAGCAGCATTTTTACACTGCTACCAGGATTGGGTTTTTTCTCTAAGTTAGTTTGAGACACATCCTACAGTGCTAGGCTTCTAGAATCTTTGTTTAGATTCCTAGTTTCCCAATTATCTTCCCATATCCTTAAGATTGTCAATGGGAATCTTAATAATCATGGACTGAACCTCTGAAACCATGAGCCAAAATATATTTTTCCTCCTCCTATTGTTCTTGTCAGTTCTTTTGGTCACAGCAACAAAAAAGCTGACTAAAACAGCACGCGTGCACGCACACACACACACACACACACACACAGAGCTCACTGACAAATGTCTCTTACCCTGTCTGCTGCAGTATCATTTGCATAGTGAATTATTTTTTTAGGCAAGAATTTTTTAAGGATTCAGCGTTCACATATCAAATATCCCTTGCAGGCATCCCCTTTATTGTGTGGATTCATTTATTGAACAGTGCTAGTAGTACTAGCAACAGCAGCTAATAGCTGATGTTTATTGGATGCCTCCTGTATATTAAATATTGTTCTAAAAACTTGCACATAGCGTCCAAACCTCATTTTGACTCACGTTTTGCTTTTCCTTCTACAGATGCTAAAACTGGAGACTCAGAGAAGTTTGGGCACATGCTCAAGGTCATACTGCTCACCTACAGTGTGACAGAGCCAGGATGTAGGCTCCAGTCCATCTTGGTCCAAAGCCTGGGCTCTTCACACTGCCTCCCACATGTAGCCCTGCTCACAGTGAGAACAAGGTGGAGAAAGGAACATGGGATCCAAGCCTAAGGTGTTGGTGAGCTAAATCTTGTCAGAAATAATTTATGACCAAGGGTATTGGGTTGAAATAGAGTTGGCTTCTTTGATGGCTTTTTTTTCTGCTTGCAGACATCTCTGGCTCTCTGAGTGCTTTCCTCTTTTCTTAATTCACATTTGAGCATGTGAACATTGCACATATGAATAATATCTCTTCATTTGCATCTCACTAAGGCAGAAGTCAAAATGCTCTGGAGTATATTATTCTTCTGCCACTGTTTGTTCTCCTCTGCTTGGCCTGCTCATGGCTATTTGCATTTTTGTTTCCAGTTCAGTTGTGTAGAATACAAATGCACTTGTTCTATAATTGAAAATAAATCTGGAGAGGGGTTGAGTTATACAGTATGTGGGGAAAGCATACTTGTTCATGAGGGACATTTCCTGTGCTAATACACACAGAATGGTTTCATAATTTGTTGTGAATAAGATGTGAATGGCAGCCCCCAATAACCTAAATTAATTTAAAAAATTTTTTTAGTACTGGGGCTTGAACCCAGGGGTGTTTTATACTGAGCTACAATCCCAGCTGTTTTTATTTCTTATTTTGAGACAGGGTCTTGCTAAATTGCTGAGAGTGGCCTTGAACTTGTGATCTTCCTACCTCAGCCTCCCGAGTAGCTGGGATTACAGGTATGCAACACTGCACCCAGTTAGAAAATGTATTTTTCAATTAAAAATAACAAAATTGGGGATACTATTAGTGGAGCATTCTAGCTATAAACTATGTTATTTAGTAATAGGCTCTGCATCTCCAGATTAGCTTTCATTTTATGAACCTAGATATAAATAAACGTTGATAATTTAACATTCTACTTTCCTCTACCCAGAACAATACTCCCCTCTCCTCACTTTCTTCCCTACTCTGCTTCTCCCTCCTCTGGCTAACCTCATTCATCTTTGGGGGCTCATGTCAACTCTCACTTCCCTCAGACATCTGACTCTAGTATGGGCTAAGAAACTCACCTAGAAATAGAATGAATCAGACATAACTTTCCTATGTTCATATATGAATATACCACCAGTGAAACTCCATATCATGTACAACCACAAGAATGGGAAGTTACACTCCAATATGTCAAAATACAGTCTACTGTCATGTATTTTATGTCTAAAAAGAAAAAAATTTAAAAAAAAATTAAAAAAAAAAACTCACCAACCCCAAAGTCAAAAAATACCTCACCTATAGGTCCCCAAACCACTCTAAGTTCCCTGTCATCATTATCCACTGAGAGCCCCCTCACAGTCCTTCTTTCTACTCTTATTTCTAGTCAGATCTCAGGAATTATGCTTGTTCATGGACAGAAACCACTTGTGTTATGATATGCCAACAGTGAGGTCTTGAAAATCATGGCCACCCATCTTCATAGCCATATTCTAGGTTTTTCCATCACCCAAAACTCTGGAACCCTGATATTCTACTTTGGGGGCATGTTTTACTATGCTCTGATTTGCTCGTTTCCTACAGCACTTGTTCCCTGGTCTCATGGAGTATTTCAGTTTCTTGGGTCCCCATTTTTTTTAATATTTTATTTTACTTATTTATTTTGCAACCAGCATCACTTTCCCTTCCTTACCAAGCCTACATTCTCAAATGAGTTCCCCAGTTTCCTCTGTCCTCTAACCTTGATTACCTTGCATCTCTATCTCCTCTCACATCACCCAGGAAAATTCCAACCCTGTGTCAGTTCTCTAGCCCCTTCCTCCATCCCAATGCTCATCACCTATATCCTGCTGACAGAAACCTGGCAGCTCACGGGACTGGTTCCCCTACATACACCTTCACGGCTTCCAAATTCATCTGAGCCTTACCTGACTACTTGTCCTTGGTCAGCACCTACTTCTATTACCCACAATAATTATTCCAAATGTGTGCTGTTTCCTACCCACACCTTAGATCCCTCTCTTTTGTAGGATGATCCTGCTTCATTCTTTACCAGTGAAACTGAGATCATGAGGCATACCCGTCCTCACCTTTTCTCATGCCTAACTACTTACTTATGTGCAATATGCTAGTCAGCTAGGACTGCCACAACCAAATAACACAGGCTCCATGACTTAAATAACACACATTTAGTTTTCCATAGTTCTGGAGTCCGGAAATGCCAAGATCAAGGTTGTGGCAGGGCTCATTTTCTGGAGAGGGCTTGATTGTTGCCTCAGAGACAGCTGTCTTCTCTATGTCTTCACAGGACTGTTCCTCAGAATACGCACCCAGGGGATGGTGGGAGAAGTTCCCTGGTTTCACTTCTTAGAAGGACACCAATCTGATTGGATCAAGGCTCCCCACCTTTATGACTTCACTTAACCTTAATTACTTCTCTATTCCAAATGTAGCCACACTGGGGTTAGGGTTACAACACATGAACTGAAGGTGAGAGCAAAGGGACACATAAGTCAATCCAAAGCTACAACCACAGAAACTTTGATTCTTTCACGCTAAATTCAGAATATATGGTATCTTTTCTCTCATTAATAGAGAAATGCAAATCAAAACTACTCTAAGATTCCATCTCACTCCAGTCAGATGGCAGCTATTAAGAATACCAACAATAAGTGTTGGCGAGGATGTGGGGGAAAAGGTACACTCATACATTGCTAGTGGGACTGGACATTGGTGCAGCCAGTATGGAAAGCAGTATGGAGATTTCTTGGAAAGTTGGGAATGGAACCACCATTTGACCCAGCTCTCAAATTCCTCAGTTTTTACCCAAAGGACTTAAAAACAGCATACTACAGGGACACAGCCACATCAATGTTTATAGCAGCACAATTCACAATAGCTAAACTGTGGAACCAAACTACATGCCCTTCGGTAGATGAATGGATAAAGAAAAGTGGCATATATACACAATTGAATATTACTCAGCATTAAAAGAGAATAAAATCATGGCATTTGCAGGTAAATGGAGTTGTAGAATATAATGCTAAGTGAAGTTAGCCAATCCCTAAATACCAAATGCCAAATTTTTTCTCTGATATAAGGAGGCTGATTCATAGTAGGTATGGGAAGGGGAGCATGGGAGGAATAGAGGAACTCTAGATAAGGCAGAGGGGTTGGAGGGAAAGGGAGGGGGCATGGAGTTAGAAATGATGGTGGAATAAGATTAGGGTATCATTACCCTAAGCCCATGTATGAAGACATAAATTGGTGTGAATATACTTTATATACAACCAGAGATATGAATAACTGTGCTCTATATGTGTAATATGAATTTTAATGCATTCTGCTGTCATATATAACTAATTAGAATAAAAAATAAATTTAAAAAATATAGTCAACCTTCTACCTGGAACCTTACCCCATTTTCCTGTACACCATCTCTTCCAGAACTTTATTCCAATAATTATGTTCACCTTCTCTCTCTCCTCTATGGAGAATAACGAAAGAAGCACAATGCAGCATCCCAGGGTTCAAAAAAACTTAAAATCTGCTCAGAGAAACAAAATGAGAACAACTATTAAAGTAGATGGCAGCAGGTCAGGTAAAAGCTTCAATCTAACATTGCTTCATGAATCTATCACACAAGTGTAGAAGGCCAGTACTGGACCCTTCCAGATAACCACAAGGTCATCTGGTACTTCTGTCCCAGGCAGCCATCCAACTAAATGGACCAAGAAAGATAGCTGTCTAGCTTCCCATTAAAAACCTCCAGAGACAAAAATTCCAACAAGTTTCCATCCCAAATTGGCAGTTACACTGCCCTTAGGAGCATTCAGAAGGGATATATTTTGATGGTGAGCCAATCCTTTCAATTTTCTCCTGTTTCTTAAAATGCCTCATTCAAAAAGACCACAAGGCAATCAACTGAAATTACTTTCTGGAAATGAATCATGTGAAACTCTGGGAAAGTACAGTCAGCCCCAGAACTATCAGAGTTCCAATAACTCAATTTCTTCTTGGAGGACTTGATGGCCTCTGGGTTATACCCTAAAAGAGTACTGTGGCCTGGTAGCCAAGGGTAACCAGAGCATGTCTGGAGGGTAAGACATACACACATGGACAAACATATACCCACAATTCTCGCCCTAACCAAAATCTCTGATGTCTCCTACTCCTCTGCTTTTTCATTTCTCCCTAGGAGGCTTGGTCTGGAACCTTGGAATTTGCCTGGTCTGATTGATGGAAGTCATCCAACCCTGTCTCGGTGGCTGACAGAGGCTTTGCATCAAGGTCATTAACCCTGAACAGTCAAACAAACCTAATTCAGGAATCGCCAGACTGATGTTCAGAGTTGACCATGGAGCAAATCCACTTTTCCTCTTGCCCACAGCATCACAGATAGACCCTGGAGCCCAAGAGCAAGGACCACTGTACAGAGGAAGTCAGAATCCAAAGAAGACCCCTGCCAATGAATGTAGACCATCTGCAATAGTCATTAGTAAAGTTTCTCCTTATAAATGTTTCCCTATGATATAGCCAAACATTATGTCCAAGATATATAGCCCCTAGACTTTCCACTTCTAAAATAACTTTCCTTCTTGGAAGGATTTAGTCACTAAAACGCATGAAGAAGGCTAGAAGGTATTAGTGTGCTAGTATATTTTAAAGAAAAGGGACCAAGTTAAAGACAGAACTGAAAACCTGGACCTGCCTCTAACACTACCTACACCACAATGAGGAAATCCAAGTATTCAGTGTCCATAACCATTAAACAGAGGAAATGAGTGAATGAGGATCCTGACACAGCTCATCTGAACTGATGATGCATATAATTATGACATCATCACTGTTGCACATTTATAAAATGAATTGTACTTTTAACAAATGAAAAAAATAATCAAATGTCTTAGCTTATTCATTTCAAATCATCATCTTCTCCCATCAACTTTAAGAGACATCATGACATAGGAGACTACTATACAGGGAGTCGTTTCACCTCATTTTACCAGGTGGTAAATCCAAAGCCCAGAGAGGTCTCTTGTTTTACTCAAGTTCTCACAGCTTTTATAAATAGCTGAGACCAAATTCCAACCCAGGTCCTCTGATTCCAAAAATAAAGTCTAGACATTATATAATTTTTATATTCAGACTAAGTCCTAGACACTATAGGTTCTGCAGAGCTTATCTGTGAGACTCCCAATTTACTGCTTTCCCTAGAATACTCTTCCAAATTACAATACTGCATGCCTCTATCTGAGAAAACTACATCAGATTAAAACCTCCCTGAAGACTTCCAAGCTCTCCCTGTTCTAACAAGGTCCAGTACCTCAAGCACTGAATTTATGTAACACGGTACAATTATTTGCAAATTGATAACTATTCAGAAAGAACAAGACTCAGGAAAATTGTTGAGTACAACAGGTATAGTTCAGTGATTTTTCTGGTAGCTCAATATCTAATTAGGAATTCAAGACATAGGGTACATACAGATGTACTTTGCATGAGCTATGACTGCCTTGATGTGCTCTATAAGAAAAATAGCCATTTTCTAGACCATCATAGTCACACAAGAGTTCTCCACATAAAGAGCTTCAAACAAAATGCTTTCCTTACAGAAAACAGATTGCTAACTCACTAATATTTACATGAAGTTCTTTGGAATATAACATACCTATTAAAAAGAATGTCTTAGAGTAGTGTTGTCCAATACAAGCATAATACAAGAAACTTAAATCATCTTGTACTCACATTTATTGAAGTTGAAAGGAAATAGTGATGGGCTGGGGATGTGGCTCAAGTGGTAGCGCGCTTGCCTGGCATGCGTGCGGCCCGGGTTCGATCCTCAGCACCACATACCAACAAAGATGTTGTGTCTGCCGAGAACTAAAAAATAAATATTAAAAATTCTCTCTCTCTCTCTCTCTCTCTCTCTCTCTCTCTCCTCTCTCTCTCTCTCTCTCTCTCTCTCTCTCTCCTCTCTCACTCTCTCTTAAAAAAAAGGAAAGGAAATAGTGAATACATTTTAACAACATATTATATTTCATGTGATATATCTAAAATATTGTTATTTCCACCTATAAGCAACAAAAAAAGTATTAATGAGACATTTTAAATTTTTTATATATAGACTAAGTCCTAGAAATCCAGATGAACCACAGTGCGCAATACCGTATGTGATTAATGCTTACTATATTGGGCAGAGCAGGGTTAAAGACAACTATTCATTCAGGGAGATGACCATGGTGTATTTTTAGGAAGGGAAAATGCAGAATAGAGGACATTACGTAGTAAAACACTCATGCTTATCAGGAAAAACTAATATATGTCATGTATATAACTTTCCTTTAATCTAGTGAATAAATTGGCAAAATGTGTTTCTTTTAAAATTACTTAAGAAAAAGCAAAATTCAGTTGATCTAACAATCAGGAAGGGCACAAGTTTTCAAGAATAAGGGAAATAATTTTTATATTTTATTCAACATACATAATAACAAATTTGGAAATTATATAGGAAAATAATAAGCTATCATTTGAATCTCAGAATTAAAAAACATCAGAGAATTCAAAGTCATTTCCTCTCTTATCCCCTCCAAGGAATCCTCCACCACTCCTTGTCTGATTATCTTGCCAGATATATCCAGTGTTCAAATGTCCGTCATTTTCCAGGAATCCCATTCCATCCCAACTGCATCCCTTCCCGATTCAAGTTCTACTCCACATTTTAAATAAGCATATCAGAAATTGAAAAGTCAATTAATAACAAAGCAGAAGTAAGTGGGCCAAGAATCCAGGCTACTCTAGAAAACAGGTAGCAGAGAGTAGGGCATGGATACCATCCTCCCAAAGGTGAGAACTGGGCCATTCAATCAAGGTAAAGAGCAGCCGCAGGTGAGGGAAGGTTCTCAAGATCATCCCAATCACACTCCTAGCAATTCAGCTGTTTCTCCCTGCAGTTCAACAAATGATGGCCTAATCTTTACACAGTGCAAAGTAGCATGAAAGACCATGTCAACAATCCTAAAAATGTTGATTAATACTCCCTAAAACATATAATCATATGGATGCTTTGGGAAAAGTAATTGGAAACAAGACTTGGCTGCATAACTTATTCTCTATTCCACAAAGGTTAGAAAAGTAGTCCCCTAACAAACAAGAAGGCATAAGTCAGCTTCCCACTCAGCGAAAATCCTTACCCTAGTTCTTTCCTAGGGAAGTATTCTCCATGCCCTGCTGAAATCAATACAAGACTTCCATAAATAAATGAATGCATCTGATGGTCCTATCAGATGAGCTAATGCCTTTCATTTTAGCTGACTCTCATACCAACATATATGAAAGAGACTCCCACTATGATGAGCTCAAGGCTCACATTCAGAGTTCTGAAATTAGTAAATCATCAAGCACTGGTAATTTTTATTTTTAAGTGCTGCATGTCTGTATGGAATCACAGCCTAAGAAAAGGAAGTGAAAGAAGACATATGGGTAAAGAATGGTAGATAGCAAGTAATAGTTAGGTATTATACCTGCTGATTGCTATAGTACAATCACTCATAGCTCTCTGTTGCTATTAGCTTTTCTTCAGGAAAGAAGAGAAAAGAGAAAAGAGAGAGGAGAGAGGAGAGAGGAGAGAGGAGGGGAGAGGAGAGGAGAGGAGAGGAGAGAGAGAGAGAGAGATAGAGAGATAGATAGATTGCACAAATAAAAACACATGTTGTTCAGGACACCTACTATAGGAAAGAGTACCATTATCTCAATGGGAGACCCATGGCCATGTCTTCCCATGTCTCCCTCTAGGAGTGTCATTGAGACATTTTGAATCCCATGATGTCAAAACTTGATGACAATGTGATTTATTCCAAATAGCCTTTGATTCCTTTAATAGCCCATTATGAATCCATCATACATTAATTTGCTCAAGGTCTTGAACTTTTCTATCATTTCAATCTGTGCTACATTTTAGAGAATAAAAGTTCCACAAAATAGATAAAATGAAGGTTTATCTCATATATATTCTTAAACTGCTTAGCTTAGGCCCTGAGGGGTTGCCTCTAATTCTGTCATGGTGAGATTTTATATCAAGTCCATCCAAGTCCTTGTGCCATCCAAGTCCTTCATAATTTTTTGAACTTCTAAAGTGCCTCTTTAACCTTTATGTGCAGGACAGCCAGGAAACTGGCCAGACTGGACTTGTCATTGTTTCTGCCTGGGAGGTTTTCTTAATCCATTTGAGCTGCTATAACAAAATACCAAAATAAAAAGGGCAGCGGGGGAGGTGACTTATAAAAAAAGAAAAATCTATTACTTACAGTTCTAGAAAGTAGGAAGTCCCAAATCAAGGCACCAATAAATTTGATGTCTTTCTGGTTCAGAGACTTCCATCCTCTTAATGTGTCCTCACATAGTAAAAGGAGCAAATGAGTTCTCTCCAAGATCTTTTATAAAGATTCTAATCCCTTCATGAGGAATCCACTCTCAAGACCTACTCAGTTCCCTAAGGCTTCTCCTCTTAATGTTATTACCTTGGAGGTTAAGAACCAACATATGAACTTGGGAGGGACACAAATATTTAACTCATACCAGAGATCCTCACAATGGTTGTTTTCCACTAGAAATGACATTTAGAGCATTAGCCTCCCATACAGTCTTCAGAAATAACACCCACTCAATAAATTGCTAACTAAACCAAGGACATTAGCCATCCATCTCTAGCTGTTTATCTTTCTACCTCCTATTCATCCTCTGGTTTAAAATGAAAGGAGGATGGTAAGGAAATGGCAAGATGGAGGAGAAGAGGAGGCAGGCGATTATAGCTTGCTCTGCTGCTTGAAACTTGAACGACATGGATGCAGCTTCCTAATCAGGAGGGTGTCTGAAGAAAATGATTACAAATCATTATTTGTCTGTCAGCTACTTGGGAAAGCTGAGAGATTCTGGTGTAGTTAACATGATATAAGGCAATACACATGAACCCAGCAGCACCCATGGTGTTCTGACACTACAAAATAGGGGTAGCAACATGAGAAAGAAAAACATAGTGAACAAATGTGTGGCACACAAAATGTGCTCTGTGTTTCTCAACATCTAAGTGAAGAACTGAGGTGGAGATCCAGCTTAAGGAGTTTATGCTACATCTTGTTCCTGTGGGAACCTGAGAGTCCTCAGCAAATAATTCCACTCTCTCAGCCAGTGCTTACTGTGTGATCTAAAGTGCACCTGGCAAATCATGACTTCCAAGCAATTATGGAGAATGGAGGGTCCAGGGGAATTCAAGACTGAGGTACAGAGGAGAGTGCAACCTGCTCTTACTTTGAGCTCTGTGGCATGAACAACCAGTGAGAAAGGATTAGGAATGTTGACAGGTGGAGTGATTACATGCGGGACTAAAGAGTGCAACTCAATTTCCTGTGGCACAAATAACCAGCTGAAAAGGATCAGGAGAAATTGATCAGGTGGGCATAGCTACATTCAGGAATTAAACTTAGAAATCTATATTTGGGGAAATCCAAGATGGCGGGCTACAGGAAGGCTGCCTTCCTTGTTGCTCTGTGACCTGGGATTCAAGCAGTGGGAATACTGTTTCTCTACGAGTTATTAGAGGAGCCCCGACAGCTACTCCAGCATAGGAACCAGCTGCCACTCCCATGTGGACCCCCATCTACCACATGAAGCTCCCCCAGCCACTCCCATCTCGGGACACTGCAACCACTGCCATCGTCGCCTGCACCTGAGGACACTGGACAGCCACACACTGCATGCCACAGAGCTATATCTCCAAACATGCCACCCAATGCTATAAGGTCCTTGCTTAGCATCTGGACAGCCATCTTAAGTGACAGCTGCCATTTTAAGGAAAAAGTTTCACTTTCCCACCCAAGGGCATTTCTGAGAAAGACTCAACACTCCCTCATGCCAATCCAACCCCTAATGGCTCGCCTGGCTCTGATTCCTGAGCCTGCCCCATAACAGTCCCTGAACCCAAGCCTGTTTTGCCTCTCTCTCTCCTATAGAGAGATGGCCTTTATTTGTCAGCTCTGACAAATAAACTCTCATGTATATCTCTGCCTCATCTCCATCTTTCATTTCTCACTTACACGTCTCTCATTCCTCTCTTTCCCTTCATTTTGGTGCCAAAACCCAGGATTGGGTTCCTAAATGTACCTACTTCACAGATACAAAAGCAGCCTGGGTCCTATATTTCAAGTCCCACCACATATAAGGAGTTTCAATATTTGACTCAATCATATGACCTTCCACGATGTCCATATGATTTTATCTATCACCCTCCTGCCTGAGGAGCACAGGTGAGTTTGGGAGCAAGATAGAAATTATGCTTCCCATCTGATTGGCACTGAAACAGTCCCTGATGGGGACCCCAATTGGGATTATAATTCGCCTGGAGGAATAACTAGAAACCAATTCATTACTTGCCTCATGGCAGGACTTAGAAAGGCAGCCCATAAGGCTATCAATTATGAAAAGCTCCAGGAAGTCATCCAAGATAAGAATGAAAACCCTTCAGCATTTTTAGATTGCCTGACCAAGGCTTTATGACAATATACTAATCTGGACCCTGAGACTCCAGATGGGAGACAACCCAGAAGCAGAAATATCAGATGTTCACTCAAGCTGTCTATCCAGCCTTAGCATGTGTCGCTGGTTCCACTGGCCCATGGACCAGTTCCCTAGGACCACCCAGACCCTATTTTAAATGTAGTCAGATGGGTCACTGGGCTTGTACATGTCCCAAGTCTCACAAGTCTCCAGGTCCTTGTCCTAAATGCTATCAGGAGGGACACTGGGCCGTTGACTGACCCTAAGCCCACAGCAGTCCCCAGCAATCTGGCCCCTCTGGTTCCCCTTTCCAACTCTTAAGACTGGCTGCGGAGGACTGACGAGACCCAGGTCCCCATTACCCAACCACTACCATCACTCCACAGGAACCCAGGGTAGGCCTATCTCCTTCCTCCTAGACACCAGGGCTACATATTCAGTCCTGCGGCCTACAACTAGGAGTTCTGGGGCCTACAACTCATTCTATGACTTCTATTGCCAGGGTAGAGAGTACACCTTACCAACCCTCATAGACACCTAGCCTTGTTTGCGCTTTTGGCTCTCTAATTTTTACCCACTCCTTTTTAGGCATTCCACAGTGCTCTGCTCCCCTTCTGGGAAGGGACATCCTCACAAAGTTGGAGGCTACACTTTCCTTATTCCCTCATATATGCTTCCATCCAGACTTGCCTGTCACTTCCCTGATCCCCACCCGTATCTAAGGACCATCCCCTATTCTGTCTGCCAGTGGTTTCCCATTACCCCCTTCCAAGGTGGACCCTATTGTCTGGGATGTTTCACCCCACACCACGAGCCCATTCACATCTACCTCAAAAATCCCCTCCATTTCTGGCCCAATCACAATATCTGTTCTCCCAAGAAAAACTCCTAGGCTTACCTTCCTTCACAACCTCTTTCACCCTAACACCACATCTTTAAAACAATTTCTCACTTCCCACTTTAAACTCTCTCCAGAAGACCTACAATTTCTCTCCACCATCTCTGCCTCCTGGGAAATCTGCCAAAAATTCAATCCCACCTCCAGTCTCCACCCACCTGATTCCCTTTACAACAGGCAAGAGGACATCTCCCTTTCTTGGATTGGCAGCTGGATTTCACCCGTATGCCCCCAGCCAAGCAGTACAAATACAAATTTATCTTGGTGCTCATCGACACCTTCCCGGGATGGGTCAAGGCTTTTCCTAACACCAATAAATATGCCCCCATGGTGGCCAGCATCCTCATTGAACACATTCTTCCTCGATTCAGCCTCCCCTCCTTGCTCCAGTCTGATAATGGTCCTGAATTTACTTTCCATGATTCACTGTCTGTAGCTAAGGCACTCAACGTCTCCTGGCATTTTCATATCCCTTACTATCCCCAGTCCTCTGGAAAGGTGGAATGTACCAACCGGATCTTGAAGAACATTCCCACTAAACTATCCCTTGAATTACATTTAGATTGGACTAAACTCCTTCCCTTGGCTCTTCTTAGATTATAAGCCCCCCAAAAAAGCCACTTAACATCTCCCCTTTTGAGCTCCTATATGGATGGCCTATCTCTTTGCTCAGCTCACCACCCTCTGATTCTCCACTACCCCTTGCTCCTCATCTTTTCTGGCCCCTTCTTGCATACATTAGGAAACTTCTTTGGCAATACGGTGATGCTATTCTGGCAAAGCCTAGTTCTGCCTCTTCCCTTTCTCCCACTCTGTCTCCTGTCGACCTAGTACTTTTTAAACCGCCCCCCCCCAAAAAAGCCCCTCTCCTTCTCTCAACTCTCCAAAAAATGGACTTGACCCTATTGAGTCATTCTTACCACTCCCTCAGTGGCCTGCCTTGAGGGCATCCCATATTAGGTTCATAACTCCCATTTAAAACAGTTTTTCTTTGCCCTTTTAAACAATGATGCTCACAGGCCCTCTTAAGGTGTATTTCTCCAAGGCCAGAACCCCACAAGGACACTGCAGCACCATAAGTATCATTCCATTTTCTAGGAGACGCAAAGCAACTTGCTCAAACCATACAATCCCAGCTTGATTCTTTAGCTGCTGTGGTTCTGTAGGACTGAAGGAGCCTTGATCTTCTTACAGCCAATTGTACCTACAGGAAAAATGCTATTTTTATGTCAATCAATCTGGTATAAAGGACAAAATAAAAAAAAAAAACTTTACAGGACCCTGAATATCAGAAACAACAGCTCTCCTATTGGATGAACAATGGATTGCAGAAGACATCAAAGAAGAGATTTAAAAAAAAAATCTTAGAGGTAAATGAGAATAATGAAACAACATATCAAAAAATCTCTGGAACACTATGAAGGCAGTATTAAGAGGAAAGTTCATTGCATGGAGTTCATTCCTTAAAAGAAGAAAAAGCCAACAAATAAATGACCTCACATTACATCTCATACATTTCACAGCCCTAGAAAAAGAACAAAAAAAAAACACCAAAAGGAGTAGAAGACAGTAAATAATTAAAATCAGATCTGAAATCAATGAAATTGAAACAAAAGAAATAATTGGAAATACTGACAAAACAAAAAGTTGGTTCTTTGAAAAAATAAATAAAATTGATAAACCCTTAGCCATACTAATGAAGAGAAAGAGAGAGAAAACTCAAATTACTAAAATCATGATGAAAAAGGAAATATCATGAGGGACACTACAGAAATACAGAATATAATTAGAAATTATTTTGAAAATTTGGACTCCAATAAAATAGAAAATATCGAAGACATAGACAAATTTCTAGAGTCATATGATTTGCCCAAACTGAATCAGGATAATATCCACAAGTTAAAAAGGGCAATTTCAAACAATGAAATAAAATATGCCATCAAAAGCCAAACCAATAAAAGCCCAGGACCAGACAGATTCACAGCTGAGTTCTACAAGACCTTTAAAGAAGAACTAATACCAATACTCCTCAAATTATTCCATGAAATAGAAAAAGAGGAATACACTTCCAAACTCTTTCTATGAGGCCAATATCACCCCAATATCAAAACCAAAGTCACATCAAAAAAAAAAAAAAGAAAACTTTAGACCAATATCACTAATGAACATAGATGCAAAAATTCTCAGTAAAATTCTGGCAAATCACATAAAATACATCTTGAAAAGATACTGCACCACAATCAAGTGGTGTTCATCCCACATACATAAAATTGGTTCAACATACAGAAATCAATAAATGTAATTCATCACATCAATAGACTTAAAGATAAGAACCATATAATCATCTCAACAGATGCAGAAAAAGCATTCAACAAAATATAGCACCCCTTCATGTTCAAAACACTAGAAAAACTAGTGATACTAGGAACATAACAACAATGTAAAAGATATCTATGCTAAGCTCTAGGCCAACATCATTCTAAATGGAGAAAAATTGAAAGCATTCCATCTAAAAACTGGAACAAGACAGGAATGCCCTCTTTCACCACTTCTATTTAACATAGTCCTCAAAATTCTAGCCAGAGCAATTAGACAGACAAAAGAAATTAAACGAATACAGAGAGAAAAAAAAAGAACTCAAATTATCACTATTCGCTGACAACATGATTCTATACTTAGAGAATCTGAAAAATTCTACCAGAAAACTTCTAGAACTAATAAATGAATTTAGCAAAGTAGAAGGATATAAAATCTATACTCATAAATCAAATGCATTTCTGTATATCAGTAATGAATTCTCTAAAAGAGAAACTAGGAAAACTACCCCATTTACAATAGCCTCAAAAAAAAAAATAATACTTGGGAGTCAACTTAAGGAAAGAGGTGAAAGACCTCTACAATGAAAACTATACAACACCAAAGAAAGAAATTAAAGAAGACCTTAGAAGATGGAAAGATCTACCTTGTTCCTGGATAGGCAGAATTAATATTACCAAAATGACCATACTACCAAAAGCACCATACAGATTTAATACAGTTCCAATCAAAATCCCAATGACATTCCTCATAGAAATAGAAAAAGCAATCATGAAATTCATCTGGAAAAATAAGAGACCCAGAATAGCCAAAACAAATCATTAGCAAGAAGAGTGAAGCAGATGATATCACAATACCAGACCTTAAACTATATTACAGAGCAATAGTAACAAAAATAGCATGGTATTGGCACCAAAATAGACTTGTAGACCAATGGTACAGAATAGAAGACATAGAGACAAACCCACATAAACACAATTATCTTATACTAAGCAAATAAATACAGTAATCTCATACCAGACAAAGGTGACAAAAATATATATCAGAAAAAAAGATAGCCTCCTTAACAAATTATGCTGGGAAAACTGAAAATCCATATGTAGCAAAATGAAATTAAACCACTACCTCTTACCATGAACAAAACTCAACTCAGAGTGGATCAAGGACTTAAGAAATAGACCAGAAACCCTGAACCTAATAGAATAAAAAGAAGGCCCAAATCTTTATCATGTTGAATTAGGCCCCTACTTCCTTATCAATACTCCTAAAGCATAAGAAATAAAATCAAGAATCAAAAAATGGGATGATTTCAAACTGAAAAGCTTCTCCTCAGCAAAAGAAACAATCCATAAAGTGAATAGAGAGTCTACAGAATGGGAATAAATTTTTACCACATGCACATCAGATAGAGCACTAATCTCCAGGATATATAAAGAACTCAAAAAACTTAACACTAGAAAAACAAATAATGCCATCAATAAATGGGCTAAGGAACTGAACAGAGACTTCACTGAAGAAATACAATTGATCAACAAATATATTAAAAAGTGTTCAATATCTCTAGCAATTAGAGAAATGCAAATCAAAACTACTTTAAGATTTCATCTCACTCTAGTCAGAATGGCAGTTATTAAGAATACAAAAAACAATAAGTGTTGGCAAGAATGTGGGGGAAAGCCACACTCTTACATTGCTGGTGGCACTGCAAATTGGTGCAAGTAATAGGAAAGCAGTGTGGAGATTCCTTGGAAAACTCAAAATAGACCCACCATTTGACCCAGCTATCCCACTTCTCAGTTTATACCCAAAGGGATTTAAAATAGCATACTGCAGTGATGCAGCCACATCAATGTTTATAGCAGCACAATTCACATTAACTAAATTATGGAACCAACCTAGATGTTCTTCAATAGATGAATGGATTAAAAAATTTGTGGTATATATACACAATGGAATATTACTTAGCATTAAAAGAGAATAAAATCATGGCATTTACAGGTAAATGGATAGAGTTGGAGAATATCATGCTAAGTGAAGTAAGCCAATCCCCCCCCCCAAAAAATGCCAAATGTTCTCTATGATAAGGGGATGCTGATCCATAATTGGGGTTGGGGGGAGCATGGGAGGAATGGAGGAACTTTGGATTGGGCAAAAGGGTGGGATGGGAAGGGAGGGGGCATGGAGGCAGGAAAGATGGTGGAATGAGATGGACATCATTATCCTAAGTACATGTATGAAGACATGAATGGTGTAACTCTACTTTGTATACAACCAGAGAAATGAAAAATTTGCTCCATTTGTGTACTATGAAATGAAATGCATTCTACTGTCATGTACAACAAATTAGAACAAACAAATTTTTTAAAAAAAAGAAATTTATACTTGGTGGTGGGCAGGCTACAGAAAACCTGCCATGCACCATTCACCCACAGAGATTTGTCACCCTGACCTATGAGCAGAACTCTGTGTAGACACTATAAACCCAGATGCCCAACCAAGATCTATATCAGCCCTTGGGTTGCAAGTATTTAATCATTCTGGAGTACATAACCCAAACAAAGATCCAAAGTTCTATTTAGAACTCACCTTCAGAAGCCACAACTTTCCAAATAGATTTCTGCAACTTCCAACTGGGAAGAGCAGTAGTCTAAGATGTTAAACAAAATCCCAGCAGACAGTACTTCCAGTTCCATTCCCACCATACTCATGAACAGAGAAGCTGAGAGCCATCTCAACCAGCTATGTTTTCAATCTACTCCAGCAGTCAGAGAAATGAAAATCACAAAAGGAAGTTGGGTTTCATATTACCCAACCCTGAATCCCTTGGAGAAATACACAGCCCAAGAAGTAAGGAACAGGCTGGGTGCAGTGGCACATGCCTGTAATCCCAGTGGCTCAGGAGGCTGAGGCAGGAGGATATAAAGTTCAAATCCACCCTCAGCAAAAGTGAGGTGCTAAAGCAACTCAGTGAGACTCTGTCTCTAAATTAAATTACAAAATAGGGTTTGGAATGTGGCTCAGTGATCAAGTACCCGTGAGTTCAATCCTTGGTATCCCAAAGGGGGGAAAAAACAAGAAGCAAGGGACAG
Organism: Spermophilus citellus; assembly: GCF_964194105.1. Lineage (NCBI taxonomy): Eukaryota > Metazoa > Chordata > Mammalia > Rodentia > Sciuridae > Spermophilus > Spermophilus citellus. The sequence continues at coordinate 114,961,593 of NC_138187.1, read as the reverse complement.
GATGGAAATACTCAATTTCAGCTACTTTTAGTAGAAGAATTTATACACTTTTAGTTTAGAGTGGGTTTTTTTATATTTCTTTTTTCTAATTGATATATTTTAGTTTTATTACTAAAAAAAATCTGTTGATTGGTTCATGTATATACATAGATGCATGTTTCTGGCATGGAGAGAGTGGTTTCTTTTCCTATTTTATCTTTTTTTCCTTTTATTAACCATTTATTATTTTATTCTATTTTTCTAAGAGGTGGTGACTTTCTATTTGGTTGGTTGGTTTTGGTGGTGGATGTTTTGTTTATTTGTTTATTTTTAGTTCTGTTGTCTGACATGGGGGGTTGGTGTTGTTCTGCTCTGCCTGTTTTCTTGTTCTGCTACTCTTATTCCTTTTACCTCTCCCTCTATAGCAAAATATCTTGTTGTCTCTCTTCTACTCCTTCACTTCCTCCTTATGGCCTTCACATATTACCTTGCTTCAACTTTCTCTCCCTTTGAATATGCCAACTTTTCTATAGCCTTCAACCCCCAACTTCTTTAATATTAATGAACTATATTTTTAACATTCTTTAAATCCCCATCCTGTTGGGGAATGGAATAAGGTCTTCAGAGGAAACCTCACTAACATAGTAGTCCCCTGGGAGTGAATCAAAACGGCAATTCGGCACCAGAAGATTTAGTCTACAAAGATGAGAAAAGTGAAGAACTCTTTCACTTAAAACAGGGGCTCTAAACTCTGGGATGAGGGTTCTGGCTATACTTGGATGGGGTGGGTAACAGACTAAGACCATTTAAATTCACACCAAATCTGGTGACCCCTGAGTCATCTCCTCTAGGCCTAGAAAAGGCTGGAAGATATACTGATACATTCTACTCTCTTCCCTACAGCACATGGTGTGAGATTTCAAGAAAGAGGGGTGTAACTGAGCTATCCAGCCAAAAAGTGAGGAAATCTCTGCAGTAAAACTCTGAATAAAGACTCTGCTAACAAGTTTGACTACTTTGGGTCAAAGCTGAGAATTAACAAACTGCACAAGAACTGAAACCTCAGAAAGAAAACACTCCATTTTAAAAACCTAACCAAGAAAAGTAAACAAACAAACTGGATCCCAGAAAATGATGGAGGGTAGATAGTAAGTCTTGATTCCTACACAGCCCAGAATTGAAGCAGTGGGAAAACAGCTGGCCAGAAAGGAAATATAGTTTCAAAGCAAATTTTCCTTCCTTATTATCTAATTTTCCAACTAATTCAAGAAAAATCATTCCAATTTACCACTCAGATTAATGGACTACTAAGAAAACATTGTTAATAAGTTTGAAGATTTGACAGTATAGGGAGGGTATTGGTCTGAAGTGGCTGTAATTACTGGGATGTGTATATTTTCTGAAGGTAGTGTTAGAGACTAGACATAGTAGCAAGTTTAAATGAAGTAAAAATATTAACACTGAGACATTTGCTCAAGACATGACACATTGTCAAGAAAAAGCAGCTCACTAAAATGTAGAAGAGATAATTATCCAAGAAGATGGGTAAAAATATAGTGATATGAAAAATCAAGGAAACAAGTCACCCCAAATAGCTCACAACACAATTGACCCCATTGACACTATAGTGGAGGATATGCCAGAAAAAGAATTTAGAAAGTTGATAATTAAAATGTTAAGTGAACTAAAATAAAATATAAGTAATGAACTAAAACAGAATATAGAGTAATTGAAATAACATTTTAATAAAGATATAGAGATTTTGAAAAAGAACCAAACAGAAATCCTGGAAATGAAAGACTCAATAAATTAAATTAAAATTTCAATTGAAAGCATCACCAACAGATTAAATGACTTTGAAGACAGAATCTCAGGCCCAGAAGACAAATATTTAATCTTGAAAGTAAAGCTAATAATAAAGATGTTAATAGACCATGACCAGAATATTCAAGAAATCTGGAATAACATTAAAAGACCAAATGTAAGAATCTCTGGCATAGATAAAGGCACCAAAATACAAACTGAAGGAATGTACAACCTTATTAATGAAATAAATATCAGAAAATTTTCCAAACATAGAATAAGATGGAAATCCAAATACATAAGGCATTTAAGACCCTAAAAAGACAAAAGTCAAAAAAAGTGTATATCTGAGATACATTATAATTAAAATGCCTAATATACAGAACAAGAATAGAGTTCTAAAAGCCATGAGAGAAAAATGGCAAGTTACACTATGAGGTAAGCCAATTAAAATTTATACTGATTTCTCAGCCCAAAACCTAAAAGCCAGGAAGGTTTGGAATAATATGTACCAAGTCCCCAAAGATAACAGGTGCCAACCAAAACTGCTATGTCCAGCCAAACTATCCTTCAGAATTAAAGATGAAATAAAAACTTTCCATGATAAGGAGAAATGAAAAGAATTCGTAACCACTAAGATAGCACCACAAAACATACTCAATGAAATAGTTTTCACAGAAATAATGAAAAATAAATACTAGAGGCATCATATGGATAAACTCACTAGAAGAACAGTAAATTAAAGGAGAATCAAGTCTAAATTAAGCATTAGAAATAAATCAAAACGGCAGAAAACAAAAATTATCTGTCTATAATAAAACTGAATGTAGATGGTCTAAATTCTCCAATAAAACAACATAGATTGGAAGAATGGATTAAAAAATATGTCCCAACGGGCTGGGGATGTGGCTCAAGCGGTAGCGCGCTCACCTCGCATGCGTGCGGCCCGGGTTCGATCCTCAGCACCACATACCAACAAAGATGTTGTGTCCGCCGAGAACTAAAAAAAAAAAATAAATATTAAAAGTTCTCTCTCTCTCTCTCTCTCTCTCTCTCTCTCTCTCTCTCTCTCTCTCTCTCTCTCTCTCTCTCTCCCCTCTCTCACTCTCTCTTTAAAAAAAAAAAATATGTCCCAACCTTATGTTGTTTATAAGAGACTTGCCTTACAAGCAAAGGCATCCACAAGCTGAAGGTGAAAGAATGAAAAAAGATATGCCATGCAAATGGAGACTGAAAGCACCTAGAAGTAGCTATTCTTATATCTGAAAAGTAGGCTTCAAGCCAAAATTAATCAAAAGATACAAAGAAGGATACTTCACGCTGGTTACAGGAATCATTCAACAATAAGATACAATGATTGTAAATGTTTATTTTCCTAACATCAGTTCACAGACGTACATAAAACAAATCTGATTCAATATAGATCCCAATACAATAATACTGGGTAATTTAAACATACCTCTCTCACCAATAGATAGGTTATTCACACATAAACAAATTAAAATCAAAAAAATACTATTAATCAAACATACTTAACAGACAACTAAAAAATATTCCATCCATCAACTGAAGTCACTTTCTTCTCAGATGCACCTTCTCTACAATAGACCATATTTTAACAAACAAAGTAAATCTTAGGGAAAAAAAGAGATAATTTCTTTCATCCTATCAAATCATAATTGGATGAATTTAAAAATCAATAACAAGATAAAAAAACAACAATTTAAACAATATTAATCTGGAGGTTAATAATACAATTTTCAGTGAGGAATGGGTGATGGAAGAAATAAAAAGAAATCAAAAAATTTTTAGAAACAAATGAGATATAACAGAGATATAACATGTCAAAATCTCTAAGACAGTATGAAGGAAGTTCTCAGAGGAAAGTTTATAGCATTGAGTACCTACATTAAAAGAAAATAAAAGATCCCAAATAATCTAATATTATACTTCAAGACCCTAAAAAAAGGAAGAATAAACTAATTCCAAAATCAGTAGAAGACTGGAAATAATTAAAATTAAAGACAAAATTAATGAAAATGACAATTTAAAAAATACAAAGCATCAATGCAACAAAGAGTTGGTTCTTTGAAAAGATAAACAAGATTGATAAACCCCAGCCCAAATCAATAATATTAGAGATGAAAATGTTAATATCACAACAGACACTTCTGAAATCCAGAAAATCATTAGAAACTATTTTGACAATTTATACTCCAATAAGCAGGCAAACCTAGAAGATATTTACAAATTTATATATATATATATATATATATATATATATGATCTACCTAAATTGAACCCTGAGGATACATAAAACCTAAACAGACCAATATTAAGCAATGAGATTGAAGTACCACAAATTAAAAACTTTCCAACAGAAAAGTTCAGGACCAGATGGATTCGCAGCCAAGTTCTACCAAATTTTAAAGAACTGATGCCAATATTACTCAAATTACTCCATGAAATAGAGAGGAACATAAAATTCATTCTATGAAGCCAGTATCATGCTGATACCAAAACCACATAAAAACACATCAATGAAAGAAAACTACAGACCAATATACCTGAAGAACATAGATACAAAAATCCTTAAAAAAAATAATAGCAAACTGCATTCAAAAGTATATTAAGAAGAAAAAACACTATGATCAAGTGGGTTTCATCCCAAGGAAGCAAGATTTGTTCCACATATCAATAAATATAATTCACCACATAAACATAATTATAGACTCATGTAATCATTTCAATAGATGCAGAAAAAAAGCCTTTGAAAAATTCAGCAACCATGTATGTTAAAAATATTCAAGAAATTAAGGATAGAGGAAATTTACCTCAACAGTATGAATGCTATATACAAAACAAATCCAAACGAACATCATACTGAAGTACAGACAGTGAAAGCACTTTCTTGAAAATCAGGAGCAATACAATGATGTCTACTCTCACTACTCTTATTCAGTACAGTTCTTGAAACTCTAGCCAGAGCAATCAGGAAAAAGAAGGAAACTAAAGGAATACAAATATATATAGGAAAATTCAAATTATCTGCTTGCTAATGACATGATCATATATTTAGACACCCCAAAAACTCCACCAAAAGATTTCTAGAGATGACTAACAAATTCAGCAAAGTAGCAGTACACGTTATCAACATACAAAAAATCAATAGCTTTCCTATATTCCAAAAAGGAGAAAGAAATGTTTTCTGGGAAACAAATCAGAAAAAAATCCCATTTACAATAACCTCAAAAAATAAAAATAAAACACTTGGGAATATATTGAATCAAGGAAGTGAAAGACCTCCACAGTGAAAACTATAAAACAGTAAAAAAAGAAACTGAAGAAACCCTTACAAATTGGAAAGTCCACCATGTTCTTGGATAGGCAGAAGTAATATTGTGAAAATATTCATATTACCAAAACCACTACAGAGATTCAATTCTCATAAAAATACCAATGATATTATCCATAGCACTAGGGAAAAAAACAATCATAAAATTCATTTGAAAGTATAAAAGACCCAGAATAGCAAAGGAGTGCTGAGCAAGAAGACCTATGCAGGGGCATCACAATACCCAATCTCAAATTATATTACAGAGTTATAGTAACAAAAACAGCATGGTTAATAAAACAGACATGAAGACCAATGGAATAGAAGACACAGAGACAAATCCACATAAACATAGGTATTTGATGCCTGAAAAGGTTTTCAGATCCAAACCAAAATGCTGCAAGTGAAGAAGCTTTACATTCTCCTACCACCAACAAAATTTCCTTTAAAATCCCCTGTATACTTTTCTATTCTTTTCCATGAAGTTTTCCTAGTGTAGCCACTCCCCCCCGCCCCCCCCCCACACATCTCTGCTCACAGGCTCCTCTCTGCAGCTTTGGCGGCTCCCTGGACACAGCTTCCTCCTCCCTCTCCCAGCTCTTCCTCAGCTTCCCTCTATTGAATGTCTTAAGTAGAAATTCACTAACTTTCATCTTCCCCTTCATCGCCTAGCCCCACAAATAAATGCTTTATTAGAAAACAGAATTACACCTCCAAAATAAGAAAGTTTTCACTGAAATATATTTCTAGATGGGAGGTTTATAGAGAGTAGGGATGCTTTAGTCAGCTTTTTCACTGCTATGCCTAAAATACCCAACAGAACAATTGTAGAGGAGGAAAAATTTATTTGAGGACTCAAAGTTTCAGAGGTCTCAGTCCATAGACAGCTGGCTCCATTCCTCAGGGCTCAAGGTGAGGTTGAACATTATGGTGAAAGAGTGTGGCAGAGAGAAGCAGCTCACATGGTGACCAGGAAGCAAAGAGAGATTCCACTTACCAGATACCAAATATATACCCCAAAGCTATGCCCCCAATGACCCACCTCCTCTAGCCAAACCCCACTTGCCTTCAGCTACCACCCAGTTAATTCCATCAGAGGATTAATTCACATTAAGGCTCTCATAAATAATCATTTCTCCTCTACACCTTCTTGCAATGTCTCCACAGGAGCTTTTGGGAGACACATCTAAACCATAACAAAAGATCATGTCCACTTAATCAGCCAATACAATTCCACGTGTCATCTACCTTCTGAACTCCAACCCTGAAAGACTGACTAAGAGAGATTTTATTTTATTTTGAGGGTTCTGTGGCAATCGCCTGTTTTCTCAGAAATGAAAGGGGATAGACATTTAAGTAGAAACCATTTTAAACATGTTTCAAGCACCTTGAAATACCTTCTACCATGTGAACATAAAATATTATGCATTATAATTGTCTTAAGGCTCAACCAGAGAAATAGAATCAATAGAAAATTCATATAGTAGGATATTATTACAGGAATGACTTGTAGAATCTAGCCAACCAAGACTAATACTCCTAGGACAGGGAGTCAGAAAAGAAAGATCTTGGTCAGGATGGAACCCAAAGTCAGAGACCAAGGTGGTTGCTAGAGTTTGGATCTGGACTCTCCCCAAATGTCCATGTGTTAAAGAATGGATCCCACCTTAGTGCTTTGGGGAGGTGGTGGGAACTTCAGAAGATGGGCCCTGGTGAGGGGCTAGGTTGTGGGAGCATGCCCTCAGAACTCCAGTCTCTTTTTGGCTTCTTCTTGTTCTTGGTCATGGAGTGAGTGTTTTTACTCCACCACACACTCCTACCATGATGTGCTGCCTCACTGCAGGCCCAAAAGCCAAATGTAGACTGAACCTTTAAGACTGTGAGCTATAATAAGCCTTTCCTCCTCATAAGGTCATCATCTCAGGTACAGTCACAGAAAATTGAATAGCACAGTTGTCATCCATGGGCAGAATTCCTCTTTTCACCTAGGAAAGCCCCAGCCCTCTTGTTGAGGCCTCCCAAAAGTTTCAGTTAAACTCACCTGGGATATTCAGAATAATGGCCCTTTCTTGAAATCACCTGATAAGGGGCACTAATTACAGTTGCAAAATACCTTCACAGCAGGACTGAGATAAGAGATTGATTGAAGAATTGGCAACTGCAGCTAGCCAAGTTAACACAGCAAAGGAGCCATCATGCTGAATAAAAACGGTGAGAAAGAGAAGCACTTACAGACTTCACATTCCACTGTCACAATCACCCAGTCTGACATTATTATCTCCATTTTACACAAACTCTTTAGGCTGATTATTAGTTAAGATGCTATTGTAAGGCAGCAGCTTTGTATCTCAATCCATTGTAGTTAGTACCCAACTGCTCTTTATTAGCATCTAGAGGACAAAGAACACAAGAGAGAAAATCCCCTTTTCCAACATCCAGCAAGTAGACCTGAGAAACAGCTTCTGATTTGTGCCTCAGTATCCCATCCACCACCCATCTCAGGGGGTGTACCTCTCACCTCCTACTGGAAGGGCTCATAAAAGGACCCAGAGGCCCAATATTTAGTGTAGACATTTCATGAAGACCAGGGTTCTCAGCATCAGCATTATTGACATTTGGGGCTGAATGACCCTTTGTTGTGGGAGCTGACCTGTGCATTGTTAGGATGCTCTGCAGCATTCCTGATTTGTACCCACTGAATGCTAGCAGCACCCACTACCCCTCCAGTTGCAATGGCTAGACATTGCCAAATTCCCAGGCAAAGAGTAGAAAGGGACAGCAAAATTGCCCCAGTTGGGAACCACCAGTGCAAACAGAGCTCAGGTAGATGATGCCTCTAAAGGAGAAGGTAAGGGGTACAGCAGGGTTATTTTGAACCCAAGGGCCAGCTCTCTCTCCAGGGAAGCAGCCACCCCATTGAGGTACAATGTTCTTTCACACCTTCAGAGATGTGAAGCTTCCTCAAACACTCCTCTCCTTTGCTTGGGTATCTGTTAATCATTTTGACTCCCTGAGCCCCTCAAGTTTGGGAAAGGATCCTGTGGAGGAGCTGAGGCACTTCTTGCAGGTCTCCTTGCTTGTTGCCCCCATAAGACCTAAGTTCCACTCCAGAAGCAACTGGATCTTAATCAGCACTCCATGTCCTCTGCCCACCAAGTGCCTAAGGCTCTTGCCCACTTCAGGCTGTCTTTAAAATAATAAAATTCTAATTGTACTGACTATACAATGTTCCTAGCATTGTGTTAAGAAAAAATGAAAATAGGTGAGATGTAGCTCAGTGGTAGAGCACTTGCCTAGCATATGTGAGGCCCTGGATTCAATCCTAAGTATGCAAGAAGGAAACATAAAATAAACTATATAGTTTCCATTAAGGCTAGAATTGTGCTAATTATCACTGAAATTATTCTTAAATTCACAATGTAAAGACTTAAATTCACAATTTTTAAAGAACTGGTACCCTATGAAATACATTTTCTATTAAAACTTTCATTTATTGATTAATTTATTTATTTATACTGATTAAGTATATATGACAGCAGAATGCATTTTGACTCATTGTACACAAATGGAGCACAACTTTTCATTTCTCTGGTTGTACATGATGTAGCGTCACACCATATGTGAAGTCATACATGTACCTAGAGTAATGATGTTCATCTCATCCCACCATCTTTCCTGCCCTCATACCCCAACCCCTCTTCTCCCTCCCCTTTGCGTAATAAAAGTTCCTCTATTCTTTCCATGCCCCCGCATTGTGGATTGGCAACCACTTATCAGAGAAAACATTCACCCTTTGGTTTTTTGGAATTGGTTGACTTCACTTAGCATGATATTCTCCAACTCCATCCATTTACCTGCAAATGCCACAATTTTTTTCTCTTTTATTGCTGAGTAATATGCCATTGTGTATATATACAACATTTTCTTTTTGTTGTTTTTGTGGGGTTTTTTCTTTTTATTTTATTTTAATTTTTAATTAATTTTTTATTTATATGTGCCAGCGGAATGCATTACAATTCTTATTACACATATAGAGCACAATTGTTCATATCTCTGGTTGTATATTCACACCAATTCATGTCTTCATACATGTACTTTGGATAATAATGTCTATCACATTCCACCATCATTTCTAACCCCATGCCCCTCCCTTCCCCTCTCACCCCTCTGCCTTATCTAGAGTTTGTATATTCCTCCCATGCTCCCTCTCCCTACCCCACTATGAATCAGCCTCCTTATATCAGAGAGAACATTGGGCATTTGGTTTTTGGGGATTGGCTAACTTCACTTAGAATTATCTTCTCTAACTCCATCATTTACCTGCAAATGCCATGATTTTATTCTCTTCTATTGATGAATAATATTCCATTGTGTATATTTGCCACAAATCTTTTTTCCATTCATCTATTGAAGGGCATCTAGGTTGGTTCCACAGATTAGCTATTGTGAATTGTGCTGCTTTAAGCATTGATGTGGCTGTGTCCCTGTAGTGTGCTGTTTTTAAGTCCTTTGTGTATAGACCAAGGAGATGGATAGCTGGGTCAAATGGTGGTTCCATTCCCAGATTTTCAAGGAATCTCCATACTGCTTTCCATATTGGCTTCACCAATTTTCAGTCCCACCAGCAATCTATGCACCTTTTTCCCCACATCCTCGCCAACACTTATTGTTGTTTGTATGCATAATAGCTGCCATTCTAACTGGAGATGAAATCTTAGAGTAGTTTTGATTTGCATTTCTCTAATTGGTAGTGATGATGAATATTTTTTCATATATTTGTTGACTGGTTGTACATCCTCTTCTGAGAAGTGTCTGTTCAGGTCCTTGGCCCATTTATTGATTGGGTTATTTGGGGTTTTTTTTTTTGGTGCTTAGCTTTTTGAGTTCTTTATATACCCTAGAAATTAGTGCTGTATCTGATGTGTGAGAGGTAAAGATTTTCTCCCAGGATGTAGGCTCTCTGTTCACCTCACAGATTGTTTCTTTTGCTGAGAAAAAACTTTTTAATTTGAATCCATTACATTTATTGATTCTTGCTTTTAATTCTTGCGCCAAAGGAGTCTTATTAAGGAAGTTGGGGCCTAATCCCACATGATGAAGATTAAGGCCTACTTTTTTCTTCTATTAGACGCAGGGTCTCTGGTTTTATTTCTAAGTCCTTGGTCCATTTTGAGTTGAGTATTCTGCATGGTGAGAGATAGGGGTTTAATTTCATTTGTTGCATATAGATTTCCAGTTTTCCCAGCACCATTTGTTGAAGAGGCTATCTTTTCTCCAATGCATGTTTTTGGCACCTTTGTCTAATATAAGATAATTGTAGTTTTGTAGGTTCATCTCTGAGTCCTCTGTTCCATACCATTGGTCTACCTTCTGTTTTTGTGCCAATACCAGGCTGTTTTTGTTACTATTGCTCTGTAGTATAGTGTAAGGTCTGGTGTAGTGATGCCTCCTGCTTCACTCTTCCTGCTAAGGATTGCTTTAGCTATTCTGGGTCTCTTATTTTCCCATACAATTTTCATGACTTCTTTTTCCATTTCTATGAGGAATGTCATTGGGACTTGGATTGGGGTTGCATTAAATCTATATAGTGCTTTTGGTAGTATACTCATTTTGATAATATCAATTCTGCTTAACCAAGAGCAAGGTAGATCTTTTCATCTTCTAAGGTCTTCTTTGACTTCTTTTAGGGTTCTGTAGATTTCATTGTAGAGGTTTTCACCTCTTTCCTTAAGTTGATTCCCAAGTTTCTTTATTTGTTTGTTTTTTGTTTGTTTGTTGAGGCTCATTTCCCTTTCTAAGGATTTCTCACTGATATACAGAAATGCCTTTGATTTATGGGTGTTGATTTTATATGCTGCTACTTTGCTGAATTCATTAACTAGTTCTAGAAGTTTGCTGGTGGAACTCTTAGGATATTCTAGGTATAGAACCATATCTTCAGCAAATCATCCTAATTTAAGTTCTTCTTTTCCTATACATATCCCTTTAATTTCTTTTGTCTGTCTAATTTCTCTGGCTAGTGTTTCAAGAACTATATTAAATAGAAGTAGTGAAAGAGGGCATCCCTGTCTTGTTCCAGTTTTTAGAGGGAATGCCTTCAATTTTTCTCTATTTAGAATGACATTGGCCTAGGGCTTAGCATAGATAGCCTTAATGATATTGAGGTATGTTCCTGTTATCCTTAATTTTTCTAAAAGTGTTTTAAACATAAAGGGGTGCTGTATTTTGTCAAATGCTTTTTCTGCGTTTATTGAGATGATCATATGATTCTTATCTTTAAGTCTATTGATGTGGTGAATTACATTTATTGATTTCTATATGTTGAACCAACCTTGCAACACTGGGATGAACCCCACTTGATCATGGTGCACGATCTTTTTAATGTGTTTTTGTATTTGATTTGCCAGAATTTTATTAAGAATTTTTGCATCTATGTTCATTAGAGATATTGGTCTGAAGTTTTGTTTTTTTGATGTGTCTTTGCCTGGTTTTGAAATCAGGGTGATATTGGCCTCATAGAATGAGTTTGGAAGTGCTCCCTCTTTTGCTATTTCCTGAAATAAATTGAATAGTATTGGTATTAGTTCTTCTTTATAAAGATCTTGTAGAACTTGGCTATGTATCCATCCAATCCTGGGCTTTTCTTTGTTGGTAGACTTTTGGTGGCATCTTCTATTTTGTCATTTGAAATTGATCTGTTTAAATTGTGTATATCATCCTGATTCAATTTGGGCAAATTATATGACTCTATAAATTTGTTGATGCCTTCAAATTTGTTGATGCCTTCAATATTTTCTATTTTGTTGGAGTACAAGTTTTCAAAATAATTTTCTAATTTTTTTTTGTATTTCTGTACTGTCTGTTATGATATTACCTTTTCCATCACATATGTTAGCAATTTGAGTTTTCTCTCTCCTCTTCATTAGCATGGCTAAGGGTCTGTCAAATTTATTTATTTTTTCAAAGAACCAAATTTTTGTTCTGTCAATTTTTTCAATTGTTTCTTTTGTTTGAATTTCATTGATTTCAGCTCTGATTTTAATTATTTTCTGTCTTCTACTGCTTTTTGTTTTGATTTATTCTTCTTTTCCTAGGGCTTTGAGATGTAATGTTAAGTCATTTATTTGTTGACTTTTTCTTCTTTTTTTTTTTTAGATTCAAACAGCAATTCTTTATTCCCGAACTCACACCGGCCTCTACACACACGTTCTGGGGAAATCCTACTCCACGAGGCTTTTTTCCAAAATGCTCTCTGAATCTCACGAGAACTCAATGGGAGCTCAGGTAGCAGGAACGCCCTATTCCCAGCAGCAATAATCTTCAACCTCCAACTTCCCTAAAACCCATATTGTCTTAAACCGGGAATGCCCTAAACCCAAGGACCGGGATACTTCCTCAAACCTGATCAGCTCTAAACCCGGATCCGCCCTGGTCCTTGAGCAAGGTCACCTTACATGCAATGTCAACAGCGAAATTCCAAGGCAAGTCCATTTAACATGGGGTACGCTGGCAAGGAAATTTCGATGCGTCATTCCTACTTGGCAATGGCCCTCAGCATCTCCCCCCTTCTGATTAATTAAACAACAAGCAATGTGGCTTAAGGACCGTGCCTGGTAGGTTGTCCAATTCAACATATGGTTCTTACCCGTCATGGGAAAACTGACCTTTAGGCATCAGCTTCCTGTTTTAGGTTGATACCACTGCAATCAGATCAACCCGTCACTGACTACCGGTCCAGCATTCAGCCATGCTTGTGGATAGGCCTATGCACCAGTCGGGGGGTGAGGTTTTTGCCTCACCTCTGTTGGCCCCCAAATTTAGCCTTGGTGCCAGTGGGGGGGTGAGGTTCTTTGCCTCACCTCTGTTGGCCCCCAAATTTTAGACCATCACTAGTAGAAGGGAGGAGGATACAGAAATGCCACGACACCAAGCCAATTGACGGCTCCTTTGGAAAAGTTGCGTCACTGGTGACATCATCAGCAAAGATATGCCAGCACTACCACAATTAACATGGGGTGCGTTGGCAAGGAAATTGCATCACTGGTGACACCATCAGCAAAGATATGCCAGCAGTACCACAATTCGCTGCACCAGACGATATTTCACAATGCATGCAACTGATATATAGTCCAGGCAAGTTCTGCAAGCAGTTCAAATCGGAGGAGTCTATCAATATGTCCATTTCCTCCCAAAGTAAATCAAGTCCTTGATTGAGCATTACTTGTTGAGTTATATTCATTGATGCATCAGTTTATATAGTTTACTGTGATAGCTATCATAGAAGCTGTAGTTTGGTTTTATCTCAGTTTTCACCGGCACTGGGATGGAGATGGGAATTCTGGCAATGATGCTAAACAGACATTATCCTGAACAGAATTATTAAATATAATGAAAAGGAAAGGTGAAAGTAAACAAACAGATCTGTTAACCACGTTTAAAAACAATCTTTAACAGCTGTTTACCTAATTTAAATTAGTAAACAAACAGAATCTGTTAACCACCTTTAAAAACAATCCTTAACAGCTGTTTACCTAATCTAAATTAAACCATTTAAATCATGTGAATAAAAAAAAATTCGGATCCATTTTTTCATGAGCGCTCCTCATATATGAAATATGGACATACACACATACAGACATACAACACAAAACAGAAGTGTGCACACGTGACATACAACACATAAGACAATAAAGGCCTTGTAGCTTTACCTAGGTGAAATCTCCATTGCAATGTTTAAAAACTTCAGTCAAAAAATAAAACTGATCAGAAAAACATTAACCTAGGTTTGTATGAGCTCAAAAATAAAATAGAACTTTATGATGTGGAAAAAATGCAATAATAAAATAGATATTGAAAAAACCACCCTGGTTAATCACTGTCACAGATGTAAGAATAGCCAAGCTGGAGCTCTGGATATCAACTGTTATGGATTTGAGTCAAATCATCTTCTTTTTCTGTAGAAATTGCTTTAGTTAATCTCTCTGGAATCCAAATCGGCTGCTGTTCTCCCTGTGGAAAAACACAAATGGAACCCCGACTCCAGACAATAACTGGGTCGGGACCTTTCCATTGTCCTGTTAGAATATCTTTCCAAAGTACCTTAGGCTTATGTACATTTTTCGGGTACATATGTCTTTCCGCAGCACTAAGTCCTGATGAATCCAAATTTAGAAAGTTTAGAGTAAAAAGGGTTATTTTAAGTTTATCTTTGGGAGATATATGCCCCTTAAAGATCCTTTTAAATTTAAGTCTTTCAAAAGCATTCTGCCTTAGTTTTTAGAATTACTTTAGTCCTTTTAATTTTTTTGATGTGGTTTTAAACCAATTTCCTTCTAATTTAATGTTTTCTAAATTGGCTCTTGTCTATACATTTTAACACACTCATCTGAGACTTGTAATTTCTGCACCACCAAAAATTAAAGTTGATGGGCTTTTTGAAAAAAAAATTACTAATAATCTCCTTGTTCTTCTATTTTATCCAATATTTGACTTTAAAATTCTCTCTTCTACCTTTTTCTATCTTGAATGTCTGTATCTAATAGTTGTCTTGGCCTTTTGCATTTTCTATCTGAAATACCTTTATTTGACATTTTCAACCATTTTATATCTTATTTCTATCTTCTAGTTTTCTTCTAAGGTTTTTATATCTACCCTTAGTTGCTTTTTTCTCTCCTAATTTTCTTTTGTTTCCTATTCTCTGGGTTTAAAATTCTTGTCTTTCTACATCTTTTTTATCTTCCTATATCTTTTTTATCTTTCTACATCTTCTCTTTTTTTTTACCTTTCTGTACTTCTGTTTTTAAAGTTTCACTTCAAAATTTTAATCTTCTTAATCTAAATATCTTTTATCCTATTATCTTCCCATTTTCATGGTTTTTTTTCCTCCATCATGAAGACATCTTAACCACCTTCAATTTAACCTTTTAAAGCCTTTTGCAACTTATTTAGACATTTTACAACTTTTTACTTTACCACACAAAGATTATCTCATCTCCCTCTTTTTGGTTTAATAAGTACATTTTAATAGTTTGATGAGTAAAGCAATCTTTTTTCCACCATGAAGGTATCTTGACCACCTTCAATTTAACCTTTTACTTTTATTTTTTTTTTATTTTTATTTTTTTTATTTTTTTTTCTACATCATTTTTTTTATTGGTTGTTCACAACATTACAAAGCTCTTGACATATCATATTTCATACATTAGATTGAAGTGGGTTATGAACCCCCAATTTTATCCCAAATGCAGATTGCAGAATCACATCGGTTACACATCCACAATTTTACATAATGCCCTATTAGTAATTGTTGTATTCTGCTACCTTTCCTATCCCCTACTATCTCCGCTCCCCTCCCCTCCCATCTTCTCTCTCTACCCCATCTACTGTAATTCATTTTTCTCCTTGTTTATTTTCCCATTTCCCTCAGAACCTCTTATATGTAATTTTGTATAGCAATGAGGGTCTCCCTTCATTTCCATGCAATTTCCCTTTTCTCTCCCTTTCCCTCCCATCTCATGTCTCTGTTTAATGTTAATCTTTTCTTCCTACTCTTCCTCCCTGCTCTGTTCATAGTTGCTCTCATTATATCAAAGAAGACATTTGGTATTTGTTTTTTAGGGATTGGCTAGCTTCACTAAGCATAATCTGCTCTACTGCCATCCATTTCCCTGCAAATTCTATGATTTTGTCATTTTTTATTGCTGCATAGTACTCCATTGTGTATAGATGCCACATTTTTTTTATCCATTCATCTATTGAAGGGCATCTGGGTTGGTTCCACAGTCTAGCTATTGTGAATTGTGCTGCTATGAACATCGATGTATCAGTGTCCCTGTAGCATGCTCTTTTGAGGTCTTCAGGGAATAGTCCGAGAAGGGCAATAGCAGGGTCAAATGGTGGTTCCATTCCCAGCTTTCCCAGGAATCTCCAAACTGCTTTCCAAATTGGCCACACCAATTTGCAGTCCCACCAGCAATGTACACGTGTACCCTTTTCTCCACATCCTCGCCAGCACTTGTTGTTGTTTGACTTCATAGTGGCTGCCAATCTTACTGGAGTGAGATGGTATCTTAGGGTGGTTTTGATTTGCATTTCTCTGACTGCTAGAGATGGTGAGCACTTTTTCATGTACTTATTGATTGATTGTATGTCCTCCTCTGAGAAGTGTCTGTTCAGGTCCTTGGCCCATTTGTTGATTGGGTTATTTGTTATCTTATTGTCTAATTTTTTGAGTTCTTTGTATACTCTGGATATTAGGGCTCTATCTGAAGTGTGAGGAGTAAAAATTTGTTCCCAGGATGTAGGCTCCCTATTTACCTCTCTTATTGTTTCTCTTGCTGAGAAAAAACTTTTCAGTTTAAGTAAGTCCCATTTGTTGATTCTTGTTATTAACTCTTGTGCTATGGGTGTCCTATTAAGGAATTTGGAGCCCGACCCCACAATATGTAGATCGGAGCCAACTTTTTCTTCTATCAGACGCAGAGTCTCTGATTTGATATCAAGCTCCTTGATCCATTTTGAGTTAACTTTTGTGCATGGCGAGAGAAAGGGATTCAGTTTCATTTTGTTGCATATGGATTTCCAGTTTTCCCAACACCATTTGTTGAAGATGCTATCCTTCCTCCATTGCATGCTTTTAGCCCCTTTATCAAATATAAGATAGTTGTAACTTTGTGGACTAGTCTCTGTGTCCTCTATTCTATACCATTTGTCCACCCGCCTGTTTTGGTACCAGTACCATGCTGTTTTTGTCACTATTGCTCTGTAATATAGTTTGAAATCTGGTATCGCTATACCGCCTGATTCACATTTCCTGCTTAGAATTGCTTTTGCTATTCTGGGTCTTTTATTTTTCCATATGAATTTCATGATTGCTTTATCTATTTCTACAAGAAATGCCATTGGGATTTTGATTGGCATTGCATTAAACCTATAGAGAACTTTTGGTAATATCGCCATTTTGATGATGTTAGTTCTGCCTATCCATGAGCAGGGTATATTTTTCCATCTTCTAAGATCTTCTTCTATTTTTCTCTTTAGGGTTCTGTAGTTTTCATTGTATAAATCTTTCACCTCTTTTGTTAGGTTGATTCCCAAGTATTTTTTTTTTTTTGAGGATATTGTGAATGGAGTGTTTTTCCTCATTTCCGTTTCAGAAGTTTTGTCGCTGATATACAGAAATGCCTTTGATTTATGTGTGTTGATTTTATATCCTGCCACTTTGCTGAATTCATTTATTAGTTCTAGTAGTTTCTTTGTAGACCCTTTTGGGTCTTCTAGGTATAGAATCATGTCATCTGCAAATAGTGATAATTTAAGTTCTTCTTTTCCTATTTTTATGCCTTTAATTTCTTTCGTCTGTCTAATTGCTCTGGCCAGTGTTTCGAGAACTATATTGAATAGAAGTGGTGATAGAAGGCATCCCTGTCTTGTTCCGGATTTTAGAGGGAATGCCTTCAACTTTTGTCCATTCAGAATGATGCTAGCCTGAGGCTTAGCATAGATAGCTTTTACAATGTCAAGGTATGTTCCTGTTAACCCTAGTTTTTCTAATGTTTTGAACATAAAGGGATGCTGTACTTTGTCGAATGCTTTCTCTGCATCTATCGAGATGATCATATGGTTCTTATCTTTAAGTCTATTGATATGGTGAATAACATTTATTGATTTCCGTATGTTGAACCATCCTTGCATCCCAGGGATGAATCCTACTTGATCATGGTGCACGATTTTTTTGATGTGTTTTTGTATTCGATTCGCCAGAATTTTATTGAGGATTTTTGCATCTAGGTTCATTAGAGATATTGGTCTGTAGTTTTCTTTCTTTGAGGTGTCTTTGTCTGGTTTCGGAATCAGGGTGATGTTGGCCTCATAGAATGAATTTGGAAGAGCTCCCTCTTTTTCTATTTCCTGAAATAACTTGAAAAGTATTGGTATTAATTCTTCTTTAAAGGTTTTGTAAAACTCCGCTGTATACCCATCCGGTCCTGGGTTTTTCTTGGTTGGTAGTCTTTTGATGGCTTCTTCAATTTCATCCATTGATATTGGTCTGTTCAAATTGTGTGTATCCTCCTGACTCAGTCTGGGCAAATCATATGACTTAAGAAATTTATCGATGTCTTCACTGTCTTCTATTTTATTGGAATATAGGTTTTCAAAATAATTTCTAATTGTCTTCTGTATTTCTGTAGCATCTGTTGTGATATTGCCTTTTTCATCCCGTATGTTAGTAATTTGAGTTCTCTCTCTTCTTCTCTTCGTTAGCATGGCTAAAGGTCTGTTGATCTTATTTATTTTTTCGAAGAACCAACTTTTAGTTTTGTTAATTTTTTCAATACTTTCTTTTGTTTCAATTTCATTGATTTCTGCTCTGATTTTAATTATTTCTTGCCTTCTGCTATATTTGCTGTTGTTTTGCTCTTCCTTTTCTAGGGCTTTGAGATGAAGTGCGAGCTCATTTATTTGTTGGTTTTTTCTTTTTTTGAGGAATGACCACCAGGCGATGAATTTTCCTCTTAAAACTGCTTTCATTGTGTCCCATAGATTCCAATATGTTGTGTCTGTATTTTCATTTATCTCTAAGAATTTTTTGATTTCCTCCTTTATGTCTTCTGTAACCCATTGATCATTCAGTAACATATTGTTCATTTTCCATGTGATGTAGGATTTTTCCTTCCTTCTTTTATCATTGATTTCCAGTTTCATTCCATTATGATCAGATAAAATGCATGGTATTATCTCCACCTCTTTATATTTACTGAGGGTTGCCCTATGGCATAATATATGGCCTATTTTTGAGAAGGATCCATGTGCTGCTGAGAAAAAAGTATATCCATTTGATGATGGTTGATATATTCCATATATGTCAGTTAAGTCTAGGTTATTGATTGTGATATTGAGTTCTATAGTTTCTTTATTCAACTTTTGTTTGGAGGATCTGTCCAATGGTGAGAGAGGTGTGTTGAAGTCACCCATAATTATTGTGTTGTGGTCTATTTGATTCTTGAACTTGAGGATAATTTGTTTTATGAATATCGCAGCACCATTATTCGGTGCATAAATATTGATAATTGTTATGTCTTGTTGGTGAATGGTTCCTTTTAACAGTATATAATGACCTTCTTTATCCCTTTTGATTAACTTAGTCTTGAAGTCGATTTTATTCGATATGAGGATGGCCACCCCTGCTTCCTTACGGGGACCGTGTGCGTGGTATATTTTTTCCCATCCTTTCACCTTCAGCCTGTGTATATCTTTTCCAATCAGATGTGTCTCCTGGAGGCAGCATATTGTTGGATTTTTTTTTAATCCATGATACCAGCCTATGTCGCTTTATTGGAGAGTTTAAGCCATTAACATTCAGAGTTACTATTGATATATGGTTTGTACTTCCATCCGTGTTTGATTATTTATCCTTTTTTAAAAAAATTTAGTTTGTTTCTCCATGATTATCTTTCCCCTCACCCTCTGTCCTTACTGAGGCACTTCCCACTGATGGTTTTGGTTATTGTTTTTCATTTCTTCCTCGTGTAGTGTTTTGCTCAAAATGCTTTGCAATGCTGGTTTTCTGGCTGCAAATTCTTTTAACTTTTGTTTATCATGAAAGATTTTTATTTCGTTGTCATACCTGAAGTTTAGTTTTGCTGGATACAGAATTCTTGGTTGGCATCCATTGTCTTTCAGTGTTTGAAATACATTGTTCCATGACCTTCTTGCTTTCAGTGTCTGTGATGAAAAATCCGTTGTTAACCTTATTGGTTTACCCCTGAATGTAATCTGTCTCCTTTCTCTTGTAGCTTTTAATATTTTCTCTTTGTTCTGTATATTGGATAGCTTCATAACAATGTGTCTTTGCGTTGGTCTACTGTGATTTTGTGTGCTCGGTGTCCTGTATGCATCTTCAATTTGTATATCTGTTTCCTTTTTTATTTCTGGAAAGTTTTCTGTAATTATTTCATTCAGCAGGTTACTCATTCCCTTGGTTTGAATCTCTGTACCTTCTTCTATCCCGATGACTCGTAAGTTTGGTTTTTTTATGTTATCCCATAACTCTTGGATGTTTTTCTCGTGATTTTTTACCAGCCTTTCTGAGTTGGCTAGACTCTTTTCAAGATGATATATTTTGTCTTCATTATCTGACGTTCTGGCTTCTACTTGCTCCACTCTGTTAGTGATACTCTCAATTGAGTTTTTAATTTGGTTTATCGTTTCCTTTATTTCTAGAATTATTGTTTGATTATTTTTTATAATCTCTATCTCCTGATGAAGATGCTTAACTTCTTCTTTTATCTGTTTATGTAATTCATTCTCAATGTGTTCTTTCGCTGCTTGAATTTGCTGTCTTATATCCTCTTTAAGGTTCCATTCCATCTGTCTAAGGTGTTCCTTGAGTTCTTTATATGACCATTTTTCTGATGACTCTAGGTCCTCCTGAATATTTAGGCTGTCCTGCATTGTTTGTACTCCTTTTCTTCCTTGCTTTTTGAAGCTGCTCATGTTACTTCTTGTTCTGTTTGACTGCTGAGTTACTGTTTACTCCTATAAATTTATTAGATGCTTGGGAGGAAAGGTATTAGAAGGGAAGGGAAGAAGTCACTAAAGAGAATGAGAGTAAGCAGGTAGAATTCAAGGAAGGGGGATAAGAAAAATGAAAAGACAAAAGAAGAAAAAAATAGGAAATAAAAAAAGAAAAAAAATTTTTTAAATAATAATAAAAAATTAAAATTAAAATTAGAAGAAAAAAAAATTTAAAAAATTGTAAAAAAAATTAAAAAACAACAAGAAAGAAAAATGAAAATGAAAGAAAAACCCAAATCAAAAAAAAAAGAGAGAGAGAGAAAAGAAAAAAAGGAAAAAAAAAAACTAATAAATGCAGTCTTAGAGTTTGATTAACTTCTCTTCCAGTAGGTGGCACTGTGCCCACCAGGTCAAGTTTCTCCTGTCAATATGCGGGAACCAATCACTGTGCAGCAGCTCCTCCCAGACTGGGCGAGTCTCCAATCTGGAGTGTCTAGGGCCTCCTCTTGTGTCTAGTCACTTCCCACTTTTCCTCTAGCCAGGCCCCTCTCACGGGTGCCGCTCATCACAATACTGGCTACACACCAGCTCTGCTGCTCCCGGGAGCCCTGTTTTCATGAATGACTGGGCACACTCTTCCAGTTAGCCATTCCCTCAGACCCTAAGTTTGTAGAGCTTGGGGCTGAGAATCCTCAGCGAATTTTACTTGCCCTCCGGTAGCCACTCCCCCCGGTAGCTGGTGCAAGAGACCTCAGCTGTCAGCCCTGGTGGGAGCGGTAGTTCCGCACTGCGAGTCCCGCGCCACCTCTGATTCCCTCGGGCTGGCTGTCGCACTCACAGGAAAGCTGGGAGGGGCCCTTATGGGAGAGCTGGGAGGGGCCCTTAAGGTTTCCCCGATGTGTGGAGAGGGAAGGCTAGGGGATTACACACCTGTAGCCGCAGGTTTCAATGAAGTTATCTCCTCTGCCGCCGTCTGATGACGTCAGTTCTCTGCCATAGTGGTGTCTCTTGCAAATGGCGACAGTTCGTTTCCCTTCGCCGGGCGACCAATGCAACAGGTGGGTCCTTACTGTCTCTCCCAAGCCCTGTTTCAAACCTGTGGCCACTACTTATGAAGGCTCGGTAGGCATTTACCTCCGTAGGATGAGAAGGGCTGACCAGTTGTTTCAGCCGGATGGATTAATGCTGAGTCACAGCTGTTTGTCCCTAAGCTTCAGACATTCCGCATACGGACCACCAAATGCCCAACTTTTTCTTCTTTTAAGGAATGAACTCCATGCAATGAACTTTCCTCTTAGAACTGCTTTCATAGTGTCCCAGAGATTTTGATATGTTGTATCTGTGTTCTCATTCACCTCTAAAATTTTTTAATCTCCTCCTTGATGTTTTCTGCAACCCATTATTCATTCAGTAACATATTATTTAGTCTCCAGGTGTTGGAGTGGATTTTATTTCTCATTTTATCATTGATTTCTAATTTCATTCCATTATGATCTGATAGAATGCAGGGTAGTATCTCTACTTTTGTATTTGCTAAGAGTTGCTTTGTGGCATAGTATATGGTCTATTTTAGAGAAGGATCCATGTGCTTCTGAAAAGAAAGTGTATTCTCTCATTATAGGATGAAATATTCTATATATGTCAGTTAAGTCTGTTATTGATTGTATTATTGAGTTCTTACAGTTTCTTTGTTCAGCTTTTGTTTGTAAGATCTATCTAGTGATAATAGAGGTGTGTTAAAGTCACCCAAAATTATTGTGTTGTTGTCTATTTGACTCTTGAACTTGAGAAGAGTTTGTTTGATAAATGTAGATGCTCCATTGTTTGGGGCATATATATTTATAATTGTTAAGTCTTGTTGGTGTATGGTTCCTTTGAGCAGTATGTAGTGTCCTTCTTTGTCCTTTTTGATTGACTTTAACTTGAAGTCTATTTTATTTGATATGAGGATGGAAACCCTTGCTTGCTTCTGCAGTCCATGTGAGTGGAATGATTTTTCCCAACCTTTCACCTTCAGTCTGTGGATGAGTCTCTATGTGGATGAGTCCTATGAGATGAATCTCTTGGAGGCAGCATATTGTTGGATTTTTTTATCCAATCTGCTAGTCTGTGTTTTGATTGGTGAGTTTAGGCCATTAACATTCAGGGTTATTATTGAGACATGATTTGTATTCCCAGCCATTTTGTTTATTTTGTGTATTTAATGTGACTTGATTTCTCCTCTGATTAGATTTTCCTTTAATGTAATCCCTCCCTCTGCTGATTTTCATTCCTGTTTTTCATTTCCTATTCTTGGAATACTTTGCTAAGGATGTTCTGTAGTGCAGGCTTTCTAGTTGTAAATTCTTTTAACTTTCATTTATCATGGAAGGTTTTTATTTCATCATCAAATCTAAAGCTTAATTTTGCTGGATATAAGATTCTTGGTTGGCATCCATTTTCTTTCAGATCTTGGTATATGTTGTTCCATGTTCTCCTGGCTTTGAGGGTCTGGGTTGAAAAATCTGCTGAGATACAAATTGGTCTCCCCCTATATGTGTTCTGATTCCTCTCTTTTGTGGACTTTATGATTCTATCCTTATTCTGTAAGCTAGTCATTTTCATTATAATGTGACTTGGTGTAGATTTGTTGTAATTTTGTAGATTTGGTGCCCTGTAAACCTCTTGTATTTGGTTTTCCAATTTCTTCTTCATGCTTGGGAAATTTTCTGATATTATCTCATTGAAGATAGTGTGCATTCCTTTGGTTTGAAAATCTGTGCCTTCCTCTATCCCAATAACTCTTAGATTTGGTCTTTTGATGCTGTCTCATAATTTTTGTATGTTCTGTCCATGGTTTCTAACTTCTTCACTGTGTAATAAACTTTATTTTCCAGATTGTATACTTTGTCTTCATTATCTGATGTTCTTTCTTCCAAGTGATCTAGTCTGTTGGTTATGCTTTCTTTTGAGTTTTTTATTTGATTTATTGTATCCTTCATTTCAAGGATTTCTGACTGGTTTATTTTCAGAGTCTCTATCTCTCTCGAAGTAATCTTTTGCTACCTATATTTTCTCTCTTATCTCTTTGTTGGAGTGATCAATTTTTTGCCTGTATTTGCTCATTTAGGTCATTCTTTAATTCACAGATCATTTTAATTATGAACCTTCTGAACTCCTTCTCTGATATTTCACCAACTTCACTGTCCATGGGTTCTGTTATTATAGTGTCCTGGTTTGTTTGGGGCACTTTCCTCCCTTGTTTTTTTTTTCATAGTGTCTATGTGTCTTCCTTTCTTGCAGTGTGGATCTGAGATATTATAGTTTCTTCCCTTTATTCTTGTAGTCCCAGTGCAGATTGTCTGTATCTCACCTTGATGTTGGGCTTCCAAACCCTGCTGGTGTCCCTCAATGTATGCTACTGCATCTAAAGGGGATGGCAGCAATAGCCAAGGTGACTCATGATAATAGTTAAGGTGTCCCAAGATGGAAGCAATGTCTTACAGAGATGGGGTGAAAGTGTGGGCCTCACACTCCCTTTGGGATGCCTGGTCTGAGATGCAGCTGCTTCTAGGCCCTGTCTGCTGTCAAAAAGTTAGGGGCTACTATGTGGGGAAGGCTATGGTGATGAGTGCAATGTCCCAAGATGGCAGTGGGTTAGGCTTAGGCTTCCAGGTGTGTGTGGGGGTGGGGGGTGCCAAATTCAGACCTGCTCTGGACCTGGGTCCTGTGTAAGTCAGTGTGGATGGATGTGAGCTGGTCCTGGGCTCCTGCAGTAGTCTGGTGTTCAAAGAGGCAGTCCTGTGCAGGAGGCTGGGCTCTGGCAGGTGTCTGCCCCATGGTGGACAGGTGGACCCAGGCCTTCTGTGAGCCTGGGTCCCACACAGGCTGATGTGGGTGGTCCGGACTGGGCCTGAGCTACTGTGGTATTCTGCTGGTCAGAAGGGGCAGTCCTGCGCCAGAGGCTAGGCCCCTGAGGGTGTCTGCCCCACCAGTGGAGGGGTGGACCCGGGCTTACTGTGAGCCTGAGTCCTGCATGGGCTGGTCTATATACCACATTTTCTTTAACCATTCATCTGTTGAAGGACACCTAGGTTGATCCTTCACAATAGTTTAGCTATTGTGAATTGAGCTGCTATAAACATCAATGTAGCTGTGTTACTATAGTATGCTGATTTTAAGTCCTTTGGGTATAGACCAGGGAGTGGGATAGCTGGGTCAAAAACTTTAATGAACCTAATTTGTCCATCTGTGATGGTAGAGGGGGTTATATAAGAATTTCTGTTAATAGGTCCCTAGGAGTTTTTGTTGTATTTGTTGTTGCTTGTTCATTTGTTTGTTAGTATTGAGGATTGAACCCAAGGGTGATTTACACTGAGTCACATCCCCAGCCCATTTTTTACTCTTTATTTTGAGACAAGTTCTCACTATGTTGCTAAAACTGGTCTAGAAGTTGGGATCCTCCTGCCTCAGCCTCCTGAGTCACTATGCATGCACCACCATGCCTGGCTAGTAAGAGTCATTATTAGAAATATCAATAATCACACTTCATGGACAGGATAAAGAGCCATTCAGTATTGAGTATTTGTTGATAGAATGCCAGATACAGTCTTTTCTGTAGCATAGACATAGTTTTAATATAAACTGAGTCACTTCTGAATCCCTAAATCATGGTGAGAGAACACCAAATTTTCTCTCCCCAAAGAGGCAACTATGGTGAACCCAAAGAGACATTTCTGTTCCTTAGCCCAAATTTTACATAAGGGACTAAAATGTTATACTGTTTGAGCTAGATTCATCAAAACTAATGAGCCCTTTGCACTTTGTGGTTCTTCTTTTCCATCACAGACTATTATCAGTGATCCTCTGAGCCCTCCTCTTCCCAGAGCTGCTCAGGGGCTCAGCCACACAACTCATGCTTAACTGCCTCCCCGATCCTTCTACAAGCAGCCCTGCATTTTTGTGCAGATGGCCACACTGGAAATCAATTCATCAGATGACTCCAAAGAGCTCAGTACAATTAAAGATACACAATCTGGAGAAATCCCAAACCCTGTCAATCTACCCAGTGCTCCCTGGGTCGACCCTGATCCCACAGTGGTAAAGGAATGACCTAGAAGAAGTGGGACAGGTTTGCTCCTGTTCAATTCTCAGTGGCCATTTTGAAACTACAGAAGGAGAACAGATGGAGAAGTAACCTCAAATGAATATTCATAAAAAGAAAATCAATTATCCACCTTCTGTGCCACCTGCCCTCTCAACTCAACTTAGCCCACAGCTGTGTAGGGCGGGGGGGGGGGGGTGGAGGGGGGGCATAACCCAAATCACCTCAAAGGCATTCACAGAGGCCAAGAGTCCAATGCCAAACCTGGAATGTTGGCACACCTGACCCCCAAAAAATGGAACGTTTTGTATTTGTGACCTTTAAAACAAGAACCAATGCCATAGAAAGGCAGCATGTGGGGATGAAAAGAGCCAAAAATTCCAAATCAGTCAAGCTGGTCTGGGTCTCAAATCTCAGTACCGACCCTTAACTCCTGCCCTTAGCTCTGATTCAACTGGACAGGTGACCCACACTCTGAGCCTCGTTTTTCTTGCCTGCACAGAGGGGATAATACCTCTTTCTGTGGGATGGTGGAGTAGGGGGACTGTGCAGAGGGAGTAAATGAGAAAACAAATATGAAGCTCCATGCATGAAAAACATTCATTTCTCCTCCCCTGAGGATACTGTCCTAGGAGAGAGATCTGATACTCAAGCACCAAAACTATTCCAACTGACTGTCTAGCAACGAGTGAAGATATGGGAGCCCTAGACGTGTCATGGTTCCAATGTAAAACTTCTAGGGACATGAGACATATTTAAAGGATCTGACATTAATATGTCTCTTAAATATTTGTCAGTAGTTCTGTTTAATAATGGCACAGATCCTTTATTCTTTCATCCAGATCTGTACCATGGACAAGGGAATCTAGAGAGCTCCAAAAGTATAAATTGTGCTTTGAAAAGGATTCTATGAAATCATAGAAATGAATGGAATGAGAGGTTCAGGAAGGGGACCCCCATTTGACCAAGAAGCTTTTTGAGCTTGGCAATTGCAGCCTGTCCCCACCCCAGTCTTACTGGAAAGAAACTGACTGCTCTGTCTCCCCTGCTCTGCCTTATTCTCAGGAAGAATCAAAGGAGACAGTTGCAACTCTGCTGCCCCCAAGGACATACACCCTGGCCCATACCAGAACCCTATTCCTAACCCCCGAAGTGGGACTCCATCTTCCTACAATGAAAACTCCAGCTCTTAACATGCTTCCTTTAATGTGGAAAGGGAGAGTGGGGGTCCATGGGGGACACAGCAGTCAAAAGAGTGGGGTCCCGGTGAAAGAAAACCATTTTTATTCTTCAGAGCTCCTGATTTGCATCCAGTCCGTCTCCTTTTCTTTCTTCATTTTCCCAGTTTGTTAATCTGAATGTGTGTTTAAAAAAGCAGAAGGTGGAAGGGAGATGAAGAAGAGCACGTGTGACTGATCACCCTACCAGATGAACACTCTGGCCTCTGGATTCAATTCTGCAGAGTTGAATTATTCTAATCAAAGGCTGCAGAACAGCTTTCCTTAGTCAACCCATAATAGGCAGCTAGTTCTTTGGACGCACCAGGGTCCCTCCCTGGATTTCAGACAGTCCGACAGTCACTTCTCTCCACAATCCCTCCAAACAATGACCACCTAGAGCCCTCTGGACATCATAATGTGTCACCCTCTTCACAGGAAGTGGGACCAAGCCTGACTTGATGTGGCATGCCACCTACCTGTCCTCCCTCCCAACCAGCCTAAGACTTCATCACCATCCCCAATGGCCATGTTGCCTCTCAGCTCCCAGACTCCCCCAGTCCTCCAAAAATAGAAACTGACCCTTGGAAGAGGAGGGGCAGGAAAAAGAACCTCTAATCCATTCTTACTGACCCTCTTCCCCAGAGAGGAGTAGCAGACTCTCGCAGCCCATAAGCAGCAGCCTTAAGGTATCTACAACAGAATATCAGCTTCAAAATTGTCAAGCCATGTGTTTGAGTTGGAAACAAAGTGCAATTTTTTTTTCTCAAACATGGAGTTTTTTGGAGTTCCAGGTAGGAGGCAGGGGGGAAACCTTAGAAGAAGAAGAAGAGGAAAGCAGGAGAAGAAATGGAAAGGTTAAGAAATAAAACTCTACTGTTTCCCATGAAGCCCCCAGCCAGGTCTTTGTAGAAGTTCACAGACATCCTCCTCCACTACAGCATGACTCCTACAGGCTCTGAAAAGAGCCCTACAAAGAAGACACACCTTCTGCCCTGTACCTGGCTCTCTGAAAGCCCCCCTTCATCTCACCCCTCTGCACACACAGTCTGGTCTCTAGGCCTCACCAGTAATGTGTATCCGCACCCTTCTTCCTACCTCCTTTCAAATTGTCTCACATGCTGTATCACCCAGCCTTAATCTGTCACACAGCCCAATTTCACCCATCAAAATTCCTTATGACCCAATAGGTTCAAAATTCCCTTCATTGGGGCTTTGAGAAAGGGCTGTTTTATAAAGCACCAGGAGGAGTCCTTTGAACTGCAAAGCTGGTATTTGCCAACACTGTCCCCTGGTTCTCTTCCATAACATTATCCTGCTTTCATTATTCCACAGAAACCCTGATGAAAGTCACTGAAGGTGACTAAAGCAAAGAGGGAAAAGCTAAGTCCTCACGCATCCTCCTCAGGAGATACAGGGTCCTTGGATGGCGGGCAGAGCTTTTGTGTGATCCTCAGGCTCAGCCCTGGTGCTTATCAGTGGAGCCTGATCCAGCTGGAACACCAGTGAGAGGCTAGAGAATTATATAAGCGGAAGATGGATGTGCCCCCTGTGAGTAGTATGGAGGTCAACAAGTCACTTTGTTCAGCTTTAAATCTATGAGGTGTGACATCTTGGCAGACATGGAGATCGCCCTTATTTTCTTTTTGATAGTGACTCTGGACATATTACAGCCTGGCTCACTGTATATATTCAGACCCTGTCTGCCCCTGCCCCACAAAATGCCTTTCCCCACACAACTGTGGCATTCTCCATTGGATCCTGCAGCCCAAAGCTAGGGACAGAGCCACTATTCAGGCCCTTCAGGAAATCCACTCAACTGCAGCGGAGAAAAGGGTTCAGTTGTCTACTCAGAAGGTTCAGGCAAAAGTGAGAATCCATGCTGGCTGGTTGGGATGGTGAGCAATCACATTAATGTTCAGCTTCAGAGGGGCCCACACTTGGCTTTCCAAAAAGCTGGCCAGCAACCCTGTCATCCCCTCCCTCACTGTCATGCAGGGAAAAGAGATTAAGGCTAAAATTCTACATCCTTTATCACACACTCGCACACATACTAAGTAACTCGGGGTAGCATGTACTACACTAACAGTAACTGGACATACTTAGATGTGCTTCTCGACCCCATACCCTGGACCTCTCTCCTTCTCCTTTCCACCTCCAGTCACCAGCCTGTATCTAAAAACATAGGATTCCCACTTAGTGAAATCTCCTCCCCAACTCTCACTAGCTATGGAAATCTCATAACTGCTTTTGCATGCACTATTACCTCCGCCTGGAATGTCCTTCTCTCCCTCCATGTCCTTTTGCCCAATAAGAAATTCCCACTTCCAAACTCAGTTGCAAGGCCTTCTCAGATTTCTGCCTCTTGCTGACCACCCCCTGCCTCCTGACCCTTGTAAGTTCCTCTCATAAAACAGTTACTGCACTCCTTTGCAAGTACGTGTTCACACATGTCCTCCTGGGAGACTAACCTCCTTGAGTACAGGAGTATTTTAAGTCCAGGGGTATTTTATTTTATCGGACTTTATTTTATTGGTCTCTGAGCCCCAGCCAGCACAGCGTTTTAGATGAACTGAATATATGCTTCGAGGCCGTGGTCTCTCTATTGAATGTTCGAGACTCTCCCATAACCAGCATCTTTTAGCCAGCGGTACATTTCTGCCCTGTTTTTCAGAGCAGAAAGGGAACTTAGAAAGGCTGCCTATCACCCCTGGCTGGTTTCCGTCAAATCTCTCATTCTAGATAAATTTCTTAAATGAGCCACATAAAGGAAACCTTTTTAAACTGTGCTCTGAGACCAGGTTTGGTGGCACAACCTCTTTTTAACACTAGGATGATCAATATCATGCTAGGAGAGGATCAGAAGGCGTTGGAGGGGCAGAGATGTCCCAGATTTTGACTTCTTACTAGTGGTGATATCCTCAGTTCTCTGGCCACCAACCTGAAGACCCCAACCCCACAATTTGCTCCACAAGCCCCATCCCAGCCCCTTTCCCCTGAGGCCCCTAGGCAGAAGCACTTCTCATTTGGGGTACCTGAGGATAGGTGACCGGGGGAGCAGGATGCTACACCAGTCATCTTTACCCTGCTGGCTTCTGCTGGCAAACTACTTTCTAAGGACACTGGGGTACATTTCTTAACCCTCTGGGACCTTAACAGATGGAAAAGAGAGACAACTAGATGGAATTAAGATGGGGGTGTCATAAAGGCTGTGGGGCCTCTGCTCATCCATCTAAACATCACTGCACTCCAGGCCCAAGGACAGCCAGCTCATCATCACAATCATCCTTGAATTTATGGGCCCTGGCCACCTTTCAAGCATTTCTCTTGGCAGAGATAGATTCCTACAAGGTGGATGATCTTGACTGTATCAACAGGGAAGAAAAAGAATATAAACTTGTACCTGATAGGGCCCTCATACTAAGCCCCTTAGCGTTTCCCCACCACCACCCCTCCCCGCCTCCTTCGTTAAAAATGGGAGAGGTGTTTTAAAGTGTGATAAAAAGAGGATGTGCTCTGGGCAGCATAGAGTGAGGTTCAAATCTCAGCTGCACCATTAACTAGCTGTTTAACCTTGAGCAAATGCCTTGACCTTGCTAAACCTCAGTCTCTTCTTCTATAAACTGGAAAGGAAAATATGTAATTCAGAAAGCATATATAAAAAAATAATTGTGATAATATCTGTAAAGCACCTAACAAACAAGTTTCCTACAATGAAAGAATCTCAGTAAAGGCTGGGCATAGTAGTGCAGGCCTGTAATCCCAGCAGTTTGGGAGACTGAGACAAGAGGATCAAGAGTTCAAAGCCAGCCTCAGCAAAAGCAAGGTGCTAAGCAACTCAGTGAAACCTGTCTCTAAATAAAATACAAAATAGGGATGGGGATTTGGCTCAATAGTTGAGTGCCCCTAAATTCAATCCCCAGTACCTCCCCCCACCACCAAAAAAGAAAAAGAAAAAGAATCTCAATGAATGCTACTTCCCATCATTTTAACCCAGATTCCTATAGTTATTATATATGTAAAAATGGTTTCATGGTCAAATAAGCTTATAAAACTTTTTAACAAATTTTAACAGATTTTTTAAAACAAATTTAAACCAGGTTCTTCTCTGCGGACTTCTTAGAGCCTTTAACCTGCTACCATGAGCTATAAATCTCCAAGAGCTTCTAGCATCTTTAGGATTCCCCCAGGCCACTGGGACCAGCTTCTTTACTATGGAACATTACTAAGGGGCAATGTTCCTTAGTTTATCCTTTAAGAAATAATGTTTTAAATTAAAGAGAATATAGCAATTAAATTTCACAGCTTCTCAGATGTCCCCTTTTTCTGAAGTCTGTAAAAGACCATTATTTCCCTTTAGAAAAGCCATCACCAAAGAAAATTCAAAGTCAACTTCCTTCCCCAATTCTACTGCATAAAAGGACTGCTTATCCCAACCCTCACTTTTTCTTAGATATTTACCATCCAGCACCACCCACTGCCTCAGATTTTGCTACTCTTCTGCCTGTGAAATTTCCCAGCACTTGCCTCCCTGGTGGGGGTAGGAGAACTAAAGACAAAAACAAATATAGTGGGTTGAATTGTTAAAC
This sequence comes from Spermophilus citellus, assembly GCF_964194105.1. Taxonomy (NCBI): domain Eukaryota; kingdom Metazoa; phylum Chordata; class Mammalia; order Rodentia; family Sciuridae; genus Spermophilus; species Spermophilus citellus. The sequence continues at coordinate 114,930,072 of NC_138187.1, read as the reverse complement.
ACTTTTTTTGTTTCTGGGTCTGATTTTATGCACCACTTACAAATTTACACTAACCAGGGATTTCTGGGCCAATTTGTAGCTGCAGAGAAATTTCCAGGTACCTTATTAACTTTGCCGACCCCTGTAAAGAAAGCAGGCTGAAGACTTCAGTTGCCAGTTGGCAAAGAAAGGAAGAGAGAATCAGAACAGTTGAGCCAGAGAGCAAGCTACCACCAGAAAAGGGCTTGGGCTCCCCAAGGATACAGTTTAGCCCCCCAAAATGAATTTTATGATCATCACTTCTATTCATCAACTATGGATCCTAGCCTGTTGTGAACCAGTCAATACTGCTGCAAGAGGATTTGCATTTGTAGAAGCAAGGAATTAATATGCACATCAGTCCTTCCGAAATCTATCGGGTATGAAGAGACACTATACTCACTTTCGTCCAATAAAGTCCTGCCTGGAGTTCTGCCGAATAGCTTTTCACTTTAGTTTGCGGATTAGACTCAAGGACAGTTTATCCCTTCATGCAGATAAGAATGTCAGATGGCTCACCTGCACCATCACGGTCCCCTGAATCCAGCAGTACACTTAATCCTGCCGCTAAGTCAGATGCGAAGCACAAGAATGTGAACTTGGAGAGGTGGACGAACTGGAGAAAAGGAACCTTGAAAAGAAGGGTTAATGTTAGCAAGGTTGGGTTTCAAAATCCCCATCTACTCCCACTCCCACTTCTTCACTGCTCCCTAGAGCTCCCTCCAGATTTTACCTTAGTAATATCCACCCCAGCCTGGGACAAGACACACTGAGAAACCTCATGTAGAATCTTATCTCCACACCAGCTCTGTAAATAGAAGCTTCCCATTAGCCAAATATCACTGGACTTGAAAACTATAGAAATGCTCCTATTGCAATCTTGTAAGATAATGTGTCATTTATCAAGGGCTTCCTATTTACCGTGTACTATTCCACATAATTTATATTATTTTTATATATTCTGTGTAATTTGCAAATTTCATCCTCACAACAACCCAGTGAACCAGGTATATCTCTTATCCCTGTTTTGCAGAGGAGAAAGCTAAGTTATGTAAAGGTCAAATGCCTTTTCAAAAGTTTAAGATCAGGACAAGAACTGAACATACTTTTCTAAAGAAGAAATACAAGTGGTCCCTAAATACATGAAAAAAAAAAATGTTCAATATCTCTAGCAACTAGAAAAATGCAAATCAAAACTACATTGAGATTTCCACTTATTCCAGTCAGAATGGCAATCATCAAGAATACAAATAATAAGTGTAGGTGAGGATATGGGGGGGGAAGTAAGCACTTAATAAATGGTTAATGCTTACATTAATTAATCCCACATTTTTTTCTTTTGGTACAATCCTGCTTTACAGGTAAGAAGCTATGTTCTCTTTTTGCCCTGGCTTATAGTCAAGAGGTTACTTCATCTTTGCAACAAGCTTTAGAATTCGCCAAAACATAAAAGGAGATGAATGGCATAAGCCATATCCCAGCCAAAGCTCTCCCAACCAGAGACTAAAACCTCAAGAGGGGATTCAGGAAACTCCCTGGCAAATCAGTGTGAGACACTTTCAGCAATGATCCCCCATCAGGTGCCAAATCACAAATAATGTTGGAGAGCCTCTTTCCCACCAGGAGCCTCTTTTCACCCTGACAGCCACTAGAACCCCCTGGGGAGCACTCAAAATATAAAGGATGCTCAGGCCCCACCCATGCCCCAGATGCTGGTTCTGTCCAGCCAGTGAAGGACTCCAGCAAGTGAGCACCTTCTCAGAGCTCCCAGGTGGTTGTAACGGGCAGCCAGGCTGAGCTGGAGGGTTGGGCCCTGAGGTACTGCACAGTCTCTCAAAGCTTCCCTGCAACCACAGTCCCGAGGATGAGCCTCACTATGGAACGCTTCTGTTAAGTTTCTCAGGGAACCTTCCAACAGAGGGTCGCTGACTTCTGCCCACAGAAAAGGCAGATAATTGAGGTGAGTCCACAGTAGATAGAGTGCAGTCAGAGTGAAGAGTCCCAGAAAGATCACCATTTCACCAGCTGGGGGGTCAGGTAGGTACTCAGGAGCCAGGACACCTGAAATAATCTGCCTCCACCACCACCACCCCCCCACCGACACACACACATGTAGTGATGGTTCAATGCACAGTCCACAGCCACCTGCTCAGCCTAGAGTGGGACCCTTAGGGTAGGATCACATGGCAGCCACAGCCCTCCCATCTGTGTTCCCCAGTGTTCTATACTATACAGTGTTCTCAGGCACATGGCAATGAGCCATTCTCTGGTATATCTATCTCTTCTGAGGCAGGGGCCAGCCCTCAAGCATGGTTATCTCTCCAACATCTGGCCCTGTTCCTGCTGTGTGATTGGTTCCCACATGAATGTCATTGTTAAAGTTCATCCATAAAACCAACCAGATCAAGCAGCAACACCCAACATCATCTTAGTTGTGAGAAAACCATCATAACTTTAAATGGGTTCAACATACACTTTTAAATATATATCGAAATATGTGGGATCCTCCCCGGCCCCTTGTCTCCCCAGACACAAATCCCCAGACACACTTTCTCCTGACTTCTGTCTTAAGTTTTCCTTTGTTCATTTCCAGCTTATCTATTGACCTCACATTCTGGGTGAGAGAATATGATGTTGTGGGAAGCGAACCTCAGTGTTGTCCCTGCCCCTCCAGAGCCCCAGGTTCTGACCTGCAGGAGGGCAAGGAAGCACTTCACCATTGTGCTGACTTATTAACACAGACCCACAGAGTGGAAAAACCTGATCTCAGTTCCCGGATTTTGCAGGGCTCATCTCTATCCTAATTATTTTGGCATAGATAGCTCACCTGCCTGCATCTGTCTAGTCTACAAAACCAAACTGCAGAACTCGAGGAAGGGGCACCATTAAACTAAGACCAGGTGCTGTAGGCAGTTGTGATTACCACTCACAAACTGAATCTGCACTTGAGAAATAACCTGTGCTTCCCCTGGGGATTCTTCATGAGATTCCTGGTGCCAACTGCTGACTCCAGATATCATCTCCAACCTCAGGAAGGAGAAGGTGAATATAGGAATGGGAAGTGGGAGCCAAGAGAGGGTACACATGACAAGAAGATGAAAACAGAGGTGAGGGCTTGTGTGCTCAGGTGTGTGTGACCCCAGCTGATTAAGTATATGAAGGATCCTATTTCTTTGCCTGGCACTCAGTCTTCCAGCAAGACAGCCTGTGGTCGAATCTCAGCTCACCACTTACACGCTGTAAAACTTTGAGCAGGTAATTTATCCTCTCTGAGCCTCTGTTTCTTCATGTGTAAACTGGGAAATCCTGGGCTGTGTCATAGTGCTGTCATGAGGTTTAAATGTACACACACACACACACACACACACACACACACGTACGTTGGAAAATAGCTTGGTACACAGTGTTATCTATTTATTATAACTATCTAGACTTTTGTCCTTTCTGGTCACCTTACTAGATGACATCATACTCCCTAACCCTAATCTATTCAACTTTTATCAATTCATTCAATAACTATCTACTAAGAGCATCTAGATTGTGTCTGCATAGCCAACCTCAAATTCTTCCAAGGCAAAGCCGCCTCCTCCCCAAAGCCTTCCTGGTTATCCTCTGTAGACATAGTCCCTACTGCCTCAATTCATGGAGCATTTCATTTTTCCTCTTTTATAGCATTTTTTAAAATTTAATTCAAATCAGAGCTTAAAGCTCCCTGAGGACAGAATCAGTGTCTGACTCATCTTTATGTTTTCCACAGCTTAATCTCTCATACAGAGTGTGAAGTCAATAAAAAAAAGTATGAGATAAATAAAGGAAAACTTTGGATGAAAACTAGGAGAAAGCAGCTCTCTGATCCTCTTAGCAGAGCCTGTTTTTAAAAAGGTAGACAGGAAACCATCAATTCAATCCCCCTGACCAAAAAAAAGAAAATACTAACTACCTATTACATGCAAGGCATCATGCAAAACAACACAGAAATGTTTTTTGAAAAATGAGGAAAACCCAATTCCTTCACTATAAAGATCTAATAATTGAGGAAAGGGGAAAGGCCCAGTGTCCATCCTCAGCCCTGAACATCTGTTCTCCCATCCCTGCTCCAGAAGTTACTAAGTTTCCTAAGACTTTCCCAGCACTAAACTGCTCCCAGACCCTCCTCACAACCCTGCTAGGGCCTTCCCAACTGCCCAGAGCACTGAGATCAAACCTTCCTTGCCCCCTAAAATTCCTAACTTTCTCACACTTCACCATGATCTTGGTGAATATCCCCATTTCCCCCAATTTATCCCAATCTCTGCCTCTCTACCACATTAGTAGAAGATACAACCCTCTGCCTTTTAAAAGCCACCTTACCTGGGCTCAGAACCCTTGGTCCTGGTTTTGACTTTCTTTCTCCCTCTCTCTGAACTTCCATAAGTTATTTCTCCTACACTTACCAGAACCAGTTCTGTCCCTGGACAACTCTGGACAGTTCACTTAACTTTATCTATAAGAAGTAAAATAATAAGCCTGGGATTGTGGCTCAGTGGTAGAGTATTTGCCTAGTATGCATGAGGCACTGGGTTTGATCCCTAGCACCACACAAAAAAATGAACAAATAAAATAAAGGTATTGTATCCACCTACAACTAAAAAAATATTTTTAAAAAAAAGAAGTAAAATAATAAAAATGCCCCTATGTGATCTGTCACATATCTGAAAGCATTTGTAAAGCAAAGGACCTACAAAAACATCAGCTATCTTCCAGTCTTCCTGAGGATAGAGATCCTACTTTTATTCTTCTTTGGATTTTCTCAATATCCTGCAATGGACCTTGTTTGCAATAGGTATTCAACAGATAAGATGACTATCTGATTAATGAATAAGTCCCAGGATGAGTGAATCAAATCTCCTACACTAATTTGACCTATCAGTTTATCTCTAAGTGAGAGCGTTTTTACCTTAACACCTTCTCATTCTCAATCAAATAAGAAAATTCCTGCCGGGCCCCATCACTCAGAATACAATCTTTCAGGTTCCACTGAAACATAATCTCACCCTTGAACTCCTAAAATCTCTAGGTGTGAGCTAAGTTGTTGGGTATGTCTGAGGTTCATGAAGGACATCAGCTTGTTATGGACTTTGATTATGATCAATCATGAAGCTTCATGTTACTGTAAAACATTATTTTTAAGCTGTTGTGGCATAAAATTTGGCTAATTTCTTTATGCAAGTATATAAATATTATTCAATGATATAAATAATTTGTTACATTGACTTGCTAAGTTTTGTTTGTCTGTGAACGTTGGATCTTCAGAAACCCCAATGAACATAATGTGGCATATACCCAGAGTTCTCCAACTCTGAGGAACAAAAACACTTTCCTATATCATTCCGCTATCCTCTTACACTGCCATCCTCTGCCTTAAGTTGTCAAATCTCTGTCACACCAGTCTGCATCAGTCCCAGTGCTTGAATCTGCCAAAATATTGCTGCTTCTATCTCAACTCGCTGCATCTTCCAGTGATGTAATAGCCAAAGTTGGTGGCATTTTTTTTTACAATATTTATAACTCTAGCCAGCCTTTCTTTCTTGAACCTCTGGGCCAATGCACAGGACAAGATAGAAACTCCTCATTGCCTATTGCTCCTCAACCCTAATCCACACATTTTCCCCCCAGTTCAAACTTCCGCCTCGGATCTCTTCAGCCTTCTGGGCTCACTCATTCCTTGGCTTCAGCAAGACCTTGATGAGGACACACATCATCTCTAGGGCCTCTTCCTGGCCACAGGCTGCAATTTCCAGCAGCATCTTAGACACCTCCAGCCAGGTGTCCTGCAGTTGAATAGGCCTAAAACTAGATTAGCTATCAATTTCCCCAACCAGCTTCTCTCCCAATTCACATTCCCAATCACAGGTGCCATGTCTCTGTCCTCAAGTACAGACTGAGCTCCTACCTAATCTGTGCAGGTCCAGTCCAAGGGCAGAGAGTGCAGAAGAAAGCAAGAAAAAGTCCCTGCACTCCTGGGGGGGGGGGGGGAGAGAACTAAAAACAATGAGCAAAAGTAAATAAACATACAATATAGTCAGTCTTCTGTCTCTGTGGTTTCTGCATGGACCAATCCAACCACAGATCAAAACTATTTGGGGAAAAAGCAAAGAATGATTCTTTACTAAACTTGTACAACACATACAGACTTTTTTTCTTATCATTATTTCCTAGACAAGGCAGGAATTTTTTTGTAATATTTATATTTTAGTTGTAGTTGGACACAATACCTTTATTTATTTATTTTTATGTGGTACTGAGGATTGAACCCAGGGCCTCACATGTGCTAGGAAAGCATTCCACTGAGCCACAACCCCAGCCCAGTATAACAACTATTTACATAATGTGTACATTGTAGGAGGTATTTTTGTTGTAGGACGGAGAGGCTGGATAGCTGAGGAATTTTCAGGAAGCAGGTTTATTGACTACAGGGTCCAAAGAGGTTATTGACCAAATCATTCTCTGGACCAAGAATCTGGAAATTCTTTGAACTTTACACCTATTGGAATGAGGGGCTTGAAGATTTACATTTTTGTAGGGGTCTACATAACAGTATTACATATACATTGTGTGTGTGTGTGTGTGTGTGTGTGTGTGTATGAGTTCACAGAAAGTACTTTTTGTCCCATTTTTTTATAGACTAGTCAGAGGTTTTATAAGTTTTACCACCAAAGCAGAAGTGACATCATCAAGTCTGTGGCAGAGAGATAATTGCAGAAGCAAACCACGTGGTTGAAGAGAAGGATAAGGAATCAGCCCACAGGAGGAGTGTGGATGAAGACAAGGACAGGAAACATTCTCCTGGACTCCTTCTTCCATATATCCCTAACCTCTTATCTCTAGTCTATCATCTTGATGTCTTAAATCTTGAATCAATCAGTAAATGTGATTTATTCATCTCATAATGTTGATCATTTTTATTGCCATTTTTTTTCATTCTCATCATGTCACTCCCAACCAAATTATTGCAAATCTTCTGCTCTATAAAATATGATCAAAATGTATGCTTTAGCCAGACGCAGTGTACATGCCTGTAATCACAGCACCTCAGGAAACTGAGGCAGGAAGATCTCAAATTCAAGGCCAGCCTCAGCAATTTAGCCAGGTCCTCAGCAATTTAGAAAGACACTGTCTCAAAATGAAAAAATGTTTTAAAAAGGGCTGGAGTTGTGGTGAGCACCACTGGGTTTAATAATAATAATAATAAGTGTGCTTTAATGTTCATACACAATCAGGCTGACCCCCTTCCCCATGCAGATTATTAGGAGGACCAGCATTTTTCCTTAATTCCCCTCTGCAAACACTCTGAGTACAATCCAAGGTTGCACAGCTGATCCGTCAATCAGCCCAGGCAGAAAATCCAATGCTCCCCTGGAGGTCAGCTGTCACGACCCCTGGAGTCCAGACTCTGTCCCCTGCTGCCTGCTGTCCTTTCACTCTCTTGCTACAGTAGAGGCCTGAATCACTGCTGAAGCAAGAAAATGAGGCAGTGGAAAGATAAGCCCCCAGTATCCCCCAGAGTCATGTTGATCCTCAACATGGAGCTGCAGACAAGGGAAGAGAGTAGAAGATGGCCCAGAATATTTCATAAGCAAACCTGGAAGTAACATCCATCCACACCTAACTGCAAAAGAACCTGGAATACTGGACCTAGCAGCATTTCCAAGAAGAGAAAACAGATTTGGGGACAGAGGATGGTAATGACACATAACATTCTATTAACTTGGAGCAATAATATTTGACTCATAGCAATATGCTGAGGATGGGAAATTATAGATCGTACAAGGTTTCTTAGCCTTTTACTTGAGACATCTGCAGTGGGCGAATGATCAGATTTCCCTTCCTGCCTCCTCTGTGGTCTCTCTTCTCCCCAACCCTTTTGACCTTTTATTTCCTCTTCAATGTGTCTGAAAGTTCCACTTTTATTAAGTCACTGTCAACTTTCCCCTTCATTGGTGGGGGTTTCCCATTTCCTCCAGGACAAAGTCTGAACTAAGTCTAAGTCCACGTCTAAGGCTTCCACGCCTAAGGCTTCCACGCCAGCACCCACCCTCTTCCACCCCAGTGCCCTTGTGCAACTGCTCTGCTCTGGGAAGTCACCCCATGGGCCTGTGTCCATGGCGATCTGTCTAATCTGACTCATGTTTCAACAACTAACTCAGTTTCCCACCTTCTCTGTGAGCCTCTACTTACCACTCAGCTCTCCCTTCCTCACCTGGAGTCTTATGGCAACATTATTTCTTCTTACTGGACATTGTGATCCTTCTTCAAGACATTCATTAACTCACTTCTGGGTTGCACAGCTTCTGGTCTTCCACTCTGTTGTAATTCCCTGAGGACAAGGATCATGGCCTATTCTTCCTTTAATTCCTTTTCATTACCTACACTTTTATTGTCTGCAGAAAAAGTCAAATGACTACTATCTGTTGATTAAGGCGTGAACTACAATAGTGAGATGTACTAGGAAGAGCTCAGATGGGAGCTTACAATCCAAGCACACAAGCTGCATGACTAGAGACAAAGTCATCCTTGAAGATGTTGCTAAATAGGAGCTAACTACAGCTACCTGACAGGGTGGGTGAGAGCAGTGAGATAACTATAGAAAGCACCTAGTAAGTACCTAGAAAATAGAGTGCCCTTGACAAATATTAGTTCCCTTTCCCATGACAAGGGACCAACCTCTTAAGACATAAGCTAAGTTGACCAATGTACTTTACATTCCAAAGCTCAGGGGCCCTGTTCCAGGAAGCTTTGCTCTTGGCAATATGTGGTGACTCTAGGAGGGACTGGGACAAGGATCATCAGATGGCAAGATGACAACAAGCTGGAAATCAGAGGTGTTTCAAGAACCACGTAAATCCCAGTGGTTTGACCTCGGAAGACGCAGGAGATTGATGGCCCACTCCTTTGTCACTACAGAAAAGGGAGCGTTCAGCCCTGAACAGTCACTAGTCCACAAAGACCTGGTTGAGTGACCCAGTGGTTAGGGCTCTAGTCTGTTCTAAACCAAATGAGGAAAGTTGGAGGTTCAGTCAGGGATGGACCTGCAGGCTTGCATCCCCTGTATGTGTTGGCAAAGTTCATAACTGGCCAGTAGGAGAGCATCCTGTGAGACACCCAGTCCAGCCCCAGCTATTTCTAACCTGATGAATGTGTGAGACCCAGGATAAAAACACCCCTTTCCAAGCTGGGGCTTCTGGCTGTGATTTGCCTTTGTGTCCTCACATTGCCTCCCAGTGTCATAACATTTACCTTACCAAGGGTTCTGAGCATCCAACGCAGATTGCTAATGTTCCCAGAGTGTTGGTACCATGCTTGCTGCTCTGTCCCTGATAGCCATCATTACATGACTCCAAGCCACTAAACTGAAGAGCAGGACCATATGTTGTAACAAAGTATTAAGCATGGATAGGGCTCAAGTTAGGGAAGCCATAAACAAAAAAAGAAACAAAAGTAAAAGGGATTAGAGTACTGAGAATGGCATTTGCCCATCTCTGCTCCTGAGACCCCTCCTTGGGTTCAACAGCTCTTCTGAGGTCAGGCATGACTGTCTGTCCTCTTTATTTTCAAGCCTTCTCCGTTTCCCAGAGCTGTGGACTCATTTTGGAGCAGCTCATGTGCAACTTTCCTGCCCACCTTATCCAAATTTTACAGGTGTGAACACAGGAAAGGTGAAATGAGATTTCCAAGGTCACAGAGCTTGAAGAGTTGGTAGAGTTGGTATGCAGTACTATTGACTCCAGTGTCACCCTTCCACCCCATTCCTCCCCACCCTCTCTAAAGCAACCCTTCATCCAGGACTTCACAATAGTGGCTACAGTATGGAGAAAAGTGACCAGATATGACTGAACTCGCATTGGGTTCAGTGATTCCAAAACCCACACAGTTGGTTCAGAGAGCCCCCACTGAGGCTGCCGTGGCAAAGGCACCAGTGAGTGAGCTGACCAGACCCATCCCCACAGAAGATGCTCCTGTCCCTGTGTTCATTGACTCAGGCCATTCCCATGTTGCTACCTTAAAGTGATCAATGCTACTGATGAAAAGTAGATGCTTGGAAAGGTGATGTTGCCTCTTAGATGTGTGGTCAGCCTCTCACAACTGAGAAGAGCCCAACCAGATCACCAAAAAATGCCCCCACTTTACCAACTCCCATCAACACAACCATCTGCCACAAGCTCACTTCTCAGCAGCCAAAGGCCAGTGAACACCGTGCCTGGGTGACAGGGCCGTTCAGTCTGCACACATCATGGTCAGAGCCATATCTCAGACCTAGGACTGAGTCCCCGCTGGTTCTCATTTGCTCTCAGGCCAGGCCTGCTGCACGGTTTCATTTAATTCATGTATTTTCATCATTTGATATCTGTAGCCCAAAGCCTGTGGGCAGTAAACGTCCCTTTCCATCAGTTCAAGCAAGAAAATGTACCTGCCATGGTCCTATTTGCCTCACTGGGCTGCTGACTTATTTTAAGAACTGAATCTTTCCTGTTACTCTGTTTTTCACTGTGCGGGGTTCGCAATCCCCAGACATGAATAACTTGGGTCTAGGGCAGGAGCGTCCTCTCGTGTGGTGACCTAGCGCCACCTAGTGACCACTCGCTCAACAACAGCCAAATGAAATAACGGAGGTAACAAAGAACCAACATGTTTTGTGTTCCCGTGAAGTTTTATACACATTCTTCTCTAGTCACGTAACAGAGTTTCCCTAACAGTATTATGTTCATCTTATTTTTAAAATAAAATTCAAGGCAACAGCAAGAAAGCTGAGTACGTTTTTCCCTTGCCAACTCTGTTTCCTGCTTTCCTGCTTTGGTGGCTGTCATTTATAAATGATGAGCTCATGAGAGGCAGACTAATGCAAAACTCCAGGTGCCCAGAACACAGCCAGGGAAAGAGACAGCCTCCATGGGACCTGATGCAATCGCCTTGTCTTTATTTAACCGTTGAGACCAGTGTTTCTAAACTTTGGGTGCAAGATTATCCCGGCAGAACCTCTAAGGGGCATAAATACCAGTGTTATTATTATCTGCAGACTGCCACCGCCACTCATAGGGAAGAGGTGCAAAGTCCTTCTTCTGGAGCAACTGGGATTGGTGATGGGCTGCTCACGGCTCCCTCAAGTCATTGCTCCTTGCCTCACCAGTGGAATTACCCTATTACCAAAGAGGTCTTCGTGTTCCCAACTCATTGCAAATATCTAAGCCACGATTTCTTCTTGACCTTGGCACCATTGGGTGAGATAAGTGCTTGATGCCTAGGAGACTGTGAATGTTTAGTTAGTATCCCTGACCTATCCAGAAACCAGGAGCACCCACGGCTGTCCCCACTCCCAACCCTGTTAAAACAATCAAAATATCTTTACACATTGCCACACGTTCTCCAGGAGTGCAATCTCATCCCTAGAAATCAAGTATACAGGAAAGAAGAAGATAATGAGGAAGAACTCTTACTACTATTTAAAACATATGAATTGCCCCCAGAAATCTGGTCCCCTAAAAGGCACAGATTGTGTGCTAAAACCTTGGTAGCCTCATCTTATTTAATCTTCACAACCAAGAAACTGGTCTGTGGATGATCAGAGGAAACATGAAGAAACTTAAGTTCCCAGATGTTAAGTCACTTGGCCAAGGTCACAGAGCTGGTAGTGGAAGAAGTACCATAGGAAACTAGGTTTCCTGACTCCAAAGCCAGAGTTCATCATCACCTCCGGATTCTGAGACCACAGATGAAGGAGAATTCTGGAACAGTCTTAATTGTCAACAGACCTGCTACAGTGTGCTAATAATAGATTCATATTTAGACTTAAAGACATAAAGACTGTAGCTATTTTCTGTAAGAAATTTGATCCTAAGAGTTGGTACTAAAGGGGAACTACTGTAAGCTAATGGAGGAGCCCTGGGTTAGGAGCCCTAAGGTAATGGGTTTGAGTTCAGACCCTGAGGCTAATATGTGACTGGATGGCCTTTATTATGGCTCAGTTAGTCACACTTTTAAAGCCTCTGCTCATTCCTTTACAAGATAAAAGCTTTGTTAGACCAGTGAGTCTCAACCCTGGCTGCAAATAAAATCACTTGGGGAGCTTTTAAAAAGAAATGCTTAGGTCCTACCCCAAGCAATTAGACCAAAATCTCTGGGGCCCCAAAGACATTTTATTATTATTATTTTTTTTTGGGTTGTTCTAAACATTTTTTTAAAGCACCGGGTAGGCCTGAAGTGCAGACAGAACTGAGGCCTATGGGGATAGATGAGCTGTAAGGTGCTCAAGGGCTACGTTTCTATCTTAGATGCCCACACCCTTTGGACTAGAGGCCATCTCTTCTCCTACATCCGTTGTGCTCTTAGGACACAAAAGAGATGGGGGTTTTGTTGGTTGGTTGGTTTGTTGTCACTGGAGATTGAACCCAGGAGCACTTTACCACTGAGCTACATCCCCAGCCCTTTGTGTGTTTTTTGTTTGTTTTTGGTTTTTGGTTGTTGTTGTTTTGTTTTGTTTTGTTTTTTGTTTTGAGACAGGGGTTCACTGTTTCAACTAAGTTGCTTAGGGCCTCACTAAATAGCTGAGGCTGCCCTTGAACTTGAGATCCTCCTGCCTCTGCCTTCGAAATATCTGGGATTACAGGCATGCACCACAGTGCCTGGCATAAGAGATGTTTTGAGAGGTGGCTAGTTTGTCTCTTAGGACTGTCCCAAAAGTCTTGAAGAATTTCCTGGACCTTCCTCACTGTCTCAACAGCTCTCCTGTCTGTGAACCATTTTCAACATCTCATTCTACCACCAAAAGCCCCAGAGCCCAGCTCAGTCACTGTGGAACATGGGGGTTAGAAACCCATTCCAAAGGCTGGCAAAGAACAGGGAACATGACAGGAAACAGCTGCATCCACTGAAAGATGATCTTCTTAGCTCCATTGAACACTTGCCTGTTTGACTTTGATAAGTTTCATTCTAATCCGTGAACTTTCGGGACATGAGAGAACCTCCCCTTTCTGAACATGACTCACTGACCCCTGTATCAGCACCCAGGAGAGGGTGATAATGTCTCAATCAACAGGTGTCTGGGAGCAGTTTTGGTTACACCCGTGAAACTCTAGACCCAAGTCCCCTGGTCCTCCTCCTTCCCTTTACCTCCTGCCACCCCTTTCTGCAAGTGACCTCCTGCAACAGCTGCACACAACACTCTCAGATTCAACGAATAATGCAAGTAATTGACATGGATGTAGTACTCCCCAGATATGGGGAAAGAACTTACATGCACCATTTCATTTATCCTTCACAGATACATACCCACACGATTGTATTATTGTCATTATCGTCACTGGCACCCCCATTTTGAAAAGGAGAAAAGTGAGCCATCTGGATTTGCTGTTCCTCTTCCTCAGCTTTGGTCTCCATGATTCCACCAATTCTCTAAAGAATGTCCATTCCCCCACTAGTCGATGAGCCCTGCAGGGGCAGGACCACACCTGGTTTGGCTCACCACACTGTCACTAAACTGGCAAGAAAGCCAGGTGCCACCCCAGATGCTGTGTGCCTGACCTCTGCTTGGTGGAGGGTGAAACCGTGAAGGTTGAGAATCAGGCTCCTGGGAGAGGGCTGGACCCCGGGGAGTGCAGGCCTAGGGCTGCAGGAGGGGTGATGAAGAGGGGAGTACTCAGTGGTGTCACACCAAGGTTTTAATCAGGTCACCTTTGACCTGGACCAATGACCAATGAGGATCTTTTCAGTGCACCTGTGGGGGCAGGTATATCAGGGGTTTTTTTTGTTTGTTTGTTTGTTTGTTTTCCTTCGACCAGAACAACCTAGAGGAGGAAATGTTTATTTTGACTCATGGTTTCAAATGTCTGGATCCTTGGTTGTCTGGCTCCATTGTTCTGGGTCTAAGTGAGGCAGAACATCATGGCAGGGAGGCTGAGGGAGAGCAAAGCTGCTCAGCTTATGGTAACCAGGCAACAGAGAAAGAGAGAGAGAGAGAGAGAGAGAGAGAGAGAGAGAGAGGGAGGGAGAGAGGGAGGGATGGACAGACAGACCAAGAAGGAGACAGAGCAACAGAGAGGCAGAGGAAGAGTTCAGGGACAAGATAAAAGTTCCCAAGGGCACAACCCCAGTGACCTAGTTCCTCCAACCATCCTCCACCCACCTACAGTTGCCACCACCTCTGAGCAGTCCATTCAAATTATGAGTCCATCAAATGGATTAATCCACTGATGAGGAAAGAGCCCTTATGATCCAATCACTTCCCAAAAGCCCAGCCTCTGGACACTGCTGCCTTAGGGATCAGCCTCAATGCATGAGCCTTTGGGGGACCTTCCAGATCCAAATGGTAACAGAAGGTAGATGGGGTGAGTATAAAGAGGGGGAGGCAAGGGGCAGAAGCAATGTGTGCAGACAAGTGTTTGGAGTCAAGGGAGAGTTTTGATCATTTTAGGTTATCATGTTTTCTGAGACAGTCTGTCCAGGGGATAAAGAGAAGAGTGAGTGCTATAGGGTTCCTGAGAGGACAGAAAGGTGGAAGGACTGGCTATGTTTGGGAAGGCAGGAAATGGACCTGACCATACAGGTCCAGGTAGGCAGAACAGGAAAGGGAGGCAAGGCCAGCCCTCTTCTGATCTCTTCACAAACAGCATCATATTTACAGACACACCTCAGAGACACTGCAGGTTCCGTTCCAGATCATGGCAGTAAAGGAAATATAACAATAAAGGAAGTCACACGATTTTTTTTAATTTCTCCGTATGAATGTTTTGTTCATCTTATACAGTAGTCTATTCGGTGTGCAATAACCACATGATGCCTAAAGTATATACATATCTTAATTAAGCAACATGTTATGGAGCTGGGGTTGTGGCTCAGTGGTAGAATGCTTGCCTAGCATGTGTGAGGTACTGGATATGAGTCTCAGCATTGCATATAAATAAATAAAATAAAGGTCCATCAACAACTAATAAAAATATTTCTTTAAAAAAAGAAACATGTTAATGCTTTAAAAAATGCTAATAATCATCTGACGTATTAGAAAAATGGCTCCTACAAACTTGCCCAATGTACGGTTCATCGCAGGCTTGCACATGTTCCCAATTACTCTGCTCATGCAAACTTTCTTAGACCCACCTCCCAGATGAAGAACAAGAGCTTCAAATGTTAGGTAACTTGCAGGACCAGCAAGGGGCAGAGCTGATCTGGGAACCAGGACCCTCTCACACTGAAGCCCCAACTCTGACAATTGCACAGCAAAAAATGAGCTGGCACCAAAAAGTGTTTTTTATGGACTCCGATTTTATTTGGTTGCTGTTTTTGTGTATGTGTGTGTGTTTGTAGCTAATGGCTTTGGTTTTTGTTTGTTTGTTTATTTTGTTTTGTTTTTGCTTTTTAACTTTCTTTGACCAACTCTCAGAAGACAAAACCCATGGAAAAGTGCAGAAAGCCAGGTCATTGATGTGAGCTGGAGCTTCCAACACCAAGGAGGAAGGGGGATCATCATGGGCTCTGCCTGCTTTTGCCCCACCTCGGGACTGTGGGAGCTTCCACCAGGTGAGCAGGGGCAGCTGACAGAAAGGAGACAGTGTGGGCAGATGAGGAAGCAAAGAAAACGTTCACCTGGAAGCAAAAGAAGATCCTTTAACACAGAAAACAGCCAAGGGAAGTGGTTTGGACTCAACTATTTTCCATGTCCTTTCTACTGTTATGGATAAAAACCAAAGTGGAATAGCACTGGTTCAGGACACTTAAACTGGAGCCAGGAGACCTCGTTAAGCAGACTTTGGCTCATCCATAACCGAACTTCTGAACTAAGCTGTCACACATACCCACTTGGGTACCTGCTGACCTTGGGAACTGGGCTGAACAGAAACTTCTGGAATGAAATTCACTAGGCCTTGGGTACAGCTGCTAGGGAACAGACAGACTTGAGTGGTGGGAACACAAGGTTAAGGAAATAATTCCATAATATGGGCCCACATGCTTTCTCTTTTAAAAAGCAATTTACCTGCAGTCCTACCTGGCTTAAGTAGACAGGATATATTACATTCCTCAGCAAACTACCTGGTATGTGCAGGAGAAATGCAGGTCCTAAATGCCAATGAAAAGAACACAAGTCACTCTGAAAAAACGGGACTTTTGTGACAGGCCAGATCCCAGAACTCAAGGACATAAGACTAATACCCCCTACCCATAAAATCTGTAAGAACCGGAGGTTCCAATCAGAACCAGTCAGCCTGGGTCAAAGTGACCTAGAGTTGTCATGGTAATGGGCACTTGAAAGCCTGATGTTATCCTGCTGTCAGTCAAAAGTCAAGAGGGAGGGCTGGGGTTGTGGCTCATCGGTAGAATGCTCGCCTAGCACATGCAAAGCACTGGGTTCAATCCTCAGCACCACATAAAAATAAATAAAATGAAGATATTTTGCCCAACTACAACTAAAAAAATATACTTTTTAAAAAAAATTATTAAAAAAAGGAAGAAGTTAAGAGGTAGGGGCTAAGGTTGTGGCTCAGTGGTAGAGCACTTGCCTAGCACATGTGAAGCACTGGGTTCTATCCTCAGCACCACTTAAAAATAAATAAAATAAAGATATTATGTCTATTTGTAACTAAGAGAGAGAGAGAGAAAGAGAAATCAAGAGGTGGACGTGGGGGGGGGGGGGATTGTCTGGAAAGTTCCCTGGAACTCTGTACCCACCCAATAAAATTGAAGTGCAAAAGAGGTGTACCATCCCTCTTCTCCCTGAGAGGACCCATTCTCCCCTAAGACCCTTTTCCCCCTTTCCTACGCCTTCGAATAAACTCATGCCTATTACTCTGAGCAACATGTCTGAAATCTTTCTGGCATGATTGCAAGAAGTTGGGTTTGAAGAGTATCCTCCAAGCTGCCTCGTTTCTCATTAGGCCTCAGCCCTGTAACAAAACCCCAACCCCCAGCTCTTCTTCCAGAGACTGTAACCAATCGCTTTCACACAAGACAGTTTGACCTTTGCCACACCAATCACAATTCACCAATCACAATTCCCAACCAACAAAAGATGTAATTAACAAACCCTTGCAATTTAATCTAGAAAAGCTGTCACACTAGGTAGTGTGGTCTTTATCCTGCCTAGAATAAGGCCCTGTATGTTCCTAAAGCAGAGGAGGGAGCAAAGCCTTAATAAATGTCAAAAACAAAGTCAGGGGAAAGAGGACAAAGGAAAATCCAGACAAGCTAAAGAAGCTAAAGATGTTGCAAAATTCCAATGGGGAAGAAGAAGCAGAGGGAGTGGAAATGAGGGAGAAGACATATCCCAAATCACATCCTGATTTCTCCTGTCTTAGTAAATTAATATGATCATAGATGTCATTCATTCAACATTTATGGAGCATCTACTATGTGCCAAACACTGTTCTTGGTGCTAGAAATACAGATAAAAACCCCTACCCTTAAAGACCTGACAAGGAGAGCTAAATGAAGAGTCATAAACATAATAAACACATTACCTAGTAGGAAGAAGGTTAAGCCTTCTGGGGTGAAAAAGAGCTTGATAAGGAGAGTGGTGCAGCTTTAAGATCAGCAAGATCTCACTGAGAGACTCAGCAGATAGGTGGAGAAAAGGGAGGGACCCACTGAATACTGGGAGAGCATGATATTCACTCTCCTCTCATTCCTTATGAATGGATGTGCTGGGGCCACAACTTTGTTCCTTAATAAATGGCTCATTAAGCAAAGGGAATGAGGCATGGTTCCCAATCTCAACCATTAAAAAAAAAAAAAAAAAAAGAGCAGGGACAGAACTTTCCTTATCCGATCCAGTTCATCTGGTATTACATGAGAATTCGACAAATGAGTTGCATCAATTTATTCATTCATGATCAGTAATTCACTGGGAGAAAGACACCCCCTCCATAAGCCTCCCTTTAAATGCCAAACTTTTTTTGACATACCATTTTTCATACAAACAATATCAGTGGGTTTTTAAAGGCATAAACATAACTTATGATTAGAACACGATTTCATTTTTTATTTTCCCTTCCAGTCTTTGTGTGCATGACATATGTACAATTTCATGTGTTGTAACCACAAACATACGATTTTGAGTGTTTTTTCCCCCATTTACCATCATGTTGTAAGAATTAGTCTTTAGCATTTTCTAGCCTTTGTAATGGATAATGAATGCCGGGGGTCATTCACTGCCTGCCAGCTAAAGCAAAGTTATTTTCAACATTTTTGAATACTACAATGGCCAGGGTCTAGTGGGCTCCATTAGCTCAGTTGTCAGAACACTGGCCTTGTAAACCAAGGCTCACAAGTTCAATCCTCCCGGGGTCTTGTACTCAACGTGCTTTTTCAAATATCAGACCTGAAAACACACACACACACACACACACACACACACACATACACACACACACACACTCAAATACACGAGTAAAAATGCCAAAACGGACAAAGTGATCCCTGGCAATTTACTTTGACAATATTATTCCTACTGAAATTGATGTTATGTATCCCCACCGTGATTACAGGTTAGAAAAGGCTTGAATGCAACCAGAAGCAGGGAAAAGGGAAACCACAAAAAGAAAAAGAAAAAGAAAACAAGAAAAAAAAAAGCTTAAACTGCAGCCTGAACTGCAGTCCACAACTCCAAAAATGAGGTGTGAGGTTTCGCGGGCTTGTTTTCAACTCCTATCTCCAGGAACCATCCACCGACTTAGCCAGACAAGCGGTGAACTTGGCCGCGCGGGAACAGAGCGGGCCAGGCGCTGCAGTAACGCCGCGCAGTCGGCGGGCGGCGCTGTGGCACCGCTCCCCATCGCCTGTCCCCACTGCCGCGGGTGCGTCCCCCACGCCCTTCCCGGGCCCGAGCGGTGACCAGCTTGGCCTGGATGCTGGCCGGCGCTGTGGCTGACACGTGGCAACCGGGCCTGCAAGTGCAGCCTGGGTCCAAGGTCCTGCCCTTTGGAAGGGCGGGGAGCGACTCCCAAAAATAGAGCCCTGGCTGCTTGGAGAGTCAGACGTGTGCTCAGCCTTTCTCTTTTCTTCGGTTTTTCTCCCGAATTCCAGAAAGCCGAGTGACTCCAGAGTCACCAGAGGAGGATGCCAAGAATCTTTTATGAACACACGAATTTTCCCGACTCGAGATTCTGTTTCCTGGATCCTCGGACCAAAACTCGATGAAGGGCTGTGTGTAAGGTCGCCGGGAGTCACTTGTGCTCCTGGAGTATTTGAAATGTGGCAAACTTGAATTGAGATGGGTGAGGAGTGAAGTACACATGGGATTTAGAAAACTCATAACAAAAACTGTTGTTGTTGTTGTTGTTGTTGTTTTAAGTATAAACTATGTCATTGGTAAATTTTAATTGATTACAGAAATAATAATAATTTTCAACATGCTGGGTGAAATGGATATTTAAATTTACCTAGTTTTTAAAGGTGGCCACTAGAAATTTTCGAGTTACATCTGTGGCTCCCTTTAAGGTCTCAGGTTATCTTTCTGTTGAATGGTGCAGGTTTAGCGTGTCAGAGTCCTGTGACCTTATCTTCAAGTTAATTCTTAACCTGTGCTCACACTAGACAAACAATTGTAGGTGAACTCTTTTCACCTGTGGGTCCCCAGGAGTTCTGCACCTGGCAAGAAGTAAGCATCAAATTCTCTGAGATGAAATCAACTATCTCCCCAACATAATTTTAGAATTCTGCAAAGAGCAAAGAAACTTGCTCTTTAAATTGAGTTAACTAAGAGTTCTACAACTGTAAGACTTTGTATCTTGGCTGACAAGTTTTGAGCTCTGAAGAAACACACTCAAACACATTCATATTTTGTTGGTTATTTTGCTCTTCTGTGGTTGGGCAATCTACTGCTAGGAATGCTGTGGAGGTGATGTGTTCTGAGTGCCTAAGGGAAATAGGACATAGTGGTACAAAAAAAGTATCCATAATTATGAAAAATGTGTCAGAACTTCACTAACACCAAATACTTTTTTGAAAAGTCATTTCAGATTCACAGATACCTTAATACCAGATCTGCCATCAAAGGAACAGAATTATTAAAAAGGAGATCTTTGAAGCGTTCTAATTCCATCTCCCTGCAACCAAGACATCTCTTCTTGTTCCTCCCCACACTGGTCTCTGAAAAGAGCAAGCACTTGCATATATGTATGTTTTGACTTTCTGAACTTTTCAACACCCTAGACTAGGCTATATGAAAGCTGAAGTCTGAATACATTTTGACTTTGCTACCCCATAGAGATTTTCCTTTTTTTTTTTTTTTTTTCTGGTACTGGGATTTGAACCCAGAGGTACTTTAACACTTAGTCACATCACCAGCCCCTTATTTTGAGACAGGATCTCGCAAAGTTGTTGAAGGCCTTGCTACATCGTAAGTGCATAAGGCCTCAAACTTATGATCCTCCTGCCTCAACCTCCTTAGCCACTGGGATTACATACAGGCTTGTGCCACCAAGCCTGGCCCTCTCTTAAGTTCTTAATTTCTCCAGTACTTCATTCAAAAGCCACAACCCCTTCATTGAAGGCCCTCTAGGGAGGCAGATACACAGCAGTTGGTTCAAGTCCAACTGTAATCAATTTGTTTTCTGTTCCCTCCCCACCATGGTCAGGTCAGGTCAGGTAAGCCGCACCTTCCTCCTCTTCAACAGAGGTCCATGGCAACACATAAGAAGCAAGGTGTGGGGATTTCAAGATGAAATATATAAATCTGGCTCATAAGAAGTACTCAGGTAGAATGGTAGTGAAGCCAGATTTAAAGTTAGGTAGTCAGTGTAGTTAGGTAAATCGGGTCTAATACCGAGTGAAATCTAAAATGGAGGCCATGCTGGGAATGACTCAGGGAAAACACAGGACAATTCATGGAATGATGACGAAGTCCCGAAAAGGCCCTAGGCCAAAGTCCACCTCAAAGAAGTGTTAATGAACAGCCCCCAGCAAACTTAAAGATAGCCCATCACAAAGAAGTGTCCCACCCCTCGGGCCTTTCAACCTACATTCCATCACCAAAACTATAAAAAGGGGAGACAACAGCCCTTCCACGGATTCCACCTCTTGGGTCCCCTTCTTCCTCCGGGAGAAGTCTTTTCTGCTGTCCTTTAATAAACTTCTAATTTCTACTCTGACCTTGCCTCGGCGTGCTTCTTTGGTGTTATTCTTCAACATCGGGGAAGCAAGGACTCGTCACCAGTCAACAGCGGTATCAGTAGAATATAGTACGTTTATTGTGCCCTTCACTAAGGTCAAACAGGAGGGGCGGGATGTTTAGAAGTAAGTCTACTTTTAGCCAGTTCTGCCTTGGGGAAAGGAGAACACCAGTTAGAGGGGCTTTCCTGAGAAGCCTGTCACTAACAGGCCTTCTCCTGATCCCTGGATGTGAGACGAAAACACAGTATGATTCTTGGCCAAGCCTGGTGAGGCATGCTAGATTTCCTAATGCCAAACAAATATCCAGGAGATCAAAGGACATATGTTAGTTTAAGTAAATATTGATTTATTATCTCAAGTTGAAGACATTAACAAGATAAGATTGGGCCGTCCAGTGGGATTGCAAGCAGGTTGACAGACTGGTGCATGGATAGCCCAGGTGAGGTGGGATATGTTCTCTTGTTAGAAGCACTACATATGGGCAAGGTGCATTCCTTCATTCAGTTGATGGTGAGATTTCCCAGGGAGAAAAAAATCACATGGGCCCTGCCCCCAAATCCACACAGACTTCCCAGATTTCTAAGGCCCACATTCAGCAGCAGTTTCCACTTGGCTCCATGGGGTAGTCCTCTCGCGTCTCCATCAGCTATCTTGACCACAGCGTCAAGGGAGACTTCTGCCTGATGGCCTCTGCTTTGCCGATGGCTGTATCCCACCATGGTGGGTTTGTAGGTTCTTCTTCCTCTTCCCCTGGGGGCCTGGGGACCACACTCTGGCTTTCTTCTTTGCACCAGGCCTTTGTGACATCTTCTTACTGCTTGTGGGAGAAGCAGGCTTCTTGGAGAAGCCTCTCCGAGATGAAGCCTGGTGTGAGCTAGAAGCTAATGTGGCATTGGATGATTGTCTAGCAGCTTTCTCCGACTGCTCCTTTAGCAAGTCCAAGACTGTCACTGGGAGACAAGCATTATATTGAGTGAGAAATCTAAATCCTAAAAATAACTATAAAAGAAGCACCAACCAGAAAACTTACAACTGCATAAGGATTTTTTAATTAACTTTTTGAGTTTTTTTAAGAGAAAGGGTATCACTATGTTGCCCAGGCTGGCCTTGAATTCCCAGGCCCGCGAAATCCTCCTGCCACAGCCTCTTGAGTAACTAGGATTACAAGTACACACCTCCATACCTGGCTTGCATAAAGATTCTTTAACCCTAATTCTTTTTATTAATGTTTTGTGTAGTATTGGGGATTTAATCCAGGGCTGGTCTCCCACTGAACTGCATCCCCAACCCATTTTTATTTTTATTTTGAGACAAATTCTCACTAAGTTGCTGAGGCTGACCTCCAGCTTGCAATCCTCCTTCCTCAGCCCCCCAAACCCCTGTGAATACAAAAATTCCCTTCAATGGCCTTGATCTACATATCCTCCTTTTTTAATAGGGTCACTCCAGAGATATATGGCTCTGGAATATTTCCCTTAAGATGGTATCCATCTTCTGTAAGTCTTTCCTGTCTACCCACTTTGTCTGGAGGAAAAATTCCTCAAGTTAACGAGGGTACCTTCTCAATGCCCTGGACTTATATAAGGGAACCTCAGAGCTATATTTACTTATTTGCCATCCCTCCTCCCACTTGACTGACATCCTATAGGTCCATTACTGTATCTCCAGGGCTTACCACAGTGCCCATCACAAAGTAAGCACTAAATAACTGATGCCCGATGAATGAATATATGGCCATATAAATAAATGAAAGAAAAAACCAAATGAATGACTAGAGGGCAATTAGGCACAGTAGAGGCAGGTGTCTCTCCCACTCTGATATTTCGAAGGGAGATACAGACTGAGCAACAAGTGACAATCCTCTTAGAGAAACCAAGTCCCTCCACCCTGTGGTTATAGTGTCTTTGCTGAGGGCTCTTCCTGCAGCTCAAGGTCAAGATTGATACCTAAGACTCAAAGAGGAACTCACCAGCAAGTGGCCTGAATTGGATTCGCTTACTGGTGATCTTCACCGGCAATGGCTTATATTTGCACTTGCCTGGGGGTGCTCGCCTAAAAACACAGACAGAAAGGATGAAGGACAGAAAACTGTGAAGATGTAACCAGGAGATCAAGATCACTGAAAAGCCTATGTTGGCAAGAATTGGAGTCATCCTTCTCTTATCCCGGGGATTAGGTTGAAGGAATAGGAATACCCCACAGGCTCAGAGGGAGAGGAGAAAGGCATGGGCATCACAGGGCTTGGGATCTGGGAGACAGTGCAGTGTGGGGTTAGGAATATGGACCTGGGAACAGACAGAATCAGGTTCACATCCTGGTGATCAGCCTTGCTAATTTCTCACCTATAAAATGCAAACTATAAAATACTACTCATCTCACATGGATATGGCAAAGATTAAATAAGAGCTGTGTGCCTGGTGTACTATAAATGATTAACAAAGAATGAGATTTAAAAAAAAAAAAAAGGCACTCAGAACAAGGCCTAGCACAGGACATGTGCTCACCAGATGATGGTGGTGGTGGTGGTTCCCCTTTAAGGAAAATCCCTCCCAAAATGCATGGCAGAGCCCTATGTAATGCAAGCCTCTCTGTCCAGCAGCACACTCCTTCTTAAACTGCTCATCCTTGGGTGCATCTTCTGAAATAGAATGGACTTTGGGCAATGTGAGAACTCCCATTATGCAGAGCAGAGCTGAGACTCCCCCACCCCACGCAATCCCCACTTTTTCTCTATCTGACTCCAAATCTCCCTTTTGCTAGCATCATCCTTAGCCCAGGTGTGGGGGAAAAGTAATTTTAATTATTTAGGAAGTATGTTGTAGCACTTAGGCACTATTCTAAATATTTAATAAATATTAACTCACTAGATGCTCATAATAACCCTGTGCGATAGGTACTATCATTAGCCCTGTTTATTTAGTTTTGATTTATTTTTGTTTCCAGGGATTGAGCCCAGGGGTGCCTAACCACTGAACCACATCCCCAGCCCTTTTTTTTTATTTTTTACTTTGAGGCAGGGTCTTGCCTAGTTGCTGAGGCTGGCTTTGAATTTGCAATTCTCCTGCCTC
This sequence comes from Spermophilus citellus, assembly GCF_964194105.1. Lineage (NCBI taxonomy): Eukaryota > Metazoa > Chordata > Mammalia > Rodentia > Sciuridae > Spermophilus > Spermophilus citellus. Next base: position 114,905,854 of record NC_138187.1, on the reverse strand, counting down.
AGCCTCGCAAATTCTGGGGATTACAGGCATGTACCACATCACCCAGCTATCCCCATTTAAAAAAAAAAAAAAAAACTAAGGTACTTAAAAGGCTAAGAATCAGGCTCAAGGTCACAAGATTAGTCAAAGGCAAAGCCAAGATTCAAAACCAGGTTCTAGGGTCCTTGTTCTCAAGCACGGTATTTGGCTACCTCTAAAGGAAGGGCAGGAGGAAAAGTCAGAAAGAAAGGAAGGATACAGAAATCCATCCATGCCACTCCAAATGCCGGGACAGGTGCACGAAGTGCAAAGACAGGCTGCACGAGCAAGCAGAGCTGAGTCTGGCCCACTGCAGCTTTAGAAGTCTGTGTGAGTCAATGTAATGATAACTGAGCCAAGTAAGCAGAGCTGAAATAACTGATCCCAAAGGAGAACTGAGTTCCTATCTTGAGCCAGGTCTTCCTAGCCACCTTAAGGGAGCGATTTAACTTGCCTAGGCTTAGGTCTCCTTAGGCCTAGACTGAGCTGCTAACCTGCTTCACTGGGATGCTGCCACCATTCCAGGAGAACGTGCATGCACAGCACTGAGGGTAGCCTGCCACATTGTAATAACTCAATAAATGCCACTGCAGAAAAAGGCGAATGAGTGAGGAGATGTCTTCTGTTGTGGGAGAGGCCTTACTACTACCTTCTGTCTGGCCTCTTACAGCTGCTCTTCTGAAAGAGTTGAATTACCTCCAAACCAAATAAGGAAACTACCAAAGGAAAGAAAAAGTGATTCACACAGGAAACCTTTGTGTGGAAAGACCAGAACCCTCCACCCCAGGCATTATCAACTCACATGAGCACTTCAAAGGCTGGGGATCTCTCCCTCCCCTGAGTACAGGGGATGTATGCACAGAAGCAGAGACACTCCAGTATCAAATTCACCCCTTGGCACTTGCTCTCCATTCTCAGCAGAGCCCCACAGGCACAACCTAGGGTACTGAGCCTCTTCTAGGAACTTCTGGGAACACACAACCCCAAAGCCCAGTTAAATAGAAGCTGAACTGGGCAGGGCCCCTAAGCCCTGCACATAGGCCTAATGGCTACTGAACACCAATCACATCTGGGAGACTGGAGCCTCAGAAGGTCATGTTACAGGTCCCTCTGTAAGGTGATTAATTCCTGGGTAGATCTTCCTGCTTTGAGTAAAACTCCTGAGATAATTGCAGTGCACTACCCAGACCGCTCAGTATGGACACACTGCCTCACCCTACAGGGGCAGAAACACTGACCAGACTCAACAACCTCACCAATGAGAAACTGGATTGTGGCTCTGATCTGTTCTGCCAGAAGATGGTTAGACTCTGAGAGAAGTGGGTAAAGCAACAGCAGTAAACAACAACAAAAAAAAGAATCTACCAAGTGATGAGATACTACCACTGATTCCAGAGAAGGTCAGATGGAAATAGAAAGAAAGCTGACTGCTGAAGGTATTGGCCAAATACCTTGAGACCTCAACCAAGTCCAGCAGACAGGGTAGCAATACTTGCTCAGGTGGTTGGGGGTGTATTCCTGTTGTCATATTGCCCCCAGACAGAAATCTTCAGAAGACTATCTTTTAAAAAATAGGCACCGGAGGGATAGACCAGTCACCGTATAATGCCTCAAGGTCCTGGTTTCCAACTACAACAAGACCATTTCCCAAGGAGCCCATAATTCCCAGGGACACATTATCCTACTCACTTGTTTGCCCAAACTGCTCTCTTCTAGGGCATAGATGTACTTTGTGATCATTTTTGGCAATTCTTGGGAAGTAAACACTGTTTTTTTAGGTCACTGTCATGGAGAAAATGGTTAATAAAAATTAATAAAAATGTGCCTGAGAAGAAATGACACCAAATCTTACCTTGAAGGATCAACAAATTTGTAAATAGATCCATGTGGCGCGTAGGCACTTGGGTAAGAGGTGGCCAGGAAATACAGCTCCCCTGAGTAGACAAGCAATAACAGGTCATCAGCAGGGCTGAAACAGGGATGCAGGCACAGAAAATGAAATGAGGTAATGGCCCTCAAATGCAGTGAGCCCCAAGAACAGAACTCTGTAATCCTGATTCAGCCTTCACTGGACTGTGACCTCCTTGAGGATTAAATCCACCTTTGAATCCTAAGACCAGCTCAGAGCCCAGCTGGGCAGCACACACCTGTAATACCAGCAATTAAGAAGGCTGAGGCAGGAAGACCACAAGTTCAAGATCAGTCTCAGCAACCTAGAATGATCCTTTCTCAAAATAAAAAATAGAAAGAACTGGGGATGCAGTGAAAGGATGCCCCCTGACCCAGACCTCCATACTGATAAGATTCTCTGAGACTTGGAAATCCACTATCCATAGACCAAGGACCATTATTGGTTGCTTGTCTTCTGTTTTGTTTCCCCTCAGCCTCAATCTCTTGTCCCCCCACCCCCACCCCCTTCCTTCACTCCCTGGACCATTTATTTCCTCATGACCTTCCCTACTCTTCAGCCTTTCCTCTGGCTCTTCTCATTGCCCTCCAAAAATCACCTCCATGCCAGGCGAGGTGGCTCACGCCTATAATCCCAGCTGCTCAGGAGGCTGAGACAAGAGTATCAAGAGTTCAAAGCCAGCCTCAGCAATGTTGAGGCACTTAGCAACTCAGTGAGACTCTAAGTAAAATACAAAATAGGGCTGGAGATGTAGCTCAGTGTTGAGTGCCCCTGAGTTCAATCCCCAGTACCAAAAAAAAAAAAAAAAAAAAAAAAAAATCACCTCCATTCACCTTCTCACATATCACTTAGAAAGTGCCCCACTTCTCCCTATATCCTTCTGTTTAAATTTCAGAAAACGTCATCAATTCCATTCCCACAGTACCTACCTCATTCCACCTGACTTTGTAATTATCTGTGAGGGACAGAACAGATGAGCCCCACAGTTAGATAGATCTGGGTGTGAATTCTGTGGATTCTGATGACACCAGTTACCAGCTTGTTAGCCTGGGTGACCTCCTAATCTGAATAAACCTCCAGATAGTTATTCATTCATAAAATGGGGATCACAATTGATCAAATAAGAAAGCATTACTTTCTTATTTCTCTATTTCTTAAGTCCACATGTAACCTGAGTCATTCTCCAACAGGAGTCCCTCCAAACCATCAAAGACTTCCTGGTCTCAAAGGAGAATCGAAAACCCTGTCCTGCTGCATATTCCCTTCACATAACTACCATCAGTGTAAATTATACATCTTCAACTTGCCGTAGACTTCCCATGTGTAGTTAAGGGGAAACAAAACTAGAGGGAATTTTCTTCATTTTATTTATTTTTTCTTATTTTTCTAGGGATCAAACCTAGGGCCTTGCACTCTAGAAGCAAATCCCAGCCCAACAGAGGTGAATTTTAACTGTAGTTTCCAATTGATATTTTTAGTATCTATTTTTCTAATTTTTTATTTGTTTCAACTAGTTACACATGACAGCAGAATGCATTTATGCATTTTAGTATATCATACCTAAATATAATTTCTCATTTTTCTGATTGTACACGTTGTAGAAGAATCACATCAGTCAATCATACATGTATATAACATAATAATGTTTGTTTCACTCTACTATCCTTCCTATCACCATATCCTCTCCCCTCCCTTCACTCACCTCTACCTAATCAAAAGTAACTCAATTCTTCCACAGCCTACCCCCATTATGAATTAGCATCCACATATCAGAGAAATCATTCAGCCTTTGATTTGGGGGGATTGGCTTATTTCACTTAGCAAGATATTCTCCAACTCCATTCATTTACCAGCAAATGCCATAATTTCATTCTTCTTTAAAGCTGAGTAATATTCTATAACACACACACACATACATATCACATTTTCTTTATCCATTCATCTGTTGAAGGGCACTTAGGTTGGTTCTATAGTTTAGCTATTGTGAATTGAGCTGCTATAAACATTGATTTATCCACATCACTGTAGTATGATGTTTTTAAGTCTTTTGGGTATAAACTGAGGAGTGGGATAGCTCAGTCAAATGATGGGTCCATTCCAAGTTTTCTAAGGAATCTCCCTACTGATTTCCATAGTGTTTGCACCAATTTGCAGTCCCACCAGCAATGTGTGAGTGTTCCTTTTTCCCCCAACATCCTCGCCAACATTTGTTGTTGCTTGATGATTGCCATTCTGACTGGAGTGAGATAAAATGTTAGAGTAGTTTTGATATGCATTTCTGTAATTGCTAGAGATGTTGAACATTTTTTCATATATTTGTTGATTGATTGTATTCTTCTGAAACAAGACAAGGATGCCCTCTTTCACCACTTTTATTCAATATTGTCTTCAAAACTCTAGCCAGAGCAATTAGACAGAAGAAAGAAATTAAACGGATACAAATATGTAAAGAAAAACTCAAACTATCATTATTTGCTGATGACATGATTCTATATTTAGAAGAACCAAAAAATTCCACCAGGAAACTTCTAAAACAAATAAATGAATTCAGCAAAGTAGCAGGATATAAAAATCAACACCCATAAATCAAACGTGTTCTTATACATCAGTGTTGAATCCACTGAAAGAGAAATTAGGGAAACTACCCCATTCAAAACAGTCTCAAAAAATAAAATAAATACTTGGGAACCAATCTAACAAGAGGTAAAAGACCTCTACAATGAAAACTACAGAAAACTAAAAAAAGAAATTGAAGAAGACTTTAGAAGATGGAAAGTCTGCCCATGCTCCTGGATAGGCAGAATTAATATTGTCAAAATGGCCATACTATCAAAAGCATTATACAGATTCAACACAATAACCATTAAAATCTCAATGAATTCTTCATAGAAATAGGAAAAGCAATCATGAAATTCATTTGGAAAAATAAGAGACCCAGAATAGCCAAAGCAATCCTTGGCAAGAAAAGTAAAGCAAGAAGCATCACAATACCAGACCTTAAACTATATTACAGAGCTATAGTAACAAAAACAGCATGGTTTTGACACCAAAACAGACACATAGGCCAGTGAAACAGTGTGGGAGGCCGATTAGCACGTGACTACGTCTGTCTCTCCTTCTGATTGGTGTGGCATCATCATTTCGTTGGTCACTCTATGATCTGGTTGCCTAGGTAACCGAGATGATAGCCCCAATCTTTAGGGTGCAAGCAACTGTGTCTTTGTGCATGGGCATGCCTTCCTATGCTCACCTGTTCCTTTGTGATATTACCCCTTGCCCTGTTTGGGATAGAATGTTCCATGGAAACACCCTTTGTGTGTCCCCTTCTCTTCCGTTGCCCTTGGGTGTGGCCTTCCTAGATGTCAGTCAACCTGCTGACAATAGACATCATGAAGCTAGACTTAGCCCCTTGAAACCTGACCCCTTGCCTCATTTGAATAGCTTCTCCTCAATAAAAGGGGTCAGCATGTGTGGGCTCCTCTCTCTCTCTCTCTCTCTCTCTCTCTCTCTCTCTCTCTCTCTCCCCCCCCCCCGCCTTTCTGTAGGCCCTTAAAGTCAAAGGAGCCGTCACAGCACCCCCAAAGAAAAAGGTATTTCTGTCTCTTGTGTGGTTATTTTGTGCAGCCCAGTTCCCCTGGAGTGACCCCTGAGTGTTTTAGTCGTGAGCAACCTGGCAAAACAGAATAGAAAACACAAAGGCAAACCCACACAAATACAGCTGTCTCATACTAGACAATGGTGCCAAAAACATTTACTGGAGAAAAAGACAGCCTATTCAACAAATGGTGCTAGGAAAAATAGAAAGCCACATGTAACAAAATAAAATTAAACCTCTATCTCTCGCCCTGCACAAAACTCAACCCAAAGTGGATTAAAAACTTAGGCACTAGAATAGAGACCCTGCACCTACTAGAAGAAAAAGTAGACCCAAATCTTCACCATGCTGGCCTAAGATCTCACTTCCTTAACAAGACCCCTATAGCACAAGAAGTAAAATCAAGAATCAATAAATGGGATGGATTCAAACTAAAAAGCTTCTTCTCAGCAAAAGAAACAATCAATAACGTGAAGAGAGAACCTACAGAGTGGGAGAAAACCTTTACCACATGCACCTCCAATAAAGCATTTATCTCTAGGCTATATAAAGAACTCAATAAACTTAACAGCAAAAAAAAAAAAAAAAAACCCACAAATAACCCAATCAATAAATGGGCTAAGGAACAGGACACTTCACAGAAGAAGAAATACAATCGATCAACCAATATACGAAAAATTGTTCAACATCTCTGGCAATTTAGTATCTATTTTAAGGAGAAAAAACTACCATATATCATTTGAAACAAAATACATGCAATATGAATTTACTGCAAACATCATTACTTTGGCCAGCCCTCTTGGAAATGAGCTTAGGTGACTGACATTCAGAAATCCAATCAATCAAAACAGCAAGGGGTGGTCCCACATCAGCCATTCATTCAGCAATTATTTATTTATACTAGCTATCAACTCTGAGCTCAGTAAGTAAACTATGGCATTAGTTGAGGGAGAATTCTGGTTCCACTAAAAAATAATTCATCTAATGCTGGTGAGTGATAACATAAAATAATAAAAATTTTTAAAAAAGATTTTTAAAAAAGTTTCCAAGTGGAAAGAATATGCTAATAGCAAAAATACAAATTCATTTATGCAACAACAAAAAACCCCACCAGCTCTGGGAGAAATTTATTTGCCTGGGGAAGATTCTCACTGGCTTCAGGGCTTCCCTTGGGCAAATACCTGGCAAGTCCACTTCTTAGAATTCAGCCAAGGACACTTAGTTTTGTCTGCCAGATATACTGACTGGTTTTCCAAAACTACCTGCTTTATCCTGAGTCGCCTGCAGGCTCAAGAAACCAAACCCAGGGGTCTGTGGCCTCCTGTAAAATAGTTACAGAAGATGGCTGCCCAGTGTTCCTGGGCGGCCCTGCCTCTGGGGGTCCATCCTCCAGGGGGCTCATCCACAATCATACACTTTCCATCCTCCTGCCTGCCTGTCGGTCCTCTCCTTTCTTATATGTTTGGACTTCTAATTTGGAACTCACACTGGTGTTTTTCTGTTAAAAAGGCTTGAACTTTCCAAAATGCCTTCTACTTCTATAAAACCTTCATCTCAAACTATCTATCTACTCATCTGCTGGCTGAGAGGAAAGAATCCAGGAGCTAACAGATCTCTTTATAAATTCTACTCAAGTAAAGATCCTGTACAGCCACCCTGTGGCTCAGAGTGGAAAGAAACCAAACACTCAGGAACTCTTCAAGGCTCTGATGTCCACCTACAGAGAATCCCAGGACTGGAAGAGACTCTAAAAGAGAACTTTATTATCTTCTTTGCCTCTAAGATGTCTAGATCCAGTGCCAAATACTAAAAAGATCACTATACACACCTGTATAAAAACAAAACAGAATTTATTTAAAATTTGGAAGTGTAATCTCTCAAAATGAAACATAATGTGAAGCTAAAATTAAAAGTCAGTTCTCTAATGATAAAAGTCTTGGAAAATTTTTAGAGCTGAGTGTCTCTTCTCCCCTCTCATACATGAGCCCATGCCTAGCTTCAATGATGCCATTAACATGTACCTAGCCACTTCCTATCTACCTAGCTGTCTACTCTTTCTTCAGATTTCTCAGGAAATAAATTCTCCCTTACTCACAAATTCTTGGCAGGGTCAGGCCAACTGGTGAGCTGGTGAGCCAATCATAAGAGGTCCCTTCTGCTAGGCCATCCCAGGAGGGTAAGCGTTCACAATCCATTTAGCCTGGCCCCCTGGCCTGCACATGGCCCTGAAACCGTGAATAAGAATAAAGAGGGAGGGGCTGGAGATATAGCTCAGTTGGTAGAGTGCTTGTCTCGCATGCACAAGGCCCTGGGTTCAATCCCCAGTTGGTTTGTTTGTTTGCAGTACTGGGAATTGAACCCACGACATTGCACATGATAGGCAAGCACTTTACCACTGAGCCTGTTTCTTTGTTGGTGAAATGAATCTAATAATTATGTCACAGAGGTGTTGTGGTTACTAGTTAAGGTGGAAAACATGAAGTGTTTTGAAGAGTACACAGTATGTTAAAAGAGATGATTAAATGATAATAATAGTAGAAGCAGTATTTACTGTATAAATAATGACAACAATAATAAATGTTCAGTCGATGCTTGTGATAATCTAAGTAAAGTAAGCAGACATCAAACCGCTCTGCACATGGATTACCTGCTTCATCTTCAGCAAAGGAGATGATGAACTTGCTATAGGTGCTGATCAACCCTGGGAAAGCACAAAATGAGGTGCTCCCCAGGCAAATGTCTCTCTTCTTCCATTTCTGGGTTTTTCTATCTTCCTGCAAAGCCATAAGTCGACTAGATGAAAAATAAAACCTTGTATTTTAGGAATCCATATTTCCACTCTGCAGGATGTTTTTCCACCTAGAATCAGCAATCATTGAGTGCCAAGGCTAGGTCTCCCACAAAGAGATCAATAACAAGCCTCCCACATAGAAGAACCAAAAAGCTGCTTCAGTGATACTTCAGACCCACTTATCCTTGATGGGGAAGCACATTTTCTATTATAAGTTTAATGCCCTGAGAAGACTGCACCACTGCAAAAGACTCATCTTGGGCTGGGGTTGTGGCTCAGTGGCAGAGCAGTTGCCTTGCACATGTGGGGCACTGGGTTCGATCTTCTGCACCACATAAAAATAAATAAACAAAATAAAAATATTGTGTTCATCTAAAAAAACTCATTTTTTATTGTTTCTATGACCTTTGGCTAGTTGTCCAACATCTCTAAACCTCAGTTTCCTAATCTATATAATGAAAAAAAAATTTATAAAGTGAACCAGGCACAGTAGTGCACATCTGTAATCCCAGTGAATGGGGAGGCGGAGGCAGATGGATTGCAAGTTTTAGGCCAGCCTCTGCAACTTAGTGAGGCTCTAGGCAATTTAGTTGAGAACTTGTCTCAAAATAAAAAAATAAAAATAAAAAGGTCTGGGGCTAGGGGTGTGAGGCACTGGGTTTGATTATCAGCACCACATATAAATAAATGAATAAAATAAAGATCTATCAACAACTAAAAAAAATTTTTTTAAGGGCTGGGGATGTAGATCAGCAGTAAAGTGCCCCTAAGTTCAATTCCCAATACCCAAAAAAATATATAAAAGGAGGGTAATGAAAATATAGTTTACCACGTAGAAAACTGCAAATATTAAGTAAAATAAGCTATGTAAAGATCTCAACAATGTTGTGACACATAGAAAGGACTCAAAAACTACCAGCTGTTATTATTAAGTTATATGCAAGCATGAATATGTCACAATGAATTTCACTATTATTCATAATCATAATGCACAAATAAAAAAAGAAAAACTCAACTAGCTGATTATTATTATTATTATTATTATTATTATTATTATTATTATTTCTATACAGAAGCAAGTAGGTGCTCCATATATCTCTAGCATCTATCTGAAGAAGAAAAGGAAGCTGGGTAAGCCCAGGGTGCTCAGTGAATTGCCTGAACATTTTATAAAGACCAAGATGCCCAATACCAGGTGATTCTAAGGCATATACTTCAATTAAGAATCACTGCAGGGCTGGGGCTGGGGCTCAGTGGTAGCGCACTTGCCTGGCATGTATGAGGCATTGGGTTAGATTCTCAGCACCACATATGAGTAAATAAAATAAAGGTCTATCAACAACTAAAAATATATTTTTAAAAAAGAATAACTACATATCATCCAGGTGTGGTGGCACATCCCTGTAATCCCAGCAGATCAGGAAGCGGAAGCAGGAGAATCGAGAGTTCAAAGCTAGCCTTAAGCAACTCAGTGAGACTCTTGTCTCTAAATAACATATAAAAATGGGCTAGGGATGTGGTTTAGTGCTTAAGCTCACTTGGTTCAATACTCAGTACCAAAAAAAAAAAATCATTGCATATCAAAAAGTGATATGTGAAGGGGTGATGTGTTTGGGGATGGATAAAGGTAAATGAAGTCCTAATGATGTAATAAGTAATGATGAAGGACCTAACCAATTAGTAACTATACCATCTCTACAACTAAGAATTGAAGGATGAAAATAACTACATCTTTCCTAAATAAGATGAAGTAATGGGGACTAGATTTACCATCCCACCTTAATGAGTCAAAACCTGTACAAAATAGAATAAGAGTGGTTTAAAAGACATTGACAAGGGCTGGGGCTGGGGCTCATTGGTAGAGCACTTGCCTAGCACATGTGAGGCTCTGGATTTGATCCTCGGCACCACATAAAAATAAATAAACAAAATAAAGGTATTGTGTCCATCTACAACTAAAAAAAAAATGCTAAAAAAAAAAAAGACACTATCAGGCAGCATAGATGTGTCTTCCCTGAGAGATAGAAAACAGATGAGATGAGCTTTGAGATTGTTCTAGATTCTTCCTTGAGAAAGTTCCCAGCACAGAGAGGGAATACACAGGCAGAGCCCAGTAGACTCCCTGAATTGAAAAGATAGATCTAAGAGTCCAAGAAGATCAAAGCAGTAAAAGTTTTCAGGACAGAAAATAGAGAGAAGAAAATTACACGGAGAAAGATCTTCAGAGATCTTCAAATACTCATCAGTGGGCTCAACAGCAGGCACCAGAGGGGACTACCTAAAGCAAGGGAGAGAATTGGAAGGGAAAGTGCCTGGCAGGGGTCAGGAATGGTACATGCATCATTCACAGGACATTGGCAAAGCCTCGGGAAGCCTTGCCTTAATAGTAAGAAATTGAGAGCTCTAGAAAAAGCACCACTTTGGTCCTGCTTAACAAATAAACAGCAAGAAAGGATCAAACTATTGTTGAGGAACTTGACTGTGACCCAGAACAAAACTCAAAAATATTTATAGGAACACAAAAATATGCAGCACCTACAAACTTATATTAATACTTTCTGGTATTAAATAAAAAATTACCATGCAAGTAAAGGAGGAGGAAAATATAACCCATAATAAAGAAAGATCAATTAAAATTGACACACAACTGACATAGGCATTAATATTAGCAGACAAAAACATTAAAATAGCTGGATATGGTAACAGTCTTGTAAGTTACACCTAATAAAATTGTTCAAATAAAAAAGGCAAAAGCGACATCAACACTTCTTACCCACTCATGAAGTCTCCAAAGATATAGAGGCCATTGAGATTTGGAGATTCACATCCACGATAGACATAGCCCCCAGTGACTGACTTCCCCACTGCGTGGCCATAAGCATAGATTGGCAGAATGTCATCTATCCAGGAACAAGGAAAGACAGTAAGTTTCATCACCAAAAATTAAAAGGAAAGAGGGGGCTTTTTTTCTTAGATGTTGATGGACCTTTATTTTATTCATTTATTTATAGATGGTGCTGAGAATCAAACCCAGTGCCTCACACATGCTAGGCAAGCGCTCTACCACTGAGCCACAACCCCAGCCCCCAAAAGAGGCTTTATAATGCAGTTACCTGATTCAGTGCATGTCATCAGTAGGACAGGTAGACAAATGGATTGTGTTTATTTTTTTTTCAACAGGCCAGCCACAATATTTGTGAGCTTTCCAATTGACTGTTATCTAAGCCCTACCCTCCCCCCATCTATAAAGCTGTGTGGTGGAAGATTCAGACACATAAATTTCTCCCCAAAGTTGACGTAGTAGTCAAGTTTAAGAATATGGAAAGTATTGTGAGGATCTGTAAGACTGCTTTGTAACTTAAAGAATCAAAAAGACCAAGAAACAGTGATAGATTCAGCACACTGGAATTTTGATCCAGATGTGGTTTTTAAAACACTTCTTGATTATTGATGCTCAGGGATTATATTCTTCCTTGAGTATAGGTGGAATATCATTTCATTGGGCTGTTACTATTTGGGAAATAAAGAGAAACATGCAGCCACCAATTCTGCTCTTCCAGTGGATCTGAAAATAGTTTGCCCAAACCTCACATGGGTAACTTATTTAAAATACAGATTCCTAGTCCATCCCAATCCCCCACCCACCCAAGATGCAAACCTATCAGGTCTGACCTAGAGCATCAAAATCTACTTTAAAAAAATAGTCTTAATTGGCTTTATTGTTTTATCCTAGAATTGGGCAACATTCCATTTCATAATAGAACAAGTGTTCCTATGGTCTGAGCAAGAGTTTGGTTAGCTTGAAGAAATCAGAAAAACAAAAACTGGTCTTTCACAGTTATTTTTTTTTTCTAGGGCTGGGACAGGGAAACAGAATAATAGGAAAATGACTGATGAGTTAACAGCAAAAATCCACTTCTTAACAAGCACCACTAAGGTGTCTAGGGCTAGTGGCGGGAGAACAACTCAGGGAAGCAGTGTCCCAAAGGACACAAGCAAGGACTTAAAGGACTTGCAGGACACTAGGATTTTATTCCTCCAGGAGGCTACCCACTCAACTCATTCAAGAAAGCACCCAGACAGCTTTTTACTTACCCAAAGAGGCATTGTGACAAAGATTTTTGTCGTAACACTCAAACCCTTCCTTTGCCCTCCATCCATAGTTCCCGCCTTTAACAATGAGGTCAACTTCTTCAAACCTGTTCTGGCCCACGTCCCCACAGAACATGCGGCCTCGGCCCTGGCGTGTAATGGGGTCCCCTCGGTCCACAGCACAGCGCCACATGTTTCTGATCCCATAGGCGTAGATGGCGGGCTGGGCCCCTGGCTCAGAAACAAAAGGATTGTCCAAGGGCACTCGGTAGCGCTTGCCTTCAGAGCCTGCCCTGTTCACATCAATCCTTAACACTTTCCCAAGCAGGGAACTTCTGAAAGACAGAAGGCCAAGAATCAGGCTCAGGTAAGCATGGACACAAGACCAGAGGTAACCACCAAGGAGGGCTGATTAACAATGATGACAGGAAATGGCTGGGAATCACATAAGGATAAGTACCTTTTTTTAAAAAAAAATATATACAGGATGTTAAGACTTCCCTATTTTTGACTCAAGGAGAACTACTAAGCAAAAGGGTCCACATAACCCTGAAAAAGTTGCAGCTTTAATTGTTAATTTTAATGATGAAAACTGTTTCTCTACAATTTGGTCTAATCATTGCTTTTAAAGATGGTTTTATTATTTTTCAGATAGCAAAGGGGTCAGCAAATAAAACAGAGACTTTTATGGAGTGGGGGATACCAGGGATTGAACTCAGGGGTACTCAACCACTGAGCCACATCCCCAGCCCTATTTTGTATTTTATTTAGAGACAAGGTCTCACTGAGTTGCTTAGTGCCTCACCATTGCTGAGGCTGGCTTTGAACTCATAATCCTCTTGCCGTAGTCTTCGAAACTGCTGGGATTACAGATGTGAGCCACTGCGCCCAGCCTTAGAACAGAGACTTTTAGGAGACTTTTTCAATGACTTTGATCTCTGGGCTTTGGTGTCCTCAATTGTAAAGCAGAGGAGAGTGACATTACTTAACAGTGTGATTGGGTTCAATGAGTTATTGTGCATATAGTACTTAATGCAATTCCTGAATCATGGCATTCAATAAATGTTAGCTTTTATTATTATTAATTTTAATATTTATAATACTAGGAATAATGGGAGCCAAGTGTTGACTGGGTGCAAAGGAGAGAAGAACCACTGACCTTTATAGGCAGCAGAGCATCAGTGAACTCTGGCACTAGATCATTCAAGCTATAATTCTGGTTCTGCCACTTACTTGCTATGTGACTTCTGTGCCTCTGTTTTCTTGTCTGTAAAATGGCTCTCATAATACCTACATATCATAAGATTCACTCATTCCACAATATTTACAGAGTGACGGGTGTGCTGAAGATAGACCAATTAACAAAATAGATAAAATTTCTTAACCTCAAAGGTTATTAGAATTATAATTCTCAAATACACATTACGTATTTGGAACCATCTCTGACACACAGTTAGCACCCTATATGCACTAGCTCTCTTTAACTCACTTTTTTTTTGGGGGGGGGGGTTACCAGGGATTGAACCCGGGGGCACTTAAACCTCTGAGCCACATCTCCAGCCCCTTTTTCATATTTTATTTGGAGACAGGGTCGGACTAAGTTGCTTAAGGTCTCACTAAGTTGCTGAGGCTGGCTTTGAACTCTCAGTCCTCCTGCCTCAGCCTCCTAAGCCGCTAGGATTGCAGGAATGCGCCACCACTCATGGCCACATTAGCTCACCACGCACATTAAGTTTTTAGTGTCCCCAGGGCCTACCACTCCTGAAACATTGAGCTTGGTAACATAATTGGATTAAAGTTAATTGAAAGATTGATTTCATGGATAGTGTCCTATTAACATATTTAAAATACTGATCTTTCTTTACATAGTATCTGAAACTTACACTAGGCATCCATAATATTAACTACCAAAGTAAATGATGTATATTGTTTATAGGACAGAAAACCAAAAGTTTCTCTCATTTGCCTAAATGGGACTATATATTGCAGAAAGCATTCTGGGTTTGACTCCACCTCAACCAAAACACTATACCAAAGGTTGACTCTAAGGAGGCAGGGACCTTGCTTCCATCCATCTTACTTGTTCTGAGCATTTCCAAATTTGCCAAAGGGATCCCCAGCCTGCCCTCCATCCCCAGTGAATATGTACATGTAGCCATCCAGACCAAAAAGAAGTTGTCCACCATTATGATTTGAGGCTGGTTCTTCTATCTCCAAGATGACCCTGGAAAAGAAAAAGAAACTTCACTTTGACACAGCTAAAGCTACATCCTCTAGAGACACCCCAAATAGACTGGTCCAAGTCACCAAGATCTGCAAAGTCAGCCAAGACCTGCTTCAGGAATTGCAAAGCAAGTAGCTTGGGGTTCTGAGATGATCCCTCTTTCCTTCTATAACTCCTTCATGGGTCATTTTTATTCCAGACCATGACTTCACAAGCTGAGACACAGTCAGGAGAACAACCCTCCCTTTCTAGCTCTTGCCTATTAGTCTCTGGCTCTATATGAACTTTCAATTTCTTTGTTTGAGCAAGTTAGGAGTGATGGATCTATCCATTCCTCATGCTTTCTCCAATCTTTCAATCTGTCTGTGATGGAAAAGAAGACAAGGTAGAAAGAAGAGGAGAAATGGGCAGGGTGGTAGAGTGAAAAGAACATGAACTGAGGTCAGCTAGAACTGGGATCATTTGATCTCGTATCACTAGTGTTATGGCCTTATGCCACAGCTTCTTGCAAGATCCCACATTCAAGCTAAAAGGGCCTGGAATCTAAGGGCCACACAATAATTAGAAGCTGTAATTATTGAAGCAGTGATTGAACTCAGGGACATTCGACCACAGACCACCAGCCCTATTTTGCATTTTATTTAGAGACAGGGTCTCACTGAGTTGCTTAGCACCTTGCCATTGCTGAGGCTGGCTTTGAACTCACGATCCTCCTGTCCCAGCCTCCAGAGCTGCTGGGATTACAGGCTGTGCTGCTGTGCCTGGCTCACTATATTTTTTATAATCACTTCTCAATCCCTCTGGCTGCTAGTTCTTGCTTATCCTCTGTAAAGACAACTAAGTCAGACTCTAATTCGGATTGTCACGTCCCATAAAAACCCTTGCCTAAAGAGTCTAACTTGGGCTGTCCTCATTAATTGACGATTCCTTTAACATTTTAAGCTAGTGTTCTAAAACCAGCAAGGTTCCATCTCTTGTCATTTCAAAGGGCTGATCCGCATTATTTCAGAACACAGTAGAGGTGCATTTGCATGAGTCCATCTCACCTCTCCGATTTGGGGTCAGCTTTATTGGGATCGGCCTGAGAAACCTTCATCTCACTAATCCGGATCTTTTCTACCTTCTTCTTGCCCAGGCATGAATAATAAATATAGAACTTTCTGTTGCGACGGAATTTGGGGTGAAAAGCCAATCCCAAGAAGCCCCTCTCATCCCCGATCCATGGAGTGGTCAGTACGATGCTCTTGAGATCCAGGAAAGGTTGCTCCAGGCGACTCCCGTCAGGCAGGTACACCCACACCACTCCCACCTGCTCGGCCACAAAGAAGCGATGGGTGCCGTCCCCGGCGTGCACCATGGAGACCGGGTTCCTGAGCCCATTGGCCACCTCGGCCAGGCAGAGCTGCAGGCAGCCCTCAAGGTCCTCGGCCACCACCCCCAGGTTGCGATTGAGATAGTCATTCCTCAGGATGTTGGGGAAGCAGTAATCCTTGTCCGGAAGATTGAGGAGGTGGCAGAAGTGGGCACCGTCCTTTTTGTGGGACTCTCGGAGACCTCGGTCATTGGTTAGGAGGGAGATGGCAGAGTGACAGTCAGAATGGAATGCCGAGCAGTAGTCAAAGCAGAGCCCAGGAAGGTTCCGGAGGGGTGTGTGAGGGTTCTCGGCATCGTAGAGGTGGGCTGCATAGGGCGAGCACTCCTGGAAGACAGCTGAAGGTCAGTCTCAATTGGAGCAAGCAGAGAAATGGCCAAGGGGAAGAAAAAAGTAGCATTCTGTCAGCAGTAGTGGTGCACACCTGTCATCCCAGTGACTCAGGAGGCTGAGGCAGGATGATTGCCCGTTCAAAACCAGCCTCAGCAATTTAGTGAGGCCCTAAGCAACTTAATGCGACCCTGTCTCAAAATAAAAAATAAAAGGGCTGGAGATGTGTGTGGCTCAGTGGCTAAGTGACCCTAGGTTTAATGCCTGGTACCAAAAAAAAAAAAAAAAAAAAAAAGGACTCTGGAGGGGATTTATTTTGTTTTGTGGTACTGGGGATTGAATCCAGGGGTGCACTACACTGAGCTATAAGCCTTTTTTTTTTTTTTTGAGACAAAGTCTCACTAAGTTGCCTAGGCTGCCTCAAACTTGAGATTCTTCTGCCTCAGCTTCTTACTGGAATTACAGGTGTGCACCACTACCCTGGCTGGATTCCAGATTCTGGAGTTTTTATTACCAACTACTAATAAATCACTTCTTGGACCAACATTTTTTATCCGTTAATGCTCCTGGAAGGCAGAAAGAAAAGGGGAGCCAGGTGTGGTGGTGCCTGTCTGTAATCCTAAGTGGCTCAGGAGGCTGAGGCAGGAGAATCACAAGTTCAAAACCAGCCTCAGCAACTTAGCAAGTCCCTCAGCAATTCAGTGAGACCTCCGACTCTAAATAAAATATAAAAATGAGTTGGGGGTGTGGCTCAGTGATTAAGCACCCCTGGGTTCCATTCCTGGTACCAAAAAAAGGGGGGGGGCACTCTGTACTATTTTTAGCACTTAGTTCTTGACACTTGATGTTACTAGATGTACATTTTAAAGAGAAAATGGTATCAAAGTTCTCAGTTTTTCCTCTTGTAAATGCTATATCTGCAAGATTTTCTTTCTTTATCAGTTCTTAAGCAATTTGGCAAAAGTTTCATTTATTAAATCTGGGTGTTGGAGATATGAGATGTTATTTCATTCTCTGGTTCTCCATGTATGAAATATTTTACAGTTAAAAAGTAAATGATCAAAATGGACATTAAATGTACCACTCCCAGAGACTGGATGTCTAGTAATTTCTTCAGGTATTTGTAAAACTATTTGTGTCTGATGTGTTCAAAGCACTGCGCTGGGAACTATACGTATTTGAATTATGACATTTGGGCAATATGACTACTCCTTACACAAAAACATATGAACAGTGTGTCCAAAAAAGTATCTGCTACTTAGACCTCCCTAGACTCACAGAAATTTTTAGGTGAGAATTCAATTTTGTGGACAATCAGCTCCCAATGGTGATGAAAGAGAGAGAGGCAACTGAGCCTTGGGAGGTAAGAAAGACAGATTAACTGTGGAGTTTGGAGAGGCAGAGGCAGAGGAGAGCAGTTTGGAGGGTCCATTAGCCAAACCCCACTGATTACTAATCTCTCTCCAAGCCCACCTGTGGGCTGACTCAGTTGCCTGTACTCTCTCAACACTTCACAAAGGAAGCAGCAGCACTTTCTATGCATATCTGTGTCCCTGTCTTCTCTTTTTTCCTCTGGACTATAGATTGCAGAACAAGTTCTTGTTTATTGGGCAAAGAAAAAGAAAGAGCCCAGAGTTTCACACACAGTCTCTCCTTGGAATGTCTGGGTCAGCTGAGAATAATTATCAGAGTAACAACAAGCAAAATGACCTGTTCCTGAGTGTCACCTCACTGACTCCATCCAACTCTGGGAGATGGAATAAAGGGAGAAGGGACACAAAAATAAGAACAAAATACTAAAGAGCAGAAAGGACGATGGAAATGTCACCACCAGCATGGCACACCTTTATGCAGCTGTTTATAGAGTTTGTAGAGTTTCTCATAACTAAACAAACATTTTTTTCCAGTTCATGGGTAAGAAAACCCAGGCCCAGGCAGCATCTCTACTGCACACCTTAACTATTGAGTCTCTCCTGCATGCCACGCCCTGCTTTTCGGCACCGGGCACCAGCAGCGAGTGCACAAATTCTCTACTGAAGCTCATGCTTCCTGGAGTTCAGAAAAGCAATTAATTGACCAGTGCTGTTGCTACTATACTTTGATGTGATGTGATCACAGGGTCACAAGATCTGGCGTCTGAACATCTAGATTTGTGCCCCAGGACTGTTTAACCTTGGACAAATGATTCCGGTAAAATGGAACTCATAATACCTACAGAATCATTGCCAAGAACACACTACAAGTCTGGGGGAAGAAAGAGTGCCTTGTAAATTTTAACAGACATGAGTCGGGTTGTTTGGCTGAAATTACTCTTATTCCTCAAATCTCTAAAACAAAAGAGATGTTGCATGTGACTTTTTAAAACATCACCAAAGAGAGAAGTTGGAAGGAAGAGACATTTTCACCAGGGGAGCTCTCAGAAATAAACAATCTGAGTACTGCTCATAAAAGCCAGGCTTCTGCAGGGTGCCAGTGCACACGCCTGCAATCCCAGTACCTGGGGAGGTTGGGGCAAGAGGATTGCAAGTTCAAAGACAGCTTCAGCAATTTATTGAGGCCCTGAATGTAGCAAGACTCTGTCTCAAAATAAAAAATAAAAAGGGCTGGGGATGTGGCTCAGTGGTTAAGAGCCCCTGGGTTCAATCCTTGGTCCAAAAAAGAAAAGCCCAACTTCTGACACCACATGGCTATCCCAGAGTTAATTCTAGCGGAAACAGCAAGAGGTGGTGCTCTAGGTGAAAGAGTACAGCCCTGGGGCAGTGCCACCCACGTGGCTGACTTCTGCGCCAGGCTCAGTGGTAATTCCTGCCTGGACTCTGGGGGGCTCAGATAATTTCTCTTTGCAGCATGCAGGGAGTTGGGGTGGCCAGTGCACTTCTGAATAGTGGCAGCAGCAAGGGACATGAATGCCCAGCAGGGTCTCAGATAAAAGGCCTGTCTGGACTTTTGTCACATCGTTAGAGTACACCTTCCTCATGGCCACTTCTTTCATCAGCTCTCTCCCTGCACCCCTAAACACCCTCTTCCCATAAAGTCTGTGTGCAGCCTGTACACATCAGGTTTCCAGGCTGAGCTCAACTCAGGCGATGCCTCCCAGAAATGTGGATTTTGGCTACTGATGAGCCTGGAGAAGCAGAAACTCTGAGTCATCGCTTGTCAGCAGCTTGAAGCTCTCTCAGTCCAGTTCTGGAGTGTTGGGCAGCCAGTACCCCACAGAGAGCCCCATAATCTCTGCCACTGTTACCATCACACCAGAGACCCCCTTGGCACAAAGCACCCAGCTAAGCAAGGGCTGGACCCCAGCAGATGCCAATGCTTCCCTCTTTCACATACTCTGGAAGTGTCACAGGTGTGCTGTGCCCAGCTCTCTGATCATTGCAGAGAAGACATGGACAGCAGCGGTTCTGAGAGCTCCATGAAAAATACCTCTCTTATTCTTTTGGCTCCTGGGGAAGAGCCCCAGAGGGAGAGCTCTGAGGAAACTGTGCAAGCCAAACTCAGCACACCTGTGCCTCAGTGTACAGAGCACATTGCTGTCCGGCAAGGCACCTGGCAGGCAGGTAAGCTCTAAAAGGCTGAGTGTCCAAAGCACCCTCCCCCTAGGACTCGCCAGCAGCCCAGCACCCTTTACCACTGGGATTGGAAGGCACAATGCCAAGCTGGCTCCATCGTTTCACCTTGGGTTTACACTCAGGCCTACCTGGCAAAGGATGTCTTTAATGTAACCTCCGCACAGCTTGTGGCCCTTCAGATCGAAATAGTTCATGATGTCCCAGTACCGAGCAGCGATGTGGTTGTCCTTGCGCTGGTCACAGCAGCCAAAGGACTCATAGTCGGAGCAAAACTCAAGGTGCAGGGGAGGCCGAAAGGGAGGCCCATAATCCAGGCACTGGGGGTGTCCCTGCAGCAAGCCCATCTGGCCCACGAATGTGAGACAGAGACAGACAGTGCTGGGAGAGAGCCTGGGGACCCAGGAACACCGACCATCACGCAGATCGGGCTTGGGCTTTCTCAGCATTTTGGCCTTGGGAACACTCCCGGCTGCTGTTTGCTCAGGTTGGCTTCCCTGCTCTGCCCACATTCCCTCCCTCTCTTCCTCCCTGCTCCTCAACCCCCTTTCTCTTTCTTCCTTCTACCCCCATCCCCGCCCCTAGTTCCAAGAAGTGGTTTCTGAGCAGTGTCCCTCCTGTGGGCTGGTGGCCAAGCGTCCCTTGTGGAAGGAAATGGAAGTTGTCCCTACCTCCTCCGTCCCATCTAAACATGAAGCTTGTGCTACTCTCAATGCCAGCGCTGAGTCGTTGGGGCACACGGTTTCTTAGCCAAAAGGTGCAACAGTGTCAACAACAGAGGGGCCTGATTCCTTAAAACTGCACAGAATTCTGCAGAGCAGGCCGGAAAATCCACACTTGTTTACTATTTCTTCACAGGCCGAGTGGCCCAGAGTCGCTGTGAGAACACCACGTTACTGAGTCCCAGACAGCAGACTCTGAAGGCAGGCTTCCAGGGCTCCTGTGGTGCTGAAGGGCACTGTGGAGACTCGAGTGTGGGTGGGGGGAGATGGAGGGAAGCTTCGTGGAAGCCAGGGTGCCCTATGGCCCCTGGGGTCTGATAAGGTGTGTATGTGGATGGGAAGAAGGAAGGACATGTTGTGAGTCTTGCATCTGCAGCAAGGAGTGAGGAAAGAGAAGACAGTAAAGGAAGAGGAGGGTGTCTTAGTCAAATCAAGCTGCCGTACCAAATATCACAGGGTAATTTATAAATGACATTTTTATCTCATGGTTCAGGAGACTAGGAAGTTTAAGATGGGGGACAAGTTTTGGTGTTTGATGAGGGCCTTATTCCTTGTTGATGGCACCATTTGCTGCATCTTCATGACATCACATGGCAGAAGGGTCAGAGTGAAACAAACCAACTCTCAAGCCCCCTTACAGAAGCCCTAATTGAATCCTAAAGGCATCACCTTTTTGTGTGTGTGTTGGAGATTGAGCCCAAGGTCTTAGCATGCTAGGCACTCACTCTAACAGAGCTACACCCATGGCTGCTATAGTTTGTTTGTTTGGTTTTCCTCCCAGGTACCAGGGATAGAACCTAGGGATGCTCTGAGCTACATGCCCAGCACCCTGCCCTCCCCATCTTTTGAGCCAGTCTCACTATGTTGCCAAGTCTCACTTCAAAATTTCCATTCTCCTGCTTCAGCCTCCCAAGTTGCTGGAAGTTATAGGTGTGCATTACCAAGCCCATCATACAGTTTAGACCCTGAATGTCCTCTTAAGGTCCATGTGTTAAAGTCTTGGTTCTTGACTCATGGTGCCACTGGAAGACAGTAGAATCTCTTGGAGGTGGAGGAAGTTAGGTTGCTGAGAACGTGTCCTTGAAAGGGATAGTGGACCCAGGCTCCCCAACCAACCATGGATTGAAACCCCTATAACTGTGAACCAAAATAAACCTTTCCTCTTTATTAAACTGATTACCCCAGGTGATTGTGACAGTAACAGAAAGCTGAATAACACACCAGCCCAAGGCCCTGCCTCTGAATATTAACACACTGGCAAATTAGTTTCAGTATATTAATTTTGAGAGACACATTAAGACACAGGAGTGTGGCCCAACAAGGACTGTTTGGGATAATTTTACCAGGAAGCACAGGATGTTTGGGTTATTTTTTCCAAGTCTATACCAGCTTTAGGGGTACTCCTCCTCACTTAGTGTAAGTTCCAACATCACTTAAGAATGTGTTTTGCTCTGTACGTGTCCCTTACACATAAAAGGCCTTTGGAAATTCTTCTTGAATGAGTAGACGAATAGCCACAAAACCAAACAGAGGCACAAATAGGGACACAGGTCCATGGGGACATCTGGTCCCTGAGCTTACTCTTTATTTTCCATGTTTCCAGTTCACTTTGCAATTTCCTTTCTTGCAAAAGCTTACCTTTGAAATGTAAGTTTTTTAAAATTTTTTATTTCTTACATACATGACAATAGTGGAATGCATTACAATAGTAATTATCCATTCAAAGCACAATTTTTCATAACTCTGTACATAAAGTATGTTCACGCCAAATTATACCATGATACATGAGCTCTTATTTTTTTTTGCATTACAATTCTTAATACACCTTTATACCACAATTTATCACATCTCTGTATGTATATAAGGTATGTTGACACCAAACTCACATCTTCATACATGTATTTTGTCTAATGATGACCCTCTCCTTCCACCATCCATACTATTCCTCTTCTCCCTCCCCTTCCCTCCCACCCCTATTCCCTATCTAGAGGTAATCTTCCTCCCTTGCTCTCCCTCCCAATCTCATTTTGAGTCACCCTTCTTATATCAGAGAAGACATTTGACATTTGTTTTTTTTTGGGATTGGCTAACTTCACTTAGCATAATCTGCTCTAATGCAATCCATTTCCCTGCAAATGCCATGATCTTATTCTTATTTTTAGTGCTGAGTAATATTCCATTGTGTATAAATGCCACATTTTTTTTTTTTATCCACTCATCCACTGAAGGACATCTAGGTTGGCGCCACAGTTTAGCTATTGTGAATTGTGCTGCTATAAACATTGATGTGGCTGTGTCCCTGTAGGATGCTGTTTTTAGGTCCTTTGGGTATAGTGCAAGAAGAGGAATAGCTGGGTCAAATGGTGGTTCCATTCCCAGCTTTCCAAGGAATCTCCATACTGCTTTCCAAATTGGCTGCCCTAATTTGCAGTCCCACCAGCAGTGTATGAGTATACCTTTCCTCCCCCCCCCCCCCCGCCCTCGCATCCTCGCCAGCACTTCTTGTTGTTTGTCTTGGTTCCAATGTGTTGCTACAGAGGGTACCCCACCTGGCTTCTACTCACACACAGCCTTTGCCAGCATGTCAAGAGGGGAGCATGAGCCTCAACCTAGCCAAGTCTACACTTACAGTGCTCTCAATTATGAAAGCCCAAGCAGCATTTAAAATCCAAATCTTTATAACCAAGGAAAAAGTCAGGAGGGAGTACTCAGAATGATTGTCAATACAGCTCTGTACTGTTCAATATCAGACCTAGTTGAGTGTTCCTTCTTATTTGTGGTGCTAAGGATGGCACTCAGGCCTCATGCACATTAGGCATGTGCTTTACCTAAGCTACATCCCAAGTCCCTGCTTTTTAAAATATAATAAGGCATCCATGATGCAAAGTTATTATACTAGAAGAGGAATGTTTAATGGAAAATTGATAAGCAACTTTTATGCTGAGAAGGCTAAAAGTGACCCTACCCCCAAATAAAAACAGATTATACTAAGATAACAGTAAGGAAGGAAAAAATTGCTATTCAGAATCCAAGGAAAGAAATGACAACAGCTGGAAGGGAACAAGAAAAACTTCTACCTGAAGGTGAAGTACAGGTAGAAAAAACAGAAAACGTTTTTAACTTGAGTGTTAGGTGAACTTACTCTAAGTCTGAAACTAAAAACTAGAACCAGACTGAATCACCTCAGATCTCACTCTGAAGCAAACTTTAAAAAAAAAAAAAAAATCATTATTTTTAATTTCTAGGGCTGCCCTAACGAAGAACCATAAATTGGGTGGCCTAAACAATAGAAATCATCTCTCAGTTCTGGAGACTCAATGTCTGAGATGAAGGTGTCAGCAGGGTCGGTTCCAGACCTTTCTCCAAGCTTCTGATGGTGTGTGTTGCATTTCATGACTTGGAGATACCCAATCTGTGGCTTCATGTTGGGATGGTATTCTCCCAGTACGTGTCTGTCAATCCCCTTCCTGTTTTTTTTTCCCCCTTTAGTTGTAGTTGGACACAATACCTTTATTTTATTTATATTTATGTAGTGCTGAGGATGGAACCTAGTGCCAAACACATCCTAGGCCAGCTCTGAGCTAAAACCCAAGCCCCAATTTTTTCCTTTTGATAAGGATACCAGTCATCCTGGATTAGGGCCCACCATAATATCTGCATTTTAACTTCATTATTCCTGTAAAGACTGTCTCCAAATAAGGTCATATTCTAAGATACAGGCTAAGGTTGCAGGGGAGTGGTTATCTGATATAGAAGCATGTGGGGACACAAAATGGGAAGCCTACCAATCGCTTGGGAGAGTAAGAATAGTTTTTGCTTGAGCCAATGGCCTCTGGGTTATGAATCCCTTTCTATTCTTTTTCTGGCTACCCAGTTGTGCAGATAGTAAAAAGTGACTTACTTGGGAGGCAATACAGATAGCACCAGTGTGATCTTCAGAATCATACTAATTAGGTTAGCAACCCTGCGCTAACACCTACTAGCTGTGACCTTGGCAAGTTACTGGCATCTCCAAGGACTCTATTCACCTCCTTGGTAAAATAGGAATAACTCATAGAAATGTGGTGGTGTTATAATGAAATGTAAAGTCCAGAGTGCTTCATAAATTCTGGCCATTGTTATTATTCACGGAACTGGCTTTACCTTCAGTGGACCTAAATAATTTCCACAAGGGTTGACTCATACTGCTTTTACCAAAAAGTCAGATATGAACATGCTAAAAAAATTCTAGAAAAGCTTTGTGTGAAAACCAAGAACTATATCTACTCACCTCAACATTCTGAACCTCCATTCTGTAGCCATTTTACAGCTTTTGATAAAGGTTTCAGGGAGTAGATAGATGCTCTGGCTATCTTGACCTTTGTTTTGAGATTTTGAACACATTATCTGGGAATTTCATTCCTCTAGTGGTAGTCTTTCATATACAGAACTCCTACACAACCCAATCACCCACTCCCAGCAGTAAAGTTAGACCTATTTATGTGGTGGCTTTAGCTTGATTTGTTCTGGCTCTTTTGGAATACCTACTTGTTTTATGTGTACCCTGTAAGGCTGGACATTTATTGATAGAAGTGTTTTTATTAAGTGCAAAATAATACTGAACTATAAATTGACAAAGCATAATTTATCCCCCAATTTTCTTGCAGATGCTTTAGAGTTAGATAAAGTACAGGTAGAAAAGAACAGAAAACTTTTTTAATTTGAGTATTAAGTAACCTTCGTAAAAAAGTACAATGGGAAAAATGTGTGGCTTGTCATCTAAATATTAGGCTTACTGTAAAGTTAGTGAGCTTTCATGGAACTCAGTTACTGGTTATCTGAACACAAAATGCATAAAAGGCAGACATTTATGAAGCACTTCCTTGAACACCCGAACAGCTATCACAACATGCTATCACGCCCAGCTTGTGTTCTCAAAAAATTGCCCCTGGGCTTATTAACTGTGTGATGCTGGGTTACTATGTCACTGGTAAGGAGTCTTCCACCAGGCAAATGCTTACTGCTGCATTCTAGTTTCCAAGAAAGGAGAGAGGACACCTGTGTTCTAAAACATCTAAGACTGATGTGCTAGGCAATAACAAAACCTAACAGCCTTTTTAAATTATGCAAGTGCCAGCTGAAACAGCCAATTCCCACTACCTCTTTGATCCAAATTACTCCTTCGTGGTAGAAGGTTCTTTTTCTATCTGGCAGAAAAATTCTCAACCCTAAATTTCCATGTCTTAATACAAAAAAAAAAGTCACTTCCTAAAATCCATCTCTCTTTCCAAAATTCAACAGAACTCATCACTAATATTTTTCTCCCTCGTGGTAAATCTAACATGAGTAAATTTAGAGTCTAAAAAAACAAAAATTCATTTTGCACCACTAGTTGTATTTTATTACATAACAGTACGAGGCAAGTTATCTGCAAATAATAACTGCTTCAGAGCTATATTCTCTAATTAAACATATTTATTTTTTCACTTGGAGAATCATTCCATATAACGTTTTATTTTACATTACAAAAAAAAGAAAATGTGTGTGTATATATATTTACAAGGAACAAAGGCAGCGGCATTATTTTTCTAGTTATAACTTACAGTAAAAGGAAATACAAAAATACTTTCTATAGTCATATAAATACTTTCTATAGTCATACTTTCTAAAAATATCAAATAAATACATTTAGTAAAAATCTACTGCTACTACAGTGTGGCTACAACTGTGAAATAACTAAAATTTAATATCAGACTCCTGGATTTACAATACTGTATTTTTTCACTGATTTCTTCATCCGCTTAATTTTCTTCTTTAACACTTGATGATCTTGTTTTAAAATATACCGAAAATATCTACAACCTAAAAAATAAAATGAGCAAAAGATTTTAATACTTATCATTCAAATTTTTAAAGTACATGTGTATAGTTTGAAATTTTTGCTTCAACTCTCTATATACCAGTATGGCCCACACATATTCTAAGAGCTGCCACCAATGAAATGTATTACTTCACAAAGATGTTTTTGATCCATTATGATTAAAGCATATATTTTAGCTTTTTTCCTTCTCTTTCCCCAAACCCTATAGTGATATACACATTATTATTTATGTATATTCGTACATTAAAGGAACATTCTCCAAGATCAAATTAGTACTACTTCCCTCTCAACTGTAGCTTCTAAGTCAGCAAAAGAACCATTTATCACAGTCAGAAAAAGGTAAACAATCTACAAAATACACCTCTTTGTAAATCCACTAGAGAGCTTAACTAGCAAAGCAACCAAATAGCTGAATTTCAACCAGAAAAGGTCCCTCCAAAGAGCAAGGGGCCCATCTTGTTTCTCATACAGCATGGGGAGAAAGCTAACATACCCCATTCTAAGCCCAAAGCAAAAGCAGACCACAACCAGAATTTGAGTACTGTGGTGTAATGATGATAACCAGAACAAGAGGAGAAAAAAAGCTCAGCTTTTGAATAGATTCACTCTCTCCACACTAACACCCAGACAGGAGAGATGTGCCCATTTTCAGGCATAACAACACCTGATATTCCTAGACAACTTCAGAATTCACAAAGCCCTTTGATGTTGATGTTCACTTGATATTTCACAAAGGACAATCCCAGTGTCCAAATCCCTTTGGACAATCCCAAAGGTTAATTGCTTGACCCAAATCACATGACGAGTAGAGAATGAGAAAGTTAGTCCGGATCTTTGGACTCCAAATTCATAAAGTAGAAGATAACAATCTAAATAACATTTATGTTCCTTTTCATCCATGCATTAAAAAGCCATTTTAAAATCACTTTCTAAAGCCCTTTCTTCCTATAAAACTAGTATTTTATTAATTTTAGTAACCATCTGAAACATATATTAAGGATACATTGTTGAAAACAATATAAACCATAATCCAAAGTGAACTGAAGAATCTCTTTAGGACACCTTAAACTCCCTAGCAAAATATATCTTACTAGTTGTCATCATACACATCATTTCTGTACATTTTGTAGCAGTTTCATTTCAGTACTGGCTAACTTTTAATATTTCAGTAGTACAAAGCCGGTACCGGTTTTATTGGCCAAAATATTCCATAAAGAAACAATCAATTTCTCATTCCTTTTAAGAGGACTATTTGACAAGTTAATGGGAGGTATTCTTAAGGAGAATTTTTCTCCTTACAGGAACATTTAAGTGTATATAATACAGATCTATTAAAGAACAATGAGGTATGAAAGAACATTCTTTATTAGTAGACAGTCTCAGTAAACCTATGCAACAAGGCCAAGCAGTCAGTGATTGTGAAAGTCTTGCATGGTGCATCTTAATGCCCCCAACAACACCCAAGTCAGAGCATGAGAAATAATCACAATCAACAACATGAAAGCACTGTTTCTAACCCTAGGGGATTCCTTATAAGCACATTACCAGTTCCCAACTCATGATCCACTCTTTATGTATTTTTGTTGTTGTTTGGGGGCGGGGGGTACTGTTGATTGAATGCAGGGATACTCAACCACTGAGCCACATACTCATCCCTATTTTTGTATTTTATTTAGAGACAAGGCCTCACTGAGTTGCTTAGTGTCTCACTTTTGCCGAGGGCTTTGAACTTGCAATCCTCCTGTCTCAGCCTCCAGAGCCATTGGGACTACAGGCATGCACGCCCAGCTCAACAATTATTTCTTGAGCACCCAGAATCCTTATGGACCACACTAGATAAGCTCTACAATGAAAGAATGGTCATATTCAAAAGATAAAATTAAAAGAAAACAAAAATTTACCTTTTCCTAACAGTATTCCAGCTACAAAAGCTTTCTCACAGGTCAAATCTGCATCTTCCTTCCAATCACTTTTTGCCCAAAAGTAGCTGAAGTGAAAGGTTGGCCACCAGCTTTTCCTGGAACTCCATTCTTCTTGAACCCACGCAAGACGATTCCTAAAAACAAAAATGTCAAAAGGGAAGGTCAGTGATGGGGACAAATCTGTACATTAGAATTTGATTTTAGCTATAGGAAGCTATTTCCAGACTAACATCAGCAATAACATAAAATCAAATACTTTTTAATTCTCTTTGATCTCCACATTCTAATTTCCTCTTAACTAAATAGCCAGTTCATTACAGTAAAGTGATGCAGTGATTCTGAAGCAAAAGTCCTTTAAATTTCAGATATTCCATTTACTATTGATCTTGAGCAGGTTGCTTAACCTCTCTGATTCTCAATTTCCTTGAGGATAAAAAATGATACTTATTTCATGGCATTGTTATTAGGACTAAACTAGTCCAGTAGTAATAGCAGGTTTCACATAAAGCTCCTTTTACAGTATCTGGTACACAGCAAATGTTCAATAAATGCTTTAATTATTTAAAAGTTACTTTAAAACCTTAAATTATATGCTACCAAAATTTAATTAAAATGACATTATTATAAAATACATAAATACATGGATCTCACAGCTTAAGAGCAATGCTAAATGTTCATCAATAATTTGAGGATATACTTCTTTAGCACCTGTATGTCTCCTGTGGCAAAACTTCTAGAAATTTAAAAAGCAAACACTATGTTTCTTGGCTTTCAAAAGCCCTATGGTAGCTGGGTGTGGTGACACACCCCTGTAATCCCAGCGGTTCAGAGGCTGAGGCAGGAGGATAGCAATAAGCAACTGGGTGAGAGACTTTGTCTCTAAATAATATACAGAATAGGACTGGGGATGTGGTTCAGTGGTCAAGTGCCCCCTGAGTTCAATCCCTGGCAAACCCCTCCCCTGCAAAAAAAAAAAAAAAAAAAAAAAAGCCCTATGGTTTAGCAGGGGTTTAAACAGTCCTTTATATTTGAAAGGAGTTTACATTGAGTGTACGATCTGAATGCTTGCCCACCCTCCACAAAAATTCATGTTAAAACCTAATCACGGGCTGGGGTTGTGGCTCAGAGGTAGAGCGTTTGCCTAGCATGCGTGGGGCACTGGGTTCGATCCTTAGCACCACATAAAAATAAAATAAAAATATTGTGTACACCTATAACTAAAAAAATAATAAATATAAAAAAACCTAATCACCACTGGAAATAATTAGGACATGAGGAGATGAATCATGACCTAAATTAATGATCTTTTAAGAGAAGCCCCAGGCAATTGCCTTGCTCCCGTGTGAGGACATAGGGAGAAAAAACCCTCTATGAACTGAGAATCTTGTTCTTTATCAGACAGTGAATCTGCTGGTACCTTCACTTTGGACTTCCTAGCCTCCAGAACTTGTGAAAATAAATTTGTTATATAAAAGCCACCCAAATTATGATATTGTTACAGAAACCCAAATAGACTAAGATACACATTTTTTCCCCAAGATCAGTTTAAGTCTGAAACAAGTTTCCACTTACCCTGGGTACCTTATACAACTAAAATTAATATATAAACAATTTTGTGATATCCTTTATTCTGACAAAAAACAGGTAAAGTTTTACATATCCAGCTCACAATGGACTTACAAGATGTAGTATTTGATAGTACACAGTATCTGGAGAGAATTGTTGTATGTTAAGTTTGTGACTTTGTATTTTCTAGCTTCTGACACTCAGAAGAAAAGAGCTGAAGAAATCCAAAAATACAAGCAAATAAATGCTGTGTTTATTACTCACTCCATTAAGAGCTGTCTCAGATATCTAGCCAAATATTTCCATGCAGTTATGTTCTTAGTGCATCCAGCAAAATCCAGGACTCCAAACAATACTTTCAACCCCAATTTACGGAGTTCTTCTTTTTCTGCAACATTCATAACAGTTCAGGTTTAAATAAGGTATTGATTGAAGAAGTGCATAAAGCTAAAAAGTATGTACAGCTGATGAAAATGAATTATGTAAGCCTTCTAGTTTGGTTAATGGTTTAAAACAATTCATTATGCTCATACTCCTGAAATAAATCAGAAGAACGCTCAATAATATCAAACATGCTAATGAGGTCCAAGTGTTCAGTTTGATCCCTATATTGATTATATGCACTAATTCATATACTATAGAGAACAAGGGTTAAAGTCCCTGCCCTATTTTCCCATCTTTGGAACATTCTCTTCCCTTAGGTAAAAAACCAATGCAATCTTTGCACTGATTTATTTGGATTAGTGGACTGATTTTCATCTAAGAAGCATGTTATTTTCTATACTGAAGCCCAGGAGGCATTAAAACAAAGTGAAATTACATAAATTGAAGGCAATTTTCTTTTTCCAATTCGGAACTGTTGTTCTATAGCAGGAGTAGTCAAACTTCTGTAAAGGGTCAGATAATAAATATTTTACTATACTAGTCTCTATTACAACCACTAGTTCTGCCATTATAGTGCAAAAGCAGCTATAGAAAATACATAAATAAATAAGTTCTAATGGAACTTGATTTATAAATACAGGCATGGGGTCAATTTGGCCACTGGGACATAGTTGGTTAATTCCTTGACTTTAGCTTATCTGTACAAAGAGGCATAAAACAAAAACTTGTTTACCTGATTTTCTAAGTAACATATGGAATTCTAACATCAGTCTATGCGAGGGTACAATCTGATACAAATTCTGGAAAAAAAATAATCTTGTAATTTATACAAAGACATTTCTCAAATTTCAGCTTACGTTCAAATAAAGCTCTCATTGGTTAATATACTCTCAGTAAGTTAATCAAGGATTTAAAAGATATTTTGCTTTTATCCAATTTTAACTTGGGTATAGAAAGTATTCTCTGTAAATAATTTTTTTAAATAAAAATCCGGCTAACATGATAGACAAGATTATCGGAGGAAACAGATGGGGAGAATTCTTAATTTGCATCTTATACATAGCTACAATATTTACCACACTTAAAATAATTTATTTTCAGAAGCAAGGACGGGGGGGGGGGGAGAAATCACACAGAAAATACTGATCAGAAGAGATCACAGATTACAAAGTTTTATATACACATTACATATAAAATATTATGAAATGCCTTTATATAATACATAAAACAAAAATTCAAAAAGGGGCAACAATTTTGGAGACTGGACTTAGGGACACGGTACCCTAAAGTTATTTGGGTAAACAATTTAACATTTTTTTTTAAGTATTTATTTTTTGTTTTAGGTGGATACAATATCTTTTTTTATGCGGTGCTAAGGCTCGAACCCAGTGCCTCACACATGCTAGGCAAGCACTCTATCACTTGAGCCACAACCCCAGCCCACAATTTAACAATTCTTCTACACAACAGGAACAAATTTAAAGGTTTTCCTCTCTGAAAACAAGGACTGTTTTTATGAATATGCAAAACCCCAAAATTTTAAATTCTTTCTCATTTCAATACACATAATACTAAACAAATTCACTGTCTACTTTCCAAGGTACTTTGAACTTAAAATGAAATAATTCCCAACAAAACAAAAAATAGTTTGTTAACTTAATAATTTCTAAAAGATCAATCAACCATGTTCAATAATAAAGATCAACATACCAGTATCAGAGAATATTATTAAAACTTGGTTCCTACCAAAATCACATTGTATACGGCTCAAGTCACTTAGTTTTAACTTTTTATTGAAATATATATACTAGAAAGGTATAAGTCCTATGACATTGAATAAATCATCACAAAATTTAACACACCCAGGTGACCAGTACCCAGGTCAAATAAAAGACCATCAGAATTATAAAATTTCTCCATCAGGAAGATTCATAGGAAAACTGGGAATGGAACCACTATCTGACCCAGCTATATCCCACTCCTTGGTTTATACCCATTTTCTGCCTTTTCCAAGATTCCAATTACTGTATACTATAGAGACACAGTCACATCAATGTTTATAGTAGCACAATTCACAATTAGCTACATTGTGGAACCAAGCTAAATGCCCTTCAGTAGATGAATGGATAAAGAAAATGTGGCATATACACACACACAATGGAATATCACTCAGCATAAGAGAGAATAAAATCATGGCATTTGCAGGTAAATGGATGGAGTTGGAGAACATCATGCTAAGTGAAGTAAGCCAATCCCCAAAAAACAAATGTCAAATGTTTTCTGTGATATGAGGATGTTGATCCATAACAGAGAGGGGTGGGGGAAGCATGGGAGGAATGGAGGAACTTTAGATAGGGCAAGGGGAGGGGAAGGGAAGGGAGGGAGTATGGGGGTAAGAAAGGCAGAGGAATGAGATGGACATCATTACCCTAAGTACATGTATGAAAACACAAATGGTGTGACTCTACTTTGTGTACAACCAAAAACATGAAAATCCTGCTTTATATGTGTAATATGAATAAAAATGCATTCTGCTGTCATATATAACAAAATAAATAAATATATTTTTTAAAAAATTTCTCCATCAACTTTAGAAAATTCTTAGCCATTAACTGTTCAAATACATATATATTTTTATTACTATTTGTTTTTGTCCCATTTTCTGCCTCCTCCAAGACTCCAATTATAGGTATCAGATGTTTTCACCAAGTCCCCAATACAATCTTTTTTTTTAATTTATTTTTTTTTAGTATTTTTAGTTTTAGGTTGGCACAATGTCTTTATTTTATATTTATGTGGTGCTGAGGATTGAACCCAGTGCCTCATATATGCTAGGCAAGCGCTCTACCACTGAGCCACAAACCCAGCCCCCAATACAATCTTTTTTGCACTTTCCACCTTTTTGCTCTGTCCTTTAGGCTGCTTTTTCTACACATTACACTAACCCTCTCTTTTGTTATACCCAATCTGCTATTAAACCCAACAATTTGAGCTCTTAGATCCCAATACTGTACTTCTCAAAAGGAAAACAGAATTTCTCCCTAAGTCTATCTTGTCTTAAGAATAAATGTTCACCCTACTGATTTCCTAATCGACTTTTAAAAGACTAACAGATAAGAATTTCTGTTAGTCATCTGTATAGGCTGAAAAGAACCTTTCTTCTTTCTCCTCTAAAACAGCAGATTAAAAACTTACCACTAAATATATAAAGGACTACTATAGGAGATGGGGGTGCAGTTTACAGCACCCGTAGTATATCTGAGGCCCTGTGCTTAATCCCGACACACAAATTTCTACAATCCAATACTCCAAAACCAAACAATCCAATTCAAAAAAGGGTGAAGGACTTGAATACTTGGAATAGACATCTCTACAAAGACGATAAATGGCCATAAAAAGATGTCCTAGCATCACAAGCCATTATTATGAGACACTACACTATTGGAATACAATACTACTAGAATAGCTACTATCAAAATGAAAAAAAGTTAAGAGTTGGCAACAATGTAGGAAAACCGAAAACCTCATGTATTGCTGGTAGAAATGTAAAATAGACATAACTAAAATGACTGTAACCCCCCAAAAATCTAGAATATCAACATAGATGGTGGGAATGTTAATGGTACAATCACTTCAAAAAACAGCTGATGGTTTCTTAAGAAGTTAAATATCTATTTTCCTTACTCAGCAATTACACAGCTACCCAAGAAAAACGAAAATATATGTGCACTCACAGAAATACAAATGTTCTTAGCAACATTATTCGTAATAGTCAAAAAGCCAAATGTTCATCAAAAATTTAATGTATAAAAATGAAGCATTACTCAGCATTAATAAATTGCTAATACAACATCATGGCAAAAACTCAACAACATGCTGAGTAAGAGAAGCCAGACCCCCCCCCACAAACAAAAAAAAGTATAAAACTAAGATTACATTCATATGAAAATCCAGAAAAGATAAAATTAATCCATGATTTCAAAAAGCAAACCAGTGACTGCCTGAAGGCAGGAATATGTGGGTAATGGGGTTGTGAAATAAAGAACTTTTGGGAGTGACAGCAATGCTTTATATCATATTATTATGAAAGTGACATGGATATATGTTAAAACATATCCAAGCATATGTTTGCAATAAGTACACTTACTATATATAAGTTAAATTTCAATCGTTGATTTAAAAAAAAAAAAATGCAGAATTCTCCAACCAGAGTGGCAAAGGGTTTCTAAAACACAGATCCTCTCTCCTCAGTAGAAGTAGAGTGTCTTCCTAGAGCTTGCAGAGGGAGCAACTTTCTCTGTATACCTCAGCATACCATTCATACAATGTCATTTTCTATGAGTGCTATAATATAAAAAGTTAGAAAACAATAACCCCGAAATGTTTGAACATCAACCTCCAAAACTGTTCAAATAGTGAAATAAAAAATCTATACCTTAAGCACACTTAACAGTTTCGCTCTTGGTGCCTTTTCCTTCTTTAGAAAATTGTATAAATATATATGAGCATTCGGATTTGATGGGAACTTTTCATCATAAGCATAACTAGTAAGTATCTTTCGGGCTTCATCTTGATCACCATAGAATTCCAACATCTATATAAAATAAGTTATAATATCTTAGCTGAATTTTATAAGATATAAAAGATAATACACAACTTTACTGCTGAGTACAAAATTGACAAATAGTACCACAGAAGGAACATGCTTCCACTAGCATATATGTTACATCATCTATGAAAAAAAATCACCTTAAAATGGAGGACCATAAAGTTCATTTTTCCTTATGCTATTTTGTTACTGAAAAAAATATAGTAATTTCAACATAAGAACTATTCCTATAAGAAATTCATGTCCTCAAAGCAAGAATATATATAATTTGGGGGTGGGGGGACAGGGATCGAACTCAGGGGAACTCGGCCACTGAGCCACATCCCCATCCCTATTTTGTATTTTATTTAGAGACAGGGTCTCACAGAGTTGCTTCACACCTCGCTTTTGTTGAGGCTGCTTTGAACTTTCGATCCTCCTGCCTCAGCCTCCTGAGATGCTGGAATTACAGGAGTGTAATCCCACCTCACCCGGCTTCATAGCAAAAATATTAATGACTAAAATATGATGCCTACTAACCTCAGTGCCCCACCTATAACTTTAGTCACAAAAGAGTGCATAACAATTATAGCTTCTTCCATTTTGTTTCCATCTTTTCACGTTCAGCACTTTAAGAACTCAAACTTTCAAAGAACGATTTATTTTGAAAATTTATTCCTATTGTTCAGTATCAAAGCCCTCTGACAAATGACTTTTTTAAAAAAATATTTTTAGTTGTAGACACAATACCATTATTTTATATATTTACTGTTTTTTTTAATGTGGTGCTGAGGATCAAACCCAGTACCTCACACATGCTGAGCAAGCACTACCACCGAGCTATAACCACTGCCCACAAATGGCCTTTTTACAATGACTGTGAGATGATAGACAATCTTCAAAAACTTTCTAAAAGCCATTATTCTTCATCTCATATATTGTGACCTAGTTTCAGATTTTTTGTTCATTTCTTTTTATATCCCACCAAATCATAAAAGATCTTTCAGCTTTTAAGCTCAACAAGAATAATACAGAACAGACGCTTACAATTATATTGTTATTTACTTTGTAGATATTTGGCTATCTTTCGGGCTTCATCTTGATCTCCATTTGGTGAAGGCCCAGACAGTTTATCCAGTAATGAAAAAAAAAAAAGTAACATCAACAGCTTATTGTTAAACAAAATGCCAGGTGCAGTGATGCACACCAGCAATCCCAGCAGCTTGGGAGGCTGAAGCAGGACGGAGTTCAAAGCCAGCCTCAGCAAAAACGAGGTGTTAGCAATTCAGTGAGACCCTGTTTCTAAATACAAAAAAGAACTGGGGATGTGGCTCAGTGGTTGAGTGTCCCTGAGTTCAATCCCTGGTACCTGACACCACCTCCTCCCCCAAAAAACTCCAAATTATTTAGACCAAGAAAGAAATATGCCATACTCTTTTTCTATTTATTTAGTTAGATTTACAATTTTCTCCATTAAATTTCCTCCTGATCAATAAAGATAATTAGAAATGCAATCTAGGCTTAAGACAAAAATAAAACCAATACAATTTTATGAAAAGTCTAGTTACCTCTACATAACTCTTCACAAAAGGGTCCCAAACTCCAGGAGTTTTAATCAATCCACAAATATTTACAGATGTCTTCCAGCTGTCACTGAGCATACTTTGGGTTGCTGAACTGTATGCATAATCATTTTCATCTGCCCGAAGATAAAAAATTTTTTAAAGTCATTTGGTGAAGGCCCAGAGTTCAATCCCCAGCATCACAAAAAACAAGAGAGAGAAAAGTCGTTTAGTATTGAGAACTTCTGTTAAGACAATAGTAAACTGAGCTATTGTTAAAAGAATAATACATCATGCTCAAGTGGGATCTATTCTAGGAATGCAAGGTTGGCTTAACAACCGAAAATCTATTAATGTAAATAAAGATCTACTGATCTAAACCAAATCAGTAGACCAAAGAACAAAAACTACATGATCATCTTGTGACCATCGACAATCTAGGAACTTTCCACAATCTAATTAAACAGTTATCTATGAAAAACCCAGAGTAAACATGAAATTTAATAGTGATAGATTGGATGCTTTTTTCCCTAAAATCAAGAACAAGATAAGAATGTCCCCTCTCACTATTTCTATTCATTATACGGGAGGTTTTAGCTAGGGCTTACAGCAAATTATAGAAAAGACATCTAGACTGAAAAGGAAAACTATATTTTTTGTCAAGAAAATTCTAAAATTCCATTAAAAATTTATTAGAATTAATAAATGAATTCATCAATGTTGCCAGGT
The DNA here is from genome assembly GCF_964194105.1 of Spermophilus citellus. Classification (NCBI taxonomy): domain Eukaryota; kingdom Metazoa; phylum Chordata; class Mammalia; order Rodentia; family Sciuridae; genus Spermophilus; species Spermophilus citellus. The sequence goes on along the minus strand of NC_138187.1, from coordinate 114,868,621 downwards.
ACAAGATAAATACAAAAAATGAATTTACAATGAAGAAGCAAACAATGAAATTAGGAAAACAATGCCATTTGTAAAAGCATCAAAAACTAAAAATAAAAGGTGTAAGTTTTACAAAAGAGATGAAAAGTTCCATCTGAAAAGTAATATTGTTGAAACAAATTTCAAAAGACCCAAATAAATATAAAGACACCTCAGATACACAGGTTGGAAGACTACTATTGTTAAACTAGTCTACAGAGTCCTATAATTCCTATCAAAACCACAGGTAAAATTTTTGTATAAATGGACAAGCTAACTATAATTTATATGAAAATCCCAGGGACTGAGAATAGAATAAAAAATTTTTAAAAAGAACAAAGTTGGAAGACTCATACCATGACTTTACAAATTCATTACAAAGCTACAGTAAGCAAGACAGTATGATATAGGTGTAAGGACGAAAATACATAGATCAATGACAGAAAATTGAGTGTACAGAAACAACACCTTCATGTTTATGGTATCTGATTTTCAAGAAGGGTACCAAGACAATTCAGTAAGAAAATACTTGTTTTCAACAACTATGTTGGCACAACTGGACATTCACATGCATAATAATTTAGTTAGATCGTTTCCTAACTCATATCACACACAAGAGTTAACTCAAAATAGATTAAAGACCTAAATGTTAGAGTTAAAATTATAAAACTCTTGTAAGTGAAAATCTTTGTGTCCTTGAAGTGGGCAATGGTTTCTTGGATATGCCAACAAAACCACAAGCAACAAAAGCAAAAGCACATAATTGGACTTCATCAAAATTAAAAAAAAAAAATTGTGTTTCAAAGGACATCAGCAAGAAAATAAAAAGGCAACCTACAGAATAGGAGAAAATATCTCCTATTAAGAGACTTCTGTCTAGAACATATAAAGAACTCATGACCCAATAACTAAAAATTAATGGTTTAATCAAAGTATATGCAAAGATATAAATTTCTCCAAAGGCATACAAATGGCTCACAGGCACATAAAAAGAGCTCAACATAATTAGTCCCTATAGAAATGCAAATCAAAATCACAGATACCATGGACTTTAGTACCCTTCCATTGATAATGGTGGTAATTTAAAATAGTGCAGCTATTTTGGAAAACAATCTAGTGTTCCTTCCAAAGGTTAAACATAGTTATATAATCCAGAAATCTCACTCTTAGGAACATATTCAAGAAAAATAAAACTGTACATAAATATTCACAGCAATATTATTCAAAAAGTAGAAACCACCCAAATGTCTATCAATTGATAAACATGGAATGGTTAAATGTGGTATCTCTATACAATGGCATGTTATTCAACAACAAAAAGGAATGAAATAGTTACTTGCAACCTTAAAATCATTATGCTAAGTGAGCACATATTGTACAGATGGTTCCACTTGCATGAGATTCCCAGAATACATAAATCTCTAAAGACAGAAAGTAGATTAGTGGTTGCCTAGAAGCTTATGAAGAAATGGAGAGTTCAGGGTTTCTTTCTGGGGTGATGAAAATGTTCCAAATTTAATGATGGTGATGATTACTGGGCAACTCTATGAATATATTAAAAACTATATGCTTTAAGTGGGTATATTTATGTGGCATATAAACTATATTCTCAATTTTCAATAAAGCTATTATTTTTTAAAAAAATATGAGACCACTATACCCAATAAACTAACAGATATAAAAAAATTCTGAAATTAACAAATGTTAAGGAACATACTGACAAAAGAAAACCCTAATCAGATTACCAGTGGAATATAAATTGGTACTACTTTGGAAACAGTTTAGCATATTATATATTGCCATGGTTTTTGTTGCCCAAAGACACACTATGATTACTGGCTTGGGCCCCAGTGTGGTACTATGGGAGATGAAAACAGTGGGGGATGGAGCTTTGTGGGAGGTCCTCAGGCTAATTCTCATGTAACCTCCTGTGTTCTGACAAGAGGATTGTTAGAACAGAAACAGCCTGGCTCCACCCTCCTTTTACTTGGCACTCATATTCAAGATGTAACCACTTGCTTCTACCTACTGTAGAGCCACCCAATCTTGGACACTGAATCTCCAAAACTATGAACTTAAATAAACCTTTTCTCTTTGTAAAGTTAGCTTCCTAAGGTATTTCATACAGTGACAAAGATGCATATACTTTATGACAATTCTACTCCTAGCAATGCATGCTTATGAAGGGTTAATTTCAAAGCAGCATTAAACTGTAATACACTAAAGGCCATCAATAACAGAAAGAATCATTAGTGCAATAACATACATTTTTTAGCAGTAAAAATAAACTAGAGTTACATTCAACAATACAATTGTCTTAAAAACCAATGTTGAATAAAATATGCAAGGCCCAAAAAATAAACACAGTAAAAAATTTATATATAGGCAAGAAATTCATATATAAGCAAAACTAATTTTGTTTACCATTTAAAGAAAAGCAAGAGAACGACAACCCTAAAAGACCTTACAATGATTTTCGTGATACAGAATGGGATGAAGTATGATCAGGAAAGCATACATAGAAAACTTTTACATTAAGGTGACAGCAATGCTGTGTTCCTTAATCTGGATAGTAGTTAGAGGAATGCAACTTTAAACTTATGCATTACAGCACTCATTTATTTCATATGTTTTTCTTGTCTACATTATATTTCATAACATTAAGGTTTAAACAGCAACAACTAGTAGAAGCACAACATAATACCACAATAAAAACAGATGTTGATATTCTTTTCTAAGTGAACCAATATGGACTCCATATTGCTCCATACGGTATCTCACCTTCATCTCTTGTAGCCAGAGAACAAAATGTCAGTTGCATAAAAGTACTGAATCTAGTCATGAGAGTGACAGTCTAAATGTCATATTACAATTGCTTTAGTCAAATATTTGTTCAAGTTTTTTCTAACCATGTGTAATAAAAAAAGTAAATAGTGATTGTAAAACTCACCTAATCAATTAATATCAACAAGCCTTTTTAAAAGGAAAATTTATACCAGAAATGATAGCAAGGTTAAAATAGAGGAAAAAAGAAAATTATATCAGAAATGATAGCAAAGTTAAAAGAAATAGAAGACAAACATGTGACATCAAAAGATGGCTTAATCTAAATAAGAAGATACAGCATAAAATATACCTGAAAAAACTTAGAACAATTAAAAAGCAAGAGATGAAAAGCCAAATGACATAGGCTGAACAGGCAGCTGATATAGAAGGTTTAAAGTATTATGAATCAGGTGCCAGGGCAGGTTTCGAAGAATCTTAAAGGACAGAGGGTATGATAGATGAAGAAACTGCAAAAAATGTCACAAGATTAACATTAGGGCCTTCCAGAAGAATCTTGGGAGACAAGAAGAGGTAACACAAGAAGAAGGATGGGAACTGAGATTAGTGAAATCTACATGCCTAGGGACAAAAGAAATATTACTTACTACATAAGGATAATAAGGAAATAGTGTTTATCACCTATAAAGTGATAAATACCAGGGCTAAAATTGGGATGAAGGATGTGAAAATAGAAAAGACTTAATTCTAGAGAAGCTATGGAGGAAAACTATACAAGGGAAAGAAAAGTGCAGAGAATCATGTAGCTTCAAAGAATGTATATCTGGGAGTAGGAGAGGATGATATCACCAAAGAAGGTTAAGAGAAGGGGAACTCAGCTTGAGAACTGAGTGCCCAATTTTTGGTATGGCCAGTAAATCAAAAAAATTGCATTATAACCTTTGTACAGAAATTACTTTTTATCTTGCCGTATTCTTTAAACGTTATTCTGGGGAACAATAACATGGAACAAACTAAACTCTACTCTAAACACACAAGAGTTTATTACATGCAATAATGGCTGCTAAAGAAAATTTATAACCTTTCTCATAAATTCAAAGACTCTCTCCTAGATCAAACTCCAACCAGCTCCTCTAAGCCTAGTCCCTCTTTGGACTATGCCCCAATCCTGGCCTACCTATAAAGACTTTAAGAAACACTAAGATAATTTCTTTTCTTTTTTTTAAATATTTTTTAGTTATAGATGGATGCAATATCTTTATTTCATTTTATTTATTTTTATGTGGTGCTGAGGATTGAACCCAGTGTCTCACATGTGCGAGGCAAGTGCTCTGCCACTGAGCCACAACCCCAGCCCCAAGAAACATTAAGATAATTTCTAATGCGAGGCTATATCCCTAGGATAACCTTAGGGCTCCTTAAAGGGTATACTCAAGGCTGCCTAAAGAATTTAGTTTGTTCTAGCCAACACTTCTAAAGATAGGGCTCCTGACTCTTAACCTCTGTGGGAGAGTATATGCCTCACTTGCATAAACCCAGTTAGTAAATCCAGATGGGTTTCACATGGACTACCCTTCTTCAGAATTTTTCACTTTTCTTACTCTACTCAAGGCACTGTCATCCCCCCCCCCCCTTTCTATTTAAGACACTGAATCGCCTCTATAAAACTGCAATGGAGCTTAGCTCTTAACCTACTGAATGTGTTTTCACCACTGAGGTCCAGCTGTTTACCTCTGACCAAAATTTTAAAAATCATTAAAATGGTCATGAATTCAGCAATGAATCATCTAATTTATGACCAAGAAGTTTTATGATATATCATAAATATCATAAAGGATGATCAAGAATTTATCTGAATGAAGTCAGTAGATGGATTACTAGATTACTCCTTAAGATCCCTTCTGCTCTTCAGTCTCTTCACCATAAGAAAATAATTTATTCATATTCACTCACCAAGCTTTGACAATTCAGCTTTCTTTTTGGACCACGTATAATACTGCAAAAGCCCTTTGTAGGCCTGAACAAGGTTGATTAATATTTCCTGGGAAGACGATTTTTCACCATATCTCCATGTCTCTGCCTGACTTAGATTTCTGTTTGCATCCTCAAGCATTCCATGATGCATAAGGTACAATGCATGTTGTAAGGAGATCTGCACCAGTAATAAGAAAAAGCCCACTGTCACTGAAGTCATTAAGATAACCATTACTCAAAAAACACAGTAAATATATGATGGACTAAGTCCTTGATTGGATACGAAAGATAAGACACTGTCCCTGTCATCAACAATTTCAACCTAACAAAGAAGAAAGACAGATGAAATGACACTATGTAAATGAAAGCTAAATTATGTAAACTTACAAAGAGAAGACAGTACAATAGTGAAAAAAACAACAATAAAAAACAGGGGTTTTGAAGACAGTCCTGGCTCATATGCCAATTAATGCTAAATAAATCTGAATAACTTATTCGTCCTTTTGTCTGACCTGTTTTATGAGGCAATTCTTAATCCTTCAGAAGGGTGTAGTTAGGATTAAATGAGATTTAACTTTTGCATACTACTAATTCCTAGTTTGGGCTACAGTAGACAACCAATAATATAACTATTTTAAATATATTAAATCAGCTCAAAAGAAAACATCTTAACAGGGAGTGTTGGAGAATGATGTCAATTCCAATGGAAAGGAAAGTGCATGCTTCCACTTATCTAAAACATCTAGAATGGGCATATTCATAAAAACAGAAAAGATATTAGAGACTGTCAGTAGCATGGGGAGGAGGAGAAAATGGGAAACTATTGCTTAATAAATATAAAGATTCTGTTTGGAGTGATGGAAATGTTTTAGAAATAGTGGTGATAGTTTACAACATGGTGAATATAGTTAATACCACAGAACTGTATACTTAAAATGGTTAAGATAGCATGTTCCATTATATACAATCACAATTTAAAATTCCAGAAAACAGGAAAAGTAAAAACAAAACAAAATTTAAAACTAGCTACAAAGTAAATATTTTAGGCTTTGCATGGCACATGACTTCTTCATAATTACTCATTTTCATTAAAAAACAGCTATTGACAATATGGAAATGAATGTGTGTGGCTGTATTCCAGTGAAACCTTATGGCCTTGAAAAATAATTAAAAGCAAATTATAAAATTTTATTGAAAAGTGCTCTCTCTGTTAGTTAAAAAAGAGAGAGAGAGAGAGAAAGAGAGAGAGAGAGAGAGAGAGAGATAATCTTGGAAATGTCTCAGCCCTTTTGTTAATACTTTTAATAAAACATATTAACTTGGAGAGAAGGTTCAATGCAAATAGGAATTAAAATGTTTTTACACATTCAAATTCCCCACTTGTTTCGCTTTTTCCAAAAATACCAACTCAGCACAAATAACTTCGGCAAACAGTAGAAGCACAACTTCAACATCTGATGGACTGGTTTTGGCAGCCAGAGATAAACAAAGAGGAGGTATTTCCCATCAGACAACATGGAAGGTGATCAGAAACTAAGGAATGGCTGGCACAACACTGCTTTCTTTCTTATTTATCCCAGTATCTTACCCTTTCTTCATTATTGTTTACTTTACACTGATACAAACAATTCAGAAAACAATATGAACACTGTAAATATAAGTTCACAAAGTCTATGTTCTTACCTTTACATAATTCAGGACACCAATATTTTTCATCCGGTCAGCAAAGGTACTGAAAGTCTCCACATTGCTTTTGGGGTGATAAAAGAGAATTTCACTTCCAAGCCTCCAAATAACCTGTCAAAGCAGAAATTATTACCCAATGTAAAGTCCAACCCTGCCTTTATTCTATTTTTCCTGTAAGTTTTGTTTTTCTGATTACATATAAAAACAACCTAAAATTCCTTTCCCTAGATATCATAAATGTCTATGTTATTGTACTTTACCCAGTAAAACTAACGTTAGATCTCACATGACAAAATCTTTTCAATACTAGTTTTTAAATTCTAGGTAAGTATAACAGTGCCATTATTAGATTAGCAGTCTAAAAGAGGAAGAGGCAGTTAAGATATTATTAAGTATAAAACTTAATTAATATAGGAAGAATAAGTAAGAAACTAGGTTTTGGTAATATTGGCTTCTTATCTGGTCTCAACCTCATCTTTATTCTCAGCAAAGTGAGTGTAACAGACTAGTTTCTTAAGATCTTATCAATATTGATTATATTTATTCCAATATTTACAACACAAATTTAAGAACTATCATCAAATATAAACAAATTTTAATAAAAAATATTTTCTCTTCAGATCACCAATCCTGGTGAAAGAACTTGGGAGTTCTTTTTTCATGGAAGCAAATGTCTATTTCTCTTACCCCCATTTAAAGTACTTCAACCATACCAACTTTAAAGTGAACTTCAAAGTCAATTATTTCTAGAAGGCACACATTGGTTGTTTGGTACAGTAACTTCATATTCCCAATTTAAAAAAAAAAAAAAAAAAAACAGGGCTGGGGCTATAGCTCAGTGGTAGAGCGCTTGCCTTCCATGCATGAGGCACAGGGTTCAATCCTCAGCACCACATAAAAAATAAACAAATAAAGGCATTCTGTCCATCTGCAACTACAAAAAAAAAAAAAAAACAGATCAAGACTTCATTGTAGAATATCAAAAGTAGCATTGAGGAGCTTAAAGAAACTTGTAGAGGGCTAGGGAGTAGCACAGTGGTAAAAGCAAGGCAGGTACTAGGTTTCATCCCCAGCACCACCAAAACAAAAACTTAAAAGATTATCCATTATCTATAGTTATCTACAGTTGTTCTTAAACCCAGTCATAAGAAAGAATTACCTGGGGCACCTATTAAAAATAAATATTCTAAGCCACCATGCCCGTAATCCCAGCAGCTTGGGAGGCTGAGGCAGGAGATCATGAGTTCAAAGCCAGCCTCAGCCATTCGGCAAGGCCCTAAGCAACTTAGTGAGACCTTGTCTCAAAATAAAACATAAAAATGGCTAAGCCAGTGGTTAAAAGCCCCAGGAGTACGGTACCAAAAATAAATATACATACGTACATATGTATGTGTGTGTGTGTGTGTGTATATATATATATATAGAGAGAGAGAGAGAGAGCGCGTGCGCGCACACGCGATAGATAGATAGATAGATAGATAGATAGATAGATAGATAGATAGATATTTATTTATTATTTGGGTTTTTCTTGAGGAAGTATTGGGGATTTAACGCAGGGTGCTTAATCTAAGTCTCCAGTCCTTTTTATTTAGAGACAGGGTTTCACTAAGTTGCTGAGGTTGGTCTTGAACTTGCAATCCTCCTGTCTCAGCCTCGAGCTGCTTGGGATTTCAGCTGTACTCCACAGTGACTGATGGAATCTGTATTTTCAACACATGCCCTAGGTAGTTCAAAAGGATTCAAACAAGTATCTGGAAGCCACTCATTTAATTTCTTCATTTTATAAAACAAAATCTGGACAAAAGAGAGGTATATAATGCCTCTCTGTCATTACTAATGATTTACAGATATATGTAACTTTAGTCCCTAAATTAAAATTTGTCAATAATTATATTTTCTTTTTACACACACACACACACACACACACACACACACACACACACACACACCAAGTAGCATGTATGTACTATTTGGTATTTTTGGTTTTGGCTCCATTAGATTGATGCACTGGTTACTATATTAGTAAAAGCACCTGAAATAGTCAAGTAAAGTTATTTGTGGAGAAACTGCTTTTTACTCAACAAATTTAGCAGTATATGCCAGGCACCGTTTCACCCCTTCTCTCAGAAATGTACATTTGATATGGAGAGACACACAAGAAACAAGAAACAAAATTACATTGACAAGTATTACTGGAAAAGCGTGAGAAGGACATGGAGTTCAAGAGTGCCAGTACAAAGTAGGAATAAGAAAGCAAGAAATGCAGTTGTAATTTTAAATAATCAAGGTAGACCTCACAGAGGTCACAGAAAAGCAATCATACAGAAGGGCAGACATGATGATAGCTGAAGAAAGATCTTTCCAAGTAAAATAAATAAATAAATAAGGTAAAGATTGAGGTAGAATATGCCTGGCTTATTCTAATAAGAGCAAGGCTAGTAAGACTGGAAAAGAAAATACAGGTGAGCAAGTAACAGGAAATGAGATTAAGAAAAGAAAAGGTCAAATGGGAATGGGTGAGCACATCACACAGGAACCTTGATTACAGTGTTTTCAGCAGAGGAGTGAATGAGGACTTAAGGTTTTAAAAGGTTCACTCTACATCATTAGACATTAGGAAAACAAAAATCATTTTAAAACCACGATAAGATATCACTTTAAAACCACCAGGATGACTAAAATCAAAAAGAGACAATAAGGCCCGGGTGTAGAGAAGCTGGAACTCTCAAATATTACTGATGGAAATATAAAATGGTGGAGTCACTTTTGAAAATAGTCTGGTAGTTTCTTGAGAAGTTAAATACAATTACCACATGATCTAAAATTCTACTCTAGGAATATACCCAAGAAAAATCAAAACAAACATCCACATACAAACACTTGTGCATGAATATTTATAGAAGCATTATTCACAATAACCAAAAAGTATAATCAACCCAAATGTCTAACAAACTGATGAATGAATATATAAAATGTGGTATGTCCATATAAAAGAATATTTGCCAATAAAAAGGAAAAAGCATGAATACTTTTACTACAACATAAATGAACCTTGAAAACATTTTACAAAGTAAAAGAAATCATTCACAAATGACCATTACATTATAAGATTCCATTTATATGAAATGTCCACCATAGAAAATAGTAGATTAGTAGCTTCCAGGGGCTACGAGTCAGTGGAGAAGTACTGAGGAAAGACTGCAAATAGGTACAGGTTTTCTTTTTGTAGAAGATGAAACTATCCTAAATTTAGATTGTGGCTTATGTTTGCACAACTCTGTGAAAATATTTAAAATATTAAATTGTACAAGTCAGTGAATTGTATGGTGTGCTAATGTCTCCATAAAGCTATTTAAAAAACAGACAAAAAGAACACTCTGGTTGGAGAAAAAAACTTTCAAGTTTTGTTGAACAAGAGTACAAAACAGGTGCACAACCTGTGGAGTAAGTGGGAATTAAAATGATTTCTAATTAAAAAAAAAGAATTAACACCTTTGTAGATGAAAGGTGTTGAGGGTTCCAGCTTCTCTACACCCTTGCCTTATTGTCTCTTTTTGATTTTAGTCATCCTGGTGGTTTAAAGTGATATCTTATCGTGGTTTTAAAATGATTTTTGTTTTCCTAATGTCTAATGATGTAGAGTGAACCTTTTAAAACCTTAAGTCCTCATTCACTCCTCTGCTAAAAAACACTGTAATCAGGGTTCCTGTGTGATGTGCTCACCCATTCCCATTTGATCTTTTCTTAACCTCATCTACAAAGGTGTTAATTTTACCCTATACAGAGGGTAAAATAATACAAGGTAAGAAGGAATTATTATTGGAATGAATGAATACTGGGAAATTTGAGAATGCACAACTCAAGACTATTTTTAGTCTTGATATAAATTCTACATCCAACATTACTTTTAGCAGCTTTTAGTAAATTCAGTTTGAAATCCCCCTAAAGCTTTGTGAATGGAGCTAGAGGCAAAATCTTTCAGGAATCTGCTGTTTCTTTCAGCACACTCACACTTTGTTTACCTCTGGTGCAGCCTGCTTTTTGTAGGTGTCTGAATCTTCCAAGGTCTGCAAATAGCTGTACATATACTCTGCAGCTTGCTGCCACTCATGCTTCAGAAGGGCTTCTTGGATAAAATTTAAACAAGCACTTGTTGTCTGAGCAAAATCTTTCTTCTTTTTCCCTCCAGTCACTGTAAAGATGAGGATAAGGGTCACCCAGTGACTCCAATTCAACTATTACAAAAACTTAATTTCTCATAAATAGAACAGTAGGTATTACTTGACCCAGTCCATCCCCAAGTATCAAAGTCAACTTCATTTGAAACAAACTCTTCCACACATATTGTTTTTTAGCAAATTTCTAAAAATCTAAATTACATTCTTGGGCTACTACAATCACCAGATCCTTCAAATCTCATTCAATCATCCTTTCATCTTGGCATTAAGCAATTTTTTGAACAAGAGAGTAGAAAACAAGTGCACAACCCATGGAGGAAATGGGGAGAATCTCTCAATAAGATCCCCAAAAGCACAAGCCCTGGTAATTAGAATAGGTAAAAATCACCAGTCACCCTATGCAAGCACAATCTTTATTATCCACCAACATTCTGAAAATTCCAAATAAACTTGTTTATTTTTACAGTACTAGGGATTGAACCAGGAGTATTCTACCACTGCTGAGCAGTTATAGTCTTTCTTTCTTTCTTTCTTTTTTTTTTTTTTTTGTTAGACAGGTCTTGCTAATTTACTTGCCTAGGCTGAATCTCAAACTTGCCATCCTCTTGCCTCAGCTCCTAAGTATCTGAGAATACAGGCATGTGCCACCTCACCTAGCTGGGCTTTTATATTTTAAGTACCAATTTCCCAGTAACACAATGATATTAAATGCAAACGAAATTAAAACAGCTATAGACATTAGCATTTATATCCCTTAAGTATTAGCAATTCCTTTAAGGATATCTGGACTTAGTTAACAACCTCATTATATAAGTGACTGGTTACTATGCTTTCCTTCCTATACAACTACCAGACCCCTCTAGGCTAGCAGTCTTCTAGCTGGGTACCCTTACCCCTGCAAATACAATAGACCAATAGGTCCTCTTAAAGCAATCAATTTGCAGATTCTACCTCCTTGTATATTGTTTCCTGAAATTAATCTCCTAGAGTGCTATGCCCATAATCAAGGTCTCACAATCAAAATCATTACATATTACCTGAAGGTATTTTCAACACATGATGAAAACTGAATGATTCTAATATTTACTTTTGCAAGTCAAGTGATTCCCAATTCTTTTATCAAAACTGTAGAATGTTCTAATAATTTTAAATAGACCATGTAATTTTTTGTGAGTAACTCATGAGTCGAAGATCTGATACTTGCTTAACTAAACTCCATTCTACTTCCTTATGTGACTAAAGTTTCTCAGAGTTTACATTCATTAAAATATAGAATTAATGCCAGATGTTTTCTCATTCTAAAGTTAACATTCTTAATGATACATGAAGTAACTGGGGTAAGATTAAAAAATTAAAATTTACTTGAATACTTAAAACATATCTCAACCCACAAGAAATTTTAAAACTTAAAAATTTATAGGACGTTAAAAATAAGTGCAAATACAGACATACTTTTACTGCAAAATGTACTACAAAAACAGGAACAATACAAAATTTCCATTTATAAAAAGTTTTTTCATTGAATGTTTTAAGGTTGGCAATGGAAGGACATTACATCTCTGCTATTTAGATTCTACCAGATCTACTTTTTAAAGTAATATAATTTAATGTAATTAAAACACCATCATGTGCTGGAAATTTATCTCTTGCAACTGATAAACTTTTTAGAAGAAAATTTTTAAATTTTTAAATTGTGCAAAGCAGGACACAGTTAAAAAAAAGAAATATGACAGTGGAAAAGGTCAAAGACTATATTGATCTAGGTACATATAAATCACTAATAAGGTACATATAAATCACCTTGGGATCTTGAGCCTGGCTACTGGATGTGGTTCTGAAACTAGCAACATCAGAATCACCTAGAAGCTAATTAGAAATGCAGAATACAATGCCCCATCCAGATCTCCAAATCAGAGGCTTCATTTAACACCACCTATACTCAAGCTGTTTAATCAGCAACAATCCCTGGCAACTAGCCCAGAAAACTAACAAAACACAATTTCCTTGAAATATTCTTTGTTCATCTAAAGGAATATTATACTCAGGTTAAGTTCCCTTCATCTCAGTGGTTAGAAGTGAATGCTCTAAAATCAGATACACATGATTCCTAATAGCAATACTTAAGAGTATAAATTTGTGAAACTCAGTTTCTTCATACTAAAATGCCTAGCACATAAATTTACTGAGGATTAACTGAGATCATCAAATAAAAAGAGTAAAATTTTTTTTTAATGGGAGCTAAACTTTAGGATTCTTCATTGAAATAACTCATACCTATTCCAAACTGAGAATATTAGTTACTTTTTATCTTAATCTAAAAATTTCTGGATTGTACAGAAAAACAGCCACCTTTTCATCTGATAAATATCGCTTGACCAGCAAGATTCATTGCAGTGATATCTCGGGTGGCAAACTAAACAAGAAAGACAAATGCCAAAGTAAATTTGGAATTAATCCTAGGAGCCAAGGAATCACTGCCAAAGGGGAAAGAAGGCTGGGATAAGAAAGACATTTTGACGCAATAAAGAAAATGTTGATTCAAACGTATTCCTGGGGTTATACCACCCAACATGGCAATGTACAAATAACTGATTCTTGTATATATCTTTAAGGAATTTATCCTATAGAAAATTTTGCTTGTATTTACATTAGATAAAAATGAGGGAAAATATTATTTTTTTGAAAGCTATGTGCTTCTCAAAAGAAGAGACTATATCTTCTTCATGTATAAGTCCCCAATATTTAGACTTATATATTAGATATTAGTGCTCAGAAAGCACTGCTGAAAAAAAAAATGTGGCTGCAACATAATATAGACTGTATATTAATTCAAAAGAAAAGGATTCTAAAAGAAAAAAGAATATTTCTTATGATTCCCTTTCTGCTTATAGTCAAAACAAGAAAACAACTTATATATTCTTAAAAACTAAACCAGCATGGTTCATTTTGTATACATATTGAATCTATACTTCCTTGCACTAACGTTAAAATGGTTCTGTTATTTTACTTACCTACAGTTTCTAAATGCTTCTGAAGCCAAGGAAAATACATTCCTGTACCAGTGAGCACAGATGTTTCCACCTGGTCATCCTCTGAAATGGTCTTTGTCAATTCTTCACTGAAATCACTCATACCTATTCCAAACTGAGAATATCAGTTACTTTTGGTATATTTTTTTTCCTTTCTTTTTTTATTGATTTTTTTTTAAAAAAATGACAGCAGAATGCATTACAATTCTTATTACACATATATACCACATTTTTTTCATATCTGTTTGTATATAGTAACTTTATACAATGGATTTTCTTGAGAGCAACACAAAGCTCCTAACATTGCATACTGCAACTTAGTATGTAACTGAGGAATAAGCTACACAATGCTGCTAAGTCTGTAACTTGACTAGTAATACATTGAATAATATATACTAATGATGCCAGGGGCCTATTGATATAAATAAAGCTGGCAGCTTGACCTCTCTGCCATTCTGCCATCTTTCTTTCCTCTGCATCTTGTCTGTGTGTCTCCCTTATTATTTTTCCTTACATTTACTCTTACTTGTATTCTTTTTTTTTATTTTTTATTTTTTTATTGTTGGTTGTTCAAAACATTACATAGTTCACTTTTGGTATATTTTAATCCACAAGTTTCTGAATTGTAAAGAAAACAGCAAATAATAAATATGACTTGAGCAGCAAGATCCATTGCATTGTAGGTTTTTAAAATTATATATATATATATATATATATATATATATATATATATATATTTAGTTGTAGATGGACACAATACCTTTATTAATTTATTTATTTTTATGTGATGCTAAGGATTGAACCCAGTGCCTCACACATGCTAAGCAAGCGCTAAGCAAGCACTCTACCCATTTAACAACTCCAACCTGCAACTGGCAGTTCTTTTAAAGTAAAGAATGAATTTGCCAAGGCCTGTAATCCCAGCAGCTCTGTTCAGCTCAGTAGGCTAAAGCCAAGTGGATCACAGTTCAGAGCTAGCCTCAGCAACTTAGCAGGGCCCTAAGCAACTCAGTAAGACCCTGTCTCTAAATAAAATACAAAATAAGGCTGGGGAAGTGGCTCAGTGGTTAAATGCCCCTAGGTTCAACACCTGGTACCACCCCCCACCCCAAAAGCATTTAATTATGTGTCAGAAACAGCCAAAATAAATAATCCATTACTCAACTATTACTATGTTCCAAGCACATAAAGATATTTCCCCTTAATTTAAAAAAATTCAAGCCTAGAGAAAGAAACAACAAAATGCAAATAACAAATACAGTACAAATAGTAGTAGCTAATATTTATTGGATCTTTACTACATACCTGGTCTATTATTTAATTTGGGGCTAGGGATGTAACTCAGTGGTAAAGTGCCTGACTAGTGTGCATGAGGCCCTGGGTTCTATCCCTCCCACACAGCATCACACACACTCACACTACATACTAATTGTTTTCTTTCACATTATGTTGAAAAAAACTAAGGGAGTGAAATTATGAAACTTGTCCAAGGTCACATATACACACACAAAATGAGGACAAGAAAATTCAGAGAACACAAAACTACTAGGCATGACTAGAACTAGGACAAGAGATAGGTAGGAGGCAATGATATCTCAAGTGGCAAACGAAACTAGAAATACGAGTTTGGAATTAATCCTCAAGAGGCTCAGTGTCTCTCTCCCTCATTTCCCACATCGACCCAAGCATTAAAGCTTCTGATCCTACCTCCTAGAATTTCCACAATATTTCCTCTTCTCTGGAATTCTACAACACCCTGAAATTGTGTTAATCACTGCATTAGCTTTCTAACTAGTTACCCTGCCTAAAATACTGCTTTTCCACATTACCACCAGAATTAAGTCTTTTAAAGTCAATTTCCGTGGTTAAACACCTGAGTTTGAAATAATATGTGACTCTGAATGCGACCCAGCATGTACTTTGAGGAGTTATAACACAAATTCTCTCTTTTCAAATCCTCAAAAACCAGAATCGGTAACACATGGTTGTCACAGTAACCAAAGCTTCTCCAGCTTGCTCTCATTTCCCACAACCCAAGGTTTTAGAGCATTAGGAAAAAAAAAAAACTCAGAAGGAAAACACAGGTAAATCCAAGCAAACCCTTTTTGTCTTCTTCTAAACACGGAAGCTCGCAATTATACTCGCAGCACTCACCCACCTACCGCCGGGGCTCCGCAGTAAACCGCCTCCCACTCCAGAAGAAAGCTCTCACCGGAAATTGTTAACGTGCGCTTGCTCTGAGCATGCCCAAAAACCTGCCTTGGGAGCATGCGCAAAACCTAGCCCCGCCCCAACTCCTCCTTTGAAGGTGGAAATGGAGTTGCCCGCCCCTTGAGCCGGTACCGGCTAACGGAAGTGAACCAGAAACTAACTATAGGCTGCTGCCTTCCCATTTGTTTGGCCAGAGATTTACATCATTCTGTCCCATCCAGAAGGTGTAAGATTTCCATTGCAAATAGAGATTGTGGAGAGGGGACGGCGGTTGGACTAGGGGAGTAAGATGTCACTTTACCTGGTGGTCCTTTGGCTTTTGCTTCGCTTTCCGACGCCCTGTGCAAACGGAAGCATGGCTGATGGTTCTTACGAGAAAAATACATGAATAGTCTTTTAATTGGTTCCTTGATCATTCTTTTCTCTTTTATTACAATTTTAGCTTTTAAGTGACTCGGCTGCCTTCTCTACTATTTGGTCATGAATTTCTTTTTTTCTTCTCAACAAGGATTGTTCTGGGGACCCAAGTGCTGTCAGCTTTTATAAGGAATGTTGATTACTTTATATGAAATAGGATGGAAGGAGGTTGATTAAACCCTGTGAAATGAGAGACAGTTGAGGAATTCTGGGAAAGATGGCCGTGGTCAAGGATTCGTGGGATCACAATGTACTTCTACAATATTTGTGAGAGGGATGTGTGAGATAAGGATCAGATTTTTTTTAAATAGCATCAGGTATCAAAACCAGCACTAATGAGTGAAAGCTAAAGGGAGGCAGCTTGAAAGTCTTTGCAAGAAAGGATTTTGTTCATAACTATGATTTCACAAATAATGACTCTCCCAGGATTCTCTGAATTTCCCCTCTGAGAGTGGACCATTTGAGTAGAACCAGAGTATCAAAGAAGAAATTTTAAAGTCTAGTAAAAATTTATATGTGGATTTTTCAAAATGCTACAAATAGTTGATTCTTTGCTGTCTTTAAACAATATACAGTAATCACAAGAAAAGTTCCTTCTGTTCTTTGTGTCATTAGTTCTTGGCCTCACTCAAACCTAAATGATGATGTGGAGGAAGAGAGCACACAAGATAACATGGTTATTAGCTTCCAGTTTAGAGGCTTGTCCTGGCGAACATTTCTTCTCTTTTCATGAGGTATAAAAATATAACCAAAACCCATCAGGACAGATTTTATATGGCTAAAAATTCATGCTCTCATGAAAATAGGGAAGAGTTTTTCTGATTTAGTTCTCAAACACATCTAAATAGTAGATAGAAAAGACAGTGGAATGAGATTACCATCATTACCCTAAGTACACATATAAAGACACAACTAGGAGCTGGGGATGTGGCTCAAGCGGTAGCGCACTTGCCTGGCATGCCTGCAGCCCGGGTTCGATGCTCAGCACCACATACAAAAAAAGATGTTGTGTCCGCCAAGAACTAAAAAATAAATATTTAAAAATTCTCTCTCTCTCTCTCTCTCTCTCTCTCTTAAAAAAGACACAACTGATGTGACTATACTTTGTGTACAACCAGAGATATGAAAAATTGTGTACCATATGTGTAATATGAATTATAATGCATTCTGCTGTCATATATAACAAATTAGAATTAAAAATAAATAAATTTTTTAAAAAGATTTTAAAAAGTGGGAAAATCAGAAACTAATATCGTTTCATGCTGTACATATCACTTCCCTTTCTCAAGTACAATCTACATCTGCAGTCATTTAATGTTTGTTTTGTTTTTGTTTTTCTTGAGACAGAGTCTCACCAAGTTGCCCAGGCTCTCCTCAAACTTACCATTCTCCTACTTCTCAACCTCCTGAGTAGCTAGGATTATAGGCATGCACTGTTGTACTGGCTACAAATTATATGTTTTTAAATCAGGAAATTGTCATTTAGAGAATATTATTCCCATGAGTCCTTTCTGTATAAATTATTATAGAGCAAGCTTCACACAACCAATTGAAGAGACATTATCGTTAATAGATTATCCTATATTGTAGTTAATTGTATGGAAAAGAAACAATGTAGCAAAAATGAAATCATAAAAACAAAGACATTTCACATAGTAATGTAGATTAAAATGTCATCTAACTATAAATTCCCCCAAAATGTATGGACCAAGATCCTACCCAAGATTGAGACTTGAGGAAGGACTGACTGTATCCTTTAAAGGCACAAACTCATTTTTTCTTCTCTTTGGTACCCTGTGCCACAGTAAAGAAGCCCAGGCTATCTTGCTGGAGGGAGAGTCCATTTGAAGAAAGCCCCTGACATATGAAAGACCACATGGAAAGGGAGACTACATAAAGCCAACAGTCAGCAAGTTCCAGACATACAAAGCCATGTCAGACCTTGTAGTCTAAATCAGGCGTTTGCTGTATGAGTGAGCCTAGGTGACACTGGAGCAGAACCTTGGTTAAAGTCTTGACTTACAAAATTATGAGAAATAAAATGGTTGTTTGTTTGGTAGTGGGGATTGAATTCAGAGGCTCTCGACCACTGAGCCACATCCCTAGCCCTATTTTGTATTTTATTTAGAGACAGGGTGTCACTGAGTTGCTTAGTGCCTCGCCATTACTGAGGCTGGCTTTGAACTCTCGATCCTCCTACCTCAGCCTCCCGAGCCACTGGAATTACAGGTGTGCACCACCACTCCTGGCAAATGGTTATTTTTTAAAGCCACTAAATTTTGGAATTTTTAAAAATATAGCAATAGATAACTAAAACACTGTTTACTGATGATTTGCAGGGCTTTTATTTAATGACCAGTTTTATTAAAGAATACCCCATTTATTTCTACTGTGATCAGCAAACAAACTGAAATTCAATATTTAAAATTTTTTGAAACTGATTATTTTGCCAAGAATATAACCTATCTTGCAAATTTCCATGAGGACTAGAAAAGAATATATATTCTGGAGTTGTTGGGCATTGTCAGTCAATGTCAATAAGGTTAAGGTGATTGATAGTTTTGTTCAGACTCTTGTGTATCATTAGTGATTTTTTTATAGTGTTACTATCAGTTGTTAAAAAAAAGGGTGTTAAAAATTCAAAGTATGGATTTGTCTCTTCAGTTTTGTCAGCTTTCATATATTTGGGGCATATAAATGTTTGGTTGTATGGTGTCATGTTTCTGTGTTCTTAAAAAACACATTATGGTATTATGAAATGTCTTTCTTATCTCTTATAAAACTCTTTATCTTGAATTTAAATTCATCTGATGTTAGTATAGCCTCTGCATTCTTCTTGGCTTACTATTCATGATGTATTTTTATCTATTTCTTGTTTTCGTTCTATTCATATTTTTATTTAATGTAAATTACATTAAATAAAAATTAAATTGTATATAATTTATCCATTAGCTTTTAGCTGCATTGCTTTACATGATTGTTTTAGCGATGTTTCCAGGAATTATGAAATGCATTCTTTAATTTATCACAGTTTTCATAGTTTAAATTGTGATACTTTCTCACATCTCCCCAAGTCTTTTGTGCTTTGTCGTCATACATATTACAGCTGTATACCTTATGTTTTTTACCTTAGTCATGTTTCCAAGAAATTAAAAGAATAAATATGTATACATATTGCCTTTTATATTTACCTACATTTTACTATTTCTAGTACTTTTCATTTCTGTTTATGGTGCATTGTCTTTAAAACTATCTGCCCCAAATTCTTCACATTCCTGTATCATGTTGCTTCTCTCATTATGAAGTAATATCTATTTTCCCACCCGCTGAGTCTGGGCTGGTCTTTTGTCTTGTTTTAATGAACAAAATATATTTTTGGTGAAAGTGATGCCATGCCAATGCTAGACCTAACACCTTGGGAAGGTATATACCTTCTACTTTTATCCTCTAGGAATCTAATCAACAAATAAAAAATTTTAGAATGACTCAATGACTAAAAACATTTGGGGAGATAAGCCTGACCCAACCAGTTGAGCTAGCAGACATGTAAACGAAGCTATTTTGTCAGTTCTACCTTTGGTTAAACAATCCCTGCTAAAGGAAACCACATAAGCAGTAATAAATACCTAGAGCAAAGGACCCATCAGGTTATGTAAAGCCAAATCATAGAATAAGGAGAAATAACAAAGAATTTTTATTTTAAACCATTAAGTTTATTACACAGTGCATCTGTTTCTACCTGATGGATCATCTCCTTTTATCCTGAAGAGTTTCTTTTAGCATTGTTAATAGTAGAGATCTATTGGTATTGAATTTTCTTACTTTTTATTTATTTGAAAATGTCTATTCTGCTTTCAATTTTGAAGAGTAGTTATCCTGGATTAGCAGTTTTTGTCTTCTAGCACCTTAAACCTTTCCATTAACTTTAACCTCTCATTTCTGATAAGAAGTCAGCTATCATTTTAGTCATTTTTACCAATGCATAACACACCACTTTTTTCTAATTGCCTTCAAGACCTTTTTCCTCCTAATTGATTATTTACAGTTGACTCTGATGCATCTAGATGTGATTTGCTTTGTAACTAACCTTAGTATTCACTGAGTTTCCTAAATCTGTTAACATCTTTTTTATTAATTTGGGATAATTTTAGCCATCATTGTCTTAAATTTTTTTTCTGTACAATTTATGCCTCTTCTAGAAATCTAATTATATGTATGTTAGGTCACTTTGTACTGATAGTAACCAAGTCTCTATTTTTTTCTTTCTGATTTTTAGACCAGATAATTTTTATTGGTCTATCTCCAAGTTAACTTTTTGCTGTTTTTGCACTATACAATCTGATGATAGATTTGTTTCATGAATTTTTCATTTCAAATACTATACTTTTCATTTCTTTTAAAAAAATTTTTTCATTTATATGTTGACACCCATATCTACTTATTCATTATGATTAAGCTTTTCTTTAACTCCTTGAAATTAGTTATAAAAACTATTTAAATTTTTTTTCTGCTAATCCTAACATCTGGGTCAGCTCACAGAACTTTTTTTATATGTGATATTTTCTCTTGTGGTTCTCATTTTTCTATCTTCTTTGCATTCTGGCAAAATTTATTCTTTTTTTTTTTTTAAGAGAGAGAAAGGGGAGAGGGAGAGAGAGAGAGAGAGAGGGAGAATTTTTAATATTTATTTATTTATTTTTTTTTTAGTTCTCGGCGGACACAACATCTTTGTTGGTATGTGGTGCTGAGGATCGAACCCGGGCCGCACGCATGCCAGGCAAGCGCGCTACCACTTGAGCCACATCCCCAGCCCCCTGGCAAAATTTAATGATATTCTACATGCCTATAATCCCAGCGACTCAGGAGGCTAAGGCAGGAGGATCAAGAGTTCAAAGCTAGCCTCCGCAACTAAGGGATGCACTTAGCAACTCAATGAGACCCTTTATCTAAATAAAATGCAAAAAAGGGCTGAGGTTGTGGCTCAATGGTTAAGCACCCCTGGGTTCAATCCCTGGTACCAAAAAAATTTTTTTTAATTATATTCTGGTCATTTATAGATGATACATCATAGGAAGTCTGGATTATGTTGTCTTCCTATAAAGGATATTCTGTTTTATGTGTCATGCAGGCTAATTACTGGTGAATTGTTTTGATCATATTAGATTTGGTATTATTATTATTATTATTATTATTATTATTATTATTATTATTATTATTTGGTACCAGAGATTGAACTCAGGGTACTCAATTACTGAGCCACATCCCCAGACCTATTTTGTATTTTATTGAGAGACAGGGTCTTGCTGAGCTGCTTTAGCACCTCGATTTACTAAGGCTGGCTTTGAGCTTGTGATCCTCTTGCTTCATCCACCTGAGTCACTGGGATTATAGGCATATTCCACCGTGCCTCACTAGGTTTGGTATTTTTCTTTATTTCCATATTTCATGGTGCATTATACTTGTACATAATGGTGGGATTTGTTGTTATGTTTTCATACATATGTACAATATAGTGATAAAACTTAGCCAATATTATTCTGGAGTATTTCTCTTTTACCTGCTTTCCTCTCTCCCCTGATCCCTTTCCTCTATTCTACTGATCTCCCTTTGAATGTCGTCAGATTCCTTTCACACACACACACACCTTTCTTTTCCTTTTTCCTTTCTGGCTGCCACATACATTTTCAGCATGAATCAATTTTGGTTTCAAATTTAGGTCTACCATTTTCCCTTTACTCTTTTGTGTGTGGTTCTTTTTGCTAAGGCTGATTTCTGAACTCTTAATTAAGTACCTGATACATTAGTGAAGCTGCTGCAACCTGACTCTGCTGGAAACCTAATTTCTTCCAACATTGCCATTTAGCATCATCTTCAGTCTCCTTTATAGCAGTCAAACTCTGCTAAGCCTTAAAGAGTCTCATCTGGTACATTCATATAAAAAATGCATTTCCTCCAGCTTTTAGTATTCTCTCTCTAACACACACACGTAATCACATTGCACCTACCATAAATAGCTCAGACATTCTTGTCCACAAAATTCCAACCACTATGGTAATCTTGCACTTTGATAATTTTCTCCTTAACTCAGTATGACCACCATCTTACTTGAGCTTCATCTCCCTAATTGTGTTTTGTGCACCAGGCCTACAGTCATGTCTGAAATTAATACCTGAAAATGTTTAGTTTTTCTAGTTTTATACTCTTTTGTGTCAGGAAAACAAATCCAGTACAGTAGATCTATAACAGTTTCAAGTAAAAGTACTAAATTACTTATATTCTTGCCCATCAATAGTGGTAGAGGCACTTAGGTGAACTTACATAGAAACTGCAACATCTTACATACTCAACAACAATGTCATTGCCCATGGAACCCAAAATTAATTGAAAGAGTAAACCCCAAAATGGATATCTGAAAAATAAACTGGTCAAAATTAGTAAGGCAATCAGACTTAAATAATCATATATTTTACCAATAGCACTAGCTTAAAAGTATGGGTCTACAATAACTAGAAAAATACAAGTTAATGGCTAGAGTCATAAAAGTTTCTATTATGATAGGCAGTCTCTTATGATGCTTTAATATTATATGATAGTTGTGAAATGATTACAAACTAATAATGAACATAATCTATTTGCAGATTAAAATGTTCTTCCCTGTATTATCTACAAAGTTTAGATACACCTCAAAATGCCCTGGAAAAGAAATTTCTTAAGTCTCATCAAAATGAACTTCCAGGTTTTTTCCTACATTTGACATGACACAGTGCCAAGATTTCTAGTCCTGAATACACACTTTCTATAGGGAAGAGACATTTATCTTGGCAAATAATAGATCATTTATCTCATTACATACAGCCAATTTTAGTCGTAAGAAAAGAAATGTTTATGTATTTATTCTGCTGACTTTAATCTATAATCTAATCAGGGATCAACAAACTTTTCCTGAAAAGAGACTGATAATAAATATATTAGACTTGTAGGCAAGTCTTCATTGCCACTCAAGTGCCAGTGTAGCACAAAAACAGCTTAGACTGTGGGTAAATAATATAAGCTTCTGTGTTCTAATAAAACTGTGTTTACAAAAGCAAGTGTTATTGTTGGACACCGTGGTGTGCTCCAACAGTCACAACTACTCAGAAAGCTGAGGCAGGAAGATTACTTGAGCCTAGGAGTTCAGGCAAGCCTGGGAAATATGAAAGAAAGAAAGAAAGAAAGAAAGAAAAAAAGAAAGAAAGAAAGAAAGAAAGAAAGAAAGAAAGAAAGGAAGGAAGGAAGGAAGGAAGGAAGGAAGGAGAGAGAGGGAGGGAGGGAGGGAGGAAAGAAAGAAAGAAAAAAAAAGAAAGAAAGAAAGAAAGAAAGAAAGAAAGAAAGAAAGAAAGAAAGAAAGAAAAAAGGAATAAAGAGAACAATTTAAAAAAACAGTGTCAGGCTGACAGCTATGATTTGCTCATAACTGTTCCAGAGTATTAATGTTTATGCTCACAATAGATGTTTGGCTAGGCTGTATACATACATACATACATACATACATACATGAAAGCAATTTTGTTCTTTTGTTTGCTTTCTTTTATTTTTTCCATTTTTTTGTTGATACGTTATAGTCGTAAATCATGGCAGTATTTGTCGTTACATATTTCCACATGCACAATATAACACTACAGTTTGGCCAATATCATTCCCCAG
The DNA here is from genome assembly GCF_964194105.1 of Spermophilus citellus. Taxonomy (NCBI): domain Eukaryota; kingdom Metazoa; phylum Chordata; class Mammalia; order Rodentia; family Sciuridae; genus Spermophilus; species Spermophilus citellus. The sequence continues at coordinate 114,844,641 of NC_138187.1, read as the reverse complement.
TATTTTCCCTTCACTCCTCCCTCTCCTGGTCCCTTTCCTACACTCTACTGATCTCCTTTTGATTTTCACTTTTCTTTTCCTTTTTCCTCTCTTGCTTCCACATCCAAGAGAAAACATATGCTCCCTTGATCTTATGAGTTCAGCTTATTTTGTGTAACAGAATGTTCTCAAGTTTCATCTGTTTTCCAGCAAATGACATAATTCACCTTTATGGCTGAATAAAGCTCCATTGTGTGTATATGCCACATTTTCTTTATTTATTCATCCTTGATAAGCACCTAGTTTGGTTCCATAGTTTGGCAACTGTGAATTGTGCTGCTATAAACATGGGTATGCATGTACTACTCTAGTATTATGACTTTAATTCTTTAGGATAAACATTGAGTAGTTGTATAGCTGGGTTATATAGTGGTTTCCTGCCTAGTCTTTTGAGGAACCTCCATACTGATTTCAATAGTGGTTATATTCATTTACAATCCTATCAACAGAGAAAAAAGTGTCCCTTCTTCTCCACATTCTCTCTAGCATTTATTATTGTTCATATTCTTTTTTTTAAGTAGTTGGACACAATACCTTTATTTTTATTCATTTATTTTTAATGTGGTGCTGAGGATCGAACCCAGGGCCTCGCACGTGCTAGACAAGCAATCTGCTGTTGAGCCACAACCCCAGCCCCATATCGTTCATATTCTTGATGGCTGCTATTCTGACTAGAGTGAGATGAAAGCTCACTGTAGTTTTGATTTGCATTTCCCTAATTGCTAATGATGTTGAACATTTTCATAGATTTGTTGTCCATTTTTATTTCTTCTTTTGAGAAGTAAGTATCTGTTTAATTCATTTGCCCAATTAAGCTAAGTTATTTGAGGTTTTGGTGTTAAGTTTTTTAAAGTTTCTTATATAGTCTGGATATTAATCCTGTGTCAAAAGAGTAGTTAGCAGGGCTGGGGATGTGGCTCAAGCGGTAGCACGCTCGCCTGGCATGCATGCAGTCCAGGTTCGATCCTCAGCACCACATACAAACAAAGATGTTGTGTCCACCGAAAACTAAAAAATAAATATTAAAAAATTCTCTCTCTCTCTTTAAAAAAAAAAAGAGTAGTTAGCAAATATATTTTCTCCCATTCCGTAGGTTCTTTCTTCATGTTACTAATTGTTTCCTTTGCTGTGCAGAAGCTTTTTAATTTGATGCCATTCTGTTTATTAACTTTTGTCATTATTTTCTGAGCTTTAGGAGTTCTAATAAGAAAGTCATTGCCTGTACCTATATGCTGGAGTCTCAAACCTATATTTTCTTCCAAGGATTTGCATAGTTTCTGGTCTAATTCCTGGGCTTTTGATCTCTTTCAAGTTTGTACAGGGTCTAGTCTTATTTGTCTACATATGGATAACCAATTTTCCTGGCACCATTTGTTTAAAGCCTGTCTTTTCTCCCTATATGTTTTTGGCATCATTGTCAAGAATCAGATGACTGTTAACTGTGTTGGATCTTTTTCTGTGTCTTCTCTTCTTTCCCATTGGTCTATGTATCTGGTTTTATGACAGAGCCATGCAATGGTTATTTCAATAGCTTTGTAGTATAATTTGAAGTCAGGTATTGTGATGATGCCTCCAGCTTGCTTTATTGACTTAGAATTGTTTTGGCTATTCTGAATATTTTATTCTTCTAAATGGATTTCAGGACTGTTTTTTCTAGTTCTGGAAAAATGACATTTATTATTATTATTATTATTATTATTATTATTATTTTAAATTTATATATGACAACAGAATGCATTACAATTCATATTACATATATAGAGCACAATTTTTCATATCTCTCGTTGTATACAAAGTATATTCACACCAATTCGTGGGTATTTTGATGGGAATTGCATCAAATTTGTATGTTGCTCATAAAACCAATTTCAAACATATACAATCATATTAGTAGTGATTTTAGTGTCCAAAAAGAGATCTACTAAACAATAATTACTGGGCTGGTTTGGTGACTTGTAGTCCTAACTACTCAGAAGGCCAAGCCAGGAGGATTGCTTGAGTCCAGGAGTTGGAGATCAGGTTAGGCAACATAGCAAGACCCCCATCTTAAAAATAATAATAATTACTGATGTCAAAACACATCTCAATCATTATGATAGTCACTAACTCTTCATTGTTTTCCTTGAAACTCTAATATACAATTAGTGAATGCCAATTTAGGACTAATTGTGCTGTTTTATAGAGGAGAAAGCTGATTATAATAGTAAATGAAATCAGCTATCATGAACTGATTTGTGTTTATTTAATTACAATTATCATGCTGATGACTCTACATATTAAGTCTCCACCTATAGTCCCCTAGGTGCTAATAACATGAGTTTTCATTAAAAATAAGAAAAGAAACCCCTCCATATGCATTTCAATAATTCAAATTGTATCATAATTTGACTATTAACACAAGGGAAAATCAATGCAACTAATTCAGATTTAAATTCAAGATTACACAGTGCAAAAGAGGGAATAGTCTTGGAAAGGGAAGTAGAAAAATGTAAGATCCCTCTTAGAGGTCAGAAAAAATAAATTCAAAAATGTGATTTTTTTAAAAGGTAGTGTTAACTTGAAGTGGAAAACAAAAAGCAAAAAACCTTTGAAGCAAAGTCAGTTGTGTTTACAAGGGCCTTTGAGTTTCTTTGATGTTTTAGTGATTCTGGTTTTTAAAATGTTGATTTGTGGAGGATGGGCACAGGGGATTGAATATAGGTGCTTAACCACTGATCCACATCACCAGCCCTTTTTTACATTTTTTTATTTTGAGATAGGAAATCCATAAATTACTTAAGGCCTTGCTAAATTGCTGAGGGTGACTTTGAACTCAAGATCCTCCTGCCTCAGCCTCCAGAGCCACTGGGATTACAGTGTGCATCATGAAGCCGGGCTTTAAATGTTGATTTTATAATCCTTTCTTTTTAGCTGATAAGAGAAATTACAAAATACAGAATACTTGCAAACTACAAAATATAGGATACTTACAACTAAAGGTGCTTTGTTAAATGATCAGAGTTTAACCAACGTTTCAAGCAGTGACTCTCAAACTGGGAGAGTGATACTAGTCTTTATCAAGAGAAGTTTAGAAATGCCTGGGGGCATTTTGTTGTTGTTTCACCATGACTGAGGAAACTACTAACATTTTTTGGCCAGGCCCATAGATAGTATATAACCTTCAGCTAGTAGGAATAGTCCAAACCAAAGTACCAATAGAGTTCTATCAAGAAACCTTGGTGCAAAGAAGTAATCTACCAAGGAAAACACGGTTACAGTTAAGTAAGAGAACAGAGCAGGTGCCTGGTGCAGTGCTGCATGCCTGTAATCCCAGTGGCTCTGGAGGCTGAGGCAGGAGGATCGTGAGTTCAAAGCCAGCCTCAGCAAAAGTAAGGCCCTAAACAATTCAGTGAGACCTTATCTCTAAATAAAATACAAAATAGGGCTGGAGATGTGACTCAGTGGTCTAGAGCCCTTGAGTTCAATCCCTGTTACCAAAGAAAAATAGACCACCCAGGTGACTTGTTTGTACCAGTAGGTCTACCTAAAACGAAAAGGGATTTTATGCAGTCAAATTGTTTTATTATCCATTTAAATATAATTCTTTATTTCTTTATGTTTGTCAAGAAGTAAATATATTTAAGATAACAATGAAAAATAATAAAAGAATGACAAGTGTAGGAACCTAATGATGACTTACACTTTTTGAGTACAGACTTGAGATTCATCTGAAATGACAATGCAATCCCTAGCTATTGCAACAGAAATCTTAATCTCTGAGTGAAAAAAAAAAAAAAAAGAGGGATGTTGAGATACCTTGAATCATCTTTTCTCACTTCTGCGTAAGTACCAAGAGAGGTTGGCCAAAAATATTTTAAAACCTAAAACATACTATTAAACTTGGCTTTTCTTTAAAATAAGTGCAAGTATATGATATGGCCTAGTGTTAATTTACAATCCCTACTTTCTTATGCTGTGACTGTCTTTAAATGTGCCCAGTTTGAACTGAGATGTGCCATAAGTCAGATATCAAAGACTTATTATGAAGAATGTAAAATAACAGTTATATTTTTTATTTTGATTATAAGTTAAAAGGATGACATTTTTAATATATTGAATTATGTAAAATGTATTATTAAATGAAGCTCATCTGTCTTACTTTTTAAAATATGACTTCTAGAAAATTTAATTTACATGTAGAGTTAATATTATATTTCTATTGGTGGTTCTAAGGGATCAGTGAGAAATAAGAGAAAGATCATGTTCAGATTCTCTATTTCATCATTTGGGTTTGATGTCATTCACTGATCCTCTTATGTATTCCAAACCATTTCAAATTTCATGTGGATTTGGGTAAGACTGAGCTTTCATACTAATCGCAGAGAACTTACTTTCCCATATATGTTTGTTCAGTGTCCCCCACTGAGTATAGTCTTCATAATAGTGTTTATGGTCCTGTTTCTAATTTTTATACTGCATGCATCAGTTAAAATGCTGAAGATTCAGGAGGGTTTGCTTTGCTTCAGTGTATGCTCTGGTAGACTATATGTTATCCCAAAGAACATATTTTCTCCTCCACTCTCCCTGTCTCCTCCAAGAGGTGCTTGTGATCTTCCAAGCACACTTTGGGAGGATGTTATCAGCCTTACTTTGTTTCAGTGAGAAGAGAACAGTTTCCAGAGTAGGCACTATCTAAAAATGTCTCCTTAGTGATGAAAGCATTTATTGCCAAGACTTTTGTTGCTTTGTCAATTGTCTATATTGGCTGTAACTGCCAGGATTTTGCTGTTTAATTATTTAAACCACATAAATGGGCAATCTTTCATATATTATCTCATTTTCTTCTTAAAAAATGAATTATAAAATTTTAACTTTGACCCATATTTGTATAGATGAAATATCTGAGACTCAGAAAAGTTAATGATTTGCCTATAGTCACACAATTAGACTTCTGACTCTTACTACAATACTTTTGGCTATATTCCTTACTTCTGCTGTTGTTCTGGTAAGGAAGTAATTTATATTTCTGAAAACTAAATGGATAAAGCCCAACAGTGCACTGTTGAAATTGAGATGTGCAGGCCACAAGTCCCCAATATCTGTTCTGCATTTATTTCAACACACCAAATATTTGACCTCCGTGAAAAGAATGCCAAGGTAAATTAGGCAGAACCAGAAACAGGAACTCATATACATGCCATATATTAGTGGCAATTTCAGATGTTTGAGTTTCTTTCTTTGTACAGTTGAAAGTGGAATAATATTTGTCAGGGCTAGACAAACAGTAGATGCTGGCAGAAGACTTTGCCTTGTATATGACTCACTTCCATTAGTACAGTACTCTTCGACATGACTTTTTAATTGTGGGGAGTGCCTCAGCCCTACTGGTCATGCCCAGCCTAAACCTCCATCTTCCCTGGATTTAAGGACAAGATACTTGTTTAAATTCCACTTAAGTTATATGATCCCTTTACTTAAAGTCTAATAGTTTCTGCATTTTATGCTATTAAGTCTAAATCCTTATGCTTGATTTTCAAGGAATTTCATAATCTGACCTAAGCACACAAATATGTCATCCTTTATAGAATCCTTTCCTCTTAGCAAAATGAGGTGTCCTTACTGTCCTTTAAACATACTTCTTTCTGCTGAGTCTTTCTTATGCTATTTAATTCACTTGCCTTTTATTCTCTTTTTAGAATCTGAATCCTATGTACTTATCCAAGTCTAGCTCAAATCCCAAGACTCTTCTCTTACTTTTAACTCTTTAGTGTTTACAATTTGTACCAAAATACATTTTAGCATTTATTTTGTGGCAGGGTAGGGCCCTTGCCACCCTCCCACTACACTAACTTTTACCAAGGAGGAAACTGGTGTTACCAAGAAAGACCTGTTTATTTTTTAGGAGTTCCCACTCTTGAGATTATAATGAGGATCTAGAGTCACCTCCACCCTTGGAGATAGATCCAAGATTGGGGTCCTTTGGCACAGGTGTAAAGGTTGACCCATTGCCTAAACCTCTTACACTGGCACAGAAGATGATGTACACACACACACACATACACACACACACACACACACACACACACACACACCAAAACTCAGGAAGGAAAGAAGGAAGGAAGGAAGGAAGGAAGGAAGGAAGGAAGGAAGGAAGGAAGGAAGGAAAGGTGGGGAAAGAAGGAAGGAAACCCTTTGAAATCCATTGAGAAATGATACTGTTCTGGTCAACCTGACAGAAAATGGATATTTGTTGTCATTTTCTGACTTACCATATTGTGACCAAGCATAGTGCTTTTATTTTTATTATTTTTTTACTAAGACCTTTACTAGGATTCACCTGGTTTATAACTTTCTACCTTTAAATATAACTGAATCTGCTGGAAGATGGTGGCAGAGTCTGTAATCCCAGATATTCAGGAGGCTGAGGCTGGAGGATCGCAAGTTTGAGGTAAACTTGGGGAACTGAGCCAGACTCTGTTTCAAAATAAAAACTAAACTGGGCATGGTGGCACACACCCATAATCCCAGCAGCTCAGAATGGTGAAACAGGAGAACTGGGATTTCAAAGCCAACCTTAGCAACTTAACGAGGCCCTGAGTAACTCAGTGGGACCTATCTCTAAATAAAATACAAAAGAGGGCTGGGGATGTGGCTCAGTGGTTGAGTTCCCAAGAGTTCCATCTCTGTTAGCAAAAAAAATTAATAATAAATGAATAAATAAAATAAAAAGGGCTGGGGATGTAGCTCAGCAGTAGAGCACCCCTGGATATTTGTACTAGGGAGTACAAAAAAAAAAAAAAAGAATTTTCAATGCATATTACTTTTTGTCTAGTTTATTTCATTCAGAATCTCCCTGTTTTTGCTATTATCAATAGTTCTTTATTCTTGCTAAGTATGTTTCCAAAATTTATTATCTATTTTCCTATTGATATACATTGGGGATTTTTTTTTAAGTAAACCAGATTATATTTATACAATGGAAAATTATTAAGCAATGAAAATAAGAAGTACATTCACATTCAACAACTTGGATAAATCTTATAAAAATACATATGGAGCTAAAAAAGCCACATACCAAGGAACACATGTGTATGATTACACTGTATAAAGTAACAAAACAGGCAAAACTAATCCTTGTTATTAGAAGTTAAAATAGTGCCTAACTCTGGGGGAGTGGAGGGAATAATTAGGGGAGCAATGAGAAAGGGCTCATGAAGGTGCATTTGATGTCCAATTTCTTGACCTGGGTTAGGGTTCTGCCGCAGTCTGGCTGGGCACAATTCAGGAGCCACTTGTCAAAAGAAACTAACTTTATTTTTAGAACTACAAACGCCAAGCAAAACAGCTCCTCAGGAAAAAACCCTCAGAGCCCAACTGCCACCACCGGCTTCCCACAAGCCTCTCACCCCCACACCAACCTCACCACCTCCCACAATCCTCCTGCTCTTGAGGCTGATTGGCTGGGTCGTGTGGGCGGAGCCAAAGAAGTCCCCCAATGAGCAGCTCCGTGGAGGAGCCAATCAGCTAGATGTTGCTGGGGCCACTGTGAGCCAATCATCAGCTGGCAGTCTGAAGGGCAGGGAAATAGCCCAATGAACATCACCGCAGAGGAGCCAATCAGCTAGATGTTGCTGGGGCCGCTGTGAGCCAATCATCAGCTGGCAGTCTGAAGGGCAGGGAAACAGCCCAATGAACATCACCGCAGAGGAGCCAATCAGCTAGATGTTGCTGGGGCCGCTGTGAGCCAATCATCAGCTGGCAGTCTGAAGTTTGTTGGCAGCTGGAAGTTTGCTGGGGCCCCTTTGGCTGTGGCTCTCAACATCTCCCCCTCTCTGTTTAAACAACAAGCATGTGGCTTAGGGACCATGCCTGCCTTAGGTTGTCCAATACTACATATGGTCCTTACCCATCTTCGGATGAGCTGACCTCAGGGCGTCAGCTTCCTGTCTTAGGTTGGTACCATTGTAATTGGATCTTACCCGTCATTGATTACCGGTCCAGTACAGCCACACCTGTGGAGAGGTCTTTGTCATGACAAGCAGAAGGGAGGAAGATACACCAAGCCAATTGATGGCTCTTGTTGGAAAAATTGTACCACTGATGACATCATCAGCAAAAATACCCCAACACTACCACAAGTCGCTGCACCAACAGATAGTTCACAATGCATACAAGTGAGTTCACAATGCATACAAGTGACACATAGTTTAGGCAAGTTCTGCAAGCAGTTCAGTGATGGCTATTGCAGAAACTGTAGATTAGTTTTATCTTTGTCTTCACCGGCACTGGGATGAAGATAGGAATTCTGGCAATAATGGCTAAAGAAAAAATTATGTAACATTCCAGAAGGCACTAAAAGAAAACAATTTTCTTAACAATTTACATTGTCTTCACTGGCACTGGGATGAAGATAGGAATTCTGGCAATAATGGCTAAAGAAAAAATTATGTAACATTCCAGAAGGCACTAAAAGAAAACAATTTTCTTAACAATTTACATTATCTTGAAGAGAATTATTAAATATAATGAAAAGGAAAGGTGAAAGTAAACAAACAGATCTGTTAACCTTCTTTTTTGTTTACATATTAAAACAATTATTAATAGTTATTTACCCAATTTAAATTAAACCATTTAAATCACGTGAATAAAAAAAAATATTTGGATCCATTTTTTCATGAGCGCTCCTCATATATGATATATGGACATACGTACATTCAAACATATAACACAAAACACAAGTGTGCACACATAATATAATACATACAACACATAACATAATAGTAAAGGCCTTATAACTTTTTACAGGTGAAATCTCCATTGCAATGTTTAAAAACTCTATAGTCAAAAAAAAAAAAAATAGAACTGATCAGCAAAACATTAACCTAGGTCTGTATGAGCTCAAAAAACAAAATAGAACTTCATGATATGGGAAAGGGCAATAATAAAATAGATATTGAAAAAAGCATCCTGGTTCTGTCGCAGATGTAAGGATAGCCAAATTGGAGTTTTGGATATCAGCTGTTATGGATTTGAGCCAAATCATCTTCTTTTTGGTCTGTAGAAATTGCTTTAGTTAATCTCTCTGGAATCCAAATCGGCTGCTGTTCTCCCTGTGGAAATACACAAACAGGCCCCCGACTCCAGACAATCACTGGGTCAGGACTTTAGTTAATCTGTCCGGAATCCAAATCGGCTGCTGTTCTTCCTGTGGAAACACACAAACAGACCCCCGACTCCAGACAATTACTGGGTCAAGACCTTTCCATTGTCCTGTTAGAATATCTTTCCAAAGTACCTTGGGCTTATTTACATTTTTTGGACACATATGCCTTTCTGCAGCACTAAGTCCTGATGAATCCAAATTTAAAAAGTTTAGAGTAAAAAGGGTTATTTTAAGTTTATCTTTGGGGAATATATACCCCTTCCCAATTCCGTCTTTTTGCTTTAATAAGTACATTTTAATAGTTTGATGAGCTCTTTCAACTATGCCTTGTCCCTGTGGATTGTATGGGATTCCTGTTATATGAGTAATGCCAAATGATGAGCCAATCATCAGCTGGCAGTCTGAAGTTTGCTGGCAGCTGGAAGTTTGCTGGGGCCCCTTTGGCTGTGGCTCTCAACAGGGTTCAGTGGATATGTTTACTTTGTGATAATTCATTGTGCTATATGTGATTTTCTTTGTCTGCTATATTTAATAAAAGAGAAGCTCTATTAACAGTAAAAAAATCAATCTCTACATTCATGTAATAGTAATCAAATGCCTACTATATGGTTAATATGAGTATAAGGGTTCTGAGGCATGTAAGACAGACATGTTCCCACAGTCCAACATTGGGGATTTTTTGACTATTACAAATAAAACCACCATGAATAGTTGTGCACAAGTCTCAGTGTGGATTATGCTTTTATTTCTCTGGAGTAAAAATCTCGACAGATGTGATTTAATTTTTAAAGCAACTGCCAAACAGTTTTCTAACAGTTTGTGCCATTGTTTGTACTACATGTTATAGTCTGCAGTTCTAAGAGAGATACCATAGTCTTCATCTTTGTCAACATTTGTTATGATCAGTCTTAAATTTTGTCCATCCTACTGTTTGTGTAATAACATTGCAGTTTTGATTTACATTTCAACTTATGTTGGATATCCTTTCATGTGCATATTCACCATATTTATATCTACTTTGGTGAAGAAAAAAAATCTTCTGCCCATCTTTTCAAATTGGGTGATTTTTCTTATTAATAAATTGTAAGAATCATATGTATATCCTAGATATCATTCTCTTGAGAGATATATTTTTGCCAATACTTTGTCCTAGTCTGTCAGCTTACCTTTCCATTTTCATAACAATGAATATAGAATAGACAAAGTTTGTTGTTGTTGTTTTTGGTACTGGGGATTGAACTCAGGGGCATACCACCCCTGAGCCACATCCCCAGTCCTATTTAGTATTTTATTTAGAGACAGGGTCTCACTGAGTTGCTTAGTGCCTCCCTTTTGCTGAGGCTGGCTTTGAACTTGCAATCCCCCTGCCTCAGCCTCTTGAGCGACTGGTATTACAGGTATGCACCACCACGCCCAGCATGAGACAAAGTTTTTAAGTCTGATTTATTTCTGAGAGGAAAGAGAGAAAAAAGAGAGCATGAGGCAGAGAGAGCTAGTTAGTTTTAAAAGTCTCTGCCAAGCAGCTTTTTATATTTTCTTCCAGAAGTTGTATAGGTTTAGCTGCTACATTTAGGTCTGTAGTCTATTCCTACCAGTAGTGTGTGAGGGCTCCCATTGATCCACATCCTTGCAACTTATTATTATCTTTTGATTATAACCATCTTAATAGATGTGAAGTAGTATCTCACTGAGGTTGTACATTTCCCAAATGGTGCTGGGTATCCTTTCATTTGCTTATTGGCTTTTGCATATTTTCTTTGGAGAAATGTCTATTCTAATTTCTTGCCATTTGTCTTTTCATATTGAACAATAAGAATTGCTTGTATATTCTAGATAGTTATATTCTAACTACATGAATTGTAAATATTTTCTTCTATGATTGTGTTTTCACTTTCTTTGATGGTAGCCTTTAAAAGTTTTAAATTTGATGAAGTTCATTACTTTATTATTTTTTTCTTTTGGTGCTTGGGCCTTTGGTGTCTTAACTATAAAGTCATTGTCTACTCCAAGATTTACCTATGCTTTCTTACACTTAGTTTTGGTTCTTACATATATATGTGTTGTCCATTTTGAGTTCTTACATTTATGTCTGTGGTCCATTTTGAGGTAATTTTTATGTGGGGTAGGGTTTAACTTAATTCTTTTGCATTAAAGACTACATCATTTTGAAATATATTTTCATTTGGAATGCAATTCTAGGATGTCAGTGTTTTTTTCTTTCAGAACTTGAAAATGTTGGTGTACTGTTTTCTGGTTTGCATGGTTCTTGAATGAATTTTGACATTTTACTTTCACTCCTTTGTACATAATGGTATCTGTTTTCTGTAGATGCTTTTCAATTTTTTTCTTAGCACTGGTTTTAAGCATTTAGTGTATATTTGTGTCATCTTTATCATTTTTCTTATTCATTGAGCTTTTTGAATCTGAGTGTTCATCAGATATAGAACATTTTTATTTATTATTTCTTCAAATGTGTTTTTCTCACCTCTTTTAGGAACTACCATAAAATATATATTGGACTGGTTGAAGCTGTGCATACTGATGCTCTGTTCAGTTCAGTCTCTTTCTCCGTGTTTGATTTTGGAGTCTTTATCACTGCATATTCAGTTTGCTGATATTGACTTCTTCAATGTCGAATCTGCTGTTAATCTCATTCAGTGTAATTTTCACCTTAGCCATTGTTTTATCTGATTTTATCTAATTTTATCTGTTTTATCTAATTCAGACATTTTTATATCTTCTTTTTTCTCCTTTACATGCTTATGCTTTTCCATAGCATCTTGAACATATGGTATACAACTGTATTAATGTCCTTGTATAATAACTCTATCACAGTGTAATTAATGATCATTTCTATTAATTTTCTTTTCAACATGGGTTATATTTTCCTACCTCTTTGCATGCCTCATACATTTTTATTGTATTCCAAACATTGTGAATTTACCTTGTTGAGTACTGGATATTTTGTATTCTTTTAAATATTCTTGAGCTGTGTACAGCTTTTTGCTGAACTATCTTGGAAACATATTTTGTATTCTTTTAAATATTCTTGAGCTGTGTACAGCTTTTTTTCTGAACTATCTTGGAAACATTTTTATCTTTTTAAGATTCTGCTAGACAGGAGTTACCTTCAATCTTGGGCTAATTTTTCCCTTTTACTGACTATGTTACTTGATGTCCTTTTATTATAGATTTTCCATTCTAGCTGGTGATTACAAAAATTGATCTCCATGCCAACAATCACCACCACCTTCCATTCTGTTCCTTTCTGAAGGTTCTTTCTCTGGCCTTACATGTGTGCCCATTGTTACATAGCCACAGACTTCAGGGGAACCCTCCATAGATGTCTAGAGAGCTAGTGCATGTACACACTCTCCCTCCCTCTGCAGTTCTCTACTCTCTCCTTTATTCTGCTCTGGGACTTCTAGCTGCATCGGTCTCTTCAGACTTTAAAATCCATCTCTTCAACTCAGGAGATTTTCTGTTTGAGTTTCCCTTCTCTGGATGTGTCCTGAAAAATTGGGATAATCCTAGCACTCATCTCTCATGCTTAACTTTATCTTAGAGGTCACTCTTATGCTGCTTATTATCTAATATCTGAGAACTGTTGTTTGTATTTTGTCCACTTTTTTTCCAATGTTTCATATGCAAGGGTAAATCTGTTGCCCCTCTTGGAGAGATTTAGTCTTCCATAAATGTTTAACACTATTCTCTGGCACATCATTTACAATAGATGAGGTTCTTCCTGGTAACAGCAGCGTTAGGCCTACTGAATTCTCCTAGGCAAGTGCCTTCACAAGTTTCCAATGGTATATGTTATTATGCTGCCAATTATTTGTTTCAGATATGTTTTTCTTGTCTCATTTAGATTGTACTCTGACATTAGGAACCCTTCATATCTTAGAATTTTATGTCCCCTCCACCCAAACTGGTCACATTTACCTTTAACAATTACTCAACCCTTACCCCGTAAGAATTCCCTTTGAGGTATTAAAGAATAATGCACTTGAGATTATTTATCTCCATGCCAACAATCACCACCACATTCTATCCTGTTCCTTTTCTGAAGGTTTTTAATATAACCTTATATTAAACATCATGTTAAACATCAATGCCACATATTTAAATGCTATGAGTAAAGGTGAATGCTGATTAATCCACTAATTGTATGTATCCTGGTAGAAAGAACTACCAGTACCTTATTGTGGCCAGTTGAGAAATTTTCTTCTCATTATCCACCAGACTAGTTAATATGTCTTTAAGGCAATAAGTTTAAAAAATAATACTGATAAATCAAAATATTGAAAACTCTAAAAACTAAGCAGCTAGTTCTTCAGTAACTGGAAGCACTGACTATGCATATAAAAGTATATCTGATTATGAGTCAAAGTAAATATCAAGAAGATAATATGCAATTAGATCATTTTGCTATTCTGATTTTTCCACCAATGAATTTTCATTAATTTCTATTCTACAATAAGAAAAATTCTACAACATACCATATTCTATAATAAGAAAAATAAGAAAAAATTAAAACTAGTTTTAAAAGATCTACTTAAATATTCCAGTATCATGTAACCAAACAACTACTCTCCACACAAGTATGTTTTTATTCAACAACAAACACATTCAGGGGTACATTCCTGGAGTTGAGGATGCATGCTGCTGAGAGGTGAACCTTAAATGCCTTGTTCTCATAGCTTATTTCCTCTCAGTACTATTTATATATGGGGGCTTAATAGTTAATATATGTGTTTAGGTTAATAGTGTAGTATATTTATAATGTCATTGGAACCATGAGTTTATCCAACAAATCATTTGTTAACTCTCTCATACATTCTAGGCATTTCCCTAGTCACTGATGTAACAGTAGTGAACAAAACAACTAATTTCCTGCTCGTGTTGGAAATTGTGTTTGAGGTTGGGTCAGCAGTCAAGTAGATAAACAAATGTAAGGCAAGTGGTAAGAGAAGTCTAAAGTGGTAAGGCAAGTCTGAAGAGAAAGAAAGGCAGGGTAATGGGCTTGATAGTCATGGCAAGAGGCTCTATTTTGTGTAGGATGGCCAGGGAAGGCCTTTATCACATGAAATGCCACTGTTACAGAGACATGATAAAGTGAGGGGGTAGTTAGCTAGTCAGATGATTTGGGGAGTTAAGGTTGAGGCAAAGTTGCAAGTGTAAATGCTCTGAAGCAGGGGTGGGCTTGGTGTATTTAAATGGAACTAACAGACAAGAGAAGAATGTTAGGAAATGGGGAGAAAAGGATGAGGGGAGTCACATTGAATAAGAACAGTCCATAATAAGGCAGGGCAGTCCATAATAAAGTCATGGCTTTTTTTCCTGATACCAGAGATTGAACCCCCAGGGGCACTTAAACACTGAGCAACACCCACAGTCCTTTTTAAAATATTTTATTTAGAGATAGGGTCTCACTGAGTTGCTTAGGGACTCACTACATTTCTGAGGCTGGCTTTGAACTCAGGATCCTCCTGACAGCCTCCTGAGCTGCTGGGATTACAGATGAGTATGACCAGGCCTGGCTAAAGTCATTGCCTTTTATTTGGAAATGGGAAGTTATAGGAAGATTTTGAGCAGAGAGACACAATCAAATTTATATTTAAGAATATCACTCTAGTTGCCATCAGGACAATAGATATTGGGGAAAATGAGGGCAGAAGCAAGGACAGAAGAAGGCTATGGGAATCATTCAGGTGACTTATGATGTGGGTTTGGCCTGTATATTGGCTTAGCAGATGCAGAGGAGTGGTCAGATTCTGGGCATGTTTCAAATGCTTATTTGGAAAGAAGGAAGTCAGAAAAATAAATAAATAAAATGCTGTATAATTTATATCAAATTCTAGAAAATGCAAAACAATCTATAATGACAGGAGATGTTTGGAGACAGCTCAGAAAAGGAGAGGGGAGGGATTACAAAGAAGGATGAAATACTCTTTTGATTTTGGTGATAGTCTCATGGGTATATTCATGTCAAAACTTATCAAATCGTACACCTTAAACGTGCAATTTATTGTAGGTCAACTATATCTCAATAAAATTATAAAAATAAAGACATAATATTGTCTAATGGACTGGAGTTGGAATGTGAGAGAAAAGAGATCAAAGATGGTTTGTAAGTTTTGGGCTTTGAGCACCTGGATAATGGGAATTAAATTGTCATTCTTATTTCTGAGATAGGGAAGACTGAAAGGAGCATATTTTGAGAGAAAAATGAGTTCAGTTTTCAACATGTTGTTAGAGATGCCTACTAGATACATTTTATAACATAATAAATACGTGGTAGAAAAGAAATGAAGAATGACTCAGATAGACAGTTTCTCTGTATGATCCACTGGTTCTCCAGAAAGCGCAGAAGTACACTGGACCAGCGGGGACCTCTCATGGCCCCTGTAGACAAATGTTTGTGCACACCTTTTTTCCATCGTTTTCTTTATTTAACATTATGAACATGGTGGACTACATTCTTTTCTCTAAGTTTTAAAGATTCGGTTAATTTGGGGAAACAACTGATGGGTTCATTGTTGGAGGTTGATGAATAACCTTAGCAGAGACTATAGTAACAAGCCCTTGGTCACAGACAAATGAGAATGGCTCCACCCAGGATGGGAGCATTGCAGACACTCTTCCTTGGGTTGGCTAGCTTGTGCCTCCCCCCTCCCCACCCTTAACTGTACATATCAGTAATTCAGCTATGTTATGATTTAAATCAGATTTTGTTCCTCTTGTCAGAAAGTACAATTGCTTGTTAGTTGATAGTTTGTGATGAAAAGGAGTCTACTCCTTGGGCTTGAAACTTAGCTCCATTACTCACTGGATGTGTGACTGCCTCAATTTACTCTAAAAAAAGGATTGGAATAGGACCTACTACTACTGTAAGGTACTATTGTTCTGAAGATTAAATGAATTGATATGTATAAAACCTTCAGAATAACAACTGGACATAAAGAAAGCGTTCAAGAAATGTTAGCTACTAGCTTTCTTCTCTGACAATAGATTTTGTCAGTTGGTTCCCACTAAGTTGTGGACTTTTTCGGACCAGGACCAGATATCTTGTCTTTTGATTTTCATCCACTCCCACACCATGCTAGGGCTTTGTCCAGCGTCTGGCATGAATGGTAGCACAAAATGAAAGTTAAAAATATGCTGTTGAATTAAATGATTTCTTCCCTTATGGATAAAGATAAGAATCTCAAGATCTTAGCCCAAAGACTAATGTCCATCTCTCTGCCCCCACCTGTCCCCGCCTTAAAAAATAAAGCAGGCCACTGTCTCCAGTTTACACCCTCACTCACAGTTCCATTCACCTTCCCCTTTCCTAGTCAGAGGGATCTTGGGGTGGGGCTTCTAGGAACCTTTAGGAGTTTGAAGGGGAGGGAGCCTGGAACCATAGACTAGCTATGACAAGTCAGGTGTGGGATTTGGTAGTTCAGAAAAGGAGGTACCAGACCAGGAATGGGGGATGGGAGTGATGGTGGAGTGGGCTAGTTCAGGATGGACCAGAAATGAGATGTTGAGGAAAGCCAGAAAGGACCGGTTGACGGAGTGGGGGGGGATGGGTGGGTGACGACTAGAATCACACGGAGGGTCGCTTGTGAGGGCACAGAAGCAAAGGCAGGTGATTGGACGAGAAGGAGAGTCCTAGTTGCCAAGGCAGCGACTAGAGAAGAAGGTCTTCAGTCGAGGAGAAGGTCTCCACTAGAGAAGGAGGGAGCTCTGGCTCCTTGCGTTCTCCAGTAGAGTCTGTGGATTGACCCCCAGATATCCCTGCTGACGTGTCACCCGGGAAAGGCTTAAGCCTTCCCGGGCACCACCCCTCCGCGCTTTGCTACCCACCCGCCCCCTGAGCCCCGCCTCCGGCGCCGCCTGCCGACGCCTGCCGCAGCCTACTCCACCGCGTCACCGGCTCCCGAGGTGACCACAACATGGCTGCGGCGCCGGGGCTGCTCTTCTGGCTGTTCGTGCTCTGTCCGACCTGGCGAGTGCTGGGCCAACCGGACCCGAGCACCGGCCGGCGCTTCTCGAAGCACAAACTCTGTGCAGACGAGGAATGCAGCAGTGAGTGCGCAGGCGGGCGGGCGGCCGGGGTCTCCGCGGTGGCTCTTTGGGGCCGCATGGGGCTCCGATCCCCTGGTCCCCAGCCCCGCGGGCTGGGCTAGGGGGTCGCAGGATGACGGGTGGGGCGCAGTAGTGACAGAGCCTCGGGACCCTGCGTGTGTCCCCTCCGGCTCTGCCGGAGCCCCGGCCAGCCCGCTCGGGTTGCGGGGGGCTTCGACTCCCACTTGTTGCCAGCGTTTTATTTTTCTCTACTGACTGAGGCGGGGTTGGGAAACACGATTCCCCAGGGACAGCTTCTTCCCTTCCAGGATTCGCCTAGGATCTCAGTGGGTGATGGGGTTGTGCGCCGCGCACCCGGGGCTCTCCAGGCTGTAGCAGAGCGCTTTTCTGCCCCCTCCACAGGGACCTGGGCCGGTGTGGTATCAGGGCAGATGCTCTCCAGGGCTCGGTGGCCCTAATCCCAGCGGCAGGTTGATGGTGGGGCTCCTTGGGAAAGGCTCACTGGCCCCTTCGTCCTTTTGCTGCACTGGGGATTGGGCTGGTTTTGCCTATTAACAGGGACTAGAGTTTAGGCTTGGGAAGAGCACCGAGTCCAGGCACGCAATGTGTTCCGAGGTCTCCGCCCCAACTCTGCTTCAATCCTGTCATTTCTGTGCATAGAAGCCTCCCTTCATATTTGAGGTAGGGTAGCAGGTGGGCCAATAATCTTTTGCTTTTGAAAGAGGCCAAGGATCTGCACCAGCCACCTGGGAACTGCAGCCTCTTCTGTGCGCAGGAAGCGGACAGAATTGCTGCCCAGTCCTGGATTGGAGGTGGGCGGTGGGGAGGATGTAGCCATTCAGATTCAGATGAAGAGGTTTGTTGCAATAACAATAATAAATACTCCAAGATTTTTATAAGCCAATTCAGTTTTAGACTCAGTCGCTAGTGTTGTTGGAACCTCTTTCCTCTATATATTTACTGGCCCAGAATACTTCTTATGGCCTCCCGCTTGGTTTCTAGTAACCTTGCAACTTGATGACTGTGTTGTCCATAAATTGTAAGCAGTACATATTTTAAAATATTCATGCTAAAAAGGCCAAGAAGTTTACCATTGAGCTCTTTATGCCTAAATTGGTGTTACCAAAAACAAATTTTATAATTTGAATTGTTTGTTCCACTCCAATAAAGAAAAAAGATGTCTCCAATATATGTTAAGCAGTTCCTAGAGGTAACCCTAAGGCTGGAGTAAATAAACACTCAAAAAAGCAAAGCAGCTGCCATGATATTTCCTTTCAGTTTTGCTATTCTTTACTATCGAGCGCTATCCTACGTGGGCTACCTGGACAATCTCATCACTGATGCTTCCTCAGTACTAAGACATGGTGTTGGTAAGGTTCAGTGGGGTAACATAACTTGAGAAATGGCCTGTGTCCAAACAGATGTGACCAAACACAACAGGTGGGTCTGTGTTGTGTTGTAGGAAGTAGTGAGGTGTGTATGTCAGGTGTCCTTGTGTGCCTTCCAAATAAGTGCTCCAAAAAAAAAAAAAAAAGAACTAAATAGGTGCTCCATAGTATGCATTATGTTGTCACCTAATATATTACTGATTTGTAAATCCTCTATGACCTAAGGGGGAATAAGAGAAACATTGCAATTTCCACTTGTGATGAGAATTCCCCACTTTAAATTGTCTCTCACCTTCAACTTGGCCTCTTAATTATATATGAATTAGGATGCTGACAGTTCTGAAAATAGTCCTATTTTAGCTTCAAAAAAACAAGTTACCCTCTCCAAATCTGTGTTTGTTCCTCAGACATATATTTTTATAAAACACACATTCTTGTGCATTTTACTGCTAATTGGCTTTTAGAAAAAGTGTTATTTCCATTTCTTTGTGCTTTTTATATACATCTATTGTCCATTTCGTCTTAAATCAGAAACTGTGTATTTGGTCAACCAAAAGAAAAATGTTGCTTCTACCAGTTTCTAGATCAATTGTGATTCTAGTCCTGCATTTTAAGCATGAAGGTATTGCCTGACCTTTTCTCATGGTTAAACTTGTTCCTTGTCAGATAGGATACCCACTTTTGATTTTGTTTATTAAAAAAAAAATGAGGATGTTTTGAAACAATCTTAATGTTGGATATAGTCAACAATATTTGCTCAGAGAAAATACATTTCCTGGTAATTTACCCAGATCCTGAACACAGAGACAGCAACTCTGCTGCAAATGAAATTGACAGTGTTTACGGCTGCATGGTAGCACTTGCAGCCACTTAAAGGTAATGTCTTTTAGCGGTTAGTTCAAGTTAATTAACCCCTTGGGGGTTCCTGGATATTCTGACCTCTTCCCTATTACCTCTGCATGAAGCCATACGCCTGTCCGTGTCTACACTTGGATTTACATATTTGCAAAATGAAGCTTTTATGATTATGAAACAGAAAAAAATTGAGGCCTGCAAGAACCAAGAGTTTCACTGAAACCAGCCATGGTTGGTGGTAGCCACTTTGCTTTTTATTTCTCAGCACAGAGAAAAATAGAGAAGCTTCCTTTTCCCTTGTCTAATTGCAGGGAATATTGTATTTTATAGCAATAAAATCTCTAAGGATTTTAGATACTTTGAGCAGGTGAATTAAAAGTGATTCCAGAGAGTACTGGAAAAACTTGATTTTTGTTCATAGTGGGATTCATATTTCCTGATGAGTCAATATGGACTGTGAAAAATCAAATCCTAATGTTTTTCTTTTTTCAATGTTTATATACAGTGTTAATGTATCGAGGTGAAGCTCTTGAAGATTTCAGAGGACCAGATTGTCGTTTTGTGAATTTTAAAAAAGGTGACCCTGTATATGTCTACTATAAACTTGCAGAGGTATCACCAGAACTTTGGGCCGGAAGTGTAAGTAAAAGTTTGACAGGTGTTATATTTTACTTTTTATGGGTTTTTCAGCAGTGTAGATTTAAATGACTGATTTCTTGGGGTCTTTGTAGAGTTAACCTGACCTCTCTGCCAGGCCCTGTGCTCCTAACACACCTTAGGCCTGGCACAGCATAGAAAGTCAGGAGACTTTCTGAAACAGAACTGAACTGGTTGTGGTTGCTACCCCTCACATCAAGTTCCAGAAGGCTCTACACATCATAAAGGTTGTCATGGTGAAAACCTGACAATTCTTAGCTTTGCTGCTTCAAAAGGGAAGGATTCATGGACATTAGAGTTAATCCTGTAAATTAAGTCTGAGATAGTAACTCAGGCATGCATATTTAAAGTTGATTTTTTGTGTATTTTACCTAATAATTTGTGATGTTTTTACTCTAAAAAAGCAGAATATTATGTTCATTATGTGCTTTTTTTCCCCCCTTTTTTTCTTTTTTGCAACTTCTGGGTCATCCATTTCCTGCTTTTCCTATATTCTATGCCTGAAGGTTCCCCCAGGGGTTCTACTTCCAGCCAGTTGTATGGATCTTCTAATGAAAGACATGACATTGTTTATATCATGCTTTGATATTTTAAATGGGGAGATTCACTAGCAGTGACCTCATTGAGAGGCTTATGAGTATTGTCCTTTTCATTTAAAAAAATGTGATATGTGGATTGTTTACTTAAAATAGTAGCAAGGGTCTTTGATGACTGTAGGAATGTTCCAGTTTAGAGACATTACGGGTTGCATCCTTGAAAGTTCTCACCCCAAAATAAAACACCACACAGCAGAAAATAAGACAGAAAATAAGAGTAATCCCTATGGGAAAACTAGTTTCATTTTGTTGCCATTTCTGATTCTTAGGGAATGATCTTGAAACATGGTGCCTCTAGGTACAAACTTTATATTTAGACAGAGTCCCAGTTGCAGTACTCCATATAAAGAACCATCTATTGTTTCTTTCAAGTATACCAAATAGGATTGGTAACCTTTAAACTTGGAACTGCTTTTCCATGTACCTAAGTGGCATTTTTCATATAGTAGTCGTCTTTCTGCCCTTCTTTGAGCTTTTGGATAAATGGGCTTGATTTACATTTTCTCCTGTCACATTGTAGCCTGTTAACTATGTTCATCCCTAGGACTCTTGCCATTCTGGGTGGCAGCACTCATCCTGTCTTCCTGAGGAGCCCTGCTTTCAGCACCTGACCAGAAAGGATCTTTGCCGACTGATGAGTGTTTGGGTGGCACTTTGTTTGCATTGCTCCTGTGGCATTCATTTGTCTTCTTTGCCTTCAGTCAGGTTGTGTTTTATCTTAGCTCCCTATAAAGTGAAAAGCTCAGTTAGGAAAGGACCCCTGTCTAATCCATCTTCCTTTTGAATATTTCCTTTCAGGGCAGTGGCACTTAAGTACATTTGTTCTGACAGTAGCTTATGCAGAATTTGTTCTCTTGTGGCAGTTCTTTGCTCCCCACCCACAAATCAAATCAACAGCACCTTGGCAGGGATGATGTATGGAAGCAAAATTAGATATAAAATTATTTCCAGTCATGAGCCTCCATGATTCTGCATTTTTTTTTTCATATCACAAGAAATGGGATACCACCCATTGTGTAATTATGGAGCTTTATATAATCTATGGTCTTAATTGACACAGATTAAGAAGAGATAAATGTGTTTCCTTTCTCCATACATCTCTGGTTTCTTTCCCTTTTCCAAATTTAACCTTAATAGAATTTTCATCAGAAGGGAAAAGTGTATTTCCCCTCAGACTTGCCTCTCAAGTCATGAGTGTTGTTATACTTAAGAAATTAAAAACTCTTTAGTTTTCAAACATGATTCTCCTTTCAAGTTTTTAGTTTTCATTCTGCAATGTTGTTGGTTTTCTAGAGTCTCAGACTTTATCTGCAGTGATGAAGCTTTTAATTGCTCCGTCTTATCTAATCTTCATGGCAGTATTCTACCACTAATACTGGCTCTCAGATGGTTTCTAGATATAACAAGAACATTCATGAACGGGGATATTTTAGAGGTAGTGATAAGATGCCTCTTTTAATTTTCTTTTTTGGGCATTTGATTTGCCTATCAGTTTCCTTTAATTATAGGCAAGAATCTTCTGTTCCTTTTAGTCAGTAGTTAGTAATAAGAGTATCTTTCTCAAGGGGAACTTGTACACTTGTAACCTTTTGTACACTTTTTGTAACTTCATATAATTTAGCTGTTGGTGCTGAAAATAAATGGGGTTCTTTTCTGCAGAGGATTTATTTTGGGTGAAACTGAAGCTTGATATGTGGTTTCATATGCATTATATTATAATTTTATTTTCTCCCCAAGTACTTGTAAAAGTAGATTTGGAAAAAGCTAGGAAAGCATATACTATCAATACATTTGCTATAGTGGTAATACATTTTAGAGATTTTGTATTGTTTTTACTTATTAATTTTTATGACTATTGTGTATTGGTTAAGAAAGACATAAATATTGGTTTATGAGCAATGCTACAAAATGTACAGGTAAATTCTTGCTAGAGGTTATTTGGAATTGCATTTATAACCAGCTTTGATTTACATAGTTTTAACCATATAATATACAATAATCTCCTATGCAGATCTTTTATTTACTTCAGAAGTCTTAACTTTATATGCTCTGTTTTGAGAATTAAGCTAAATGTAAAAAAGAAAACTTCAGTGGTTGGAAATGTTGTTTTAACAGTTCTGTACTTAATTTTTATTTGGAATAATAATCTCAGTGTAATTGTTATAGCAACTTTCTTTCTTGGTTATATCATATACCTATCTATTAGTATATTTCCTGCCACTTCTGAGAAATCTCTTCTTTATATTCCTTGTACAGAATTTATTTGATATTTATCTCTTTTGCACTATAGGTTGGCCGTATTTTTGGATACTTTCCAAAAGATTTCATCAAGGTAGTTCGTGAATATACTAAAGAAGAGCTACAAATTCCAACAGATGTAAGTTATGGATTTCTTTTTTGTTCTCAATTGTAAACTGGCTTATAAATCCATCAGTTATATTCAGTTAACTGCTTCTGAAAGTTTTATAATGTGTTTGGGGGGCAATCTAACATTTGTGTATCAGATTTTCATTTGAAATCAGACTACCTGTAAAAAAAAAAAGTTTGAAAGGCATTCAAGGGTGATTATATTATTATCTGAGAGTTGTCTAATATATTGAAACAGATATTCTTGTAGAAGGCTGTTTACTCAACTATAGGGCTTTTCTCTTCTGTTTTATAAGTGAAAAATAAATAATTTAATATATTTGTACTTGGCTATTAAATTTAAGAGGTAAATAATTTCATTTTACAGGCAAAACTCATTGGATAGTTATTAGACATTTTAAGTATATTTAGGTTAAATTAATAAACTCTAACTTTTATACTAGGCTAGAAATATGTACTTACAAAGGTTTTCTTATTCTTAGTCATTTATGGTATCATAGTCATGTTATAGATTTGAAAAAGGGGACCTGAGAGTTTCAGGTGATGTTCAGTCTCAGATCTTTTAAGGCCCCAACTGCTTCCTTTATACAACATTCCTGTGTGGTGCTCTGACTTAAATTGATTTTGTGACTGAAAGGATTTCGTGTTCTAGAATTCTCACTTCAGCTGATTATTTTCTAGAGTTTTAAATTGTATAGTAATTGATGCCCACCAACACTGAAACATCTTTGGGCAGCTCTTTGTAGTGGCTGTAGAATATGCAAGCTGCTAGGCTAGGACAGTTCTTAGATTAGATGGGCTGAATGGATAAAGTCATCCTGTTTGTTGTTGTTGTTCCTAAAATTTCTTCATAATCTCAGGGGCCATAAAATCACTTCTGTTGCTTGTTGGACTTCATTGTTGGTAAAGAGAGTTCTTGGGATTTAAGCTGTGACAGCAGTTCACTGATTACAGAGAACTCATTTGTTTTGAACTCTGCCTTCTCATTATATTTCCCATTACATGCATCCCTCATGGCTTAGAAATGCATGTGATGGGGAGAGGAAATCACTCATCCCTACTACATTGAACTGCCTCCCCCACCCCCGGAACCCCCACAGAATATTAGGAAGATTTAATTAGGAGATGGAATTTTTTTTTTAATTTCCATTCATACTATGGCTTCTTTTATATCAATTTGCTTACTAGTGGCAAGAAGGAAGACTAGATAAATATATAGATAGTCCTGAGAGAGATCTTAGTGACTGTGAAACCCTGATGAAGAGAAAGGTGTATACCTTGTTGAATCTTGTTTTCAGTTTGTTTTTGTGGTAATAATAATGTGAGGAGCCTCCTTAATATCATTCTTTATTCCATCAAATGTACTTGTATCTCAGTAAGATACTTTAAAACTGATTCATCTTTCTCAATGCTGCAGGATCTTCCAGCTTCTCCTGAGCAAATGATTAAGAGTTAAATTTCGGGCTGGGGATGTGGCTCAAGCGGTAGTGCGCTCGCCTGGCATGCGTGCGGCCCGGGTTCGATCCTCAGCACCACATACAAACAAAGATGTTGTGTCCGCTGATAACTGAAAAATAAATATTAAAATTCTCTCTCTCTCCCTCTCTCACTCTCTCTTTAAAAAAAAAAAAGAGTTAAATTTCTGAAACATAGGTGTAGATATTAAGAGCTGGAGGATCCTATAAGTGATACCTTGCCTTTCCCTACTTAAGTTCAGAGCAAATTGAGAGAGACCCAAGAGTCAGGCAGTTGGAGACCAAATTGTCACCATTTTTACTCATTATGCTTTTTAAAGAATATGACCCATGTTAAAAAAAGAAAGAAAGAAAGAAATAATAGACTTTCTAACACTGTAGTCTAGAAAAAGACAGATTTACTCAGCCATAGATGGAGTTAGCCAATGGGGGTTGGAGGAGGGTAATCTGGTTGACCCCAAAGATTCTTTAGAACCAATCCTGAATTTGGGAGCATGGATGAGTTTGCTTTTGTGACACTTTGTTATTGACACACTAATGGTTTTCTTTTCCTTACAGGAGACAGATTTTGTGTGTTTTGATGGTGGAAGAGATGATTTTGATAATTATAATGTAGAAGAACTTCTAGGATTTTTGGAATTGTATGATTCTGCAAATGAAGATTCTGAGAAAGCTATAGAAAAAGTGGAACAATTTCCTGAAGTCTCCCAGGATGTTGAACCTGAACCTAAACCAGTAGTTTCGAACTCAGAGCAAATTGAAAGTGCATTCTCAGAAAACACTATGGATCTTGAGGAACAATTTTTGGCTCAGAAGAACCATCCTCATGCAGATAGTCAAACAGATAATGCTCAGGGTGAACAAACTTCATTTGAACTTTTTGAAGAAATACTACCAGATAAATTGAAAGTGCCAGAAAGTGAAAACAACAAAACCAGCAACATTTCTCAGGTCTCAAACGAACAGGAGAAGACTGATGCTTATAAACTTTTGAAAAAAGAAATGACATTAGACTTGAAAACCAAATTTGGCTCTACTGCTGATGCACTTGTGTCTGATGATGAGACGACCAGACTGGTGACTTCATTAGAAGATGATTTTGATGACGAGGAATTGGATGCTGATTATTATGCATTTGATAAGGAAGAAGAGGAGAATGAGGAAAGCTTTGGGGAGCTCCCGTTACTAACCTTTATAAATGAAGAAGACATGAAATTCACAGTGGAGTTTGGAGTGGAGAAAGATTCAATAGGTGAAGAGCAGAATTCAAATGAAGAAGATAAGGTTGAGGTAACTCTGCCCCCAGGCATCAAAGATGATGATAAAAATATACTGACAACCTTGGAGGATACTTTATTTATTGGCACAGGTGGTGACAAGAAAACAGATACGATGGATTTGGAGAATTCTTATTCAGAAGAAGAAAAAGAAGATGAGGAAGCTTTAGTCCCAGATAAAAAACAGAAGAAACCACAAGCAGCAACAGATTATATTTATCCTGAAAGTGCAGAATATGGTCTTTTTGTGGAAACCTCTAAGACAGATAATGATGAAGAGCCAAAAGTGGACATCGAACTTCATATTAAAGGAAAAGAAACAGATGTTCAGGAGCCTAAGAAGCACCTGATGCAAGATGTTTCAGAATTAGAGGATGAGAAGGTAGAAGGGATGATTGCATATACTTCTCCCCAAAGCAATAAGCTCAGCTCATTACCAGCTGTTGAAAAGGGCAAGGACACATTAAAATCAGCCTTTGAAAACAAAGAGGATGACCTAAAAGAAGCAGTTATCCGTACCTCAAAAGACTCAAAAGAAGTGAATGAAGAACTCTCTTCACCTGGAGAGAAGATTTTGGAAGATAGCTTTGAGATTCTGATGACCCAAGAACAGAGTAAACCACCAGAATCCTTGGGTATTACAACGTTCCTAGGAGATAATCAAAATGATGCATCCAAAGATGGGATGGAGGAACCAGATTCAGTAAATACATCAACCCTGCACATAGACTCAGTGGAGCATCAACCTCAGGAAATTAAAGAGGGACTAGTTCTGAAAACTGAAAATCAATCTGGATTCTCCTCTCTAGATGGAATTGGTTTGTTAAGAGAACCGGAAGAAGAGGTCCCCAGTCCTGGAAAAAATCTTTCTTGGCAACAAGAAAGAGATGTGATTGTTACAGTTAGTCAAGTAAATGAGAAGATAGGGCTTTCTAAGGACGAGGGTAAAGAGCAGTCCTCGGCTGAAGAATTGATTCAGCATAAGGCAACACAGGGGACTCAGGAAATTAAAAAAACAGAGCAAACTGATGAGGCAGAAGTACCGGGTCTCCATACTGAAAGGCCAGCAGCAGTAGAGGAGGATTATTATCCCCCTGAAGAATTACTAGAGGATGAAAATGCTGTAAGTGCAAAACAGTCAAAAGAAAAACATTCTGGGATTCAGAATGTTAACCAGCATGTTCTTGAGAAAGCAATTTTAGAGACTATCAATCCTGATCTAGAAACCAAAGAAAACAAACAAGAAATGAGTATAATTTGGGAGATTTTTAAGAAAACTGAAACCACAGCCAAAAGGGTAGACATCATGGACAAGGAACGAGGTGATATGGAAATGGGAAAGGAGGAAAGTCCTCTGGCAGATGAGGAAGCCCAGGGAGTCTTTGACAGAAGTGACGAGGAAAACACTCAGACTTCAGGGATAAGTGAAGTATTTCAGGATAAAGACTCTGACGATCTTGAAAAAGACAACCCTAAGGAACATCTAAACACTTTAGGGTCTACAGAAAAGGCAACTGGAAAAGAAATCTCAAAAGAGGACCTTGAGGACATAGGGCATATCACGGATGCAAAAAGCCAGGGTCCTGCTTCTGCAGACTTTGAAGATGATATATTCCCACAGAGTCCACATATAGCCCTAAAGCCAGAGCTTAGCGATCAGGAGAAAGACTTGCCCATAATCCACAGCTTCTTTACAGAACAAAAGTCCTTGCAACGCTTCCTGAAGTACTTTGATGTCCAAGAACTGGAAGCCATGTTGCAAGAAATGTCTTTAAAGCTGAAGTCAGCACAGCAGGAGAGCCTGCCCTATAACGTGGAAAAAGTTCTAGATAAGGTCTTCCGTGCCTCTGAGTCACACATTTTGAGCGTAGCAGAGCAAATGCTTGATAATCGTGTGAATGATAATACAGACATAGGAATAAAGGAGAGTAACATATTTGAAGAGGCTGCAGTGCTTGATGATATCCAAGACTTGATCTATTTTGTGAGGTACAAGCACTCCACAGTGGAGGAGACTGCTCCATTGATAACAGCGCCTCCTCTAGAGGAAATCTGGGCTAAAGCTGAAGGTAAATACCTGCCTGCGGCTTGGGCTGGAGAAAAGGAGTTGTTCTTCCAGATGTTTTTGTGTATTATTGTAAAGTTCTGTTCAGTTTCCATGTGCCTAAAGGAGAAAGAAGGCTGACTCAGGAGCCCCATATGTTCCTTTATTCATTCTTTTGGGCTAGAGCATGAAAGGACATTGCTTATTCCTTTTTTTCCTTTAGGACAGTTGGGATTGGTTAGCATGTTCAAAAATAAATTTTATAAAAAGCTAAAGAGAAAGATATAAATGAGAAACTAATGCACAAAAGTAGACCTGTTAACAGTACACATTTTATGTTAAAATTATAAAAGGGCTTTATTAAACATAATTTCTTAATCATAAAATACCTGTACTAGATCATGTGGGTGTGGAGTGACTAGCATAACCTTTTTTTTTTTTTAGAATTTAATCTCTTTTTATGTGGTGCTGAGGATTGAACCCAGTGCCTCACCTGCACTAGGCAAGTGCTCTACCACTCAACCCTAGCCCTAGAATAACTTTTAATGGATAGCTTGCCTGAATTCCCCTCCCCAGCATTTATCTTTTGTGGATACCATGCTATTTCCAGTCTCTTGGGGGAGAGGTCACTTATTCTGGATTTACTCCACTGGGTTCTAAGGTCCTTGCATTCATATTAATCAAGGATGGAACCAGGAGGACAAGCCTTGTAATGTAGTGCTTGACACATAGAAGCCTTTCAATTAAATATTTGTCAAGCTGACAATGAGCCAATATCCTGATAAAAGCTTTCTGTTTCCTGGTTTCATATTTGATCATCTCTATCCATTGTTTTTCAAAATGAAATATTTCAACTGAGAGTATATGATAAGAATTCCAGAAGGACATAAAGCCATTGGAAAATTTACTTCCCAAGAGTGCTAATTTTACCTGATAATTGGGGAAAGAAAACAGTTGTACATTTAATCAAAGCAGATATATTTTGGATAAGAATGCAAAGTGCAAGTGAATGTTCAGGGTAGAATATTAAGCTGTAAAGAGATAATCTTTGCTCTGGATCCTATTAGTCTATGTCCTGAGCTCAGGAAGGAGATAGGTTCACCATTTGGCTCCTAGGTTACTTTGAACATATTTGAAAGGCACATAAAGCAAGCTAGACTTATGGAATTCCCTTCTCTATACTGGCTCGTTGAGACCAGCACACTTGTAGATGAAAGAGTTCCTGTTATTTCTGAGCAGAATAGACATTTCACATTTTTGTTCTGGACCAGAATTCTCTTCTGCACATTTATTCATGTGGGTGTATGTTGGTTTGCCAAGGGAAGGTAAGTTATTGAAGCCTCTATCATAAATGTATTTGTTTATGAAATACTTTGGATTAAAGGCTTCTTTATAAATTTGACTGTATAGTTCAATCATCCTTTAAATGGGATGAAAACAATTAACCCTCCCGTATCCTTGCCCAGTTGTTCTCATGGGCGCATGCCAGGACATGGAGGGCAGTGTTGAGGTATCTGGAGCTGTGTGCTGAGGGGGAGTGCTGATCATTGGGCTTAAGTGGGGGTAGATAGTGTCATCCATCTGGCTCAATGCATTCTTCTCCC
Source organism: Spermophilus citellus (assembly GCF_964194105.1). Taxonomy (NCBI): domain Eukaryota; kingdom Metazoa; phylum Chordata; class Mammalia; order Rodentia; family Sciuridae; genus Spermophilus; species Spermophilus citellus. Next base: position 114,815,124 of record NC_138187.1, on the reverse strand, counting down.
TTGTAGAGATGCAGCCACCCCATGAAGATGATTTTCCTAAAGAGAACACAAATCATCTTAATAGAAATCTTCATGAAGAGCCTCACCTCCTGAATCATCATTTTAATGTGAACCATCCTGAAGAGCCCAGCCTCTTGAGTCAACCTGTGACTGAGGACATGGGTGTCTCAGAAGTGTCTCAGATCCCAAATACTGAGAAAGTAGACCCAGGTAAAGCTTGCCAATTTTTCTCTACAAAGTAGAGGCATTATCATAATGAAGGCTTTCAAGGATATTTTTGCCAAAGGTACGAAATAGAGCAGAGAGTGATATAGGTACATGTGAGTTAAAAAAAAATCTCTTAAGTGAGAGAAAAGCAAGAATAAAGATGACTAGAAATCAAAAATAGGCCAGAGACTGTAACTCACCTAAAAGCAAATGTTTAGCTATGACAAGCTTGTGTAAACCATTTACAACTAAAATATTATTCTTCAAAGGCCTTATGCTCTAAAACTGTAGTTTTCAACCAGACCAACAGCACCAGAAACTCTGGGGGTGGGACCCACAATCTGTGTTTAGCAGGCCTTCCAGGAAAGTCTGGCCTGGTACAAGTTAGCTTGAATAATCACTGTACATAGTCTCATAAATTCTGTGTTTTTTCCCTTTTCTTCTAAATGGAATGTAATATAGCTCAAGTCCTGTTTTGACTTGTTTCCTGGACATGGTAATTAAACTTTTTCAAATGCAGTCAATGGTCCAGATCTTTATACTATATACTTACAGGAAACAGTACAGAACTGCAATCCATTTTAGACTGACACTTGTGAATACTTCATCATAGTGCGCAGTATCCAGTGGGAGATGAGAAACAATTTTTCAAAAAAATCCCCAATGATGGCATCAACAGCATTCTACTTTTGTGTTGCTCACTCTCATTTTATCAGTAAATTAGATGATGACTAATTGTTTTATTTTATCCATCCAGTATGGTGCTATAAAGCCATAATTACTGTATTTTGTGTTTTTAAAGGTTCTAGTCTGTAAGCATAGCTATAGCATTATCCTGCACCAGTGCAGGGCTTGGCAGCACTGATCTGAACCCCCCCCACCACCACCATCTGCACACACAGAGTGTAGGAGAACTCATAGCAGTGGGGGGATTCAGTTAATTTGAGAAGGAATAACATATCAGTTCTCCCATTTTCCAGAAGACATTGCATCCATATATGAACACTACTGACTTCTGAACTGTCTTTAACTCCATAAGGTTCTGAAAATGAATCATGCACCATTAAGATTTGTTATTTTCATGCTCCAAAACTTTCAAGATTAGGGAAAACTTGGCTTACAAAATTAAGAATGAATTATTTCCCTGGCCTTTTAGGTTCCACCACAAAATGATGTCAATGACCTTTATAGGTAAAATCTTCCCAAATGTCATTTAATGTGTCTCAGGTGCTGAGATGCTGAGCCAATGGGGCAGACTTCACCAGCAGTCAAATTCATAGACCAATAGTGAATGGAGGGCCTGGGGTTGTAGCTCAGTGGTAGAGCGCTTGTCTAACATGTGAGGCACTGGGTTTGATTCTCACAACTGCATACAAATAAATAAAATAAAGGTCCATCAAAAACTAAAAAAAAAAAAAAATTAGGCAAAAGCTTAAAAAAATAGTACTGAATGGAATCTCAGGGTTGAGAAAGACCTTAGAGGCAACTGGTCCAGCTTCTTAATAACTGCATGTTGGACTCCTGCTGTTTAATCAAACATACCCCAGGCTCATGTAACTCATACTGAAATTCCACCCCTACAAGCTCTCAGGTCTAACTGGAATTCTACCTCATTCACAGAGCCTCAATGCAGGTCTGTACCCAATTCCCTTTAGTCTCTCTTGGTATTACTGTGTTCTTTTTAAATAGCTGTCATCTGTCCATTCAATAAATAATTGTTGAGTATCTCTGCCAGGTGCCAGATACTGTGTTAAGCCTTGGCTCATTCCACCTGCAAATCTACAAACCAAGACTCCCTCTCTTTTAGCTTTCCTAAAATTTTAAACACAAAGTTTCACCAGCACTAAATCCATGTTTGTTGAATGTGACCCTGTCTATATATCTCTGGTTTTAAAAATTTTCCTTGAGTAAATATTGTTCTGGTAGCAGTTGTATGGCCATGGAAGTAGTGGAGAGTAGACTGGAGATTGTTCATTTTATAATTGAAGGGTCTGAAAGCTCTAATTAGGATTTTGAAGTTTTCTTCTCTGTGTTAATTGTCTTTAGGAGAGCCACATATTCCAGGCACTGTGACTCATATATTTAGTGAAACACTCAATGAATATTGAAACTGAAGAGAGACAATTCTTATTCTATAGCATAAAATAAAATAGCCATTTCCCCTTTCAATTTTAGAGCTATTTATAACAGAAGGTACTCCTGTTGATGCTGCTGATACAGAAAACCAACTAGAGATAAAGGTGGAAGAGCCAGCAGATGCCACCCTTTTGGACAACATACTTTTCTTGTTATATTCATTCTTGCTTTATTTGTCTAAGATGGTAAGTTTGACATAGTTTCTTCAATTAGAATGTTGATTATTTATTAGTTTTTAAGTGGCTTCTGGTCATGAAGTGAAGAACTTAAAATGTCTTTATGAAAATGACTCCTGACCCTTTGAGTAGATAGCTCCTGAAACAAAAGCCGTAGGGGTGTGGCTTTAATGGCTACTTGGTTTAGCACATGAGGAAGATTTGCTGTCTACCAAGGCTGGACATTTGCACACCTGTAAAAACTTGGTTTTTCCCCTCAGAACCTTTCATTCTGGCAGGGAGATAACAGCATTCACTTGAAACACTGTAAGATAATGGCAGAAAGAGAGGTATTTATTCGATGGTAGAACATTATTGCCCATAAATGCATTTATTATGGTTGGAAGGGTGATCAGTAAGGTCAGAAAGTAGTTGAGATGTGTTTGAAACACAGGCAAAGGGCAAACAGGAGTCTGACATGTGGTTTGTTGTTGATTAGACAGGCTGGGGTGGAGGGTGGTGGGGGAAGCTGGCAGTCAGAAGAAATGTGTTCAGAGAAATGGAAACATGAAGAAAAGGATATTTGGGGAGGGCAGGAGAATGTGAATAGTTGGTGTTGTAAAGTGTGAAGTTGGAGGGGGATGGGCCTGTTGGAGAGGCCAGCAAATCTTAAAGGAAGTCATGAGCCAAAGTAGCATTAGACCATTAATAGTGGGGATCCTTAGAAAGTTTTAAGAATGAAAGGAATTAGGTTAGATCTGTTTCTTAGAAAGAGTCACTTAAGGCTGATCTTTCTAAAGAAAATCATGATCCAAACAAGACATTTAATCTGTCTAGAAGCTTATCTAAGCATTTTAGGACTTACCTCCCCCCCATTGGTATTTGTTGATATTGGACTTTTAGAGTTTATTTATAGGAATGAGAAAGCTTTTAGAGGTTGGAGGATAAGATGGTCCTAGGGCCATTGTGACAGTAATCCTCCTCAACTGAAGTTGTTTCCTGTAGGTTGTATTATTTCAAGGCTTGTGTAAGAAAGATGTTCTTGTTTTCCTTGTAAAATGTATAGATTTTGAAGCCAGGTAGATCTGGTTTCAAATCCCAAGGTTATCATTTAGAAGTTTGGGCAAATAACTAAACTTTTGAAAAAAGTTTTCCTCATCTGAACAATGTAGATAATGCTTACTCCAATCATAAGAATTAAATGATTTGACAAGGTAAAATGTCTGGTGAGGTGTCTGGCATTTTGAAGGGTTTTACCCCCACGCACCCCCTAATTCTCATGTAGGCAGTCAGAAGGTGGTATAAAGACAATGAATACCTGGGGAGGAAAGACCACCAGGGTGGAAAAGATGTGGTGGGGAGAAACAAATCATTTTTCAGTTGGCTCCATGTTTGTTCATGATGGTGGCAGCCACCTGGGTAAGGGGTATGTACAAGCCAGGCAGTTAGAATAATGATATTTCCAGTGATTAAAGCAGTCTTCCACAGTCATAATTTGATTATCAGAATGAATCAGCATCACTTGGAAAGTTAACAGCCTCACGATATGGGAAGGATTTCTTTATTCATATTTTTAGGTATGCACAGAGCCCTCCTCTAGGTCTAGGTTGGGGGACACGAATGTGGTGCAGGTATGGTCAGTGATTGTATGGTGATAGGTAAGACATAGACGTGAGTGGCAAAGAAGAGACACAATGTTATGAGACTGATTTGAAAGGAGATTTCAAAAAGGCATTTTGAGGGCTGGGGATGTGGCTCAAGCAGTAGCGCGCTTGCCTGGCATGCGTGCGGCCTGGGTTCGATCCTCAGCACCACATACCAACAAGGATGTTGTGTCCGCCGAGAACTAAAAAAAATAAGTATTAAAAAAATTCTCTCTCTCTCTCTCTCTCTCTCTCTCTCTCTCTCTCTCTCTCCTCTCTCACTCTCTCTTTAAAAAAAAAAAAGGCATTTTGATGGCCCAGTATATACAGGACATTGTGCAAGGACTAAAGGAGTCTAACAGGTGTAAGGCATGATTGTGATTTTTGAAAGCCTTAAGAAAAGGACTTAACAAATATATGCAAAAATTATGAACAAGTCAATGTAAAATCTTAAACAAGTAGTATGATATCTGATAGGACTGGAGAGTAATAGGCTCTGATGTGTTTGGGAGATGTGCATCAATCAGATTCATTGATCAATGGAATCTTAGTAGAATCTTAGTGTTAGAAGAAACCTTGGAAGGCTGTTTCTCACTCATTGCTAGTTATTTTCTTTACTGTGGCCCTGACGAGTAGTTATGAGGCCTGTACACCAGTATTTCCTAGCATGAGTCACTCTCTTACAAGGCTATATGTTCTTCTGTTGTCTAGTTCATCCTTGTATTGACTCCAAATTTTTCTCCACATGATTTCCTCTATAAAATTGAATTATTTTCTACATAGAAATCCTTTAAATATTTGAAGTTATATCTTAATTTAAAAATTATTTTTAGTATTTTTATCATGGAAACTTTCAAATAAGAGCAGAGAGAATAGTAGGGGACTATAGGTAACCATAACATACTGTATATTTTAGAATACTAGAAGAAAAGATTGTGAAAGTTTTACCATAGAGAAATGATGTTTGAGGAGGTAGATATATTTAACTGATTTAAATGTTACATAGTGTATACATGCATCAAAATGTCATGTTACCTACTTCAATAATTATAATGTTTGTTTCTATGTACTAATTAAAAAATAAATTTAATTAGAAAAGCTTTAAAGAAAAGCATAGAGAATAGTATAATGAACCCACGGGCCATCACCCAACTTAACAGTAATTCCTTGATAGCCAATATCAGTGAGTTTTTTTAAATTTGTTCTAATTGGTTATACATGATAGCAGAATGCATTTCAATTCATTGTATATAAATGGAACAAAACTTTTCCTAGTTGTACACAACACATGTGTAGTCCTACATGTACCTCGGGTAATGAGGTTCATCTCATTCCACCATCTTTCCTATCCCTATGCCCCCTCACCTGTCCTACCTCCCCTTTGCCCAGTCAAAGTTCCTCCATTCTTTCCATGCCCCTTACCACCCACCTCACCCCCATTATGGGTCAGCATCCACTTTCAGAGAGAACATACAGCTTTTAGTTTTTGGGATTGGCTTACTTCCCTTAACCTGATATTCCCATTCACCCGCAGATGCCATAATTTTTTTCTCTTTTAATGCTATAAGTAATATTCCATTTCATATATGTACCACAGTTTCTTTATCCATTCATCTGCTGAAGGGTTGGTTCCACAAAACTATGGAATGCTTCACAAATGTGGGTGTCATCCTTGCTCAGGGACCATGCTAATTTTTTCTGTATTGTTCCAATTTTAGTATATGTGCTGCCAAAGCAAGCACACTCTGAGTTTTAACAAATGTAGATACCCATGTAAAAACTACCATAATCAAGATATAGAACAGTTTTTTCACTAGAAAAGGGGTTTCCTTGGGATCCTTCCCAGTGAGTTCCTTTACCACCTGTTCCAGGCAACCACTGATAACTTTTTTTTTTTAAACTATAGATTCATTTTTCCTACAGTACTATTTCATATATATGCCACTATAAGTGGACTCACATCTAGGAGTGCAATTGCCTCCTACGTTTAATGTATGTTTTTATCTTATGTGATACTGTCAAGCCATGCTAAAAAATGACCACAATCATTTTATACTTCCACCAGCAATTTAGGAGACTTCCACTTGACTTCATCTTCACTAGCACTTGGGCCATTCTAGTGGGTATGTCTTTGTGAGTTTATTTCCTGATAATTAATGATATTGAGTGAACTTTTTTTTTTCTTTTGAGATAGGGTCTCACTAACTTGCTTAGGCCCTTGATAAGTTGCCAGCCTCAAACTTGGGATCCTCCTGCCTCAACCTTCTGAGTTGCTGGGATTACAGACATGTGCCATGATGCCTGGATCAAATACTTCTTAATGAGCTTGTTGACCATACTGTTTTTGTATGTCAACTCTCTCTGGCTAGCTGGAATCCAGACGTCTCCCAGCTCAGTGCCAACTGTGGGATTGGTTAGCTTACAGTTGTTCTTGGCCCTCGAAGGTACTGCTTAGAATGTAGCCCCAAAACTGAAGACCACCTCCATGCAGATTTCTGGAACTCTTTTTCTTTGTGGCTCCCATCTTTCTGGTAGTTTTCTCTACATATTTTTGGCTGCTTAATCTCCTGGAACTCTGGTCTTTCTCTCCTCAGTGGGACTGTTATGCCCCATTTGGGTTCCCCTTCCCCAAACTGAGGTCTAGAGGGTGCCTCCAGGTAGAATGCTCACCTATTTGTTCTCCTGCTCTTAGGGGTGACAGTTGCATGTCCCTTGTGGCTTTCTATCTGAAAAATAGCCCTTTAAAAATATATTTTGACTGGGCATGGTGGCACATGCCTTAATCCTAGTGGCTCGGGAGGCTGAGACAGGAGGATCACGAGTTCAAAGCCAAAAGTGAGGTGCTAAGTAACTCAGTGAGATCCTGTCTCTAAATAAAATACAAAATGGGGCTGAGACTGGGGATGTGGCTCAGTGATCAAGTGCTCCTGAGTTCAATCCCTGGTACCAAAAAAATATATATATATATTCCAACTTTCTGGTTGCTTTCAGTGGGAGAACAAGTCTCATATAAGTTACTCTCTATTGATTTCTCCTTTTGTTGTAACTTTTTGCAATAATTGAAAAAATATGTTTGTGGGACTTCTAGGATATATTGTAGTTTGGGTGAATAAATGACATCCCCCTGGTACAACAATTTAACCTGTTTTCTCTATTGCCTTTTTTTTTTTTTTTTTTTTTTGGTGGTGCTGGGGATTGAACCTTGGGCGCCATGCATTCTAGGCAAGTGCTGAGCTAACAACCTCAGCCTCTCTCTGTTGCTTTATATTTCTTGGAAATTGGTAGTCAGGTTTAGGTTCAATTCTGTTTCTTATGAAAACTTAATAGGAAATATTGCATTGACATCTGCATATCCTCTCCTTTGATGTTGACTACTAGTCAACAGTGACCTTGGTGAGATTTGCTAATATATTACAGGTTGCAAAATAGCAATGGTCTGAGTTGCTGGGATTTTTCTTTCTTCATTTAAAGGCTGGGATGCCTATACAAATAAAAATTTATGATTGATTATTCTTTCTTTCTTTCTTTTTTTTTTTTTTTTTTTGGTACTGGGGATTAAACTCAGGGGCACTTGGCTAGTGAGCCATATCCCCAGCCCTATTTTGTATTTTATTTATATACAGGGTCTCACTGAGTTGCTTAGCAATTTGCTTTTGCTGAGGCTGACTTTGAACTTGCTATCTTCCCTCCTCAGCCTCCCAAGCTACTGGGATTACAAGTGTGTGCCACGGCGCCTGGCTATGATTGATTATTCTTTACACAGATATTTGGTTTGTATAGTTAAGGCAGGAGATAAACATTTGATTCCTTTTCTTCATTTAAACACTTTTCAGAATAGTAAGGTATTATTCTAGCATTATCAAATGATACCCAAAGGGGCTTTTGAAATCTTTTTAACTTTTATTTAAGAGTCAATATGATGTCATGCATTTAAAAATATTTGGTGTGTTTAATCTAGTTAGGAATAGTAATTGTTCTTACCTGATGCTCAATTTCTCCCCCTTTTACCTTGTAGAAGCCTCTTTATCTTGGCTCCTGGGGCCCTTTGCCACCACCTAGTGGTCATTGTTACCTATTTCCCTTGCTTTTGAACTATGAGAGATGTTCCAAGTTCATCTTAAACATTCCCTGTCCCTTAAACTATTTCTCTAAAAGAACTTTAGTTCCTTTCAATAGGAAATGATATTTAGAGGCTACATTCCAAGTACTAGGATTGCTTATTGCTCAAATTGACTGTCATTTGTAGGCCTTTTTAGTGAACAAAGCTCAGAAATATATGGGGATTTTTCATCATGTCATTTAGATAATTCCCATGAAAATTCAGGATGCTAGAGAGATTTTACTTCACTTCATCTATCTTAGATTTGTGTTTTCTTTCTCTGATGTTGGAGTTCCAGTTTTCAATGACATCAATATAATTGTTTACAGTCTTGTGCCACTTAATGACATTTTGTTCATTAGTGCATAATAATGGAGCTAAAAAATTCTTGTCACCTAGTATTTTTAATATCTTTTTTGTGTTTTGATATGTTTAGATATATAAACATTTACAATGTTACAATTGTCTACAGAATTCAGTATAATAATATCTTATAGGTTTTTATCCCCAAAGCGATGATATGCCATATATGAATACCTACGTGTGGAAATGGCTATATTTTCTAGGTTTGAATAAGTATACTCAATGATGTTTACACACTGAAATTGCCTAAGATGTGTTTCTCAGAATTTATTCCCATCATTAAGCAACACATGACTATATTTATGTTATTTAAAATACTTTCAGGAATGTATTCCTGAAATGAAATGAAATTCTCTTGTCTTTAAGCTATATCCCACTAAGGTATGTTTGAAATAATTCATTTCTGTGGTTTGTCACCAACATGATATCATAGGTTGTTTCATTTTTGCTTTCAATATTTAGGTGTTACTTTTTAAATATTTTTTTGTTTATTTTACAATTATTTAAATATTTCGAAGAGCCAAAGTTAATTTGTAAAAATAAGTTGTTTCTGTTTTCTGGTACTGGTGATTGAACCCAGGGCTCCTATCCACTGAGCCACATACCTAGCCTCTTTATTTTTTATTTAGAGATAGTTCTCACTAAGTTGCTTAGGGACTTGCTAAGTTGCTGAGGCTAGCTTTGAACTTGTGATTCTCCTGCCTGATTTTGAAAGAACTCTAGCTTTTGTCCCAGTTCTGTCTACACTGATGTTACTCTCTTTTATAGTTAACTTTTAAAATTTATTTCATTATGTATTCTGCTATTAAAAAAATAAGCAAATGAGAAAAGGGATATGTAGCTCAGTGGTAGAGCACTTGCCTACCATACATGAGGCCATGTGTTCAATCCCCAGCACCATAAAAAGAAAAAGAAAAGCAAATGATTTTTACATCTAGCTATGATAGCTTTATGATAGCTTCCCAACTGAAACAACTAAAGTAAATATGAAAAAAACCCCACAAACAGATAAAATTTGAAGATCCAGCAACATTGAAGATCAAGCAACAAAGAATGATTCTGGTAACATAAGGAACAAATGCTGTGAGCTCTTTAGTTGTCCCAGCTTTTACTATGTTAAGAGATTCCCAAGCCATGACAAAGAAGGGAAAGTCAGGCAGAACCAGAGGATACCATGAATTGAGAGATGGTGCTGAGATTCCAGGAAAACCAAAGTGACTAGAATTCACAGGGTGGAGTACCAAAAGAAGGTTGCTACATTGACAGACAATTCTGGAAATCTGTGAAAGGCTCTCTGAGTGTTCAGCAGGGTATTGATCTGCACATAAGTGTGATGAAACTGCTTAGCAAGTCAGAGAAACAATCTTAAGTGATTAGAAGGAACAGGTCCTAACACAGGGACCAGAATAGCACCTGGAAAAAACTATCTAAGGAAGTTGGGTAGAATAATCAGAAGGGTGTTACCTCGGACTGACTATTACAATTTATGTCATACCTAACAAATATTCAGACCCAAGAGAATCAAATTGTTTCCAGTAATTTAATTGTATACAAAATATTAAGAATAGTAATTCGTAATGTATGGCATCGAATCAAAGCTTACCAGGCATGCAAAGAAGCAAGAAAAATACAATCCACAATGATAAGGAGAAGAATCATCCAATCAAAGCCAACTGAGAACTGGCGGAGATGTTAGAATGAGGTAATGGCATTTTTTTAAAAAGTTATTACTACTATATTTTGTGTGTTAAAAAGGTAAAAAGAGATATAGAAGATATATTTTAAGAAAATCAGACTTCTAGAGTTGAAAATATATATGATAAACACAGGGGATGGGATTAATGCCAGAATAAGCATTGTGATGAAATTGTTAGTGAACTTGAGGACATAGCAGGAGAAGTACCACAAATGAAACACAGGGAAAATTTCTTCTGTTAAAGAAAAGTGAACGAGAACATCAGTGAGCTGTGGGACAGTTTCAAGTTGAGCGATGAGAGGTATTCAGAAAAATATTTTAAGAAATGATGGCCAAAAATTTTCAAAAATTTGTGAAAACTGTACATCTGCAGATCCAAGATATTAAATGGAACTAGAGTACAAAAAGCATGAATAAAGCTATATCAAGGTATATTATATCATAAATAAATTGCTCAAAACCAGTGATAAAGAGCAATCTTAGCAGTTAGAGAAGACATTTATGTAGAGAAGAACTAAGGATGACATCAGATTTCTTGTCAGAAATTAGGCATAAGAGAATATAGTGGAGTGATACCTTTAATATATTTGAAGAGTAATAATGTTGGCTGATAATATCATACCCAGTGAAATATCTTTCTAAAATGAAGACTTGTACTGACATACAAGCTGAAAGAATTCACCCTACACTTGCACCAAGACAGCAGATGGAAATAATGGAATAAAGGAGTAAAGAACACTGAAAATGGTGACTGTGTGCATAAATATTTAAAATAATTTTTCTTATTTGAACATTTTAAAAAGTCATTGACTGTTTAAAGACAAATATCAGTGTAGTATGGGACTTAGAAAACATGTAAAGTAAAATACATGACAACAGTATAAATCTCAGAAGGGTAGTAACTATTGTAACGTTCTTATTGAATATGTGAAGTAATATAGTATCCTCTGAAGGTAGATTGTGACAAATTAAAGATGTATATTCTAAACCCTGAAGCACTAAGATTAGAAAACAGAGTTATAGCTTAATAAGCCAATAGAGGAATCACTAAAAATACCGATAGTGGTATTTCTGCAAAAGAAGACAGAAAGAAAAGAAAAAGAACAAAGAACAGAAGGAACAAATAGAAGATTATATTAAGCTTACACCTATGCACAGCAGTAATCCTATTAAGTGGAAAGTATCTAAATACATCAGTTAAAAACAGAGATTGTCATATTGCCTAAAGAAGCAAGACCCAAATAGATGTCTAAGGGAATAACACTGTAAATAGAAAGACACAAAGAAGTCAAAATTAAAATGATTGAAAAAGGTATCTCATGTTAAACACTAGTCAAAGGAAATCTGGAGTAGCTACATTAAACCAAAAGAGGTTGTGGGGCAAAATATATCATCAGGACTAAAGAAAGTTATTTCCTAATGATAAACGAATCAGTCAAGATTATATAATAAGCCTAAATGCTTGTACTTTTAATATTAGACCTTCAAAATACATGAAGTATAAAAATTGATAGAATTATGAGGAAAATGATGAATCCTATAGATTACATTTAGAGATTTCAATATCCTCTCCTCAGCAATTGGCAGAAAACGAAAAATAAAAGTAAGGTTGTAGAAAGTGTGAATGACATAATCAATCCATCCATTTGAAATTAATTGACATTTATAGAAAACCCCCAAGGAGCTTAGTGCACATGGAACATTTACCAAGATAAACTATATTCTGGATCTTAAAAAAATTATCAGTAAATATAAAAGTATTCAAAGTCAGGCAAAGCTTATTCTCTGAACACAATAAAATGAGAAATCAATAATGGAAAAATCTGGAAAATTCTCAAATATTTGAAAACTTAAGTGCCAGGCTGCTAAATACATATATATATATATATATATATATATATATATATATATATATATATAAATGAACAACACAGTACATTTATTTTTATGTGGTGCTGGGGATTGAACCCAGTGCCTCACACATGTGAGGCAAGCACTTTACCACTGAGCTACAACCTTAGCCCCCACTGCTAAATAATTTTTGAGTCAAATAAATCAGAGAAGAAATTCATATTTTGAGTTGAATAAAACTGAAAACAACATATCCATTTGTGCAATGTCACTAAAGTGTTATTGGAAAATTTATAGCACTACCAGGCCCAAGATAGCTTTATTAAAAAAGTAGTCTCCAGTCATTGACTTTAGTTCCTACTATGAGAAACTAGAAAAGGAAAAATAAGTTAATCTCCAAGTAAGCAAGAAAAAAAGATATAATAAAGACCATAAGTCAGTAAAATTTTAAAAAAGGAAAATAAGAGAAAATCAATTAAACCCAAAGCTAGTTCTTTAAGATGAATAAAATTGATCTACATCTAGTGAGGGAAATAAAAGAGGAGACACAGATTACCAATATCCGCAATCAGAGAAGGGATATAACTACAGATTTCACAGATACTAGACTGATAATGGGGGATATTATGAACAGTTTATGTTAATTAACTTGACAATTTAGATGAAATGAAGAAATTCTATTTAAGCCACAAATTGCAAAAGTTCACTCAAGAAAAACAGACAATTTCATAAACCTTGTTGACTGTTAAAGAAATTGAAGGTATAGGTAAAAACCTTTCTACAAAGAAAAAAATATAAGACCCAGATAGCTTTATTGGTGATCCAATTAAACCTGTAAGGAAGAAATGATACTAATTCCTAATAGTATTAGTAATACTAAACCCTTGTAGAATATTAAAGCAAGGAAATATTTCTCCTATGAAGCCAGTGTTATCACTACACCAAACCAAGACAAAGATATAACAAGAAATGGAAACCACATACCTCTCATGGGATCTCCAATGAATCTGTACAGAAATTCTAAACAAAAATTTAAGTCAAATACAACAATATGTAAAAGGAAAATACATCATAGACAAAAACTAGACTGATGATGGGGATTTATGTCAAGAATCCAAAATTTATTTAACATTTGAAAATCAATGAAATTTACCACATTGATGTACCTAAAAGCACAATCTTTGTGTTTAGCTCAAGAGATACAAAACAAGCATTTAAAAAATATAGCAGAGGGGGGAAATGTTGGGGAGTAATATTGGCCAAATTATATTGTTATTTTGTGTGCATGTACAAGTAGGTGACAATAAATCCCATCGACATGTAAAAACAAAATCAGCCCTGATTATTATTTAAAATTTTTTTTAGATGTTGATTGACTTTTATTTTATTCACTTATTTATATGCGGTGCTGAGAATCGAACCCATTGCCTCACACATGCTAGGCAAGTGCTCTACCACTGAGTATCAACCCCAGCCCCTCAGCATTGATTATTGATGTAGAAAAACAAACAACAAACTAGGAATAGAAGGGAGCTTAAAACATCCTCTGAAAAAAATGCAGCTAACCTCATACTTAATGGTTGATAATTGAATACTTTTCCCCAAGATCAGAAACCAAACAGAGATGTCCACTCTCATTACATCTATTCAGCATTGTACTGGGGTGCAGTAAGGAAATAGCTAGTATACTAAGGCAAGAAAAAGAAATAAAATGCACTCAGATTGGAAAGGAAGAAATAAAATTCTCTTTATTTTCAGATAACATGAATATATATAGATACAATCTGGTATGATCTAGAAAAAAGCTATTGTAAGGTTGACAGATAAAATTTACATCTAAAAGCAATTATATTTTCTATATATTAACAATGAATAATTAGAAATTGAAATTTTAAAGATTTCCATGTACAATAGAATAAAAATATGAAGTATTTAAACATAAACGTGGCAAAAACTAAAATGTATATATTAAAAACTATAAAATATTGCTGATAGAAATTAAAGAGAACCTAAATGGAGAGATATACCTAATTTATGAGTCAGAAGACTAAGGTGTCCATTCATCCCAGTTTAATCACCAGAGTCAACATTATTCCAATCAAAATCCCTGCAGAGTTTTGTAGAAAATGACAAGCTGATTGCAACAGACCTAGAATACGTGGCTTCAAGACTTAATCTAGGGCTGGGGATGTAGCTCAGTGGTAGAGCACTTGCCTAGCATATGCAAGGTCCTGTGTTCAATCCCTAGTACCATACGAAGAGGAAAAAAAGAAAAAAAAAATATTCTAAAGCCACAGTAATCAGGATTGCAGACAAAACATTGGAACAGAGCCAAGAATTCAGAGATAGATACACAATATATATGGCAACAGTCATTGATAAAGATGGAAAGACAAGTAGAGAATGGAAAGTTTTTTCAGCAAATGGTACTGAAATTACTGCATATTTATATGCAAAATATTGATCCATGCCTTGCATTAGACACCTGAATTAACTCACAGACTTAAATATTAAACTCAAAACTACAAAACCTCTAGGAAAAAAATAAGAGAAAAATTTTTGTTGAACTTAGGTTCGGCAAAGATTTCTTAAATTTGACAACAAAAGCATTAAAAAGGATTTGACAATGTGGGATTCATCAAACTAAAACCTCTGTAATTCAAAATACACTTTGAAGTGAATGAAATAGACAAAACACAAGCTGGGAGGAAATTACTGTAAAGCATTTATCAAGACTTGCATCAAGAATATATGAAGAACTCTTAGAACTCATTAGAAAAAATATAGTCCTGTAAAATAACACTTCATCAAAGAAGATAAACAGATAGTAAATACATTAAAAATGCTTGACATAATTATCAGGGAAATGCAATTTTGAAGCATAAGAGTTACCACTACACACTTATTAAATATCTAATATTAAAGACAATTGTGCTGAGTGGTTGGAGAAGAGATGGAGGAACTGGATGGGTACACAGCTGGTGGGGATATAAAGTGGTAGAATCACCTTCTTAAAAAGGTAAACATACACCAGTCATATCCAACCATTCTTTTCCAAAGAAAATATAAGTTATATAGCAATAGGAGGAATTTTATATCAGTGTTCTTGGCTATTTTATTTGTAAAAGCCCCAAACTGGAAAAAAATCCAAATGTCTATCAATAGATGATAGACAAATTGTGGTATGTACATATAATGAAATGCTACTCAGCAATAAAAATAGATGATAGATAAACTGATGTAGATGAATCTCAAATTATGCTGAATAAGAGAAGCCATAGAAGATGCAATATATTATCCCATACACATAAAACTTGAGGAATACAAAGCAATCTATTAAGATAGACATTTTGCTGGAGGAATGGGAAAGTGGGGGGCAAGAAGGAAGGGTGACAAAGGGCAGAATTACCTAGAGAATGAGAATATTTTTGGAAGTAAAGGATGTGTATATTTATTATAATGGTGATTTCATAATTTCATGTTAAAATTTATCAAATTGCACACTTTAAATACATGTAATTTATTGCATGTCAATTTTACCTCAAAGCTATAAGAAATAATATATTCATCTTTTTTCACTTTCTAAGATACAAATAGTATTCTATAAATATTTTTCTCTACTTCATTTAAAAAAATGTATTCTGGAAACCAGCTCTTAGCAGTATTTAAAATTATTTTCTTTCTTCTTTGGTTTATTCAACAACTTTCATTGATGACGGTTGTTTCAGCCTTTTGTGACCATCTTGTATTATTATAATTAATGCTTGAATAACATAGTTTTGTAAATACAAGTTTTAAACATTTGTTGTTGTATTCCCAGTATCTTTAGAAGTTAGGGCTGGGGGACTATAGCTCAGCAGTAGAGCACTTGCCCTAGATACCCTTCCCCAGCACTGAAAAAGTTAAAAAAAAAAAAGTGAGATTGTTGAGTTAATAGGTAAATATATAAGCAGTTTTGGGAGATGTTGCCAAATCTCATTCATAAGGGTTGTATCATTTTGTATACTTATCAGCAGTGTCTGAGAATTTGTATTCCCCCACATTCTCTCACCTACTGAGTATGTTGTCAAACGTTTGGATCTTGCCAATGCAAGTGAGAAATGGTATCTTGGTGTGGTTTAATTTGTATTTTGTTCATTATGAGCTAAGCAGAGCATGTTTCCATATGCTATAGCTATTTGCATTTCTTTTCCTGAGATCTGTTTATTTCTTCAGCCCATTTTTGTATAGGTTTGCTGGCCATTTTATTTATAATGTTCTTTATATTTCAGGAACAAGATTCTTTGGACAATAATATGTTGCAAATATTTTTTCTCAGGTTGTCATTGTCAAACTGCGTGTGTGTGTGTGTGTGTGTGTGTGTGTGTGTGTAGCAGGTTTAGATACAGCCAGGAAAGATTTTTTCAATGAGGCAGGTTTTGCCCACTCATAATACATAGAAAATTTCACCCAATATTTTCTAGTACTTGTTTATTTTCTATTTTTACATTCATGTTTCTTATCCATTTGTAGTTTATCTTTTGAATAAGTAGAGAAAAATCCAATTTTATAATTTTTCATGTGGTAACGCTACTTATTAGAAAGTCTATTTTCCCCAAACTAACTTTTATTGTACCCCAAATGTCCAGTTGTCTCTGTTTCTGGATTCTCTATTCTGTCCCACAATCTCTATGTATTCCTGGGCTTGGACGAGGGTACATGAATTAATTATATAGTCTGCCCTCCCTGTACCCTTCATTGCTCTTCTTTTTCAGTGCTTTCCTGCTTATTCTTGTTCTTTTGAATTGACTATATTCAACTTGATGACAGATTTTTAAAGATCCACAGATGTTCATTCCCTCCCCAAGTTAAACGTCCCCAGTTTCTTCAATTTTTAGCACATGCTTTTCGGGGGCTATTCATGATTCTGTTCTTTTCCACAAGTCATGCAACCTTAAAATGTGGCATCCAGAAATGAAGCCACCGGCGTGGGGTGATAATGACATGATTCCTTAGGGTAAGGCTTTTTAAAAAGAGTGTCATCCACAATTGGAGAAAGTAACAGGACTGGAGTGAGCAGGGAAGGAAAGCCCAGTCCGAGCAATAGTCCTTTAGAAGGGAGCAGGAGAAGCTTCTCCTCTTTGTCTGCACTTTTGGGGCAGGTACCTGGTGTCTCAACACATTGACAAAAGGGTTTTGCTCTGAGAAGGGCTGGGAGGCCTGACTTTCTCCTTTTTCCTAGTCTCTGCCTATAATCCCCTTCTGCTAGTTCCCTGGCTTCCTCCAGGGCCTTCTAAATTGCCGTCCTCTCCCAGTTCAGGGGACAGGTGAGCCTCTTTCCTTCTGGAGTCCTTTCATTTGGACTCTTCCGCTCCTCGCGCTGTCCCCCGCCGGGCTCCGCAGTTGGTTCTTTCCGCTCCCGGCCCCGCCCCTCGGCATCCTCCCTCTGCTCACTGCAGTCCGCCCAGGGGCTTCGTCTGATGACGCGTTTTACGTGCGTTGGGCGGAAAGCACCTGCGGTGGAGGAAGGCAAAGTTCACTCCCAGTACCCGCCCCCTGCGCTGGGTCCTACCGAAGTAGGAAACGGTGAAAGAGAGGGTCCTGTGCTGTTCTGCAGGGAAGCGTCGCTTCCGCTCAGCTGTCCCTACACCATGGACTCAGTACCTGCCACTGTGCCTTCTGTCACTGCTTCCCCAGGGGACCCGGAGCTCCTGGGACCCCTGTCGGTGCTCTACGCAGCCCTCATAGCCAAGCTACTGGAGGTGACGGTCCTATTTCCAGGGAGGGACCCCAGCTCTGGCAGGCGGGTGGCTGAGTTCTGGCAGAGTGGGTGCACTGACTGTCGCGGCGACGGAGAAATGGAGTGTGTCAGGCCCAAGGCAGGCAGGACGTGACTGTATTGTTAAGTGAGGCCGGTGAGAGTGTACTTGAGCTTTCCCCACTTGCACTTTTTTTTTTTTTTTTTGACGGAATAGAGGTGACAACCTCATGGTATGTTCCGAAATGCAGCCAACAATCCAAACAGCTAACGTTACTACAGGTCTTTTCCCTACGGAGACTGCTGGGGAATTGGGCCCAAATGACAGTTATCTCCTATTACGTGTAGAGGGCGGTGAAAACAGGGAAGAGCAGGCAGGTGTTTACTGCACTGCCTTTGAGCAACCATTTAAAATTAGGCTTTGAATTTTATAGAAGGATGTTAAATTCAGAGAAGTTTATCTAAGCCAGTTTTCAAGAGTTGTCTGAAATTACATGTCACTTATCTGTTTATATAAGAGTGGAATGGAAGTAAGATTTAAAATCTTATACATATCATTGTTTTTATTTGTTGCCATAAAATTAATTAGTTCTTTCATATATTTAAGTATTTGTCTTAAATGAATTTTTTAAATTATAAAAACCAGGTTATCTAAGAGAAAAGAATGATCCAGAGGGATTCTAGCCAGGTGTTAGACAATGTGATGATATAGGGCCTGTTACAAACTGGAAATGTATGCTCAATTTAAAGTATTTAGATTTGGGCTGGGGTTGTGGTTCAGTGGTAGAGCGCTTGCCTAGCATACATGAGGCACTGGGTTCGATCCTCAGCACCATATAAAAACAAAACAATGTGTCCACCCTAAAACTAAAGATACATAAATAAATATTTTTTAAAAAAGTATTTAGATTCATTATACTTGAAAACACTGCAAGCAAACAAAAAATATGAGACTGCCAGTATCCTCTCTCTTGAAGAAGCTATTGGAAAATATTGAGGAGGTGGATTTCTGATGGGGAGGTTGGTTTAGAATTGCCATGATTCTTTGTGACTGTTTTGTTATAAATTTAAGGTTTCCCATTTCTTCTAATTTGTCTGTTTCAGCTGTTTACTACATTGCCTGATGATACTCAACCTGGAACTGATTTTTATGGACTACCATGGAAGCCTGTAGTTTTCACTGTTTTCTTTGGGATTGTATCCTTTGTCATTTTCTTTTGGAGAACTGCTCTTGTTGTGAGTAAATTAACTTACTTATACCTTAGCACATAAGCACAAGGATTATTTTATATAGTCACTGCCCCCCCTTTTTCTTTTTCAGTTGCTAAAACACAAATTAGTGGTTTAAGTCAAACTAACCTTATAAAATAATTTAGTGTGGGTGCAGTTGGTAGAACTGGTAGTTCTTACAGCCATCCTGACCAGTAGTTTTATATGTATCAGAAGTCTTAAAAGTGGGATAAAAGATGGGATAGATTAGATAAATATCCTTTTATGTAGCATATATGTCTAGTAATCTATCTTAAAGAAATAACTATGCTTTGAAGATTTTGGTAATGTTTTTTCAATGGAACAGTGTATTAGATTGAAGACTTAGCACAACATAATTCATTTAGGAGTTATTGTATGTTCGATTAATGGAATAGTAGGCAGATTTATTTATTTCAAAGCTTTGAGGTACAGAAAATGCTCACAATTAAATGTGAAGTGGGAAAAAAAAGCAGAAACTAAGATTTAAATGTTGATGAACTGTATGTTAATATAAACACATATAAACAGGGGGAAATGCTGCAAAGAAATACAGTAAAATGAGAAAAAGGAGATGAGATAATTTTTCCAGTCTTTTATATAAATTTTTCCCAGATTTTATGATTTGATCATATGTTCAGAAAATACCTTTTTATTTGGAAGTACAGATTATGTGTTGTCCAAAAATCCATTAAATGTTTTGTTCATTAAGTTTTTTTTTCCTGAGCAGAATTAGTCTATCTCTGTGTATGTGTGTACATATATGTATAAGTGTGTGTGTGTGTGTGTGTGTGTGTGTGTGTGTGTGTATATATATATATATATATATATATATGCACTTATACATACTTATATTTGTACTGTAGGTCATTCTGTTTCATAGTTGTTTAACATAATTGGAAGAAAATTATTTTAGGTAAATGGACTTTGCATATGAAAAGCCTAACAGTTAAAGAGGCCAAAAGCATTGGATACAAATCTTTTCAAATATGAGTGTTCTTTTTCTGATTTCTTAATTATTTCAGACATATCATTGTTAAGATAAGTTTCCTCTCCTTGTACAATTGAGTGTAAAATCTCTTAAAAAGTATTCCCTTCTTAAATAGAAGAATCGTTTGCCTGGATTCCTGTGAGGAATTTTCTAATTTCATTGAACTTTTTCTCAGCTAAAAGGAAAAAGGAAATAGAAGGATAAAGAGAAGGGAAAAACATGAAAACATTTTATATTTCTCTCTCTTGTTTCTTTCATTTCAAGAACCCCGGTACCTGTTTCTCTTTTCACTAGGTTATGTGGGATCTGGTTCCTAGCTTGTTGCTCCTCAGTTTCAGCATTTGACTTTGGAACTTTAGTCCCTACCTTAGATGACTGCTTTTATGCTACTTCCCATTTTCCTCTGTTGTCATTTTGAGTAAAAGGTTAGCAAGGCTATGACATTAAAGAAATGTTCATTTCTTTCCGTGTTGGAGTTTTCTGAATGCAATTTCCTATTACGAAGATCCCATGGATGATCCATGGACACATCTGAGTATCCCATAACCATTTATAACATTTGAAAGTAATATGCTAAGTTACAAAGAAATTTAGTGATGTTTTAAAAAAATTTCTGCTTAGGTTTTATTATCAGGCAGTTTATTGCTGTCTTTTGGAAATGATTGTTTTTGTCCTTTCCAGAATATGTTAATTGTCATTTCTCTTGTTGCTTGTACATTTTCTTCTAGCAGTCTTCCCTTTCAGATTTCTTGCTATATATTTAGTGGTTTGCAGAAATAAGATGATGTAGCCTCTTAGTTTCTAAATTCAGCCAATAGCCAAATTTAAATTGGAGTTCTAAGATGTTTTCTGGTGAGTGAAAGTGGCATATCTTAGTACAAAGATTATGCCTTTAATATTGTTTCCTCAGATTCCTTTTGAATAGTCATTGTTTCTAGACTTTATCCTGGTTATTTAGAATTGTCAAGTAAATGATTTTGAGTACACACACACACACACACACACACACACACATCTTTACTGTGAAATAAGGTACATATCTTAGTGTTTTTATGTCAGAGGCTATTTATGAAATATCACTACCAATTAAATTTAAAAGGCTTGTTAACCTTTACTTATTTTTAATCCTATAAATTATTATCCTGAACCAGAATGTTATTAAATTCTCACTTGGTTATGATTCTGACTGTTGTTTTAGGAATGCTGTTTCTATTGAGCAGATGTTTGACATCAAATTTAATCTTTTTTCTCTCTTCTAGGTAAAAGATAGAGTATATCAAGGTAAATTTTTAGGTTTCTTAAACTTGTAATAACCCTTTGTATTGGTGTTTGATGTGTGTTTTATGTATGTTAGAAGTAGATACAGTGACTTTTAATGTCTATTATATTTTTTACCTCCTGAAAATTTTACTATTCCTAGGTTGCTAGCATGGATAATAGAGTGGATGATGATGGTTCCAGCTCTGAGATAGGAGATAAAGAGGAGGAACAAATTGTGGATAGGGAGATGATGATAAGTTTTAATTTGGGGCAGATTAACTTTGAATATTGATGTAATGCAGGTGGTATTACATTTGAAGAGTATTTCTATGCTAATGATTTAATCATGCATTAAGTAATTGAGTAGATAATTTAAAGAACGGTAATGTGAATCAGTATGTTTTCATTTCTGTTTTTCTTTGCAAAGAATTAAATGATTCCATTTTCTGAAAAGAAAGTGTTTTGAGAAGGGAGGAATATCAAGCTATAACACTTTACTGTATTTCCCATCTGTGAAATAAGCTTAAATTGAAATATCATTTTGGATGGGAGGGGTACCTGGGATTGAACTCTGGGGCACTCTACTGAGCCACATCCCCAACCCCCTATATTTAGAGACCAAGTCTCACTTAGTTCCTTAGTGTCTTGATCTTGCTGAGGCTGGCTTTGAACTTGGGATCCTTCTAGCTCAGCCTCCTGAGCCACTGGGATTACAGGTGTGCACCACTGCGCCCAGCAAAATATCATTGTTCTTATATTTTTCTTAAATTTTAATAATTTTTATACTCTTATTGCTAATAAGCATAGATTGCTTTTTAAAAGCATAATAGTTATGCTAAGAAGTATTTCCTCATAGTACCATATAACATGTCTTTGCTTTTAGTAGATTGAGTAATTGAATTTCATTTAGTGATTGTAATAATCTTGTGTATTTCCCCCTTTTAGTCAATGAACAGCAAATTTCCAAAAAGGTGAACAATTTCATGAAAGAAAATGAAGAACTAATGCAGAAATTGTCAAATTATGAACAGAAGGTATAATTATTTTTTTGTTTCTTTCTCCCTTGGTTCTAGCTTGAATCATTTCTACCTGTTTTAATTTAAAAATTATATTTTAAAATTTTTGTTTCATTATTTCCTACAAATCATCCAAATTCTAAGCAGTCATATGTATTAAGTACTGCTTTCTTCTAGAAAGGGTCACTTGTTTGGAAGTGACTTGTATAGTAGCACTATAATTTGTGTATCTTAATTCTGAATGCTTTATTTACATAGTTGAAGGAATCAAAGAAACAGGTCCAAGAGACCATGAAACAAAATATGATTCTTTCTGATGAAGCAACTAAATATAAGGTAAAAATCTCTTCTTTGGGGGGAATTACATTCTAAACTCAAAAGTAAATGTAATGAGTGAGTATTCTTGACACCTTTTTTTTCCAGGATAAAATGAAGCTTCTTGAAAAAGCTAAAGAACTTCTGGATGAGAGAGCTAAAAGTCTTCATGTTATGTTAGAATCTGAGAGAGAACAGAAAGCTAAGAATCAGGACTTGGTAAGAGTTTTGCTGCTAAGTGTTACTGCAATTTGGCTTTTAAAATATTTTGTAAAATTGGTTAAGTTGAACTTAGTCCAGCTGTTAACTAAAGTAAGATTAGGAGTCAAGGAAGTTGAACCCACTTCTGCCCATTTTGTGGAACTTTTAAGTATTGATACAACAAATTATTTTTATGGGCCTAGGAAATATTTTTATTCTCAACCTTGGATAATTTTCATATTGCTTTGCTCTGCCCTTGGAAACATGCAGAACAACTAAAAAACTATTGTCCAGTTGAACAGTATTTGTTTACTTTTTACTTGAAAGAGTAATGAATTAATCAATTTTCTGTACTTAAAAAAATTTTACTTACATATTTAATTTTCAATTTCTATAAGTTTCTGTAATTACATAAAAGTTGCAAAAGGTAGTAGAGAGTGTGTTCTGAAATATCCTACCCCCAAGTAAGCTTGATCACCTAGCTGAGGTAGTATTTATAAGATTTCTCCACTGTAAACATTCTTTCCAATCCTTTTCATATTGTATTCTTTGGAAGTTACCATGCACAGCCCACAGTTAAAGTATGAAGAGTTACAAGCTCAGGATGCAGCTCATGGTAGAGCACTTGCCTAGCATGCATGAGGCCAAGGATTCAATCCCAGGCATTACAAACAAAGATTGCAGAGTTATGTCCACTTCCTTAAGGAGCGAGTATCTTTATAAATTTTTTGGAATTCTTCTGTATGTGAGATTAGTCTATTCTTCCTTAAATTTTATCATTTTTTACTTCAGATAAGAAAATTTTAAAAATGATCTTGGGAAATTTTTTTCTCTATCACTAGAAAAAAAATTACTAATTTGAACTGGTTTACTTGAAACAGTAATTAATTAGTTAATTTTCTATGCTTTAAAACATTTTATTTACTTATTGCATTATGATTTTCTATACTTTGACCTTTTTTTCTGGTTATCTCATAAACAGTAAGGTTGTGGATGCCATGAAATATTTATGACTTCATTTTCCCTCATCTCTTTCAGTTCTTGATTTTTTGCTTAGTCCAAAGCTGGATCCCCTGCATTTACCTGAAATGTAATGGGATGGCTTGACAAAAATTTTGTTGTGTTTATCTTTTTTAGTATATATATATGTGTGTGTGTGTGTGTGTGTGTGTACACACACACACATATATATATATATCAGTATTTCTACTGAAATCCTAATGCATATTTTGTGTTCTGTTTTCACCTGGCAGATAATGGAAAATAAGAAATCTATAGAGAAGCTTAAAGATGTCATTTCAGTGAATACTTCTGAACTTTCAGAGGTAAAGCTGCCAACTCTTGCTAACGGATATTAATACTACATCTTAGTTTTGTTGCAGACCAAAAATTTGAGGTGTGCTAAAATGTGCAAAAAATGAGAACTATATGATGTCTGGTTTGGGAAAGTATAACTTTGTTTTTTCTTTGGAATTAATTCACTAACTGTAGTGTTTTGCATTAGCTTCAAATTGTCCTTAATGAAGCTAAGCTTCGTGAAGAGAAGGTGAAGTTGGAATGCTGTCAGCTTCAGAAAGAAAATACCATGCTTAAGAAGAAGAAAGAACAGGTAAAGAAAATTTGATGTCATACATAATGTAAACTAGAGAAGTGAATATCATTATCTTGTATCTTTCTTGGATCTGTTTCTGAGGTAAGGAATATTCATGTAGGACCTTTTCTAGATATGCAATGCTCCCCAAATTGAGTGCATATATATGGTCTCCATCTGTTTTGGATTTTTGGATTATTGCTTTTCTTATCAAATGTCAATCAGTTATTAACTTGCATAGCCTCAAAGAAACTTTTTAAACCAGAAAATTAAGTATTTTATGATCCTCTTTTGAGTAGTTACTGATTCACCGGCCAAGGGAAGATTACATGATAAGGAATCTAAATTTAGGAGACAGTCATATGTGCCCAGCCATTCCTGCTGGAGGTAAATTATTTGAATTGGCAGCAATTTTCTGGGGAATGCAATAAACAGGGTCAACTTCCTGATAGCTCTGATGTTCTTACTGCAGCTGTGAGAGTTGGGGCCACTCTGCCCTCTTCCTTAACCAAGGTCTCAACCCCCTCGATTGAGGCAGGCCACTGAGGAGTATGGCTCTCTATTTCTTTGTCTAAGTCTTGTAGTCCTGATATATCCAGTGCAGAAACCCCTCCCTAACCCATAGGAATTCATGTGTTTTGACTTTTCAGTTGCAGCAGGAAGTCAAAGACTGGAGTACATCACACGCTGAGCTCAGTGAACAAATGAAATCATTTGAGAAGTCCCAGAAAGATTTAGAAGTAGCTCTTAGTCACAAAGATGATACTATTAATGTAAGTTTATACTCCAAATACATGTTTCATCTCATGAATTCTCCTGAAATCTTCTGAATTAAAATTGAGAGTCTTCCAACCTTTTGCTTCTTTTCTAGGCTTTGACTAATTACATCACACAGTTGAATCAGTTACAATGTGAATCTGAATCTGAGGATCAAAGTAGAGATGAGTCAGATGAATTAACCAATGGAGAGGTAGCAGGTAAGATCAGTCTCAGGGAGGTTGAATCCTTTTTTGCTTTCCTGTCTTTAATTAAGTATACAGATGCTACTTTTCAGCTGGCTGAATTTCTTCTTAAGCTTCAGGGTTGTAGACATATCACTGGATCTATAGATATGTCTGTTGCATTGGCAGAGGTGGGTTGCTGGGGTATAATGTAGCAATAGGCATGTGAAGAACACTGACTTTTTCTATCCCATTGAAAACTAGTAAGTACACTGCAGCTACAATAGTCACATCCTATACCTCTAAGTATTGAACATTGTACAGTAAGAGAAATTTATTTCTTAACTTATGCAGATGATACTTGATTTTGATACTCATCATCTCTATGGCTCTGTGGTTTTAAGGTCCACAGTCAGTCTTAAGAGTCCGGAGGTAGTTGGAACCATAAACTAAGGCTGTGAGAACAGAGGCTAGACACTATCAGAAAGCTAGAGAGGGAGTGTAACAGTGTTTACTGATGAGGAAAATATTTCCAGATGTTTTCTCCCAAGTTGGATATTGCTTACATAGCAAGTATTTCAAACCACACCTGGTTCAGGGAGAAAATAGAGGATTGAATCTTTCTAAACAAGACACTTACTTGCCCAGGTGAAGATAGATCTGAGAGAGAAGAAAAGCTTTTATCTTACAAGAATAGCATAGATAACATTTTAGTTGTGCAAGCTAGAAATTCACCTTTTTTTTTTTTTTAAGACACAGTACTTTTATTTATTTTTATGCTGAGGATCAAACTCAGTGCCTCACACATGCTAGGTGAGCACTCTACCACTGAGCCACAACCCCAGTCTGAAATTCACCTCTCTCTTTTTTTTTTTTTAAATCTAAGCTTGCAATTCTCTTAAAAGTCATTAGTCTAATCAGTTTAATTATTTAATTGATTTTTTTTCTTCTGGTGTTTGAACACAATCATTCTTTAGTTTGGGGAAGTTAGGAGAATATAGAGTTAAAAGTAAGGAAAGAAAAAGCTAAAGTCTTTTGTTTTTTAGGTGATCGGAACGAGAAGATCAAAGATCAAATTAAGCAGATGATGGATGTCTCTCGGGTATAGTTCTTTGTAAGAGTCCCATAGTGCCTGTGAATTCTTCCTGTGCCTCACTTTTAAGAATACCTCTCTTTTCTGCAATTTTTAGACACAAACTACAATATCAGTAGTTGAAGAGGATCTAAAACTTTTACAACTTAAGCTAAGAGCCTCGATGTCCACAAAATGTAATCTAGAAGGTGGGTTCTTCTTGAGAAGAAATTGCCATGTTGGAAAGACTTAAAATTTTATTGGAAAGATAAAGAATGGCTTCTTGCTTTCATGCTTCTTACTTTTCTTGGCACTACTCCCTCAAACAAGTTCTTAAGTCCTTGTACACATATAGAGATAAGCTGTTTTATCCTTTACAGACCAAATAAAGAAATTAGAAAGTGACTGCAATTCACTACGGTCTTCTAAAGTTGGACTGGAAGAGGAATGCAAAACTCTTAGGCAGAAAGTGGAGATTTTAAATGAACTCTACCAGCAAAATGAGATGGCATTACAAAAGTAAGATTTTCATTGTTTGTTATTGTTATCACTGTGTGAACTAACAGATAATTTTATCTTTTCTTAAGATTATTTACAATTTCTTCTAGTTGTAATAAGTAGAGATTTGTCTTTTTTCCTTTGTGTTTTGTTTCCTATAAGTTGCATTTTTCTTTCCTTAATGTTTTGAACTTGTATCTCTAACTCTGGACCTTTAAAAATACTGAGTGATTTGGAATGACATGTTTTAGTAGAATAAAAACTTCAAAAAGGAATAATATTTACTTATTGATGGTACAAATTTTGGACTTGAATATCTCAGATATTCACACTAAAAATTGAACTGTGGCAAGGACCTTAGGAGTTATGATTACAGAAGTACTTGTTTGTAGTATATATATTAATCTTCTCAGTGTGGAGCTAGTTATTTTTTGAAAGTTCATTTGAAGTTTTTAATACACAAAAATACTTGAATTCTCTAAAAATAGGTTTTTTGTGTCATATTTTATTTGTTTGCACCTGATTTTACTCTTCGGCATATATATATAATCTTGTTAAAGCAAAGACAGACCTTCTTACAGACCTAACTATTTTTAGGTATTTTGACTTCTGTTGCCTAATTAATGCATTAAATATTGAAACCTTCCCATTAACTTTTCTAAAATTCTGTGATCTCCAAGCGACCTTTTTAGAATCTCGAATTTTTGTTCAGGCCAGTTCTAAATGCCTGGCCTGTTTCAAAGAAACATTTCTCATTTTATCACTTTTTTTTAAAAAGAACACTTGTTTTCTCTGTCCCTACTAGTAATATGAATGACCTAAATGGCAATTAATTTTCTTTGTAATGCAGTTAAATTGTAGCACTATTTTCCTCAACTCCTCCAAAATTCATTCAGTCATCATCTGTGGTTTGTACTCTTTTTACTCATCCCCAGGTACTATGTTAGTTCATGCCTGTGTCATCTTTTCTGTTTCTAACCTAGGTGATCTGTCTTCATTCTCCGTTATTTATATTTTTATATAATTTATTTCAAATTCTTAGTAATTTTCTCTATAGCCGCTTGAGTGGACTTTCTAAAATATAAGTCTGTCCATGTCAATATGTGCCTGTGGTTTATGAAGAATTTGCTTTCTATTTGATGACCTGTTCTTTTTTTCTTCCTTGTATCCTTTTAATAGTTTAAATATTTTTAATCATTTTCCTCATCCCCTGTATAAGCTTGATGTAATCATAAATTATAATGGAATTATAATTATATAATTATAATTTTATTCATCTTCTCATAATTTAAAGGCCATGGTATATATTCTGGATTTAATAAAAACCTGACATAGATTAATAGGTTTATTATTTTTTTTTATGGGCTTTAAGTAGCTCCTGAATCAGATAACTGTTGTGGCATTGTATGTTAGTACTTCATATACTGTGAACTCCACAAGACATTCATTCAATTTATACACATATTTAAAGTTTCTGTAGTTCTGCATTCTACACAGTTGGTTTCTTATTTGAAATTATTTTCATTCTATTTGAACATTGTCCTTTAATGATAGATTTGATTAGTGTATCAAAGTAGTACAAGGATAAACAGAGAATAGTATTTTATCCACTAAATATTGCTACCTTTATAATCTGTATTAGATTGACATGAACTTCATGATTAGAGTTAAAACCAGTTTCCATTTTTGAAGGATCTTTCTTTTGGCTACTGAATTTTGACTGTTACTTAGTTTTAGCAATTTAAAAATATCCAATTAATTACCATCTGTTTTAAATTTTTTCTTTAAGGAGTCCATTATCATTGTTGTTTGGTCTTATCCCTCCCCTAGTTCCTGTAGTCATTTCTCTGTTTTTTTAACAGTTGT
Organism: Spermophilus citellus; assembly: GCF_964194105.1. Classification (NCBI taxonomy): domain Eukaryota; kingdom Metazoa; phylum Chordata; class Mammalia; order Rodentia; family Sciuridae; genus Spermophilus; species Spermophilus citellus. The sequence continues at coordinate 114,786,238 of NC_138187.1, read as the reverse complement.
ATTGGGAAGTGCCTAGGTGTAGTTTTCCCCACCCCACCCACATTTTCCTCTTGCAGTTATGTTGCTTGGGACCATTAAACATTTCTTGAATTTTCGAGTCTTTTTCTAAATGTTGATTTTACCTCATTCTCTCTTCTGATTATAATAATGCATATTAGAATTTGATTTCCCCTGCCTCCTACATTCTGGATTTATTTCCTCTAGATATTTTCTTCTGACCTGTCTTAAAAGTGCTAGGATTTATTTTACTTCCCAAATCTGCTGCTAAAATCATTCATTGAGTTTAGGATTTTTAAAAGTTCAGGGTTTAAAATATTATTTTAGTTGTAGATGGACATAATATTTTATTTTTTATAGGATTTTTTTGAGAGAGAGAAAGAGAGAATTTTAATATTTATTTTTTAGTTTTTGTCGGACACAGCATCTTTGTATGTGGTGCTGAGGATTGAACCCGGGCTGCACGCATGCCAGGCGAGCACGCTACCGCTTGAGCCACATCCCCAGCCCGACACAATATTTTATTTATTTTATGTGGTGTTGAGGACTGATCCCAGTGCCCCACACATGTGGGGCACGTGCTTCACCACTGAGCCACAACCCCAGTCCTATTTCAGTACTACAGTTCAAACCCAGGACCTTGAGCCATGTGTTCTACTATTGAGCTACCTCCCCAGACTCCTTGCTCTTTCTCATAAGGGACTAGTGTCTTACTGCTTTCCAAGCTATCTTTAATCTCATCATTCTGCCTCTGCCTCCTGAGTATCTTCGACTGTAGGTAGGTCACCACACCCAACTATTTCTTGGTTTTGTAGTTTCTAATCCTTTGACAAAATTCATAATCTTTTTTTTTTCCTCTTTTGTGGTGCTGGGGTTTGAACTCAGAGCCTTGTGCATGCAAGGCAGCACTCTACCAACCAAACTATATTCCCAGCCCTGAAATTCATAATCTTGACTTTACTTTTTTGACTACAGAAAGCACAGTGATTTTAAAACATGTGCGGATAACCCCATTAGGTGGTTTCCTTTTCTGTGGGATTTTTTCTCACAGAATTTTGTCTTATGGAGTGCCTGGTCAGTTTTGATTGGCTAACATTGTTGTGATAATTATAGATGAAATTTGAGGACTAAGATGAAGTTATCTTCTTATAGAAAAGTGTTGAGGTTACTTGAGTAAGATTGTCACTTTAAACTTGGTCAGCAATTAAGATAATTCAAAAATGACTTGTCTTTTCAATGTTTCAGTATTGTTCCTTTTGGATTTTTTGCCTGTTCATCACTTAAGTGTGCAGTACTTTCTAATCTAAACTCAAAGGCTAGGGCTTTTATTAAGGGTCCCTTTATTTGTAGCCCCAAACACTTCTTTTTTCCTCTAAGCCCAGGAATTTGATGAAGGCTTAGTTCAGACTCATTATATCTTTGTGTTATCTTCAATATGTGGGTAAACCTAGGAGAAAAGTACCTTAAAGTGCCAGCCTTACTTGTCATTCTGAGATTCCTTTTTCTAATGGATCTTGGCCACATACATATATCTTCACTGCCTTTTTAGCTTGGATCCTTTCAAACACAATTTTATATTCTTATAAAGATGTTTTGATTGTTCTTAGTGCTCTCAGACTAACTCTTTGATAATTGGAAACAAACTTCTCTCTGTCCTTCAAGATTCAGTTTTCTCCATATTCCTTCTTAAGCCAGTGGGGAAAATTATTATATTCCTTTAGGCATCATTTATACCTGAAACAGTGAGCTCTTTTATTCTTTAGCATCTTACAAGGTAATTAGTATATTATAGCCACTCATGAAATACTTGCTGAAGAATTAAATGAGAAGTTATATAAGAATATATAATCCCCTTTTTTCTATTTGGTATCAATAATCCTTTTTTACTATAATTCTTCTGATTTATGGAAAATTAAGTTTCAAGTTAATTATCTTTTGAATTGGAACTATGGCTAAAGTAGTACAAGGATAGCAGAAAATAGTATTTTTTAAATCATTAAATGTGGCTACCTTTGTCTCAGTAGATGAACATCTTGAGTTTCATGATCAGAGTTAAAACTTGTCAGTAGATAATACTCTGATCAGTTTGGCTTCTTTTTCTGGTTGACAGACATTATCAAAACTCAGATTTGTCTTTTTGCTTAATTGCAATTCTTTTGAAATAGATATCTAAAGTGTGAAAAATGTTCTGTGGTTAATTGCATAGCTAAAAGACATATTCTAGAAGATTTTTTCTTCGACTGACTATATCTTTATTATGGTACCAGTCTTGGATTGAGAAAAGAGTTCCTCCATGACAAAGATATACTTAGTGTCCTACCCATGGCAGAAACGAGAAAAGAATTATCCCCTGCTTTATCCTAATATGTTTAATTATGTTAGGTTGATCAGTCCTGATCTTCCACATTGAAGTAAAGTGAGTTTTTATTATCTTACACACAGGATACTTTCCCTTGGGGCACATGTTGTTTTCACATTTATTTTATTTACTGGTAAGTAGAGAATTAAGAGGAGAAGTTAGAAAATGTAAGTGATTTGCCAGAGTTTGATTTACGAAATTGCAGGTTTGAATTCCTATTTTATGTGCCTAAGCATTTTTTAGAATTGTGGGAAGTGATATTCACAGAGAGAAACTTTTGATTTGATAACTGGCTTTATTTTAGGAAACTGAGCCAAGAAGAATATGAGAGACTAGAAAAAGAGCAGCGGCTGTCAGCTGCAGATGAAAAGGTGGTTTCCGCTGTACAGGAAGTTAAAAATTACAAGTGAGTTCAGTTTCTAAAGGAGGGTATCAATGTCTAATGAACTAGTGTTAGCTTTCTTTTTTAATCTTTTTTTACATTATGTAGATAGAAGAAAATAGCATGGAAGTATAAATAACCAGAGGATATGAATACATTCAATTCACACAGGAGAAAAAATAAATTTCAACTTTACAAATGAAAAATGTTAACAAAAATTTACTTATACCCAGTGGGCAAGACCATAGGGAACTTGGTCAATGCAAACAGTTCTGAGGGTTTTGTATGTTGTAGTAATTCTTTAAGAAATCAGTTTGCTGTGTGATGTATCAAGACCCACAAAAGTGTGGCATTTGATAGACCTTGGAAATCTTCTATGGATATAATTTGAAAAAAAGAAAAAAAGTTTTAAGGAGGAAGATATTTCTAGCAGAATTACTTGAGAACACACTGATGAACAGTTAAGGAAATTATAATTTATCATTCAGAATCTCTAGCAATTAAATGATAAAGAAGTTATTAGTATTAGGTTTTTATTTTATTTATTTATTTATTTTTGGTGCTTTACTACTAAGCTACATCCTTAGACCTTTTTTTTACTTTGAGACAGGGTCTCAGTTGCATAGGTTCCCACTTAATTGCTGAGACTGATCTCGAACTTGTGATCCTCCTGCCTCAGCTTCCCAATCATTGGGATTACTGGCATGTGGCATTGCACCTGGCCTGTAGTATTAGTTTTGATCACACTGGATTCATATAACTATAGAAATGTTTTTCTTATGTATGATAAAGTCTTTAAAAGTATAGCTGATGGAATAAAGGGAAAATGGTCAGAATGTTTCAAATGTTATTCAATTGTTGTAATTCTTAGGCGGAGAATTGAAGAGATGGAAGAAGAATTACAGAAAACCGAGCGCTCATTTAAAAACCAGGTAGTAATTAATACTGTCCTGTAGTTGCAGAATTCTTTGATATCTAATACAGACAATTATAGGCTATTATAATGAGTCCCTAAAAACATATTTTTTTAATGTGTTGTCCTTTTCAGATTGCTATGCATGAGAAGAAAGCTCATGATAATTGGGTAAGATTTTTTCCCCCTTTTCTTTATTTTGTGCATAGCCTACCACAACTGAATTTGAATATTTTCTCTTTAATAGCTCAAAGCTCGTTCTGCAGAAAGAGCTATAGCTGAAGAGAAAAGGGAAGCTGCTAATTTGAGACAGAAGTATGTGATTTTGGTATCTTACTATATGTTTTATAGTGTTTTAAGGTTATGCTAGATATTATCTATGAAGCTGTTTCATAATTCAGCCCATTCTTTCTCAATATTCAAGACTATTGGAAATGACCCAAAAGATGGCAGTGCGGCAAGATGAACCCGTGATTGTAAAACCTATGCCGGGAAGACCAAATTTACAAAATCCTCCTCGGAGAGGTAGGGGGCACTTTGTAAAAGGAGCTATTTTATTTCTTGGTGCAGAATGTATGTAAATTACTTTTTATTTCTGTGTGTAATGGTTATGAAATAATCTGAATGATTTGCTAAAGCGGGAGGTGAGGGTTGGTGTCAGGGAGAAGGCTGCCTTAAAGTAGTAACACAGCATTGTTGTCTTTAGGTCCACTGAGCCATAATGGCTCTTTTGGTCCATCCCCCGTGAGTGGTGGAGAATGTTCCCCTCCACTGACAACAGAGCCAGCTGGGAGACCTCCTTCTGCTACTCTTAATCGAAAAGATACGCCTAGAAACGGATTTGGTGAGCATTCACATGTTGCTTTATAGTAAACTGCTTCAAGGTTTTAGTTTTTTTTTTCCCCTTTTGAATATTCTAATGAAAACATAGAATTTGGGCCTGTCCAATATATAGAAGATAATTTCTTACTTTATCTTAGTGAATGTTTTCTGTAAAATCTGTTCTAGAATAGAAAACATTTTTTTTTTTTTTTCCCCTGGAGGTCCCTGTATTGTTTTTTTCTTTTAAATTTTACACTGTGAAGTGTAAACCTTTATCTTTAAATTAAATCTCTATGGTGTTCCTTTCCCAAATATTATAAAAGTAGTCTTAAACTTTATGTAGCATACATATTTCCAACATGAAATACTGAGTCTTATTTCCAATTCTAAATAGGACTGTAGTCTTGGTAAGATTAGAAGTCAGGTTATCCAGACTAAAGAAAAGCCAGCCTATACATACTTCAAGTCTATAGCTTAAAGTTTAGGACCAGTACTTATTAATCTGCTGTTCTATCAACCCAAGGCAGTTCTTTATTTTACTTAAGTCTCTTCATAAATTGTGATTTACGTATTGGGCAACCCATTTTTTTTAAATATTTTTAATTGTAGATGGACATGATATCTTTATTTATTTTTTAAATGTGTGCTGAGAATCAAACCCAGTGCCTCACACAAGCTAGGCAAACACTCTACAACTGAGCTATGACCCCAACCCCTGGGCAACCCATTTTTCATGTTGCTTTCTAGTTATTGTTGAACCCTGACCTGTCCACCAGTGGTTTATTTCTTCTGAAAAATACATACAAGGGCTCTGATCTTTCTTTCCCAAGGGTCAATGGATGGACCTTTACCTCGTACTGGTCTTCTGAGGCATCTGGGAAACCCGTTGCCTCTGGTAAAGGGACCAAGTAATTTCAAAGAATCTGTAATTGTGGATGGAGGATTTTTATTCTTTTCATGTTAGAATAAGTCTGAATCCATTCTTTGATCTCTAACAGACCCAGGATGTGGTCCAGCTCACATGAACAGCAGCTCCAGAAGTTCTTCTCCAGCTAAGGTGACGAATGAGGGCAAGGTAAGTTCTGTAGTTACTGTGAATCATGTGGTCATGCAGGATCATGTAGCTTTCCTACAGTACTTGCTCTTTGCTTTATCCTTCTTTGTGTTCTATTTGTACTATCCCATTTGTTTTTTAAAAAGCAAACTGTTCCCCAAGAACCTGAGACCCCCTCAGTCTCCACCATTACTTCTTTGACTGAGCATCCAGTTGGAGTAAGTACTTAGAGGTTGAGAACTGAATTGGGTTTTATTCTGTGCATTTCTGGGAAGGATATTCAGAGCATGACACTGATCTTGTTTGCTTTAAACTGCATGCAATATTGAGCTTACTTTTCTCCTTAACTTGGGAATGTTGCTTAAGTGTGTACAACTATAATGAACTACAGAATGTGAAAAGTTATCACTCTAACTTTATAATATGGTGTTTTGTGTTGAATGTTCTAAGGCAAAGTAAATTCATTATAAATTACATAATTCATCATTTTTATTTTTGTTTGGAAGAATGTTATTTAAGAATTCCTCCATTTGTGCAAACCCTATTTTGAGTGATTTGAATTAGACTGGTATCAGATTTTCTGAAAGTGAAATACTGTTTCAGTGAAACAATGATAATCTGAAATGACCTCTTGAGCCAGTCCCAAGAAATGGTCTCATTTGTTCACGTAAGTGTATTCTCTTGTAACTGTGTTGCTATTATATCTGGTAGGTCTTCTGCAGCTCTATAATAAAATAAATTTTTAATTGTTTAGTTTCAAACCCACTACTCATAGGAAATGATAAATCAATATCTCAAATGGTGTACAGTAAATGAAAGTAAATATTAAAGCCTTGTCTTCCTAATTTGTGTATATAGCACTGTGATGGAAAATACTTCTCAAGTTCCAGTGTATATATATTCCAGGAATATACATCTCTGGAGAAATCTAAGGGCAGCTTAGATTAGACCCCAAACCCCTTTGTAGTAGAAGATTTAAAAGAGAGCAAAGACCCATTGTTAGAGAGGAGTAGAGGTGGGAAAAGCATGGCTTGGAGGCAAACCTGGGATTGAGTGCAGTGTGGCCTTCAACAAATTATGATATTCCATTTGCTTTTGTTCCCTCTTATTTAAAACAAGACAGTCTACTTAAAGATCTCAGAGGTTGAATAATATATGAAAGACTTACTGAAGATACTCTGAATAGTAGCTATTATTACATGGGTAGAGAATGGATTTTTCATTTTATTCTGTTCATTCTTAATATGGAAATAATGAGCTATTGTGATGAAAGGGAAGTGATGGGGAGCGGGGGACTCCCTTTGAAATAGATTGTAGTGAATACAGCATGACATACTGGTCAGAAATCACCTCTGTTAATAACCTCTGCCAGTCCTCTTGCCTTTCCCTTTCCTGTGCAGATATAATCAGTAACAAACTGCTCCCTCTTCTGGCATCCTTCCAACTTCTGTAAGCTGTCAGTGGGAATACACAGGAGGGGTGGGTAGAGTTTTGTTGCACTGATGGTGCTCTCTGGACAGGTGCCTGTTTTGGGTTTTAGCTTTTATCGGTGTTGGTACTTTGTCTTAATATATAGAAATTTTAAAACTTTTAACTGCTTTCAAATCTTAAATTGCAGGTTCATATGGCTATGAAAGGGCCCCCTCCTTTCTCAGGGGTACCCTTCATGGGCCCCCCGATGGGACGGCCTCCACCACCTCCCATCCGGTATGGACCGCCACTTCAGCTCGGTGGGCCTTTTGGGTCTCGGCCAATTCCTCCACCATTTGGTATGATGATCTGAACAGTAGTGATTGACTTATAAATCACATTCATCTTTCATTTCTATTGCTTGCTAAAACGGTTGCTATCTCAGGTCTTAACAATGAAAGGATAAAGCTGAGTACATTTTCACTTTTCCTCCAGTTTTCTGGGACATATGGGACACTACATAATCTTATACTGAGATAGGCAATAGCTATCTCTCATAGACAAGGATAAGGGGCTATATACAGAAAAGCCAGAAATATTACTTCTGCAGATGTTTGTTGAAAATCTGTTGATATGCACTGCAATAGATGGAAAGGTGGATGAGACACATGCCATAACTTAAAATTTTGTCACAGATATGAAAATCCTATAACATAAAGTTTGTAATCACCCATAATGGAAGCATAAGCAGTAAGTTATAGAATATAGAAAAGGAAAAGTCAAACCCTCCTTACCTTGAGAAAAGTCAGAGGGAAGTGTTAAAGAGGAGGATTTAACAGTGACCTAATAAATGTTGCTGATTTAATTAGGTGGCTGTGGAAGGCCTTTTCCAGGAGGGCATGCACCTTGATTCTGATGGCATGTGTAAAGTCCATGCTGAAATACTTCATGAATTTTTAATGGATACAGTAATAAATAGTGGGATTTCCTTTTATCAAAATTTCTTTGATGTAGTAAAGTTCTTATTTCATAATCTATCATCTTGTCATGGTAATATAGTACTTCCAAATATAAATGGAGTTCTTGTGAGATAGAAATAATTCTGCAATTATATAGTAGGGAAAGAAAAAAGACAAGCCTGGAGCTAGGTAGAGCCATGTTTAAATCCTTAATATGTTGCTTCATGGCTGGTTGGTCAAAGGCTATAACCTAAACTTGTTCCATCTCAGTTTGCCTCATCTGGCAAGTCAGGATGTTCACCAGTTGATGTTCTAGGCTTGGGAGAAATTAAAGACTATATTAACATACTTGAAATCACCCTAGTTCAGAAATTTATGGGTATTTACATAACTTCCTTTTTATTTTCCAGGTCCTGGTATGCGTCCACCAATAGGCTTCAGAGAATATGCACCAGGTGTTCCACCTGGAAAACGGGATTTGCCTTTTGACCCTCTTGATTTTTTTCCAGGACCCGCACCAGCACCATTTAGACCTTTAGGCTCATTTGGCCCAAGAGAGTACTTCATTCCTGGTGCCCCATTACCACCTCCAACTCATGGTCCCCAAGACTATGGGCCACCACCTGCTGCAAAAGACTTAATGCCTTCAGGCTTTAAAGATGAACCTCCACCTACACCTAATTCTCAGAGTAGTGAGGGCTGTTCACAGGCCTTAAAACAGGGCCCATAAAATTAACCTCTGACAGTCAGAAAATGGACTATGAACTATTCATCAAGTTAAAGGATTATTGGCTTCAAAATATAAAAGTTTATTTTAAATGGTTTATGTTTTTAGAATGAAGCTGCCTTGGTGCAGTATACATTTTGAGCCAAAATATTTTCTCCCTAAATATCCCCCACTTAAGCTAGAGTATCCTTCCAATTTTAAAATGTGCAATAAGGAATACCTTTGTTTTAGTTAATGTAGCATATACAATTGCTAAATGATTTAGAATGTCATAATTATGGACATTTCCTGTGGAAATGCTTTAAGAACATGTATTTCCATTATCCTATTTTTAGTGTATTCCAGTTGATAACGGAGAAATGGTGTTTTATAAGCTTGATTTTTTTCTCTTTCAATATCTGGTCGCAGAGACTGTTACGCTAAAAATGTTTACTCAAAGATCATAAACTTCATTTTCCTTCTTGCTGAAGTTCTTTGTTGTAATAGTTCATAAAAAATTGTTTATTAATATTTCCCAAGTGTCTGTTGATTCATTGGATCGTCATGAGACTTTGTGCCATTGGGGAAGCATGTAAACTCACTCTCAGAACTGAAGATGGTGACTTGGCAGCATATTCCCTGTTGCTTACTGTTAAGGAGGCTGGACCTTGGTCAACTGTGGACTTCTACAGAGGATTTCTTTTACTTGTGAGAAGTCTTGTGGCTCTATTTTTGTAGCACATTCATGTACTTTTTTCTAACCACTGTCCATGTGAGAATGGTTTTCTGAGAATGAGTTTACATTAGTAGCAAGAGTTGTTTGACCTGAAGTTCTACTGCTTTTGCCATTATTGCATTATAACAGTAAAATATAAGGTGGTATGTTGTGTCTATAAGAAATAAGGAAATTTCTTTTTAAAAGTGTACACAACACACTCTTCTCTTTCCCATACCTTGCCACTGATTTTCAAGGAATATGATAAAAAAATTAGAAAAGTATAATCCTCTAAGAATGAATGAAACTCTAAGGCTTATAATGTCTTTAATCAGCAACTATGGGCTGAATTAAATTCTTGTTTTTGATAGATACTCAAATATATTTTATTTAAAAATCAATTAAAGCAAGTCCTGAATCTGTAACTACTGTCTTTAAAACAATGTTTCTAAGAACTAGCTCTCCAGAACTGTAATTTTAATTACGGCAATTTTAACAGTACATTTTAAGAGGTTTAAGATTTAAATAAAATTATGAAAGCCTGGTACTTTTGTTTACTGCTAGACCATATTCTTCCATTCTTTTAAATTCTAGAAAGTAATAGGATTGTTGAAACCTAGAACATAACATATCATTGTTCTTTTTATGTCCCTTAAGTATTCTCAAAATAGGGGCAAAAGCTTCAGTGTGAAACAAAATCCCTGTGAAACAAAATCTCTAAACTACTGAAGATAACTCAGAATCAAAAAGAATTTGAGTCCTTTAGGAAGAATTCAATCTACATAACCTCCATTTAATATTAGAAGCAGCAGCTGTGTGTAAGAGGAAAAACCATATAATAGCTTATGCCATTTTTAACCATGTAAAATAAAATTTAAGTCACAAACACATTTTGAATGTATCTTTCAACCTCTACAGGACACAAGGCAATGCTGAAGTTACTATAACTTCTAATTTTAAAATAGCATTTAAATAAAGGTGATGTCAGCTAGGAAGATAGATTTTCAAGGAAAGGCAGATTTATTATTTTATTCAAAGCAACAGTAGTTTTCCCTCTAAAGCCTTTTTTGTATTTATTCTATTAGTAAGTTATAATGCGTTCTACGTAGTTTATCTGAGCAGTTCTGAACCCACCCATAGTTGCCTCTCCTTACATCCATCTGACTGTACCACTTCTGTAGCAAAGCCCAAGGTAGCTGCCCATATACAGGTTGTGTAGAGAATACTGTCCCTTGATTCAATTATACTTTTGTATCTCAAAAGTTTTAGAAGTCCTCTCCAGCAAATTGTGTTTGAGTTTAGTTACTAAAATCATTTCATTTGTGAAGTAGTAGTGTTTCAACCTGAAAGTATTACTCTATAGTTGTAATTATTGTCCAGTGACTCATCCCCTCCCACACTAGAAAGTAAATTTAAACAACTAATTTGTGAGATACAGATTGCTTTGTGTTAATTGCTTCAAGATAAAATCACCTTTTTTGCGGGGGGAGGTTTGGTCATTCAGGTATGAATTAAAGCTAAGCTGATGACAATGTTCAATTTAAGTTTGTTTAATGCTGATGAAAGACATTCATACAAAGCATCCTCTTTTTTTTTTCATATAACTCCATTCTTTGGTGGCAGCTGGGGTTGTGGCTCAGTGGTAGAGTACTTGCCTAGCACAGGCAAGGCCCTGGGTTTAATCCTCAGCACCACATAAATAAATAGAGGTTAAAAAAAAAAAAAGCATTCTTATGTGAAGGATGCTAAATGTTTCTTCATATAAATTATCACTTTGAGGGACTGGGGTTGCATGTGAGGCACTGGGTTTGATCCTCAGCACCACATATAAATATAAAGGTACTGTGTCCATCTACAACCAAAAAAAAGGTTTGCTTTTTTTTAAATTATCACTTTGATATACATGTTTTATAGTATGAGAAAACAGAACAATGTATCAGTTTTGCTACATTTTAATAGTAGATTTTAAGGGAGCAACATCAAACATCAGTAACATCAAACAAAAAGGTACTGAGTACTCCACAGGGTACAGAGTGCTGCCAAGCACCTTGGAAAGTTTACATGACATGGAGAAGATGAGGCCCTTCTCTTGAGAAGTTTACAGTCTGGAAATTTTGACTACTCAGAGTTTCAGTTGAGTGAACATTTTATTAAGGCAAATTCTTCATTTCCTAGAACTACTGTAGACTGAACTATTTTTGCACTTGTGAAATTAACCCAATCCAGATGAAAGAAAAGACTAAATTTGGTTGATAATTCTTTCAGGCTCATATAGTTTTATTAACATTCATCTAGTAAACAAAACTGACCTAACAGACAACTGAAAAATTAAAGACTAGATCTCTTGAAGTGCAAGGGCTAAAATAACTGTTATTCGTTTTAAAAAGCAAACAGATGGTATGATTAGGGTTTACACTAGTTTAAAAATAGGCCAAGTATTGCATTCCCTTCATGCATTGTTCATTTAAAATAGTGAATATTAAAATACGTGGGTTCTACATGTAACCCACAAAAAAGCTCCTCACAAATCTTTATGTTCTGTGTATCAAATATCCACCTTGTGTACTATGAAAGTTTTATTTATGTCTCATCAAGTTAAAAGTAATGTAAATAGTGAAATTATAATAGGCTAATGACCTGCATATTTTCATATGAATGTCAATATATCTAAATAGGAAATAAATGGCAGTCATATCTACCTATATTAAAAAAAATAGAATATCTTTCCAGATTTTGCATACTCATCACTTTATAAAGACAAGGTATGCAGGTTTTAAGGTTTCACAATCAGTTGTCAGAAAAACAGCAGTTGTTCCTGCAGTATCTCATTAGCATCTCACTCAATTATTTTTAGATGACATGATTTAGAAGATGTAAACCCATCCAAAAATTTGTAATTATTCTGAGAGATGGTTTTAATGTTAACCCTAGAATCATTAATGTTAACCCTAGAAACAATAGCAATGTGATGTAGAACAACTAATCAACATGACTAAAAATGTGCTCACTTTCAGAAAAACAATCTGGTCATCTGGAAAAAAATCACAGCTACAATCTGGGGAACATTGCCATAATAAGATATTGATCTGATCAAGGCACACTATTTCTAAGTAGAACTATCAGATGAGGGTGAATTTAGGCCAGCTCTAAGGAACAGCCTATAAGACAGACCATAACTGATCCAATTTCCTTTCAAAGCAATCTGGTATTATCCTACCCACTTCAATTCAAAAGTTTGAAGTTAATTCAAATCAAAAGACCATATTGGAGCAAAAGTGAGCAAATGTGTAAACTCTAGCACATTCTTATTGCTGTATTAAGTTTGAAGATGAGCATACCTACCACAGCAGTATTGTTCCAGGAAGCAGGGTAGGAACAGTGGTAAATTAGGAAACAGACTATTAATTGCACAATTAATAGAAAAGTAAAAACAAGTTTCAAAATCTACAATAAACCTGTATCCAAAGGAGTCATAACAATGAGGTGCTGGACTTTAGTTCTGTGGTACAGCTTTGCAATGGACTCACTGGCCTATAGGTACGGCTCACTTCCTGCCTCCTGAAGGATGAATATGCTACACAGAGCTATGATGGTTTCTACTGAGTGGTAAAATTCACAGAAATTCCACATTACTCATGTCAGAATCATTCCTTGTGCAAAGTTTGATGTAGATGAAGATAAAGTGGTTTCTTGGTCAATAACTGCAATTTCTTTCTTTTAAAGTCAGTGGGTTTCTTGTATCTGTAACCACAATAGAAAGATCATTGTTTAAAACACTTTGATGATTGATCTACTCCAATGTTACATTCTCGATAAGAGGGACTAAGAAGAAACATGAACTAGTAACCATTAGAACAGTATTAATCCTATATGTATATCACTTACAGTTCTATTACAATTGGCCCAGGTTTAATCTCATCCATCTCCATGAAAGCAAAACACTTGGTGCTGGTAAACCTTTTTTTAGGCTTGTAGTGTTTGAATTCAAAGAAGATAGCTGCACCTAAGGAATTAAAACAACATAAGCCAGAGACCACACATTTCTTATGTGTCACCAGAAGCCTATGATTTTACAAAGTAACATGTGTCAAACAGTCTGATGACACAACTGTTGATAACTCACTGTGGCTGTCACTCCAAGCTCTGGTACTAGCATGTCTGAGTGACATTTCTCCATATCATTTAATTCTACAAAGTACAACAAAATTGTATAGCAAGAATGTAAGTTATGTACACAGGTAGAATCATAAACTACCAAATAATATAAAATATTAAATACCACAAGAAAAACAGAAGTTACTTAAGTATCAGCAGTACCTATAGAAATGGTTTCAATAAGCACCTATATTAGATAGAATAGAAATTTAAAAGAGTTCCTTTAAAAAAAAATTCTACCTTATATCATTTCTCTCCCTCCTGAAACCACCACGCCCAGATTGTCCTTTCCACATTCTTACAAACTAACTGCCAGTTATAGTATCTTTTTACCCAATGCATCTTATTGAAAAAAAAATAATTCTTTAACTGTTAGAAAGTAATCATTAGGTTCCTAAAAGGACTTAAGGTAATTATTAGGGAACCTGCTTCCCTAACTCTGTATTATGAGAAAAACTTCCCTATCAAATAATATTTAACCACATTATTACACAACTAGATAATGCAACTGCTAATTCTCATATTTAAAAAAAATTGATTTGACTTTCTTTAAGTCAATATTCATAACTATGTGACATAAGATCTTGTGTTAAGTACACTATGAACACAAACCCAGATAAGTACTGTGTCCTTAAGAAGTCAGTAACTGATAATTACAAACCTTTGGTTAATTTTTCAATATGCTTCTGGAGCTCAATGTCCACATTAAAATGAACATATGTATCTTCTTTTCTTGAAGCCACAGGAGTATCTTGCACAGGAGTTAAATCTATGCCATTCAGATCTGGAGAAACAATTAAGTTTCTGCTTATGAGCATTCACATATACAGATGGAAAATATAGAAACTGCAAAGGTTACAGTTCCTAAAGAGGCATGGAAAGAGCTGAGAGGAGATTCTCAGGCTAAGAGATTCCTATTTGGTGTGAGCAAGTATGTGAGAGTTGTTGAAGTTCATGGGGTATGTGGAGAGAAATGAATATAGACTGGATAGGAGACCTCATGAAGGGGACAAGGAAGCCTTTACGTGGCCAAGTGGACAAAACTTGATCTTCATAGTGAAGTGGTAAAAAGAACAAACATGTTTTCCTTAGGGAATAGCCCACTATATTTTTCTATGCAAAAAAAAAAAAAAAAAATCTGGAGTATATAATTTGCCACAATGGAGCTCTGCCACCAATTTCTAACTTTGATCAAGTATATGACTTATTTAGAAAAGCCTTTAAACCTAACCTTATCATAATTTCCCTGTTAAGAACCAAAAATGGATGATAACAGCCAACAAAAACCCTTTTGTTAATAATTTTTCATATATATTATCTAAATTCTGGTTATACTGTTTACAACATACCCTGAATTTACAACAACCAGATGGTACGTTATATATAGTTTTAATTTTCCGGGTTTTAAAATCTCAGTTTAGTCAAATTCAACATGGACTCATTTAATAACTCCTCAGTGTTTATGTGTTATTCATTTATGTGTCTCAAAAAGCTCAAAAACAATTTAGTACATTTAATAATTAAAAAATATTTACATAAAAATATTTCAGTTTAACATATGCAAAGGTAATTTAACATTTACAACATCATTAAATATTTTTGTGTTTTAAGTATACTTTCTGAATGAGTATGCAGTTTTACAAATGGCCTATCAAACAATGTAAATATTTTCCAGTACACTATATATTTGATAACTGGTAACATCGGAATTTAAAAGTGTACCAGTATTAGTGCTGTGGATTATGTTCTTTAAATAAATGTTTTTCTTTGTGGTCATATTTTTGTTTTAATTAGCACTAATGAACCCTTGGATCTGACTTTATTTCTGCAATTGATAAAAGTTCCTCCATTTAATTTCAGCACCGATCTGTTCCTTTGGTGCAAAACTACAGATTAAAATAAGCCGTTTGTACTAACTATAGTTATTTCTGTAAAATGGTATAATTTATTCCTTAATCACATCATCATCCCACGGGATTGCTTTCAGGGCATGGATGTTATGGACGCACCCTACTTCCCTGTCCCCTGATTTTCATCTGCCTCTGTAGGACTCACCTATGTAGATACCTCAGTAGCACAGGAAGAAGAGGGGCTGAAGCAGGAGAGATGGGAAAACAGGACATGGGGCTTTGTGTAGAAAACTACACACCCATGGAAGGTGAGGGGTGCTATTGTTAATCTACATCCTGAAGGCTGTACCTGCTGTTAAGGACAATGTGTATGTTTAGTCCGCACGTTAGATGGAATCTGAAGAGCAAAAATCTATACAAACTCAAAAGCAAAAGTGAGTGTATAAGTAGGAAATATTTTTTGTAAGTCTTTCGAACTATGTTCTGTTATGATCTCTTCTAGGATTTTGCCTCATTATAGAATGCATTAAAGTAAGTTGTCACATATACTAGACCATCCCCTGTCAAAAACTTTGTCCCATATGAGAAAAAACATAATGCAATTTGCCAGTTATTTACCCTTTACACTAACTGTAATATAGGGATCGATGCACTGTCCAGCGTCTTTCAGACCAATTTTCTCAATCCTGATAGTGAGTAATGTCATTCCCGGTTCTGATGGCAACCTTGGTAATAAAGTACCTGGCAACAGAGAAACCTCAATAAAAGTTAGCTCCACCAATAATTCAGAGTAAATACTTTGACAAACAGAAGATATAGCCTACCTCTTAGGAACTAGCTAGGCATTATGTATTTTTATTTCCAAAATTCATGAACATCTGATGTTATACTTTTTTAGAAAAATATTTAATTTTACACATAATATATCTGCATTTCCCAACCATACAATCACCTTTAAGCAGAAATAATAATTTCTATAATAATAGTGTATAGTATGTATAATAAAAGTATGTTAAAAACATCACTTGAGGAAGCCCAATTATACATAATAGTATAATATGCTCACATAATATTTATATTCCATATGTACTTCTATATTATACTCAGCATCTTAATATGAAGTGGTAGAACAAAGACAAGAAAAGCCTTTAAAATACTTGTTATACTGTTCTAAAGTCTGAGACATTTAATATCAGAGTTGATCAATACATTCTTCCCTTTAGTTACTCCTAATAAAGAAAATAATTTACAATTTGATATTTATGTTTTAATTTAACTATATAGTCTAACTTCTATTCTTCATTCTATTTTGTATGATTTATTCTCTCAGAAATTAGTACTATACAGACTGCCATATAAAAGGGCCATTTGTATAACTGAACATTTTCCCCAAAACCAACTAAAATTTTTAAAACTAAAAACCCACCCAGAACAACATGACAACATTCACCCACCAAGAACATATGAAGGAAGAAATCAACTGTTTAGTATGTTCCCTTTTTTGAAACTACCAATAGAGAACAGATGCAAATAAGCTGATTTTAATCAAGTATGTATACAGAACCTCAAAATACACTTAACAAAAGATTTTGGTTGATGTTTTTCAAGTTTCTATTCAACAATGTGTTATGCTACTTTTAATGATGAGTTATTTGAAATACATGAAGCAATCAACACACTACATTTGAAAATACACATTTGATTGATGGCAAATGTGGCTTGAGGAAAATTTGGGAGGTGATGGGAATGTTCTGAACTTGTATAGTGATGACAGATGCAAAACTCTATAGAGGTGTCAAAAATCGATGAATTTTATACTTACAGAAGGGAAATGTTATGATATGCAAATTATACCTCAACAGTGCTGTTAAAAATATATAACTTTCCAATTTAAACAAATATGAAGACAATACAGACAAATGTAATAATGGGAAGGCCTGGAGGCTGCATTCCACTGTTGCATTAACAAACCTAAATGGGCTCAGGCTGATATCATTAAATATATACATAATACCTTTTATGCATCTTCTTTGATTGACAAATGAGGGTACTTTTAGAAGAGGGGCTTGTACCTGGACATCTGGGATGAACTTCAGAGAGTTAAGAAACACCTCTGAAATTTTATGAAAAATGTGAATATGTATACATTTATATTTATATACATACATATTCACATGTATGTATATCATATATGAATTTTTCTGCAGAAAAGTTCATTCTATTATGTAGTACATGGCTGTATAAATATGCTACAGTTTATGTACACATTCTTGTGTTGATAGATATTTGAATTACTTCAAGTGTTTGGATATAGTTAACAAGGCTATTATAAATACTCTTCTGAACATCTTCTGGTGCCCATAAGCACCCATTTCTGAAACAGAGGAATCACTAAGTCACCTGGCATGTTACCTCCATACCTACTATGTAATGACAATCCATTTCCCAAGGTGGTTGTGCCAATTTTTATTCCTAGCCCAAGTGCAGTAGTGTTCCCATTGCTCCACATCCTCACTAGGTACTGTTTTCTCAGATTCTTCATGTTAGCCAATTTTGGTATAAAGAGATCAATCATTTTAATTTGCATTCCTCTGAAGATTAATAAGGTTGAGCACCTTTTAGAATAAATCAAATATATGATTTCCTCTTTTCTGAAGTGTGTTCAATTATTTTGCTCGATTTTTTATTGAGATGTCTATCTTATTGAGCTGTAGGAGGTCTCTATTATTTTGCTGGACAAATGTTTTACAAATAGCTTCTTAGTAGTTTTCCTTTATAAAGACTTTTTGTTGAAGTAGAGCATATACATTTTAAAATGTACAAATTGTTAGTACAGTTTGCTGAACTTTCACAAAGTGAATACACCTGTATAACCAGTATCAGATCTAGGAAAGATATGATCAGCCTCCTGGAGTGTCCTTGCCCCCACCCTATCCAATTCACTCTTCCAAAAGATAGCAACCATTGCTAACTTCTAACACCAAATATTAGTTTTGAATGTTAAGAATGACTTTTCTCTGCCATGGTGTCTTCTGATTATGATAAATACTTACTGCTAGTAATATCAAATTTCTTAATATCTTCCTTTATAATTGGTGCTTTTTATGTCATATTTAAGAAAACTTACCCCACTCCAAAATCATAAAGGTATTATCTTGAAAGCATTTTATTGTTTTGCCATTCACACTTAATTCTATATGTCACACAGAATTATTGTCTACGGTGTATAGTAGGAGCCTTAATTTCATTCAATTTCACATAAATACTCAATTGTCTCAGCACTACTCATTAAAAAGATTGACATTTTCCACCACTGATCTGCAGTCCCACCTCAATCATAAATCATGTGGCAATCACTTTCTGAGTTTTCTATTCTGTCTTACCGGACTGTTTATCCTCTTACCACTAATACAGTATCTTAATTCTATAGCTGTATAAAAGGTCCAGGAACTGCAATAAAAATTCAGATGAGTTTCAGAAAGAGTCTATCTTTATAAACTGCTTCTTCTAATTTATGAACTAGTATATATCTTTACATTTTAAAAATCATAACATTTATTTAATAGAATTTTATTTGACCTAAAAGCCTTCAGAAATAAAGACCTACAGATCCAGGGAAAACTCCTGTTTTTATGTTTATGTTCCATGAAGAATGGATGGCCATGTAGAAATGACTGGAAAAGGGGGTGTGAGCTAATGGTAAAAGGCTGCCAGGGTCCCAGCAAGCCCTGTCTGGTCAGATTCTTCTTGGCCTCTCTGTATAGCCTTCTTTCCTTCTGGACCTAAGGCAGGTCCTGTCTGGAATGAGGGTTTTTAAGGGAGGGGGGAAGGGAGGGTAGGGGGACAGGAAGGGAATAGCAGGGAGGGAAGGAAAGAGAAGGAGGGAGGGAGGGAGGGGGAGGGAGAGAGAGAGAGAGAGCGAGCGCGAGCGCTTTCTAGGTTTTATGACTGGCTTTGGGAGAGAAGGATGAACAGACAGGAGGGCAGGAGGAGAGCAGAGGCTTTGCTGCTGAAGTTGCTTTTGGGATTCCAATCTCCTTCAGTTAGAAGTTCTCGGCAGGCCAAAACCCCACCCTTTGGGCTATCATATTCTGATCTGACCCTGCCCACCTTCCCCCTCTCCCTCCCTCCTCCTCCCTGTCTCCTTTTAAGAAGGGAATGTGTAGATCTTTCCATCTTCTAAGATCTTCTTTGATTTCTCTCTTTAGGGTTCTGTAGTTTTCATTGTATAGATCTTTGACTTCTTTCGTTGATTCTCAAGTATCATTTTTTTTTTTTTTTGGAGGTTATTGTGAATGGAGTAGTTTTCCTCATTTCCTTCTCAGAGGCTTTGTCACTGATATACAGAAATGCCTTTGATTTATGGGTGTTGATTTATATCCTGCTCCTTTGCTGAATTCATTTACTATTTCTGGAAAGATCTACCTTGCTCTTGGATAGGCAGAATTAATATTATCAAAATGACCATACTACCAAAAGCACTATATAGATTTAATGCAATTCCAATCAAAATCTCAATGGCATTCCTCATAGAAATAGAAAAAGCAATCATGAAATTCATCTGGAAAAATAAGAGACCAAGAATAGCTAAAGAAATCCTTAGCAGGAAGAGTGAAGCAGGCAGTATCGCTATATGAGACCTTAAACTATACTACAGAGCAATAGTAACAAAAACAGCATGGTATTGGCACTAAAACAGGCTGGTAGACCAATGGTACAGAATAGAGGACACAGAGACTAACCCACAAAATTACAATCATCTTATTTTAGACAAAGGTGCCAAAAACATGCACTGGAGAAAAGATAGCATTTTCAACAAATGGTGCTGGGAAAACTAGAAATCCATATGCAACACAATGAAATTAAACTCATAACTCTCACCATGCACAAAACTTAACTCAAAATGGATCAAGGACCTAGGAATTAAGCCAGAGACTCTGCGTCTAACAGAAGAAAACAGTAGGCCCTAATCTTCATCATGTGGGTTAGGCCCCAACTTCCTTAATAAGACTCCTATGGCACAAGAATTAAAACCAGGAATCAATAAATGGGATGGATTCAAACTAAAAAGTTTTTTTCTCAGCAAAAGAAAACAATCCGTGAGGTGAACAGAGAGCCTACATCCTGGGAGAAAATTTTTACCCCTCACACATCAGATAGAGCACTAATCTCTAGGGTATATAAAGAACTCAAAAAGCTAAGCACTGAAAAAACAAGTAACCCAATCAAAAAATGGGCCAAGGACTTGAACAAACACTTCTCAGAAGAGGATATACAATCAATCAACAAATATATGAAAAAAATTTCAACATCTCTAGCAATCAGAGAAATGCAAATCAAAACTAAGATACAACTCCAGTCAGAATGGCAGCTATTATGAAGACAAACAACAATAAGTGCTGGAGAGGATGTGGGGAAAAAGGCACACTCATACACTGCTGGTGGGACTGCAAATTGGTGCAGCCAATCTGGAAAGCAGTATGGAGATTCTTTGGAAATCTGGAAATGGAACCACCATTTGACCGAGCTATTCCTCTCCTTGGACTATACCCAAAGGACTTAAAAACAACATACTACAGGGACACAGCCACATCAATGTTTATAGCAGCACAATTCACAATAGCTAAACTGTGGAGCCAATCTACATGCCCTTCAGTGGATGAATGGATTTTTAAAAATGTGGCATATATACACTATGAACGTTTTTAAAAGAGAATAAAATCATGGCATTTGCAGGTAAATGGATGGCATTGGAGAAGATAATGCTAAGTGAAGTTAGTCAATCCCCAAAAAACAAATGCCAAATGTTTTCTCTGATATAAGGAGGCTGACTCATAATAGGGTAGGGAGGAGGAACATGGGATGAATAGATGGATTCTAGATAGGGAAGAGGGGAGTGAGGGAAAGGGAGGAGGCAGGGGATTAACCTCCTAATGAATGTGGAATGAATGTGATGGACATCATTATCCAAAGTACATGTCTGAAGACACAAATTGGGTGTCAACCTACTTTATATACAAACAGAGATATGAAAAATTGTGGTATATATGTGTAATAAGAATTGTAATGCAAAAAAACAAGTACATGTATAACGTGAATTGGCGTGAACATACTTTATACAAAGATGTAAAAAATTATGCTCTATATGTGTAATAAGAATTGTAATACACTCCATTGTCGTGTATTTAAAAAAAATAAAATCAATAAAAGAAAAAGAAGGGAATGGGGAGTGGGTAGGGAAAAACTGTGGAATGAACCCAAACTAACTTTCCAATGCACATATGTGAATATACTATAATGAAACTCATCATTTTGAATATCTATAAGATACTAATTTTTAAAAATGTAAATAAATAGATCAGTAAAGTGAATGAAAGGGAACAGTGGGAGGGAGGATGGGGAGGGTGAAGGGACTGAATTGGAGCAAATTATATTCCATGCATTTATAATTAGTCCAAATGAATCTAATGTCAAGAATAACTATTATGAACAAATGAAAAAAAGAATAATGACTTCACTGTTTTTATAAAATGCATTCTCATAAACAATTCAATCGAGAGAAATGAAAAAAGTAAGAGAATGTACAATTCAACATCTCACCAACCATAACAATTATTAAGTCACTCTTCCATCTTTTTCCCTAATTTCAAGATTGCTCCAGTTTCCTTTTCCTTTTGATATTCTTTTATTTCTTTCAACAAAGGTTTATTTTCTACATAAAATTCTTATATTTCGTTTGTTGAATTTATAATAAGGTCCTTGATATTATTTAATACTACTATAAATATTATAATAGTTCATTTTCTAAGCAACTATTACTTGTTTGAGATAGAATTGATTTGTCTGTACAGATTTTATATCCAGGAACCGCATTATCTTATTAATGAGTTATGAATAGGTTTTTTGCATAGTCTCTATATATTCATAAATATGCAAATAAAGAACATCCCCCCTTTTATATTTCATTTTTCTTGTCCTAGTGCAGTAGCTAGGGCTTCCAAAACAATGCTGATAAAAAGAAGTAATAGACACTCTTGTTTTGTTCAAATTCATCATTAAACGATTTTGGGCTGTAAATGTCATGTAGCCATGTTTTATCAAGTTAAGGATGTTTTTCTGTTCTTTGCCAAGAATTGTTTAAAATCAAGGCTGTATTTCAAACTTAACTGAAAACTTTTTCTGCATTGTTGACAACATTATGAAATATTTCCCCTTAATCTGCTAATGTGAACTACCTTGATAAATTCTGCTAACAATAATTTGAAAAATCACTCATTAGTTCATGGAGATTTTCTGAATTATTTTCTACAGCATCCTATGTATCATAGTTTATTCAGTCAATCTTCATATGGAAGTTACATTATTTCTAACTTTTTATCATTATAAAAAACACCTAAACAGAGAATCTTGTATATATGCAAATGTTTCCCCCTCTTTTTCCTGTATTTTGGGGGTGCATCTTCAGAGTAAATTCTCAGGAATGGGATTGCTAAGGAAAAAATATGTACTTATATGTTGTTAGAGAATGCTCAATTCCCTTCCAAAGTAACTGTACCATTTTTCTATTCCCACCAGTGATTAATAAGTACCTATTTCCCCTAAGACTCACCAACAGTAGCTTTAATTTATGTTTTTTATTAAAAATAAAGTTGAGTATCTTTTTATATGTTTAACGGGTATTTTTTAAACGTGTGTGTGTCTGTGTGTGTGCACGCTCGAGCGCTCGCTCATGTTGTCTGTTCCTCTCATGTATTCTGCTTTGGTTATTACAATTAAAATTTTTCTTTATATATTAAGAATGTTGGGTTGGGATGTAGCTCAGTGGCAAAGTGTCTGCCTTGCATTTGCAAAATCCTGGATTCGACCCCCAGTTCTAAAAAAGACAAAGAACCCACCCCCACCTCACCCCCAAAAACCCCAAGAATGTTACCTCTTTTATGTCTTACCTCTTTACTACCTTTTTTTGACATTCAAAAGATGATTGCTTTACAACTTTCAAAGTCTTTTTGATGTTAAGATTATTTTTTTCCAAGTTGATATTAAACTTGTTGTTACTTTGGGGTGAGTCAATTTTATAACCTGTCATCATCTAGATCTTTCAGTTGAAATGGTAGGGCTGATGCTACATTCCTTACCAACAATCTTTTTGCCTGAGACTACACAGTAAGGTTTAATGTAATCATTATGCTTCGAATAATTTAATATGGAGGCAGTGATTTCAAGTCTGAATTTCCTCTTTAATTCAAGGTAGAATGTCAAACATTGTGTTCCATGATGAAGGAAGCTGACTGTAATTAAGATCAGAGATTACATAGAAAGGTGCCTATTTAAGGTGTTTCAGAATGGTCTATGATGTGCTCTCTCTCTGCATGGTCAACTCCTACATACTCAGTGTGTCCTAAATCTGGCTAGATTTATTGAACTCCCTCAGCCCTTCTTTTTTGCCAACCTATGACATTAGTGCACATCTCTAATCATAATCATGTGCTTTTGACTCTGTCTTGCTGACTACACAATAAGCATCCTGAAAGGTGTGGGAACTGTTCCTTTTGTAGTATGCACAAGGAATAAACAGATCTTTGTTGAAGAAATATTTTATTGAATGAATGACTGAATTTCCAGTTCTAGAGGTCATCATGCTCTAGTAAACAAATGGCTAGAGAATCTATATCAATGAGTGAAGAAATAATAAACATAAAAGATCAAATACTAAAATAATACCATACCATCTATAGCTCCCAGGTAGATGAAAAAGGGTGCATGTTTTTGCATCAAAGATAAAACCATGATAGTTGTAAATTGAGCCAATGCATTAAAAGGAAGATTTCTAAGTGAAGAATTAACATATCCAATTACATAGTGTAATATGAGAACAAGTCAACTACATTCATAAAATTCGAAGACTAACAAGGATAAGAAAGAAATCACTACACACAATCCAGTGTAAACTGTGCTATTCCAGCTAGATCATCTGCTCTCAGATCTAGAGCAAAGATCAGAAGAAATGTTCTTCCACATGGAATTGCTATGTAAATAAGAAATAGCTAACACTTGTGAGTATTTGTGATATGCCACATACTATCCTAATCCTCTCATCTAATCCTCACAACAATAGTTTAGTTCTATTTTTCAGAGGTGAAAAGTGAGGCATAGAAAAACAAATTATCCATAATCACACAGCAGTTTGGCTACAGAGTCCATGCTTTTAACCATCATGTCCCATTTTAACATCTTTATTTTAATTGTCCCTAAAGCCTTAAAAGGAACTGCAGGAGAACCTCCCCATCTAAAGCTTCTGCAAAGTTCCTTTTGCCATGTAAACATAACAGTCACAGGTTCCCAGGATTAGAATATAGACATTTTTGTGAGGCCACTATTTATGCCTCATACTTTTAAATATGGAAAACTCTAAATGGCTACAGCTGTCCAAACCAAGTTTTCAATAACATCCCAGGGATGTTATTGAGCTGTCACTAAGAACTCCAAGTAAGGGAGTGATTAAAAAAGAGTAACATTTGAACTTTGTACACTGGGCAATGCACATTCACAGGAATGGACAGAGACTGAGTAGCCCGGATAGCAATATGATAGGTCTTTAACACTCATACAGCAGTGAGCAGCAGGACTGTGTTCATTTGGTTAATTCCACTTTCAGTTTTTACTGCAAGACAAAGGAAGCCATTGGTAGCTGGTGAGCCCCAAGTTGTACTGAACACAGAAAGCACGTCTTTTTCTGACTTATCTGCCCCAACCACCTCTTATGCACCAACCAGAGCAAGCATGCTCTCACTAGTGTCAAAAAGAGTTGGAAGGAATTACTCAATTCAGTGTGATTTTCTGCGAGAGGAAGATTCTAAGCCTAAACCTAAAGAGAACTCTGATAAAGTAATGACAATGAATTAGAAGGTTTGGAACCATTTCACCACACTACTGTAATAGGGGATACCAAAAAGTGCATCTTGTTGATGGAAACTGTTTATTAACAGGTGGTACTTGGGTAAAAACTCAAGTTGCTCTATTTCATTGTGCTTTATCTGTGGAAAACAATTTATGAAGGTAGCTATGGATCCCCCAAATGGCTGTTTGTTAAACATAGACAAGTTCGCTCAAGAATGTTTTAAAAACTGTGTAAAAGCATCTGACCTAGCCAAGAATGTTACAGCCACTGCCACTGTGGAGAGGAAAGGGAATTGTGCAAGTAAGGCCTCTGCCTCTGCTGGGCACCCCACAGCACTGACACAGACCAAGCAATGAAGCACCACTCTACCTGCAACAGGTACAGAAAAACAATGGAAGAGCATCTGAAGCCCCCCACCCCCCGCCCATAACTTCTTTGTTCCAAGAGGATGCTGAGAAAAATGAAGGTCTAAGTATCAAGTAGGATGGCCTCACATTCAATAGTCTCTGTGTAGCCATAGAGATCATGGAGAATCAGATAATGAAAGGACCACCAGCCTGAGGATGAGTCTGGAGTGACATGGATATGAAGGTCAGTGGGATCCTTAAGACCCTGTCCTCACATGCAGAAGAGGAAGTCATTTTTTTCTTTCAACTTTTTATTTTTGCTTTTTAAAAATTGCTATTGTTTATATCTCATACCATAAGGACAATTTCTAGTCCAAAATTGGAAATGGCATGACAGTCTTTGTTCCAAAATAGTACATTATTGTCTAGGTCAGAACATTAAAAGAGGAAAATTACCAAAGATTATATTTTTTAAAAACACTGATTTGAATTTGCTTTTTACATGATATTGTACAAATGTTTGTCACAGGCATTTACTTCAATAAGAGGTGAGTCAGTCTTCATTTTGCCTTGGTGCTTGGTGAATTAAATGTCATGAATAAGGAGTACAAAATTTTTTGTCCATACTTTTAGGACAGAGATGAACCTGATATCTAAAAGGTAAACTAAGCATTATCATATGTATGTGATTATATATATATATGTCTTCTTTGTTTTAGATTTATCATACTTGTAATTAAATTCAGATGTTTGATACTACCAATTCAAAGTCTGTCACACACTTTTTAAAGTGCACATTTCTTTGTAATTTTAAAATCCAATAAAAAGGATATATATAAAATAATATTTTCTATTATTTTGGGATAATTTTAACATAATTTAAAATAATGGTATTGTCAAATCATTATTTGGTCATAACATTTTGTAGATGGCACAAAACATGAAATGGGTCTTAAAAATCTAGCAAGAGAAAAATTTTGCAATTTGTACTGCACATCTGCAATTTGTACACACAAATTGTGTGAAAATATGAAAACACATGCACAATTTCTTTTGGTTGGTAACTGATTAGTAGTTGAGGAACTGCTCCAACCTTTCAAGATAAAGAGTAAAATCATAAGAAGTTTGTTCACTTTGAAATTATATTAAAAGTTTGATAAAAATCTTAGGGGTCATTAGCATTCAAACAATAATATTTCTAGGTCTGTCAAAAATTATACTTTATTAAAGTTGTTTGTATATAGGTTATATGAGTATATTCTTGTTTTTATTTTCTTTATTGACTGGTACTAGAAATATGTATTTTTCTGTGTTCAGAAATATGTGATTTGGATAATGGCTGAATTCTTAAGTGTCACCATCATATCTGGAAAAAAATAATAAATACTCTCACAAAACCTAAGATGAATCAGTGGGTATATGCTTCATACACAGATGCCATTTAGCATGCAAGAAAGAGTTACTACAGGTGTTGGGTTAAAAATTTGAGTGGCCAGAGCACTTTCAAGAAAAAGCAGGCCAGATGTTGCATAGAGCCTTGATGAAGAGCCTACTCAATAGACATTTCCTATGAACCAATTTCTGCAAAGCTCTGGAGAAAACCTTTTGACTTCAAGTGACAAGATTCATGGATTAAAAAACAAAACAAAACAAAACAAAACAAAAAACTGAGCCAGACATAGTGGTGCATGCCTGTAATCCCAACAACTTGGCAAGTTAAGGCAGGAGAGGCCAGCCTGGGCAACTTAGCAAAACCCTGTTTCAAAATAAAAAAATAAATCAAAGAGCTGGGGATGTAGCTAGGTGGTAGAGCACCCCCGACTTCAATCCCCAGTACTACAAACAAACAAGAAACAAATTATAAAAAAGAAATCTTAAAATGTTTCCAAAACTGCTCGAGAGTAATAGAATATTAACAAGCCTTAAAACTATTGAAAAACAGCTAGGAGAACTACCAGATAACATTGAATGGTATTTTCCTTTCCTTTCAATATAAGTACATGACTGGATGAGGGACTCTGGCTCTGACTATTCGGCTCAGTCTGAGAATTTGAGACTTTGAGAGAAAGGAAGTGCTCGGAGAGCCAGAGTCTAACTGCACACTTTGGTGGTATTTACTGCTTAACCCTAGATATATTCTGAAATTCTGTGAAATAAGGATGCCCTAATATTCATGGAACAGCAATGAATATTTCGTTGCAGTTTTCAACTTCCTATATGCATGGGTAAGAAAAAAACTGCACTTTAGCTGAAAATGAAATCCATATTTGCTTAACTCTCAAGTTCAACTCAGAATTGAATATTTATGCAGGAAAGAAACAAGTACAGGTTTGATATTAAAGAAGTAAGATTCACTCTTCATTTTGAGTTTCAAAAAACATTTTTTGTACATATCTAAGACTATATAAAAGATGAATAACCAATACAAATCTAGAATAATGTTGAGATTGCTAGGCTTATGTTTAGGTCACTCAGAAATGTTTTTTTTAATTTTGTCTAAAATTGTGTCATGGCTATTTGTGCATGTGGTACTAGGAAACGAATGTAGGGCTTCACACAGGTGAGGCAAGCACCCTACCACTGAGCTACATCCCTAGTTCTTTCTATTTTGAGACAAAGTCTCTCTTAGTTGCCCCCACTGGCCTCAAACTTGCAATCCTCCTGCCTCAATTTCTCAGGTAGCTAGGATTATAAGCATATAATCCTGGCGAGCTATTTTTTTTTAAATTTGTATTACTTTGGTTTATCATTTAGAAGCTTTAATATTCAACATGATAAATAAATTTTCAGGTAATAAATAATACGTTATAAATTTTTATCCTCTATTTAAATGAAATCTACTGAGATTACCTTAAGAAAATTAAACTACTATTTGGACTTAAGCCAATTAGTGTTTAAAGCAGTACATAAAAGTTACTGTTTGTCTTATGAGAATTGAAGGCTTTGAAAATGATATTAATGTCAAAGAAAGGTTTAACAATTTTTTATTCTTTTCAAGAAAGGTTGGATAAAAATCCATTTTTGATTTTAAATGGGAATAAACTACTCTTGGTCATACCATATTCATATATTATACTTCATCTCATTAGCTTAACAGTAGTAGTGTTTAGCATGTGTATTTGTCAAAACTCATAAAGCTGCACACTAAAAAATATGCCTTTTATATATGTAAGGGACACCTTAATAAATCTTTTTAAAAAGATCACAATAAGCTAGATGCTATGGCACAAGCCTGGAATCCAGGTGACTTGGGAGGCTGAGGGAGGAGGATCCCAAGTTTAAGACTAGTCTCAGCAACTCAGTGAGGCCCTCAGCAACTAAGTGAAATCCTGTCTCAAAATAAAAAATAAAAAGGGCTGAGGATGTGGCTCACTGGTAAAGTACCCCTGTGTTAAATCCTCAGTACCAAAAAAAAAAAAAAAAGTACAACAAACTTACAATTATATAAATTACATAAAATAAAGGTAATAAAAATGTTATAATTCTTAGAAGCACCCTGCCATGATAATGTAGACATAACAGCCTTATCACGAATGAAATCTTGGATGTCCACAGTATAACAATTTTTTTCCCATTCTACAATTAAGTTAAAGGTTAAATTGTCCTTCAATGACATTTTCAATTTTATAATGACACAGGCCCTGGAAAATATGATCGAAAATCAAATATAGCCAATTGAACTATATGTACTCTTTCTTACTTTGAGGAAAATAATTCAGGGAATAGAAAGGTTTAGTGAGCTTTCTGTATCTCTGAAATAAAATACCAAAATGCTATATCAGAATACAAAAATCTAATTACTTTGGGCTTAATCTTTCATAGCAAATAGACTTAATTTACAGAGTTTCTTTTCAACTCAGCAACCTGAACCCCATAAAGACCTTAATCTGTCCATTTCATGACTTACATCATCTGCTTCAAGAAGGATCTTGTTTGCTACAGAAGTATAGCTAGTGAACAAATAACCAAACCAGAAATTTATAGAACTGGAATCTATTTCAATTACAGCATATGGTTTGAAAAGGAAATAAAAAATGCAGAAAAATTTTAGCAAATTTATTTACCTCATCATCTCAGCAATCTTGAAATTTCCTACAAATATGACAAGTAAAATATAGCTCTTTCTTCATAAGGACAAGCAGATTGGAAATAATTACCTTGTACCAAAGAAACACTAACAATAACATTTTATAGTGACTGTAATTTTTCTAATAATCCTATGGTGTAGGACTGTTAGCACCATTTAGAGGTGATAATGAAAATACAGTAGCCACCACTACCCCAGCAAATGAAAAGTATCATGCCAAATGCTTTGTATGCGGTGCCTTAATTTTCATTGTAACCCTATGAATTAGGCATTGTCAACATCTCCTTTTATAAAGAATTAAGTACAGTCACTTAACTACTGATTGGCAGATGTTAGACTCAAAAGCGCAGGTATCTTGTTTGTCTAAGCCTATACTATTTATATTTCAAACGTCTTCTACCAAAGAGTATTTAAATTACTGGACTATGACTTTAATTATAAAATTTTCTGGATGATATGTATATTATATTTAATTATACCATAAAGCATAGAGTCTTTTAAAAAAATGCATCACAATAGTACAGTGTTATTTCTACACTTCCAAAAATGAACTAGTTCATCAGAAGTAAAAACTGTGCACTGTATAAGAACAGAAGAAAGTATAGAAGTAGAAGAGGCAAATAATTTACTCAGGGTGCTTGACTAGGGTATTTTACAACCTTGTCAAGATCTTCCACAAATAAAAAGGACTTGCTATGTATTCTTTATTTCCCTGGTTAAGGGCAACTGTTTAGTATCTATTCCTCCAGGTCCAGGTTTCACAATCATATATGATTATTTAAAGAACAGCTAGATATATAAAGAAAAGAATTAACATAGCAAACAGTTACTCTAGAAAGCCTACTTAAAATGTTGGTCCATGGCTAGCATCTGGGAACCTGGATTTCAGCAGGATTCCCATCATGCTCTGTTAAGAAGATCACTGTGCCTAAACCGTCCATGCAAACAATATGGTTTGTGCTGAACACTTGCTTTCTTCCTGGAGTCTGTAGTTTTGGTTCACGCTAACCCCAATAAGTGTCTTGTGCACTGAATCTCTACAGTGCTTCCCCAATAGACAATATTTTTCATTTCACAGGTGTGAAAGAATGTTGAGAGAATCAGTACATATTTGACTCTGCTGGGAGAGGACTCTTAGAAGTTTGGTTTCCTCTGGAATTTGCCTGTGTGCCTTTACCCTTTGCTGATTTTGTTCTTGTGTTTTCTTGTTGTAATGACTCAGAATACAACTGTGAGTACAGCTATATGCTAAGTCCTGTGGGCCTTCCTAGCCAATCACTAAACATGGGATGTTTTGAGGATCCCTGACACAAATAGTAAGATACTTTCATAATAAACCGATAGCTACCGCTAACAGAATGGCCATGATAATTTGCTTAAGATTGGCAAACCTGGAGATGTTTTACCCGCCACTAACAAGTACAAAAGTAAGTTCCAAACACCTGACCTTGAATTATATAATGTACATTTTTTGTACCCACCAGGCACTCTAGCAGGAAAAGAATCAGGAGACCCTGCTCCAGCACCACCTTCTTCTTCATCTTCTTCAAATTCCAAATGCTCTTCCTCACCAGGGGCTAAAATTCTCCTATATAAAAAAGGACAGAAAAATTAGTGAGCTACTCCACTTAATACACCAGCTAACCCTCATAGCCACTAACTTCCCAGATAAGATGCTGATTATTAGGTTAATGTTGATATAAATGTCAATGTCAATCATCTCATTGCTACCAATGGTATCAGTCATATCATCAATACCAAATTTGATAGGGAAAAAAATCCAAAAATATTAGAAAAACAGGCATAAAATAGATAATAAAATCAGAAGACAAAATATGGATGCTATTTATTTACCTTAATGGGACAGGCTGAACATCAAATGGAAATTCTTTATTATATGTGAGAATATTCTTTAGGACTAGAATAAAGACATAGACAAACATTAGTCTTATATCTTAGTCTTACATGTTATATAAGTCTTATATATTAGTTAGTCTTATATGTTATATCTTAAATTGATACTTTTAATCATATTTTATAGTGTATTAACCACACATTAATATATGTATTTTAAATTCCGAGCTTCACTATCATTTCAAGACTCTGCAATTGACTACTGAGTGTCTTAGCAAAGTAAAAATGTCCATAGTGGACTGCAGGTACCAGTATTTTCAGAGTACTGTAAGATCTCCAAGGAAAGTCTCAGAGCCCTCATAGAAAATGAACCATAAAATAGTTCTCCAATGTACAAGGTCCTAGGTGATATGGGGTACCAGTGAAAGACAATACCTCTTCTCCTGAAGTATTTTAATTAAAAGATTGATACTGAAGATGACTAATTAAAGAGAAATAGATAATCACATCTTATTCTTTATCCTAAGTAGATTTCCTTCAATACTTATCACACTGGTAAGGTTTGTAGCAGCAAGGTTATAATTGTAATATTCCTTTTATGATGAAATTTATTGTATATGTGTACACACATATATACATGCATATATATATATGTGTGTGTATATATATATATATATATATATTTATTTACACGTGTGTACACACACATACACACACACACACACACACACACACATCAGACTTTCTCCTCAGGGAAGTCATCAAACAACATAATGCTATCACCTCTTGTGTCCTGGTTGATTACTTTCTGGCATGTAAGCCTACAGACAGATGTTCTACAATTCTATCTGTATCTGGAAAAGTATTTTATGAAATTTATTGTTTCATTTCCCAATTTATGGGTTCCTAGTGACTATCTGCAATTATTTCAAGGTGAATATTTAGCATTATTAATTGGGCAACCCATGGTTTTTACTCTAATTACTCAGACTTTAATTTTGGAGTCTTGCAGATTTCAGTTAAAAGGAGTATGGCATATTGGATTCCTAAATAAGGAAATTAAAAAAGAACAGGTTGTAATTACATAACTTATTCCAATAGGAGTCAATCATCCAGTGAGAAAGAAGTTGGAAACTTGTACCTAGATTCTCATTACTCACTCTTATTCTCTCTCCCTTTATTTAGCTCTTCCTCATCCTTTATCTCTTTCTTCTTCTCAACAAATGCATACTGAGTACTCACAATGTTTCAATCACTGTTTTAGGTGCTAAAGATACACAGTAATCAAGAACTCATATTTGGACCTTAGACCTTACTAAGGAAAAGTAGACAATAAATATGCCAACAAATAAACAAGATAATGTAAGATGTGATCAGTGGTATGAAGGATACAAACAGGATGCTGTGTAAAAGCAGAGAGAACTTGGTAGAGTAGCTAAGGTAGACAGGGTGCCTTTCAAAACTAAACTGTAAGAAGACATTTGAGCCAAGACCTGAGATGAGAGGAATCATCCACAAGTGGCTCTAGCATAAGGGCTTCCCAGGTATTAGAGAACAGGCTGGAGCAACAACAAAGGTTCCAAGTAGGAAACAGTTTGCCTTATTCAAGGCACAGAAAGGACTGTGGGAACTTAAGTCTGACAAGCAAAGGGGAAGCAGCAGGAGATCAAAGTAGAAGGTTTAAATCAAAACCTAGCCCTACAATTACAACAATAACTTGAACATTTACATAAATACTCTAATCTCCCCAGTTCTAAAATGAGAATGCTACTTCCTTTACAGGCTATTGAGAGAATTACAGCCTAAATAAATGTATACAAAATGGCAAGGGAAAATCTAAAATGGACATTCACTCTCTCCATGACCTTCTTGATCTAGTTGACTAGAATCCTAATATTTCTTATCTCACTAAGAAGTACTGTTTATTTTTTAATACAAGAACATCTTTTCTATACTTCTGCATGATCATTGTTACTAAATTATTAAATCAACTCAATATTAATAAGTAATATTAATAAATATTGATCACTTACACAACAATGGAATAGATACCAAGAATGGGAAGCAGGTAACAAAAAGATCATGTCTCACTCATATCAGAAACAAAAACACAGAAATGATCATATTGTAATAAGAGTTTAATGAAATGGGCAAAAAAATCAACCATTAAAAATGTATATAACAATAATTTTTAAAAGTTGATCCTGTTATGGTGGCATGTGTCTGTAATCCCAGGTACCAAAAGCCTGAGTCAGGAGGACTAGAAGTTCATCTGCCTAAGCAACATAGGGAGACCCTGTCTCAAAATAAAAATAAAACAATAAAAGGGCTGGGGTTGTAGTTCAGTGGTAGAGTGCTTGCCTTGCACATGTGGCACTGGGTTCGATCCTTAGCACTACATGAAATGAATAAATAAAATAAAGGTATTGTGTCCATCTACAACTAAAAAAGTTTTAAAAAATAAAAATAAAAAGGACTGGAAATATAGCTCAGTGGTAGAGCACCCTGGGTTCAATCCCCAGTACGTCAAAAACAAACAAACAAAAAAGTTGAAAAATATCTTGGTTATTAAGAATATCTTGGCTGAGTGTGATAGTGCACACCTGTAATCCCAGAGGCTTAGGAGGATTAAGAATTCAAAGCCAGCCTCAGCAAAAGTGAGGCATAAGCAACTCAGTGAGACCCTGTCTCTAAATAAAATACAAAATAGGGCTGGGGATGTGGCTCAGTGGTTATCTTGCATTTGTATTGTAACAGAATAATTAAATAGTATTTTCTTTTCTTTGGTATCAAAGCTCTGAAGAGGAAGTATTTGCATTAGAATAATAGCTTTGTTATATTATTTTTACAAGTTAAAGTATTATCAAACATTTAATTTATGTGAATAGCTTTAGAACAAATTTAAATAGCTTTAAAACAAATTCTATTTTACTTTCTATAACTGTAGTATAGGTTTACATTTTCAACAACTATGGAATAACAGATTCTATTGTTCTTTTAAAATAGCTTAAACTTCACATAGAGTTTTCTTTCTACCAATACTAGCAATGATGTCTTAGGAGGATCTGAAGAGGAGCTTGAATTTTACAAAAGATATTATCATAAGTATGAAGCATGTCATGGGTTGGAGATTCATTGGCTGATTTGGTAGGACTTACACACTTTGGATCACTACATGGCAGACATCTGATGCTACTCCACCATGGAAAATTCAGCACTCCCAGCCTTTCTCTTGGAGCACGGACCTACCAACCTCCTGAAGCTAACCCTCAAAAGATGACACACAGGCAAATATCAAAATGCATTCTGCTTTTGGTGACTGACGTGTTTCATTTTTGTGGTAGGAAAATGGGCAGCTGCCTCAATTTTGAAAGGTTATTTTTTAAATTATAGGAAAAGATTCCTTCAAAAAATTCAAATCTATTTAACTCAACACAATCTTGCCAAGTTCATACTACACTTAAAGCATTCAATAGGCTCTGGGGTGGGGGAAGAGTCCATTCATAATCTCTTTGAGGACTGAAACAAATACAAGTGAAAATAACACATGTGAGAGTCTGACAATGGATAGTTAAAATGATCCTATACAGGAGAGGAGGCAGAGTTTAATTATGCCTCTATAGAGACAGCAGAGAAAGCTTTCAGGGAGAGGTGGGATTTCTGTGAAGCCTTGTGGCTTAATAGAAGGGAATTTTGCAGGGTGGTGGTGGGGAGATATGCTTGAGTAAGCAGCAGTACATTACTGCAATTAACATAAGAAAAAATGGCTCAGACTTTCACAATCATAGTTTTAGTATTTTCAGACAGAATTTAAAAGATTTCAAAATGTTGAAGTAAAGAATACATCAGCCTAATAAACCAGCCAAGAGCTAGGGATGTAGCTCAGTGGCAGAGCATTTGCCTTATATGGGCAATGCCCTGGGTTCGATCCCCAGCACCACACACACGCACAAAATTAAATTAAAAAAAAATTTTTTTAAAAGAAAGGAAACCAGTTAAGTTCAACATATTAAAAGTTAGAATTCACTATTTTTCCTTAGAAGAGGCTTAACTTTTTAAAAAGAAAGCTTGAATAAGTATACTTAATCTGAAATATTACTAAATACCAATTTGTAGAAAATATTTAATTCCAACTCAATAATTAACTCACAACAAGTGCCCTGCTTGGATAAATTCCAAATTACAGAGTCTACCCTACTGAAATACAGAATACTCATTTATGTTTCTTTGAGAAGCAACAGCAAATTAAAATCATCTAAAAAGATAACTATCAAGAAGGGAAAAGTACAAATGAAAAACATTATACAAAGTATAATAAAGTGAATCTCCAAAATACTCTTTCCATTTCTACTCCAAATCTTTTTTAAAAAGCCAAAAAAGTAATAGATTTTAACCTGATCTTCAACTAATACATGGGTCAATAATTTCTTAGGAATTTGAACTGGAGAGCTGTACTTAGGAATGATGTAGTTCAGCACCACTACAGGTATTACTAACAGCATAGTGAAAGAACCGGTCCAGGTGACCCTAAAACTCATTCCTGGGATTTACAAGCTAGTGTTGGTGTTGTCCTTAGCAAAATGTTACTGAGAGGATTCGAGTGCTTAGCATATAGATGCTATTCTAAAAAAAAAAAAAAAAAAAAAGGGCAATTAATGAAAGATCTTGTGAGGCAATAGAAGTACTTGAGCATGCTCAGAGGAAGAGAAGAGATAATAAATATATGAAATAAACATCCACAGTCTTTACAGCCACTCTGTGTATCTATAAGATTCTTAAATTTTGTTTGGAAACAAACAACTAATAGGAAATAGTGACTGAATAAGAAGCCAAAATCCTAATTATTTTTATCATAAAAAACTGAGGGCTGGTGATGTAGTTTACTGGTAAAGCACTTGTCTAACATGCCCAAAGCCCTTGGTTCAATCCCCAGCATCATCTCTCTCTCTCTCTCTCTCTCTCTCTCTCTCTCTCTCTCACACACACACACACACACACACACACACACTCACACATAAACATAATTTTCAGTAGAACCACCGTATAAACAACTGTTGCAATCTTTTATTTAAAGCCATCAATGTGTTTTTCTCAAAATAATCTTATATGTAGCCAGTCATAAAAGATCATATATCATATGAGTCCATTTAAATAAAATGTCTACAATAGGACAATTTATAGACAGAAATCAAACTAATGGTTTCCTAGGGCTGGGAATTGGAAGGGATTTTAGGGGGATGGCAAGAAGTGAATGACTATTCATGGGAATAGGGTTTCTTCTTGTGGTGATAAAAATGTCCTAAAATTGATTGTGGTGATGTCTGCATAACTCTTCCAATTTACTAAAAAAATTGAATATGATACGTTAAATTGGTGAATTGTGCTTTATATAAATTATATCTCAATTTATACAAAGTATTTATTAATGCTTTTGAAAAATAAAGTTTTAGGTACAAAAAACCCAAAAAATTTGTGAGAAATATTACATTGATTAGTATCCTTATATACATTGGATATAGGCGTAAGAACTATTTCTGAATATAAGTTGTGTCTCTTATAACATCTCCAACTCTTATGATCTAGGGCTGGAGATGTAGCTCAGTGGTAAAACGCTTGCCTAGCATGTGTGAGGTCATGGGTTTGATCCCCAGAACCACAAAGAAAAAAAAACTTTATGATCTGGATTACATAAAGTAACCAAAACTATTAAAATGACAGAGTTCATCAGAATTCTTGCCATATTCAGAAGGATGGTGTTCTGAAGAAATGAAATATGATCATCTAAAACTGTGGAAAAGCCACCAGAATCACAACAAATCTGCTATGCATTCCTTTGTTGTTGTCTGTTGTTGTTGTTAACTTCTCTTTTCCAACCCAAACAACAGAAAATCAGATCCCCTTCAGTATACTCTGAGAATCCTTTTTCTACCCTGGATCTGCAATACAATCACATTTCAGCTATCTCAATAATATATGTCTTTGTTAGAATTGCTATAATGAATTAGATATTGGCAGTTTGTGGAATTTATAGGAACATTCTATTTAGTTCTTTTTTTGGCAGGGGGTACTGGGATTGAACTCAGGGGCACTTGACCACTGAGCCACATCCCCAGCCCTATTTCGTATTTTATTTAGAGACAGGGTCTCACTAAGTTGCTTAGTGCCTTGCTTTGCTAGGGTTGGCTTTGAATTTGATATCCTTCTGCCTCAGCCTCCCGAGCGGCTGTGATTACAGGCATGCACCACTGTGCAAGGCTCTCTTTAGTTCTTAAATTAATTTTTTACCTCTTACTCAAAGCATGTTTACATTAAAAGGATTGCACTAGTGTGAACTGAGATACACTGACAAATGTTCTGAGATTTAGGCCCTGCTCAGTTACTGGGGATTGAAGTGAAACAGGACAAATAACTTCATTTCTTTTCTCAATAGAGAATGTGACCACAAGTCTGAGACTCCTTTCTGTTTGAAAATGCTTTGATTTTATGATTCCCTACTTAAAAATCTTACTTAGTTGGATAAATAAAATCTACTATTCCCTAGTCACATAAATGCACTGAGATGTGCAATCTTATCTCAATAAAAAAAAGAGTATAGGAGCTGGGTTATAGTTCAGTTGGTAGAGCATTTGCCTTGCATGTGTGAGACACTGGATTCGATCCTCAACACCACATAAAAACAAATAAATAAAATAAAGGTATTGTATCTGTCTACAACTAAAAAAATTTTTAAAAAAGGCTACATTAACTTACATTCATTCAGTTATTCACACTGTGCCTTTGCCCATACTGCAGAGAGTTCTAAGAGAGCAATCATTTGAAACAGCAGAAAGGCTTTATTTGGGAATATCCTAACCAACAAGATAACTGAAGGAATTTTTTACTTTTTAAAAGTTTTGAAAAAGGGAAAAAAATGGAGACAACAAAAAAACACTTTGTAATGCATTCCCAACATTCAGACTGTAGTTTTCAATAACATGTAATGTGTATGGGCATTAATGACTGTAACCTTATATTCTCTACTGGACTCTACTGAAAATGTTTATCAAAATAATTATAATCTTATTAAAGTCATTAAGACAAATTAAAGGTTAATTTGGATATTTAGATGAAGTACAACATATATATTCTATAATAAAGATTAAATCCAAATGGTAATTAAAAATGCAAATATTGTAGGAATTTTAAAAGCACCAAAAAATAAGAGAAATAAATCCAATCACTTTCTGTGCTAAACAATCTTAATATTCACAACAGATAAAACTCTCTTCCTAAAGGAATATCACTAAAAAATATAAAACAAAACTTACTTGGTTCTAGCTTCTTCAGGTCCTCCAGTTTAAATTCTTCTTGGGACTGTGTGGACTAAATTTAAAATATGCATATTATATCTTTTCATTACAAAGATTTCACTGCACCCTATGTCTTTTAAGTGGCAATAATAAAATATTTAAAATAAATATATTTCTTGCTTTAAAGGTAGAAAATGAAAAGTTTCAAACTGATTTTTGGAATATTCAAGCTAATAGAAACAGAAAAAATTAAAATCATATCTTTTATTCTACCGTGTACAAAGTATGAACTAAATCATTTAAGTGTGAGTTCAACTGATCAATTCCAATTGTTATAAAACCCTTCTGAGATAATATTGCTTTGGGCATGAATGTCTAATATCTTATCAAAACAATTTAGAATAATTCATTAAAAAAATCCATTTACCTGTAAAGCTGCGCTTCGCAATTCCAAGCATGTTGCAATTTTGCCTATGGTTTTCTGTAGGGAAAAAAAATGATATAAATCCCAAGATAATTTTAATTCTCAGTTACTAAAATCAAGAATTTTTATTTATAAGAGATCTATAGGGACTGGGATTTTAGCTCAGTGGTTGAACACTTGCCTCACGTGTGAGGCACTGGCCTTGATCCTCAGTACCACATAAAAAAAAATAAAGATATAGTGTCCATCTACAATTTAAAAAATTTACAAAAGAGATCTATACTTCTTTAAATAAATTATTATTCCTTTTCTAGCACCTTGTAGATTTTAGAGAAGAGAATCAGAAGACAAAGGGCTGAGAAGTGGGAGAGAGATGAGTATATATTCTCTTCTAAACTAATATGCCACAACCAATTCTAAATCAAGTTTGGTTTGGTGATAGGTCTAGATATGATTTAAAGGGCAACAAAGATAGCCATTATGGAAAGCAGTGTGGAGGTTCCTCAAAAGATTAAAAATTGAACTATGATATGATCCAACAATTCCACTCCAGGATATATGGCCAAAGGAAAGGAAATCAGTAAGCTGCAGAGACACCTGCACTCCCATATTCATAGCAGCACTATTCTTATTAGCCAAGAAATGGAAACCTAAGAGTCCATCAACTGATAAGTGGATAAAAAAAAAGTGTTATATATACACAATGGAATACTATTCAGTCATAAATATAAAGAAATCCTATCCTTTGCAACAACATGATGGAACAAGATCATTATATTAATGAAGTAAGCCAGGCACAGAGACAAGACCCACAAAATCTTATTCATGTGGAATACAAAAAAGTTGATTTCATAGAAGTTGAAAGTAGAATGGTAGTTACCAGGGGTTGGAGTCAGTAGGGGTGGGTGGGGGGATAAATAAATGCATCCTACATTTCTTTCTTTTTTTTTTTTTTTTAAAGAGAGAGTGAGAGGGAGAGAGAGAAAGAGAGAGAGAGAATTTTTTTTTTCTTAATATTTATTTTTTAGTTCTCGGCGGACACAACATCTTTGTTGGTATGTGGTGCTGAGAATCGAACCCGGGCCGCACGCATTCGAGGCGAGCACGCTGCCGCTTGAGCCACATCCCCAGCCCGCATCCTACATTTCAAAAGAAAAAAGAAAAAATTTTGTAAGTTTTTAAACATAAGAAATGATACGTGAGTAGAAAATGTTAACTGGATTTAAATATAACACAATATATACATGTATCAAAACATGTTACCCCATTTATATGTACTATCTTTGTTATCTGTAAGTTAAAATATTGACTTTATTTATTTTAAAAAATAGCTTTTTTTTTTTAGTTGTAGATGGACATAATACCTTTATTTTATTAATTTGTTTTTATGTGGTGCTGAGGATTGAACCCAGTGCCTCACACATTTTGCTGGGCAAGCAAGCACTCTACCACTGAGCTACAACTCTAGCCCCAAAATACTAACTTTAAAAAAGAAAACAGAAAATTAAAAAGGGGGGGGCAATGAAAAGGGATTTTTGACATCTGCCCTTCCAACCATCTTCTCATAAAGCCTGAAATTTACTAAAAGATATCTGAAAGATAGCACAATGGTCTAATTTAATTCTGATTTAAGCTCAATTCTGACTTGTTTAAAAACGTAGGCAATATTAACAAAATCAGTATTTGTGATGAATGGTGCAAATTTTACAGTCAATCTGTTTTATAAAATAAGCTATAAAACAGATGTGATAGGGCACAGTCCTTGCTTTTAATATGCTCATGTTCTATTATGTGTGATAAAACATATACAAAATCACTATATTAAAAAGAGAGACAATCTATAAGCTTCAGCGAAATAAGTTCTTTTTATGTCCTAAAGGAAAAGAACAAGATCTGTATTAGGAATCCAGTCCCAAAGACTAGGGAGGATTTCCAAATCAAAGAGTTTGGAAAATTGTCATGGTTCAATTACTTAAAATCCCCAACTGAAAGCAGAGGGATAGGTTTGAAAAGTAAAGTGAAGTAGGGCATAGGCATTCTGAAACGGACCTTCCACAAACTCCTTGATGAGGAATCTAGGATTTCTTTAACAATAAGTTACACAGAAGTGTGGTTTTTTTTTTTGTTCTTTTTTTTTTTTTTTTAACAGACATGCCCTTAAGAACACTGTTGTGAGCTGGGCATAGTTATGTGTACCACCTACTGGGAAGGCTAAGGCAGGAGCCTAAGAGTTTAAGGCAGGTGTGGGCAACACAGTGCGACTCTTTCTAAAAAACAAACAAAAAACCCCTTGACTGTTGTGATACAGGTATGCATTGCATACATAATTTAAAGGAAAGGGGAAAAACTGAAGGAAAGATCATTTAAGTTATTTCAAACTGTCTAAACAATATTCAGAATAAGAATATGAATAGCTAAGGTGGAAATGGAAAGGGGAGATTCATGAGATTCATAAAAGAAATTATCAGGGCAGACAGCTGAACAATGCTACTGAGACTTCTAGGTCCTTCCAAAAAAGATATTTCTGAAATGTCTTTAGGAATAAGTCTAGATCATAAAAGCAAAGAACTGCGTACAACATTTACAATGCTTACAAAATGACATATTTTGGAAAAAAAAACTGACATGTTTTTCTGAATGACTTATAAAAAGATTAGTAAATTGGGGATTTGGTGATTTTGTGTTTGGTTAATGTTCTTTGAAAGGTAAAAGAGGAGTAAAGGGAAGTAACAGTTTTGTCCTGGCCCCTGGTGCTTAGGCTAGTGGACACTCTTCAATTACTGTATCTTCAACAAACAGCTAGGATAGCAACTCACAAAAAAACCTATTATTGAGCAAGATATGCCTCTCAGACACACAAGTAATAATATTTAATTATCTCTATAATCTTTTTAAAATTTCAATATAAAAGCTTAGAAAATATGCAAATTTTAATCTGAAAAGAGATTACATTTGAAAATTATGTTTATACATAGTTTGCAAAATACTCAGGTTTATTCATCCTCTTAAATAGCTATGTATAGAAACCAGCAGTAAGCAATCTTTTCTACATAAAGTCTAATATCCCCAATCATTGTTGTTCAAATATACCACTCAACTCCAGCAAAACTAGTAAATAATTAAGTATAAATATAATAATCAAATAATTTATTAATAACAAATACTATTAATTATTAACCACTTATTAATAACTAATGAGCACTTACTGATAGGCTCTCCTAAGTGATTTATAAACATTAATTTAATTAATCCTCCCCACAACTCTGAGTTAGCTATGATCATTTTACAGGTGTGAAAACTTAAGTATGGACAGGTTAAGTAATTTGTCCCAGTCATCAATGCCTTCTATACAACACACAAGATATTCAATAAAACCACACACTTCCATCAATTCCATTTAGCTATGACTTACTATATTCTTTCAAAACTGATTTTATAAAAGAATTTTGCTTGTATTGAGATGTATCAATGAGTTAATCTTCAAAATAGTAGTTAGCTTTTTTTCCTTCTTGACTTTAAAATACATTTTATTTCATACTTCAAACATTTAAGATAAAAATGTTGTAGCTGAATAATAAGAGACCACTAACAAACTATTCTCACTTAAACATTTCTTCAAGTTAAGCAAAGGCAATAGCTTTTTATACAGAAATGTACTGAACTATGGCAAAATACCAACCAGCCTTTTTCATAACTATTTTAAGGGACCACACCCAGCTTCAGTATTAAAAAAGAAGTGAAACACTATTATTTCAGCTGTGGCAATAACTTTTAAAACATGTAGAATTTATTGATGTCAAAATCAAGTGCTTGCTACTGAAACAGTGTCACCTTCCTTAAAATGAACAGTTCAGAAAAGTGATAAAGAAGCACAAGTTCACATATGCCAGAGTATAAGTATTGACTACTTTAATTAATGTACATTAAACCAAGCACTGAAGTGATGTTTGATTTTTAGAAAGACTTAAATCACTAGCATTTTATTCAAATTAATTGCTCATACCTAATATGATAAGAAACAGAAAACAGTATCATTTTTAGAGTATTAGCTACTTTAGTTTGTCATTGCTAAGAAAATTGAGAGCCCTAAAGATCAGTTAAAGGAAAACATGGAATAAAAATGGACAATTAATGAGCTAAATTAATTTTGCTAAAATGTATTCAATTTATGTAATGAATAAAATCAGTTTAAAAATAAACATAATTCAGTACAGTCTTACTTAATCCAGACTTAACTTCTAAATATTTAAGCAGCCACTCATCTTCCATCTAGCTGTTGGGGTGGAGAGAAAGTGGAAGTAGAAAGGTGGAATCGATAAAACATAAAACAAGTATATAGTGCTGGGATTCTCATTACCACCAAGTTTGACTCAAAACAGGGAAAAACTTTCTAAGTGTCATGAGACAGGATGTTCTATTTTGTCCAGAAACTTACATGAGAAAATCTACGACACCAAAGTAGGGAATTCCATGGAATGAAAGCTTTTGGCAGCTTTTTGTTGGCCACTAAACCCAGTTGTTATAATGACAAAACTATTGAAAACTGAAATGAAA
This sequence comes from Spermophilus citellus, assembly GCF_964194105.1. Classification (NCBI taxonomy): domain Eukaryota; kingdom Metazoa; phylum Chordata; class Mammalia; order Rodentia; family Sciuridae; genus Spermophilus; species Spermophilus citellus. The sequence goes on along the minus strand of NC_138187.1, from coordinate 114,742,463 downwards.
GCTAAGTGAACTAATCGTGAGAGAGGATCAAGTAAGAATCATAAACTCTTGTTTTAACTAGAAATCTTTGAGAATATTAAAAATAGGAAATAAATGTGAAGTTTTTATTCTATCACCAATTAATATGGCTTAGACAGATTAGTAGTTCTGCTTTAGAATTCTTTAGATATAAAATAAATATTGGAAAAATATGTTATTCTCTTAAAAATTAGGATTTATTTTAATAAATATAAAATAAATATCAATAACAGATCCAATAAAACATTTATTCATCAAATATATTTGAGAGCTCACTGTGAACTAGACAGCAAAAAGTTTCATAAAGAAAGCACTTTAGTAATAAGATTGGTTTTTAAAAACCAAAAACATTTTTCAAAGTTCCACTAACTACTGAATGGTTGGCATAATTATATAACTTGTCACTGCTATCAAAACATGAAATAGTATAAGCATAAGAAATATAACTCAAAATAAAACAACATTTTTGCAAAGAATAAGGCTAAAAGCATTTTCTATTTTCCTTTTTGGAGAAAAATATAATTCAGTTTTCTCTTCAGCTTATGTACAGGCATAGTATTTAATGCAGATCTAACAGTATGTGTCAAAATTTCCTGTATTATGTTCTTTAGAACACTAGATCCAATGAAATATTCTGTAAAGAAAGGAGGGGAGCTTTTCAAAAGCAAATAATTTTTAAAATACTGCACAACCAAACTCTTTAAAATATCCAACATACACATTAGAATATTAAAAGTCCAGAGAAGTCACAAACTGTGTGCAAGTAATGCCTATTGGGCTGGGGATGTAGCTTACTGATATACAGAGTGCTTGTTTGCCTAGCATGAGAACCTGGGTTCCATTCTTAGCACAACACACAGACACAATCTATTAATTTTTTTTTTTTTAAGAGAAAGTGAGAGAGGAGAGAGAGAGAGAATTTCCAACATTTATTTTTTAGTTCTCGGCGGACACAACATCTTTGTTGGTATGTGGTGCTGAGGATCGAACCCGGGCCGCACGCACGCCAGGCGAGCGCGCCACCGCTTGAGCCACATCCCCAGCCCAATCTATTAATTTTTAAGAGCCAGTGTTTCCCAGAACATGTCTTGAAGACCTCTCTTTTCTAATCATTATTAACTGAAGACTTTGATAGTTTTTTTCTTATGGAACAATCATATAAGTTCTATACATCAGTATGAGTGTTTCTGTCTGTTGTGAATATTTCACTTGCATTTTCACAGAAATTTAAACCTTTAAATGCATATAACTTGCCTTATATAGTAGAACAGAATGACTTGGGGTCCTTCTCCAAGACCAAGGAATAGACAGGCAGACAGAAGCTCTATCTGCAGTTACACCTGGCAGCCAGAAATGCCTCCTGGGCAGGTATTATAAATAATATGTTCCTCAGAAATCAGGCTTCCAGGAAAGGAGGAAGTACAGACCACTTCACAGGTAGAGGTCACTGGAGTTTTAGGAAGGAAAGACCTTTTAAAGTCACTTAAGAGTTCTCTAATCTCTCATTTCTTATATAAGGAAAATCAGGCCCAGAGCCAAAGCCAGGATGCAAGACTTAAGTCTTCTGACTCTAGGTCTCAGCTCTCTCCTCTAGGTCCTGCAGCCTCCTGGATCTTTTGGAGTACAAGATCTGGGGGTCTTTATAACCAAAGACAAGCTGAACAGCTATAAATTAAAGAATCAATAGCATTATCAACACCAACTCTAGTCTCAGAATACTAAAGAAAATCAAGAAAAAGTTAATTTTTTCCTCATCACTTAACAAGGTTCATTTTTTGATATTAACCTGTTTGTTTTGTAATTTTAGAATGTTTTAGGAGGTCAAAAGACTTTAATCTCAGGCCATGTGGCTCACAGGTTCTACTCCTGAGCAACAAATGCTGGAGAAATCTAACTAACTGAAGGCAAACGGGTGACTAAAATATGGGATCATTAAAACTTTTTTACATTTTTTTATTGTCTTCATATTCATAACATACTTCATTAACTATTAATTTATGTACCTGGATATCTAAGATTCTATTCATCAAGATTTAGATATTTTAAGTCTTAATTCAATGATGCCAGCTGATCACTTCCTAATCAGTTCCTAGATAGATTTCACAAATCTTACAGAAGTGGTATAGTGTATAGTCTTTGTTCCTTTCCTTAAGCATATCAGCTATTTCCTTTGTGATAATTATTTTCCAGGACTAACATCCTAAGTCTCTTAAATCTATTGTGGATATTAACACTTATTAAGGAAAAAAGAAAAACACCCTTTTAAATTGCAGTAACATAATTTTTTTGAAGTAGATTTTAAATATTTTAAAAATACAAATATATTTGGGCAAGAAATACGGCTAACCCTCTGGGGGCTTTTTCTCCCCAAACTCCTGTAACTAAGAATCAATAAACACAGGCCTATGGACTAAGAACTTGCTTAGGTTTAATTAAAAAGTTATGCAAAAAATTACTCCCATTTCCCCTTGTGCAAAAAAAGAAAAGTATTAATAAGAGTGAATTAGGTCACCAGGGTTTTCACACTGCCTTTTCTTAAGAGATGAGGAAAAGACTAGCACATATTTTTCACTATCTACAAGATTAAAAATTGACTTAACACTAGTTACTCTGAGCCAGGAGAAAATGGGAGTTGTTTCCTCCCATTTCTTCTCTTCTTTTAGAATAAAGTTACTTTAAAGTATCCCCTTTTACATAATCTCTATCAGGGGATCAACTTGACATACAAAAATTTTAATTCAAGGAAGAAGGAACAGTACTGAAACATTTTGCAATCTTATATATTTATTTAGCTGACAGATCTGTACGCTAACTTCTTGACTTGAGCTAATTTTTTTTCCATTTGTTTTTTGGTTTGGGGGGGTTTGTGTGTGTTTTCTGTTTTGCTTTGAGAGGTGATACATAAAGAGTTATGAAAATTCAGAGTTAAGCATTGAGGTGGAATGCACTTATTTCCAATCCTTCTGTTTTTCCAAGTGACTCGGAACAAACTCCAGTCTTTGGGTTACCCATGCTTTTCAACTAAAGTGTGGATGACTTCCATTAGAGTTAAATAAGGCCTAAATAGTTAAGTAAAGAAATTCATTAAGTGATAAGTTATATATCTGTATAAATGTTCACTTAATGTTAGGCAAAGCATAATCAATCTGATTTTTTTTACTTAAATTTAACAGTTTTTTGTTTATTTTACTGCTTAATGGACTCAAGAGCAATTTCATTTGGAATTGAATATATCTAGATATTATTTGATGGTACCTTTTGCTCTTCTGTGAATTCAGAATTGTTGTGTTGAGCTTGGGCCTCTTTTTGTAGATGTCTTGCTAATCTGTAAGAAGAAAACATTTTTTTTTTTTTAGAACTGAAAGCAAACTAACTCAACTGCAACAAAGTAAAACAAATTAAATCTCTTAAAAACAATAAAGTACATAATACTTTGTTCTGTTTTTGAAGTAATTCCACATTTTCAAGGCAAATCTACATTACCCTGAGAATCAAACTTTTTACAAAAAAAAAGTTTGTACAAAATAATAATGAAATAAGATACTTTTCATACCATTTCACTGGGACAAATTTCAGAATCTTAGAGCTCAAAAAGCACATAATTCAACTTTCTTTACTATGCACTAATTTCTTCTATAAACAACCAATAAATAGTTGTCCAGATTCTACTTTAACACTTCCAGTGAGCACCAATAATAGTATCAACCATAGATACGTTATCATTCTATCATAATTAATTTCCCAATAAGATTTGCCCAAATCCAAATTACAGCCATGACAATAACTCCATCAAAATATGCTTTTGAAACATTTTTAATGGAAAATAAAGAAAAGCCGTCCACCAATCAAAACCAGAAAATATTGCTTGCCCAGTTATCATCGTATCTAAAAATGGTGGGTAGGCCTTAAGTGAGTTTTCCAGGATGAATTTATGATGCTAGTCCAAGCTCAACGGTGAAGATCCAAAGCTATTTCTGAGACAACAAAAGGCAAAAATTTACTCTTATGAAGAAAGAGGAAAAAAAAAGACCAATTTTAGACACAGTATTTGATTAGACATGTTTCTAAACAAGATATAAAAATGGCCAATAAACACATGAAAAGATATTCAGAATCATTAGACATCAGGGAAATGCATATCAGAATCATAAAATAATTACTTAGCACCCATGCAGATGGATATAATTTTAAAAAAAAGAGATGATGAAAATAATAGGCGTAGGGAGTGTATGGAAAAAACTGGAACACTCATGCATTGCTGATGGGAATGTAAATTGGTGCCAGCCGTTGTTTAATATAGTTAAATACAGAGGAACTGTATGCTCCATCAAACTCCTAGATGGATATATCCAAAAGAACTAAAAATAAATGTTCACACAAAACACATGTACACAAATGTTTACAGCAGCATTATTTGTAATAATCAAAAAGTCATACAACCAAAATGTCCATCAATTAATGGATGAACAAAACGTGGTACATATATTCAGTAGAATATTATTCAGTCATAAAGAGGAATGAAACTCAGATAATATGCTAGCTACAGTATGAATGAACTTCAAAAAGATTATGCTATATAAAAGAAGTCAGATGTAAATGGTCACGTTATATGATTCCATTTATATGAAATGTCCAGGAAAGGTAAATTCATAGAGAAAGAAAGCAGATGAGTGGTTGCCAGGATATGGAGAAATTTAGAATGACTGACACCAGGTATGAAGTTTCTTCTGGGAGTGGGAGAAATTTTTAGGAATTACAATAGTGATGGTTATAACACATTGTGAATACATTAAAGACCACTTCACTGTACACGTTAAAATAGTGAGTTTTATGGTATATGCTAAAAAAATGCAAGAACAAAGCTAGCAAAAGATTTTGAAAATAAGATTGCTATTTTGGTTGAGGTATGGGAGTAGGAATGGCAGCAAGTGCTAGCTAGAAAAGGCAATTAAAGAAGAGAGTTCATCACAGTTCCAAAAAACAAGTACTAGATAGGAGTTCTATTCTAAGCAATCATATCCTTAAAGATCAAGTAGTATTCTCAATGGTCTCTATCCTCTTTATGAAAAGTCTGCATCCTTTATCATTAAGCAAGAAATTCTTACAAGAAATCTTAACATTTGCTAAGACAGCTCCACCATGTTACTTAGTCAAAATTTCATCCATTTACTTACTTGCTTCCAAAGCTGGAAACCACACAATATATTTTTCTAAAATGTCATTCATTGACTCATAGTCTCACATTTTTATGAATTCTTATGCAGGAGAAGGTACAAATAAATATGGCCCATTGTCCTTTTTCTGGATTTGCTTTTTTTTTTTTTTTTTTAACTCTTGCTGACCTATGTGGACTCTTACAGGAATTCATGGTCTATACACCTTTAGCAGTGTCAACTATACATCCCTGAGTTCAGGGAAGTTATAGTGTAATAGTTTCTTTATTTGAATATTTCTACATATAATTTGCTAAGAGTGGCTATCAACCTAAGCAGGATTCTTTTTTTTCCTTAAATAGTTTTGTTTTGTTATTTTTTAAGTTGTAGTTAGAACCAATACCTTTTATTTTATGTATTTATTTTATGTGGTGCTGAGGATGGAACCCAGTGCCTTGCACCTGCTAGGCAAGCACTCTACCAATAAGCCCAAGCTCCAGCCCCAGCCCCTAAGCAGGATTCTTGTCAGGAAAAAAAAGTATAGCTTTCAACTCCTGTTTAAATACTAATAATCAGGGCTGGGGTTGTGGCTCAGTGGTAGAGTGCTCTCCTAGCATACACAAGGCACTGGGTTCGATCCTCAGCACCACATAAATGTAAAGAACACCTACAACTCAATAGGTAAGAGATAATTCAATTTAAAAATAGGTAAAAGATTTGAACAGACATTTCACAAACAAGATTTACAGAGGGAAAAATAAGCATATGAAAAGACATTCAACATTATTAGTCATTAGAAAAATGTAAATTAAACCTATAGTTAAGTATACTGATAATGGCTACAATCAAAAAGACAATAATAAATGCTGCTATACAGAGAAACAGAAAACCCCTTCATATTGCTGGTAGAGATATAAAATGGTACACCCAATTTGGAAAATTTGACAGCTACTGTAAAAAGTTACAAACTTAACATATGACTCAGCAATTCTACTTATAGGTATCTATTCAAGAGAAATGAAGAATATGTCCACATAAAATATTGCACATGAATGTTCAATGCAGTTTTATTGATAATAACCAAAATTCAAATGTCAACCAACTAATGAGTGAACAGGGACATAAAACATGAGACAGCCATACAATGTAATACTGTAAATTCACCAGTAAAAAGGAATAAAATCATAATACATGCTATGACGTGGAAATATGCTAACTGAAAGAAACTATATGCATAAGATCACATATTAGATGCTTCAAATCATATGAAATGTCCAGAAAAAACAAATCTATAGAGAGAAAATATAGATAGTGGGAGTGGTTGCAAATGGGCACAAGGAATCTTTTGAATGTGATGAAAATGTTCTAAAATTTGATTGTGGTGATGACTGCATGACTTTTACTTTTAAAAATCAACAAATTATACATGTAAAACTGATGAACTTCATGGTATATAAAGCATACCTGAGTTGTTTAAAGAAAAAACTTTTTAAAGCCTCAGCAAAACGCCCCCCCCACCTTCAAAATCTAAATCCACAAAAGATTATATCATTTTAAGACAAAGTGAGACCTGATTTTGTCTACTGTGAGAAAATCTACATGTTCTCGAATTCAGATGAGCAAATATAAGAGTCGACATTCTACTGGTAAAGGTGAGAAACCTATCAAACATTCTTCTCTAGAGACTCCTCTCACAAGTAAAAGAGTATTATTCTCAAGGGGGAATTTTAAATATTACGTTAAATACATAAACAAGTGACTGATGGAAATCCCACATGATTCCAGACACATAAATTAGAGCTTTTCAACCTGCAGCAAAGCATAGTTTTTCCTCTCAATTTGTCCCAAGCTAATATTTTTGTAAAACACAAAAATATGGTCAAGATGTCAAGTTGCTTTAAAGTTCCTAAATGTTTACTCTTTATTTCTTTCTTTATTTTGATGCAGACCAGCAGGTTTGTGGACCGGCCCCGATGCATGGACTACACTGTAAGCAGCAGAGACAAAGCTTTCTAAAGATGACTAAAACCAGGTATTACTCAGTCTTTAAATCCATCTACTCATTTAACAGATATTTATTGAGCATCCGTATGTTAGAGAAATATCTCAGGAGTGATTCTGTGGAACCTCTTACTCTGGACAAGCTTCAATTCCACTACACCACAAGTTAAGAGTCATGTATGCCCAGGTAGCTGAAAGAGGTAGCCTGCTGAATGGGGATATTGTTTTTAACTGGCCATGTGTATTCTGAATAACAATTTTAATTTGACATTATTTCTTTAAATCTTCTAATAGTATTTTGGCATCAGCTCATTAATGCTACAATGTACTCCTGAATCCATACATTCAATAGAATGTGATAATTATATAATATATAAATTAAAAATTATGTCTTAATAGTACTCTGGAACACTAAGTTTACAGAAGAGAACAGAACAGATACTGCCCCCAACCCTCAAAGAACTTATAGTCCCTTGGGGAAACAATAAGCAAAACAAATACATAAAATACATTTTAGATGAAGTTTAGATTGTAATAAGTCCTGTAGGAAAAAATTAAGCAGGAGGGAGGGAGGAATGGTGGGAAAGGGAAGGGTCAGTGGAAAGAAACAGACTAAATTAAGAGAAAGGAAAAAAAAAGAAAAAGCAGGAGCGGGGAGAGGTGCCAGAGGATGGAGTGGGGATGGACAGGAGACTTTGCACTTTTAGACAGAGTGGCCAGAAAGGACCTTGCTGAAAGAACAATATTTGAACATAGACCTGAAGAGGAAAAGCCCTAAGGCAGAAGTGTGCTTCAGGAAACAGCAAAAGTATGGGAACATTCACTTTTGTTCTTCACTGACTGAAGTAACTTATTGGTCTAAAATGTTCTAGTAAACTCAGTGCTTTGGGGTCAGATACCAAATTTTATTCATCTTTCTCCTCCCAATCCTCATTGTTCAATGATGAAATTGTTTAAGTTATAGTATTCTCACATTATGGCATGTTGACTATAAAGTCATCACTGCCTACTTAATTAGGAGTCACATTTATCCTAGACTTTTCCTCCTTCACTCTAGATATCCAGTGACTAAATCTTGTCACTGATCATTCACATCGTCATTGTGGTCCTCATTGGTCTCTTTTGCTGTACCCTTTCTTTCCAAATAGTTCTTTCAAATGCAAGATATAATTTGCCTTTATTTCTGAATATATTCGAAAATTTAAACAAACTCATTTTACACGTGGCCTGTATGTCTACAAAACTGAAGTCAATCATGACATATTTCTCTTGAAATTTACACTGCAGTTTTTATAACTGGAAGACTACTCCGAATCCTGGAGTTCAAAGGATAGGGATGAGATCCAACAATAGCTTTGTATGTGCCTATTACCTTCATTCAGAAGTTTCTAGAAATTCCAACTAAACAGCTTGCATATTCGATTTTCCTTTGTAATTTCAATTAGACATGGTATTCTTCACTTTCCATTGGGAAATCTGCTGCTCAGTGCCCACAGCTGCTAAGTCCCACAGTATCACAAGTAAGAGGCAGCTTTACATTTCAGGCTATGCAATTTTCATTATCATATAGGATAAGTATACATCCATGCTAACTGGTTAGCATATGGAAGGGTATGTTCACCAATGAAAGAAATCCTGAAATTTGTCCAATTCACTTACAGAATAACTCTATCAATGCTTTATCAAACAAGCACCTTAAGCATTTATATATTAGAGAACACCAGATATGGAGTGGAAAAAAAAATTCCAGACTTCAGTGATATCATTTTGCGATTGTGAGTAATCTGTTAACTTGAATTTCAGTTTCCTTATTTTGTAAAATGAAAATAATTATATTCACTGGACAGTTGTAAAAGCAAATGAAATCAAATGGAAGTGAAAAATAAATGCCAAAAGTTGTTAGGCACAACCAGATAGCCCAGAGCATAGTTGTTTTCAGGTACTTTTTGAAACTACAGGCAATTCAAAGTCAGAAAGATGGGGTAGAAAACATATACACATCTAAATTATGTTGGTGGTCAGATAAAAACAACTATTGTTCAGGAGAACAGAAGTTTGGATTTTCCAAGTACCAATTTTGTATTCTTTCCAGAAGGTGTGTGTGGGGCGGGGGATGGTGGTGAATTTTACTCGTGCATGATTTCATATTCCATGAAACCTCAAACAACAATTTGTTTTAAACCAATAAGCAAGTAATGGCAAGTTTGGAAACAATAGCATTTTAGTAGGCAGTTCTTAAGTTCAGTAATATGTTCAAGAAATTAAACAAGGTTTTTATACATACATAAATCTTGTCTTTTCATTTTAAAACCATCTTTAAAGTTTTTGGGCGAAAGCAGAAAGGGCAAAAAAAAAAATCAGTCTTAGGTTGATAAAGGAAACTGGTACCCACATGTACCCTGAGGCTATACATTATACACAGGAAAAGGAGGAGGGATCCTAGGAGGGAGGGGCAGCTCCTGTGCTTGGTCTATTAATTCACATTTTGCTCTCTTCTGTTCACATCCTGCGCGGACTCCACCCAAAGAAACCAAGCGAGGGGGTGGGTGGGACTCACAGTCCAGCAAATAACAGTCCCAGAAACCGAAACGAAATCGAGGTGGAATTGTGAAAACACGGCTCACCAGAAAGTGGGGTGGAGAAGGAGCGCAAGAGCAGACCCTTCTTTTGGCAGAAGGAGAGGCATCCCTGGCCCTCGCTGCTTCCTGGGGGTACCCAACTCCTCTCTATCAAAACCAGTTCCCTCCTCTCCTACACACGGGAGGGAGGAAGACACACACAGAGAGCAAGGCCACTCACGCCTGGAACGTGGGCGGAGAACGCACAAGTATTCCTTCGAGATTCAAAGAGAGATTGGGGGGTGGCAACCTGGGAGAGGCGGAGGAAAGGAAATTGACTGCCGAGCTGGGGGCCCCGGGAGACACTCGAAAGGAGCTAAGTAGGTAGCCTGTGAGAGCCGGCGCCCCAGCTAAGGACTACTACCTGTTGAATGGAACTGGTCTCGTGGAGGTGGAGGGGGAAGAAGGGCGAGACACCCCAGGGAGCGGACCCTTCTCCTCCGGAGCAGCCTCGCGGGGCCAGTGGGATCTCAGTCCCCCGTGCAGGGGGCCCCGCCCTGGGAAGCCTTGACTGCAGACACTGTGATGAGAGACACCAACAGAAACAAGGGGGAGGCGGCCCACTGCAGCCGGTCTGGCCCGCTCCCGCGGTTAGTCACTCACATCTGATACTCGTCTATCGCCTCCACCAGCTGGCCCCAAGAGTCGAAGTCGGCGCCTCTCCTAAAACTGGCGCCCCAGCGCTGCAGCAGACTCCGGGTCACCTCCGACATGGCCGGTCCCCACCCCGTCCCCTCCCGCCCCTACCCAGCAAGGCCGGGCTCTAGGGCGCCATCCTCCCCGGGCCTGGCCCCGACATTAACAGAGCCAGGAGGAACCGCTAAGGCCACCACCGCCACCCGCCGAGGAGCCGCCCAAGCCCATTTGCCGCCACAGCCAAACTTTGCGGCTCCGAAGCGGCCGCCCCGCCAAGGCCCCGCCCCCGAGGCCCCGCCCCTGTTAGGTTGAGGCCGCCCCACTCCGCCGAGGGCCGCCGGAGCTATTGCGGCATCCTTTCTCGGCTTGGGAATCCCACCACCTCTTTCCTTCCTCTCGGGGGACGACATTGAAGCCCAAGAGGAAGGACCAGGGAGAAGTTAGAAAAGTCCGGTGAAAGGAGCGTTTTGAGGTGGCTGCGACAGTGAGGCAGCCCCCGCCCGTGCTCGGTGAGCACTGCCGCCTCGGTAGCTGTCATGGCCGTCAGTCACGTGACCCAGACTCGGCCCGGGCTTGGTTTCCAGTCGCTCTAGTTCAGTACTCTTGTTTCTTCGATTCCCTCCTATTCTTTCTTGCGGACTGTAGTACTGCTTTTCTTTCCTCAGGAAGAGTGCCGTACAGACTCTTGAGAACCCCGGTAAGTATGTCAGAGGACGGGCGTTCCCCACTAATATCCCTCTCTCTGTTATTCCCTGGAGTCCAAGCATTAGGGTCACCCCCCTTTTACACCGGTCTCTTTAGATCCTTGGATGGTGATCTAAAAAAGCCACCTTCTAACGCCTTGAAGAGAAAGAAAACCCATATTGGTCCCGTGAATCAATGGTATTAACAGCTGGATTCGCCGAATCCCTTTGCCCAGTATCTCTATTAGCTGTTAAGAGGTTTTATAAGCGAAGTAGGATTTCTTTCGGTAGTCCTTTGCCCGCCCCTCTCGGGTTGATACTATCGGCTTTCCACCAAAATGCCTATTCCCAAAGAAAGGGGCGCGCTAGTGTTGGCGCATGCGCAGCGGTGCTGCCCGCTGTCTGGAACCCGACGGGGCACGGAAGGAAGAGGCTGGGTGGTAAACAGGAAGTGGACTCTCAGAGCTCCGGACCCCTCTCAGGTAGGTTTGTCGGGGACCCACGTTAGTGTTGGTGGTCTTATGTGCTGCTGGGCTAGTTGACGTACTCGAATGTTGTGTTGGTGCTTTTAAAGGTACTCTTGCACCTGCGGAGGGGGCCGTCGCTTCCACCCACCCTCGGAATTCCTGAATACGGTAGAGTGCAGGTCACCGAAAGGTTGGAACGGTGGGGGAGAGGCAGAGTACAGTACTTAAAATCAGTATTTGCAGAAAATATGCTCTCGGAGAATTAAGCCCAGAGTGTGGCCCTCTCTCTAGAGAAAGCTTGGAGTAAGCGCACGCAGATGCTGTCTGTAGGCTGAAAAAGAGGCTTATGTGGAAGATGTTTAGATGACATTTTCTAAAAGGACTCGTTAAGTGTTTTAAGTCGTAAATGAACCTGCTCAGTTTTTCCGTGAGTGCACAAGGTATTCTGTTCACGAAATCATTCGGTGCTTCTCAAAACCAGTTTTGTCATGAATAAATATCTTAAAGGAAGTGCTTAAGGTAGGTTTTTTATACACTGTCAGTCGACGTATTTTTTCTAATAAGAAAATTTTGATTGGCAACCTGTGTAACAGCTTTCAAATTAAGTAAACATGGGAATTTTTTTCAATACTGTTTCTGGGAATCTAATTGCCATATGTAAATCTTTGGCTTGACTTTCTTGTATTATTACATACACTACCTACCCAGGGACTTTTAGGTAAGAGATACAGTAATACTTTTCTTTTTAAAACTTAAAAGCTGTGAAACAATTTTTTTTTAATTTGGCATTTCACTTAGGTAGGTTTTCAAAAGTTTTTAGGTTACAGTTATTAATCAAATATTGAATAACATTTTTATTATAAAATATTGACTCAGCTATTTTATAAAAATACATTTATTATAAAACACATAAGTTATCCATTGGTGTCTGCAATATGTGGGAAATATAGTTAGCTTAAATCCGTAACAGTATAAATGAGGGTCATCATTTCAACCTCTTATGGAAATTTCATTCCTCTGAGCTTGTGTTCTTACTTGCAGCTTTCCAACCAAAGTCTAGTACTTTACTACTCAAAAGTAGTCTGGGGAGTTGCAGCATTAGCATTTCAGGTTTTCTCCAAGACTGTTAAGTTAGAACTTTAATTTCAACAAGAGCACTACACCCTCAGGTGATTTTTTTTTTCCCACCCGTTAACATTTCTGCTCTGATATATTTTAACATTAACGTTACTGTGAGCATCTTTCCAAATGCTGTTTTTTGGGTTTTTAAAAATTTTTTTAATATTTATTTTTCAGTTTCTGGTGCATACAACATATTTATTTTTATTTTATGTGGTGCTGAGGATTGAACCTTGCGCCTTTCGCATGCCAGGCGAGTGCATTACCGCTTGAGCTACATCCCCAGCCACAAATTCTGTTTTTTAATAGGCCTGATGTAAACATAGACTACTATAAATAAGCCACCACCTAAAACAAACTTGATTTGTGTAGGTAAAGTATTTTATTTATATATGTAAGTACTATATCATTTATATATAAAATGAACATATTCTATTGTAAGCTCTCAACTAAAAGATAACTATTTCTATACTACATTCATTGTTTATGAAATATTTTATTTAATTTATGTATTTTTGTTTTGTTTACAGAAAATATCCAGAAAAAATGACCCATTGGTTTCATAGGAACCCTTTAAAAGCTACAGCTCCTGTCTCTTTTAACTACTATGGTGTGGCCGCTGGTCCTCCTGCTTCAAAAATTTGCAAGTATGTGTTAGACTCACAAGTATTTTTGCCACTCTTGGATAAATGGTACTCTTTAGGTTCCATGGTAATACAAAACTATGTAACACGTTGTTCCTAACTTTCAAATTTACAAATGATAGAGGAAGAGTTAAATTTTGGCAGTCATCTAGCCCTTGGTCCTTAATTTAAGACCAGTAAATGAATCTTAAATTTACTGGGTCTAAAGCAATGACAAAAAAGTCAATAGTGTAAGAGACTCAATAAAATAGGATATGGACATTTTTAACTGGCCAGATAGTAAGTTCACTGAGTTCAGAGCAGGGAGAGATCCTTATGATTTGCAATGACTATTAAAGTGATATAGGAGAAAGAACTTGAACTGGAATTTACATAAATTCTGTGGCTTAATTCAAGGATTGGCAAACTGCTTCCCACAGGTTCAGCCTACTGCTTGTTTTTGTAAATGAAGTTTTTTTGGAACACAGATCCACATTTATTTATGTATTATCTATAGCTCCTTTGGGCTGGTTTCCTCTACAATAGCAGAATTGAATAGTTCTGGCTGAGACCTTATGGCCCACAAAGCCTGACATATTTACTATCTAGCTCTGTATAGAAAGTGTTTGAGGATTCCTGACTTAGACAGGGGTGAAAAGAGTGATTTCTATCAAGGAAACCATTGTTCTAGGGATAAGAGAACAATTTGGCTGGAGCAAAAAGGATAGATGCAAGAGGTATTTCAAAGGAACAGTTAGCTGACTGGACTGGCTCTGAGATTGAAAAGGTTTCAGTCTGTTTGAGATGTAAAACAAATAATTCAGATATTGGTGATACCAATATAGGACAGTCAGGAGAGATACTGCGTTGGAGGAAAGAAGTGATTGTAGTACAAGGCAGGAAAATTTGTCTTATTAATCTAGACCAATGATCAGCAAACTTTTTTGGTTTTGGTATTGGGGATTGAACCCAAGGTTATTTAACCACTGAGCCACATTACCAGCTCTTTTTATTCTTTATTTTGAGACAGAATTTTGCTGAGTTACTGCAGGAATTACTAAGTTGCTGAGGATGGTCTGGAACTTATTGTCCTTCTGCCTTGGCCTCCAGAGTCTGGATTACTTGGGCATGTGCCACTGTGCCCAGCTTCAGCAAACTTTTTGAAAAGCAATAAATAATAACTATTTTAGGCTATATTGGCCACATAGAGATGTTGTTTTGTATTCTTCTTTGTTCTTTTAAGTAGTCATTTTTTAAAATATTTTATTAGTTGTTGATGGACCTTTATTTATTTATATGTGGTGCTGAGAATCGAGCCCAGTGCCTAATACATTCTAGGCAAGCGCTATACTACTGAGCCACAACTCCAGCCCTTAAATAGTCATTTAAAAATGTAAAACACATCCTTATTCTGTGGGCCATACAAAAATAAATTATAGTTTCTTGACCCTGAATCTAGACTTCAAGAGGCTAGGCCCCCACTTCAATTGCTTTTTCCGTAGCCTTAGACAAGTTCCTGAACTTCTTTGGACTTAATTCCTAATCTATAAAATAAATACCCTACAGCAGATATTTACATTTTTCTCTAATTCTATAATTTTAAAATGAATATTATTTTACCCAAGTTGAACTATAGGTGATAATTGAGTACCTACATGGAAATTTCTGGCAAATTATTTTAGTCTAGAATAGGCCTTAAGGATTCACATTTCTTCTGAGTTTAGGAATCACTTCTTTCATTTTCTAGATAAAGTGAAATCTAGATGCCTCAAACAATGACATATTCATAAGGTAGCCTATTCCATTTTTAGTCAACTACATGTAATTATTGGTATAATAAATTAATAAATTTAATAATAACTTTGAAATAAGCCTCCTCAGAATTAGTACTAATGAATAAGCACTGTATCCACCTCATCCAGGATTTAGTCCATGCTCTTTTCTAAACATCATAACTGTGTTACAACCCTCCTAATCTCAAGAAAGTATTTGCAAAGCTGTTATTCTTCCACTCAACAAGTAAGTTTAAATATGTGTTTTATCCTAGCTATCTACTGAATTCTTGTATGCAGCCCGTATTCTCTTGGTGCTCACAGTTTAAATCCAGTCTGTCTTTAATTACCTAATTGAACTTGCAATCCTCCTGCCTCAGTCTCCTGAGCTGCTGGGATTATAGATGCGTGCCACCATGCCTAGCAGTTACTTAACACACATTTTAAGTGTCTTCAGTCATTGTTCATGTAATATGATTTCTGGAACACTGACTGAGCTATTTGCCTTCGGGATTAGATGTGGATATGGACAGAACCAAGTTAGAGCTGACAATGTAGATCTAGGAATAAAAGGTAGTTTTAAGATGTACTAATAGATGAGATCTCAAAAGATAAAACCAGAAAGCCCAAGATTGAACAGTTTCATAGGTGGAAATAAGAAGGGGACATAGAAAAACATGGGGAGAACTTTTAGATATAAAAAAGAGCACCTGGAAAATTTAGTAACATTGGAATTATGGGAGAAAAGAATTACAAGAAGGAAAAGGCAAATCTGTGGTGTTTTGTTTTGTTTTGCAGCAAGGAAGTAAAGGATAATAGAGTGTAGGGAGCCATTTTTAAATGATTAATAGCCACATGTTCTATGCATTGAACTACAGAATGCAATTTCACTTTTAAAACTTTTCTACTTAATAAAGTGTATTTTGACATTCTGTGAGTAATGTCTAGTTTAGCCATTTTAAACCATTAAGTCTCAAGTTTTAATTCTGTAAACATTTCAACAAAATTGACAAAGGTACTTTAAAATAGGTTAGAAATCACATTCTAGAGCTTATATATTAATATTATGTTATATTGCATAATTACATGTTCTATACTGTATTTAAGTTTTTATAGGTGTTTCAAATCTGGAATGATTGGAAAAAATGGATTAAGGAGATACTAAAATCAAACACAAATATGACTGTCAAATTTCCATATTTCAAGAAACTTCTGCGAACTGGTTATTTAGTTCTAATTCCTCCTGTCAATCTTAAATGCATACATTTGTTTGATTGATTGATTGATTTTGTGTGTGTGTGTGTGTGTGTGTGTGTGTGTGCTGGGAATTGAATCCAGGGGCACTTTACCACTGAGCTACATTCCCAGTCCTTTATATTTTTTTATTTTGAGACAGGTCTCAATAAGTTTCTTAGGGCTTCACCAGTTGCTGAGGCAGACTTCGAACTTGGGATCCTCCTGCCTCAGTGTCCACAGTAGCTAGGATTATAGGCATGAATGCATGCATCACCATGTCCAACTTTGATTTATTTTTTATAAATTAAAACTTGCTAGATATTCTTATTGCATAATTTTCATTCATAAAAATTGGACTAGGTTTATTTAGTACAACTTTTTAAATGTTTTTAGAAACTTCATTTATCTCCAGTGTTAGTCCTAATCAAATTTATTGCTCTGTACTTGATGATACCTTAAAGGAGATAGTGGAGGATGATGGGTGTTATTTTTTTAAAACTTTTACATTAAAACCTTTAAGCCACTTTTACACAGTCATTGTAGTACAGCTTACTTAATTTTATTGTCTCTGTTTTGTACAAGTGACTTGAGAACATCCAGGGCACGACTCCTTGAATTATTCACCGATTTGAGCTGTAATCCAGAAATGATGAAGAATGCAGCAGATTCATACTTTTCACTCTTACAAGGTCAGTTACTTGTATGAACTTCTCAGCTAAAAAATAAAAAATTATGCAGAAGTTAATATTTAACTCTTATACACTTTTCAAATTTGGACAGTTTAATTTCTAGTCCATACTTGTATGCTTGAATTTCAAAAATGTGAGAGTGTAATGGTAGTGTGTGGTTTAACATTTTGAGAATTAAATATGTACATATTTTATATTACATTATCTCAGAAAAAGGTGTGGGATTTGGGAAGAGAGAAGGGGGCCAAAAAAATTCATTCAGGCACCTGGAAAAGTAATTATCTGAAAATATGTCCAAATAGAACACATGATATTTATTCTAAATCTAAAATGTCTTGTATCTTTTTGTAGGTTTCATAAATTCACTGGATGAATCTACCCAGGAAAGCAAGTTGCGATATATTCAAAATTTCAAGTGGACTGATACGTTACAAGGACATGTTCCAAGGTAAGCAATATTAATGTACTAAATGGAAGCCAGTTTTTGTAACTATATAGCCAGCCATTAACTCATAGATTCTGTATTTGAAGAATAAAAATAAGGTCTGATCAGCATTTTCTCTTGTCAGGAAATTAATTAGAAGCATTGGATTCTAATTCTAATATATATATTAAGTAAAATTATTAGTTGTTTCTCCCAGAGCATGTCTATTTTTTATAAACTCAATACAAATACTAATAAAAATTGAACAGTCTTATTTTAATAAGACACAAAGAATGTTTTAGAAATTTGAAACCTAAACTGACTTTCAGTCTTTGCCTACCTTCAAGCCAAGCAGAATTTTGGTTTTCCCCTACTTTCTTTTTCTAAGGGATAGTTCAGAATACTTTGGTCAGTCTGTATCTGTCTTCTTAACTCCATAGTCTTTTGATTCTAGATATTTGATTTTTTTTATTTTTTTTTTTACTGTTTCTACTCTGTTTACAAACTTTCCTTCAGAGCTTTCTCATCACTCACTTGAAACTATCGTAGATGAAATAATAGCAGGAAATATGTCATAGTATTAACTTTATTCAACTACTTTTTTTGTTTTTAAACATCTTTGAATTGTTAAAAATACCTGTATATTTTCATCTCAATTTGCTGTAGAATTACTGTTTTGTAAGAAAGAAAGGGCTGGACAATTGCTGGAAGAACAGGGCAAATAGTGCATTATATAGAAAGAGAATGGAGGTTGAATTTACACATAGCATCTAGGTATGTAGCATAGCATCATACCTAGATGCTATTCCATGTTTTCTGCAAAGGAAACATCTGCTTCTTCAACTAGATTTTGGTATTATAAGACTTTGTGAGGAACAAATAAGAAAACTTAGGTTACGTGAATAACATTATAATGCCAGGCATTTAAGAAGACATTCACCAAATGTTAATTCATTTTTTTCCTTGGGAATATCTCGTGTAGAATTCATAATTGGATAGGAAGTAGGGAAGATGGATCCTTTCTAAATATTCATAGTTTCAAGTTAATATTCAAACCTTTATTATTACTACAGACTTTGGCAGATTCTAAAATGTTTTGCATTGTGTAAATTTGGCCTACCTACCAAATTTTTATTCCATGTTCCAGCAAGCTACTATTTATTGTTTTTTTTTTAGCATTTTATGAGAGAGTGAAAAATTATGTGATGAAAACCTTAAGTAACACTGAAAACTTAGTACATGTGAGATTTCTAATTTACTTTATGCTTTATTTCTACTTATTCAGCTGAGATTGTGCTGTGAATCTTATCTGCTCGGAAAAATTATTTCTTGGATTATACATGCTCTGACTGCTACTTAGATGTGGTGTCACAGAAATGGAGTGTTTTGGAACAAGGTGGATTGAAAAAATGAGTATAAAAAGAAAAGAGTTATTCATTAGGTTTCATGTAAATTAAGAAAACTGTCATGTGATTTAAAAGTAAAGTTATAAATTAGAAATACACAGTAGATCACAGGGTGTAATTCATTTGAAATTTCTCAAGTTTCAAAAAGAATAAGCTATTTAACTGTGAATAACTTTTATTTAAGATGGTAAAACTGTTTTGTGAGGTTTGTTCATAAACTTTTTCATGTAATGTACATGAAAATTACATCAATTTATGACTATAATTTTTAAATTAAATTATATTTATATTTAAAATTATTTATAAATTAACTATCTATAACTTATTTTAATTACAATGTTTTCTAGCTTTCTGTGTGTGTATGTTGTGCTGGTGCTAGGGATTAAACCCAAGGCCTTACACATACTAGGCAAGGGCTCACACCTCATAAATTTTGTTTGTTTTGTTTTTGTGGTACTGGGAACCCCAAGGCCTTGCACATGATAGGCAAGCTCTCTACACTGAGCTACATCCTCAGCTCTTTAATTTTTATTTTGAGAACAGGTCTTGCTAATTTGCCAAACTGGTCTCAAATTTGTAATCCTTTTTCCTGGGATTACAGGTGTGTGCCATTTTGCCTGGCCAAAATCAATAAATAAAATACAAAGTAGAGACATCCTTCAAAGCTTTTCCCTTTTGGTAACTTTTCAGTATCTATCTTATTTTGCATAAGGATGCTATTTTTGCTTTCTTATTTCACCAGTTGAAATTAATGAGATAGTGTGTAATGAATTTGCAAGTTCTTAAAATGATGGTGAATAAATTGGTGTTCATATCATTTACTTAATGCCATTTGCCATCTTTTAATGTTATAGTAATAGAATAGGAAGGAAATAAGTACATATACTTGTTTTCAGGACCTTTTCCTTTGTAAAATACTGATTCAAAATCTTCTATAGTTTACTTCATTTTGACATTTCATCTTTCTTTTCATCCATTTCTTTTTACACTCTCTGCTCTAATCAAGCAGTTTGGGTCAGTTTTATCAGAAAAATCTTTATACTTTCTTGTGCTTTGACAGCTTAAGTTTCTCACCTAGAATGTCTTTTGCTTCCCTTCTAATCATCTCTCAAGGCACAATTCAACTTTTATATATACCATTAATCCTTTTTTAATCATCCTAGCCTAAAACTACCTCTCCTCTTAATTCTGTTTTCTTAATATATGGTATAAGAACTATCCATTTCAGAATCAATTGAGTATTTTATAGATTCTGGGCTCCATTCTAGACTTTCTAAGTTTTTGAGGGTAAGTCCCAGAAATCTGTGTTTTTAAAGCTACTCTATCTACAGTAATCTTTGGGAAGTACTATTCTTATGTTATTCAGTTGTATAGTACATATTGCGTTACTATATTTAGCCATTCATTGATAATTATTGGGTCTTATCTCCCCATCTATATTAAACACAGAACCATTTTCATTATTCCTACTCACACATGAACACACACTCAACCACTTAGCATATAGATCTTTGTAATTCTGAGTTGGATATTCAATAGGCTTCATGTAGCAATATCTCAATAATTTTATAGAACTTAGTTGGGTGTGGTGGCACATGCCTGTAATTCCAGCAACTCGGGAGGGCAGGAAAATTGGAAGTTGGAGGCCATCCTCATCAATTTAGTGACACCATGTCTCAGAATAAAATAAATAAATAGAAATGCCCAGGGATGTAGCTCAATGGTAAAGTGCCCCTCAATGGTAAAATCTCCAGTTAAAAAAAAACAAAAACAAAAAATTTACAGAAAATAATAATTATGTTTTTAATTTCAGTGCCCAGCAGGATGCTGTTTTTGAATTAATTTCCATGGGATTTAATGTAGCTCTGTGGTATACCAAATATGCTTCAAGACTGGCGGGAAAAGAAAAGTAAGTTAAAAGAGAAAGGGTTTATGTATGTAATATGATGTTTTTCAAATATTTTGAGTTTCATTATGAAAAGTTTAGGCTGCTGATTAAAGAGTACCATGTTGAGTGAGTGCACATATTTTAAGTTTTAGAATTAGGGAGCCTAGTGTTAAGAGAGGAAAAAATTTTTTAAATAATCTTGTAATGTGAAAGGTTTCCCTAAATAAGACTCCATACCAAGAAACTGTAAAAGGAAGGATTGAATATTTGTCCGCTTAGAAGTCCTATGAACATAGTTTAAGAAGCACGTGACAGAATTGGTTAAAACATTGCAATGCCTATGATAAATTATTCATTTCTTAAAATGTATACTCTTACAAATCATACAGATAAACAAAGACCATCAAATTAGTTACAAATAAGCAATGGACATGAATAGGCTATTCATAGAAAAAGAAATGCAAAAGGTTTTAAGTATATGAAAAGATCTTGAAGGACTAAAAGAATTACAAAATAAAATGAGGTGAAATTTTTTATAATAGCTAAAGTGTCTAGAGCAATAGGAAATTGGCAAAATTGTTATAATTTATCCATACATAGGAATAGTATGATACCATTGAAAAATGAAGTTGAATCTTGTGTACTGATATAAAATTATCTCTAAAGTGATTAAAATTAGTAGAGTAGCGAATATAGATAGCTATCATTTCATTCATTTCATATGTATAAGTGCTTGTTTATAACAGAAGAATGTTGAAGGTAAGACCAGAAGACTTCATTTCAGAGTTCAGAGTGCACATCTAGGCAGGTCTTTTTTTTTTTTTTGGAAGCATCTTCTCTTTGGATCTCATTTGCATTTGTTGCTTTGACACTTAAAAGTATCAGGATTAGATATTTTAATTAAATGGAAGAAAACTAGTGATGAGAAATGCAAACAATTAATTTGGCTTAATGATAATGTGTTAGTTGTTGTTCCTAGTACCTGAAATTCAATTCATCCTCTAACAATTTAACACTGTCTTTAAGTATAACAGAAGATGAAGCAAAGGAAGTCCATCGAAGCCTGAAAATTGCTGCTGGGATTTTCAAACATTTAAAGGTAAAAATATAAAATTTTATGTAGAATTTCTAATGCTTTAATTTTTAAATAATTTTTCCTTTCTGGCAAGAGAGGAAGAATGTTTACACACTTCATTATGTATAAAGAGCTGGTACTGTCCCTCCAGTATCTGCAGGATTCAAACTGCTCCCTTTCCCTAGGGATGCTAAAATATGTGGATGTTCCAAGTCCCTTTTATAAAATGGCACAGTGTTTGCATATAATGTATGTACTCCCTCTCGTATTAAATCATCTTAAGGGCTGGGGATGTGGCTAAAGTGGTAGCGTGCTCGCCTGGCATGCACGGTGCGCTGGGTTCGATCCTCAGCACCACGTAAAAATAAAAAAAATAAAAAGATGTTGTGTCCACCAAAAACTAAAAAATAAATATTAAAAAAATTCTCTCTCTTAAAAAAAATCATCTTAAGTTTGCTTATAGTATCTAATACAATGTAAATGCAAATGTTGTATCGGTAGTTATTACACTGTGTTGTTTAGAGAATAACGACAAGAAAATAGTATACGTGTTCAGCACACATGCAGAGTCTTTTTTTCAAATCTTTTCAGTCCAAGGTGTGTGTGTGAGGATGTGGTTGTGGAAACTGAATATGTAGGGCTAACTGCATATGTTCTGTTTTCCATATTTAATAGTACCTTATTGATGAGTTCAGCCAATTACTGTCGGTTTCTGCATTTTACTTTTAAAAACATCAGAGACTCTTACAATTAGAAATTTTCAGTTGTAATACACTGTTTATTTTTCTGTCTCTTCTGAAAAGTTATAGACAAAAACAAAGCGTTTCTCATTGTTCTCTGAAGCAGGTGTCAGCAGCAGTCACAATTCCACAGAACTGAACTTCTGACATATTCTCAGTACATCAATGAAAATGCTGGAGAGGCGATTATGGCACTCATACATTAAATTGCCTGGAGCTATAGTGGGCATTAGGAGAAAGAAGAATGTGTTTTCCAACTAGAATTCCCCTTCTCTTCATTCTAATTAAACTACTATTTATTAAAGAACTCATGGAGGCTCAATGTCAGAGTTTTTTCCCATGATAAAATAAGATGCGTCTACAGTGATGAAAAAGCTAGGATACTGAATTTAGGTGGAAAATTGTAGTATTTTCTTTGTATCTTTAATTATTAATATAAATGAGCAATTCAGGCTATCATACAAAAAGGAATTTTGTTTACTATTTCAGTGAAATATTTTCTGAGGTGAAAGTGTGGATTACATATGGAATAGTCTACTATAACCAAAATTTTGCTCTTGAGTTTCTTTTTCTTATAAAAGCTAAATTTTAGTGTACAGGGGCTGATATTATCTGTAAGCTTACTGTTGCTCCTTTTTTACAATTTTTGTTTGTATATTAAATTTCTGGCAAATTTGTCAATTGAATGTCTCGTTAGTTTCATTTTTTCATCTCTTAACAACGGGTTAACATGAAATTTGGCATCTTCTGTTTTCTTTCAGGAAAGCCATATCCCAAAACTTATTACACCTGCAGAAAAGGGAAGGGATCTAGAGGCACGGCTCATAGAAGCTTATATTATCCAATGTCAGGCTGAAGCTCAAGAAGGTATCCTAAATATTGTAAGATTTTTCTTGTTTTTATTTTTAAGAAAGTCTACATTTGCATTTAATTAATCTTTTTTTAAATAATCAGAATTAGCTGCAATTGAGTTTCAGTTTTTAGAAATTTCAGGAGGAATAATTCTACCTTTGACATTGAGCTAGCAGGAACAGATCTTACAACTTACTGACTCTTTTTTTTAAAGAGGATTTTGATTCCCTGCCATTTCTGACAATACAAAACTAGTTCTTTAACTCTTTGTTTCCCCAACTACCACGTTCATTCTTTTTTCTCGTCCACTGTTTGGTTTAGTTTGAAGTCTATCTTTTCAGTGGCAAGAAACAGTGGGACTTATGTGATAACAGGAAACAACTTTCTAAGCTTTTGGATTTTTTCCAAATGCCAGTGCTCTGAAAGTATTTTTTATATCAATCTACATTGTAGTAATTCTCTGCAATTAACTAGTAGTTGGCTATTGATTTATTTAATGAAATGGTAACAGAGCCAACAAGCTGTGTTTTCTGTTTGTATTTGCATTTTCTATTCTTTTCATAGTAAAACTTAACAATAATTGTATGAAAACCCAAAAAGATTATCAGACTTTCTTTTGCTATTAAAACTGAACTTACTCTGAGTGGAAAAGAATGTAATTATAGGTTCCTTTTATTGTGTGTTGGTTTTAGTAACAATTGCCCGAGCAATTGAACTTAAACATGCTCCTGGACTAATTGCTGCACTGGCATATGAAACAGCCAATTTTTATCAAAAAGCTGGTAAGCTAATTCTGTTGTTATACTTTTATTCTTTATATTTTCAGATTTATTTGCATTTGATTGAATAGGAAACAGAACAAAAAGATTCTAAGTTTTCCATTATTTGCAAAACTAGAATAGTATCTTCATTACTTCATTGATGTTTAAAGAATTAGAGTTGCTCACAGTTAATATGCTACATAACTTTTAATGGAAAGGACAGTGCTGTACTTTTTAACCAGTCATCTGATAACTATATGGTCTTTTGCTTTTAAGTTTTTGATCTTTACTGTAATCTTGTAATTACTATCCTTTCTTAGATGAGAAACAAACCAAAGAGTTAACATGATCAACCCAAAACTTAACTGCTAGCAGGTGGGAGGTTGAGACCAGAACACAGTTTCTCTAATTATTCTATTATTCTTTTCATTTACTAATTTAAGATATTTGCATGTGTTTCTTTTTATGAGATGGTTACTGTTTTACTTGCTGAGTAGAGATAAGTTGAATAAATTCACAGCTAAGGGGCGTAGACAAACATGTAATTACATTGTTGTATCATGAGTTTTATGATGATGTTACAGCAGTGAGATGAGAACCTCAACAGTCTGGGCATGCTAGAGAAGGCTTTCTAAAGGAAGGTTACATCTTAGCCTCATTTTGAAATACACATAGAACTTTTTGTTATGTTTCTTAGAAAGCATTAGTGTGTGAGAATAGAACATTTTGTGCTATTTACAATTTAAGAAAGAACTTAGCACATTTTGGCACTTTCAGACAGTTGTAGCTGAAACACAGAATGAGTAAAACGAGAAGAGATTGGGAAAATACATTTTTGTGAGATAAAGAAGTGATTTGTAAGCCTACCTAAAAAGTTTGGCCTTGATTCTATAGATATTTGGAATCCATTTTATCTTAACCAGTGAGTCTGACTGGATTTGATTTGAATTTAAGAAAGATCTTTCTGGTTGCAGTATGAGATAGGCTTGCTGCATGAAGTAGTAGGCTGACTTAGCACTTAAGAAAAAATTCTGCCTTTGGAAAAGGAGAAAATTTGGAAGCAACATTATTTAAAATTCTTGGTCCATATCTATTTTTATCTATGTTTTTGTCTTAATCATCAAATCAAAGAAATGCCATGGTATTTAACTAACCCTATTATGTAGCTTGAAATATAATTATGGGAAGCTAAGTCATTTTTAATAAAGGTTTTTTAAAATCTATAAATGCTTGAGTCTTAGACTTGAATGGCATTCTGCTTTTAGCATGAAAATACATGAACTAAAAGTCTTCTAGTGAATCAGGGTGAAATTATATTTTGCTTTTTAAAATGTAACTTTAGATCATACTTTATCCAGTTTGGAGCCTGCATATTCTGCAAAATGGAGAAAATATCTTCACTTGAAAATGTGTTTCTACACAGCTTACGTAAGTATTAATAGCCCTAAATATGATGTAAATTACTCTTTCCATCCCCTTAA
Source organism: Spermophilus citellus (assembly GCF_964194105.1). Classification (NCBI taxonomy): domain Eukaryota; kingdom Metazoa; phylum Chordata; class Mammalia; order Rodentia; family Sciuridae; genus Spermophilus; species Spermophilus citellus. The sequence continues at coordinate 114,716,821 of NC_138187.1, read as the reverse complement.
GCGCCAGGTCTCTCATCTTACGAAAGTCTTAGCATTTTGCAAATAACAAGCAGTTCTCAGTAAATGTTCACTGACATTGTAGCCATTGTGAACTAACACGGGTGGAAAGAGATGATGTAGAATTGTAGACCTAGATTATAGCAGTGGAGTTGCTGTTTGATTCAAAACTCCCTATAGCCTTCTATGTGCTTAACATAAATTTTCTCAAGTACAGTTGACTAAGTCCAGTCTTAAGGCATATCATACACTATATATCACCTAGATTGGTGAACCATTACTACACACTATTTATCTGCTTATTATAGCCACCAAACTTAATTATTATTTTATTGATTAAGTGCTATGTGAGAGAGTCAAAACCCTTTTTTCAAATCTAAATAAATGTATTTATTTCTTATAGTTTATAATCTGTTTTACATTTACTACTTGGGACCACATGTAATCTCTGCACATTTAAAGAGTAAACTTTCAGGCTGATACATTTCTTTTAAAACTTCTTTAGTCCTTAACCTCAAAACAGTTGCTCTGCATTAGCACAGTAATTTCCTCCTTTATCTGCCATGTCCTGATTTAACAGATTTTAACAAGTAACTTTTGATCTCAGGAAATGGTTAGAAGGCTAAGTTCAGCTAAAGGCTTGATATAATTCTATCTTTTATATGAATAGAGATGGGAAAAGCTTACTCAAGTAAAGAGATCTAATAGATTATTTATACTTAAAAGAATGGATAAAGGCATTTATCTGACACATGTATAAGGATAGGGAGAGTGAATAAAAGCGTGTTTCTCTTTTTATTAGGCTTATTGTTATCATGGTCAGACTTTGTTGGCTAGTGATAAATGTGGTGAAGCAATCAGGTCTCTGCAAGAAGCAGAAAAATGTAAGTATTCCTATCAGAATTTTAATTCTTTTATTAAAATAGGTATTTTACCATAAAGGGGGATAAATAGGCGGTTAAGAGGTTTTGGCCAAGATCATGAAAGGGAATGAGGACAGGTGAGGTAATTGGAGGAAGAAAAAGTGTTTCAAACTTAGAACATGTAGAAAATGCCCATCTTTCCATTAGAGTATTATTATTGATATTTCTATTACTCTATGGAAGAGAAAGCAGCAGAAATCTTATCTTCTGATTTAAAGCTTTTTAAGCATAAATAAGGAACGTTTTATTATTATTAAACAGCTTTTATTCCTTTCATATGCAGTATATGCAAAAGCAGAAGCATTATGTAAAGAATATGGAGAAACTAAAGGACCTGGACCAACAGTCAAACCATCAGGACACTTGTTCTTTAGGAAACTTGGAAACCTTGTGAAGAATACCCTAGAAAAATGTCAACGAGAAAATGGATTTATGTGAGACTAACTTAATATATAATATTAACATTATATCAGTTTATAGTTATATTGAAATATTAATTAGTAATATCATGGTTTCTATTAGTCTGTGTTCTCAAAGGGTTTATGTTAAAGTGCACTTAAGTTTAGCATTATTTTTTTTCTTCTTTATAGTAGTGATAAAGTTCAAGTGTGTAGAACCTTTTGTGGTACTGGAGATTGAACCCAGGGGCTCTTAACCACTAAGCCACCTCTCAGCCCTTTTTATTTGTGTTGAGATGGAGTCTCTCTAGATTGCTTACAGCCTCACTAAATTGCTGAGGTTATCTTTGACCCTGCAATCCTTCTACCTCTGTTTCCTGAGCCACTGGGATTATAAGCATGTGTGACTGTGCCCAGTTTAGAACCTTTTAATTACTGACATGTAGCTTACTTCTTTAGGATACTCCCATGATGTTCTTGTTTTCTCTGCATGTTTTATGTGTACCTTCCCACACACAAACACACGCACATACATATACATATACAACTATACATCTTCTCAACTCCCTTTGCATGTTCACCTCACTCTGGTTTTGGCTACCTGTTAAGCAGGATAATTAATTTTTTCCAATCCTTCCTATTCCTTTAAAATAGTTTCCCTTATTTGTGTTCAAACTGTGAACCACCACCTTCGTTGGTTTGTAGAATTGCTCTTGTCCTTGTTTTTAATCTCTGTACATTTTCCTCTTTATATTCTACATATGATCTTTCCAAACTTTGCACTTTCTTAAACATGTCAAGTTCACATTTCATCACTTCCTTTGGAAATAGTTACTAATCTGTGTTAATGATCCTCTTTGTATTCTCATGGCACTTTATATCATAATAGCTTCAGTTAACTCTGCATTGTATTGACAAGGTTTCTTAACTTTCTCACCTACTCATCTGTGAACTACATGAGACAGGGAAATCTCTGACCCCTCATTACATTGATGATTATATTAGGAGCTCAGTTACTGAATAAATGAATGAATCACTATTTAAATTGCTTTTTTGCAGTTACTTTCAAAAAATTCCAACAGAAGCACCACAGCTGGAACTCAAAGCAAATTATGGGCTGGTAGAACCGGTGCCTTTTGAATTTCCTCCTACAAGTGCTCACTGGACACCAGAAACGCTGGCTGCATTTGATCTCACCAAGAGACCTAAGGATGACAGTGTATGAGAGAGATTTTTTCTTCTGCTCACGAAACTTTAAAAATGCTAACTCAGAGTTAGCATTTTGATGTTTTTCTCTATTTAAATAGATACCTGTTTGTCTATGTTAAATCAGCTAATTATAGTGTAATCTTTTGTAGAGCACTGTGAGATAAAGCCTTTAGATCCTCAGTGGCCTCTGATTTTAAACATAACTGAATGACATCAACACATTATCTTGCCTTTTTACAACTTGTCAGTGCTTCTTCCTTAAAAGAGAGTGGGAGGAAAGATTATCCTTGTTTGTATTACCATAACAATACTCTTTTTTTCATTTAGCATATTGCAGGGTATCTAATTCCAGCATTCCATGAATCATCCAGGAGTAAAATACTTTTATTCATTTATATTTAAGTAAATCTTGGTGTTCTAAATCAAGCTCAAGAGGAAATTTTGAGATTTAACTGCCAGCAAACTAGAAATCTATGACAAAAAGAATGGGAATAATTTTGCAAGAATAGCTCCTCCCTTCAAACTGCATTTTTTATGTAATTCCCTTACCATACTAAAATCATTATTCTTTAAAATAACAATCTTTATATCCTGATCAGACTCTTAAGAAATAGCCTATTACTATCATAAGTTCATTCCAAACTTAGGGGTTCCATAGGCATAGACTGATTATTCATTTCTTCCTTGGAGAGTATAGGTTAGGAAGACCATTTGCTTGACTATAGGCAAAAGTAACTGTTTCTTAAAATGAGTTGATTTGTAGCTTCTGGGACAGCTTTTTATTCTCAATGTTACTTCATTCAGTATTGTACCTTTTGAAAGTCTAAAGTAGAAAAGATCTCCTGTTTGTTTTCTGAGTTTATGTAAGTGCTTAATATTGTATTTTTCCTTCTTTAGGCCAAACCTAAGCCAGATGAAGAAGTAAAACCTGTGAAAGAACCAGATATCAAACCTCAAAAAGACACGGGGTGCTACATCTCCTAAAACACAATATGTGCTTAGAATTGTACAAGTAGAGGAGAAAACTGAGAACTCTACAAGTAGAAGAGAAAACTGTAGAACTTTGGTACACATTTCTTGAAATGATTTCTCTGAAGCTTATAGCATAATTATTACATTCAGAGGGAATCTGCCTTTAGTTCATTCTTGATTTTTAAGGTGGTAGACATGTTTTTAATCAGGACAACATTTGAAAGGTTATATTGTGCCTCTGACAGGTGTATTTGAGGGTTAGATCTTTTTTGAATTCTGGTTAGTAAGTTTCAGCTTAATGTATTATAGGCCTGAATTGTTTTTCAGGTATGTTTTTCTATCTTCACAAAAATGTTTATTTTTTTTCTCTCATTTGATACCAGAAGAATGGCAAGAATGAATTTTGAGCAGAGATGGTCTTTTTCCCCTCACCATTGTGTTAATTATAACACACACTTGTTATGTTCTGAGTCATTTATCTTTTCTGGTGGGGGAAAAAAGCTCTTAATAGTTGAAGATCAGAAAATGTTCCTGCAAAATCCCTCAAATATATTGGAATCTATAATTTACTCAAAAATTAGTGTTTATAAATAAGTTGAGACCTCTAAGAACTTTTTCTTATTCTTGTATCTGCTTCATTCAGTCTCAAAAACCCTACAATGTTTTTTTACAAATACCTTTTCTAATGGGTTTTTTACTTAGAGGATAGAACTTTGTAAGTGTTTAATGTTTATATGTAAGGGAAGACAGTAAGAATGAAGAATGTTTTTTGAAGAAGTAATATTGCATGATAATAAAAAAAAACTAAACGTGAATGAGATAGGTTGTCCTGTTATTACACTGGTAACTACTACTTTGTTAGAGAAGTTTTAGTAAAATACCTTTGTTAGCTGATTTTAGTGTACATTGTTTTTATATGGTTTTCTAATATATATATCTATATACATATCTCCTATCAGAATTGCATTGTTTTAGGTCAAAGGCCAAAGCAAAAATTTAGAGAACAGATACAATATAATCTTAAAAAATGGATTTAATAAGGCTGGAGATATTGCTAGAGCACTGGGTCCAGTTCCCACTGTTGGGGGGAAAAAGATTATAATCATTTGAAACAGTTTAGTATATACACAGAATTGAGAAATAATGCATAATACTTAAACAAAATTCACACATCTGTAGATTTATCTTGTGTTGATTATTCTCCTAGAGTGTTAGATAATTTGCTATTATAAATGACACATTGGTTTTTACCAGAAATAATAAAAGTAGTGTATTTTGAGAGCTTACTATGTGCCAGTCACTGTGCTGAGCACATATATAGATACACCATAACGCACCTTTAATAAATATGTAAAATCTGCATAAAGTGTCAAAATAGGAATATATGCATTTCATTTTGAAGAATGAACAAATTATGTCTAGCTGAACCAAGATTGTGTTCAAATAAATAATTGCTTAAATCAGATATCATAGCTTTCACCGCTTTTAAAAAGCTGTATAGAAATCAAGTTTTGTTTTTTTTTTTTAATATGTGGAAATGCTAACTACTATTTTCAGTATATAAAATATTTAATATTTGAAGCTACAGTTTCCAGAATATTTGGAGCAATAAATGAATAGTTTTATTTTGCTGCTTATGGGAAATATTAAATTTCACTGTAAACAGTCACTACAAATTGACTTGTTTCTGTATGTTATCTGCTGACAATTTTAAACCATACTTAAGGACCTATTTATCTTAGGTACTAGTGCTTATTTAACCTAGTTACTAAATTTTCACATTGATATTTTTGTGGATTATACTACCATGTATGAAATAGAAATATGCAGTATGCTCAGTGCTTCTGTAAAACGCAGTTAATACTGGTATTTAAATAAATAATTGTCAATTTTGACATGTTCAAATAGTATTTTTTGACTCAGCAAAGGTAACATTTTATCCTTTTAATACCCCATTATATATAAGATTTTTTGAAAATGGTGTTGGAAATGATCAAATGTAAAGAAGTTGCATGAAGGCTAGAGGGAGATGTAACTATTTGTATTAACCGTTGCATAAATTTCATACCAGGCTATGACAGCTTACATATTGCTTCTGCTAAGTATTGTTTGTATAATGAATTATCTTTTTATTTATGAAAATAAAAGCAATTTTACCTACATTTTCATTGGACTTTTTGGGGTTTTTTTAAATTTTTTTTTTAGTTGTTGATAGACCTTTTCTTATTCATTTATTTATATGTGGTGCTGAGAATTGATCGCAGTGCCTTACACATGCAAGGCAGGTGCTCTACCACTGAGCCACAACCCCAGCCCAGAATTTTTGCTTTTTGATGAATATTTTTATACTTCCTAAGCCAGTAGCAATTTGTGAAATGTTAATATTCACATTAATGATTAAAAGGACAAATACAGAGCTGGGGTACAGCTGAGTAGTAGAGCGCTTGATTAGCATGCATAGGCTCTGGGTTCAACCCCCAGAATTGCAGAAAATTTTTTTAAAAATGACAGATTCATTTGTTTTTTGCTTTGTGTGCTTACTAATAAACCTTAATCACTCCTTGACCTGTTTGGTTTATACTTATGTTTATTGGTACCTATCACTTCTTAATCTCAAAGTAGGATTTTGATGGACCTGTTTATTTTTGATGCAAAAATATAAAGAATGATGCAGCATTTGTGTACTGTGGTAAGCTAAATTGGGGAGCTTATCATTGTTGTGCCATAATCTGTTGAAAAGCTTTTGTACTTTGCACACTTGAGGTGGCATTTAAATAAAACCACTTGGAAATATTTCCTTACTTTCCAGAGTTTAATTCTGGTGCTTCAGAAAATACTGCATTTCTAATCTCATATATAATAGTAAACTCATGTCACATTGGGTTACCATAACTGTCTAAAAACTTTTTTATTTGTCATTTGAGTAATTGCTTAAAACTTAATTTTTTAAATTCAATTAAATAGTTAATAGTTTATGAATTACAGAACAGAAAACATATTTGATCATGCTCATCTAAAGGCCTTAGCTGTCACACAACCCAGTGCATCTGATTCCCGTGATGTACTTGAGATAGTCCTAAGCTCATATAGTCACTTAGTATTTCCCTAAGAAAATGGTAGATGACCCAGTATCTTGAATCTTCATGTTGGTTTTTAGCCTTCTGGGAGCCTAACTGGCTAGGACCTGAGGTGGCTAGAGCTCCTAGGCTAGTCACCTTCAGAATTTCAAACAAGTTTTCTATATAGTGTCATATAGAAAAAGTTGGGAAACACCCCAGTGGGGAAGCAGGTTAAGTAATTTGGTGCATGTACACAGTTTAACACTGAAGGAAAAAAAAAGATTAAAAAATCTTGCCAAGTGCTACTCTGTCAATAATTTTCAAGGAGTGAGCAGCAGTGGTTTGCTTATACATTGTGTTTATTCATATTTCATGGGTTTTCTGTCACTATCCTGCTGCTGCTGCACATATGCGTGCATGCGCGCGCACACATGCACATACAGACCCTAGGGCCAGTTGTCTCTGAAGCACTGTGTCTAAGCATGAGAAGTGGGGTTTTGATGGTCCCTGCCCTGCTCTCACAGAGGTTAGACCTTTAAGACAATCTCAAGGCAAGAGGGAAAAGTGGAAACCAGAAGGGGTGCCAGCGGTAGCCCAGGCAAACAGTGCCAATGAGCTCTTGTGTAAATTGCCTGGCACTGGTTCTTTGCTGCAATTTAACCTTATGCATTTGAAAACATTGTGTAGATAAAACTGAAAGAACTCTTTGCAAATTTTAGATATTACACTTTGAAGTTAAATGCCAAGCTGTAGAACTATTAATAGTGTTAATATAGATTACAATTATGTGTTTCAGCAAAGGAGTTAAATGAGTAGTGCACAGATGTAATGAGAAAATATTCATTTTCAAAATCAGGAAATAAAACAGTTGCAAGGCTGTTCTTATTTTTCCAACCTATTATAGAGTACCTTCTCCCACCCATTAAAATTAAATACGTGATTCATTCATCAAACGTACACTGAGTTCCAGCTATGCATCAGAAGATAGCAGCAGAAGATAGACCAGTGAACATACAATTAAAAACCTTTCCTACTCTGCTAAAGGGCACAGGGAGGGAAGGGAAGAGGGAGGAAAGATGGGTGAAATGTGTTTGATGTTGATAAGTACTAAGGAGAAAAATGAAGCTGGAGGTAAGAAGTTCAGTGGTGGAGGGTGGTGGCGAAAGGAATGGTAAGTTGCCTGGGAGGAGTTACAGGAGCTCAGGGAAGGTGCTACTTGAGTTAAACACCTGAAGTAAACAAGGGAACAAAGTCTAATAGAAAAAAGAACGGTGGAGAGAGCAGCGAGCACAAAGGTCCCTGCAGGAATGGTGTTCCCTCAAGTGACTGTAGAAAGGAGGCCATGTGGTTGGAGAAATGTCACTAAGAGGAGAGTCATACAAGATGGAAGTCCAATGACAGCCTGGTAGGCCATCATAAGGGCTTCATCTTTTACTCTGAGTGACTCACTGGTGAGTTTTAAGCAGACAAGTAGCAGGATCTGTCTGACGTAATTTTAACAATTCTAACTGCTTTTTAACTGTAGAATGTAGGGGGCTTAATAAGACCATTGCAATAATATAGGTGAGAGGTGATGGCTTAGAGCAGGTGGTGGCAATGAAGTGGTGAGAAGTATTAGAATTCTGGAAATATTTGAGAAAATTTCCTGACAGATTTAATGTTAGGTGTGATTAAAGGAAAAGAATCAAGAATGACTATGTTTTTGGCCATAGCACCTGGAAGAATAGAGTTGCCATTTATTGATATGGGAAGACTGCCAGAGGAGTAGATGTAAATTTGTCTGTGAATGGAGGTTGGGGGATGGGGTGGATTGGAGGGGTTTGCACTCAAAACATGAGCAAAGATTTAGACAAATCAGAATCATAAAGTCTATTAGACATCCAAGAAGAGGTGTCAAGCATGCAGTTGCACATGTAAATTAGATTCAGAGGAAAACCCTGATGTGGAGAATGTAATTGTCCAAGTCATCTGTGTGTAGACAGTATTTAAACCACAGGGTCAAAGAGGAGCATCAAGGGATGCAAAGAAAAAAGGCCCAGTCTCTGAGCCCTGGGTTACTCCAATATTGTACAGTTGGACAGAGTATACGATCTGCTAATTATATGTTTTATCCTTGATAACCTAGATTGGAGTTTTTAAGGCAGAGGTGTTCATAAGAACTAAACTAAAGTCAAAAGAGCTTGATACAGAGAGTATTTGGTCCACTGAAAGAGCACTTCTAGAATATTCATGTCTAGGTAGTGGTGTGAAGTTAGCAGTGCTCCCAAGGTTTATGAAAACAGATTTCAGTCAGCTATAGAGCCCCCTTTCTATGACAGGCCTTGTGATGACAAGGATGGATTCTGCATAGTATATTCTAAAACGCCCATTAGGTGGCAGAAAAAACATTTACTAAATCAACTGTGAGCTAGATCTCTTCCCTGCTCCTTTAAAACCTCCCTAAAAACCTCTGAATTAAAACATGTCTCTGTCTGTTTGATGTATATAACTATTATGAGGAACAGAGACTAGTGTTTCATTTAGAGAGCCAACATAACAGGATTGAACCAGATATGTGAAGGATGGGATGTGAGCACATGTATGTTTTATTTGGTTTGGAAATGCATGGGTTTGGATGGTCTTAAGAGGAGTAAATCAACTATAATGAGATTAAAATCCTTCTTTTAAAATTTTTTATAGTTGTAGATGTATAAGATATCTTTGTTTATTTATTTATTTATTTAATGTGGTGCTGAAGATTGAACCCAGTGCCTCATGCATGTAAGGCAAGTGCTAACTATTGAGCTAAAACTCCAGCCCTTTTTTAAATTTTTTTTTATATTTAAGCTTTTTAAGTAGGGTGGAGCAGAAGGAGGCTTAGGAAACAGAAAGCAAGAAACCTTCATGGAAGGTGTTTTGGACCCAGTTTACTGTTTAAGCTTTCTGTAATACAAGTTACTGAATCACACAAGACTTTCTGTTTCAACTTCAGTTTCTTTCCTCTCGCTTCTTAGGGCATTGGGCTCCAAACTTGTCTACATGGTGGGTTCATCTGAGCAGCCTTTAAAAAAATAATGATGTCTGCATCTCATCCCCAGAGATGGTGATTTAAGTAGTCTGGACTGTGGCCCATGTTTGGAATGTTTTTCAAAGCTCCCTCACTGATTCTAATATAAAGACAAGTTTGAGAGCCACTGAGTATTGTTAATGGTGACTGTGTAAATCCTACAGACCTTTCCACAACTCAATCCCGTCCCACCCTACAAGACAAACACAGGAGAACACTTCCACGTCAGCATACTCAGGGGCTCTGTTTGGCCTCAGCCTAGTTTATCATCTATCAAACAAGTGTAGAACCAAATGTTGCTGTACTTCCAACACCAAACAGAACTAATTACATCAACAAAAGAAAATACAGCAGGATTATGTGAGTTGCTCTCTGGAAATGTTTTGATTTTGTTTGTTGTTGCACAGTGTATTTTAGTTCTTACAGCACTGGTAATATTTACTTTTTCAATGCTATTAATGCTTAGCAATTATTGGTCTTAAATAACAAATTTAAATGGGTACTTTTTGACTTCCCTATGGCATCAGAAACTAAAGGGTAACCTATCTTCCTATTTCTTGCTCAAGGCTCTTCTGGGATAGATTGGCACTAATTAAGTCAGGGAAAACAAATGTTTCATTCAAGTCTCCTCAGAGGTCCTGGGAGGGTCTGGAGGGAAGGGTATAACATCTTCTCCCTGTGGAAGACCAGTTTAACCCTTTGTCTTCCAGGCCTTTGAAACTCTGAGCTTGGTAATGATAAACTCAGCATTACACAATAAGATTTGGTGATTAAGAGCTGGGGATGTGGCTAAAGTGGCAGCGCACTTGCCTGGCATGCACGGGGCGCTGGGTTCGATCCTCAGCACCACATGAAAATAAAGATGTTGTGTAAAGATGTTTTGTCCACTGAAAACTAAAAATAAATATTAAAAAAAATTCTCTCTCTCTCTTTAAAAAAATAATAAAAAAGATTTGGTCCATTTGTCTATTGAAGGGCATCTAGGTTGGTTCCACAGACTTGCTATTGTGAATTGTGCTGCTATGAACATCGATGTAGCAGTGTCCCTGTAGCATGCTCTTTTTAGGTCTTTTTTAGGGAATAGACCGAGAAGGGGAATAGCTGGGTCAAATGGTGGTTCCATTCCCAGCTTTCCCAGGAATCTCCATACTGCTTTCCAAATTGGCTGCACCAGTTTGCAGTCCCACCAACAATGAACAAGTGTACCCTTTTCCCCACATCCTCGCCAGCACTTGTTGTTGTTTGACTTCCTAATGGCTGCCAATCTTACTGGAGTGAGATGGTATCTTAGGGTGGTTTTGATTTGCATTTCTCTGACTGCTAGCGATGGTGAGCATTTTTTCATGTACTTGTTGATTGATTGTAGATGAATGGATAAAAAAATGTGGCATTTATACACAATGGAATATTACTCTGCATTAAAAAATGACAAAATCATAGAATTTGGAGGGAAATGGATGGCATTAGAGCAGATTATGCTAAGTGAAGCTAGCCAATCCCTAAAAAACAAATGCCAAATGTCTTCTTTGATATAAGGAGAGTAACTTAAGAACAGAGTAGGGATGAAGAGCATGAGAAGAAGATTAACATTAAACAGGGATGAGAGGTGGGAGGGAAAGGGAGAGGGAAGGGAAAATGCATGGAAATGGAAGGAGACCCTCAGGGTTATACAAAATTACATACAAGAGGAAGTGAGGGGAAAGGGAAAAATAATACAAGGGGGAGAAATGAATTACAGTAGAGGGGGTAGAGAGAGAAGAGGGGAGGGGAGGGGAGGGGGGATAGTAGAGGATAGGAAAGGCAGCAGAATACAACAGACACTAGTATGGCAATATGGAAGTGTAACTGATGTGATTCTGCAATCTGTATACGGGGTAAAAATGGGAGTTCATAACCCATTTGAATCAAAGTGTGAAATATGATATATCAAGAACTATGTAATGTTTTGAACAACCAACAATTTAAAAAAGGCATTTATGAAAAATAAAAAAAAAGATTTGGTGATTAATTTAAAACTACTTAAACTTGTATATGAGTACACATAATGTATGCATGTATTCATATGTTTGTATTGCCCATAAAATGTTCTCAGAATTTGTTAGTCCCCATTTTAATATACGGCTGACAATCTATTTACATTTGTAACAATCACTGATTTATTTGGAATCATTTCTAATAGTTTATTTAGTATTTTTATTAATCATGTTTTTTTGCTCTTTTTTATCCTATTACTTTAGAATGTATTAACCTAATTTTTAAGTTTCTGATTTTTCTATTATTTGAATACTTGTATGAGGACTGATATAATTTGAATCTTGAATGTCCCCCAAAGCCTATGTGTTAGTAATGGCTTGATCCCCATCCCATAGTGCTGTTGGGAGGTGGTAGAACCTTTAGAAAGTGGGCCTTAATTGAAAAAAGTTAGGTCATTGGGGTGTACCCTTGAAGGGGACATTGGGACCCTGGCCCCTTTTTCTTCCCTTCTCTCTCTCTCTCTCTCTTTTTTTTTTTCTGGCCACCTTGAGGTAAGAAGGTTGTTTGACAATGTGCTCCTGTTATGATTTGGTGCCTTATCACAGACCCAACAGCAATAGTGCTAACAGACCATGATTTAAGACCTCTGAAACCATGAAATAAAATAAAACTTTCTTCTTTATAAGTTGATCACCTCAGGCATTTTATTATGGTAACAGACTGCCAACAAACGTAAGAACTCTTGTAATATCTTCATTGCCAAACCTTCCTAATTATGGTCAATTTCTTTGTATTGTTTTTGATGTTTTGTAATAAGTACAACTTCAGCAAGGGTTGTTTTCAGTAGAGATTCATTATACTATGTCTTATTGAAGTTACTCCAAGGTGGTTTCATGTTTGTCTTTGACAGAGTTCCGTGAGTGCCTGTCTTTAGCTCACTTGTCTTCACTTTAGGACATCATACCATATGAAAACTGAATTTGGGCAGCATCTACTACTGACCTGAGGTTCTATTTTTTTTTTTCAGGTGAAAGTTTCTACCTATATTTCCAAGAGGTGGCAAAAATCTACTTTTTGCAGTCAAGGGGTAGCTTTTCCAGTCCGTATGTTATAGATAAGATAGTGCTTTATTACTTAGATGTGGGTTTAGGTAGCTTCACTTAAGCTCCCCACACCCAGGGCATCTGTAATGTGTTCTCTCCTCTCTGTATCAGTGTTAGAACTCCAACTCCATGGCCTGTATCTGGTTCTGAAACCCCCAGGGGTCATCTGGGCTTTAGTTCACACTTATTTTTTTGTTCTTTTTCTGAAACTTAGGCTGGCATATTCTTCTCTTCTTCTCTGTCTCCATCTTTATTCTGTTTCTCTCTCTCTCTCACTTCCTTAATGCAGTTATGATGTAATGTTTTTATTTGTTTAATTTTATCCAGGATTTCTGAGTGTTTGAAACAGGAGGGACTATTCCAAATTGTTGGTATAAGGTTAAAATACATTAAATATGAATTAAGGCAATAAGTGTGCTTACAATACTAGAGTAGTGCCTGACATATAAACTATTAGGCAGATGTTAAAAACTTAATAATAACTAGCTTTTATTAAGCACTATTTGCTAAGAATTATTTTAACTCCTTTATGTGTCTGTACTTATTGACTCCTTACAACAGTTATACAAGCTCGATATTATGTCATCCTATATTATTATTTAGTAGATGAAGAGATATGGTACAGGTATAATAAATAATAATATTTTTAAAATCTAGGTAGTCTGGCTCCAAAGCTTTTCCACTTTATTGAGATATAATTTAAATATAGTAAAATTAACTAATTTCAGTGTCAAATTTGGTTCATATTTAATTTTTTTAATTGTAGATGGACACAATACTTTTATTTATTTACTTACTTATTTTTATGTGGTGCTGAGGATCGAACCCACTGCCTCACACGTGCGATGCAAGCACTCTGCCACTGAGCCACAATCCCAGCCCCTCAAATTTGTTTTGACAAATGTTTTCAGTCAAGTAACCATTACTGCAATCACAACATTAAAATGTTTTCATGACCCTAAACAGTTTTCATTTGTCCATTTGTAGTTCATCTCTTTCATCATTTCCAACAAACACTTCTGTTTTCTCTTATTATAATTTTGCCTTTTCTAAAATTTCACATGAAAAAAACACATACTCTGCAGTGTCTAGCTTCTTTCACTTAGCACAATGCATTTGAGAATCATTCATGATGTTGCAAATATTAGTAGTCTGTTATTTTTAATTGCTGAGTAGTATTCCATCAGACACACATATCACATTATGTTCACTCACCAGTTAATGGGCATTAAAATTGTTCTCTGTTTTATACTCTCACAAATTAAAACTTATGAATATTCACATACCAGTGTTTTCATTTCTCTTGGGTGAATATCTAAGGGTAAAATTACAAGATCATATGGTAAGTGTATGTTTGACTTTTATGAAACTGCCCAACTCTTTTCTGAAGTGGCTGCACCATTTTGCATTCCCACTAGCAATGTGTTTCAACACATATTCCCCAACACTTGGTATTCGTATTTCTTAATTTTAGACCTTGTGATGGCTATGTTGTTATATTTCACTAGAGTTACATTTTGTATTTCCCCTCTAAAGGTACTGAGCATCTTTTCAGGTGTTTATTTGCCAATTGTAAATCTTCTTTGATAAAGTGTCTATTAAAATCTTTTCTCCATGTTTTAATTGAACTGTTTGTCTTTTATCTATAGTTTACATCTGCAGCATTTCCCCAAAGCTCGCATAATGAAAGCATGGTTCCCAGTGCAACTGCAGGTTTCAGAGGTGGGGCTTATATTGCAATAATTGGATCATACCGTCTCTGCCCTCATTTCAAATAGCTGAATGGACTACTAGGGGGTGGGAATCTAGTTAGAAGATGTAGGTCACTAAGGCATGCCCTGGAAAGAAAGGCGCTCCCATACCACTATTCTCTTTCTGTCTTTCCTGGCTTTCATGAGCCAAGCAGCTTTCCTCTGCCTTGCCTTCCACCATGATGTTTCTGCCTTAAAGCCAGCTGATCGTAGACTGAATCCTCTGAAACAGTCTGAAACCATGATCCAAAATAAACCTTTCTTCCTCTAAGTTATTCTTGTCAGGTATTTTATAGTAACAGAGACCAATAGCTGATGCACCAATGAATTTATATATATAATTTTTTTGCAAATGTTTTCTCTGCATAAAGTCTGTACTCTTAACACTCCCTATATTGCCTCTCAATTTAAATCAAAATGATGGAGAAACTTCTAAGCAGGGCAGTGGCCACTTTCTATTAGCAGTTGTGGGCTTTGCAGTCAGGAAACCCTGCTGGAATTTTTGTTTCAAGATCCAATGAAAACATTTTCACTAACTGAGTTTCTTCCATTTTAGCACAGTACTGAACAGTTCTTTCTTGGACTTGAAGAATTGATGAGCCTTCGGATGTAATTACCTCTGAACTCTGTTTTTACTGTTAGTTGAAAATAACTAGACACCTGTCAGCTATATAAATACTGCCCTGGGCAATTTGCCCTAAGGTGTCCTGTTTTTAAGATACTAGTTGTCTTGTTTCCTAATGGAGAAAGACGATTTCCAGCAATTAGAACAAGAGAAGAGTCAATCTTCCAAGAAGACTACTCCCAAAAGGATTATCCATTTTGTTGATGGAGACACCTTGGAAGAATATAGCACAGAGGAGGAGGAGGAAGAAAAAGATGGACAGAGAATGAGTTCAACACTTGACCCTGTAAGCTTATAGCGTCAATGCTGGTGCATGTGGGGCTGAATAAATGAGAGGCTGAGCCAGACAAGGTTTATAGAAAATTGAGTTTTACATTATTAAGCCCTCAGATCCCTTGTTTGCTTTCTAGATCCATATATAGACAGCTTATCATTTTGATCATCTTTGTTTTCTCATCTATAATAAGGAACATGGAACATTATTAAGCATTTTGAAATCTCTACATTAAAAACTCTGCAAGAAAAATAAGACTCTGCAGTCACCATGCCTGTTATTAATTATTCGAGTTTGATTTCTCTCTTTTTTTTTCAGTCTAAACTCTCATGGGGGCCCTACCTGTGGTTTTGGGCAGGACGAATAGCAAGCAGCTCGTTTTCTAGTAAGTATGGTTAAGATTTTTTTTTTCTAGTCTTGATTACGCTCTGACAGACCCTCTGAACTAGATGGGACTTGCAAAGGTTTAATCCACTCCATTCTGAAGAAGTGACTATTGGTCACAGAATTCTGAGTCTGTCCTTTACCTTCCCAGAGGTATGGAACCTCACCTCTTCATGCAGAACCTTCCATCTTTTGCCAACATTTAGTATTCTTCCTTGTCTTGACCCAAATTTTGTCTTTGTTTCAGAAGTTCCTAGTCCTCCTGATTGTCTTTCTTAGAGCTATCCAAATCAGTCTAGATCCCTCTTTCACAGGACAGAATTTCAAATATTTGAAGACAAGATCCAGTCCTTCCTGGGTTGACTCTTCAATAAACTTTTATTTTTTTAAAAAAATTATTGTTGTATGACACAGTTTTAAGTTCCTTCTTCCTGATTACTCTGTTATAAATATAAACTTCATCAGCCCCTACCAGGGGCATAATGAGTGGCCTACATGCCTATTTGCAACAGAAGAAACACTGAATTTTATTTCATGTGACTTTTACCCATCTTCTTTTGAACACAACTGGCAACATCTAATTACTCATTTCCTTCTAACTTGAATATTCTTGTAAATTTGACAGGGAGGAAACTTACTTTAATATTCTTAGAAAATATAAAATGCATCTCTTAGAAATTATTCTTTCATCATAAAACCATTACTGAGTGTGTACTATATTCCCAACATTGGGCCCTGGGACATAAAGACAAATGACAGTCTCTGCTTTTAAGACACTCAATGTTCCTACACTGGAGAAGAGAGTCAAAAGTCCTGTGATTTTAAAGGAAAATATTTCTAGGAGACCCCTTGAGGAAAACACTTGTTGTTCACGCCAAATATCAATCACTGCCACTAATAGAGTCCTGAGCCTCTAGGCGTCCTTGCTACTATGACTGGAAGCAGACAAGAAAGACCTTGAACTTCTGCAAAGAAATTCATTTTCTGTAGGCATGGTGGTGCATGCCTGTATACCAACAGCTTCAAAGCCAGCCTCAGTAAGGCCCTATCTCAAAAAAGGGCTGGGGGGGCTGGAGTTGTGGCTCAGTGGTAGAGCGCTTGCCTAGCATGTATGAGGCACTGGGTTCGATCCTCAGCACCACATATAAATAAATAAAATAAAGATCCATTAACAACTAAAAATATTTTTTTAAAAAAGGGATGGGGATGTGGCTCAGTGAGTAAGCACCCCTGTGTTCAACTCCTAGTACCAAAAAACAAAAAGCAAACAAAGAGAAACCCAGAAGTTTGTCTTCATCCATGGAAGAACTTCTGACACTGATTTTGGTAACACTGTATTGAGTTTTTGGTACCATTTGAAATACACTCCTAACTGTTGTCCAGTGATTAATCTGGCAGAGGGAGAGTCTTTTCCGATTGTTCAAGGCCCATACTATACTTGTTCAGTGTTTCAAAAATTCTTCCTGACATATTTATCTGGAAAGGATAGCTCAAATATAATATCATATGAAGATAGAAGATTTCACAAATTTCCTTTGAGTCCTAGAATTTTTTGAGAGTCCAAGGCAGTTGAAATATTTTGTCAGTTAAATGTACTTAAAGTTAAGTGACAAATCACTTGCAGGCAAGTTTAAACCCTTGGCTCCTCAACTGATGCTAAGCAATAGTTATTGACTCAATTTGCCCAAGTTCTTATTCTCTTTTTTAGCTTGTGAATTCCTTGGTGGAAGATTTGCTGTCTTCTTTGGTCTTACTCAAACCAAATATCAATATGTGTTAAATGAGTACCACAGAATACAATATAAGGTATGTGACATCCTGATAGGGACATCAAGGGCCCTGAAAGATTGACTGTTCCAACTTCAGGCTGGTACAAAAGAAAATTTTCCTACCTTGTTATCAAGAACTACAGTTTCATTGAGCTCCCACGGTCAGACTGAGTGACTGTTCTAAGTCTCATCCCTTGACATTTGTTTGTGTTTGTATTTTTCCCACTCCCATGAAGTTAGTATGTCATGAGATGGGTGACAAAAGTAGTTGAATGTAAAGCCTGACATTGCTTCTTGCACAGGCATCTCTATAAAATGGGGAGTTTGTTGCATAGTTAAACTTTTCCTTATTTCTCTCCAAACCAGGAAAGTAACAAAGAAAGGGAAGAGAATGGATCAAAGGACCAGGCAGCTAAGTCTTCTAATGAAAAGTGTCTCCTGAAGACTGGAGTCCCTGAATATGGGACCAGACAACAGGACCTGGCAAAGGCCATTCCTCAGCAGGGCACCTCATCTAGGGAGGACTTGGCGGCAGATTCCAGCTCATGATGGGAATCAGAGACTGTAGTTCCCCTGTATCTCTGTCTTGAGCTATTGGTTACCATGGCAACAGCACCACAGGTAGCACTTTTTAGGCCAGAACTGGGACTAAGCTTGTGACTCTAGAATTGAGGAATTGCAAACAGTGAGTGATTTTGGATACTTTCTCAATATAATTTTTTTATATAAGTTTCTATTCTAACTCCACCCAGTAATACACTCTGTTAGTCTTGACATTTAGATTTGGGTTGAAATTCTTTGTTATAGGGCTAGAGTGGAGTAAAGAATCTCTGTTCCTCAGAAGAAAATTTGAGCTTCATAGAGTATAAATAAATTCCCTTTTTAGGGATTAAAATAAGGTATATATTTCTAAGTAGTCATCCTGTCTTAATTGGAACTTGCTTTATGATTAGCAAACATTGCTAGTAGCACTATGAAATGGTCTTTATCAAAGTTTTTGAGAATTATATACACCCCCCCAAAAAATTGGAAACAAGTAATAAGAGCACTACACAAGTTTTTTAAAATGGATGATTTCTTTGTTTATTTGTCAACAATTTTTCTAAACCTGTGAAGATAAAATGTGAAAATCAGAGCTACAAAGCACAGGTTGTTCTGGACAAAGATAACTGTGATTTAGTAGAAAGAAACAAAACTTTCAGTAATGAAACCTCATTTTTAGTTTACTTTTTCCATTTGCTAGTTTTGTGATTTTGAAGGTGTCCAGATTTCTGATCCCCAGTTTCCTTCTTTGTAAAATACAGATGACATTTATTTGTTTTTGGGGGGATTGTTGTTAAACAAAACTAAACAATAAATGTGAAAACACTTATAAAAATGTAAATATCTGTTGTTAATATATAATTAATGATTATTATATTGATGGTCCCCAAAGAACCAAGGCTTCTGGAATTTATACCCTTGTATAGCTCCACCCACATCGACTCTAGGCTCGACCATGTGACTTTCTTTGGCTGCTGAGATAGTAGCAAATATAATGCAAGGAGAGGTTTGATAAGCACTTGCACATTAGGGTTTGTCCACTTGGAAATCTCCATGTTGTAGAGAAGCTTAAACTAGACTCCTTTTTAAAAAAAATTGTATTTATATATGACAGCGGAATATATTACAATTCTTATTACACATATAGAACACAATTTTTCTTTTTTTAAAATATTTTTTTAGTTGTCAGTGGACCTTTATTTAATGAATTTATTTATATGTGGTGCTGAGAATCGAACCCAATGTCTCACACATGCTAAGCGAGCACTTTACTATTGAGGCCCAGCCCCAGCCCATAGAGCACAATTTTTCATCTCTGGTTGTTTACACAGTATGTTCACACCAATTTGTGTCTTCATACCTGTACTTTGGGTAATAATGATCATCACATTCCACCATCATTAATAACCCCATGCCCCCTCCCTTCCCCTCCCACCCCTCTGCCCTATCTAGAGTTCTTCTATTCCTCCCATGCTCCCCCTCCCTATCCCACTATGAATCAGTCTCCCTATATCAAAGAAAACATTTGGCATTTGGTTTTTTGGGATTGGCTAACTTCACTTAGCATTATCTTCTCTAACTCCATCTATTTACCTGCAAATGCCATGATTTTATTCTTTTATTGCTTAGTAATATTCCATTATGTATATATGCCACATTTTTTTAATCCATTCATTTATTGAAGAGCATCTAGTTTGGTTCCACAGTTTAGCTATTGTGAATTGTGCTGCTATAAACATTGATGTGGCTGTGTCCCTGTAGTATGCTGTTTTTAAGTCCTTTGGGTATAGTCCAAGGAGAGGGATAGCTGGGTCAATGGTGGCTCCATTCCCAGTTGTCCAAGGAATCTCCATACTGCTTCTAGATTGGCTGCACCAATTTGCAGTCCCACCAGCAATGTATGAGTGTGCCTTTTTCCCCACATCCTTGCCAACACTTATTGTTGTTTGTCTTCATAATAGCTGCCATTCTGACTGGAGTGAGATGAAATCTTAGCGTAGTTTTGATTTGCATTTATCTAATTGCTAGCAATGATGAACATTTTTTCATATATTTATTGATTGATTGTACATCATCTTCTGAGAAGTGTCTGTTCAGGTCCTTGGCCCATTTATTGATTGGGTTGTTTGTTTTTTCGGTGCTTAGGTTTTTGAGTTCTTTATATACCCTAGAGATTAGTGTTCTATCTGATGTGTGAGGGGTAAAGATTTGCTTCAAAGATGTAGGCTCTCTGTTCACCTCACAGTTTGTTTCTGTTGCTGAGAAGAAACTTTTTAGTTTGAATCTATTTCATTTATTGATTCTTGATTTTAATTCTTGTGCCAAAGGAGTCTTATAAGGAAAGTTGGGGTCTAATCCCACATGATGAAGATTAGGGCCTACTTTTTCTTCTATTATACATAGGGTCTCTGTTTGTATTCGTAGGTCCTTGATCCATTTTGAGTTGAGTTTTGTGCATGGTGAGAGACAGGGGTTTAATTTCATTTTGTTGCATATGGATTTCCAGTTTTCCCAGCACCATTTGTTGAAGATGCTTTCTTTTCTCCAATGCATCTTCTTGGCACCTTTGTCTAATATAAGATGATTGTAGTTTTGTGGGTTAGTCTCTGTGTTCTCTATTCTGTACCATTGGTCTACCAGTCTGTTTTGGTGCCAATACCATGCTGTTGTTGTTACTATTGCTCTGTAGTGTAGTTTATGGTCTGTATAGTGATGCCACCTGCTTCCCTCTTCCTGCTAAGGATTGCTTTAGCCATTCTGGGTCTCTTATTTTTCCAGATGAATTTCATGATTGCTTTTTCTATTTCTATGAGGAATGTCATTGAAATTTTCATTGGAAGTGCATTAAATCGGTATGGTGCTTTTGGAAGTATGGTCATTTTGATAATATTAATTCTGCCTATCCAAGAGCAAGGTAGATCTTTCCATCTTATAATGTCTTCTTTGATTTCTTTCTTTAGGGTTCTGTAATTTTCATTATATAGATCTTTCACCTCTTTTGTTAAGTTGATTCCCAAGTATTTTTTTTTGAGGCTATTGAAAATGGGGTAGTTTTCCTTGTTTCTCTTTCTGAGGATTTGTCACTGATATACAGAAATGTCTTTAATTTATGGGTGTTGATTTTATATCCTACTACTTTGCTGAATTCATTTACTAGTTCTAGAAGTTTTCTGGTGGAACTTTTAGGGTCATCTAGGTATAGAATCATATCATCAGTAAATAGTGCCAATTTGAGTTCTTCTTTTCCTATGTGTATCCCTTTAATTTCTTTCATCTGTCTAATTTCTCTGGCCAGTGTTTCAAGAATTATGTTAAATAAAAGTGGTGAAAGAGGGAGTGCCTTCAATTTTTCTCCATTTAGAATGATGTTGGCCTGGGGCTTGGCATAGATAACCTTTATGATGTTGCGATATGTTCCTGTTATCCCTAGTTTTTCTAGTATTTTGAACATGAAGAGGTGCTGTATTTTGTCACATGCTTTTTCTGCATCTATTGAGATGATCATATGATTCTTATCTTTGTGTCTAATGATGTGATGAATTACATTTATTGATTTCCATATGTTGAACCAAGCTTGCATCCCTGGGTTGAATCCCACTTGATCATGGTGCATGATCTTTTTGATATGTTTTTCTATTTGATTTGACAGAATTTTATTGAGAATTTTTGCATCTATGTTCATTAGAGATATTGGTCTGAAGTTTTGTTTTTTTGATGTGTCTTTGCCTGGTTTTGAAATCAGGGTGATATTGGCCTCATAGAATGAGTTTGGAAGTGCTGCCTCTTTTTCTCTTTCCTGAAATGAATTGGAGAGTATTGGTATTAGTTCTTCTTTAAAAGTCTTGTAGAACTTGGCTGTGTATCTGTCTGGTCCTGGGCTTTACTTGGTTGGTAGACTTTTGATGGTGTTTGTTATTTTGTCACTTGAAATTGATCTGTTTTAATTGTGTATATCATCCTGATTCAATTTGGGCAAATTATATGACTCTAGAAATTTGTTGATGCTTTGATATCTTTTATTTTATTGGAGTACAGGTTTCAAAATAATTCCTAATTATCTTCTGTATTTCTTTAGGGTCTGTTGTGATATTTCATTTTCTATCATGTATGTTAGTGATTTGAGTTTTCTTTCTACTTCTCTTCATTAGGGTCTGTCAATTTTTTCAATTTTTCTTTTGTTTCAATTTCATTGATTTCAGCTGTGATTTTAATTATTTCTTGTCTTCTGCTGTTTTTGGTATTGATTTGTTCTTTTTTCAGGGCTTTGAGATGTAGTGCTAAGTCATTTATTTGTTGACCTTTTCTTCTTTTAAGGAATGAACTCCATGCAATGACTTTCCTCTTAGAACTGCTTTCTTAGTGTCCCAGAGATTTCGATATGTTGTATCTGTGTTCTCATTCACCTCTAAATTTTTTTTAATCTCCTCCTTGATGTCTTCTTTAATCCATTGTTTATTCAGTAGCATATATTTAGTCTCCAGGTGTTGGAGTGGATTTTATTTTTTATTTTATCATTGATTTTTAATTTCATTCTATTATGATCTTACTGGAATGTAGGGTAGTATCTCTACTTTTTTATGTTTGCTAAGAGTTGCTTTGTGGCATAGTATATGGTCTATTTTAGAGAAGGATCCATGTGCTACTGAGAAGAAAGTATATTCTCTTGTTGAAGGATGGAATATTCTATATATGTCAGTTAAGACTAAGTTATTGATTGTATTAATTAGTTCTATAATTTCTTTGTTCAGCTTTTGTTTGGAAGATCTGTCTAGTGATGAAAGAGGTGTGTTAAAGTCACCCAAATTATTGTGTTGTGGTCTATTTGACTCTTAAACTTGAGAAGAGATTAATGAACATAGTTGCTCCGTTGTTTGGACATATATATTTATAATTGTTAAGCCTTGTTGGTGTATGGTTACCTTGAGCAGTATGTAGTGTCCTTTGTCCTTTTTTATTGGATTTAGCTTGAAGTCTACTTTATTTGATATGAGGATGGAAACCCCTGCTTGCTTCCGCAGTTCATGCAAGTGGTATGATTTTCCCAACCCTTCACCTTCAGTTTGTGGATATCTTTTTCTATGAGATGAGTCTCTTGGAGGCAGCATATTGTTGGGTCTATTTTTTTTTTGATCCAATCTGCTAGTCTACGTCTGTTGATTGGTAAGTTTAGGCCATTAACATTCAGGGTTATTATTGTGACATGATTTGTATTCTCAGCCACTTTTGTTTGTTTTTGGTATTTAATATGACTTGGTTTCTCCTCTGATTAGATTTTCCTTTAGTAAAAATAAATACCTCCCTCTACTGATTTTCATCATTGTTTTTCATTTCCTCTTCTTGGAATATTTTGCTGAGGATGTTCTGCAGTGCAGGCTTTCTAGTTGTAAATTCCTTTAACTTTTGTTTATCATGGAAGATTTTTATTTCATCATCAAATATAAAGCTTAGTTTTGCTGGATATAAGATTCTTGGTTGGCATTCATTTTCTTTCAGAGCTTGGTATATGTTGTTCCACGATCTCCTGGCTTTGAGGGTCTGGGTTGAAAAATCTGCTGAGATATGAATTAGTCTCCCCTAATATGTGATCTGATTCCTCTCTCTTGCAGCTTTTAAGATTCTATCCTTATTCTGTATGCTAGGCAGCTTCATTACAATGTGTCTTGGTATAGATCTGTTATAATTTTGTACATTTGGTATCCTGTAAGCCTCTTGTATTTGGTTTTCCAATTTGTTCTTTATGCTTGGGAAATTTTCTGATAGTATCTCAGTGAAGAGATTGTGCATTCCTTTGGTTTGAAACTCTGTGCCTTCCTCTATCCCAATAACTCTTAGATTTGGTCTCTTGATGCTGCCCCATAATTCTTGTATGTTCTGTTCATGGTTTCTTCACCGTGTGATCAACTTTATTTTCCAGATTGTATACTTTGTCTTTATTATCTGATGTTCTTTCTTCCAAGTGATCTAGTCTGTTGGCTATGCTTTCTATTGAGTTTTTTATTTGATTTATTGTATCCTTCATTTCAAGGATTTCTGACTGGTTTATTTTCAGAGTCTCTATCTCTCTCTTGAAATAATCTTTTGCTACCTGTATTTGCTCTCTTATCTCATTGTTGGAGTGATCAATTTTTCTCTGTATTGGCTCATTCAGGTCATTCTTTAATTCACAGATTATTTTAATTATGAACCTTCTGAACTCCTTCTCTGACATTTCACCAACTTCATTGTCCATGGGTTCTGTTATTATAGAATCCTGGTTTGTTTGGGGCACTTTCCTCTCTTGTTTTTTCATGTTGTCCATGTGTCTTCCTTTCTTGCCGTGTGGATCTGAGATATTAAAGTTTCTTCCCTTTATTCTTGTAGTTCCTGTACAGATTGTCTGTACCTCACCTTGATGTTGGGCTTACAGACTCTACTGGTGTCCCTCAATGAATGCTACTGCACTCTAGATCTGGGTCCTGCATAAGTCAGAGTAGATGGATCTGGGCTTGATCTCCCAGGGTAATCTGCTGGTCAGAAGAGGCAGTCTTGTGCCAAAGGCTAGGCTCTGGTGGTGTCTGCCCCTCTGGGGTAGGGGTGAACTGGGCCTACTTAGAGCATGGATCCCTTATGGGCTGGTGTGGGTGGTCTGGGATGGATTTTGGCTCCTGCAGTAGTTCACTGGTCAGTAGGGATGATCCTGCACCAGAGGCTAGGCTCTGGCAAGTGTCTGTTCTGCCAAGAAAGAGATGTATCAGGCCTGCTGTGCACCTGAACCCCACACAGGCCAGTGTGGGTGGATCTGACCGCTGGGTTTGACCTCCTGAGGTAGTCTGCTGGTCAGAACGGGGGTCTTGCGCCAAAGGCTAGGCTCTGCAGGGTGTCTGCTCCACTGAGGGATGGGTGGATCAGGCCTGCTATGTGAGCCCCACAGAGGCTGGTGTGGGTGAATCTGGGACACTGGGCTTGACCTACTGCCTTGAACTAGACTTCTAAGTGATGAGAGGCCACCAGGAGAGAGGTCTCCAGCCATTCCAGTCCCAGTCAAGCTCACAACTGGATGCAGCCACCTCAGTGACCTTCTGATACCCTACCTGGAACAGAGCAACCATGCATTTGAGCTCAGTTAACCCACAGAATAAGGAAAAAAATAACTCATTGTTGTTTTAAGTTTTAGAGTAGTTTGTCATATAGCCATATATGATTAAAATAATAGCTCTGAGAGAAGGAGAAATTGGAATTAATTTGATATGAAATCAAGATCAGAAGTAGGCCTAGAGTAGAAGGTATATTTAGTTGAATATGCTAAAATAAGTTAAATTGCACAGATAGCTCCAAAACCTCAGTGGCTTAAAACCACCAATGTTTTTCTTTTTCACGAGAGGTCAATTAAGGTAAGGATCTGGACTGGTTTCCTCTGTGTTTCTTCAGTGTTGCATGTTCTTTGATCTTATCGTTCCTCTGCACTGTGTACACAGGGCTGCTGAAGCAGGAGTAGATATTAAGCACTGGTAATTAACATCCCCACTAAGAATGAATCTTGTCACCTTCACTTATGCTTCTTCTATCGAAACAAGTCATATGGCCACAATGAATCTCATAGGACGTTGAGTCACATAAGATAGCTGAGAAAGGCATAAGAGATAGATGATAGACTTGAGAATCAATGGTATTGGTTTAATTTCATCTCTGCTGCCTCTTCATGAGAGGTACGGTGAAAGTCACTTAACTTCTCAATGTTCTGATGTATATAAAACTGGTTTGATAAGGGAAGTAAATCCAATTTGAACTAGCATGTATAATTTTTTTTTAAAAAAGGAGTTTTTTTAAAGGATACTGAGAAATATAATGGAATATAAGGGCAGATAAGTCTCAATAGGGTCTAGAACAGTCTGACAAGCAAGTGTTCTCCACTCGTCATCTTTTTTTGTGTGTGAGTTAGATGACACTCTATACTGCTTTATAACTCTTCTATTCCAGTGACTGGTATACCAGCCCTCCATCCCAATTCAGACATGCTGAGAATAAAATATGATTATCCTTTTTTTGGTCAGGTAACCAATTCCTAACTCAAACAACTGTGACCAGGGAGGTAGATCTTGTAGTAGTGACATGATTGTAGGTCTATTTCTGGGTGAGGATGATTCTAAGGAAAAGATAATTAAAGTGATCTAGATAGATATTCCATGATTATCCTTTGTGAAGATTTAGGAAAATCACTTGGCTTTAAGTACTAAAGTTAGGATGTCAATGATAATTATTAATATCTGTGATGATTCATTCTATGAGTCAACTTGACTGGGCCCTGGGGTTTCCCAGATTAAACACCTTCTGCATGGGTCTCTGAGGGTATTTCTGGATGAGACTAGCATTTGAATCCACAAATTTGATAAAATAGATTACCTTCCCCAATGTGGGTGGGTATCATCTAATCCATCCAGAACAAAAGGCTAAATGACAAGGAGGAATTTGTCTCCCCCTACCCTGCTGCCCTGCTTGAACTTTTGGAAATCTCATTTCTTCTCATTGTGCCCTCAAACTGGGATTTATACCACTGGTTCCTCAGGTTCTCAGGCTTTTGTACTCAAACTGATTTACATCACTAACTTTCCTAGGTCACCAGCTTGCAGACAGGAGATTGTGGGACTTCTTGCCCTCCATAATCATGTGAGCCAATTTCTCATTATCTATCTATCTATCTATCTATCTATCTATCTATCTATCATCTATCTATCTACCTACCTGCCTATCCCCATTGGTTCAATTTCATTAAAGAACCTAACTAATACAATATTGAATAAGAATCCTGATTTCATGAGTTGGAATGGTTAGTCCTCACTAAGGAGTCAGTCTTAGTTCTTCATCCGATGTGTATCTGATGTGCTCCAGTTTCAAGTAAATCTGAGAGTTTTATGAT
Source organism: Spermophilus citellus (assembly GCF_964194105.1). Lineage (NCBI taxonomy): Eukaryota > Metazoa > Chordata > Mammalia > Rodentia > Sciuridae > Spermophilus > Spermophilus citellus. The sequence continues at coordinate 114,689,901 of NC_138187.1, read as the reverse complement.
ATTGCCACATCTCACAGGTAAGCTTTGGTTATATAAGTCTCAGGTGCCAGATGATAGGAAAATCTATACCTGATTTTCCTGCTATTTTGCTTCAGAATAAGTCCTAGTTATTTTTCACTTTTACATTTTCCTCAAAAAAATATTATGAATATATACTTGATGAATATTCTAGAGAACTAGGTCAACCATATATCAAATGTGAATTTTGTCTAGTAAAAATTATACAATCAATTAAATTTTCTTTTCCACTAAAAAGAAGGGAGATTGCTTTCCTCTGTGGTCAGTGACTATAAGCAAATCAACTGAATCTTGAAAAAATTATAATAAATATAATAACAAATGTATAATAAAGAAAACAAATAGAACCCAGAGTCCATATCTTACCAGCTTTGACTGCAAATAAAATCACAGTGCCTTTAATATTAATTTGGCATCTACTATAAGACAGTTCTTATTTTAGACACAAAATTTCTTGTTGTTGATCTAGATTTACCAACAGCTAAATTGTTAGGACATTCAGTTTTTATATAAGCAGTCTCTCAGATGGTCCCAAATGATCTCCATCCCCCTAGTATTCATACCCTGTCTTGTTCCTTCCCACACTAAACAATGGTGGTCTATGTGGCCAATCAGGTATGGTGAAAGTGATAGTGTGTCACTTCTGAGATTGTTAAGGCTCTGTGTTGATCTCTCTATTTGCCTTTTGGATCACTCAATCTGGGCAACACCAGCTGCCAGTTACGAGGACTCTCAGGCAGTACAGTGAACTGCATATGTCCCCCTGCTCCCTAAATTCATATGTTGAAACCCTAATCTCAATGATGGTTTTGGAGGTAGGGCCCTTGGCAAGTAATTCAGTAACAAGAGCAGATGAATAAGATTTATGTTCTTTTTTTTATTTTTATTTTTTTTTAATTTTTTATTGGTTGTTCACAACATTACAAAGCTCTTGACATCATATTTCATACATTAGATTGAAGTGGGTTATGAACCCCCAATTTTACCCCAAATGCAGATTGCAGAATCACGTCGGTTACACATCCACAATTTTACATAATGCCCTATTAGTAATTGTTGTATTCTGCTACCTTTCTTATCCCCTACTATCCCCCCCTCCCCTCCCCTCCCATCTTCTCTCTCTACCCCATCTACTGTAATTCATTTTTCTCCTTGTTTATTTTCCCATTCCCCTCACAACCTCTTATATGTAATTTTGTATAGCAATGAGGGTCTCCCTTCATTTCCATACAATTTCCCTTTTCTCTCCCTTTCCCTCCCATCTCATGTCTCCGTTTAATGTTAATCTTTTCTTCCTGCTCTTCCTCCCTGCTCTGTTCATAGTTGCTCTCATTATATCAAAGAAGACATTTGGTATTTGTTTTTTAGGGATTGGCTAGCTTCACTAAGCATAATCTGCTCTAGTGCCATCCATTTCCCTGCAAACTCTATGATTTTGTCATTTTTTATTGCTGCATAGTATTCCATTGTGTATAGATGCCACATTTTTTTTTATCCATTCATCTATTGAAGGGAATCTGGGTTGGTTCCACAGTCTAGCTATTGTGAATTGTGCTGCTATGAACATCGATGTGGCAGTATCCCTGTAGCATGCTCTTTTAAGGTCTTCAGGAAATAGTCCGAGAAGGGCAATAGCAGGGTCAAATGGTGGTTCCATTCCCAGCTTTCCCAGGAATCTCCAAACTGCTTTCCAAATTGGCTGCACCAATTTGCAGTCCCACCAGCAATGTACAAGTGTACCCTTTTCTCCCCATCTTCGCCAGCACTTGTTGTTTGACTTCATAGTGGCTGCCAATCTTACTGGAGTGAGATGGTATCTTAGGGTGGTTTTGATTTGCATTTCTCTGACTGCTAGAGATGGTGAGCATTTTTTCATGTACTTGTTGATTGATTGTATGTCCTCCTCTGAGAAGTGTCTGTTCAGGTCCTTGGCCCATTTGTTGATTGGGTTATTTGTTATCTTATTGTCTAATTTTTTGAGTTCTTTGTATACTCTGGATATTAGGGCTCTATCTGAAGTGTGAGGAGTAAAAGTTTGTTCCCAGGATGTAGGCTCCCTATTTACCTCTCTTATTGTTTCTCTTGCTGAGAAAAAACTTTTTAGTTTAAGTAAGTCCCATTTGTTGATTCTTGTTATTAACTCTTGTGCTATCGGTGTCCTATTAAGGAATTTGGAGCCCGACCCCACAATATGTAGATCAGAGCCAACTTTTTCTTCTATCATATGCAGAGTCTCTGATTTGATATCAAGCTCCTTGATCCATTTTGAGTTAACTTTTGTGCATGGCGAGAGAAAGGGATTCAGTTTCATTTTGTTGCATATGGATTTCCAGTTTTCCCAACACCATTTGTTGAAGATGCTATCCTTCCTCCATTGCATGCTTTTAGCCCCTTTATCAAATATAAGATAGTTGTAACTTTGTGGATTAGTCTCTGTGTCCTCTATTCTATACCATTGGTCCACCCGCCTGTTTTGGTACCAGTACCATGCTGTTTTTGTCACTATTGCTCTGTAATATAGTTTGAAATCTGGTATCGCTATACCGCCTGATTCACACTTCCTGTTTAGAATTGCTTTTGCTATTCTGGGTCTTTTATTCTTCCATATGAATTTCATGATTGCTTTATCTATTTCTACAAGAAATGCCGTTGGGATTTTGATTGACATTGCATTAAACCTATAGAGAACTTTTGGTAATATCGCCATTTTGATAATGTTAGTTCTGCCTATCCATGAACAGGGTATATTTTTCCATCTTCTAAGATCTTCTTCTACTTCTCTCTTTAGGGTTCTGTAGTTTTCATTGTATAAATCTTTCACCTCTTTTGTTAGGTTGATTCCCAAGTATTTTATTTTTGTTGAGGATATTGTGAATGGAGTGTTTTTCCTCATTTCCGTTTCAGAAGTTTTGTCGCTGATATACAGAAATGCCTTTGATTTATGCGTGTTGATTTTATATCCTGCCACTTTGCTGAATTCATTTATTAGTTCTAGTAGTTTCTTTGTAGACCCTTTTGGGTCTTCTAGGTATAGAATCATGTCATCTGCAAATAGTGATAATTTAAGTTCTTCTTTTCCTATTTTTATGCCTTTAATTTCTTTCGTCTGTCTAATTGCTCTGGCCAGTGTTTCGAGAACTATATTGAATAGAAGTGGTGATAGAGGGCATCCCTGTCTTGTTCCAGATTTTAGAGGGAATGCCTTTAACTTTTGTCCATTCAGAATGATGCTAGCCTGAGGCTTAGCATAGATAGCTTTTACAATGTCAAGGTATGTTCCTGTTATCCCTAGTTTTTCTAATGTTTTGAACATAAAGGGATGCTGTACTTTGTCGAATGCTTTCTCTGCGTCTATCAAGATGATCATATGGTTCTTATCTTTAAGTCTATTGATGTGGTGAATAACATTTATTGATTTCTGTATATTGAACCATCCTTGCATCCCAGGGATGAATCCTACTTGATCATGGTGCACAATTTTTTTGATATGTTTTTGTATTCGATTCGCCAGAATTTTATTGAGGATTTTTGCATCTAGGTTCATTAGAGATATTGGTCTGTAGTTTTCTTTCTTTGAGGTGTCTTTGTCTGGTTTCGGAATCAGGGTGATGTTGGCCTCATAGAATGAATTTGGAAGAGCTCCCTCTTTTTCTATTTCCTGAAATAACTTGAAAAGTATTGGTATTAATTCTTCTTTAAAGGTTTTGTAAAACTCCGCTGTATACCCATCCGGTCCTGGGCTTTTCTTGGTTGGTAGTCTTTTGATGGCTTCTTCAATTTCATCCATTGATATTGGTCTGTTCAAATTGTGTGTATCCTCCTGACTCAGTCTGGGCAAATCATATGACTTAAGAAATTTATCGATGTCTTCACTATCTTCTATTTTATTGGAATATAGGTTTTCAAAATAATTTCTAATTGTCTTCTGTATTTCTGTAGCATCTGTTGTGATATTGCCTTTTTCATCCCATATGTTAGTAATTTGAGTTCTCTCTCTTCTTCTCTTCGTTAGCACGGCTAAAGGTCTGTTGATCTTATTTATTTTTTCGAAGAACCAACTTTTAGTTTTGTTAATTTTTTCAATAGTTTCTCTTGTTTCAATTTCATTGATTTCTGCTCTGATTTTAATTATTTCTTGCCTTCTGCTACATTTGCTGTTGTTTTGCTCTTCCTTTTCTAGGGCTTTGAGATGAAGTGTGAGCTCATTTATTTGTTGTTTTTTTCTTTTTTGAGGAATGACCACCAGGCGATGAATTTTCCTCTTAAAACTGCTTTCATTGTGTCCCATCGATTCCGATATGTTGTGTCTGTATTTTCATTTATCTCTAAGAATTTTTTGATTTCCTCCTTTATGTCTTCTGTAACCAATTGATCATTCAGTAACATATTGTTCATTTTCCTTGTGATGTAGGATTTTTCCTTCCTTCTTTTATCATTGATTTCCAGTTTCATTCCATTATGATCAGATAAAATGCATGGTATTATCTCCACCCCTTTATATTTACTGAGGGTTGCCCTATGGCATAATATATGGTCTATTTTTGAGAAGGATCCATGTGTTGCTGAGAAAAAAGTATATCCATTTGATGATGGTTGATATATTCTATATATGTCAGTTAAGTCTAGGTTATTGATTGTGATATTGAGTTCTATAGTTTCTTTATTCAACTTTTGTTTGGAGGATCTGTCCAATGGTGAGAGAGGTGTGTTGAAGTCACCCATAATTATTGTGTTGTGGTCTATTTGATTCTTGAACTTGAGGAGAATTTGTTTTATGAATGTCACAGCACCATTATTTGGTGCATAAATATTGATAATTGTTATGTCTTGTTGGTGAATGGTTCCTTTTAACAGTATATAATGTCCTTCTTTATCCCTTTTGATTAACTTAGTCTTGAAGTCGATTTTATTCGATATGAGGATGGCCAACCCTGCTTGCTTACGAGGACCGTGTGCGTGGTATATTTTTTCCCATCCTTTCACCTTCAGCCTGTGTATGTCTTTTCCAATCAGATGTGTCTCCTGGAGGCAGCATATTGTTGGATTTGTTTTTTTAATCCATGATACCAGCCTATGTCGCTTTATTGGAGAGTTTAAGCCATTAACATTCAGAGTTACTGTTGATATATGGTTTGTACTTCCAGCCATGTTTGGTTATTTATCCTTTTTTAAAAAAATTTAGTTTGTTTCTCCATGATTATCTTTCCCCTCGCCTTTACCGAGGCGCTTCCCACTGATGGTTTTGGTTATTGTTTTTCATTTCTTCCTCGTGTAGTGTTTTGCTCAAAATGCTTTGCAATGCTGGTTTTCTGGCTGCAAATTCTTTTAACTTTTGTTTATCATGAAAGATTTTTATTTCGTTGTCACACCTGAAGCTTAATTTTGCTGGATACAGAATTCTTGGTTGGCATTCATTGTCTTTCAGTGTTTGAAATACATTGTTCCATGACCTTCTTGCTTTCAGTGTCTGTGATGAAAAATCTGTTGTTAACCTTATTGGTTTACCCCTGAATGTAATCTGTCTCCTTTCTCTTGTAGCTTTTAATATTTTCTCTTTGTTCTGTATATTGGATATCTTCATAACAATGTGTCTTGGCGTTGGTCTACTGTGATTTTGTGTGCTCGGTGTCCTGTATGCATCTTCAATTTATATATCTCTTTCCTTTTTTATTTCTGGAAAGTTTTCTGTAATTATTTCATTCAGCAGGTTACTCATTCCCTTGGTTTGAATCTCTGTACCTTCTTCTATCCCGATGACTCGTAAGTTTGGTTTTTTTATGTTATCCCATAACTCTTGGATGTTTTTCTCGTGATTTTTTACCAGCCTTTCTGAGTTGGCTAGACTCTTTTCAAGATGATATATTTTGTCTTCATTATCTGACATTCTGGCTTCTACTTGCTCCACTCTGTTAGTGATACTCTCAATTGAGTTTTTAATTAGGTTTATCGTTTCCTTCATTTCTAGAATTATTGTTTGATTATTTTTTATAATCTCTATCTCCTGATAAAGATGCTTAACTTCTTCTTTTATCTGTTTATGTAATTCATTCTCAATGTGTTCTTTCGCTGCTTGAATTTGCTGTCTTGTATCCTTTTTAAGGTTCCATTCCATCTGTCTAAGGTGTTCCTTGAGTTCTTTATATGACCATTTTTCTGATGACTCTAGGTCCTCCTGAATATTTAGGCTGTCCTGCATTGTTTGTACTCCTTTTCTTCCTTGCTTTTTGAAGCTTCTCATGTTACTTCTTGTTCTGTTTGACTGCTGAGTTACTGTTTACTCCTATAAATTTATTTGATGCTGTAGCCGCAGGTTTCAATGAAGTTATCTGGCAGGGGATGGTTTTAATCCATGGACAGATTGAATAGAAAGCAACTAAAACAGCTTAATAAAACCATCATCCAAGAGGACCTAAAATGGCTCCTGCAGCAGCCAAAATACAAACCAAGATTTATGTTCTTATAAGAAGAGATCAATGAGTTATTTAGCTCTCTTCTCCCCATGTGAAGATATAATGAGAAGTTAGCAGTCTGCATTCCAGAAGAGGGCCTTCACCAGAGCCCAACCATTTTGACACCTTGATCCTAGATTTCCAGACTTCAGAACTGTAAGAAATCAATTTCTGTTGTTTATAAGCCACCAAGTCTATTATATTCTTTTATACCAGCCTGAACTGACCAGGACTAGCAGAGGTCTGTGTAATAAGGAACTAAATTTATAGCAAATAGCTAGTGAGGTATGGGGCCTTCCAATAACCACATGAGCGTGCTTGGAAGACCATCTCCTTCTAGCCTGCAAATGACCACAGCTCCAGCCAACAGCTTGCCAGCAACCTCACAAGAGACCCTGAGCCAGAACCTCTCAGAGAAGCCACTCCCAGATTCCTGATTATAGAAAATGAGAGATTATAAATGCTTGTTGTTACAAGTTCTGAAATTCTGGGGTATATTTTCACATTGGCAATGGGTAACAAATACAATTTTTACTCCTAAATATTCCAAAGGACTCCTAAGTATACCGCATAACTATCTCCTAAGTTTCATATCTTATTTCATTTGCCACCTTCCCATTCACCCAAAGCCATCTTCTATGTACTAGAAAAATGGTTCTTTATAATTTCCGTCATAAGCTTCCCAAAGCAAAAAAAAAAAAAGTTTAGGCTCTGTTATGGTTTGGATATGTGGTCTCCTCCAAAAATCTCAGGGGTGAGACAATGCAGAAGTGTTCAGAGATGAAACGATTAGATCATAAGAGTTGTAACCTAATCATTGGCTTTATACACTGATATGGGTTAACCAGGTGGTAACTGTAGGCAGTTAGGGTGTGGATGGAGTGGGTAGCTCTTGGGGGGCATGCCTTTGAAGTTTATATTTTCCCCTGGTAAGTGGAGTTCTCTTTGCTTCCTGTTGTCATGTCCTGAGCTGCTTTCTTCCACCATGCTCTTCCACCGTGATGGTATGTCTCATCTCAGGCCCAGAGCAAGGGAGTAGGCCATCTATGGACTGAGACCTCTGAAACTGTGAGCCCCAAATAAACTTTTTTCCCTCTACATCGTTCTTGTTGGGTATTTTGGCCACAGAAATGAAAAAGCGGACTAAAACAGGTTCCCAGAATATGCAACTCTTTTGTGATATAACATATACACATCTGTGACCATTTTCCCCAAAGTACCATCAAATGTCAAGTTGGCTCAGTAGGAAGGGATTCTACTGTTAGCCATATTCTCTAACAAGAACCAACAAATCCCCACCAAAAATCTAAACAGTGGTATACTTGTCACCAGTTCAGCATCACTTTTTTTTTAATGCTAGGTTTCCTCTTGGGCATTTATTATCCTTCCATGCCACCTAATCTTTGATCATTGTCATCCCAGTCCAGTCCTAAACTCAGTTTTATATATTTGAACTTTGGAGAAGGTTCAAATATAAAACTTTGGAGAAAATATACCCCAAAATTTCAGAACTTGATACAGTCACAGTTCTAGACCTTTTATTTTCAGAGGACATATCTGCCCCTTATAAATTTATGGATGCTGAACAATGTTTGGGGAAAATGTATTACCCAGTTCCACCTGGTGGCTTCCAAGATTCCATGGCATATTGGAAAAAGGGGAACTAAGTTCTTTCAGCAACATGTAAGTCTCTGATTCTTACCAAGTGGCAAATATCCCCAATTAAATAAATTATGTTGCAATAGTCTTTTGAGTTAATAATCTACATTGAAATCATATTCATATTCTTGATATTTAGGCTATTATTATGCATCAGGTAGGTAAATGAAAGTCAATTTTATTTTAGTTTTCTCTTTCTAATGATTAAGTCACCCAAACTTTAACCTTCAGAGTGGAAATTCAGGAAGTCTGAAGTGATCTGAGGAGCCCCTTGGCAAATGAACACAGGCATCCACCCTTTATCTCCATACATAAATCATTCAAATGTTTTTCCCTGAATGAGCAGACCTGCCAAGAAGTGTTTGGGTCTTTTTCATCTTTGTAGGCTTGACGGTGATGATGCCCATCAATTATCCTTGTAAAAGTTTCCATCCTCTGCCAAATTGCACCGCCTCCAAATTCAAGATATAATTATTTCCTATACCTACAGCAAAATGAAGCCAAACACCTTTAAAAGGGAAAAGTTGTGAGATCTCCTTAGGGAAAAAAAAAAATCTTCCTTGTGGTTTCTCATTTAAGTTGGGGATAGGAGAGGAATGGCAAATGGTTCTATCAATCTTTATTTAATTTGGGTGGAAAGCATTTTTACTGTGAAAAGTAACATGAAGGGCACTCAACAGATTACTCTACAGGAAGTAGATATTATTTTTCTGGAACATTTATTTTATTTGTCTCCTTCAAGGCTATTCTCAGGCTGACCAGCTTAAATAAATCAGGGAAAAAAGTGATAGAAACAAAATTCTATTCAGAACTGAGTGAATTTCTGAGGAAAATTTGTCCTGAGACAAGTATTTCATGATGGTTTTTGATGGTCTTAGAGGAAAAATTATTTTCAGTGACATAGCAAGATAGCCCCAAGGACATGATGGTTCCCAAGAATGTGTTGATGGAGAGGAAACCTATTTGATCTTCAAATTGTAAGAAGGTAGTTCTTGAAGCTTTATATATAAACTATTAATGCTCATTTTAAGCAACTGATTTAAATATCCATTTTTTTCCTCATTGGCTGAGGTGATGTATAGTTTTATGTACCAACTTGCAAAGGTCCTAGTACTCAGTTATTTAATGAAAGCTTAATTTAGGGCTGCTGTGGAGGCATTTCATAGATGTGGTTAATAGCTACAATCAGTTGACTTTATGTAGAGGTGATTGATCTCAGTAAAGAGGGTGAGCCTTTTCCAATCAGTTGAAGGCCTTTAAAGAGGTTTTTTCTGGAAAGGAAGACATTCTGCTTCAAAACTACAGCATCAAATCTTGCCTGAGTTCCCAGCCTGCTAGCCTGCCCAACAGACTTCAGACCTGCCAGCCCCAGGAAGTATGTGAGCCAATCCCTTGAAATAATTCTTTTTGATTCTGTTTCTCTGGAAAACTATGATGAATACAGATGGTATCCAACATGCACTTAGGAAGTTACCACTACCATATTTAGTGAGCTACTCTACAGGCCAGTTGGCCAACATTACCATTATGCAATGTGCAGGATCGTTCTTTACTCTGCTTCATGTTTTTTCTTACAGTCCAAATTTAAACACGTTTAAAGACTTCCAGTCTTACGCAAAACCCTTTTTCTTGGCTCCCCATGGCTCACCAAATGACGTCCAGCATCCTAATATTTACGAAGAAATACCTGGGTCTGTGTTCCCTCTGCTCACAGATTAATTGTGCAATCACGTAGAACCGTATATAATGGAGAATTTCAAGTCTCGCATCCAGCTGGCTGTGAGACAGTGAGTAGATGAAAGACAGGCCCAGCAGTTCCCACCAGAGCTTGAAAGTGAATGCTTGGAATCTGGGAATGGGAACATGTCTTGGCGTTTAAAGGAAATACATAGAGCATTCAAGAGCCAAGGAACCTAGATTTTTTTTTTTTTTTTTTTTTTTTTTTTTTAGCTGGCTGGACATTATACAGGTCAAGCATCAGTCTTGTCTTGAAGAGGAATAATAAAAACAGCCTCCTTAAGAAGGGTGAGAATGAAGTATGGTCCCATTATGTGAACACACCACTAGTCCACGCTCTATTCCAGTGGCACCATCAGTGTTACCTCATCTCCTTTAGTCTCCTCCACCCCTGTGGAATAATACTTAGAAGCTGTAAATTGTACAGTTAGAACGTATGCTAGAGATTATTCTTATGCGTGTCTCTGCTTGAATTCTCACTAGAGGTATGATTTTGTGGGAAATGAAATGTGTTACATTCAACACTCCCCAACATTTATAAACAGCTAGAGATGGTTCATTTTAGCCAGTATCTACAAAATGTGTCACTGCGTGGGAAATATACAACCCAAATCGCTTCCCTGAGGAAAGTAAGAGTTTGTGGAGAAATAGTTTTTTTATAGTTTCGCACCATGAGCATCTAAACCGAGGGAGCTTTCCCAGGAGTGTGACCTCAATAACTGAGGTCAGAGAGCAGCACCGAGACAAAGATCCTTGGCTGCTGAGATCAGACTCAGGGAAGGAGGGAGACAGTATTTTGAGAGATGTACATACAGCAATGGGACCAATAAAATGAATGAAGGATATTCTTCATTTTGAAAGGAAGCGACATTGGCTTACAGGGGGCCAGATTAGGAACTCTATTCTGGGTCAGAGTGAATTGAGAGGTTTCCTTTCAACTGGTCCCCAAGTACTCAGCAACCAATGCTGTCTTTCTGCTAGAAAGGTAGAAAGAGATGACAAAGAACTCCCATTTTTACATCAAACTGTGAAATATGATATATTAAGAACTATGTAATGTTTTGAACGACCAACAATAAAAAAAAAAAAAAAAAAGAGATGACAAAGAGAGGTTAAGCTCTCTGCCAACCTGAAAGAGCTTCCTGCCTGAGGTGGAAATGAGAGAACAGAGCAAGATAGGACAAATTGAGTCTTCAAACCCCTGGTTAAGAAAGAGACATAGGCCATCTTCAGAGTAACTAAAAACCTAGTAGTGAGAGAAGCACTGGATAAAAAGTTGTAAAAATTAGACTCTAGTCCTGACTCTGCCACTGAATAGGTTTATGACTTTGCAAAAGTTTCCATTTAATTCCTCTGATCTCACTTTTCTGATCAATAAATTGAGTTGTGCTAAACTAACTTCACTCAAAAGTATGTTCTTCTAAATAATACAGTTCATATAAAAAAGACAAGCTGAGAAACTTAATTTGTAGGGGACTTTTAAAAAATGAGAAAAATTTTGTTCCTGTACAAATATTAATGTGTGAAGATACAAAAGGTAGAGAGAATACAGTAATTTCCAGAGTTTTTTATTATAAAATCACTTGTACATGTAGCATTGGGAGAAGCAATAATCTGAGGAACTTATTTTGAGAAACTCTAAACCAGGTAATCTGTAAAGTGACTCTAATATTCCATAAGAACCTTCCTTGGAGGTTGCCAAGGAAATAGACATTTACCAGGTATGAATGACATGCTAAAGCAGGAAACATTTTTTTTTTTTTTTATGTTTACTGGCATCTCCTTAGACATGGCTCTTTGTAATGAAGTCCCTATTCTTGCAGTAAGGTAAATTGGAAACTTCAGAACTTTAGGGGCAAGCTTGAATATCAGCTCTCAATCTCTCCATTGCTAACTCCTGACAATTAATTCTTTATGGTATCTGGGAAATTCATTTCACATCCTGCTTCCATATTTTACTGCTGGACCTATTTGTCCCCCCATTTGTTTGTTTGTTTGGTTTTTTTTGGTAGGGGGGATTGAACCCAGGGGCTCTCTACCATTGAGATGCATTCCCAGCCCTTTTGATTTTTTATTTTGAAACAGGGTCAAACCCAGGGTTGATGGGTCCAATAATATCTTGGGTGCAGTTGTGATTTTCAAGGTATTTACTAAGTTGCCCAAGCTGTCCTTGAACTTGTGATCCTCCTGCCTTACTTGGCCTCCCAAGTAGCTGGGATTACTACGGGCATGCACTACTGTACCCAGTTGGACCCATAGGAAATGACAATGTCTCTAAGGAGCGAGAACATGAAAAGTCTCTCTTTCCCTCCTTGTCTATCTTTTTATTTATTTATTTTTTTTGGTTGTAGATGAACACAATATCTTCATCTTATTGTTTTGAAAGACCCCAGCCCCATAACCTAAGGCTTGATTATAAAAAGTAGAAAGTATGCAGTAAACAGGTGAGCTCACCACATGACCTGTTAGAAAGGGCACCCTGACCACATCACAGGACATGCTTGAGCAAACTGGGATCATAAGCGGGAACAGGGAGGAAACACAATGTAAACCTGTGAGATTTATGAGTTTTTCGGGAACCTATAGTGAAAAACAAGTTTATCATAGTGAAAAACAAGTTTACCCTTTAAGTGACGTGTATGCTGGATTCAAAAACACCTGTTATTGTGCTAGGCGGGAAACAACTCCTTTTTCCCTATAAAAGATCTGTACCCCAAAGCCCGGTGTGCCAGTTCACCAAAGCTTCGGCTGAGGTTTTGCTGTGCACCCGCAGGCGCCTGTGTATTAATAAACTTGCCTCTTGCTTTTGCAGCCAGTGTGACGCTAGTTCTTTTGGACAGGGGATTTGAGGGTCCGGGGGTTTTTCAGTTTTATTTATGAATTTATTTATTTATTTTTATGTGGTGCTGAGGATCAACCCCAGTGCTTCACACGTGCTAGGCAATCGATGTTCTGCTGAGTCACAACCCCAGCCCCTCCTTGTCTATTCTTTTTTTTTTTTTTTTATTGGTTGTTCAAAACATTACAAAGCTCATGACATATCATCTTCCATACATTTGATTCAAGTGGGTTATGAACTCCCATTTTTTACCCCAAATACAAGTTGCAGAATCACATCGGTTACACATCCACATTTTTGCATAATACCATATTAATGACTGTTGTATTTTGCTACCTTTCCTATCCCCTACTATCCCCCCTCCCCTTCCCTCTCATTTTCCCTCTCTACATTCTTTACCTTCATACCAGAGGGTCTGATTCCTAACTGTGAATCTAATCAGGTCACACCCCTTCTCAAAACTTTTCAAAGATCCCAGATGTTTACATAATAAAATTTTAAATTCTTCAAAGTTATTTAGGTTCTATGCCTCACTTATCTTTTCTATATCTATAAGCTAAGCTCCTTGTTCCTTAAAAAAAAAAAATCTTGTTTCACACCTTTTCATCTCTGTTTGCATAATTTCCCCTCCTTGAGATTCTTACCTCTTATCTCTTCTTAGTAAAACAATTGACTCCAATAAAGGATTTGTAGTGTTCAAGGCTCAGGTCTAATGCCACCTCTTTGAAGCCTTCCCTTGCAGCCTTAGTCATGTATTCTTCCCTTTCTGTATCTGGTTATTATCTCTCTCATCTTATATACCTCCTGCCAGGATTACAATGATTTATGGTCATGCTAACAATTCTTTTTTTAATATATATTTTTAATATCTTTTTTTATGTGGTGCTGAGGATTAAACCCAGTGCCTCATACGTGCAGGACAAGCACTCTACCACTGAGCTCAGCCCCAGCTCATGTTAATAATTCTTGAGATAATGGATTTTTTTAAAATTTTTTATTGGTTGTTCAAAACATTACATAGTTCTTGATATATCATATTTCACACTTTGATTCAAGTGGGTTATGAACTCCCATTTTTACCCCGTATACAGATTGCAGAGTCACATCAGTTACACTTCCACTGATTTACATATTGACATATTCATGTCTGTTGTATTCTGCTGCCTTTCCTATCCTCTACTATCCCCCCTCCCCTCCCCTCCCCTCCCCTCTTCTCTCTCTACCCCCTCTACTGTAATTCATTTCTCCCCCTTGTATTATTTTTCCCTTTCCCCTCACTTCCTCTTGTATGTAATTTTGTATAACCCTGAGGGTCTCCTTCCATTTCCATGCAATTTCCCTTCTCTCTCCCTTTCCCTCCCACCTCTCATCCCTGTTTAATGTTAGTCTTCTTCTCATGCTCTTCTTCCCTACTCTGTTCTTAGTTACTCTCCTTATATCAAAGAAGACATTTGGCATTTGTTTTTTAGGGATTGGCTAGCTTCACTTAGCATAATCTGCTCTAATGCCATCCATTTCCCTCCAAATTCTATGATTTTGTCATTTTTTAATGCAGAGTAATACTCCATTGTGTATAAATGCCACATTTTTTTAATCCAAATGGATTTATTGAACATAGGGTGGGTGGGGATGGGTGAGAAAAACACTGAATGACTGGACTAATCTTAAACACTGGGCAGTCATGTGAATCATATCTGATTGATACCCTGCAAGGACTTACTGCCTACATGCAAAGAAGCCAATTCCTTGGCACTAGTTTTGCAAGAAGAAGGATATTTATTGAAGGTTAACCAATGAGAAACAGGAAGTTTGCTCAAATCTGTCTCCAAGATCAGATGGAAAAGAGAGTTGTGTTTGTTTGTTTATGTGGTGCTGGGGATCAAACCCAGTGCCTCACATGTGCTAGGCAAGTGCTCTACCACTGAGCCACAACCCCAGTCCGTGGAAAGAGGGTTTTAAATGGATCTGGGGAGCTGACAGGTTGATGGGTCCAATAATATGTTGGGTGCACTTGTGATTTTCAAGGTATAGTCCCATGTTGTTGTCTCATGATCAGTGCCCATTGCTCTTGATTTTAGTTTGTATAGCTCCCAGTCCTGAATCCAGGGTAGTGTTGGTCTGAGACTTTAAGCTACACTCAATTTAAGGCCATCCTTTGGTCAAACTTTGAGGTGCCTTCCAGGTCATATTCTATAAAATATCTTCCACAGCAGTTAGAAGTGAGATTATTTTAAAATGCCTCACAATATGAGAAAGCACTCAGCTCCATTCTGATATGGGTGTTTTAGAGGGAGGGGAAGGACTGGTGCTTAGTCAGAGAAGTACAAAGTACAAAGGGCGGGTTAGTGTTCCTGAGAACAGTCCAGCTGTGTTTGTTAGCTGATAGCAAAGTTAGGACTCTGTCCTCCCATGGAGTCTTGGAGACAGTGGTCTCATTCTTTTCATGATTTCATCCTTTGAAATTACTCTCAGCTCCTACTTGAGAGATGCTTCTGATCCTTACAGTTATTAGATATTTTAGTAAATAGCTAACAAAAAATGTGGCCTATTGACCAAGGACTTTGTTTTATAACCTCATTCATTCATTCATTCATTCACTCACTAATCCAATGACTATTCATCATGTGCCAGGCACTGGGGAACATGAAGATGGTTAAGACCTTAGAACTAATACCTTGTTTTCCCCAATCCAGCTCCAGGTCCTTAAGGAAAGGCCCCTGTGGGAGTCCACCTTCCAGATCTCCTACATCCTTCCTGAGCTACTATCAGCAGAATGACAGCACAAGCCCCTAAATGCCACTGCTTAGTGTCCCCTTTGCCCAGGTGCTAAGCATGAGAATTTGAGATCCTTAAAGCCCAACATTAAAAGACACCTGTCCTTTGATCAAACCTGCAAAGCCTCATTTCCAGATTCATCCTATTAACGCTTTGGAACAAGCCCGCACTAAACACTCCACACCCTGGTGTACTTACTTGAGTATTATTTACTGTAACCTCCAAGAAGCGTGCCATAAACACACAGAAGTCCCCAGTGCTCAAGGCTGGAAAGATGCGGCAGGATGATAAATACGCTTTGATGATGATTTCAATGGATGGTAATTTCTTGCTTCCACAGAGACTCCACAAACACAGCTGTCAGAAGTGCATTGTGTAAATCAGATGCTAATTAAATTAAATTCCCACTAGAATTAAGGCAGCAAAGTATTTTGTCTTGTTTTCTTGCAAACTAGGCCTCTCAATCAAGACAGCTGGAGCACTGGCATTTCAGGTACATGGAGGCAACAGCTGCAGTGAAGCAAAGCAACTGCTTTTCATGATTAAATTGCCATCAGTAAAAGGAAAATAGATGCCATTTTTGACAACATTAGTAATGTTAAAAATGCAAATGATCTAGTAGAAACAGAGCCGGACTGGAAAAGAAGGGTAGGTTCTGATGTCAGTTTTGGTGGAATCATTTTACAACTCTAAGCCACAGCATCTTGTTTCCTCCCATCTCCTTCTTTCCTCCAGTCCTTCCTTCTTTTCTTCTGCTGAGTATTTCTTGAGTTCCAACTACTTCATCAAAGTACAAATGACACTGTCCCTCCTCCAGGTGCTTCTAGTTCTTCTTGAAGAACCAGGAAGTGCAACTCTAACTTCTTTGCACTCTCTGGGAGTCAGGATTCTGTTGTATCAAATATGAACTTTGATTCCACCATCAATTCTGTTGTTCAGCATCTCATTCCAGCACTCTGTTGAAGGATACAGAAGACACATCCTTACCCCTGGCATCAAGTTTTAAAAGTCTTGTTAGAAGTCAAAGCACATATAACTGAAACAACATTTGAAATGTTCAATAGCTATAGATAAGCTGATATAACAAAATACTACCAAAATTATGTACAGAATTTATCAAGCCTAAAGCTTGGGTAAGGAAGACCTATTCAATGAATTTTGTTTTCATTTACTCGTTCATTCATAAACCGTTTACTCTGTGTCTGATTCTATGCTGGGGATACATGCATGACAGCATCTGCTATCGAAAAGTTTCCAGTTAATTGGAGAGACAGATATATAAAAAGTTAATTATGATAAAATGTAATTGCATAATTACATAATTGATGGACTCATTAGATGAGGACACACATGGAGGGAGGTTCCCTTTAAAAACAAGAAAAATCAAAGCGCTATTGAAAGTATTCTGCTCCTACATTCTTTTAATTGTCTCTGAAGTTTTTGTTCCACACATGATTCCCCATTGATGTTCTCAAAATTACAATCCCAGAGGAAGGTATGGTGTATTTGCTTTGTATAAGATACATTTTAGCATAGGGTAGTGAGATCTCTCACAAATACAGTCTGAAACCAATGATTACTGTCTCAACCATACTACAATGGAAAAAAAGGAAAACAAATTAGTATATTTATACAATGGGATACAAGGCAGCGATAAAAAGGAACAAGTTACTAGAATATGCAAAAAAAGAATAAATCTCAAAATGTCATGCTAAGTGAAAGAAGTACAAAAGAGTAGATACATGTAATTCTGTTAATGTGAAATTTTAGAACAGAGAAAACTACTATGGTGGAGGAAAACCAGATTGGTGGTTGCCTTTGGAAGTAGGAGAGGGGATTGATTGAGAAGGGGCTGAAGGGAGATTTCTGGGATCATGGTAATATTCTGTAGCTTGAAAGCAGTTTAGATCACACAGGTGTTTGCATTGGATTACACAATGCATGCTTAAGATTTGTACATTTTGTTTAATACAAATTTTACCCCAGATGGAATAAAAAAAATGAGCTTTAATGAATGATCCATGTACTGAAATGGTTACAAGGAAATGTACTGATGTCCAAAGTTTAGTTTAATATGCATCAAAATTAAGACAAATTAATGGATAGATAGAAGAAAGAATAGAGGGATAGATATACAGACAGCAAGTATAGTAAAATATTAATGGTAGAATCTAGATGATGGATATAAGGGAATTCATTGCAATATTCTCCCAACTTGTCAGTATTTATCAATAAAATTTAGGGGTGGGAAGAAAGCATGATGTCTCCAGATTGCTGGGATAGGCACCTGCCTAGTGCTCTCTTTCAGGGATCATGCATCTCTCTGAGGTTCTAGTATAGGACTGAGCACTGGGGATCCTGTGAGGCAGAGGTTCCTGACCATAAGAGCATATCAGAATCCCCATCATACTTTTTTTAAAAAAAATGTGGTGAATTAATAGTTAATATTATATAAGAATAAAGGAAGTGTCATAGATTTATGCTAATGGAGATGAAATATTCAATATCTTTATTGAATGAAAAACCAAAAGATTGCTCAACAGCATGTGTGACATATATTTAAAAGCAAATCATACACCCAAGGCACCAGAAAGGAGCAATTTGTTGTATATAATATTGTGTCAATGTTTGTTTTCTAATTTGAATAATCATGTTGTGATAATATCAAGAGAGTGTTCTTGTTTGAGGATAATACACACTGAAGTATTTAGGAGTAAAGCAGTGCCATGTTTGCAACTCAATCCCAAATGTTTCAGAAAAAAGCAATTTTACGTGTGTGTATGTCTATATGAATATGTAAACATATACATGTATATAGAGAGAAAGAGAACAGATGGGAACAATGACAAAGCAAAGGTGAAAAATTGTAATATTTCCTTCATAAGTTTTAAAAAATCCCCATATCATAACAAACCCTCAGAGATTCTGATTTCAGGAGTGGGAACCTTGATATCTGTGCCTGTAAAATCTCCCCCCGTACATGAGCCCCTGCTATGATCTCCTGTCACAAAAAATGAAATTCCTTGACTGGTTCCAGAATGAGAGCACCCATCACAACAGGTTTTGTTAGTATGCTCTGGGGCCTTAGGGATTAGTGGTCACCATACCTACCACGGGAGAAAAATCATGAGCAGGGTTGATGGTGGGACAGCCTCTTCTGGAAGTGCTACCTCCCCATTCAGAGGTGGGTTCATCTCCACTTAGAACCCACTGTGAAAGGAGGTGAAGCACGATGACATTGAGGTGTCCCTTTCAGCTCAGGACATCTAATTCCATATGAAAGTCTGTGCTGTCCTATGGAGATGCAAAGAGCCAAGGAGAACTTGTGTGAGAAGCAGTTAACCCAGGCTCCAGGTTTGGGCAGCTCATTTCTACTTCCTTATAGGTGGGGGGAAATTCCTACTTGCTCAATGTCCTCTTCTTGTTCTTTATTTCCTGTTTCCTGTGTCCTCTTCTCACCCCTCCTCCTGTCTCCTCTATCACTTTAAAATGCAAACACACATGGCTGTGTCTCCATCTCAGTTCTAAACCACTTGGGCTTTAGAAGACCACTGTGTTCTGTTTCCATTTGTAGCACCCATGACACTAGCACAGGACTTTTGCATGTGGCAGGTGCACAATTTAATTCAAAGGAAGGACAAGGCTAGGGTTGGAGGTGAAGAGCAAATGAGGGCTGCTTTCTTTTTTTTTTCTTTTTTATCGCCCTACTGCTTTGCCTAACAAGGTTTCTGTCCGCTCTTTTCCTGTTAATCTTCTCCTATCTGGCCCACACTCATCACTTTTTAAAAAGTGGGGGAGTAGAAAACATGGGCATGTACAATGAATTCAAAACATCTATCATCTTAAAATTTCTTGCTTCCTGGGCTGGGGTTGTGGCTCAGTGGTAGAGCGCTTGCCTAGCATGTGTGAGGCACTAGGTTCGATCCTCACACCACATAAAAATAAATAAATAAATGAAATACAGTTATTGTGTCCATCTAAAACTAAAAACATTTTTTTTTAAATTCTTGTTTCCTAGCATTAAAGCATGACAATAGGTTTCCTTGTTATTTTATTAAGACTCAGAGCCACCCTGAAGCTGATACAAGCTGAGAGATACAGCACAGGATAGTTTCAGATGAAAGGAGACAATGGATTAAATATAAATCCAGAAGACAGGACCAGTAGGATGGACAAAAGTTAGCAAATCATAGCATGTGGAGGGCAACTTCATTTGTGTCCCTTGTTGGCCCTGGCTCCAGAAGCATTCACGATGCCTCCAAACAACTCTCTCAAATGTTTGCCACTTCCTGTCCCCTGATCCACTCTAATTTTTACCATATCAACTTACCTCCCCACACATAGAGAGTCTAAGAACAATTCACACTTGCCACCTCATTAGCTACTGCCCTGACCCCAGTAGCTCTGGTCTCAAGACTCTAGGTTTTTCTTTATGAAACTGCCTATAAGAAATGCGCACCGGGGCTGGGGATGTGGCTCAAGCGGTAGCGCGCTCGCCTGGCATGCGTGCGGCCCGGGTTCGATCCTCAGCACCACATACCAACAAAGATGTGTCCGCCGAGAACTAAAAAATAAATATTGAAAATTCTCTCTCTCTCTCTCTCTCTCTCTCTCTCTCTCTCTAAAAAAAAAAAAAAAAAAAAAAAAAGAAATGCGCACCGAGAATCACTTAATAGCCCATTTCATGCAAATGTGTTCTTTCTTCCAATCTCTTGTGATTCACTCCAATCATGTTTTTGATCTCTATGATAGTATCTGATGACACCAAAGATGTATAAAGTCTGAGTCACTGTATCTCCAAAGTGTAATTCTAAGGGGGACAAGTACTGTGGAACCCTTGTCGTGACATTGTCCCTGATGATCTCATGAGGGCTGCTTTCTACCTCACCTAAAGACTGAATGAAAGTTTTGGCAGTTTCCCATGGGCTTCAGGGTCCGTTAATCAGTAGCTACTGTTTCCTATGTATCACATATTTTTGAAGGTATAACTGCTTGGAAGTTATTCAGTTATGGCATTTGGTGAGCTGAAATTTCTGTGTGAAGTTGGCAGCTTTTTCAGACGCCATTTTTTCTCAGTTTCCAACATAACTGAAAAAAATATTGTTCTGAGTTGATACTTCTGTAGGGAGAAACTTAAAATGGTCCATATTGCTTTGAAGGAAAAAAAAACCACATTGATGTACATATGAAACCCAACGACATAAGCCATTCCCAGTGGTTAGGCTAATGCCATCACTGCTCTTCCCCAGTCCATGTAGACAGTGTGTTATACTGTTTGTCTTTGCCTAGGACTCAACCTACAAAAATATCACACTCCATTTCTCTAGAAGCTGCTGTGGACTCATTCTTGTGGTAAACAGCTGGAAACATGTCCCAGGATTGGGGAGGAAAAACCTTTCATGGGTCAGAGAAGAAACAAAGATGAAAACCTGAAGATCCATAAATTAGAGAATGAACAATGAAATAGTATACAAAGGGACAAAAGTAGATTTAAAGGAAGGTGAGCTACTTTTTGACAAATGTGCCAAAAACATGCATTGGAGAAAAGATAGTCCCTTCAACAAAGAGTGCATGGGAAAACTGGAAATCCATATGCAACAAATGAAATTAAACCCCTATCTCTCACCATGCACAAAACTCAGCTCAAAATGGATCAAGGACCTAGGAATAAAACCAGAGACCCTGTGCCTAATAGAAGAAAAAGTAGGCCCAAATCTCCATCATGTGGAATTAGGCCACAACTTTCTTAAAAAGACTCTTGTAGCACAAGAATTAAAATCAAGAATCAATAAATGGGATGGAATAAAGGAAAAAGTTTATTCTCAGCAAAAAGAAATAATCCGTGAGGTGAATAGAGAGCCTACATCTTGGGAGCGAATCTTTACCCCTTACACATCTGATAGAACACTAATCTCTAGGATATATAAAGACTCAAGAAGCTAAGCACCAAAAGAAAAACAAAACAAAACAAACAAACAAACAAAAAAAAACCCCAAATAACCCAATCAATAATAAATGGGTCAAGGACCTAAACAGACACTTCTCAGAAGATGATGTACAATCAATCAACAAATATATGAAAAAATGTTCATCATCACTAGCAATTAGAGAAATGCAAATCAAAACCATTTTAAGATTTCATCTCCCTCATGTCAGAAAGGCAGCTATTATGAAGACAAACAATAATAAATGTTGGTGAGGATGTGGGGGAAAAGGTACACTCATACATTGCTGGCGGGACTGCAAATTGGTGCAGCCAATCTGGAAAGTAGTACGGAGATTCCTTGGAAAACTGGGAATGGAACCACCATTTGACCCAGCTATCCTTCTCCTCGGTCTATATCCAAAGGACTTCAAAACTGCATACTACAGGAACACAGCTAAATCAATGTATATAGCAGCACAATTCACAATAGCTAAAATGTGGAACCAACCTAGATACCCTTCAATAGATGAATGGATAAAAAAATGTGGCATATATACACAATGGAATATTACTCAGCAATAAAAGAGAATAAAATCATAGTATTTGCAGGTAAATGGATGGAGTTGAAGAAAATAATGCTAAGTGAAGTTAGCCAATCTCAAAAAACCAAATGCTGAACATTTTCTCTGATATAAGGAGCCTGATTCATAGTGGGTTTGGGAGGGGGAGCCTGGGAGGGCCTGATGTTGGAAATGATGGTGGAATGTGATGAACATTATTATCCAAAGTACACATATGAGGACATGAATTGGTGTGGATATACTTTGTATACAACCAGAGATATGAAAAATTGTGCTCTATATGTGTAATATGAATTGTAATGCATTCTGCTGTCATATATAAATAAAAAATTAATAAAAAAGAGAAAGAGCAAAATAAGTGATTCCAACATTAGTAGATACAACTATTAACTCGGCATTTCTTATAGTGTTATCCTTAGAATATTAGTCCCATAAAGTGCTCCATAAACATACACATACATGCACACACATATACCACTTCCACCACTTTTCTACCTTTCATTTGACCCATAGTGTCTTAAACTTATTTGACACAGATAATAGCTATTGTAATACTATGGAACTAGTGTTCTAAAACAATGGTTTTCAAACTCTTTGGTCTCAGGGCACCTGTATCAAACTAAGTCTTGTTAGGAGAGAGAAATCACATAGTAATTTGAATGGGGAATTTTAAAAAATTTATTTATTTATTTATTTTAGTTAGGTATATATGACAGAAGAATGTATTTTGATTCATTGTACACAAATGCAGCACAACTTTTCATTTCTCTGATTGTACACCATGTAGCATTGCACCATATGTGCAATCATACATGTACCTAGGGTAATAATTTCCAGTTCATTGCACCATCTTTCCTGCCCCCAGACTCCCTCTCTTCCCCTCCTCCTCTTTGCCCAATCAGAGTTTCTCCATCCCCCTACCCCCAGTATGGACCAGCATCCACTTATCAGAGAGAACATTTGGCCTTTGCTTTTTTGGGATTGGCTAACATTGCTTAGCATGATATTCTCTAACTCTATCCATTTATAGGCAAATGCCATAATTTTATTCTTTTTTAATGCTGAATAATATTCAGTATTAAAGGAACCACAGTTCCTTAATACGTTCATCTATTGAAGGACATCTAGGTTGGTTCTACAGGTTAGCTCTTGTGAATGGAGCTGCTATAAACATTGATGTGGCTGTGTTACTATAGTACGTTAATTTTAAGTCCTTTGTATATGGTCAGAGGAGTGGGATAGCTGGGTCAAATGGTGGTTCCATTCCAAGTTTTCTAAGAGAGCTTCATGCTGCTTTCCAAATTGGTTGCACCAATTTGCAGTCCCACCAGCAGTGTACGAGTGTGCCTTTTCTCCCCGCTCCTCGCCAACACTTATTGTTGTTTGTCTTCATAATAGCTACCATTCTATCTGGTTTGAGATGAAATCATAGAGTAGTTTTGATTTGCATTTCTCTAATTACTAGAGATGCTGAACATTTTTTCATATATTTGTTGATTGAATGCATATCTTCCTCTGAGAAGTGTCTGTTCAGCTCCTTAGCCTGTTTATTGGGTTGTTTGTTTTTTTGGTGTTAAGTTTTTTGAGTTCTTTATATATCCTGGAGATTAGTGCTCTCACTCTTTCATCATGAATGGGAAATTTTTAACATAAAAACTATTGCTACAACTTGGGACTGGCTAGTAAAACATAAAGAGAACTCTAAAGAATATAAGAATAGTGGGCATCAGTAGCAGTCACCAGCTGCTCTAGAGATGACCCAGGGTACACAAGGAAGAGCTCTTATACCTCAGTGCTCAGACCTTGTTGGAGAAGGAAAGACCCTGACTCACTAAATGGCAGAGCAAGTGCTGTGATGGCATGCCAATAGAACTTACTGGAAACTTCTCTGCAACCTGCTGGGAAACTCTCCTCCAAGATGCTGGAAAAAGCTGTTTATGGAGAACGGTCTCAGTGGAAACATTCAGTTACAAAACCACCTCAGAGAAGGGGTACAGGACAACTGTTGTCTTTAGGATGCTGTCGATTACACATCAGATACTGGAGAAGCTGCTTGTATTGTTGGAGTTGAGTGCTGGGGAAGCCTTGTTTGTGCTACAGGAGTAGATAGTGGCAAAGCTGCTCACAGGGCAGGTGACAGAAGAGATCATATCAGAACCAGGAAGGAAAACCCTTTCTTTCTGTGATGCCTCTTCAGCTTCTATTTTTGGTGAAGGTGACTGCCAACTAAACAAAGGTTAAAATAAAATGTAAAGGGTCCAAATCCATTTTCATAGAGCAGGCAAGGAAGGGTTAACATGAAAATGAGGGGTGATGAATTGATAACTAGCACATTTGCAACAATTTGAAGTTATATATTCATTTATTACTTAGTAGCTAATGTGAAGCGATCATTTGTTATCTATCAGGCACTGTGCTAAGTAATTTGCATTGGTTCATTTAATTCTCTCACAGATCTTTATAAAAAGTACTATTAATATCCAACAACTATTTTACACATAAAAGAACCAAGAAATGTAAAAATCAAAATTTTTATCCACTGTCATAGAGCCAGTGGGTGGCAGGTCTAACATCCATATCTAGGCCTGTGAGTTTAGAGTTTCTCTCTCACCTGAGAACAGGAAACAGTTTTATCTTATGCAGTGTTGTATCTACAATCCCTGCACAAAGAAAAAATTCACAAACATTTATTGAACATATGGTTCAATGTTTCTCAACCTTTTTACATTATTGTCCCCTTAAGGAGCCTTTTAAAATATTTTTTTTTTTCTAATTGGCCTCCAATGTGAAATTTTAATGCCACAAATACACTTTATATATATTTATGGACTCTCTGTGCTTTATACATGAAATGAGCGAGATTTCTGCCCCTCCCCCTGAAACCATTCTTGCTCCTTTGGGAGTGATATCACTCCTATTGAGAATGCTTAATAATACCTAAAACAGGTGACATTCTTTCATTCTCTGCAGGTATACACAAGGCAACAGAAGTGTGAACATGAGTGAATCACTTCACTTCTGGGCCTCAATGTTCAGATCTATTTGGGATGTGAATTCAAATATCCAGAGGGTCCAAATTCATAAGATAAATATGTGAATTAGGCCAGTGTAACAATAATGTGTAGGACAAACAGTGGTAAATTAGAGATAATTAAACCTGCTTGGAGTCATACATACTACAATTTTTAATGACACTGTGCCTGCCAAGCAAACACTTTTGTGGGCAGGGCTTATCCCCAAAGGCTACCAGTTTACATCCTTTGGACAAAGGTCCTTTTTAGTTTTAAGATTTTTTGTCTTCAATTAAACAAATAAATAACACATGGTATCTTTGCCACTATGGAGGTCTTAGTTGTGTGGTTTCAAATTTTGTTTCATTTTGGTATGAATAGTATTATCAGAAATATTCTTTGGCATTGCTATGGTTTGGATAAACGTTGAAGGCTTGGTTCTCAACCTATGATGCTATTCAGAGGTGGTGAACCTTTAAGAGGTGGAGGCTAGTGGGAGAGGCTGCCATGAGATAAGCACCTTGTTCAACCATGGACTTCCCACCATGATATAGTGCCTAGATACAGGCCTGAAAGCAAGAGCCAACAGAGTGAAACCTCCAAAACTGTGAGCCAAAATTTTCTTCTTTTCAAGTTGATTGTCTTGGGTATTTTTCCAGAGTGATGAAAAGCAGACTATTACTTGATACTTGTAAGAATTTCTCTTGGGTGGTGTTGTGGTTTGGGTATGAGGTTTCCCCTGAAATACTCATGTGTTAGGCAATTCGGGAATGTTCAGAGATGAAATGATTAGATTATGGGCTGTGACCTCATCAGTGGATTAATCCATCTGGTAGATAAACAGTCTGAATGAGTGGAAACTAGGCAGGCAGGGCATGGCTGGTGGAAGCAGTTCACTGGGTCATACTTCTGGACTCTATCTTGTCCCTGGGTCATCCCTCCCTACACCCCCTCCATACTTCACAGTTGCCGTGAGCTAAACTGTTTTCCTCTGAAATGCCCTTCCACCATGATGTACTGACTCACCTCAGGCCCAGAGCAATGGAGTTGGTTGATGGTGGGTGGAGACCTCTGAAACCTTAAGACCAAATAAACATTTCCTCTTCTAAGCTGTTGTTAGATATTATGGTCACAGCAACAAAAAGCTGACTAACACAGATAGTGTCAATTGACTGCAGGAAGCCAACACTAAGACAAAGTTAGAAAGGCAGGAGATTTATTGAGGTCAACACCTGTGAAAGATAAGGAGTACAAGAAGCAGGAAGTCAGGAAGAACCTTCAGACTCCGGTGCTAGTCTGACCTGTGAAAGTAGAAGAGGAAGACATGATGATCCGATGGGAAAAGGCTCAGATATTTCCTATAGTGCAAGTGTTGGCCAGCCCCATGAGGAGCTCTAGAGAAGCTCATCCATAGAAGAATCCCTTGTTGGCTACAAACACCAGTCTCCCAGACTAGTCCTTGATTAGAGACTTCCCAGGAAGCACGTGGCCTTGGCTTGAAAGCTGAGGCATATAGAGTCGCTCACAACTGGAGCCTATCAGTTAGTTGCATTCCCTGTAACAGCATCTCTCTTCAAGGGAGTTAAGAGCAACGAATCTCCACATTGGTATACATTAGCAGTGGATTATGACTTCTTGATCCTATTAAAAAAAATAGTGCATCTGGGAGAAAGGAGTAGAGGTTCACCAGATAGGACAGGGAGGAATGGGAATGGGAAAGACAATAGAATGAATTGGACATAACTTTCCTATGTTCATAAAGTGAATACAAGATCAGTGTAGGTCCACTTCATGCACAACCACAAGAATGGGAAGTTATACTCTATGTATGTATGATATGCCAAAATGTATTCTAATGTCATATATAACTAAAAAGAACAAATAAAAAGAAAAAAATAGTGCATCTATTATATTGATGAAAAATACATATAATTTTAAAAAATTGATGAAGAAAATAATCACTTAAATATATGTACATACGTATATATTTTTTTTCCAGGAAGGCAGTAGACTGAATATAGAACCCCGATACCCTCCTTTGGAACATCTATTCAGCTACGAACCACATGGATAAAGGGACCATCTCAGGGAAATACCCAGGTGGGATCTGTAAAGTATAATCAGGACCTTAGATTCTGGCATATCAGGGACATGGAAAGTCTTGGAAAGCCTTATGTTCCCCTCTGGATCCTACAAAATGTTGAAGATCTACAGCAGAAAGCACTAGGGCAGAGAGCAGAATGTGATTCATGAGCTCGTAGAGGAAGGGGAGCCACAGCCTGTGTTAGTGTTCTTGAGGGCATCTGCTGGCTTCCCTGGCTCCAAGGAGCAGGAGAGAAATGAAGAAGCTGGCTGGCTCCTTACCACTCACTCCTAAGGCTGGCAGGGCTCTACCCTCTACAGCTGAAAATACTGAGAATTGAGAGGTTTTCTCCTGGAGAAGGAACTGATGACTCACTGCTGGCACATCTTTTCTCACAGTTCACAGAATGACTACTGCTGAAGACACACTTAAGAACTAGACCCAGACTGTCATGTATAACCAATAAGAATAAAAAAATATAACTAGACCTGGATTCCAAGGGTGTATAAAATCACGAGCAGGCAAAGATATGTAGCATTACATTTATGGAGACTAGTAGCCAGGGAGAAACCAGAAATAGGACAGTTAGAATGTACAGGTCCTATAGAATAGAAATGTTTGAATAGGAACACAATTACAGTATGCAAGGTACTGTCTGGAAAAGATGATCTCATAAATTTAAAATGTCTAGATAAATTGAAAGAAAAAAGCATTCACTGTAGAAATCCTAATGC
This sequence comes from Spermophilus citellus, assembly GCF_964194105.1. Classification (NCBI taxonomy): domain Eukaryota; kingdom Metazoa; phylum Chordata; class Mammalia; order Rodentia; family Sciuridae; genus Spermophilus; species Spermophilus citellus. Next base: position 114,662,089 of record NC_138187.1, on the reverse strand, counting down.
ATTTCTTGGATGATCAAATGAAAGCAATATCTTGAAGTATAATAAAAAATGCAAAGAGATGGAAAGAAAGAACAAAAAATTAAAAGATTTGTAAGGCCAAAAGACAATACCTGTGAAAAACAGGGGTGCTGGGAGGGAGGGCTGAGCAGGCAGAGCACAGAGGATGCTTAGGGAAGTGAAACCACTGTGTATGGTACTATAGTGATGGATTATATTTTTCATTATATTTTTGACCAAATGCACAAGAGCAAGAGTGAACCCTGGGGCTGAGGGTGATAATGATGTGTCAAAGATATATCGTCTGTTGTAACAGACATACCACTCTGATGCAAAATGCAAAATGGGGCGCGGGGTGGAGGAGGTTGTGCATGGGTGGGGATAAGAGTTAAGTAGTCATCACTGTACCTTCTGCTCAATATTCTGGTGGACTTAAAACTGCCCTAAAAAATTATATATAATTTTTTTAAATAGAAGAGTAAAAAAAAAGGGTTGGCAAAATAACAGATGGGAAAAAGACAAAAATCAAACAATGTAGAAAAACGTCCCTGACCTAAAGAAATTCTTAAAACTGAAAAATGCTCAAGTTCACCAATTTTTATATAGAATTTAAGGGGAAAAACCCCACATACACCTAGACATACACCAATTAAAGAAAAGTCTTATTTAAGACATAAGACATAAAAAATTATTTTCAGAGGAAAAGAAATTAGATTGGCATTTGCCATCTGTTGAACTAAAAACTAAACTACAGTGAAATAACATCTAGTTTCCTGACAGGAGGCAAATGATACCCTGGATGGCTTCATAGCCAGAACTTAATGGCTTAGCCACATCTTTGGTTAAAATATTGAAATATTTCTACATCAGATAGGAATAGCTGTGGCCCCAAGCACCTTCACCCCTTCCCATCCCTCCCTGCCCCTCCTAGGGACACATTGTGCAGGATTCAACAACTGAAAAATTGCTACCCAGCACCTTTTCGAGTGATTGGCCAATGTCTGGTTAAGTATTTGAATATCAGTTCTGCTGCCAAGGAATCACCCGACAGAGGATTGAAAGTTATCAGAGAATAAATCAGCCATGTACCCCATCTGAAGTAAATGTTTGAGAAAGAATTCTTGACAAGTTGGAAAAGACTCCAAACAGATCTTAAGAGAAAAAATTAAGAAAAAGATAAAAATAGTGATGAAGAATGAATCTTGCAATATACACTAAAATTTAAATAAAGAGTGGCTGGGGTTATATAGGGAAAATTTGGATTTTTGAAAGAGTATATTTTCTTCAATGAAAATATCTAATAACATGTTGAAATTAAGGCATCAAATTACCTCAGCAAAACCTATGGATGGAGGAAAGATAAATAAGGACACTCAAAGCAAGAAGGGGGTCTCATAGCCTTGTCTTTTGTGGTGGAGGGGTTGTATGAAGCACGTGTAATTAATATCCATTTTTTTTAGTTGCAGTTGGACACAATACCTTTATTTTATTTATTTATTTTTATGTGGTGCTAGGCAAGTACTCTACCACTGAACCACACCACCAGCCCCTTAATAACACTCTGGAGACAGTCTTTTTGAAGAGCCAGAGCAATCACGAGTATAATACCTGAGTGGGGGCAGATAAGATCTTGTTTTCACAAAATTGTCAAAGAATATATTCGATCATAAATGTCAGGAAAGAGACAATAACTATTAGGGATGGGAAAGGAGGGTGAAATTTTTCAAATTAACAAGAAGACAAAAAAATTATTACACCAACAAAAAACAATGAAAAGGACATGAAGAAACCACAAATCAAAGTAAATAGTAAAGATAAAGATGAAAGTGATGAAAAGGAGTACATCAGCTATTCGATTGTACATGAAGAAGATAATTTCATCCATGAAAAGATAGAAACCTCTGATACAGCCAAAAATAAAAGTCAACTCAGATATTTATATATCAGTCCTAAAGTCATGAAGCTACTAGACAAAATGCAAGCAAAAATAAATCAGGAATGGCAAGGACAAGATCAGACAAGGTAGAACAAAAGTGTAAAAGCATGAAACAGGTTTAAGAAGAATATCCTGCAAGAATAAAAGACAATTTACAAAGGAGATATGCAATAATTATGTATGTGAAGTAGCATTGTTTTAAATATGTGAAGCCAAAGGCAATTAAAAATTCAAGAAGTTGATAAAACACAACCATTCTGAGAAATTATAATTCACGTTTTTCAGAGCAATATATCTGGTCGAAAGAAAGGTAAGGACAATGATTGAATCATGCAAAAGTCAATGGTTTTATGTTTAATAAGTGAAGAATTTTTCTGTTGTCCATGAAGCATTTTCAAAATTGTTCTCATCTTAACAAGAAAGTCATTAGCAAATTTTAGAAAGTAGAGATATCTTGGCCAAAATTCTTTCATCAAAATTTAATAATATTAAATATAAATAAACAAAGGATGGCAATTATGTTTCTTCTACTTTGAAAATTTTAAATGTCCTACTAAAAAACTCCTGAACTAAAAGGAATTAAGTGGAAAAACTATATTTTTAATGAATTAAAAAGACAATATCATAAAATATCAATTTTTCAAATATTAATTGACAAACATAATATATAAGATTCACTATTTATTTTCTTTAGTGAGAAAAAATGATCCTAAAGTATCTAAAGAAAAATAAATGTTAATGACATTTAAAGAAAATTATGAAAAAGGAAATTAACAAGAGAGATTTATTTTTTCAGATATTATAAGACCTCTGTAATGAAACGTTATGGTACTTATCCCTTTAACATTATACATTGACCCTCTTTATTCCTGGTAATGTTTCTTGCTCAGAAGTATAGTTTGTCTACTATTAATTTAGCTTCTTCAGTTTTCTTTGATTAAGACTTATATAGGATGTCTTTTTCTCTATCCTTTTAGTTTTAACTTGTATGTGTATTTTTACTTAAAGTAAGTTTCTTCTTAAAAAATATATTTAGTAGGGTCTTACTTTTTCAATCAATCTGATTAGTAGAATGAAACTGAAAGTTTGTACCTGTTGTCCAACATCTCCCCAGTTCTCCCACTCCGAAACCCTAGAAACCTATTCTACTTTCTGTTTCTGAGCTCAACTTTTTGAGAGTCCACATATAAGTGAGATCATGCAGTATTTTTCTTTCTGTGTCTGGAAGATTTCACTTAACATAATATCCTTCAGGGTCATCCATGTTGTTACAAGTGACAGAATTTCCTTCTTTGTAATGGCTGAATAATATTCCATTATATCTATGTCTATATCTATATCCCATATTTCCTTTACCTCTCTCTCCATCAGTGTACACTTAGATTGTTTCCATACCTTGGATATTATGAATTATAGTGCAATAAACACAGAGGTAGAGATCTCTGCAAGATACTGATTTCAATATATAGCGAGAGGTAGGGTTTCTGGATCATATGGTAGGACCCTCCACACTGTTTTCTGTAATGATTGTACCAATTAACATGATTACTAAAAGTGTACAAGACCTCCCTTTTCCTTGCATTCTAAATGACACTTGCGTGTTAGTCAGATTTTTGTAGCTGTGATCAAAATACCTAACAAGAGTAATTTAGAGGAGGAAACAGATTTATTTTGAGCTCACAGTTTCAGAGATTCAGTCCATGGTCAGCTGGCTCCATCATTTTGAGCATGAGAAGGCAGAACAAATCATGGTGGAAAGGGGCGACAATGGGAAGCTTCTCCTGGCTCTCAGGAATCAGAGGGAGAGGAAGTGAGAAACCAGGGTCAAAATATAATCCCCAAGATGGAAAGACCTCCCATGTTCTTGGATAGGCAGAATTAACATTGTTGAAAAGATCATTCTACCAAAAGCCATATACATATTCAATTAGATCCTCATCAAAATACCAATGACATTCTTTACAGAATTAGAATAATCTGTCCTTAAATTCATTTGAAAGAATAAGAAACCAAGAAAAGCCAAAGTAATTCTGAGCAAGAAGACTGATACAGGAGGCATCACACCACAGTACCCAATCTTGAATTATGCTACAGAGCTATAATAACAAAAACAGCATGGTATTGGCATCAAAACAAACATGAAGACCAATGGAATAGAATAGAGGGCACAGAAACAAACCCACACACTTAAAACCATCTGATACTTGACAAAGGTACCAAAAATATGCATTGGAGAAAAGATAGCCTCAGGTATTAGACCAGAAATTTTGCAACTGCTAGAAGAAAGCAGAGGGTCAACCCACTATCAGAAAGGTACAGGCACCAACTTGCTCAACAAGACCCCTAAAGGTCACAAAATAAAACCAAGAATCAATAAGTGGGACAGCATCAAATTTAAAAGCTTCTTCACAACAAAGGAAACATGAAGAGTATAAAGGGAAAGCCTATAGAATGGGAGACAATTTTGCTTCCCTGCAAGGGATTAATATCTAGAATATATAATCAACACACACACACACACACACACACACACAAAACAACAACAATAAAAACCAACCAATAAATAGGCAAAATAAACAAAAAGATATTTTTCAAAAGAAGAAACACAAATTGCTAACAAATATGTAAAATAACATTCAACACGTCTAACAATCAGGGAAATGCAAACCAAAAATTAATCTAAGACTTCATCTTACTCCCGGTCAGAATTGCAGTTATCAAGAACACAAATAATAATAAATGCTAGTGAGGTTATGGGGAAAAAGTTACTCTTGCATTGTTGGTGGGACTGCAAATGAGTACAATCACTCTAGAAAGCTACATGGAGCTTCCTCAAAAAACTAGGAATGAAATTACAAGACCCAGCTATCCCACTGCTTGGTATTTATCCAAAAGAACTAAAATCAGCATACTGTAGTGGAAGAGTCACATCATTATTTGTAGCAGCACAATTCACAATAGCCAAATTATGGAATCATCCCAGTTGCCTATCAATAGATGAATAAATCAAGAAAATGTTGTATATATACAAAATGGAATTTTACTCAGCTATAAATAAGAATGAAATGATGGAATTTGCCATTAGATGAATGGAAATGGAGAAAATTGTGCTAAGTGAAATAATACAGACTCAGAAAATCAAGCTCCCAAAGGGAATGTCATTTTTACGTATATGTAGAAAGTACCAATCAAAAATAAATAAATAAATGAATAAATAAATAAATAAAGAGTAAAAGGGAAATCAGTAGTGTAGAGGGAGGGAATAGGGGAGGGAAAGGGGAAGGATGGGGATTAAAATCAAATTCCAGCCATGTATGATTTTGTCCAAATGAGCATAACTACTATGTATAAATAACTATGATGCTCTAATAAAAAGCAATATATATTCAAAAATATGTGTCTATTTAAATGTGTTACCCACTAATGAGGTTATAGCTATCACAATCAATCATTTTATCTCTGAACATTCCTGCCTTGCCTAACATGATCTTTTGGGGGGACACTTCATATCCAAACCATAACAATTTGTTATCATTTATCTTTTTGATAATAGTCACTCGAGTAACTTTCCATAAACCTGTTGGTGATTTGTATGTTTTATATATATATATATATATATATATATATATATATATATATATATATATATATATATATTTAGTTGGTGATTTGTACTATATATATATTTAGTTGTAGTTGGACACAGTACCTTTATTTTATTTATTTATTTTTTATGTGATGCCGAGGATCGAACCCAGAGCCTCACATGTGCTAGGAGAGCACTCTACTGCTGAGCCACAACCCCAGCCCCTGTATATTTTCTTTGAAAAATTTTCTATTCCAGTCCTTTCCCATTTTCATTAGGTTATTTGCTTTTTGTTTTGTTTTTATTGAGTTATGTGAGTTCATTATTAGTTGTGAAGATTAACCTCTTGTCAGGTATATGATTTTCCATTCTGTATCTGGTCTTCTCGTTTTGCTGTTTCCTGTTTCCTGTGCTGTGCAGAAGCTTTTGAGTTTGATGTAGTCCACTTGCATGTATTCGCTATGTTGCCTTTTTTTTTTTTGGTGCCATATCCAAAAAGGTCAGTAAAAATTAACCAAATGACAGCAGTAACTCCTTGCTTTTCAATAATTACTCTAAATGAAAATGAATTGAATTCTCTAGTCAAAAGGCAGAGTGGCTTTGTGTGGATAAAACAAACAATATTCCCCAAGATGCTGCCTATAAGAGACTCACTTTAGCTACAAGAATACATGTGGACTGAGAATGAAGAAATGGAAAAAGGATATTTCATGCGAATGGACACCAAAAGAGAGCAAGGATGCTGTACTTACATAGACAAATTAGACGTTCATTCAAAATCTGTCATAAAAGAGACAAAGAAGGTCACTATGATGATAGAGGAGTAAATTCATCGAGAGGATATAGCAATTGTAAGTATATCTGCACCCAACACTGGATCACCCAAATACATAAAGCGAATGTCTACAGAATTGAAATGAGAAATAGACAGTATATAATAAAGCTAAAGGACATTAGTATCACACTTTCAACAAGGCATAGCTCATCCAGACAGCAAATCAATAAGAAAACAGTAGGCTTGGCTAACACTACAGACCAAATTAACCTAATAGACATACAGAACATTCTGTAGAATGACAGTGAATACACATGCTTTTCAAGTGCACACAGTCTATACATCCAGATAAATAATATTTTGGATCACAAAACAAGTCTTAACAAATTGAAGAGGTCTGAAATAATAAGAACTCTCTTTTCTAACCACAATGAGGTAAAACTAGAAATCAACAATAGGAGGAATCTTAGAAAATTCACAAATATGTGAAATTAAACAACACACTCCTGAACAACCAATGGATCCAAGAAGAAACCAAACAGGATATCAAAAACTATCTTAAGACAAATAAAAATGGCAACAACATACCAAAACTTATAGGACAAAAGAAAAACATTACTAACAGGAAGTTTACTGATAAGTGCTTATATCAGGAAAAAAAAAAGAAAGATCTTAAGTAAACAAGTGAACCTCACACCTTAAGAAATTATAAAAATAGATGAAGTAGAGATTAGAAAGGCAAGAGGAAAATCAATGAAACTAAAGGTGATTTGTTTTTTATAAGATGAACAAAATTGATGAAATATTAGCTAGACTTACTATGGAAAAAAAAGAAGACTCAAATAAATAAAATGATGAATGAAAGAGGAGACATTATAACTGATACCACAGAAACACAAAGGGTCAAGGAGACTGCTGTGAACAATTATACACAAACAAATTTGGATAGTTTAGAAGAAATGAATATATCCCTAGAAATATATAATATACCAAGACTGAATGATCAAGAAACGGAAACTCTAAATAGACTGAAACAAGTAAGGAGATTGAACCAGTAATCAAAAAACCTCCCGACAAAGAAAAGCTCAAGACCAGATGGTGTCATGAGTAAATTCTACCAAACATTTAAAGAGTCCATGCTAATATCTCTCACATTCTTTCAAAAAAGGAAGAGGAGAGAACAGTTCCCATTTCTTTTTAAAATAATAGCTTGAGTGCTATGTTAGTCATCTTTTCTTTGCTGTGACAAACTACATGAAAAAAACAACTTAGAGGAGGAAAGACTTACTTTGGCTCACAGTTTTAGAGTCCATGTTTGGCTATCTCTGTTGCTTTGGGCCTGAAGTGATGCAGGACATCATGGCAGAATGTCAGAGCAGAGGAAAGTTATGATCAACTCATTATAGCTGGAAATCAGAGAAAGGTCCAGGGATGAGATATGGTCCCAAAGTGAATGCTTCCAAGGACCCACTCCTACAACAGGTCCCACCTCCTACAGTTTCAACCACCTCCCACAAATGCCATCAAATTATTAATCCACTGATGAGGTCAGAGCCCTCATGATTCAATCACTTCCCAACTGCCCCACTTTGGAACATTGCTTCAAAACTTCAGTCTTTGGGGAAACATTCCAGATCCAAACCACAACAAGTGCCTCTCAGCAGGATTGTAGGAGCATGTGCAGATGCTTAACCTCGAAAAAGCATGTGCGTGCTCGCTCGTTGTCAGCTCTCACTTGCCCAAATCTTGATGGCTAGGATGATTTTGACCATAATATAGCTTAAATTAGATTATTTTTGATCTATAATGTTTATACTTATGATGAATCACTCAAGAGGAAAGTACTAAGGAAATCTGATGGGAAAATATATCAAAATAAGTTAGATAATAAAACAGTTTAGTTTAATAAGTTTTACTCAAGAAAATGACCAACCCCTGGTTTGACTAGGATAGCTAGCCCAGCACAGCTCCAAGAGTGCCAAGTAGAGATGACAGTAATGCCCAAGGGAGAGAAGAATCTTATCCATCAAAGCAAGATGAGGACCAGCAATGATAGTTTCCAGTGTCTGGCAACTGGGGCTGGCGACCAGATGGAACAGGAGGCTCCAACCACAGGATTTCCTCTTCCCCTTGGGAGTTCTCCGTGGTGGAACAGATGGTGTAGGGAAGATATATAGAAACCTTGGGAAAGAAAGGAAAGCCAGCAGAGGAGGACTAAAGAATCTGGACTTCTACAGGAATGTGTTAGGAATTTCCCACCTAATTGTGTCAAAAACGCAGGCAACGTTGGTTTCAGGACAAGACATGGATTGATATAAGTCTTTGATTCCATTTGACTATTTAGAGGTCTCATAGCTGTCTTCCCAGGGTGCAAGGAATAGGAAGTCTAAGTATTCAAATATCACTTCTAGTGAAGGCTTTTGGCAGGGGGTTGGGGGGTGGATTCTCCATCATTCCAAGAAGAAGAAATTAAGGCAGTGAACTTTAGTGTTCTGGCTAGCTGCTGGTTTCCAGTGTATCTACATAGAATTCAGTTGGGGATAATAATTCCTTCCTTCTCTTGAAAAGCAAGGTAAAGACTGTCTGTTGGCTTATAAGCCAATGATCCTTTTTTTATATATTTTAAATCTCAGTTTTCGAATTCTTAAATGTGTGAAAAGAGAAAAATAGAACCAGACCGGAACTGCTGCCTATGGTGGTACCTAACAAGGACAATTCTAAGGAGGCACTAAGAATAGGATATAAAGGAAAAGCAGACTCTCAGGGTGTGGGCTCTGAACATCAAGTAGGAGATAACTATTGCTGTGGATACTGATTGTTATACTGGCATTCGTTAGGTGTCTACTATGTGCCAATGCACAGTGCTAGGAACCTGTGCTGTTGAATCATCAGACCACTGTCTGTCCTTTGTCCAAAGCCCCTATGGAGCCAAGAACCCATAAAGGTCCTATTTATTTCCATTTCAGTGTTTTGTTTCTCCATCAGAAAGATGCATTTGTAAAGGTAGTCCTTTAGTTAAGAGTTTCTCTAGTCTAGGTCAAGACCCAATACACTTTGAAATGGATTAAATGAATCTCCAACCTCATTTTTTAAAAAAATGAAATGGGGTTTTAAAAAAGAAAATATCAGAAAGCAGGCAAACAGATCATTTCGTAAAGTGTTTCAGTTTTGTAGATGTGTACTGGGTCTCTGAAGAAAATGTATTTCTTTCTCTGGGTCAAGGTTAAAAGGTTTGCAGAACACTGATCTATTTCACTGATATATTTGCACTGAAATGTACAGTAGTTTTCATCCAATGGACACACCAGAAGTGAATTATGTGTGATAAAATTTCGTTAAACGAAGGGGTCTTGCTCTTTAGGGATATTGCCAAAGACATTCTCAGAACAGAGAGAAAGGGACAAGTAGATTGAAAGATTTCTGATCAGACTGAGTTTTTATGAATAATTATTTCCCAGAAGGGTACCTATCATGTATCAGTTGCTGAAGCTCAGAGTAAACTATTTGTTCAAGCATATAGCTTTCTTTCATTAATTACACCCATTCTTGTGTCATTTATTACATTTGGTGGTCATAAATCACTTTATTCCTCTTCTCCCAAAAGACATCTTTGCTATATTTCTTAAGCCCACATGCAATCATCTGAAAACATATTTTATAAATCTCTGGAGCAAGGAATATAGTAGGGACAGATGATAGAATTGTGTTATGAATTATTTAAGGCAGCATACATTATGAGTGCCTGAAATGAGAATTCAATTGGCAGTTTAAAACCAAAATCCCAAGAAAGGTAAAATGTAAGGAATGATACAATTCCTGTGCGTGGTATTTTCAAATATAATGCTGACTTGGTTGTTTGTAGAAATCATTTTCTGACAGGGGAAAGCAACAGAATCTTGCAAAGTGTGCAAAACCATTTTCTTTTAGCGTGTGTTTTGGTTTTGAAGAAGGGAAGGAATGGTATTTTTGAAATTTCAAACATATTTTAAAGCTTACTTTGGGAGCTCCAAGATGATAAAGTGAGCCCATTGTAAGTAAAGGGGTCAAAGACTCTACTGTCTCAGAGAAATGGACGAGAAACATAAGATCTAAGAATTGAATTGTGCCAGATACCTGACAGTCTTTCCCCCCCTCTTAGTCCTTTAATTTATTATTTGGAAAACTATCAAACCTACAGAAAAGTTGAAAAAAATAACACAATAAACATCCACGGAGCCTTCATCCATCTTGGATCACTGATCATTAGCATTTTGTCACATCTGCTTTCAAATGTATGTATAAAGTAAGTTGCAGACATTGCCAAGTACTCCTAAATACTTCAGAAACTATCTCCTAAGACAGAATAAGAATACTCTCTTCTATAACCATAATATTTAACGTTGATTCAGTAATGTCTCCTAATTCAGAGCTTAATCTAAATTTTTCCAATTGTTCTAGCACCTGGTATTTTTGATTCTGTGCCAAAATTGCATTCCTCAGCACTTTCAAATCCCAAACTGAGCAATTCACTTAAGTCAGCAATACATCTTCCTTACTCCATATAAGAGGCCAATTCTGTAGCTAGAACTATACATTAATATTCCACTCACAACCCCCCTCCAGCATTAAGGAATGGAAGGACCATGACTGACATAGCAGAGGGGCTGTGGCCAATCTGGAAGTCCTCCTGGGGGAGCAGTGTACTTCCTTTAACCCTGAGTAGAGGAGCTTGGAAGTTTTGAGATATGGAATTTTCTTTCCAAACAAGCCCCTACATTTAAGGTCTACTGCATTGAATGGGAGTATGCATCTAGTGTGAGATCAAGTCCATTCATGGCCACTCAATACATACTGCTCTTCTTGAACTGCCTTCTGCTTATCTCTCCAACCACATCTTCCTCCCCTCCTTACAACCTACTTTCTAACCCCCCCTAACAAATGAAGTATTTATTCAATGGAGATCCATCTGGTGAGTGAACTCTCCTTTGTTGAGAAATTAGGTCCCCTGTAGTTTACACATTCCTGGACCCCTGTGGCTATTAAGTGGCTATTAAGCACTGTGTAACAAAATGCCCACCCCCAGGCTATTAAGTGGCTATTAAGCACTGTGTAACAAAATGCCCACCCCCAGGAGTTATACTCCAGATAGGGAAGTAAGAAATGATTATCATGGTTGAATCCTCAGATCTGATTGTGCATCAGAATCACCTAAGGGAACTTGCTAACTGTACAAATCTCATTCAGATTCTCAATATTGCTTAGAGGTTTTAATTGAAAAGATCCAGGGTTCTCTTGATATTAAGTGTTGCAGGGAATTCTGGTGCATGTGGACCATGGACTGATCTTTTGTTTTTTATTTGTTCTTTTTAGTTATACTTGACTGTAGAATATATTTTGACATATCATACATACATAGAGTATAGCTTTCCATTTTTGTGGTTGTACATGATGTGGAGTTTTGCGGGTCATGTATTTATATATGAACATAGGAAAGTTATGTCTGATTAATTCTACTGTCTTTCCCATTCCCATATCCACTCCCTTCCCCCTACTCCTTCTTGTCCGATCTGGTGAACATCCATGCCCCTGCCCACCCCCATTGTGAGTCAGCATCCACATATCAGAGAAAACATTTGACCTTTGGTTTTGGGGGATTGGCTTTTTCACTTAGTATGATAACCTCCAGTTCTATGCATTTACCAGTAAATGCCATAATTTTGTTCTTTTTTATGGATGAGTCACATTCTATTGTGTATATGTACCACATTCTATTGTGTATATGTACCACATTTTCTTCAGCCATTTATCTGTTGAAGGGCACATAGTTTGGTTCTATAGCTTATTTATTGTGAATTGAGCAGCTATAACGTGATGTAGAAAATTTTGATGTGTCCAAGTCAATATAGTATGCTTATGTTAAGTCCTCTGGGTATATGCTGAGGAGTGGGATAACTGGGTCAAACAGTGACCATTTAACCACTGGGTCAAACAGTGGTTCCATTCCAAGTTTTCTGAGGAATCTCCATACTGCTTTCCATAGTGGTTGCACCAATTTGCAGTCCCTCCAGCAATGTCTGAGTGTACCTTTCCCCCCACATCTTCATCAACATTTATTGCCACTTGTGTTCTTGATAATTGCCATTCTGACTGGAGTGAGATGGAATCTCAGTATAGTTTTAATTTGTATTTCTCTAATTGCTAGTGATGTTGAACATTTTTTCGTGTATTTGTTGACAATTCCTATTTCTTCTGTGAAGTGCCTGTTCAGTTTTTTTTTTTTTTTTGCCATTTATTGATTGGGTTATTTGGTTTTATGGTGTTAAGTTTTTTGAGCTCTTTATATATTGTGGACTGATCTTTAGGAGTCGTTGTCCTAACTATACATTAAAACTTTATTGATAGAATATACACAGTTATGGCCTCTTTACCAGACTTTTTGGTACCTTTGTGTGAATGAGAAAAAGGGACACCCTTGGAAAGATGCACCCACTGGCATGCAGTCCTGTGGGTGGAAGCCATGCTGCACATCATCCTTGCTTTACCTCACGACTGGGTGACACTTTAGAGGGCACAATCTGTGTAAATGTACACAGAGACTCAACTTAGTGAGACAGGAGGAACATAAGAGGGGTAAGAATTCATTGGGGCTTGAAGAAGGTGAGATGAAGACAGCATAGCAGATACATGCAGGCCCATATTTATAACAACACAATTCACAACAGTCAAACTATGGAACCAGCCTAGGTGTCCATCAATGGATGAATGGACAAAGAAAATGTGGTATATATACACAATGGAGTTTTATTTGGCTGTAAAGAAAAATGAAATTATGTTATTAGCAGGAAAATGGATGGAACTTGAGACCATTATGTTAAGCAAAATAATCCAGACTCAAAAGGTCAAGGTTTGTATGTTTTCTTTCATATGTGGAAGTTAGAGAGGAAAAAGAAAAAGAAGGTGGTGTGTATGTGTGTGTGTGTGTGTGCACATGTGTGCAGGAATCTCATGAAAATCAAAGGGAGATCAGTAGAGAAAAGGAACCAGGAGGTAAGAGAAAGGGGAGGGAGGGGTAGAGTTGGACTGTGATATTGGACAAATTATTTTGTTATATTGTATGCATGTATGAATATGTAAGGAAAAAAATCCCATCATTATGTACAACTACAATACGCCAATTTAAAAAATGTGGAGAGAGGAGGGAGGGAGGGAGGGAGGGAGAGAGAGAAAAGAAAAGGAGAGAATAGCAAGTTGACTAGCCTGGCTGAATGCCAGCGTCTGGTACTGGTGCTTGACCCCATAGGTAATCCTTTGATGTATATTAAGCAGGATCCTTCCCTGATAAGAGAACACGATGTGTGGAATCTGACGGCACTGAGTACAGATGTGGGGAGGGGGAGATTCTTTCAGGCAGAGAGGATAATATTGTGAAGGCCCTGGAGTGGTGAAAAGTAGGACATGAAAGAAGACAAGTAAGGCTGGAATGAACATATAATTTACTGTGCAAACCAAGAAATGTGTGCTATTAACAATTATGCCAGGACAATAAGTACAAACCAAGACTGTCCTGGGCAAACAGGAATGCGTATAAACACAAAGACGAGTAATGCCTGATGATTTGGGACATGGAGATAGGGTCACATCATGCAGGGCTGATAGCCCATGGGAAAGAGTTTGAATCTTGTCCTAAAACCGATGGGCAGGAAACCTCTGAAAGATTTTAAGTCAGGCTGTGTCATGTCATGTTCCATTTGATGCCTGTAAGAGAGTCTCTTGTGAATGCACAGACTCAAAATCTCCAGAGCTGGAACATGAGGTGCTAATGTTAATCATTGCCTTGTTTTGGATGCCCCTGAAACAGCATTTAAGCACTTCTTCACATGTCTTCAAAGAGTTCTATAGCTGCACTGAGGGAAATAAACAAGGGTCATTATAGTATATCTCTGCATCTCAGAACATGTAAGAACATTTTTCACTTTGGTTTGCTTGGCAAATCCCAACAGAGAAACCACAGAAAACAAATGAATAAGACATTATGATTTGCCTTTTACTTCTCACTTCAAGGTAGTTAAATTCTGGGATGGAGTCATCCAACAGAGGGAGATTATTCCAGATGTAAGAGCCCTCAGTGAGCTGAGTGAGCTCTCTGGGATCACTACATTTGTAGCCCTGAAAAGTGAATATCTGATTTTCTGATATGTATTTCCACAAGGCTCCCAAAGTCACGCATTGTGTCCCAGGGTAGCCAACTAGCCACTTTCCAAAGAAGCGAATCCTGGTGGCACAGAGTTCCTTAAATAATCCCCAATGTTCAAGTCCATCACAGTTTATTGAGTACAATAGTATCCAAGGCAGTATGCTCAGTGCTGGTGGTGGGTATAGATAATGAATTATGATAAGTTTTTATCCTCAAGGAGATAAAAACACAGTAAACAGGAAACCCCACATAAGTAAGATGGTGTTGTCTTAACTCTAAAAATGGTCCAGACATAGTACAGAACAGAAAAAGAAAGATACTAATCTACATAAGGAAGAGTGACAAAGGCTTAATGAAACAGGTGGAATTTGACGGGGAAATTGCACTGAAAAAGACATCAGCACTGCTGGAATCTTGACTCTGCAACCAATTAGCTGTGTAACCTTAGACAAGTCACTTAATCAGCTGCGTAGTGGGGGAAAAAACGAAAACACAAGATACCATATTCTGAATGTGTCCTTCCCCAAATTCGTAAATTGAAATCCTAATCCCCAAGGTGACGGTATTAGGAGGTGATTAGGTCCTGATTATTCCCATAACGGGATTAGTGCCCTTAAAAAAGAGGTTCCAACAAGCTCCTTCGCCCCCTCCATCCTGGGAGGAAGCAAGAAGACACCACTCTGTGAATCAGAAAATACATCCTCACCAGATACCAAATCTTCTGGGCCCTTAATCTTAGACTTCCAGCCTCCAGAACTAAGAGAAAGAAAATTTTGTTGTTATAAGCTACCCAGTCTATGGTGTTTGTTATAGCACCTGAGTGGACTAAGACAAAAGGTTGTTGTAAATAAAAAAGGAAATGGTGTGTGTGAAAGCTCCTACTGTAGTGTTCAGCACCTAGCAGGTGCACCCAGACGTCTGTTCAGTTGTTTGTGTATTTAAGAGGATGAAATAGAGTTTCCAGCTTCTAACACATGGCATCGCCATTGCTCTCTAATGCCAGCACTACCTCTAGCTCTGGAGCTCCAGGCAAAGGAGAAAGGGGGTAAGTTAGGAGGTCTCTATGCCCTGAGGGTAAGTAAGGAGATCTTTCTTCCAGGGCTCCTAAAGAGCAGACTGCACACAAACTTACCAATGAAAAAGCACTCAGGAAACAAATAGCTAAAAAGCCAAGAGTGCACCTTCTATTGGAGGGGTAAAAAAAATCTCAGCATTCTGGGCCTGGTTCTGTGGCAGAAAAGAAATCTCAGCATTACAGGCCTGGTTGTGGAGCATGAAATTTGATGTTATCAGAAGTCCACCAAAATTCTTATTCTCAATTCCACATCCAGTGTCTGGTGGGAAAGGTTGCTCAGGACTTTAAAACAGGCAAGTGAGGCTAATCTGTTTGGCCTTTTTGAAGACAACAATCTGTGTGCTATTCATGCCAAATATATAGAAATTATCCTGAAAGACATGCAACTAGCATGCCCCATGCATGTCACATAGATGGAGAATTCTGGCACTTGCTATAACATAGACGGACCTGGAGGACATTATGTTAAGTGAAAGAAGCCAGGCACAAAATGACAAATATTGTATGACTTAACTTATATGAGGTCCAAGTCGTAGAGACAGAAAGTAGAATGGTGGCTGCCATGGGGTGGGGGAAGAGGATAATGGTGAATTATTATTTAATGGATAGAGTTTCTGTTTTACAAGATGAAAAGAGTTCTGGAGATTGGTTGCATAACAATGTGAATGTACTGAATGCTGCTGGATTACTACATACATGGTTAAGATGTAACTTTTATGCCAGGTGTTTACCAACAGTTAAAAAGAAAAAAGAAAAAAAGACTTAAAAGTTTGGAAAAGCCCTGCAGAGCTAAAACTTGAAATTGAAAGTGTTGATATCTCTGAGCTCACAGGAAGGGGCTGTGAATCTGCATGCTGAACCATGCAGGGCTTGGGAGGAATGGACTGGTTGGTGCTGATGTCTCTGAAGGGGCCATAATAAAGCTAGCTCTTTAAGTGTCAGAAAAGGGCAAACTGGGATCAGGAACTGGTATAAGAACTAACGGAAGGCCCCCACTGGCCACTGAAGCTTGTTTGCTAGGGTGTGTGTGGACGCATAAAGAACCCTTTGTTCTTCAGTTTCTCTCTCTCGCCCCCTGTTGGCAGAGCTGAGCTTGGAGCCAGGCCACAAAAAGAACAGGTCGTTTTTGCAAAGTCCAGGTTCTTAATAATGCAAAGCAGGGTATAGAAAGGCAGGCTTGAAGGTGAGACAGTGGCTGGCACAGTGTGCCACAGAATGTTCATGAGCAAGAAAGTGGTATAATCAGAGTTTAAAAGCAAACTCTGAGAGCAGTGTGAGAAAGAACAGGAACAAAAGAGACTTTGAAGACTGATGAATCAGTTCAGCAAATTTGCAGTGAGAGTCCAGCCTTGGATTTGCTCCAATGCTGATATCAAGGTTGCTGCCCTCTTCCTGAATCCTGAATCTTATTGCTCACTTAATCCTTAAGTCTGGTAAGTGGATCCCTTTCCAGGTTCCTGTCACTGTGCCTAACTTTTTCACCCTACCCCACTCAACAAATTGGGGACAGTTCAGAATTCTAAACTGACAGCCTGCCTGAGTCCTCTGACATGTCCTGTTTAAATAGCTTTGTGTTCCAGAAAACTGTTCAGACAGCATGCTATTCTGAATGCTCTGAGGCTAACTATTACCTGGACCCACTATGTGCCACACATAAGTGCTGCAGCTTTGAAGATGAATGAGACTTTAACAGTTGAGAAAACCAGAGTCCAGGGGAAGAGCCAAAAAAACATAAATACTTAGCTACAAAACAGTGCTAGAAAAAGAATTGCTAACATTATTATAGATAGGTATTTTTAAGTGTGTGATATATATTAACTGACATAATCCTTATAATAAACCAGGCATTATTATTATTATTATTATTATTATTCCCATTTTATAGAGGGTAAAACTTAGATACTGAGAGATGAAGCAACTTTTCCCAGGTCATACAATATTGGAACTGGCATTCAAACCCCGAAGCAGTCTGCCTCTGCAATTCAGCATTCAGAGTTTCAGAGTGGAAAAGGTTTAGAAAGGTTGCTGAGGGAAATTCAAGTGGAAATCAATAGAGGGATTGAAAAACTGGATACAGTTCCTACCTGAGTTTGGGGACTGCGGTGTGTGTATGTGTGTGTGTGTTTGTGTGTGTGTGTGTGTGTGTGTGTGTGTGTGTGTACGCATGTGTGAATGTGTGTGCTTGGCTCTCCTTGGGACTTTTTTCTAATAGTGGTGAGAACTGAGTGAATTATCTCTCACCCTGCTTGCCGCTTCTTATGGCCCACCATTTCTGCCACAGAGGGCAGAGATGGAGAACTGGTCTACACTCTGTTCCAATTCTTCAAATAAAACTTGTACAGAAATCAACCTTCCTCTCTGGCTTCCCTGATACCCTGCCATATTCCATCATGCCAGACCGCCCAGACCCCAACTCTCTTCTCTATGTCAGCTTTAATTTTATTTAACAACATTATTCATCTTGGTTACTAAGTGAGATAGAGTATAGGAGAGTGTCTTTCAAATTGTTAATATTCGTTATCAAGGTTGCTACTAGGATAAGAACTTGGGAATAAAGGGAGAGTTGCTGAGACTCAAAGAAAACATCCATGTTCCATTGAAATGCAGAAAGCACCCATGCACAATCCCAAATCCTGAGCTACAGGCCTTAGCCCATGCCTTTGATCAATGCCCTTGTAACCTGAGGGCAATGCACAAGCACAGGGAAAATGGATATGAAATTTTGTAGTTCCACCCCACCAGACCCCAGCAATCATCCCTTGATAGTTATTAACACCCCACACCAACAGGTTGCTGTTTTTCCTTCTGGGGATAGCCTGTATTCTTCCTTGAATACTGTATTCCTTGGTTTATCCCAAAGGTGTCTCTCTTGAGGTCACCCCCATTCCCTTTTGAATTTGTATCTACTCTCCTAAATAAATCTCTGTCTATGCCTTTGACATACGTGTGCTGAAATCCTTCGACACACATTAAGAACCCTGCTGATCCTGAGTCAATTTCCCCCTTCTCTCTGGTAACTCCCTGGACTCTTCTTTGGAGATATCTCTTCTCCTGTGACACAACCACAGCAGAACTGCTCAATTTCTAAAAGTTTCCTGCCTCTCTAGTTTGAGTACTGAGAAAATCCTAAGACATTCAAAAGTCCCCATGTGGTTTTGGAACTGGTCACTAGGTGCTGCTATTTGATTACACATTTTTAACATCCTCCCCAAGCAACATCAAATATGTGTATTTTCTTGTAGATACTGAAATTGTTTTTTCTTTATTTGATTTTTAGGATTATCTATTGTGTTTCACATAATTTACTGTGAGGTCATTTAAAATTAAGTAAGACTAATTGGTCTTCCTCTTTGCTTCCCTTCTTCCTCCTCTTTCATGCAATGGAGATCACTCTTGGATCTTCATTTCATCCATTTGACAAATATTTGTTAAACATTATACATGTGCTCCTTGAACTAGGAGCTAGGGATGTAGGAGTGAATAAAATAGATAAAAATCTGGCTACTGTGTCACTCACTCTGCTGTCTTTTTCTTGGACAACAGATTCACATTTCCAATACTCTGCTGTAAAATAAACTAAACAAACTCAGGACCTTTCTCTACCCCACATTGGAAATCACCCCAGGGCAGCATCCAGATAGCCCACCTACTTGTCAAGCTCATTGACTTGATTGGAAACTTTGCCAATTCTGTCAATTCACCAAATTCAAAAACCTCAGTTTTCTTTCGTTGCTTCCTGTCCTTGTCTCCTAATCCTAATCTATTGTCACATTTTAGCTTTGGAATAGGTCTTCCCCTTCTCTGTCTTCTTCCCCAAAGCCACCACTAACATTCAAATCTTTAGTACCTTTTGCCCGAGTCACAGTACTAGACTCCTAACTGGTTTTATTAACTCCTGTTCTTCTTGACTCCAGCAAACGGTCCACTTTGCTCACAGAGTAATTCTCTTAAACAGTACTTCTCACCATATAACCTCTACTCTCACTCTTCATTCTAAAATATTTAAATACCTTTTCTTAGCATTCATCATTTGACTTCAACCTACCTAGTTAGCACTCTACCTCTTCAATCTATAAAAAGAGGATCAAGAAATATTTATGTGTCAGGCTTCAGGGTAAGGCTCGTGGAATTCGAGACCAGATCTCTTCCTTATGATAAGCAGAAGAAGGTTATTTAAGTGTTAGGGATTGAATTGTGTCCCCTCCCTGCCAATTTCATAGGTTGGAGCCCTCACTGCCAGTATCGCACAATGTCGCTGTAGTTGGAGATAAGTTCTCTAACGGGGTGATTAAGGTTAAATGAGGTCTTAAAATCAGGCCTCATAAAGACTGGTGTCCTTATAAAGAGAGGAAGAGATGCCAGGGATGTACACACACAGAGGAAAGGTGATGTGAAGACACAAGGAGAAAGAAAGCAGTCATCTGCAAGGCAAGGAGAGGTCTCAGGAGAGACCAACCCTGCCAGCACCTTGATCTTGGACTTCTACACTCCAGAACTGTGAGAAAATAAATGTTTGTCTTCTAAGCCACCCAGTCTGTGATAGTTTGTTATGGCAGGCCTGGAAAATGAACGCAATAAGTAAGTGCAATACATTTTTGGAGAAATGGTCCAGTGTACTCCAACCACGAGGAGCTAAGAGTCAAACTATCTCTCCTTTATAAGCCTAGTGATGCATTATTATCGGATGCATTATTTATTGTTCTCCTCCTAATAAACACAGATTTGCCTAGTCTCCATGGCTTTGTCGTGGCCGTTTTCTTTACTTAGTGTATCCTCCTCTCCATTCTCACTTTACTATCAAAATTCTGTTCATTCCTCAAAGTCAAAGCCATAGCCAATTTCTCCAACATCTTTTCTCTGTTTAGAACTTTATGCAGTTAGTCTTTTCTTTTGGTTCTCATATGTATCTATTTATTTATGTGTGTCTTTTTTTTTTGCAGCTTTATTTATTGTTTTACTTTTCTTTTGGTACTGGGTTTGAACCCAGGGGTGCTTAACCACTAAGCCACATCCCTAGTCCTTTTTATTTTTTATTTTGAGACAGGGTCTCAATAAATTGCTTAGGGGCCTCGTTAAGTTGCTAACCCTGGCTTTGAACTTGCAATCCTTCTGCCTCAGTCTCCCAAGCTGCTGAGATTATAGGCTTGCACCACTATGCCTGGTTACTTGTTGTATTTTTTTGTTTGTGTGGTTTGTTGGTTGGTTTGGGGGATTCAACCCAGGGACACTCAACCCCTGAGACACATCCCAGCCCTTTGGTGTATTTTACTTAGAGACAGGGTCTGAGTTGCTTAGGGCCTCACTAAATTGCTGACACTGGCTTTGAACTCTCAATCTTTCTGCCTCAGTCTCCTGAGCTGCTGGGATTATGTGCGACCCCACGCTCAGCTACCTTTTGTATTTTCGACTCATTCATTCTTCCCAATATGAAGTAACTCAGTAGAAGAAAAATTCTCTGATTTATTTAGATATCCATCATAACATCTATTATTAAGATTTATATATAGTAGACACTCGATAAGTATTTAATTTGAACAAGGGTGGAGAAACTCTGCTAAAACAAAGAGAATTATATATTTTTTCTTAAAATTTTAATGAGACTATATTGTGTATTCTCTTCTGAAAAATGATTACTGGGTTCTTTTTTATTCTCTTGCAAATTATGAATTCAGAGTAGGTAATCAGGAAATGCTGACCATCCAAATTTTTAAGTCTTCAAATGCCAATTTATTTATGGGTTAAATAGACACACTCAGAATCAATCTTCAGTATACCACACTGTATTGTGTGAGCTAGAAAATAACTGATATTGAAGACTCATCTGGAAGTTTAACTTTTAGAGAATGGGACACTTTACTTGAAATTTAACCTAATCTTTTCTCCCATCTTCCCATCATCTTCTTTTTTTTTTTTTCCTGTCTTTTGTTAAACTTTGTTAAGATCCAGGCTTGTCCTTAAAACTTCAGGGAGGGACTGGGGCTGTAGCTCAGTGGCAGAGCGCTTGCCTAGCATGTGTGAGGCAGTGGGTTTGATCCTTAGCACCACATAAAAATAAACAAATAAAATAAAGGCATTCTGTCTATCTACAACTACAAAATAATAATAATAATAATAATAATAATAATAATAATAATAATAACAACAACAACAATAACAAAATTTTCAGGGAGCCCAGAGAAGAGCCTTAGAATCATCCCCCACCCCCACTCTTTTTTTAAATTTTTTTTTAATTGTACATAACATAATACCTTTATTTTATTTATTTATTTATATGGTGCTGAGGATCAAACCCAGTGCCTCACACATGCAAGGCAAGCACTCTACCGCTGAGCCACAACCTCCCCCCCGCCAATCACTCTTGATTACAAAATACTCTCAACCTCAAAAGTTTAAGTTTTCCTTTTCTATCTTTTGGCTAAACCTTAATTTTTATAGTGTAATTAAAATATCCCTAAAGAACGTCAGTAACTCAAGCTTGAGTAATTCTGGAACTAAATAGGAAAAAAAAAATATGTGGTGTTTTCTGTCTACATATAAACCTAACCTAGAAATTCCTGTTCTCATTTTCTCAGTTGAATGCTACATATCAATGAAAAAGAATGAACTGTTGTTGTCAACAATTTGAATGAATCTCCCTGACATAATAAGGGGAGCCTGGCAATAGAAAGCAATAGGAGCCATTTTCTGGCTTAGGCGAGGGGTCCCACAGGTGATGGCTAGCAAGTTATTTCTGAGAGAAGGACAAGAAAGTAGGAGAAACAAGAAAGCATGTATAATAGAAGCTCCTGAGAGGGACTTAGGGCATACCCCACACAAAAATTTCCATAAACTTATCTAAATATTTCAAATAAGTACAACCTATGACCAATGCTTTTTATAGTTAAAAAGGCAATCACAAGCTTGCTTTGGGAAGAGCTTCAAGAAAAGTACCTTACTCCTATTCTAACCAGATTACTGCAAGTCCCCCACCCCCACCCCCATTCTCCCAAATATGGAGCAACCCTTACATCTTTGGTCCCTTATTCCCTAAGACAACAATCTGATCATTCATCCTGCCTGAGATGCTCTGATGAGGCAGATGTGAGATTTAGGCATTCATCCCTTTATCTGGTTCCAGCATTATGTCCCGCAGCTGTAGACTTCATTGTACTCAGTCTGGCTATATTTTGAGCCCACAAGTATGCTCTTGATGCTTGGATCTCTTTTCAAGTTCTGTGGGAAGAATGCATGCATGCACCCTCAGAAATGTTGAACACAAATACCTCTTTAAAAAACAAATTGCAACATATCTACTTGTTTCTTTCCCTTTCCACCTACTCTCTTATTCAGGAATTTCCAGATTCAAAGTAACATTAGTAATGGTTTAGGGGTTTATAACAGATGTTATAATGCTTTGAAAGTGCTTTTTAAATGCTATCATCCTTATATTTCAATATATAAATGCAAAAGTATCTCTTTAAAGAGCCAAATTGCACTTAAACTGTCATCATCAAATTAATGGACAATCATAATCCAAAAGTAATTATAATCCTCAGTAATTATAATGACACCATTAAGTTCTTCAGGTATCAAGATTTGTTCTACATGAGAATAATTGTAACTCCATTATGCTTGAACAAGCTAAGTTGTTACATAGTCGCTCTCTGAAACTCATGAACAATGCCACTGTAGATATTTAACAAATGCTATTTTATTTCCACATTCTTTCTTCCCCACCTTTAAAAAAACATGATGTAGGGAAAACACAGGCATGGTGATGAAAGCATAAACTATTTGTGTTTTCTTTTTCCTAAAGAAAGAATAAATTCAAATCATGTTTTGGGTAATGGAAAAATGGAGCCTTAGGCAAAAATTGTAGTCTAATTGGCATTCTTCCAACTAAAATAAGTGAAGCCTGAATCTTTGACTATATAGATCTCAAATGTAGCATAAGATGAGGAGATATCAGTAATAGTGTGGGTTTCCAAAGATGAGTCCCACGAAACTTGTTCCCTAAAAATCTAAGCTGAGCTGTACCATATATTTGAAATACTTGATAAGTTTAGGGTATTAGGATTTAGATATGAGATGTCCCCCCAAAGCTCCTGTTAATGTGAGAATATTCAAAGGTGAAATTATTGGATTATGAGAGCTGTGACCTAGTTTGAATAGACTGATGAGTGGGATATGGCTGAGGTGGGCCACTAGGGGAATGCTTTGGAAGGTTCATCTTCCCTGAAGATTCTCCCCCTTTCTCTTTCTCCCTCTGCTTTCTGGTCACCATGAAGTGAGCAGCACTCCCCTGCTATGTCCTTCTGCCATGATGTTCCGCCTTACCATAGCCCCAGAGCAATGGGGGTAGGCCCACCACGGACTGAACCGTGGAAACTGTCAGCCAAAATAAACTTTCCCTTCTCTAAGTTGTTCTTATTAGGTGTTTTGGTCACAGCAACACAAATCTGACTAACACACAGAGTAAATTTTGTTTTTAATAGACAGGGCTAACTTTGTCTATGTAGTTAATCAAAGTTTCCTGATATAAGGGTTCTTAGACGCAAACAGCAGAACCATCCATGAGCATACTGAAATGGTATGTAAAATCGTGTGTGTGCATGCACAAATCCTGTGACAGAGATAGGGTAAGAATCACTGACATCTGGTTGGGCGGGTGTCACCAGCCTGTAATCCCAGCTACTCAGGAATTGGAAGGTGAGCCTCAGGGTTATACACAATTACATATAAGAGGAATGGAGGGGTAGGAGAAAAATTATATAAGTGGAAGAAACGATTTATAGTAGAGGGGGTGGAGAGAGAGAAGGGGGGGCGGGGAGGGGAGGGGAGGGGGGATAGTGGAGAATGGGATAGAAAGGCAATTTGTAAATCAATGGAAATGTAACTGATGTGACACAAGACTGAATAATTTTAATATTTTAAACATATATTTGTTTTGTTAAAATGACTACGAGTGATATTTTTTCCAGAATTATTCTTTGACCTCCATTTCTAAAAAATGTTTTCTGTTACACTGACATGTAAGGAACTGGAGTCTGAAAGAGGAAGAAACTTCTTAAATGAAAAGAGGTATTGGGCTGGGGATGTGGCTCAAGCGGTAGCGCGCTCGCCTGGCATGCGTGCGGCCTGGGTTCGATCCTCAGCACCATATACCAACAAAGATGTTGTGTCCGCCGAGAACTAAAAAAATAAATATTAAAAATTCTCTCACTCTCTTTCCTCTCTCACTCTATCTTTAAAAAAAAAAGAGGTATTATTTTGAGATAGGTATGCTACATATTTGTTAAGAAAAAACCAATAGTAATTTTGCTGCTTGACTTTGTCAATTTTATATATTACTGAAATAAACATTTTTAATTTGAAGTTGTTTGGACAGTTAGCTTTTCTGAGTCATCTAGGCCCTCTTCATCTAGGACCTCTCACTGTTCATCTTACTGTTAATTTTTTACTGCATTTTTTAGTCCCATTGGCAGTTCCTTTATTTTCCTGTAGCACCCACCTTTCTTCACCAATCACTTTATCATGCTTTCTCTGTTTGACTTTCTTTGGTAATAGGAATAGCTTAAGTTTACATTTTTCAAATTGAGTAGCAAAAGATTAAATCAGAGTCCAATTTCAGTTTATTGATGTCCTGCAAAATACACTAACAGCCACACACAAACTTTCTCCCAGATTCTCCTGGACTCATACAGTCAGAAGACAAGAGATGTGGTCCAAACTCTCACCTACTTCTCCTTAAAAGCAATGATGAAAGATTGTCATTCAGTTGTCTTTTAAGGTCCCGAATAATGGACAACTCCATCTTCACATTTCAAGTGGCTTTTTAAATCATTGACTTGTCTCTTGGTTCATTTATTCATCATTTATCATACACAACTTCATTGATCACTGAAAAACATAGTCATCTGTTTTGGTGTATTTCCTGCCCTCCAGGAAGACTAAATTCCTGTGAGAAGAAACAGATACGTAAGTATGTGGTATTGTGTGTACTGTGATCATGAATATGGCAGAGATATGAAGTCTTATTTAATGCCAGAGGACAAGACTAGGTATGTCTTCTTGGAAGAGCATCAGGAGGCTTCATAAAGTCAGGTTTTACAGGTCTTGAAGGATGAGGAGGAGGTGTCAGATGATGAAGAGACAGAAGGAAGGCATTCCAAGTGCAAGAAAAACACAAACAAAGACATTAAGACCAGAAAGTGGTAGCGATGGCAGTGACAGGTGGTTTGAGGTCCATTTCATGGGATCTTCCAACAAAAAATAGATTTATATTCGAGGGGGTGAGGAGACAAGGGATTTGGGGAGAAGTAGAGTGGGAAAGGTGGAGGATGAGTCTGGAAAGGTCACTAGAGGTTTGAGTGGGAAAATCATATCAGCTATTGGATTTTTATCCATAAGCAACATGAAACCAACTAGTATTACAAATGTAGTAATTGTAGTTATCACTTATATTGCAATGTCTTTGGGGGTGTTTGAGCCTTCTTATATCTTTCCATTTATTTCAGCAATATTTTGTGGTTTTTCAGCAAAGAATCTAACACATCTTTTGCAGGATTTATCCTTTTTGGTAGGTTGAATGCTGTTATTGATTCTATTCCTCATTTAATTTTAATTTCCAACTTTTGGTGATAATATATTGAAATGCAATTAATTTTAGGATTTTGATTTTATGTATAACAGTCTTACTAAGTCATTTATTGATCCTAGTATATTTTGGTAGATGCCCTGGGGTTTTCTATATACACAATCACATCATCTACAAATAAATACATTTATTTCTCCATTTCAAAACTATGTGCCTTTGGTTTCTTGTTTCTGTCATATTGAACTGGCTAGGTTATCTATCTATGTATCTATCTACTTATCTATTGATCTATCTATAAATACATATAGGTAGATCGATAGATGTCCTTCTATATGAGTGAAAAATTACAGAGTCAGGGTGGAGAAAAGTGTCTCCCCCCACCCCAGACCAAATACACATATAAAAGGGGGCCATGGCAGAGGTGCCTAGGAAGGCGATTGCTGAAGGGAGAGGAATGAAAAATGCATGATCAAAGCAGTCAGGAGAGTCGGTGACCTTGACTGCAACTTCCTACAGAGTGCACTGGCTATGCCTCATTTGTGTGGGAAGGACAGTGTTCCTCAAGAAGCTTTTGAACTTGGCTCTAGTTGGGCATAATCAAAAGCTGGATAGGGCTGGGATTGTGACTCAGTGGTAGCGTGCTTGCCTAGGGTGTGTGGGGCACTGGGTTCGATTCTCAGCACCACATACACATACATAAAATAAAGATCCATCAACAATTTAAAAAAAATATTTAAAAAAAAAGCTGGATAGTTCCACAATGACGGTTTGCAAGCTAGAGACCTGAAGGAACCAGAAGCTTCTCAGTCTGAGAAATTGGAAACTTGGAACAGGAGGGATCAATGATGCAGCTTCAGTCTGGGACTAGAGGCCTTGAAACTCCTTGGAGAATCACTGGTGAGATTCCACATTGGAAGAGTGTTGGAGCTGAATGTCCTCCGGTGATGGCAGCAGCAATAGACTCATTCACTCAAAAAGAATTGAGCTTGCATTTCTATATTACACGTTCGCTGTGTCAAGCATTGTCCTAAATGTTTTAGATGCATTAACTTACTCGGACTTCATGCCAGCACTATAAGGTAAATACAATTATCCTCTGCATTTTTTAAAAAAGATTGAAACCAAGTCACAGAAAGGTCGAGTAAATTATCTAAAGCCATGCAGTGAGTGATTGACAGAGTTGGGATTGAATGAAGCAAGGGATGTTTGGGAGAATATATGATAGCAATGTGGAGTATGATCTAGAGCCAGTAGCAAAAAGTAAAGTCTATAGGCTATTATAATTGTTTAAACAAGAGAGTTTATATTGAAACTGTGGCCAGGGTGGAAAAGTACCTCAAAAAGTATCCATGTCAAATGTTCTCTCTCACCTGCTTGCTATCGGATCCAAAGCAACCGAGTTCTCTAGGATAATTTAATCACAGATTAGAACTTTGGTAACAAGTGTCCATAGAATAATTTAACAAATATTTATTGTTTGCTCACTACATGCAAGGCCCTGTGCCACTCCGTTTCTACTTTCATTTGCTTCATTTTTATTACAACCAAATTTCCTTGCAGGAATACAGCTTAGCATTTGAAATGTGGTTTGGTATTTCCTCAGTGCACAGGCATCCCCAAAGAGATGGTCTTTTATATTTTCTGACCAGACTAAAATAAGCTGCTCAGTGTCTTGCTATGAATCCCTGTCAGTAAGTGGCCCATGTTTTGGCAGAGCTTGGGTGGGTGGTGGGCCAAACTCTAATGATTTTAGTAAATCATTTTAAGCCAAACACTCTCTTTTTGTTTCAAAACCTCTGTGGACTAATGGTAGCCTACCCAAGGACTTGGTTATTCCTGACTGTGTTCTCCGGGTGCACCCTCTTCCCACCTGGCACAGACTCCCTCTGTGTGTTGGATGGGAGCAGAGAGTGGGGGTTGCTGTTCATATTCACTCCCTCCATTTAGGCACTCTTGCAAGGCAAACGAAGGGAATTTTCTGAATGCTTTATGGGGCAGGTGAGGTCAGGAATCAAGCATAGGGGAATTTGTCTTACTTTACCATGCCTGTGAGTAGATATGACTTTGTTCATTACTCATTCAACAAACCTTCATTGAGCACTATGATATGCTAGGTTTTCTGCCAAGTGTTTAGAGTCAGAGATGAATAAAATATAGCTTGTGATGTTAGGAAGGTTACATACTAGCTCCCTGTATCAGTCAAGTTCCAGTCAAGAAAAAAAACCCACTAGTGACCTTGACAGAGAGAATTCAGTGTTGGGAATTGGTCAAATGTGTGATGGACAACTGAAAAGGCCAAAGAACAAGGACACAGGGAGACAGCAGGAGCTGCAAGAAGCAGCTCAGGCCTCAAGGGCAGTGGGAACAAAGGGATAGGCAGAATTAGCAAATGTGGACTGGGGACTCTGAGGTGCAGCTTCTCTATGGTAGCAGGTATTCCAAGGGGTCCGATGGGGCTGGCTTTGGAAATAAGACAAAAGCTGAGACCTGATCCTCACACCTAGTTATGATTTGGATGTGAGGTATCCCCCCAAATCTCATGTGTGAGATAATGCAAGAAAGTTTAGAGATAAAATGATCTGATCCTCATGTGAGCCACTTCCTTCCACCATACCCTTCCACCCTGATGTTCTGTCTCACCTCTGGACCTGAGGAATGGAGCTGTCAGACAATGGAGACCTCTGAAACTGTGAGCTCCCAAATGAACTTTTCCTCCTCTACAATTGTTCTGGTCAGGTCTTTTAGTCACAGCAGTGAAAAAGCTGACTAAAACCCACCTATTCCCAAGGTGAAAGGTCATTCATAGGTGATGCTGACAGGAAAGAGCAAGTAGCCAGAAAAGAGCAAATACCTTCTCTGCCCCTTGGCTTCCAGACTACTTCTGTCACCCCTATTGGCAAAGTCTTGCAGGGAGCAACTGGCAAAGGAAAAATATCTGCAGAGCTGACACATGGAGCCAGAAACACTTTAGATCAGTCATCCTAGATCTAAAGTGGAATTGAAATGTGGTTAGCATGTTGCATGCTAGAGAACTAGAATTAGATTTAGAATTAGAATTAGATTTGCATGTTTCTGCCTCGGGGCCTTTGCCCTGGCTATGCTTTTTTTCCTGAAACACCTTTCCACAGACATATTTCTCCCTCTATCTTCAAGATTCTGCTTGAATATCACTCCCCCCCCCACATTTTTCTTACTGGGGCATTTTAGTTGTATATGATGGAAGGATTTGTGGTTACATATTCATGTATGCACACAATATAACAATATAATTTGGTCAATATCATTCTCTAGTATTTCTCCTTTGCCTCTCCCCCACCCCACCATCCTTTTCCTCTATTTACTATTATCACTTTGATTTTCATAATATCTCCACCTCATCTTTCTTTTCCTTTTACCTCTCTAGCTTCCACATATGAGAGAAAACACAGGACCCTTGACTTTCTGAATTCGGTTTATTTCACTTATTCCATCTATTACAACTGTCACTTTTTTGGGGGGGGTGTTGGGGATTGAACCCATGGCCTTGCACATGTGAGACAAGCACTCTACCAACTGAGCTATATCCCTAGTCTCTCAACTGTCACTTCTTAAAGAACGTAATCACCACCCAATCCCTGCTGCATGCCCATTTATCAGTTCCATTTTCTCCAAAATACTTACCATGATGTCAAATAATCATGTTAAGATACAATAAATAAATATTTATCATCATGTTAAGTACATAAAAATGTTAAAAATAACATATTCATATGTTGGTTTATTGTTGATATTTTTGTCTTCCCCTAATAGGATGTAAACTCTATATGAGTAGTTGTATTAGTTTGGCCTCTTCAGAGAAGTAGAACCAATGGGGGTGGGGGGAGGGAAGAGAGAGAGAGAGAGAGAGAGAGAGAGAGAGAGAGAGAGAGAGAGAGAGAGAGAATATGAGAATGAACTAATTATTAGGGAAAATGGCTCATATAATCAATTTTGGAGGCCGAGAAGTCCCACATCAGGCCATTTGCAAGCTGAAGACCCTGAAATGCTTTTGTTGTGATTCAGTCCAAGCTTGAAAGACTCAAAATCAGGAAAAATGTGACTCAGTCAGAGACCAAAGGCCTGAGAATCTGGGGGAAAGGAGTTGGTGCAAGTCCCAGTCTAAAGGACAGAGAATCTGGAGTTCTGATGTCTGAGATCAGAGGAATAAGGACATCCCAGATCCAGAGAGAGAGAACATGAATTTATATTTCTTCTGCCTTAATTGGATGGTACCTACCCATGTTGAAGGCAGATCCTCCTCAGTTATTCAGTCGACTTGTATACCAATCTCCTCCAGAAACACCCACACAGATAACACCCAGAAATAATGCTTTACCAGCTATCCAGATATACCCTAACCCAAGCAAGCTTACACCTAAAATTGACCATCATCCTGGAATCTGGATCAGCAAATTCTCTCTGAATATTCATTGAATGATCTGATAAATGAGGGTATGCTCAGTTGAAGAAGCATAAAGAAGATCTTTGGCAAAAGGCTAACATAAGTTGTTATAGATTGGATCATGAGTGTATCTCAAAATCTTATGTGTTAAAAGGTTTGGTCACCAGCCTGCTGCACTATTGGGAGGCTGTGTAAATTTAGGAGTTGGGGCAGAGTACAAAGATGTTATGTCATTTGGAAGGTGGTGACCATAAAAAGGATATTGGGACCCCAGCTCCTTCTTCTCTCTCGTTTTCCTTCCTGGGTGCCATGAGATGAGAAACTTCCTCTATTATATATTCTTGCCATGACATACTGCCATCCGCAGGCCCAAAATAGACTTGGATAATCATGGAATAAAACTTTAGGAATCATGAGCCAAAAAAAAAAAAATTATATATACACACACGCGCACACACACACACACACACTCCTTTAAGTTGTTTTATCTTGGGTATTTTGTTGCAGCAATGGAAATATGACTAATACACAAAGCTAATAAGGATAGGATGGCATCTGCCTTAGATCTAACCATCTCTAGCCTATGTGGAAAGAGGAGCTGCAGGAAGAAAACAAAGAAGGTATTTTACAAACATAGGCTTCATTAGAGGTTTGTTGTGCTCAGGTGAGAAGATGTCATCAGGTGGGGAAAAACATTTGTAAGTAACTTCTCTTTGGAGACTGGAAACTTAGATGACATATATAGATAGGACCATGGGTCTGAGAAGCAGTGATGTCTCAGATATGTGCTCAGCTTGACCCTGCTGGAGTGAATGTAGAAAAGGATGTGAAGAGGAGGTTTCTCCATATTTATTTGTAAATGAAGGCCCATGTTCCATTTTCCAGAAATGCCATATAAATTCCTCTTTATATTCTTTGGGTTGTACTCCTCAATTGCCAAAATTCTACATGACTTCCAGGAGAAAAAAAATGGGTTAAGAAAAAACAAGATATATCCTTAAAAATATTAAAGAAAAATTCTGTGAAAGTAACAATGGTGAAGATACCTATTTCAAATCACTTGTTCACTCTGAGAAAGCAAAGTAAAATTCTAGACTATACTAACTAAATAACATCCAATCCATTAGTTATTAATCTTATAATCATATGAAAATTAGATCAGTTTCTCTGGCTCAGTCTTATTCACTTTAGGTTTAGTTCTAATATCCTCCAGAGCTCTTTGGTTTTGTTTCTTTTTTTTTAAATTTCAAAATATTAATAAAACCATACAAAGGTTGATAGATTTTATACAGTATTCTGATAATCCAATGCCCCTTTTGTACTTTTGTCAATTGGGAGGAGTTGCATTAGATGTATTTAAGGAAACTTTCCTTTAGAAATATTTAAGAAATCTTGCTGGTGTGCAACTAGGGTCGCCAGACTCTAGCAAATAAAAATGCAGGATTCCCACTTAAACTTGAATTTTAGATAAATAATGAGTAATTCTTTACTATAAATATGTCCCATGCAATATTTAGGACATAATTATTCTTTAAAAAAACCTGAAATTGAAATTTAACTAACTGCCCTATATTTTCTCTGGTAATCCTATGTGCAGGAAATTTTTCTGGGCAGTGAGTATTTGTATTTTTAAAAATTTATTCTAATTTGTTATACATGACAGAAGAATGCATTTAATTCATATTACACATATATAGCACAATTTTTCATATCTCTGGTTGTGCACAATGTAGAGTCATACCATTCGTGTCTTCATGCATGTACTTAGAGTAATGATGTCCATCTAATTTCACTGCCTTTCCTACCCCATGCCCCCTCCCTTCTCCTCCCTTACCTTTGCCCTATCTAGAGTTCGTCTCTTCTTCCCATGCTACCCCCCAACCTCCATTATGAATTGGCATCCTTATATCAGAGAAAACATTCAGCATTTAGTTTTTGGGGATTGGCTTACTTCACTTAGCATTATATTCTCCAATGCCATCCATTTACCTGAAAATGCCATGATTTTATTCTCTTTTAATACTGAGTAATATTCTATTGTGTATATATTCCACATTTTCTTTATCCATTCATCTACTGGAAGGCATTCTAGTTTGGTTCCACAGTTTAGCTATTGTGAATTGTGCTTCAGCAGTGACTATTTGTCATGGGGAGGAATCAGAAACAACCCATTATAGTTCTATCATGTCTATTCAAGGTACATATAATTAACCTGTACTATATTGTGTGATTTTAAAAGTTCTTAATACAGTTTTAAAAACAAAGGAAGTGACTTCTCACTAACCAATTAGAATACTTTTGTAGAGAAACTATATCCATCTTAAAGGCACAGAATTCTTGTTACTATAGAAAAATAAAATTCCTAGCCTTTAATTGTTTCTTAGGAAATATACAGGGTTGTTTTTGTGTGTTGCCAGCACCTTACTCATACTAGGCAAGCAATTTACCATTTAGTTACATCCCCAGCTTGGAAATATGTTTCTTATCATTAATACTCAGAGCTGAAAATTCAAGCTATTACTTGCTTAGTAGTGAGATTTTTAAGTTAGTAGTAGAGCTGTGGTTTTAATTTAGTTACCAAGCCATAGAGTGAAATTTTTACTGGAGAAGAAAGGCTCATTTTATTAGTTGGAACTTAGCAGGTGAAGCTTTCCCTGGCAGAAATATCTCTGCTTAGTTTTTATTTTGTTGGGAAGAAAACAAAGTAAGGCTGTGTACCAATCAGACATGTGGAAATGCCCACTGTTTATGCAAAGGGACAAATGGAATTTGAGTTTAAAATTATTAACTTGGTGTTAGGAACCCACCCAAACTTTCAGTTAATGAACATCAGACCAAGTTTCCTTGTAGTGTTTCTCTTTTACACATGGAATTTCCATTGGTTTAGGTCTTAAAGAAATCTGAAGCAGAAATATCTGATTATTATGCAATGTGTCCCTGTGGAAATCACATGTTTCCTTTGAATTCCACAGGAGAAAAGAGTTGGGTAAGACACTATTTTTCTTTCTACTTACTAATTTGTTTACTTCAAGAGGATATGAATCAATGTTAAAAATGTTTCTATGTGCTATACAAACCTTTACATTTGGATCAAAATACTGGAGGGTGGGGAGAATTACTGTTTAATAGATGTAGTTTCATTTGGGGAACATGAAAAAGTTCCAGAGATGGATAGCAGTGATTGTTGCACAACATTCTCAATGTACTTCCCGCCATTGAAGTGTGTATTTAGAATGGTTAAAATGGTACTATGATTTGAGTCTTGAATGCCCTGAAAAGGCCCATGTGTTAAAGGCACCCAGCCTGTGGTCCTATTGGGAGGTGGTGGGACTTTTAGGAGGCAGGGATGAGTGGGAGTCAGTTAGGTCATTGGTAGCATACCTTTGAAGAGGATATTGGGACCCCAGTCTCTTCCTCTCTTTTTGCTTTCCAGTCTTTGTGAGATGAACAGGCTTCCTCCACCAGTGCTCCCTGCTATGATGTACTACTTTCCACAGGCCCAAGGGAACTGGCTCAAATGACCATGTACCGAAACAACTGAAACTGGAGGCAAAACAAAACTTTTCTTTTTTATATGTTGTTTATCTCAGGTATTTTTTTCTCCCTAACGCAAATTGAATATTTTATGTCATAGTTTACCACAACAAATAATTAGACCAAAGTATCAAATATCATGTTGTAAAATGTTTCAACTAAACTATTTCTGCACCAGCTCCCCTTTTAGGATGGAAACAACATCCTAAATCTCGTAAGATCATCTTTCACTTTGGTCTAAAAGACAGTAGATCACAGAAAATTGAGCTCTTCGTAGAGGATATTTTATCATTAGAAAATGAATTTGAAATTATTAATCATAGAACACTAGCTGATCTCAGTTCTCAATCAATTTATAACCTGTAATTAATGCAACTTTTCATCAAATGATCACTATAGCCAGAAATAATAGGCTGTTGATTTTGCCACAAATTATTAAGTTATTGCATATGCAAATGAAGATTTTATTTTTTTTCAGAAAATTTGTCTTAATGAAGGTAAAAACATGAAAGCTATTTATGCAGAAAATTACAAATTATTCAGGTTATATTATAACAAACATCTCAGAAGACTGACTGCTCAACTTGTGCCAGTTACTTTTTCTTTGGTTAAAACTTTTAATTACATTATTGTAATTGTAAAATTTTTATTACTCAGTATTTTTCTCTAAAACCACTTTCAATACACAATATTTTCAAGTGCAAGAAGATGTATCAAACTACATATATATGCAATGTTTATAGGCCATTATGAAGCTGTATCTTAAAAATACCTTTAGGAAAATAAAGATTCAACCAGTTTGCTCAGCTTTAGAAATAGGATTAGAATAGAAATAGGCATTTTAATGAAAAAAATCAAAACTAATAAAATGCTTATTAATCAGTTATGTTTAAAAACTTTTAATAATCTCTACATAAGTGCAGGTTAGATAAAAGTCTACAGGTTAATTAATATAAGATTGCAGTATTCTAATCTGTCTGTTTTATGAAGTAATAACATGTACTGGATAGTCTCAAACCAGCTGGATTTCAACTGTGAGTTCCCAGATACCAGACTTTCTTGTCTAATGGCTTCCATGCTTTTTATTTACTTATTTCATGCACAGTTCATAGATGTCTTTCAGCAGCTCCATCTGACATGCACTGCTTCATCTTTCATAGCAACAGGGATTTTGACCAGTCTCCAAGTTAAAATCCCAGAAGATCTATGCATTTTGTGGTTTTGGGTAGGATGATGTTTCTTCTTATTCATAGGAGAAAAAAACTTTCCAAATGTGTGACCCAGAGACTTCCTGGATCCTATACATGTCCCCAGTAAACTTAATCCTGTTGCCATTAAATTTTGCTGAGGCCCTTGCACTACTCATCTGTGCATCTCAAGGAATATGTTTTCAACAAATCAAAAGTATTCTCTAACTGATTTCAGTGAGCTAGTTACATAGAAAAAATTTTAGCAATACCCACAGTGATAGATATTTTAGCTGGAAAGTTGAGCAGCCCAGCTCAGATGCAGCTTGCTTCTTGGCTTAATGAAGGATGCTCTGGCACATCAGGGCCATGATTATTTCCCAGCACCTGCAGAATCCCCAATAAAGAGTAGGTTTCTATAGATCTCTAACGTCACATCTCCATATAAAGTCTGCTGAGAAGGGTCCAGGCATTTCCATTCCTCTTCAGAAAAATCAATGACCACATCCCTTAATGTCAGTGGTTCCATTTCCTGGCTTTCAGCATGCTTACTTCCCCCGCCCCCAGCTTTATTCAGCTCCTGTGTAGTACAGAAACCTGGGTCTCCTGAACAAGGACTGGAAGCATAGAAATGGATTCGAAGAATGGCAGGCTCCAGAAACCGAGGATATGGTTTTAGACATAACTGATAATGATATGAGTATTCATGTTGGTGATGAAAAATAAGACAAATGTCCATGTATGAACTAAAAAGACTGTGTAATGTGTAAATAAGCCTTATAAACAACTAAGCTTCTTGGCTCTGCTAATTAACCCATTTACCTGTCTGAGCTAGTTAGAACTGAAAAAAAAAGGGAAAATTTTTCATTAAAATTTTCTCTTATGGTTCAGAATAACATATCTGTGTCTGTTGTCACTCATAAATGTCTCCGGAGTGGTTCTTACAATTCTGTAGTTGGCTGCTGTCATGATATAGATATGGCTAAACTCTGAAGTCCAGGAAGTAGGTGGGAGGAGGCTGAAGAGTAAGTACTGTGCTAAGGATTTCACAGTAACTTCCCAGGGCACTTCACTTTTTCCACATTAGAAGATCCATTAATTGGGAAGATCAGGAAAGAGGGAGAGAGAGAGGGAGAGGGGAGAGAGAAAAGATGATTTTATTTTTTCAAAATTTCTTACAGATTCTCTCTCTGTAACTATTGAGCTGTTAGACCTAAAAAAAAAAAAAGGAGGAAAAAACCATTATGATTAGCTAACGATTATTTTCTCCTCTGTTGTAATATATGGTTTCCAAAGTCTGTCTTTAGCTTTATTGTCTGCATGATTCT
This sequence comes from Spermophilus citellus, assembly GCF_964194105.1. Taxonomy (NCBI): domain Eukaryota; kingdom Metazoa; phylum Chordata; class Mammalia; order Rodentia; family Sciuridae; genus Spermophilus; species Spermophilus citellus. The sequence goes on along the minus strand of NC_138187.1, from coordinate 114,625,502 downwards.
CCTTGCTCACGACATTTGAACACTAAATTGATCAAACTCTTTGGTAATTGTGGAAGGACTGGGAATAAAATACTGGAAAGATGGAAACTATGATTGGCATCTCTTAGACAATTCTTCTCTTCCCCTTTTTTTCTCTCTTCTCTATTTCTATTTTCTCTTCCTCCCTTCTGTTTTTTTTCCTTTTTGCTCAACCAACTTTGAACATTTTGCTTATACTTAACCCAATTCTAGATTGGCATGACTTTTCTAGGTAAGCATGCAAAGAGAGACCAATTGGAGTTCTGCATGTGAACTCTAAAATCAACACATAAGAGACCCCCCTACACACCCAATTTGGATGAAGTGTTAGCACATGGTCCAGCTTTGCTGTTAGAATGAGTATGTCATTGGCTCAGTGACTATTCAGTTGAGCAGACTGTCTTAAACAAGAATGTGATCTAAATACATTCCTTACAATTATTATGGTCACAAACAGCTGAAATGTTTTGCCTCTCTGGCTAGCCAGATGTAGTGGTATATGACTGTAATTCCAGTGACTCAGGAGTCTGAGGCAGGAGGATCCTCAGTTCAAAGCAAACCTCAGCAAGTTAGTGAGGCCATGAGCAGCTTAGCAAGACCCTGTCTAAAAATAAAACATAAAAAGGGCTGGGGATGTGGCTCAGTGGTTAAGCACCCCTAGGTTCAATCCCTCGTCAAAAAAAAAAAAAATTGTGTAGGAAATATACAGGGTTACCTCCTATAATCAAAGAACATAGGTCAGGTTCTATGTCCTTAGCAAAGGGTATTCATAGGTATTTTCTTTAGGGTACTGGTATTTGTATAACTCAGGGGATAATGGAGGTCTCCTCCCTGTGCCACATTTAAAATTCCTGATAAAAAGTCTAAAATTGTCTGATTTAGGTTGTGCCACCTTTGGAGGGGGTATGGTAAGGAGTATCCCAATTTAAGCAGCAAAAGTTTAGTATCCTGGGATCCCCCTTAGGCCTGGAGCAAACCACATTAGCTGGTTACTCTAGGATATGGTCACTGGTGCATATATGACCTTAAAGGGGCTGCCTCTATGTATTTCAGCCATTCATATAAAATTTTTTTTGATGAGCTATAGGGAAATATTTAAGCGTCTTGGCAACCCAGTGTACACACTCTCTCACCACAGGCATCACACCACAGACTCTTCTTTCTATTCTCTCAGAGACATATCTCCCACTACATGATTCATTTATTTCTTGTACCACCACAAATGCACTGCTAAACTTCCCAATGGGAGAAAACCTGATGCCATGTCCTCCCACTCCATCTAAAGGTGCTGTCATGCCCTCTATGCACAGACTTTTTACATGAGGCCTTTTGCTCCTTTTCTTCTACCATAATCTTACCTCCATATAGTGCAACATATCCTGTTGCTGACAAAAGGGAAAAGAAAATGAAGGCAAAATTATACGATTTTGTTTTAAAAATGAAAAGGGGGTGTTTGATACGCAAAAGTGGGTTTACTGAACAGTAGCAGCAAGCAAGAAAACAGTAATAGATGCAATGGTCCTCATTATCCTGGTTGGTAATGAATTCTTCTCTTCTGGGCCTTTCCATGGTTCCTTGTGACCTTGGTTGACACCTCGTTGTTTCAGATGACTTGCCAAATGAGGCAATGTGAAGGGTATGAACTCCGTGGTTCTGCCTTTATAGGATTGTAGAAGGCATCCCTTGCCTTCACTTTTGGGTATGACACTTTGAGAAAGCACCCGCCAAGAGTGAAACACATTCTATTCATGGCATTTTCAGGTTTGTATTTTTGTTTGATGACTAGGACAATCACCCTGGTCACTTTCAGGACTCATTATTTATTCTCTGAAGTGATCCCACTGATTATATGATATGGAGTCTGAAGTCAAAATTCCTTAGCACAGGTACAGCAGTCTTCACCATCTGGCCTGGACTCCTCTTACTGTGCTTGTTCTTGCCTCCAGTGTCTTGGACTTTGTAATTTTGACTGTATTCCCGCTCTGCTGGGTGTACAAGCTCTCACTCCCCGACATCCTTCTGCTCTGTTCCACTTTGCCTGCCTTTTAATCCTATTCATCCTTTATTTCAGTTTCAACTAAAGTGATTATTCCTAGAAGGCTTTCTCTACCTACTGTCTACACCTCACCATTCCCTATAGCACTGCCACAATTCCTCCAATGATTGATGGTTTGGTTCCACTTGTTTGCTCATAAACCCGTGTCCCTGTACTAGACCAAGCTTCTGGAGGGACAGTCCGCTGTTTGGTTTATTCCATGCGTAGTTCATTGCCTTGAATTTAAGCTCCAAGAGAATTTAGGGTTTTCCTGCATTCACTGTTATAGCCTCAGCATTCACAGCAGTGCCTGATTGTTGCATAAGTGATATATACATAGCATAAACATCTGAATTAATGAAAAAAAGAAATAGTGCCTTGCGGTGTGATTAACCTCTGTTTTTGTTTATATCAACTTTCAAGTAGATTGTGAGGACAGAGTTCAGTGAGTCATCTCGCTCCTCAGAGGACCTGAGCAGAATGACACGCTTGGTCCTCCTGCTTCGCAGATCGGTTAACTGAAGCACTGGAAACTGCAAGAGCGAGAGAAAAAGGAGCTTTTCGCCGCTCGCCTAGGCCTTCCAGGTCAGGCTGAGGTGCCCTCTCCGCGAAGTCCTTGCCACGCTCCCACCGAGACGCAGCGGTGCGGGGCCGCGGAGCCGCAGCCTGAGCGGGCAGGGGCGGGACTTCCGGTCCCGCTTGCTAACGCCGACCGCGCCAGGCGGAAGCCCGGCTCCCGGCCAGGATCCGGGAGCCCGGACTAGAGGTGAGTTCGGAGCCGGAGCGCCCCGGGCACTTGTCTTCTCAGTGGATGCTTCTTGCGCGCTGTCGCGCCGCGCCGCGCCGCGGGACTGGGAGACCGGGTAGGGAAGGGAGAGTCGGCGCTCCCCGCACGGGTGGAGGGACTGCTGGGACCTCTGGCTTGAGGAGTGGGGCCAGGACTGGGAATGGGGATTCGGGAGAGCCCCCAAGGGTAGCCGTGAGGGTCTGGGAAGGAGGCACCGGGGACCCTGAGGCGAAGAGGCCTTGAGACAGGGGGCTGCGATGACACTGGACGGAGATGCACGTCGGAGGAATGTGGGGGTGTGTCCCGGGTCCTGGAGGATTTTCTGGGATGGTGGCAGGATATGGCAAAGGTTGGCTTCCAGGGAGAGGTTTAGAAACGGGGTGCGGGGTGCGGGGGAGCTCGCTCCTTTTCTGAGGGTCCTAGATGAGAAGGACATCTTGACCTAAGGAATCAAGAGAGATGACTGGTTACCGATTGGATGCTGAACTCGTATTGCTTTATTTGCAATTAGTTCTGCTTTTTTTTTTTTTTTTAAATGTATTCCCGCCCATCCAGGTAGATTTCGGGAAAATATTTTATATTCTTAGGAAAAACTTGAACTCGTCTTCACCCAGATCCAACTTTGCTGCCTTTGTCAGACTGATAGTATTTTAAATCTCTGTTCAGACAAGTCAACCAAAGTTTTCCTTTTGGACTCCTGTCTACCTTGCAGAGTTTAGTTTTTCTTATTTCCTTTGTCATGGAATGAACTTCTAAATGTGTTTAGGATGACTGTGATAATCACCGGAGGAACCCGTGCTGTCAACATTACAACTTAATTGTTTTTCTGCTCAACATTGTAACATTTTTGGATGTTAAGTGACTTGGATTTTCGCCACCAACGGAGCAGCTAGGTAAAGCTAGGGAAAGTCTTTGATGGAGGGTGATAGCTGATAATAGCTTCAGGTATTTCACATTTCCAACGTTAGTTTTTTTTTTTTTAAGTTTTAAAAACGATTTTTCTGGTCAGATTTGAATTATTTCAAATAAACTAGAAAATTTGTATTTATTACTACCCTGGTGTCTTGCTATTTTATATATAAATTCTTGATAGCCTTGAAAATCTATATACTTGAGTGATATATACAAGTCCTTATGTTTAGGAACACAGTTGATATTAATTAGTGTAAATCAGTATCTAGTCATAAACCAATTGCTTTAACATGTAGATGAGCATATTGAATAAATTTTCAAATTAGATAATGAAAAGATGACAGTCATCTCCAAAGTTACTGCATTAATTGCTATCTTGGTTACTAAATGTATCTTAATTTAATCTCATTTCTTTAAGTAGACTGTATGGTTATCTGATGAGGCTTGATTTTATTTTTGCATTCAACTTTGGTTTAAAAAACTGTGTTCCTTCCCTTGTGTTTTAGAGAGGTGCACACTTAAGAAAGCATGCAAGTCTTCACACTTTAGTTTATGGTTGGAGGAAGTGCTTCTTGTTGAAACAGAAGAGCATCTACCTTCTGTAGCAAGTTTCTAGTTATATTTCTGAATGTTTTGAAATTTGATTGCCTGATGTTTTGGAAAATCTTTGGAATGTTTCTTTGTTCTAATTGTTGAATAAATCTCTTAGCTTACTCTTTAGATAAATTGTTATTCTGTAGGATTGATATGTATTTTACAGTGTAAGCAATAATGGCAATTTTTGATTAGATGCAGCAAATTGGTTGGTTTACCTTGGGTTCCCTGTTTAATTTTTCTCCCTGCTGCAATGGAATATGTATCTGCATTGTAAAAACTACCAAAACAGTGCTAACCTGAACAGTGTCTTTGTATACACATACTTAAACATTTTGTTTTTCTTAATCACCAGTTTGTAATATATCAAATAATTTGTTATATTTAGTTCTTTGGTTTCATGCTCTCTGGTGATCAGTTTTATTATTATATAGTACCTTCTTAGTTATCTGCTTCCCTATAGGAAGCTATTCCCTGCCAATTGGTAGAATCAAGAGAGTTTGATACAGCTGAGGAATATATATCTTTTGACTAGGGAGCTTCCAGAATGCTGATTTTGCCAATTTACCATGCAGCTGCTGTACTGCCAATGATACAGAGTGTGGCCCTCATCCCTTCCTTTAGGATCACTTTCTGTCCCTTTTTCTCTTCTGAGTTAGACCTTTTCTCTCGGTGACTAAGATGACCTGGGCCTCGGGATGACTCAAAATGGGACCAGAATGGTCAAATAAGACAGCAGTCCTATTAGAAGGATCCCGTCTATTCTGTTCAATATGATCCAATAAATCTTGGCAACTTTTCCTGCCTTTTGGAAGGAAGTTATGACTGTGAGCCATGGGTTTAGATAGTTATTGTTTTAAAAATAATTTTAAATGCTAAATCATAATTTTCTGATTATATAAATGGACTCCATTAAGTTTTGCTTAGAGGGATCACATTAAATTATACTTTAACTTTCATATCAAAGTAGTAACATGTCTCTCAATTACAAATAATGTAAAAAAATACTCCCATTCTTTATTGCTATTATTAGTTAAATTTTTTTTCTCTGATATTCTAAGGAAAAAAAAAGAGCTATTGGATAAAAGATTTGGGCGGATGTAGGAAAGTTGACCATTACAAGTTACACACTAGAAGCTGTCTGCTATGATTTTAAGGGGTAATTTAGTAGTGAAGTGGTTTAGAATTGCCAGCTCCTTGTGATAATATAACAGAAAGACTTAGAGTTGAATTTTATTATAGTTTTAAAATAACAATAATATCTATGTGTGTATATGTGCACTCGTATTTATTGCCTGCAGGTGATGGGTATTATCTCCCAGGAGAATGAGGGGGCAGAGCTTTTGAAGTTGAAGTTTATGTGGTCATTGGGAATCATGGAGAGATTTGAGGGAGGGATTGAGACAGTGATAGTTTATTTTAGCACTAATATTTTCAATATTGAGAGGAGGAAGGCATGGAAACTAGTGAAAACATTATAGATGGGATAAGTCAGAGGACTGTATATATTATATATCAGTTAACTTGTTTTTATCTCAGGAGGGAAGTGAGAGCAGGCCCTAGAAGGTGATAAAAAGTTAAATTCTCAACTTTCCCATAATAATGACTATGCAGATAGTATCAGAGTCAAGTCCTAATATTTTAATCCCAAAGTAATTGAAAAAAATTGCAAAAATAAAAAAAATAGTACAAGGGACCACCTATATACCATTTATTCAGATTCACTTATTAAATTTTATCCCATTTGCCTTATCATTTGAGAACAAGAAATGTACTTTTTCTTGTTTATTTTTCACAGTGCTGGTAATTGAACCCAGGTCTTCACAATGTTAGGCAGGTGCTCTACCTTTGGACTTCACTCCCAGCCTACAAAAATAAAAATAAAAATTGATTAAAGTAGAATGTTCATATTAAATATACTCCCAAGTTGAATTGCTAAGTTTATTTCTTCTCTAATAAATATTTATTAGCTCTAATTTGCTGAGTTCTGGAGCAAGAAAATCCCTTGGGAATTAATCTGATTTAATTCTCTTAAAGATTATATATATTGACCAATCGAGGACAGGTGGGTTTTGATTCCTGAACTCCTATAGACTCTGTCAGTCTTAGCATCCTCACAGGTAGGAATAATAATTTGTCTGTTGTTTCATGCTTACACATTTTTATTTGACCTTAGAGAGGTATGTAAATATTCTTCGTTGCGCCTACTTGAAATCTTACTTACATTCATTACAAAGACCACCTTATAATCTCTTTTTAGTTATAGAAAACAACAAAACAGCATATTTTTTAATGGGTTTCATTCACTTTATTATTATTATTTTTGTATAAAAACCCTATGTTGTAGCCACTGCAAAACAGCATCTCTTTTAAGAACACTTAACCTATTATGTATCAAGTATCTTGCTAACTTATCTATGATGAGACTATTCCTTTAGGATTTCTATCTGAAACACAATTTTCTTTAGTCTAATTACAAGGTCTTATCTTGACTGATCTTTTAAGATTCTAGGTTTTTATACCCTTTTTAAGTGGGTTGAACAAAGCCTAAAAGAGTCTAATGTGTAATAACAATGATAATTTATGTATAAATTGTTTATGATGTGGTTTTCTTATGTAGTCATAGGGCAGGAAAGGTGGTTTCTTTACTTCAGAGATGGAAAATCCTGAGTTCCAGAAAGGTTAAGAGACTTCCCAGTGCTGTTATGGAGCTCCACGATATTGGACTAAAACGTCATCTGCCCTGAGATGATGATCTGGCGCTATGCTGTTTGGACTTTCAGCCTCTAAAATTGTACATAATCCCATGTCTTCTGACCCTAAATCTAGTTATCCTTTTGATAGATTCTACAAGGACATACAAATAAGATTCAATCTACTTATCTAGGAGATAGACCTATAAAATGCATATTCAGTAATAATATAGAATTGTGTTCACCTTATAAGAAGTAATGGTCCAACAATGCCTTCATCAGACATGTAAAAGAGCGCAGACAGTTATAAAAGCTATACTAACAATGTAGTGCATCCAGAATGATATGATTAGAATGGTGAGAAATCTATGTACTAGTATTATGTAACCCAGAGAAGAGACAGTTATCTTTAAATACATGACAAAATCTTGTGTAGGGAAGAGAAAGTAGATATTTTGGATTGCTGTGGATGACACATTTGGAGAATGGATATATATCTCCTACACTACCTATCTGTATCTATGTATCTGTTTCTATAATATATCTATATCTGTTTTTTTTTCTTTTTTTTTGGTACTGGAGATTAACCCAAGAGCATTCAACCTCTGAGTTACATCACAGATTTGTTTTTTATTTTGTTTTGAAATGTGGTCTCACTAAGTTGCCCAGGCAAGCCTCAAACTTTGTAACCTTCTTCTTTAGCCTTTTGAGTAGCTGGGATTGTGAATGTGTTCCACCATACCTGGAAAACATATTTTTAAACCTTAGAATCCATTGACTTTCTTATTTCGTCTCCTCTGTTACCACCCTGACTTGTTATTAGGGAAATAGATTATTTGCTGACTGAACTTGTTCTCCAAACAGGCTTGTCATCCATTTTCTGAATTTGTTATCCATAGCAACACAAAATATCTGTTTTCTCTTTGCTACACAAGATTCTGTCATATATTTAAAGATAACTATTTCTTCTCTGGGTTAAATAATGCTTTCTCATCATCCTGATCATCTCATTTTGGAAGCACTAGGTTTTAGTATGGCTTTTGTAATTGTCTTCCCCCCTTTACATGTCTGACAAGGTGACAAATGGTTGTACCATTATTTCCTATAAGATGGATACAATTCTATACTCTTATTGAATATTCATTATTATTGAAGTTCCAAATTGCCTTAACATTTCAGCAGCCCATCTTGTTCCTATATTAAGTATTTGGTGAGCCAAAGCTTCCCCAATTTTTGTGGGAACTCTCCATTAGTCTGACCCTCAGGTGCTAGTAATACTGATTTTTAGGTTGTAATGCAGGACTTTTACATGTATTCCTGTTAAATTTTATCCTTCCTGTGTTTTAAAAGTTCATCATTTCAGCCTGAGAAAGATACTTTGGTGTCAATTTCTTACTCATTTATTAGCAATTCTTTTAAGCTTTGTCTTCTATATTTATCCCTTAAAGCTTGTGTTTAGTCAAGGCTGGTTTTGGATTAATAAGGGTGATTAATGATTATAATGAGAAAATAGTATTGCTAGTTTGTTGACATTGTGTAGAAAGTACTAACCTAAAAAATAACAATCTGGCATTTATTTAAAATGCTACAATATTTTAAAGAGGTTATAACATACAGGCATTTGTTAACCTTTAAGGAAAAGTACCTATTGGTACTTTTACTGTGTTAGTATTTCAACTAGGCTTTCCAGAGAAACAGAACGAATATCATATACAGTATATCCGTGTATTTTTTAAAAAGATTTACTATAAGGAACTGGCTCAGGCATTTTTGGTGGTTGGCAAGTACAGAATTTGTAGGTCAGGCCAGCAGGCTGGAAATTCAGGCAGGAGTAATCTTGAGGCAAACTTCTCTGGGAATCCTCAGCTTTTGCTCGTAATGTACCTTCATCTGATTAGATGAATCCAACCCACATTGTTGAGGTTAATCATCTTTCCTTTCAAGGCAACTAATTGTAGATATTAGCCACATCTACACAGTACTTGCACAGCAACATCTAAACTAGTATTTGATTAAATAACTGGGTCCTGTAATCTAGCAATGTTGATACATCAGACTGACACAATTAGTATTTAAAATTTGTTGGTGTATTAAATAAATAATGTGGCATATAAAATACTGCATAATGATTAGCAAACAGAAGAGTGTATATATCCATAACACAGTTAGCCTTTAATGGATTTAAAAACAACAAAGGCCAAGTTTTCATACATGTGTCAAAAAATGGAAAATGGACAAAGTAAAGGCCCTTGCCAGTCTTTGAAATTTGTTATTTTATAGATTACTATATTGTATTTTTTAAATTTAGGGAGCCTTAAATAAATTTAAAACTTTATAAGTTTTTCTGTTCTTATAATTCCATGCTCTTGCTAATATTTTTGCATAAAAATTCTTAGAGCTGGGAATTAGCTTTGAACTTAGTCTAATAACTCTCACTTATGTTTGAGAAACTGGTCTCAGAAAGGTGAATGATTTGCTCAGGTAACACAGCTAGTAAAGAACCAGGACTAGAGTTTGAGATTTCTTGGTTCTTAGTCCTAAGCCCTTTCTGTTATAATAGGGATTACAGTTAAGTGAAGCCAATCAAGGGCAGGCTTTATGAGGAGAGGATGATTTTGAATCTCAACTTCAGAGAATATAATTGGTAATTAAGAGAATGGAGGTGATTATTCAAGCCATTTAGTGACATTGGTGGGAGGGAGGATGAGCAGAGAGAAGCAGATGTGTCATAAAATATCCAAATGAACCACATATTTACTTGGGGAATACAGTGACATGATACCCATGGAGCTTAAAGAAATTTTGCAAGTAGCCAGATATTGGGTGATTCATAGGGGATGGGAACAGACCTTAAGGATATGAACATAGGTCCAATAGATGTCACCAAGAGAGCTTGTTTTCTGTAAGAAGTTAAGGGTAGATGGTGCTGATTTGGAAACCCTTTTGGACAAAATTATAAGAAATTTCTGGGACATCAAGAGAACATTGTAGGATGTAAGTGGATCCTTTAGAAGGTTGCCTGGTTTCAGGGATTAATTTGAGCTGAATTTAGGTAATAACAATAATGCCATTTGTTGATCACTTGCAAGCTCACGAGAGTCCTTGATCAAATTACTGCACTTTTTGCCTTACCTGCAAAATAAGCACAATAATGGTCATTATAGAGAGTAAACATATTGAATATAGGATGTGCTGAGTATAATGTCGTACTCAGTAAAGTGTAGCTTTTATTATACTCTACATAGCAATTGGTTGAGGGTCTTATTAGAAAGTAGCACTAGAATGAGATCTTTTTTCCCCTTATTTTTACCACTTCATGCCACCTCCACAGATCTTTAGTATATTGTTGTCTTCACATTTACTCTTTCCAGGCAGGTGCATGTCTCTGAAGTATGTATAGTGCTTCTCTATCTTTGTCGTTAGAGGGCCTGATCTTCGAATAAACTATGCAGTTTTAGGGGGGACACATTTCAACTGCAAATTCCATTTCATCAAATTGAAATTATGTACTACAGTGCTAATTCCAACTAATTTTATAACCTTCCTCCTCCTCTTTTTTTTCTTTTTTCTTTCTTTTTTTTTTTTTTTCTGCACTTAGGAAGATGTAGCTGAAAAAAGGAATGGAGAACACAATCCTTTCCAAAGGGTTCTTCCCTTCAGGATTGGAATAAAAAAAAAATCTATGAATGTCAGCTCTAGAGATAATTGGTTAAACAAAAAAGACATTTTCCCATGATAACTGCATATTAAGGCAGTAAAGCACTTCAGTATGTAAGTGACAGATTTTTTTTCTTATGTATAGTCTCAATATCCAGTAGTGAGATTACTAAGTATGAAGCATAGACTATCTGCCTCAACTTTGTAATGCAGTTATTTCTGAACCAGACTAGGAAACCATTTAGCTTATATTCAGAGGGTTGGTAGAATTTGCATTGACTCAGAGTGATTTGGTGTTTAGTTATCATTTTTCGGAACCTTTGCCACATTTGAAGATCTGTTAAGAAAGTTTCATTCTGGAGCCATTTCAGCTGGAAGACAGTGTTTTTGCATAGCTTTGTATGCCAGCTTTTAAGTTGAGAAATTCATGAATTTCTACATTTGTAAACAGAAGGAGTTCAGAAATGCTTAAGCTTAAGAAACAACTTTTAACTTTTTTTAAAGAAGTAAATAAACATTAAATTTTGAGTGATATTTTGAGTGATTTGTGTTTGAAGTGATTTAATAAGATAAAACAATTTATTTACAGACCTCAGTGTTTCATGTTACAAGTTTTCTACTTCACAGTCCTTCAGTTGATAACTTTCAATAATCTATAGTAACATTTGATATTCAATGAGAAATGCTGGCCGTTATTACCTCTAAGAAATCAGAGTAAGTTGTGTGTGGAACATTATTTGTTCCATAGTCCTTAGTGCATACTGTCTTGCAATTTCCTTTTTTATTCTGCTCTTTGACTTCCTCCTGGATAATGATACTTTCTTGTTTTACAAATGCTGATGTATTAAAGTCATCCATTTTTCTTTCTTTTGTCTTTTAATGCCCCTGCTCCATGAAATCTTTATTTTTCTCATGTTAGTCTGAATTTTTGATTAAATAAACTCAGAGTAAAGTGTGGAATTCCTTTAAAATACACCAATTCCAAAGTGTATTTTATAAATTTTACATGTATACACTCACATACATCACACATTTTATATATTAATATTATACATGTACACACACAATTTTTTTTCCATTACTGGGGAAAAATTACTGGGGATTGAATCTAGGTTTTTGTGTGCAAGAGCTCTACAGTGATCTATGTTCTCAGCCCTTTTATTTTTTGTTTTGAGATAGGGTCTCACAAAGTCACCAGGCTGACTTTGAACTTTCAATCCTGTTTCAGCCTCCTGGAGTAGCTGGTATTATAGTCATGCAACACTGCACCTGGCAAATTTTATGTGAAAAAAAAAATATATATAAAAAGTGAAACATGTTAGCCCAAAGAATTAGTGGGCGACTTAATATGTTTACATTGTTACTTCAGACTTTCTTTTTTTTTTTTGGTGGGGGGACTCCCAGTATCTAAGAGAACATATTTCTTCCATATAGGAGTTGAGAAGAGCAGCAAGAATAATGGGAGGAGACCGGACCTTTTCCAACTTGACAAATAGATATAGCTTGAACTTTTTGCTTCTGCAAGTCCTTAATCTCACTATATCCATCTATCTATCTTATCTATCTCTGTTTGTATTGTTTGTTTAGATATTCTTCTTATGAAATATTACTTGCCTCTTAGTTGCAGTTTACTATCTCCCATCTTGCCATAAGATAAATGTTCCTAATTTATATATTGTCAAGTTACATGTTCTTCCATGAAACTTGTGATTTTACTTTGCTTTTCACAGAGTTAATAAATTTTGTTGACAGAATGAATTGTTTTCTACCAAGGACTAAATGTCACCCATAAGTGTATACCTTTTGTTGAAAGTGTCTCTAATGATATTGGCTTCTATTTATTGGTCCTATACTATAGTCTAGACACTGGGATTTTAATATATTACCCAATCTTCACAACAACCCTAGGTAAGGTACATATTTATACTTCACTTTAGGAGAGATTAAGTATTTTGTCTAAGTTTGTACCACTTAAAGATGGTGTAGTTGATTTTAGCCCCTTTCTGAGTATACTTTGTTTTCTTGTACATTTTAGAATCCCCTCAAGTGTTTTGGTGCCCATACTTAAAGTACTATTTAGAGTTTGTAGCATGTTGATTCTAGATTTTTTATCTGTACACTCCAAAAATGTTATATTCTACTTGTTTTATTGCAATTTAAATTTTTTGTTAAATGCAATCAGTTTGTTATCGATCACTATTTTCCCAAGGATGATACCATAATTAATGTAGCATTTAACATAGTTGAAAGTAGTATGTGCTCAAGAAATATTTGTTGCATGGATAAAAACAATAGCAAAAGAGAGGTGGCAGTTAATGTAAAAGGACTGTTCACATAAAAACTCATTGCTATTGGAATGTGAGGCTGGAACATTTCTCATATTACAGCATGCTGCAGGGCAGGGCTAGAATCCAAGCTTTGATTAAAATCACCCCAACTCTTTTTTTCCCCTTGCTTTACTGCCACAAGTTATTGCCAGCTGAAAGGGATAATGGAGGGTAATGATGAATTCATTTCCAACTGCTGCTGCTGCAAAAAAAAAAAAAAATTTAAAGACAGTTTTGTTCTTTAAACATAGATAAAAAGACCACTTTGAAATGAAGAGAAAATTAGTGGCTCCAAGTAAGTAGTTATTAGATTCCTGCTCTGGAGGCCTATTCAGGTGATGCTGATGGCAGTTGCTGCCAGTTAGCAGCTCATTCCCAAATAGTTTCTCTCCGGTGATGGGAGTGGTATAAGAATTCAAACATTCTTGGGTCTTGACTTTTCATTCTCAACTCTTAGGTTTTAGACATTACTTTCTCAGAGACTGCTTAGATTTTCTTATGCTGTCATTTCACAGTGCATACATATTTCAAAACATCACGTTGTAAACCATAAATTCACACAATTTTTATTTGCCAATTTTATGTATGCACGTGTGTATTTTTGAGTGTAGGAGTAGGATTTATTCAAAGGGGACCAGGCAGGGGTTTCCTTTATTTGCCAATTTAAACGCTAATTTTAAAAATAGTCAAATGCAAATTGAACTTTCAGAATTATCTGCAGTAGATTCTTACTTTACTCAATGGAACCTGAGAAAACTAAGCTGTTTTGAACTAAGCCTGTATCTCCAACATTTTGTCACCCTGTTTGCTTCTCTCCAGCAATCAAGCTGTTGGGGGGCAGATTAAATTACTGTGCTTACCAAATAGTTGGTATTGTTTTGTTTCTTTTTGACTTTAACTGTGGTTGATTAACTGTAATGGTTATCATCAAGATCACTGTAGCAACAAATAGTATTTTACAGAAATATTTCATTAGTCCCTTAATACCGTAACCTGAGTATTATTAATTAGAACACTGGGCTCAATTGCAGAGATTAGTAGTCCTCTTTACACTGATAATTTTTTAATGATTTAATTTGTGGTCATTATTGGCTTCTAGGCTATTGTATTTGCTGAATGCTTTGTGATGGGCATTAGGATTTATTTACTTCTATCAGGGAATGTGTAATTAAAATGTAATTTCTTTGTTTAACCACCATTAAGGTGCTTTTTGACATTTCTCCTAGAGTCTTGTTGTAAAAAAAAATTCAGAGAATAATAATTATAAGATTACTAACAATTATTAAATATTTACTATGTTTTTATCACCATACTAAGTGTTTGATGTTTCTTATATCTAATTTAATCTTCACTATAATTCTTTTCTTTTGTACTAGGGATTGAACACAGGGTGCTCGACTACTGAGCCATATCCCCAGTCCTATTTTGTATTTTATTTAGAGACAGGGTCTCATTGAGTTGCTTAGCCCCTCACTTTTGGTGAGACTGGCTTTGAACTCACAATCCTCCTGCCTCAGCCTCCTGAGCCACTGGGATTACAGGCATGTGCCACCGTGCCTGGCTTCACTATAATTCTTTTAAGTGCAATTATTATACCAGTTTTACAGATACAGAAACTGAGGCTAAATAGCTTGCCCAAGTTATTCACTAATTACTAGAGCTGCAATTTGAATCTGGTCAACCAGATTTCAGAGACTCAGCCCTTGATTATTCTGCTATTTATCAAGCCGATGCCCCCGTTTTATACATAATACAACCCTGTTTAAAGATTTCTGCTTATAAAATTCCTCCATCTTATTTTCTGTTGGAATCTGTGATACATATATTATTTTCCATTTCTATTGTAATAAAACTTTCTCCCTTCATTTCAGTGGTTGTCAGTTTGTTTCTTACAAAACATTTGCAACTTTTGGCATTTTTATTCCAGATAAGAAGATTGTGTTACCATGATGGCTAGTAGTGCTTTCAAGTGGGAGACAGTCTTCTTTACTACTAGATAGACAAAGCAATTGCAGTTTTTTTTTAAAGGGGGATTATATTATAATTTATAGGGGATAGTTTTGCCATTCAAAGTTTGTCTGAGACACCCATATAAATCAATTTTTACTCTCTAAATGTACAGATGGTAGAATTCTGGAAGCATCCTACATAGAAGAGAAAATATCAATTTAATATTGGCTATAAGAATTTAAAAAGGATAATCTATTTCTGGTTTGATTTATTTTCGGTACCAGAGATTGAACCCAGAGTTACTTAACCAATGAGCAACCTCCCAGGTCTTTTTTTAAATTTTGAGATAGTTTCTCACCAAGTTGCTTTGGTCCTTGCTATGTTGCTGAGGCTGGCTTTGGACTTGGAATCCTCCTGACTCAGCCTTTCAAGCTGCTGGGATTATAGGCATGCACCACCATGCCTGGCCATATCTGGGTTGGTGAATGAAATGTTTTTCATGTTTTTGTCCTTAGGGTCAACTACTAATCTTTTACTGAACACTTTAATATTTAGAGCACAATATCAAAGTCCATAAAAATAATCTGTATACAGGATGAAATTTTATTGTCTTGTATTTTGGAATTATATGCACATTCTTAATTTTGACCAATTTTCATTAACTGAGGTGAATAACACCTTTAAGGTGACATACTTAGTAATCATTCTTTTTTTCTTCAGGAAAGCCAGAGGTGGGCTGAGGTTGTGGCTCAGTAGTAGAGCGCTTGCCTAGCATGTTTGAGATTCTGGGTTCGATCCTCAGCACCACATTAAAAAAAATAAAATAAAGGTATTGTGTATAACTACAATTAAAAAATAAATATTAAAAAAAAGCCAGAGGGGGTTTAGCTATCACATTAGGCAACAACTTCTTTTTATTTTATATGCAGTGTTAATCTACATTTTGCTTTGAAAGGAGAATTTGTAACACATTGAACTTAAATCTTTCTTCTGAAAATCTAAACATATTTAGGCATAGTTTTGATCTAGTAGACTCTTAAAATACTTCACATAATCTTTTGGGGATGGTGTTGTAGCTCAGTGGTAGAGCACTCGCCTCGCATGTGTGGGGCACCAAGTTCAATCCTTAGTACCACATAAAGCAAAATAAAGACATTGTGTCCACCTATAACTAAAAAATAAATATTAAAAAATACTTCATATAATTTTATTCCAAAACTTTAAAATTTCATTATTGAAGGAATGCACAGAAAACCAGGGAGATACATATGACCAAATTGTATGTTTTGTATGTATTAAAACAGTCTGATTTAGCAGCCTAAAACAATAAACATGTTTTGTTTGTTGAACATACATCAGTGTTATGAAATGAAGAGGGAAGAGAAAGGTTTTTATATAGCTTTGTGCCAGGCATTGCATAAGGTGTAGTGTATTTACATATCAGTTTAAATCATAGGCTAAAAACTTTCTGTTATTGTCCCTTTCTTGAAGATGAGAAAACGGAAACTTTAGAAGTAGATGATTTGTCTGGGGTTGGAAAGAACATACACAAAACTAGAATTTCAATCCAGGAGTATCCAACTGTAGGCCTGAATTCTTTCCTACATCATATGCTTTCTTCTTCTTTTCTTTTTTTTCCCTCTTCTCATTTCATATTTTTTTCCCCTTCATCTGTATTGGAAGTTTTCAGGTCTGTTTGTCTCTCTCTTTCTGTTGGTGCTTATCGTAGAAATGTTATGTATGCATTCTTAAAGTCTAAATATAAATACTATCTTTACATTCCTCCTGAGCAATAAGATTGACCTCTTTTTGACATCATTTAACTGTTTTTGCTCTCTGAGTATTCCCACATGCTTCTCAGCAGAAGAATTATTGTTTTAATTTACTTTCTTGTGGAGTTTTATGTGGGGTGGAATCTAATCTCGCTTTCCATCTTGTATAAGCTCTGAAGTTTGGCTTCCTTTTACCTTATTTTCTATAGCTTCCTCCCTATCCAATTCATGCCACCAGGACTATGTAGATGCCCCTAGGCATGTTGACTTCAGAACTAACTCACCTTTTTAGATTTGTGCTTTCTTATTATGTATGCCCTTGGAACATTTCTTTCACTATATTTCTGGCTCTGACATACATTTAAAAACGATTTTTGAAATATTTAACCTAGCATTTTTTAGGTTATCTTCATCCGTGAATCCACATTGCCAGAAATATGTCCACTTTGTTCTTGTGTTTGCCTGGGGTGTTTTGCATTGAACCAGTGGGATTTGAATCAGCTGGCCAGAGTACTTTTTTGATTTATTTTAGTCTAGTGTGCTCATTCCTAGTAACTGGCAAAATTCTTTCGCTGAGTGTTGTTAAGAAATAAACATTTGTTTGAAGGGGAAACAATAAGTGCCTTCTAAAAGAACTTCTTGAGAAAGTGGGGGGGGGGGGATGAGAAAGAGAACACATCTTTAAATGGGATATGAAATAGTCTTTTTTTCTTGCACCTTATTCTAAGATAAACAGGCTCCAAGGATTACTTACTTTGTGCCTGGTATGTCATGTTGTAAAGCTCAGGTAGGAGCAGATGCTCTAAGAAGATTTATGACATTAAGGCTAAAATTACCATGAGCATGTCAAAACTTATTTGTAGTAGAATTTTGAAAAGTTTGTTCTGAGGACTTAGCTTCTTAAAGAAGCTTTAAAAAGATGATAACCTTCATCAGTTCTCCATAATTGGGGTTTTAAATGTGTTTCTTGGGGCATCTTAGGCTTAAATATCCTTTTCCTTGGTTATAAAAAAGTTTCTACCAGAGACTTTCTCCATGTGTGTCTTCATTTTAAGTGAAGAAATTGTTATTTGTTATTGAAAATGGTGCCTGTATTATTATTTTTTCTTATTCTAATTTAACAACACTTTTTAGGACATTCAGAGATAGAAAATAACTTCAGAGCAGTGTTTCCTGTAATCTTTTTTTTTCATATAATCTTGTAATACGATTATCTACATAGCATATATGTGTTTTGCTTTTGTTACTAATTACTGTTTAAAATAATATTTTAGTTGAAAAGATACTTAGCACACATTTTTAAAGTGGGTTAATGTTTTGAGTTATTATTTTCATAGTAGATGATGTTAATTTGTATTTTGGGCCATAGTTTTCAGTTAGTGATGACAGAAATGATGAACATTTGAAGGGAATCAGTTGCTTGCTTTGTAAGTAGTGACGTTGAATAATGACTAAGTACATTCATTTGCACAGCCAGTATAAACTCCAGATAGGTATTTCTCTGCCTTTTTCTTAAATGGCCCATTTGATTTGGTGTGTATCACTGCTTGATCTTCACACATAACATGCATGAAATCAAACAGCTGTTCCAAAGGTAGATTTAATTTTTAATTTTAATTAATTTATTTTTTGGGGGGTAGGGTTGTTACAGTGAGAAGATGTGTAATTTGTGTATGGATATTGGGACTTTTTTCCTTTTCTAACTTCCTCCTTAAAAGCTAGTTTCACAAATGAAAACAAAGATACAGCATATCAAAATCTCTGGGACAGCATGAAAGTATACTAAGAAGAAAATTCATTGCATTGAGTGCCTACATTAAAAAAAAATAAAGATCCCAAATAATTAAACTTATGCTGTACCTCAGGACTTAGAAAAAGAATAAACTCCAAAATCGGTAGAAAAAAGCAATAATAAATATCAGAGCCAAAATTAATGAAATCCAGAAAAAAAATATGCAACAAATAGTTGGTTCTTCAAAAATATAAGTAAAATTGATAAACCCTTAGCCACACTAACCAAAAGAAAGAGAAGACTCAAATCAAAAAAATTAGAGATGAAACAGGAGATATAAACAGACACTCCCAAAATCCAGATCATTAGAAACTATTTTGAAAATTGATACTCCAGTAAACAACAAAATCTTGAAGACATTGACGAATTTCTGGACACACATGACCTGCCCAAATTGAGCCAGGAAAATAACAGAAAAACTAAACAGACCAATATCAATTAATGAAATTGAAACAGCAATTAAAAGCCTACCACCACCAACAAAAATATCTTAGGACCAGATGGATTCTCAGCTGAGTTCTACTAGACCTTTAAAGAAGAACTAACAGCAGTCTACCTCAAATTATTCCATGAAATTGAAAGGGAGGGAACACTCCCAGATACATTCGATGAAGCTAGTATAACCCTGATTCGACAACCAGACAAAGACACATCTAGGAAAGAAAACTACAAACCAATATCCTTGATGAACACAGACACACAAATCCTCATTAAAATATTAGCAAACCACACTTTAAATGTATTAAGAAGACAATATACCACGATCAAGTGGGCTTCATTCCATAGATGTAAGATTGGTTCAACATGTAATCAAGAAATGCAGTTCATCACTTAAATAGAATTAAGAACAAGAATCATATGAACTTTTCAATAGATGCAGCAACCATTCATGTTATAAACATGAAGAAACTAGGGATAGAAGGAACTACCTCAACATTATAAAAGCAATATACAACAAGCCCAAAGCCAACATCATACTGAAGGGGGAAAAAACTGAAAGCTTTTGCTCTGAAATCAGTGACAACACAAGGATGTATATTCTCATTATTTCTATTCATTATGGCTCTTGAAACTCTAGCCAAAGCAATCAGGCAAGAGAAGGAAATTGAAAGGATAAAACTAGAAAAGAGGAAGTCAAACTCACTGTTTGATGACAACATGATCCTATATCTAGAAGACCCAAAAAGTTCTACCAGAAGACTTCTAGAGTTGATGATGAATTTATCAAAGTAGCTGGATACAAGATTAACCTTCACAAATCAGTAGCTCTGTACTCCAACGGTGACTGATTCAGTTGAGAAAGAAATCGGGAAAACACCCCTTTAACAATAATCTTAAAAAAAGATAATTAATGTAATCAAGGAAGTGAAAGAACTCTACAATGAATACTATAGAACACTAAAGAAAGATATTGACAAAGACCTCAGAAGATGGAAAGACCTCCCTTGTTCTTGGATAGACAGAATTAATATTGTCAAAATGGCCATACTACCAAAAGCAATAGACACTTTCAATGTAAGCCCCATCAAAATACCAATGACATTCTACACAGATCTAGAAAAATTTGTCCTTAAATTCTTTTGGAAGAATAAAGAGACCTAGAATAGCCAAAGCAATTCTGAACAAGAAAAGTGAAACAAGAAGCATCACAATACCCTATCTTAAATTACACTACTAGGCTGCTATAGTAACAAAAACAGCATTATATTGGCATCATAATAGATATGAAGACCAGTGGAATGGGAGACACTGAGACAAACCCAAATATAGTCATCTGATACTCAGCCATAGAGAAGAATGAAATAATGGCATTTTCCACTAAATGAATGGAAATGGAGAAAATCATGCCAAGTGAAAGAAGCCAGACTCAGAAAACCAAGGGTCAAATGCTTTCTCTCATATGTGGAATCTAGAGCAAAATAAGCAAAATACCTGGGTATTTATCCAAAATAACTAAAATCCGCATACTGTAGTGATACAGCCACTTCAGTGTTACACTGAAGTGGGTAGAAATATGGAATGAATTTAAAAATATTGTGTTATGTACATATATAAATGTACCAAAGGGAATTTCACCTATATGTATGTATTTTGGAGAGTTTTCCGAGTTTTCCGAGCACCACTTGTTAAAAAGACTATCTATATGGAGAATAATGAAATTAGATCCCTATCTTCCATCCTGCACAAAAGTCAAGTCAAAATGGATCAAAGACTTAGGAATTAGGCCAGAAACCATGCAGTTGTTAGAAGAAAACATAGTGCCAACATTTCATCATATAGATGTAGGAACAAA
The DNA here is from genome assembly GCF_964194105.1 of Spermophilus citellus. Classification (NCBI taxonomy): domain Eukaryota; kingdom Metazoa; phylum Chordata; class Mammalia; order Rodentia; family Sciuridae; genus Spermophilus; species Spermophilus citellus. The sequence goes on along the minus strand of NC_138187.1, from coordinate 114,604,672 downwards.
CTTCCTAAACAAGACCTTAAGAAATAAAACCAAGAATCAATAAGTAGAATGCCATCAATTTAAAAAATGTCTGCATGTCAAAGGAAGTGATCAAGAGTGTGAGGAGAGAGCCTACAGAATGGGAAAGAATCTTTGCCAGCCACTCCTCTGATAGGGGATTAATAACCAGAATATATAAAGAACTCAAAAATTCAACTATTCCCCCCCAAAAAACCCCCCAAACGAACAAAAAATACTACCCAATCAATAAATGGGCCAAAGAACTAAACAGATATTTCTCAAAAGAAGAAACACAAATGGCCCCCAAAAAATATATGAAAAAACATTCAACATCCCTAGCAACCAGGAAAATGCAATTCAAACTAAGATTTCATTTCAGTCTAGCCACAATGACAACTATCAAGAACACAAGTGGGGCGCTGTGTTCGATCCTCAACACCACATAAAAAAAAAATAAAGATATTGTGTCCACCTAAAAACTTAAAAAACAAAACAAAACAAAACAAAAAACAAACTAAATGCTGGTGAAGATGTGGGGAAAAAACCCCTTGTACATTGCTGGTTGGACTGCAAATTGATGAAACCACTATAGGAAGCAGTGTGGAGAATCCTCAAAAAACTAGGAATAGAACTACCACATGAACCAGCTATCCTGCACCTGGGTATTTATCCAAAAGAACTAAAATCAGCATACTATAGTGATACAGACACTTCAAAATTTATAGCAGCACAATTCACAATATCCAAATTGTGGAATCAACCCAGATGCCTCTCAACAGATCAAGAAAATGTGGTATATATACATGATGAAGTTTTACTCAGCCATAGAGAAGAATGAAATAATGGCATTTGCCAGTGAATGAATGGAAATGGAGAAAATCATGCCAAGTGAAATAAGCCAGACTCAGAAAATCAAGGGTCACATGCTTTCTCTCAAATGTGGAACCTAGAGCAAAATAAGGGAAAGAAGGGGGGGAGGAGGGAATAAAATATCATAAACACACAGGGCAGATCAGTGGAGTAGAAAGAAGAAAATAAGAGGTAGGGAGGAAAGAAGGGAAAGGGGTAGAAATATGGAATGAATTTAAAAATATCATGTTATATATGTATATGATACCAAAGGGTATTTCACCTATATGTATATGTAGAAAATATTATAAAAAATAAAGAAGTAAGGAAGATCAGTAGAGGAAAAGAGGTAGAATAAGGGGAGGGAAGAGAGTAGGGAAAGTGGAGAAATGGGGGTTGAAATCAAATTCCTTGTGCATATTATTTTGTCAGAATGAACCCAAATACTATGTATAATTATAACACTCTAAGAAAAAGATAGTTTCAATGCAAAGATTTCTATAGTATTTTTCGGTTGATCTTCATAGGGTTCTTGCAATCAGCAGTAGTTTTTTTAGATAAAGCTAATAGTATCTATGATATTTAAGCAGCTATTTTTCAGAGATGAAAGTCAGCATCTGTGAGATGGTCATCTCTGCATTTTATTTAGATATGGTCTTTGTCCTTTTGTTTTAAGGTAATGGGGAAAGAGCCTAATCCCTAAAGAATGCCATCAAAGTTTATAGAGAATCTGCCAAAGTTGTTATGGAGGCACCTGTGATTGGAGGATCTTTGGTTCTGGATGCTTGGAATGTTTTCAACACATGTTTACTATTAAAATTTTTCCTGGGTCTGGGGATGTGGCTCAAGTGGTAGCATGCTCGCCTGGCATGCTACTGGGTTCGATCCTCAGCACCACATAAAAATAAAATAAAGATATTGTGTCCACCTAAAAAAAAAAAAAAAAAAAAAAAAAACCTAAAAAAATAAAATTTTTCCTGAGTCCATCTTTCTTTGGAAAGACATGTATAAATATTAGTTGTATAGAACCTTTTTTCCCCCTTTGTTTTCATTTCTTAATGATACCATGTTGTACATTAGCTTCATTGTATAGTTTTTCTATAACCTATATTTCTATGCCATACATTAGGTTACAGGACTCAATTTTGCAGTTTAAGAAGACATTAATAGAGTTTTAAGAGGCTCAATGACTATGGATATATGTTGGGGTTCTGATTCAGAAGTCTGTGCATTTTAGTTGTGTAGAATCTTTAATGTGTTGTTCTCCTGTTGTGCAAATATGAAATGCTTCTCTGATGATTATTTTAAAAAGTGGGTGGTTTTGGGTTGGGGTTGTGGCTCAGTGGTAGAGTGCTTGCCTGGCACGTGTGAAACTCTGGGTTCTATCCTCAGCACCACATAAAAAAATAAATAAGTGAAATAAAGGTATCGTGTCCAACTACAACTAAAAAGTAAATATTTCAAAAAAAGTGGGTGGTTTCAACATTGAGAGTTTCAGCATTATCTTGTGAGAAATAGTATCCATTTTAAATATTGCACAGTTTATCTCATATATATATATATATATATATATACACACACACACACACACACACACACACACACACACACGCACACAGACATGGAATAATGGATTAAAGTTTGATGATGACAAGTAAAAATGGGGAGTTTATGTCACAGATATATAGGCTTATTTTTGGTGATGGAAGTATCTTAAGTTAATACTATGTACTAAATGCCTTTTATGGTAAGAAACTGTTTGATGCTAGGTAGAATTTATAGCCAGGTGTAAGTTCTTATTTCTTATCCATAAAGACCCTATAGTCTGTCATTGTATAAGTATTGTAATATTTCAGATGAGAGAGAGATTATCACAGGACAAAATGTTAGAGAAAACTTTATGACGTAATGACTTGGGGTTGGATAGGATTTGAAGAGGCATAGAGGTATAGAGGAGGGTATAACCAGTGGGGGAGCCTAAGAGAAAGTGCAAAGTTACACAATATGTTTGAGGGGCTGGTTTGGTTGCAGTTTATGGAATACTTGTTAGATTGGGGCTGAGGAAACTCTATAAATTAATCATTCATTCATTTGATAACCAATTAATTATCAATTGTGTGCCAGATACCACATAGGCTGAATAGTATAGCAGATAAGCCCTGGGGGACCTAAACTTCCACATTTAAGTCCTGGTTTGCTGTTTGATGGCTGAATGACTTTGTTTAAATCTCTTTAATACTCTGATAGCTCTAGGTCTGTATGTTGATAATTTTTTCAAATCACCCATTGATTTTTATAAAATTTTCTAATGTAAGGTTTAAGAAGCTTTTATAAGAACTTACAATTTTGACCATAAGATACTTAGAAAACTATTTTATCATAACTAACAAAAATTTTAGTGTTTCACACAGAAGTTTTTCAGCTGGAAGACTGTGTGTGTAGTTCAGTGGTTGGGCAATATGCTAGCACATGTGAGGCCCTGGATTCAATCACCAGCACCCAAAAAAGAAGATTTTTTTTTTTCAATTAAGACTTTTCAAAATGCAGGGTTGTTTAAGCTATTATTATTTTTATTTTTTAAGATTTTACTATTGAATTTAATTTTAAGTTAAATTTGAAATTAAAATTTAAATAAAAGTAAGTTAAATGAGATTAAACATTTTATGTTTAAATTTGAATGAGTTAAAATCCAAAAGCATCCCCACCCCCCCCCCCCCAAATCACAGTTAATTCAAACAACCTTATACCCATCTCTGTGGCTTGAGGATGGAATGGAGGCCTGGGGATTTCTGTGTTCAACAACTATCCCCAAGCAACATGAACTAAGGGATGATTTCTACCAAGATAAGAGGAATGTTTATTTATTGTTGCTGTTAATTTCTTAATCAGAAAAGAGGTTTAGAAAAGCCTGCTGGGTAGGCAGGATTGTAGCTTTCACATATTTATTAGAGTCAGGGTGGGATAGATCACTGATACTCTTTAAGAATAGACATTTAAGCCAGAAAAATAAGTTATAAATACACCTCACAGTGATTCATAATAGTGTGGTAAAAGGAAGGGTGTAAGTAGGTACTTGTGGATACTGTACTTTTTTGTTCAGGGACACTTCTATAGGTTTTGGTCTTGGGTTGATGGTATTTAATATTCAGAATACTCCATAACTACCTGCTAGGACCTTACTTATTGCCACAAACTATCTTTTGATATGTGATAGTGTTGAAAAATTTAGTTTTACATTCAAACACTATTGCAACACTTGTAATACAGTGTGGATCAGGGGCTGGGACTGGGCAGAAGGAAGTGAGAAAGGCTAGGGCCTGTTGCTCTGCCTGGTACTTAAGAGTCTATTTATTAAATAGTCCCTTTATTTGCTGATCACTTTCCTCATGTGATACTGATTTTGCATGACTTTATGAAACTGTGATGTGATATATGGGTTATGAAGTGTTCCTTTCAGATGTTATGAAATGAGCTTTAAATTCACTTGACAGAAATCAGACTTATTGGTGTAGTAGATGAGGAGCTAGAAAACCCCGGCTTGAAAAATAGGGCTAGAAAATAGGGCTCTTTATCCTATTATTTGTGTAATTTGGAGTAAGAAACAGTTTTTCTTAATCTGTTTTCTCATTAGTAAAAGGAAAATAGAACATTGCAGGTTGTTGCAGTGAGGCTTAAGTGAGATGCTGAGAAAGCAATTTATAACATTTTGAAGAGGTATTTAAATGCCAAGTGTCAATGGAGCATTGTGATTGGAAGCAGCCCCTTGTATTTTATCATTTGACATTCAGGTTGAGTATCCCATATCTGAAATGCTTGGGACTAGAAGTGTTTCAGATCTCATTGTTTTGTGTGTTTTTTTTTTGTCTGATTTTGGAATATTTGCCATAAACTTTACCAGTTGACCATCTCTAATCCAAAAATCCAAAACCTGAAATCGAAAACTTTCTGAGTACTTAATCTGTGCCTACAATGCTAAAGCACAGATCTTGAAGTTGTAAGCTCTATGAGGGCAAGACCTTGTCTGTTTTGTATCACTGTATCCCTAACATTTCTAGTATTTTGCTTGTTTCATTTTCTTTATTTCTAAGTTGAAAAACTTTAATAACATTATTTCTGTTCACAGATTTTTCTTAGAAGCTTGATTATTCCTTCTCCATCTTAGAAAAAATGGTATAAACAGAGTATCCCTATCTTATAGATAAGTCAGCTCTTTGTGGACTTGTCCCTAAAATTAAAGAAGGAAGAGGTTAGCAATGGGATTCTCTTTTAGTTCTATGTTGGCCAAAAAGGAACAAAATAATAGCTAGAAATATGGAGGACACAACTACTGAAAAGAAAAATGTTTGGGTAAAACATTCCTGAGACAGCCAGCCAGGAATTCAGGCATAGCTGTTGAATGGAGAAACCAAGAGAAAGAGTTTGGCTGGGTACCGGGCAACATGATACAGACCACATGGGGCACATGAGGTCTTAGGGTTGAGACATTCTGTTGCAACCAGGTAGTACACAAAAACACACACATTGAACATGCCATCCAGAATGTGCTTTCAAAATATAAAAATATTTATTTTTTAATATTTGTAAGTCAGCATTCCTATGATGACAGGTAATAGTTAGAACTTCACATTTTTTGATAATATCCCTGTAAGTATTTTCAGTAGGTTAACTTTTCCTTCAAATTCGTTTTCCTGGGAGAACTATTTTGACTTTTCCTGACTCTTTTATTTGATTTTGGGCAAGGTAATTCAACTTATTTATTTGTTATATGGGCAAGGCATCCAACTTCTTTTGAAAATTTTTTTTTTGGATCAGCTGTGAAGTAGAAGAATACCTTGCAGGGTTGTTGTTCTAAAGGAAAATAATACACATAAAATACCTTGTACAGTGCTGGGTACACAACCTGGGTTCATTTAATGGGGGGTATTATTTTTTGATCTATTTCATATCACTTGACAGTAAGTTCCAGTGGTATAATATGAACATTCCAGGTTTTATTCTTGTCAGTTTCAGTATTTGTTTTTGAACTAAATATATGTTATATTTTCCTTTCAGAATTATTTGTAATCACTTATATATCAGCTGTCAGAAGCAGCTTTATTGAAAAAAGGTAATTTTAAATTTTGCCAAGCCACTTATTTTTTAATTTTTACTTGGGCGATATTTGTATCCTTGGCATAGATAAATAATAGTCCTCTTGAATCAAATTGGAGTCATCCAGATTGTATTTGTATCCTTGGCATAGATAAGTAATAGTCCTCTTGAATCAAATTGGAGTCATCGAGATTGAACAACATACCAATTATATTATATTCACTCTTTAAGTTTTTCTTTTGTGGAAAAAAGTTAATAATATAGTTGATGTTTTAGCCCCCAAACTATAACTATACTATGTGATATGGACAAAGGAAGTAAAGACTGTTATCTGGGCTGGGGCTGTAGCTTAGTGGTAAAGTGCCTGCCTTGCATGTTGAGGCACTGGGTTTGATCCTCAGTACCACATAAAAATTAAGAAAGATATTTTGTCCAACTACTATATATATATATATATATATATATATATATATATATATATATATATATAAATGTTTTAAAAAAGGACTGTTATTTAATAATTATATGATGTGGACAAAGTGAATAAGTTATTGACTTGTACACAATTAAAAATTTTCCCAAATGACTTTAAATATACATTTATGTGTTGTTTAGGGCTAGGGATACATTCTGAGAAGTGCATAATTAGGCTATTTTTTTGTTATGCAAACATCATAGAGTGTACTTACACAAACCTAAATGGTATAGCCCACTCCATGGCGAGGCTATGTGGCATATAATATGGTTAAAGATATGTAGATACATATGGTGTACATTATTGCTCCTAGGCTATGACGAACAAAACAACATGAGATTAAATCAAGCACAAGAGAAAAATGATGTAATTAAGAAATGTGATAAACATAAGATGTATGGGGCTGCTGCCAGTGTAACATGGCATCCTGTTTTACAGTATATAAGTAGAAGAAGTACACTGTAAAGTAATGATGAAGTGATAATATGATAAATGTATAAACTAGTAACAGTCCTTTGTTATCATTATCAGGTATTATATAGCATACAAAATTATGTTATAACTTTAAACTACTGGCAATGCAAGTTTGTTTATACCAGCATCACCACAGACATTTAAATTATTCATTGTACTACTGCTTTGACTTATGATGTCACTAAGCAAGAGGAATTTTTTAGCTCCATTATAATATTATGGGACCACTATAATATATGTGGTTGGTTGTTGATCACAATGTCACTGTGTGGCACATGACTATTTTCTGTTTAGTAATAGAATACCATGTGCATTTGGAGTGATCTCTGTGGGGAGTTAGGTACTGGGGTGTGAAAAGATACAATAGAAAGAAGTTGTGTGCAACTTTAACATCAATGTAAAAATTTAGCTTAATTCAATGGGTTTCTTAGATCTCTTTTTGTATTTGATATGGTACTAGAAAATGGAGCTTGAGTAAACTATGAATGTTTTGACTCTGGGTATAGAAGACATAAGTGTTTTGTTTTCTGAGTGCAAACTTGGTACTTGGATATTTTAATGACTCTGAAGGTAAACATAGTGAGAAAAAAAATTGGTCTTAAACTCCTCTATTTTTGTGATGTTTGTAAGTGAGCATGCTAGATTTTAGAAATATTCATACAAAGAAAATATGCCTATAAAGGTTTCTTCTTTTAGCATTACATTGGTCCAAAGATAACATTACTTGATGAATTTTCAATAAAAGTACAGAAGTGATAATTTATGACCAAACTTTAATGTCTCCTTGGGACTAGTGGTTTATTATCATTTGGAAGACTGTTTTAAACCATTTAACATGTGGGAATGACTCTTGTTATGGCAGAATAAACTTTACTTTCACTAGGAGATAGACTAGGATAATGAAAAGAACACTGGAATGAAATCAGGAACTTAGAATCACTACTTACCTTTTTTTTTTTTTTAACTAATTGACTGTAGGACTTAGGCAACTCATCTAATATATGAGTTTTTGTTATTTTACCTGTAAAATAATAAATTTAAAATTAAATATCAAGAATTCCTTCCACATATGAAAGGAAGTTTTGTGATAAAACAAATAGTTTTAAGAAAGACACCTAGGCTGAATCTAAAATCAATTTCTTCTTGTGCTTTACAACATTGGATTGTGAGCTCATCCTCACGGAGGAATTCCTTTTTGGTGGAATTCTGTAGGTCTAAAAAATATATATGTAAAGATATGGATTAGAAAAGATTAAATCTTAGGGATAAATCAAATAGAATTTTAGGTTTACTCCATGCGTGTTGAACAGACTGATTCTAGTTGTAAATAACAGAAAACCTAACTATTTAAAACAAAAAGGTGATTTTTTAAATATTTTTTATAGGTTGTTCAAGACATTACAAAGCTCATGATATATCATCTTTCATACATTTGACTCAATTGGGTTATGAACTCCCATTTTTACCCCAAATACAAATTGCAGAATCACATCAGTTACACACTCACATTTTTACATAATGGCATATTAGTGACTGTTGTATTCTGCTACCTTTCCTATCCCCTACTATCCCCCCTCCCCTCCCCTCCCCTCCCATCATCCCTCTCTACCTCATCTGCTGTTGTTCAATTCTCTCCCTTGTTTCCCCCCCCCCTTTCCCCTCACATCCACTTCTATGTAATTTTGTGTAACATTGAGGGTCTCCTACCATTTCCATATGCTTTCCCTTCTCTCTCCCTTTCTCTCCCCGCACTCGTCTTTGTTTAATGTTAATCTTTTCCTCTTGCTCTTCCTCCCTGTTCTGTTCTTAGTTGCTCTCTTTATATCAAAGAAGACATTTGGCATTTGTTTTTTAAGGATTGGCTAGCTTCGATTAGCATAATCTTCTCTAATGCCATCCATTTCCCTGCAAATTCTATGATTTTGTCATTTTTTATTGCTGCGTAGTACTCCATTGTGTATACATGCCACATTTTTTTTTATCCATTCATCTATTGAAGGGCATCTAGGTTGGTTCCACAGTCTAGCTATTGTGAATTGTGCCGCTATGATCATTGATGTGGGAGTATCCCTATAGTACGCTCTTTTAAGATCCTCAGGGAATAGTCCGAGGAGGGCGATAGCTGGGTCAAATGGTGGATCCATTCCCAGCTTTCCCAGGTATCTCCATACTGCTTTCCAAATTGGCCTTACCAATTTGCAGTCCCACCAGCAGTGTACAAGTGTACCCTTTTCCCCACATCCTTGCCAGCACTTGTTGTTGTTTGACTTCATAATGGCTGCCAATTTCACTGGAGTGAGATGGTATCTTAGGGTGGTTTTGATTTGCATTTCTCTGACTGCTAGAGATGGCGAGCATTTTTTCATGTACTTGTTGATTGATTGTATGTCCTCCTCTGTGAAGTGTCTGTTCAGGTCCTTGGCCCATTTGTTGATTGGGTTATTTGTTATCTTATTGTTTAATTTTTTGAGTTCTTTGTATATTCTGGATATTAGGGCTCTATCTGAAGTGTGAGCGGTAAAAATTTGTTCCCAGGATGTAGGCTCTCTATTTACCTCTCTTATTGTTTCTCTTGCTGAGAAAAAACTTTTTAGTTTAAGTAAGTCCCATTTGTTGATTCTTGTTATTAACTCTTGGGCTATGGGTGTCCTATTAAGGAATTTTGAGCCCGACCCCACAATATGTAGATTGTAGCCAACTTTTTCTTCTATCAGATGCAGTGTCTCCGATTTGATATCTAGCTCCTTGATCCATTTTGAGTTAACTTTTGTGCAAGGCGAGAGAAAGGGATTCAGTTTCATCTTGTTGCATATGGATTTCCAATTTTCCCAGCACCAATTGTTGAAGATGGTATCCTTCCTCCATTGCATGCTTTTAGCCCCTTTATCAAATATAAGAAAGTTGTAATTTTGTGGGTTGGTTTCTGTGTCCTCTATTCTGTACCATTGATCCACCTGCCTGGTTTGGTACCAGTACCATGCTGTTTTTGTTACTATTGCTTTGTAGTACAGTTTGAACTCTGGTATCGTTCTACCTCCAGATTCACACTTCCTGCTTAGAATTGCTTTTGCTATTCTGGGTCTTTTGTTTTTCCATATGAATTTCATGATTGCTTTGTCTATTTCTACAAGAAATGCCGTTGGGATTTTCATTGGCATCGCATTAAACCTATAGAGAACTTTGGGTAATATCGCCATTTTGATGATGTTAGTTCTGCCTATCCATGAACAGGGTACATTTTTCCATCTTCTGAGATCTTCTTCTCTCTCTCTCTTTAGGGTTCTGTAGTTTTCATTGTATAAATCTTTCACCTCTTTTGTTAGGTTGATTCCCAAGTATCTTATTTTCTTTGAGGATATTGTGAATGGAGTGGTTTTCCTTATTTCCATTTCAGAGGTTTTGTTGCTGATATACAGGAATGCCTTTGATTTATGTGTGTTGATTTTATATCCTGCCACTTTGCTGAATTCATTTATTAACTCTAGCAGTTTCTTTGTAGACCCTTTTGGGTCTGTTAAATATATTATCATGTCATCTGCAAATAGAGATAATTTAAGTTCTTCTTTTCCTATTTTTATGCCTTTAATTTCTTTTGTCTAATTGCTCTGGCTAGTATTTCAAGAACTAAATTGTATAGAAGTGGTGATAGAGGGCATCTCTGTCTTGTTCCAGATTTTAGAGGGAATGCCTTCAGTTTTTCTCCATTTAGTATGATGCTAGCCTGAGGTTTAGCATATATAGCTTTTACAATGTTGAGGTAAGTTCCTGTTATCCCTAGTTTTTCTAGTGTTTTGAACATAAAGGGATGCTGTACTTTGTCAAATGCTTTTTCTGCATCTATTGAGATGATCCTATGGTTCTTGTCTTTAAGTCTATTGATGTGGTGAATAGTATTTATTGATTTCTGTATATTGAACCAGCCTTGCATCCCAGGAATGAATCCTGCTTGATCATGGTGCACAATTTTTTTTGATATGCTTTTGTATTCGATTCGCCAGGATTTTACTGAGAATTTTTGCATCCAAGTTCATTAGAGATATTGGTCTGTAGTTTTCTTTCTTTGAAGTGTCTTTGTCTGGTTTCGGGATCAGGGTGATGTTGGCCTCATAGAATGAATTTGGAAGAGCTCCTTCTTTTTCTATTTCTTGAAATAGCTTGAAAAGTATTGGTAATAATTCTTCTTTGAAGGTTTTGTAAAACTCCGCTGTATACCTATCCGGTCCAGGGCTTTTTTTGGTTGGTAGTCTTTTGATGGCTTCTTCAATTTCTTCCTTTGTTATTGGTCTGTTTAAATTGTGTGTGTCTTCCTGACTCAATCTGGGCTTAAGAAATTTATCGATATCTTCACTATCTTCTATTTTATTGGAATATAGGGTTTCAAAATACTTTCTAATTATCTTCTGTATTTCTGTAGTGTCTGTTGTGATATTGCCTTTTTCATCCCGTATGTTAGTAATTTGAGTTCTCTCTCTTCTTCTCTTCGTTAGCATGGCTAAGGGCCTGTCGATCTTATTTATTTTTTCAAAGAACCAACTTTTAGTTTTTTCAATGGTTTTTTTTTGTTTCAATTTCGTTGATTTCTGCTCTAATTTTAATTATTTCTTGTCTTCTACTACATTTGCTGTTGTTTTGCTCTTCCTTTTCTAGGTTTTTGAGGTGCAGTGTGAGTTCATTTATTTGTTGTTTTTTTTCTTTTTTTGAGGAAGGAACTCCAAGAAATGAATTTCCCTCTTAAAACTGCTTTCATTGTGTCCCATAGATTCCGGTATGTTGTGTGTGTATTGTCATTTGTCTCTCTGAATTTTTTTATCTCCTCCTTTATGTCTTCTGTAACCCATTGATCATTCAGTAACATATTGTTCATTTTCCATGTGATGTAGGATTTTTCCTTCCTTCTTTTATCATTGATTTCCAGTTTCATTCCATTATGATCAGATATAGTGCATGGTATTATCTCCACGCCTTTATATTTACTAAGTGTTGCCCTATGGCATAATATATGGTCTATCTTTGAGTAGGATCCATGTGCTGCTGAGAAGAACGTGTATCCACTTGATGATGGTTGATATATTCTATATATGTCGGGTAAGTCTAGGTTATTGATTGTGCTATTGAGTTCAATAGTTTCTTTATTCAGCTTTTGTCTAGAGGATCTGTCTAATGGTGAGAGCGGTGTGTTGAAGTCACCCATAATTATTGTGTTGTAGTCTGTTTGACTCTTTAACTTGAGGAGAGTTTGTTTTATGAACGTTGCAGCTCCATTGTTTGGTGCATACAAATTGATAATTGTTATGTCTTGTTGGTGGATGGTTCCTTTTAACAGTATATAGTGTCCTTCTTCATCCCTTTGATTAACTTAGGTTTGAAGTTGATTTTATTCGATGTGAGTATGGCCACTCCTGCTTGCTTCCGAGGGCCATGTGAGTGATATGATTTTTCCCAACCTTTTACCTTCAGCCTGTGTATGTCTTTTCCTATTATATGAGTCTCCTGAAGGCAGCATATTGTTGGATTTGTTTTTTTGATCCAGGTTACTAGCCTATGTCTCTTGATTGGTGAGTTTAGGCCATTAACATTTAAGGTTACAATTGAAATATGATTTGTACTTCCAGTCATGTTTGTTTATTTATTTATTTATTTTAGTTTGGCTAGTTTTTACTTTATGGTTATTTTCCTCCCCCTTTACTGAGATACCTCCTGCTGTTAGTTTTAGGTACTATTTTTCAATTTCTCTTCTTGTAGTATTTTGCTCAAAAAGCTTTGCAGTGCTGGTTTTCTGGCTGCAAATTCGTTTAGCTTTTGTTTATCGTGAAAGATTTTAATTTCATTGTCAAATCTGAAGCTTAATTTTGCTGGATACAGTATTCTTGGTTGGAATCCATTATTTTTCAGCGTTTGAAATACATTGTTCCAGGATCTTCTCGCTTTCAAAGTCTGTGATGAAAAATCAGTCGTTAACCTAATTGGTTTACCCCTGAATGTAATCTGCCTCCTTTCTCTCATAGCTTTTAATATTCTCTCCTTGTTCTGTAAGTTGGCTATCTTCATAATTATATGTCTTGGAGTTGGTCTATTACGGTTTTGAATGTTTGGGTTCCTGTAGGCTTCCAGGATTTGGCAATCCATTCCATCTTTCATCTCTGGGAAGTTTTCTAGAATTATTTCATTTAATATGCTGTCCATTCCTTTGGTTTGAATCTCTGTGCCTTCTTCTATCCCGATGACTCTCAAATTTGGTTTTTTTATGACATCCCATATCTCTTGAATAGATTGCTCGTGGGATTTAAGCATCTTTTCTGTGTTGACTATATTATTTTCAAGTTGATAAACTTTGTCTTCATTATCTGATGTTCTGACTTCTACTTGATCTAGTCTATTTGTAATATTCTCGTTTGAGTTTTTAATTTGGTTTATAGTTTCCTGCATTTCTAGGATTACTGTTTGATTTTTTTTTAAGATCTCTATCTCCTGGTAAAGCTCGTTCTTTGCCATTTGAATTTGTTTGTTTAATTCATTTTCAAAATATACTTTTATTGCTTGGATTTGCTGTCTCATGTCTTCTCTAATATTCCTTTCCATCTGAGTTAGGTATGCCTTGAGTTCTTTCCCTATCCCTGTTTCTCATGCTTCTAGGTCCTCCTGTAGATTTAAGTTGTCCTGCATTATTTGTATTCCTTTTTTCCCTTGGTTTTTTTTTTTATGATGTTCATGCTACTTTCCAGCTCTATTTGATTGTTGTGTTTCTGCTCTCTTCTATAAATTTGTTTTGGTTTTTTTATATCTCTGTTGTCTCTCCTTTGTGTTGGTCGACTATGCTTGCTAAAGTGGATTCCGCTGGGAAGGAATTCCGACGGCCGAGCTCCAGTGATGTCACCTCTCTGCTATGGCGGGCCCCAGGCTCCTTACTGGGGTGTCCGAATGGAGGGGTGGGACTGGACTGACTCTGGTTGGTTTCAGCTCCCGGACGCTGGCGGCTGGACGGTAACAAAGGTTATTTACTTATGCAAATAGAAAGTTTAGAGATAGATAGATCAGTCTTTAGGTGTTGTTTGGCTGTTTCTATGGAATTCTCTCAGTTCAGCTGTAATCTACATATTAACTTTGTTTTTAGTCTGGCTTCCCTTATGGTTGCAGAATGGCTACAGGAGATCCAGGTAGCATTATTTTAAACCACATCATTTTCTTTCCCAGAAGTTCTCAGAAACATATCCAGCATTTATTGACTTGAATTTAGTCACATGATGATTGCTGATGCAGTAATTGTGTGGGACAAGATGGGGGATTTACACCAAATAGCTTGCATCTAAGCTTTGTGCTCCATATCTGGGAGCAACCAGGGTCCTTCCTTTTCAGGGTGTTAAATATTGTGTCATAAGAGTGTGCCCCCAGGGCTGGGGATGTGGCTCAAGCGGTAGCGCGCTCGCCTGGCATGCGTGCGGCCCGGGTTCGATCCTCAGCACCACATACAAACAAAGATGTTGTGTCCGCCAATAACTAAAAAATAAATATTAAAAAAAATTTTCTCTCTCTCTCCCTTGCTCTCTCTCTTTAAAAAAAAAAAAGTGTGTGCCCCCAGTTGGATATACGCTCTATTTCTTTTTATCTAATGTCTTCAGGATCCCATCCTAAATATACTTTTTTGGCTTCTGCTGGTAATATTGATTAAGCGCTGCATCTCTTTCAGCATAAATAGTCCCTTGCCATCTTCACAGATTCAGCATGTTCCAAACATGGTTACTATGATTTAGGATGGAGATGGAGATAGATCCTGGAGGACACAGGTTGTATTTTGAGGTATTGGCCTCTATATTATCTTCAGGCAAGGGAAAGGCTAATTTGTACAAAATCAGATAGCTCCTGGACTGGGGAGATTGAAGTCATTTAAATGTTCTCTTCCCAAGTCTCAGGGTTCCATGTTTCCCAACCATAACTTTGCTTTGATGTGGCTGACTTAGGGGTTGAAAATTCAATTTGGAGTTCAGCTACCCTTGCATTAAGTCCTGGGCCCAAGTCTCAGTTTTTACTGCCCTTTGGTTGTTGGAGTTGAGTTTCTATATGCTGCTGACAAAAGACTTCCCTACTTCACCTTAAGTTGGTAATTATCATCTTCAGCCTTTTACTACCTTTGGCTGTTGCTTTAATAGCATTCAGCAAGGCATTCAATTCCATTGTTCTTTTAATTACTGCTTTGCCCAGACTTCTTAAAGTCTGAGATGTAGCCACTAGTGCCTTCCCTTTTTACCAGTATTTCATCCCAGCTAAAAGTTTTAACAGTTATACTACAGTGTACCAGGGGCTTTTAGTACTCCATTTCCTACGTGATGGAGTGCTTCTGGTGAGAGCAATTTGTGGTATGAGTATCAGTTGTGAGCCACCAGTACCTGACAACCTCAAGCAGCTGGGGAATTGGATTCTTAGGGGCCAGATCCAGCCAGTGCACCATAGTGACCACTGCAGGGGATTTTCAGGTATTCTAGTGTGCTGTATTGCCAGAAATAAAAACTAGCCCAAGCATGTAGGATATGAATTCTTATGTAAATTCTTGCCTAATAGGCAGCAAGTTTGGATATGTTATTTTGAGTCATTCAAGTCTTTATCTTAGCCAGAAATGTCATATTCAAAGAACTACATGAATTATTATTCATGACATGGAGAAATTGTGACTTTGATAAAAATCTGGGCATTATTGATTTATTACTTTAAGGGGAGGATAAGACTTTTTGGTAATATTGATAAAATTTATGTTTTTATTGTCATTAATTATTTTTTTTTGTGTGTGTGTGTATATATGTGTGTGTACTGGGCTTTGAATCCAGATCTACTACTGAGCTACATTCCCAGCCTTTTTTTTTTTTTACTTTTGAGACAGGATCTCACTAAGTTGCCCAGGTTGACTTCAAACCTGTGATCTTCCTGCTTCAGCCTTCTAAGTAGCTGGGATTTTAGGCATGTGTACCTGTACCTGGTTCATATTTTATTTATTTTTGTGATCTGGAAATGGAACTCAGGGCTTCACAAATACAGGGCAAGCACTGTATCACTGTGTTAAATGAAAAAGAAATACTTAGAGAACAAAGTCCAATGACTTTACTGTCATTTATGAAAAAGAAAAGCCAAAACTGATTGATCAGTCTATTTATAGCTTTTTTGAGATATATTTCACATATCATAAAATATTTACCTATTATAAACATACAGTTTAGTGGATTTTAGTATATTCACGGAGTTGTGCAACCACCATCATCACATTTGATTTTGAAAAAGTTTTTAACACCAGTAAAATAAATTCCTATCCATTAGTAGATACTTCTTTTCATTCCTAGGCCCTCTCATCTCCTCCCTACCTGTTCAATCCCCACAACAAATAATCTATTTTTATCTTACAGATTTTTTTATTCTGGAAATTTCATATGACTGGATTCTTTCACTTAAAACTAATATTTTTTATTATACTTTTTGTTAATTCTAGAAATAATTTTTTCACCTATAATAAAGGAGAGTTAGAACATTGCAGAGAACAAAGGTGAAATGCTTCCAGTCGTATCTCTGCTTCCTGCCTGTTGCTCCATCAGTTCTGGCTTTTGAGAATTTTCTAGTTATGGATGGAAACCACATTATGTTGGGGATATGGCTATATTTCAGTAGTTGGTGAATTAATCAGTAATACATGAAGTGATTTCCATGTTTGTTTATTCGTTCACTCATTTGTTAAAATTGACTTTGTGGTATGATAGGAATGGTATATCATATATTTTAAGCAGTTCTCAGGGAGAACTCCATTCTATGTAATAAATTATTATTAGTTGGTGGTGGTTTTTACTTTTTTTTTTCCAGTAAGAAATAAGAAATAGAGCATCTTGAGCCCATCTCTTTTGTCATTCAATTGTAAAAGAGGGAAGTGCCTTATTATCATTTATTGTCTGCTTAAATTATGTTGGACATGATGCTAAGCATGTCACATGAATTATTTCTTATTATTTTAACAGTCTTGTCAGGCAAATGATATTACCCCCATTTTAGAGATGTGGAAAATAAAACAGAGTTTGCAACATGTTCATAGCTGTCTACTAAATGACATTTGTTTTAGTCAGCTTTTTTGCTGCTGGGACTAAAAGACTCTACCAGAACAATTTTAAAGGCGGAAAAGTTTGAGGGCTAACAGTTTCAGAGGTCTTAGTCCATAGAAGGCTGACTCCGTTTCTTGGGACTTAAGGTGAGGCTGAACATCATGGTGGAAGAGTATGGTGGAGGGAAGCAGCTCACATGATGATCAGAGGGCAGAGAGAGAGACTCCACTCTCCAGATACAAAAAAATACAAGAGCCATGCCCCCAGTGAACCATTTCCTCCAGCCACACCCCACATGCCTGTAATCACCACTCAATTAACCCCATCAGGGATTAATTACTGATGATGTTAAGGCTTAACCCAGTTATTTCTCCTCCAAACCTTCTTGCGTGGTCACATATGTGAGCTTTTGAGGGACACCTCACATCCAAACCATAACTTTCCATCTCGGCCCCCAAAAGCTCACACTCATCTGACAATGCAAAAAAAATTTAGTCCATTTCTAAGAGTCTCCATAGTTTTAACAGTTCCAAGATGGCTCAAAGTTTAAGTCTGAAGTCTTCTCTGAGGCTCAAGGCAATCTCACGTTGTGAGCGCCTGTAAAATTAAAAGCAGTTTCCAAGTATCCAGTATATAAAGGTTCAGAGTAAACATTTCCATTCACAAAATTAGGGGCATAGAAATAAGGGGTAGAACCATAGCAAGGCCGAAATCCAGCTGGACATACAAGTCCTTTAACTCCAGATTAGTCACAGCAACAATTCCACTTCTTGGTACCAGTTTCTGTTTTAGTCACTTTGCTGCTGTGACTAAAAGGACCTGACCAAAACAATTGTAGAGGAGCAAAAGTTTATTTGAGGGCTCATGGTATCAGAGGTCTCAGTCCTTGTGGACAGCAGGCTTCATTCCTTGGCTTGAGTTGAAGCCTAACATCATAGCAGAAAAGTATGGCAGAGAGAAGCATCTCACATGCTGACCAGAAAGCAGAGAGAGAGAGAGGGACTGTACTTTCTTTATGCAAATGTATATCCTATAGCCATGCCTCCATTCTTGGGTCCTCCAGCCACACCCCACCACTTTAGTTACCACTCAGTTAATCCCTATCTGGGGATTAATTCATTAATTGGATTAAGATTTTTAGAACTCATCATTTCTTCTCTGAGCCTTCTTGCATCATTTCACATGTGAGCTTCTGGGGGACACATCACATTCAATCCATAACAATGTTCAAGTTCGGATCTAGAGAAAAATCTAAAAAATAAGAAAATTAAAAAAAATTGGATCTGTGCTAGTTTTACTGTTTATACAGTTAAACATTCATGTTATAGCTGTCTGCTTGTTGATTATTCTTTTATATTCCATAATATTAGTGTTAGTCAAAAACATTATGAACAAAGCTTCTGTGTGAAACATTGGTCATGGTTTAAATAGTTATCTTCATGAAAGCCAATAACGCTTTGTACCTGCATTCCTTATAGCTCAGCAGTAGTGTTTGTACATGGGAGTGGGACTGAAGAGCTGTGCAGGCTCAATTTATTTCCACATATTAATACTATCTCTTTGTTTTTAAGCTAACATTTATTGGGTGTGTGTGATGTGCCAGCTTCTTGGCTAAAGGCATTATCTCATTCGATTCCTTGAACCTTAATCTTGTGATGGTGACTTTCAGTATCCCCATTTTCCAGGCAAAGGTGCTGAGTCTGATGATTAGATATTTGCCTAAGTTATATAACTAAGAAAAGAAAGAGTTGAGATTTGAATCCATGAATTCTAGCTCTCTAGTTCACATGGTTAAGCTATAGTTGTATTGACTTTCTGTCCTTGAACATTGGTGTATATATATATATATATATGTGTGTGTGTGTGTGTGTGTGTGTGTGTGTATACACACACATACACATACACATATGTATATTTATTTTGGTGAACATGGTGTTTCTTTTTTTTTAAGATTTTAAAAATTTGTTCTAATGAGTTATACATGATAGTAGAATGCATTTTAACACAACATAGATAAATGGAGTATTACGCCTCATTCTTCTGGTTGCATGTTATTTAGAGTCACACCGATCATGTAATCATATATGTACATAGGGTAATGATATACCAATCACTCTACTATCCTTCCTTTTATCCCTTCCCCTCCCTTCACTGCCTTCTACCTAATCCAAAGTGCCTCTATTTTTCCCTAGCTTCCCCCATTTATTGTGAATTAGCATCTGCATATCAGAGAAAACATTCTGCCTTTAGTTTTATGAGATTGGCTTATTTTGCTTAGTGTGCTGTTCTCCAGCTCTGTCCATTTACTGGCAAATGCCATAATTTCATTCTTTAAGGCTAAGTAATTTTTCATTGAGTATATATACCATATTTTCTTTATCCATTTATCTGTGGAAGGGCAGGCATCTCTGTTGGTTCCATAGTTTGGCTATTGTGAATTGAGCTGCTATAAACATCTATGTGGCTGTGTCACTGTAGTATGCTGATTTTAAGTCCTTTGTGAGGAGTGGGATAGCTTGGTCTAATGGTGGTTCCATTCCAGCTTCTCTGAGGAATCTCCATACTGCTTTCCTTAATGGTTGTACCAATTTTCAGTCCCACCAGCAATGTATGAGTGTACCTTTCCCTCCACATCCTTGCCAACATTAATTGTTGCTTGTATCCCTGATAATTGCTATTCTGACTAGAGTGAGATGAAATCTTCCAGTGCTGTTTCCACTTAATGATTTTTATCTTGCCACTAATTTTGTCTTTTCAGTTTTGATGGAATGATGGATTGATTAATTGTATTTTAGTAAGAAAATTAGAAAGATTTCAAATTCTTGATTAAGCCAACTTGAAAAGTATTTATTATATATTTTCCTTTTTAGAAGCAATATTTGGTAAAAAATATAGGGAAAAGTTAGGTTGTTAAATCTACTGATGTACTAAAAAGTTCTATTTGACATGTTTTCTATTTTTTTCCTAAAATAGCTATTGTATGTTTTAGATAGATTGGTCTTGAGAATAGAAGCACTAATGAATGGTTCAGGAGTATTTATCCAAACCTTTTTTTTCCCTTTTCTCTGGACTCTTGTTATTTACAATTTATAGTATCCTCTATCAAACTTTAGATGGGCTGATTAGAGATAAGTACATCTTTTTGTTTCTTAAGATTTAGGAAAAATTAAAGTATGTTATATATATTAAAATTAAAGTATGTTATATATATTAAAATTAAAGTATGTTATATACATGTATGAATATGCTACAATGAAATCCATTGTTCTGAATAATTAAAAAGCACCAATAAGAAAGATTTAGGAAAAAGAAATTGCAATTTAGTCTATGTATGGAGGAGAGTGATTTTATAATAATATAAAAGAATAATGAGTATGATTGTGGTATTACAATTTCATGGGCCCAGTTATCCCACTTTCAGGCATATACCCAAAGGATTTAAAATGCAGCCACATCAGTGTTTATAGCAGCTCAATTCACAATAGCTAAGCTATGGAACCAACCTAGGTGTCCTTCAACAAATGAATGGATAAAGAAAATGTGGTACATATTCACAATGGACTATCACTCAGCCATAGAGAAGAATGAAATTATGGCATTTGCTGTTAACAGATGGAACTGGAGACTATCATGCTAAGTGAAATAAACTAATCCCCCAAAACCAAAGGCCCAGTGTTTTCTCAGGTACGCAAAAGCTGACTCACAATAGGTGGTGGTGGGGGAAGTGGAGGTTTACCAGATTGGACAGAGGGAAATTGATGGAAATGGGCGGGGGGATTGGAATGGGAAGGACAGTAGAATGAATTGGACGTAATTTTCCTGAGTTCATATATGAATACATGACCAGTATAAGTCCATACCATGTACAACCAGAAGAATGAGAAGTTATACCCCATGTTTGTATGATATGTCAAAATACATTCGATTGTCATGTATAACAAGAACAAATAAAAAAAAATTACGTGTGAGTATAATTAGGGAAAAAAATGTCCAGAGAGGCACCTTAGGGAGGTATGATGAAAAATTGTATATAAATATCTAGATATAGATAACTTTTACTATGGTTTCAAGTATTTAGGTACTAACAAGCAGGAGCACCTGTGCAGGATATCTCTCGTTTTCTATATACTGCGCATTTTTGTATTCTGGATGCTAGCTTCTGGCATCAATGGCAGCACTGTCTCTTCCTCCTCCCCCTCCCCCTCCTCCCCCTCCCCCTCCTCCCCCCTCCCTTCTCCCCTCCCTCCTCTCCATCCTCCCCTCCTCTCCATCCTCCCCTCCTCTCCTCCTCTTCCCCTCACTCCTCCCCATCCTCCCCTCCTCTCCTCCTCTTCCCCTCACTCCTCCCCATCCTCCCCTCCTCTCCTCCTCTTCCCCTCACTCCTCCCCATCCTCCCCTCCTCTCCTCCCCTCCTCCTCTTCCTCTTCCTCTTCTCCCCTCCTCCTCCTCCTCTCCTCCCCTCCTCCTCCTCCTCCCTACTCCTCCTCCCATCCTCCACTCCTCCTCCCATCCTCCACTCCTCCTCTCATCCTCCACTCCTCCTCTCCTCCTTTTCTCCTCCTCCTCCTCCTCTTTTCCTCCCCCTCCTCTTTTCCTCCCCCTCCTCCTTCTCTCTTCCTCCTCTAACTCTCTTCTTCTTCCTCCTCCTCCTCCTCCTCTTCCTTCTCTTTTACAGTACTAGGGATTGAACTCAAAGGTGCTTTACCGCTAAAGTATATCCTAACACTTTTAATTTTTAAAAGGGTCTCACTAAGTTGCTGAGGCTGGCCTGGCACTTGCAATCCTCCTGCCTCGGTCTCCCAGGTTACTAGGATTATAGGCAAGCACCACTGTGTCCAGCTGGATGCTAGCCTCTATAAATGGCAAAATAGCTCATTGAATGAAAGACCTGCAATTTCATGCCTACCTTGATTTCATCTCCCAAATCTATATTAATTGTGATTATTTAGAGTTCTGAACATCTAAAAAAAATTGCTTCTCATAAAAGAAATACTTATTATACTTTTTTTAAGTTAACAATTTTCATTTTTATTAATTGATAGACTTTATTTTTAGAACAGTTTTAGGCTTCCAGGAAAACTAAGTGGAAAGTACAGTGTTTTCGGGGCCTTTGTTGCAAGTGATGAAACAATATTAATATATTGTTATTAATTAAAATTCGTGGTTGACATTAGGTTTCATAGTAAGATTTGTGTTGAGCAATTGTTTGGATTTTGACAAATATAATGCCATGTATCCATCATTAGAGCTCATAAAATAGTTTTGCTACCTTAAAAATCCTCTTTGGGATTTTGAAGTGAAAATAAAGTCTTTCTTTGTCAGCCTTCCCAGTCTAACCCCTTTGAGAAACTACCATTAGTATTTTCTTTCTTATCTTTTCAGAATTGTCTTATTTTTTTAACAAAACAGTGATTTTTAAATTCCTGTCTATATAAGTACATGGAGATAATTTTATATATATCATATTTCCCACATATCAGATGTCACATTTTTTTTTTTTTTTGTGACAGCTTGGTAAACAATCTTGAAACTTCTTATAGGAAGAACTTTCATCCTTAGATAAATGTAATGACTAGGCCCATAGTGTATTTTTATGAGCAGTGCTCTGAGAAAAGGAATACTATAAGGTAGCATATCTAATGCTATACAATAGCAACACTTTGGTATGGAAATTGAATATTATAACATATAATTTAAGCTTTTGGGATTATTGAACACATAATGACATATTATTAACTACAAGATGAAGCAAATGCTCTGACATGGGCATATGTATATATTATGTTCATTTCATAAGTACTTTTGTTCAGATAGAAAAGCTTTTATTTAGTATTATAGAAGACTTAATAATTCCTCATCCTTGATATTTTAAACCTTTAAGCGGCTTTATTGATTTTGTGATTAGATGCTCTTAAAAACAGGTATATTATGTTTCTCTTTGAAAAATGGAGTTTGGAAAAAAATGTGAATTAGTGAAGTTGTAAGGAGGTTTTGTGAAAAAATCAGGCATCGTTTAAAGCTTTTTTATAAAATTGTATAATTATTTGCCATAGAAAAACATTTCTAGAAATTCCTATATAATATGAATTCTTTTTTTTCTAAAATATTTTTTAGATGTTAGTGGACCTTTATTTTATTAATTTATTTATAGGTGGTGCAGAGAATCAAACCCAGTGCCTCACACATGCTAGGCAAGCGCTCTACCAGTGAGTCACAACCCCATCCCCATAATATGAATTCTTGAAATGTATTCATTTTAGGAATAAAAACGAATTACCACTTAATTGGTGTGGAAGAGTTTTAAACCTATTGTGAAAGAAATAGAACTTAATGACAATTCAAATAAATAAGTGGGTTTTTTGTGTTTTTTTTTTTTGCTATTTTTCTTTCATTGCATGGAAAATATCATATTTTATTATAAAACCATGTGATAAAATCTGTTTTCTTGACTTTTCCTATTGTATTCAATATCAAAAAATTCTGATATTTTTAACTTCTGATGAATTCTTTATAAAAATCAGTTTATACCCAGATTATTCATAATAGCCCAAATGTAGAAGTAACCTAAGTGTCCATCAGTGATTGGCTAGATAAACAAAACATGACACAGTGGAATATTATTAGCTTTTAAAAGGAAGGTATTGTGTATAAACCGAAGAGTGGGATAGCTGAATCAAATGGTGGTTCCATTCCAAGTATTCCAAAGAATCTCCATACTGCTTTCCAGATTGGCTGTCCCAATTTGCAGTCCCACCAGCAATACATGAGTGAGCCTTTCCCCCCACATCCTCGATAACACTATTGTTTGTATTCTTGATAGCTGCCATTCTGACTGGAGTGAGATGAAATCTTGGAGTAGTTTTGATTTGCATTTCTCTAATTGCTAGAGATGTTGAACATTTTTTCGTGTTTGTTGATTGATTGTATATCCTCTTCTGAGAAGTGTTCTTGGCCCATTTATTGATTGGGTTATTTGTTTGTTTGTTTTTTTTTTTTTGGTGTTAAGGTTTTTGAGTGCTTTATGTATCCTAGAGATTAGTGCTCTATCTGATGTGCTTGTGGTAAAGATTTGCTTCCATTCTATAGGCTCTCTATTCACCTCACTGTTTCTTTTGCTGAGAAGAAGCTTTTTCGTTTGAATCCATCCCATTTATTGATTCTTGGTTTTAATTCTTGTGCTATAGAGTCTTTTAAGAAAGTTGGGGCCTAATCCAACATGATGGAGATTTGGGCTTACTTTTTCTTTCATTAGGCGCAAGGTCTCTGGTTTAATTCCTAGGTCCACTATCCCACTTCTGGGTTCATACTCAAAGAACTTAAAAATACCAAATGTCTTCTTTGATATAATGAGAGCAACTATGAACAGAGTAGGGAGGGAGAGCAGGAAGAAAAGATTAACTTTAAACAGAGACATGAGATGGGAGGGAAAGGGAGAGAAAAGGGAAATTGCATGGAAATGGAGGGAGACCCTCATTGCTATACAAAATTACATATAAGAGGTTGTGAGGGGAATGGGAAAATAAACAAGGAGAGAAATGAACTACAGTAGATGGGGTAGAGAGAGAAGTTGGGAGGGGAGGGGAGGGGGGATAGTAGGGGATAGGAAAGGTAGCAGAATACAACAATTACTAATAGGGCATTATGTAAAATTGTGGATGTGTAACCGATGTGATTCTGCAATCTGCATTTGGGGTAAAATTGGGGGTTCATAACCCACTTCAATCTAATCTATGAAATATGATATGTCAAGAGCTTTGTAATGTTGTGAACCACCAATAAAAAATTAAAAAAAAAAGAAAAAAAAAAGAACTTAAAAATAGCATACTACAGCACAGCCATATCAATGTTTATAGCAGCAAAATTCACAATAGCTAAATTATGGAACCAACCCAGATGCCCTTCAGTAGATGAATGGATAGGGAAACTTTGTATATATACACAATGGAACATTACTCAGCATTTAAAGATAATAAAATTATGACATTTGCAGGTGAAAGGATGAAGTTGGAGAATATAATGCTAAGTGAAGCAAGCCAATCCCTAAAAAAAGGAAAGGCCAAATGTTTTCTTTGATATAAGGATGCTGACTCATAATGGTGATGGGGGGAGCAGGGGAGGAGTGGAGGAACTTTAGATAGTACAAAGGGGAGGGAGGGGAAAGGAAGGGCAAGGGGGTAGAAATGATGGGGTAATGAGTTAGAAATCATTACCCTAAGTACATGCATGAAGACACGAATGATGTGAAAATATTTTGTATACAATGAGTGACTTGAAAAATTGTGCTCTAGATGTGTAATATGAAATGAATTGCATTCTGCAATCATGTATAACAAATTAGAATAAATAAATAATTTAATAAAAAAGAAAGGGTGACATATTCTATAACATGAATGAACCTTGAGAACATTATGTGAAATGACAGGCCAGTCACAAATACTGTCATTCCACTTATTCAAGGTGGATTAGTCAAAACCGTAGAAACAGAAAGGAGAATGGTGGTTATCCAGGACTGGTGGAGGGAGGAAATGGAAAGTTGTTTAGCAGGTATAGAATTTCAGTTTTGCACTGTGAAAAAGTACTGGAAATTGTTTGTACAACAGTCTGAATATACTTTAAAAAACTGAACTGGATTAGATTCTAAATTTTACATATGTGTGTTTAAATAAAAATAATTTAGTAAAATTTATAATATATAAATTTATATATTACAAACTTATAATTTATAAGTTATAATAATAATTTAATAAAAATTATGAAAAATCAATTTAAAGATAAATAAATGGAACTAATTTTGTCCACTGGAATAGCTAGCAAGGAATGGAGAAGTCTGGAAGTTTGAGAGTCTTTTCCTAAGAATGTATTATCTCATTTCCTAAATATTTAAATTTATGAATATGCTGCTGATTCCAACTCCAAGACCTTGAAGAGGAAGAGTCATTTTGGTAATTATTGTTTGCTCTTAAAAGGATTATAGGTTTAAAATTTTTGATTTCTAGATAAAAGTTTTCTTTTAAATGCCATTTGGTCATTGATTTATATTGACTGAAGTTTTGTGTATATGATTCCTACTTTTGTAACCCAAGTTAGAGTTTATGAGCCTAGGCAGATTAACTGGCAAAGTTAGAAACATGATATCTACATTATAGTGCTAAGAGGCAGGTTGAAAATTATGTCTACCTGCAACATGGAGGAATGTGAGAGCCTCCATGGATTTGCCTAAAAGTCAAGAGGCAACCACATGCTTAAAATTACTTCTGTTTATTTTTCTCAGAATGATGAAATTTTTTGGTATCAGAGAACAGCATTTGTTTCTTTTTAAGTTTAGCCACCAAACCTAAACTATAGTTTTCAACATTCCTTAGTTAATAACTGAGTTTTAAGCAACAGTTTAAAGAATGACTAGCTTATGCTTGTACCTCCCTATCACCCTCCATCAGTTTTGTTGCAGTATGTTTAGGAAGGTTCTTAAAAAACACAAAGCCAAAAATTATTACAAAAGCAATCTGTTGGCATTTCTATACATAGTTTTACCATTGACTTAAATAGTATATTACACAGTGTATTTTCATTAAATTATTAATAAATGTAAAGGTAAGCGGGGTCCTTGATTCATTTTGGGCAGAGATCTTATTTATCACTGTGACATTACATAGCACAGTGTCATGCATCTAAAATGCTTTAATAATTAAATGAATGAATGTCTAAATGAATGAATATGTTCCAGTTTATGAAGTGAGATAAATAGCATTTTTATCTGTAAATCTTTCTTATATGATTTTAATGTTTTTTTGCTTTCTCTGCATATTTGACTTTTAGAACTTGTTAAGCATTATTTTAAGAAGTTTTCTTTTTAAATAGCATTTCATAACGAATAAAGGTATATTTAACATACATTAGTATAATGCTTCCTATGTGCTTGGTACTGTTCTCAAATCATTTAATCCTCACAAAATCACTATGAGGTGGTTACTGTTATTTTTCTATTTATATAAGGAAACAGGCACCGAGAAGTTAGGTAACTTACTAAGGCTTATCCAGCTAGTTAATCACAGCTGGGATTTGAACCCCTGTCTGGGTTCCAAAATTAATTTGTATAACCACTATACTATTTAGACTCCTACTTTAAACAATTACCAGCATACTACAGCAGTTATCTCCAGAAAACTATCCGAGTAAAGTGGGGCTTATCTTATTATTTAAAGTAAACTTTGTTAAAATAGAATTTTTCTAACAGTAATATTCACTGTTATTTTGTTTTATCACTAAGTTCTTTAATGAGTATACTGTTTTATTTAAAAAGTAATATTTATTATAAACATCTTTGATATTTATATGCTAATAATTATATTGATGAAGTGTTGATATTGGTAAAGTTTGGAATCATTTTAAAATATAATGGTGTAGTATGAACAACTGTTGCGGTACTTTTACTTTTCATTGGAATTGATAAAGTGTTTGTTGTGTTTGTAACACCTTTTAATAACCAAAGAAAAATGGCAGGTAAAATGCAAAAGAATTGGATTTTTAGATGTTTCACTATTAATTTTTGTATCTGTGCTAGGTAACTAAATGAGTTTTGAGTCTATTCCTGCCCTTGCTGTGCTAATTATTTTGGTACCTGAGGTTTTGAGTGTTTTTGCTCCTTATTTAATTCTGTGGTCCAGTAAAGAAGTCTAAAGACTCAAATCTACTCTATTTGAGTTTGATACTTCAAATATTGAGGCACTAAGATTCACATTTATTTACTTTTATATGCAACTCTTCTTTAAAGTCTTTAAGGATATCCCTAGATTGGATTATTTACATGGCCTATATGAAAAAAACAAAAACAAAATGTCTAAAATCACTGAAGCATTTATTATACAAAATATGTCATATAAAAAAGAAGTTATATTCTATAGTTGCTGTGGAAGAGTTGAATATGAACAGAGCACTGTTTGTCCTTTCAGGTGTTACCAATTTAGAAAGAGATTGTAACTACACTTTCCTTTTATGTGTACTCCATTTCCACAAATAACTAGTTTTTTTTTTCAAATGCAATATTAGGTGGAAGTTGCTTTATGTTAAAGATTAAAAACTGTAACCAACAGTGGCAGTGTTTTCCCTATATGTTAGTATTTTACAAAGTATATTCCATGGAACTCTAGTCTTGGTAGATGCCTTGCTGGAATATGCTTTTGTTATCATAAACTGAGGAAAAAATAGATAAATGTTTCCCAACATATATGCACATACATGTGTACACACATGTTTGGAGAGTTATAGTATATGCCATGGTTAAAATAAAACTGTTTTATTTTTGTTTCCCATATTTATTTGACCTCAGAGCCTCTTTTCCTTGCATAATCCTTTAATTATCTGAGGTAATTTGTGCACCACAGAATACTCTTTGGAAAATAAAGCTGTATACTATAACAGTGTAACAGTATATCTGCTTGTCTGACGAGATTTCAGAATAATGTACCATTATTAGCTCATTCATAGTAAATGGATTTCAGGGAATGCCATTTAGAAATGGTTACAAATTTAAAATGCAATGAATTTGCCTTGATTTTATATAACATAGAACCTTGTATTTATAGACATATTACTTACAAAGGACTTTTAGTCTCTACTTGATAAATAAGAGTAGACTGATAAACCTCATTAGTTCTAACTGGAGAAACCATCAAAATCAAAGATAGTGAAAAAAAACTAAGAATTTTTTTAAGTGTAAAATTATTATTGTTAAATAATGCATATAAAATTATACTAAACTAAATAGTCCCAAGAAGTGGTAGAAATTCTTTGAAGAATAAATAGCAGTGACTGGTAATTTTTTTAGTTGAAAATATAGGTACTTCTCAAATAATTGAGATATTTAAAAGCATTTCTTTCAAAAAATTTAGCTTTCATTATAAGAATCTTATTTACACTGTTCATTTGTTAAGCCATTTCTTTATGGATTAGTATCTTGTAAATTTGTAATATGATATGCTTATAAAACCTTAGTTATTTAGTGATCTATATTCTAATTGAGAATAGAATGAAACTTCGAAATAAGGCACAGGAGAGATCTCTAAGTAGAAGGGGGAAAATTCCCTTTTTTATTTTTAAATAGCAAACTACTCAGATAAAGAACCAAAGAATTGATTATTGCAGCTAAAAGGAGGGATTAGTAATCAATACACCAAAAGGAAAGACATCTGAATGTTGAATTCTGAAAAAGTCCAGATTGAAGGCCAAGAAATGTGAAATCACAATGGTAATCCAAAGACAAGAAGGAGGAAAATGAAAAGATGCTGGAAAAGAAAGATGAGATTGACAGTGATGGGCAGCCAGGAACCAATGCCATTGCACAGAAGAATCAACATTGGAAGCAAATACAGCAGCAAAAGTAGATTAAATGATGTCATCATTGTTGTTAACACTGAACATGTTGATAATGCCCTATTGGGTTATGGTGCTAGGGCTAGGACAGGCAATCATAGATTTGAAATGGCCCTTAGTGCCACCTTTTTTCTTTTACATGCTTAGAGTTTATCTCTAGAATATGTTCAGAAGAGCTCATTTTCCAGTCTTTGCTTTTGTATTTTAAAAATAGCATTCCCCCTACTTCTTTCCTTTCTTCCTTCCTTTTTTTTCCTTTTTAATATTTTTTTAGTTTTAATGCAATGCTGGAGGTCTAACCCAGGCCTTATGCATGCCAAGCAAGGGCTGTACCACTGAGCCTTGTCCCCAGCCCTAAAAATAGCATTTACTTTGTTTCCTAAAATCACATCTAATCAATAGTTCTTAGGAACTCTAATAGATCTGATGAGTTGAAGTCCTCTCGCCCACTTTTTGCTTCCAAAATATTTGGTACTCCTTTGTGGGATAAGAAAGTATAGTAGTACCACTTCGTTTTAGGAATAGAGAAATAAAGGTGAAAGTTAAGTGGCTTGTGCAAGGGATGAAAGGAAGGACTTTTAAGTGTGGCTTGGAAACTAGGAGTTGGTATTTTTATAGGAAAAATAAGATGACTAATTGATCAGACTTTCCGAATTAAACATTTTTATGCTTGATTGTACACTTAAGCATTAAATCTTTCAAGTATATCTATATCTGTACTGACTAATCTGCCTTTAGTTGTATAATGGATAGATGATCTAGCCTTTCCTTTTAAGAAAATCCTTGATGTACTAGACCACTAAAACAAATTCCAGCATTTGGTGTTCATTAGTGTCGCAACCGAAACAAAAACATTTTGATGGTTGATCCCAGAGTATTTTGAAGTTAGTGTAACTTTGCTGGGAAGGTATTTAAGCTTGAGTATCAATTGCAAATAGGCCACAAGCCAATTTTCAAAGCTGTTTCTAAGTGAGACATTGAGTTTTTCTGAATGCAAAAAATATATTAGTGGCATGGGGCCATGTAGCAAGGAAACAGAATGAAACAATTGGGATTTGTATTGATAATTGTATTTCTAAGTGAATAGTTTAAGATATTATGAAGTGGGATTTAGAATCCCTCCCCCGTTGTTAAAAATTGCTTAAATTTAGTTGCAGACCATGAAGGAGGTATTTCATGTATAAAAAGAATGAGAATTGTTGAATTTCAAACTCAACATTTAGAACTTAGTAATTGAATTCACTAAAAATGGGATATTTAAGCTTTTTGATTAAATTTTAACAAAATGACTGTTGTTTATTAAAGTAAAGGACTTTTCATAATTCAGCTATTAATAAGGTAAAATCTCCACTTAAGATATAGAATTGTTTGTTCTGGGCAGGTCAAAAGAGTTCAGTGAAAATGATTTGTCTTTTAAAGAATATCCAAAGTATTTACTTTGTTTGTGGTAAATGCCAAAGGAAAGGCACAGTGAAGTACTACTAATATTTTATGTGCATTCAGAATTGATTCTGTGGTTCATTTGTCATTATAAAGCAAGACAGAAGTAGAAAATGAGATAATTAGATTGATAGTAAATATTGCCTAATAATTTACATGTTTATTTTGACATTTAATCATAGACACTATTGATTGCAAGGATTTTCTTTTTAAAGTCTCAGTATAGTTTTTATTCAGAGTTGTTTTGACTTATGTAATTTTTCAATGTAAGATAAAACAAAATTCACACAAATATTAGATCTGGTTTCAGCAAGTGTTTTTGAAACATATAGATTTGTAATGCAGTACACATTAGTGAAGTAAACATTTATTAACCATGTTTTATAAATGGGAATTTGAATAATATGTTTTGGTCATTTTAAATTATTTTTGTTATAATTTTGAACTTATTTGTGTATATTTATGTGTTTCAGCTCTATCTGGACCTCAATAAGACAGTTAAATGTCAATTCTAAGATAAGGTGATAATTTTGAAGACTTATTACCTTTTTCCTCTCTCCATAATATACAACTTTGGGCAAATTTGTTTTGGTAATGTATTCATTGTGCCTAAATGTTCAGAATAATTCATAATGAGTCTGAATTTTCAGTAACTAGTCAATGTTCTTTATGGGATAGTGGCTATTTCAAAAGCAGGAATTGAAGTAAAATTTAAATTCATTAGGTTTAATTTAAAGCATGTTTGGAAAATATATTTTAAATGTTGGTTTCCTACTAGTTTAATTTTTAACATTTGAAAAAATTCAATTAAGAATAAAATGTATTTTTTTAATTGATTAACTTATTTTTGTTTTGGCCTATATTTTGTTTTTGGCTTATTATTTATTTTTTTCTAAATCCATATTGTAGAATCTTGCTATTAAAACAAAGCATCATTTGATCCAAATAGGTTTAAGTAACTTTTAAGATTATTCTAGTGATATTTTTATAATTTTGTTCTGGTTTTCTTGAGCCTATGTTTTTGAGACAGTATTGTCTTCTGATTTTTTCTGATTATGCCAGAATAGTTTGTATGGTAGAATAAGCTGTGGTTGTTCATTAGGAAGAAGAGAGAAGATAGGTAGATTTGTCTGGATAGTGTGTTCAGTGATATGAACAGCGACGTTCCATAAATCCAGATGTCATTTTATGTGATAAGTATAGGTAAAAGTATAATGATAGAATTTAAGTCTGTTTTCTGCTGCTTATAAAGGAATATCTGTGATTGGGTAATTTATAAAGAAAATGGATTTATTTTGCTTATTGTTCTGGAGGCTAAGATTGAGGAGCTGCATCTGATGAGAGCCTTTGTGCTGTGTCATCACATGGCAGAAGGCAGGACATTCCCTCATTCCCTCTTGTGATAACTGAGCCACTCCAGAGATAACATTAACCCCTTCATGACCTAATCATCTCTTACTAGGCCCCCACTTCCCAAAACTGTTATATTGTGGATGGATGACATTTCCAGCACATGAGCTATAGAAGACATATTCAAACCACAGCAAGGATTAAGTTTCAATTTTTGACACTTTTTACTCAAAGGTGTAATAAAGTTGAAAATCAGTAAAGTTATAAGCAAATATGATCTCTTAGTTTTCTTTTGCTTTGCTAAAGTTCATTTTCTATTATCATTTTACATATAATAGCTTATTTACTAGGTTACTCTTAAAAATAGATACCGCATGCATATGATACAAAATTCAAAAGATATTAGGGATTAGTCCCTCTATGATTTCCCTTTACCCACCCACCCAATTCCTATACCTGAAGGCAACTTTTGAGACCAGTTTCTTTAGTCTTTTAGAGATTTTATGCAGGTATACAATATGTATAATATGTATTTATTGTTCAAATATATAGTGCACTAAAACAGTATTATGTGTATATCCCATTTTTCCTATTGAATAACATATCCTGGAGACCATTCATTAGAGAGGTTTATTGAGTACCTAGTCAATGTAGTCCTCAGGAATACAGCAGTAAACAAAACAGAAAAGGTTTCTGCTGGAGTTGAAATTCAAGTAGAGATAGACATGAGCTAGGACCAGAGAGTGGGGAGAGAGGGGGAGAGAGAAAATGGAAATGGGAATGGAGGAATTAAGGTAGAATTATGTGGTAAAAAATGACTGGCTAGTCTTTTGAATTGGGTGTTCAGGCCTCTGAGGAACTGACCTTTAAATGGAGACTTGCATGACAAGAAAGGCCCAAAGGAGAAGACATATTGATTCAAGTAAAAGAGAAGGTCTCTCAAGTTAGTCAGAGGAAAAGATTCGAGTAAAAGAGAAGGTTTTCCTGAAGAGCCATGTGGTTTGGTGTGTGTGTTTCTTTTGACAAGTGGCTCCTGAATTGTGCCCAGCCAGACTGCGGCATTCATTAGCCCAATGTCTCCCTCTACGGCATCATGGGTAAATACCCGGTATTCTACTCCTTTGATACCTAGTTTTGTTAAACCCTCCTCCTATGGGGCAATTCCTTTTAAAATGTCCTGTTTGTTCACAATTGTAGCATGTTTTTGGCCTGGCATCTAAAACCTGTTGTACTGCAGCTGCCACGACTTGCCCTTGTTCATTAATGTCTCTACATAATTTAATATATGTGTTTAAATCTTCATGTTTCCATGGTCTAATGACTTCTCTGCACCAACGATTCATTTGCTCATAAGCCAGTTGTTTTATTAATGGCATTGCTTGTTATGTATTCCCCAAAACTCTGGTAGCTGTTTGAATAAGCCTACTTACAAATTCAGCGTATGGTTCATTAGCTCCTTGTATTACCTTAGATAATTGACCTTGTAAACCTCCATGTCCTTGTAAAGTCTTCCATGCCCTAACCGCATCTACAGCAATTTGTAAGTATACGCCAGGATCATATGCAATTTGTTGCTGCTGATCCTCATAAGGTCCCTTTCCTAACAATATATCTAGATTTCTCTGAGGATAACCAGCTGATGCATTTTGCCTAGCTGACTCCTTGCAAAATTCCTCATTGGCAACCTTCCATATCAGGTATTGTCCTCCATTTAGCACAGCTTTACACATATTAGCCCAATCTGCTGGCATCATGTTCAAGTTGGTAATGGATTCGACCATGCTTACAGTGAAGGGTGCTTGAGGACCATAGGTTGTTACAGCCTCTTTTAGCTGCTTCACTTTTTTGAAATTTAAAGCATTGTGAATTTGTTGCCCTCCTGCCTGCTCAAATACAGGGCATGTTAATACTTGAGATCCTGTCTCAGGATCCCAACTATCAACTGCGGGGGTTGGGAGCCTCCTAGCATATGGAGGTGGTGCTGTTGGTTGGACACTTACGCCCTCTGGTGATAGAAAGGTGTTAGTAGCAGTCTCCTGTAGAGGTGGTGCTGTTGGTTGGATACTTACACCCTCTGGTGATAGAAAGGTGTTAGTAGCAGTCTCCTGTTGTAACTTTTCCCCTGATGGCTTTTTCTGCTCTAAACTTTCTTCCTCTGTCTGACTAGCTCAAGAGACCTTCTCTTTTACTTGAATCAATATGTCTTCTCCTTCCTCTACCATTGTCTGAACTACCAACCAAGTCAAGATCTGGGGAAAGAAGTTACAGAGACCTAAAAAGAAAGGCCACGATAGTTGAAGCACAGAGGGATAGAGGGTAAAGGGATAGGTAGGCAGGGGTTAGGTCTGGGTACAGTTTCAGTTTTTTCTTTAGTGTGATGAAGGTTGCTTATTTGCTTATTTTATCAAGCAAGTGATATCTGTTTCAGTTTCTTTAAAAATTACTCTGGCTGCTGTGAAGAGTATAGTGTAGATGATTCTAGATCAGTATATACAGAACTGCATTGTATGTTTGGACAACAATTTATTCACTTAGTCCCTTTTAATGGACCTTTAAATTATTTCTCATTGTTGGATTTTGTAAACAACACTGCAGTGAAAATCCTTATATACAAATATTTAAAATTTTTTTAAAAATTTGAAAAATGTTGAAGCATGATGGCTCTTAGAAGGGAGAACTAATGATATGCATCTAAACTTTGTACTGCAGAACAAAATTTTGCAGAAGGCCAAATGTCTTAAGTATGAACAGTGGGGGGAGAATGTCACAAACATTGTATGATCTTGGTAATCAGTGTTCAATAAGAATTTTTGTGCCTCTCAATTTTAGTTTCTGTTTAAGTTAACTTTATTAAAGTTTAATTTGTGTATAATAAAATATACTCATTTTAAGTGTACAGTTTTAGGCATTTTGACAGATCTAAACAGCCATTTATCCACCATCCCAGTCAAGATGTAGAACATATCATCCTCCCAGAGTTCCCCTTGTGCCCTTGTTTGTGCTTCTCGATCTCCTCACATTAGCTTCAGGTGACCACCCATCTTCTTCATTCAATATCAATTTTTTTTTTGGTAACAGGAATTGAACTCGGGCACTCAACCACTGAGCCACATCCCCAGCCCTATTTTGTATTTTATTTAGAGAGAGGGTCTCACCGAGTTGCTTAGCACCTCACCATTGCTGAGGCTGGCTTTGAACTAGAGGTCCTCCTGCCTCAGCCTCCCAAGCCACTGGGATATCAATTAGTTTTAATACAAATGACATCATGCAGTATTATTGTGTCTGGCTTCTTTGCTTAGCATATATATATATATATGTATATATATATATATATATATATATATATATATACTCATATATATATGAATCTCAGAAATATATATGTTATTGCTGAGTAGTATTCCATTTTATGGATATTCCACAGTGTACTTATCTATTCATGTATTGATAGACATCTGGGTAGTTTTCTGTTTTTTGGCTTTTATGAATAAGGCTTCCATGAATATTTGTATACCAAGTTTTGCATGGAAATATGTTTTCATATCTCTTGGGTTAATATTTAAGAGTGGAATTTCCAAGTCATATGGTAGGCTTATGTTTAATTTTATGAGAAATTGCCAAATAATTGTCTGAGTTGTAACTTTCACATCCCCACCAGTACTATATGAATGTTCCAGTTGCTCTACCTCCTCATCAACACTTAATACGGTATTCTAGTGGATTTGTAGTGGTATATCATTTGGTTGGAATTTGCATTGTGCTCATTTACTATTCGTGTAACTTCTTTTGTGAAGGGTCTATTCAAATCTTTTGCCCACTTTTAAATTGAGAAGTATTTTTGTTATTGATTTTTTATAATAATATTCTAGATATGAGTCCTTCATTGGATAAATGTATTTTGAATACATTCTCCACTCTATTGTTTGTCTTTTCATTTTCTTGATGGTATTTTTGCAAGTAAAAATTCTAATTTTGAAAATCAAAGTCCAGCTTATCAATTATTCTTACATAGTAGTTTGTGCTTTTTTGTACCTTGTCTAAAAAATTCTTTGCCTAGCCTAACGTCTTGAAGATTTCTTTCTAGATTTTCTTTTCTTTTTTTTTTTAAAGAGAGAGTGAGAGAGGAGAGAGAGAGAGAGAGAATTTTTTTTTTTAATATTTATTTTTTAGTTCTCAGCGGACACAACATCCTTGTTGGTATGTGGTGCCGAGGATCGAACCCGGGCCGCACGCATGCCAGGCGAGCACGCTACTGCTTGAGCCACATCCCCAGCCCTCTAGATTTTCTTTTATAAATTTTATATATTTTAATTTTTGCTTAAGATCCTTTGTGAATTAATTTTTGTGAGTGCTTGAGTATGTATTTTTTTTGAGTTTGTGTGTTCAGTAGAAATCCAGTGAAAGTGTGTGTGCAGGGAGATAACTTTCACGATAGTGTGGAGGTTGCAGTGAAAGGGTGAAAAGACAGAGTGAGTTGATGATGACCTGAGCTAGGACAGCATCTCTGCATATGGAGAGAGCAGGAAAGAGGACAGATTTGATGGCATTTTAGAGATAGAATGTGTTGGATGGAAAGTGAGCATGAGGATAGAAGTAAAAATGAGATTAAGACTTATGGTTCCAGGAAATAGTATGGCCTGTGACCAGGACTGGAATATAAGACCAGGATAAGATTTATGATGAATGGAGAAGAGTTCTGTTCTGTTTTCAAACTGTTAGTTTTTATGATAGAAGGACATTCCGTCCTCGTCCACATGCACACATGTTGGGACATAGCCAGCTTTTAAGTAAAAACATTTTTAAATTTAACTTACTGTGACTAATTTTCTATATTGTAATATAGTCTCCATTATGATAGTCTTTATTACCAAATTTTGTAGTGAAACTATTATATCTGCTATACAAAAGAATTGCCAAATGATGATACCAGAATGGTTTCCACTGCATTTCCCTCCCATTTCCATCAACATAAATATTAATAAGGATATTCTTTTAGTTTTTGTCAAGATATGCAGACATATTATTCTCTCCACATAAAATTTTACTGTTCTTATTCATTTTGGTGCCCAAATTGTCCCAGGCATAGTTATAAACATTGCTATGAAAACATCATTCCTTTCAGGTCTTGTCAATAGACAGAGGTTGGAAATTATACATTCACACATATAAATGTGTGTGTATACAAATATAGTTATGTATATATTATACATATATCTATATTTATTTCTATACCCATCTGTATCAGTAACTATAAGTTCACTTCTGTATCTCTAATTCTAATTAATTATGATAGTTTTTTCCCTAGCCTTTTCCCTTTTCATATTTGTAATTCCTTTCTTTTATAGTGAGAAAACTGTAAGCTTAATATTATTATTATTATACATATAATATTTTACTTTATCAGTTCTTTTTGTATAACGAATCTCTTGGCTGCAACTTGCCAAATTCTTGTTGTAGGAAACACTCTGCACTTTCCCCAACAGCCATGTTCAGCTCAGAGGGAATGGAGAAGGATGAAAGGAAGAGAGAGGGAGAAAGAGTTGAAGTTTTGACTGAATTAGTCCTTTGGTTGAAAAGAACAGAAGGAAGGAAGGACGTACATAGGATTTTAAACTTTTGAATAGTTGGGTTTGGCAGTCTCCCTTTTTTTGTAGTTTTTTTCATGTTACAAGTAAAGGCCATTAAAATACTTTCTTATAGTACTTGCTCTGCTTTTTGTTTTGCTTTATATTTTTTAATCTTTAGTCCACCTGAGGTTTATTTGAAGGGCATTAAGTTATAGTTATATATTTCCAAATGCATAGGTAGTTAGTTATTACAGTATTAACATTGACTAATTCAAGGTGGGTGTGGTCGTGTGTATCTGTACAGATCCATCACTCAGGAAGCTGAGGAGAGAGGTTATCACTTGAGCCCAGGAGTTAAGAGTCCAGCCTGAGTAAAAAGAGAGACCTCTCTCAAAAAAAAGAAAAAAAAATTGATTGATCCATCTTTTCTTCACTAGTTTGAAAGACAATCCTCCTTCTGTCCTGTTCTACACCATTCTGTTTCTATGCTCTTTTTTTCCCCCATCTATCTGTTTTTTTCTTCCACTGCATACCTGTTAGGGAGCAGTGTAGCATAGGGTAGTTATGAGCATAAAATTAAAAGTTTATATAAGATTATTACTATGTTGTCAGCCATATGGCATGAAGTGGTCAGCACAGTAGCTATTCTTACCATCTTAATGTAAAAAGAATCAACTTTTAGAAGAGTAAATTACAAAGGCAACACACACACAAACAAATATATAAAGTATGAGTAGTGGCATTTTTTTCTATTAAAAACTTGAAGCTCTTAATATTTATACTATGCTTTTGTACTGGCAAGAGTTCAAATACTTTTAATACACAGATAAGTTATGTTGAAAATATAGCCTAGATTAGATAAAGTTCAGTTATTTAGAAATACAGATGTTCTAGATTATAAACTCTTTGAAGGCAGAGATAATGTCTTATTTCATTTAACAGATACTGTTTTGCACCTCAATGTGCCAGACACTGAACTTAGAATAAAATATAGTATCTTCCTTGAGCAGCTCACAGTCCATTTGGGGAAACAGACATAGAGACAAATACAGATAATAGGCAAAGGCCTGATATATATACCAGTATACTTAGTTATCTTCCACTAATGTGGAAATATTTGAATTAGAACTGTACACATTCACTGAGGTATTGTCAAACACAGGAATGGGATAGGAAAATATTTAAATAGTGTTTTTTATGCTAACTTCTCATGAACTATATCTCAAAGTGCTTGTTTGTCTTTTAGGATTTTTTTCTTTTTTTTATGTTTTCTACTTTTAAAGATGTTAATTCTATGTACAACATGCTGGTAATTTAAACACTTTGTTCTAATATTATTTTTTTGTCTTTTAGCTCTGTGACTAAAGTCAGATAATTTATATTTTATAAGATCAAATTAATGCATTTTTAATCCAAGCATCTTGTTTTGTATTTGTTCCACACCTGTGACAAGATGATTTCAACCATCTACTTTATAAAAGAGAAACACGTTTTCAAGGGTACCCCAGCTTTGAAGTACACATTCTATTTTTTTGCCCATTAGCCATGTGAAAAATACCAATTACCGAAACTCTGAGAAGAATGAAGTTACTTGTAAATCTAGTATTCATTCCAAAAAGGCCTTTTAAATGAAAACCATACTGAGATGCAATAGACCAAATCTGTATAACATAAACCTTTCAAGATCAATGTAGCTAAAAAAACGTATCCATGATTTGGAAAGGCAGCTTTAACAAAACAGTATTGTTAAACTAAAGCGAAACAGCTGGCAACCAGTCTGACAGATATGTTCTGTGACAGGAAACTGTGGAACTCAAAGTGCTTAACTCAAATATTCCTAAGTATTAGTGGACTGTTACCATATTTCTATGTATTCTTTTAATAATATTCTAATGCACATAAAGTATTTTGACAAGTGAAATTGTGAAATTTTCAAAAATTGAAATCCTGAATAAAGGTACCATTTTAGTTGAAAGGAAAACCATGATAACACTAGATCTTAATTGAAAATATAATTTAGATTTTTGGAACAGTATTTATTAAGAAAGACAATATATTGCAGTGTCATTTCCATTATTAAGAAATTGCCATTAGGACTCCTAAAGTGCAAGAAGTAAAATCAAGAATCAATAAATGTGATGGTATCAAACTAAAAAGCTTCTTCACAGCAAACAATCAATAACATGAAGAGAGAGCCTACAGAATGTGAGAAAATCTTTGCCACCTGTATCTCAGATAGAACATTAATCTCCAGAATATATGAAGAACTCAAAAAACTTAACACCAAAAAACAAACAAACAAACAAACCAGCCAATAAATGGGCAAAGGAACTGAATAGACACTTTACAGAAGAAGAAATATGAGTGGTCAACATATATGAAAAATGTTCAACATCACTAGCAATTAGAGAAATGCAAATTAAAACTATACTGAGATATCTATCTCACTTTAGTCAGAATGACAATTATCAAGAATATAAATAACAAGAAATGTTGGTGAGGATGTGGGGGGAAAGGTACACTTATATATTGCTTGTAAGACTGAAAATTGGTGCAGCCCACTCTGGAAAGCATATAGAGATTCCTCAGAAAACTTTGAATGGAACCACCACTTGATCCAGTTATCCCACTTGTCAGCATATACCCAAAGGATGTAAAATAAGCGTATTATAGTGATGTAGCCACATCAATATTC
This sequence comes from Spermophilus citellus, assembly GCF_964194105.1. NCBI lineage: Eukaryota > Metazoa > Chordata > Mammalia > Rodentia > Sciuridae > Spermophilus > Spermophilus citellus. Next base: position 114,564,294 of record NC_138187.1, on the reverse strand, counting down.
ATAGCAGCTCAGTTCACAGTAGCTAAGCTATGGAACCAACCTAGGTGCCCTTCAACAGATGAATGGATAAAGAAAATGTGGTACATATATACAATGGAATATTACTCAGCCACAAATAAGAATGAAATTATGGCATTTTCCAGTAAATGGATGGAACTGGAGGCTTTCATGCTAGGTGAAATAAGGCAATCCCCAAAACCAAAGGCCCACTGTTTTCTCAGATATGTGGATGCTGACTCACAAAAGGTCATGGGGGGAGGGAGGAGTGGAGATTCATTGGATTGGACAGGGGGATGAGGAATGGAGGGATAATTTGAGTGGGAAAGACAGTGGAATGAATCTGATGTAACTTTCCTATGTTTATGTATGAATGAATACATGACCAGCATAACTTCGTATCATGTACAACCACAGGAATGGGAAATTATACTCTATGTATGTCTGATATGTCAAAATACATTCTACCATCATGTAAAACTAAAAGGAACAAATTAAAAAAAAGAAAACTTCTTTCAGTGGAAATACAAACATGATGTCTACAGATGCCTTTAAGGGTTTCAGGAAGGCAGATCATATAGTGGGCTTTTCTAATAAAGTTTGAGAGGCTGGCTTTGTTTGAATCCTTTCTGTCACGTACTGAGCTATTGAACAGTGTACCAAACATGTCTCCATCTCCGTTTATTGTGCTATAACACATATAAGACAGGCCCTATTAAGTTTTTGTGTGATTTGAGTTAATACATGAAAAATGCTTTAACATGAGAAATATTTAATAAATGCTGGCAATAAATTTCAATGTAAGTAGACATTCTCTCCTCATGCCTGGCTAAGAACTTTGCTCTGTCTATAGAGTGTAACTACCCTTCCCTCCCAAGTGATTCGTTGGGCTTCTTTGTCATTTACCTACTTGATATTACAGAACCTCTTTACCCTTGAAAAGTTGCTCATCATTACTGTCTTTACTCAGAGTATACACAAGATGTACACCATTGTACTATAAAATAACTTACTCTACCCCAGGTAATTAATACCTTGTGGCATCATTGTGTGTGCTTTTCTGTTTGCATGCAATAGCTTTTTTCCCCCTTACTTTTAGTTTCAGAGATACAATGGTAACATTTCCTAAAAGTTATTTTTCTCAGTTTCAAATATTCAGGCCAGCTCAATTTAAAGCAAGGTACATATTTCTCATTTTAATTTTGTTTTTTATTTTTCCATTCCTGTGTGAAATGTTTAGCCAACTTGGAAACAATGCATTCAATATTTTAGAAGCTAATTGTCCATTGGAAAAAAAATGTTTTGGAATTAGTTATAAATTCACTGGAAAAAATCTACATTGACAGCATTTTGGGTTTCTTTTAAGTCTTTGAAGGCAGGCATGTCAGCTGTAACAAAACAGTCATGTAGACTTTCTAGTTGGCCAAAAAGCCAGTTGTTTCCTTAACTAAAATCATCATCCACATGAATCATCATGACAGCCTGAAAAATATAGCATTCCTCTAGGAAGAGGAGATAACCAAGTAAGGAATTCTTCAGACATCTTATCATGGGTAAACGACTAGAGAGGGAAACCATTCCTATGAAAGTAGCACTGCTATGAAATTTATCTCTGCACTGATACTTCTGAGAAATAAAATCTACATTCTCAAGGGCTTAGCCTCTGCTAGGTACTAATCAAATGAATATGTACAAGCCCCATGTCTGATCAACTGAGTTAGGGTGAAGAGCACCAATGATACAACAGCATATTTAGCAAAAATGACTGAGTGCCTCACATGTGCTGGGCTCTTGGTGTAAATAGTAAATACAGCATCAAAGGTCATTGCCTTGGGAAAAAAAAGATAAATCTATGGATATATACTATATGCATTCCTATACAAATAGGAATAAATTCAATGAAGGAGTGAGTAGGGTCTGATGAGAGAGTAAATTTTGCTTTAGAGGGCTGGGGTTGTGGCTCAGTGACAGAGCGCTTGCCTAGCATGTGTGAGGCCTTGGGTTCACTCCCCAGCACCACAGGTAAATAAATAAAATAAAGGTCCATTGACAATTAAATTTTTTTTTTTAAATTTGCTTTAGAGTGCTATCCACAGTAGTTATTGCATAGACAAATTAGAGCCCTTCATTTAGTCTCTGTTAATCTGTTTAAATAATGAAGTTGATGGTAAGCTATGATTTTGGCTGTTCAGAAAAGAAGCAGCTCTTGAAGTCCAAAATTTTCATACCTTGAAAAAAAAATTTGCTGTAAAATGAAAGCATAGCAGTGTGTGCAAGAGAGGTTAGCTACTGCCTATTAAAAGGGAGTACAATGAAAGAGTTCTATTTTTTATAATATTTTTCCTGATATATAGATCCTTTAATAAGATGGAATCATAGAATTAGAACTCCAGAGTCCCTTGGAGATAGCTGTGATGTCTGGGCTGTTAAGAAAAGCAGTTTGGATGCTAGGAACTAGTTTGACTCTTTTATTTTAAATATTATGAAGTGGAAAGCTTCATGCCTTTCTTTCAGTTGGCTATTGAAGGATTCTATAGTTGGGTGTAAACTTTTCGATCTGCTGTTTTGCTTTTTTCTTCTTCTTCTTTTCATTGTAAACAGCTGATATTATGCATGCCTCAAATACCATGCTTTAAAGATTGAGTGGTTGGGTTAATGGGTGTACCTAGCTGCTTGAGATGAGCAAGATTCTGGGGAATAGGAGAGCCCTAACAGTTTTTTGTGTGTCTTGGGGAAGTGAAATGAATAATTTTCATTCTTATCCAGGGAACTTAGGGGTCTTCAGAGAAGAGGGAATAGGGTTGCCAAAAAGGCAGGGGTTTGTAGCCTGCCACTCCAACTGCAGAGCTCCTACTGGATACACAGCAAAACAGAGAACTTCAAAATAACAAACTAATTTTTGCTTCTTTGTCGTAGAACCTTTCTGAGCTAGTGTTTGTTTACTATCTCCTGAAAGTTCCATCATGTGTGACAAGAAACTGCACCAAGTTCTTTTCACCTGTGTTCTCCTATGTTTTCCTTCTATCATTTCCCCTCTGTCTCTGTTTTCACAGGATAGTAGGGAGAAATATGACATTTGAGTTTTAGGCTTTGGTAGTTAAGATCTATTAGAAATGATATTCAAACAATTAACAAGTGTTTGAAAACCCTGCATGTTCTTAAATCTTCTCTCTAAATGGAAAGGTATATTGTCTTTATTAGGAAGAATGCAAGGAAGTAAACAAACTGAACTATTCAGAAAGCAACATTTTAGCCAATAATGAACCTTCACCTTTGCAGGGTTAGCACATGGAAATCATTATTATGGACCAGCAGATAGACCTATGTCATTATACTTCTTAAGTCAAGGAACTTTGTCATATCATGGCATGCTGATTTTTATAACTAATTTTATTTGGTTGCTAACTGCCTTCCATACTTAATGAAGCAATATGAAGAAAGGCTAGCTTAATTTTGTAGCCTGAAATGATTCTTTACTTCAAAAAAATTTTTTCCCCTAACATTTGAAGATTTTTGATTAATTCAACTTTCACTTAAAAGTACCATAATTTATACACAAGCTATAAAGATACATGATTTAAATGCTTCCTACCTAATGCAGCTGGAATTTTTCTCCAATTATAGGCGAGGCAAGATCATTATTCTCTAGTTTCAAAAAAAAAAAAAAACCCAGATTGCAGCTGCTTGCAAGAGGAGAGCTAAACTAAAATAACAGAACATTTAATATTTTGAAAAATATGTCCTGGAGGAAAGGATTTTTCTGCTCAAAAAGATACTAAATTATTCAGTTTGGCAGCTCCAGGGTGTGCATATTTTGAGTCCCATCACTGTCATTTATTTTCTATCAAGTTCAAATAGAAAAATTGAAAACTTTATTTTGACATATAGTCCTTTATATAAACCTTTGACTTCAAGGGCCTACATGTTACTGTGATCTGCATAGGCACATTCCAGTTTTAGTGGAGTCGTGTTTAATTTTCAAAATTGTTAGCAAATAGAGCTGCAGCCAAAAATTCCTGTGTTGAGATTCCTTCCGGCCCAGATGAAACTAATAGTTTCAGGCTGTGTTGCTGTCATTCATTACTAATCCAGGTATGGCTGGTCACTGTTTTTAATTTTCTTTTTCTGAACTTAGAAAGGCATTGCTTGCCCTTTTCCCATGAGAAGTCAGTGATAATATGCCTGAGATTTCAGCAACCGGAGATAGTGTGTCTTTTCCACACTGACACGATTAGGCTTTGTTGTAGGGCTGGTATAGATATGAGATTGATGCTAGACATAAAGCAGTGGAGAATAGGCACCTAGTAGATTATGAAGGGAAAATAAGAGAGTATTAGAAATTTGCTCTAAGTTTTAGAAATTGACATCCTGGGAAGCAACTATTCCCTACCACAAAATATCTATTGATGTCACTCGCCATTTTGGGACAGACTGTTAAATGGACAATATATTTTAATGTTTATTATAAGTCTTATGTTTAATAATAGAACTTCAAGAAACATTGAAAATGTTGTCACTGATTATTTATTCTGTTTAAATTAGACCATAATGGTTTCATTTACATTTTAAATTGTTAATTGATTTGAAAGTATGATTATAAGTGACAGAATAAAGGTCATAGACCTTGAAATTAGATGGTTCTCACTTCATAATTCTACTAGCTCTGTGACCAAAAGTCAGTGATATAAAATCTGATTCTCAGTTTTTAGTTTATAAAATGGAATAATAAATTGTAGAATTGGTGTAAGGAATAATACTATGGTAGACATTAAGTGCTTTTCACATATTTGTTGCTCAGCAAATGATAGATTTTATAGTATAAGTTACCTGCTTGCCTGCTTGACTACTGATCTGTTAGTTTTTTTGAGGTCTCCACCTTTTTTGCCAATTCAGTTCTATTCTGTTGAAATTGAAAGTATGAAAATACTCAGTATAATGGATAGATGAATAAAAAAACTAAAGATTTGCTGACTATCGAGGCTTCTAAGTTAACATTAATTTACTGTGACCTTCAGTCTGATGGCGTGTCAGCATCCTAAGACTTGCTCTTTTTCTGGGATATTGGATCTACCAAGGTAGACTGATGTATATACAAATTCTACCTGCTAAAAGGAACAAATACAGTCTGTCTGCTAGCCAGCACTAGTATATAACTACGCACCACAGTAATCATCAGAAAGTTTCTTGGAGGATGGAAATATAAAAAAAATGAGGTAGTTACAGGGTTCTAAAATTTAACAATGTTGGTAAATACGGTAGATTGATACAGACTTCCTTCCCTGCTTCTCTTTGAAATTCCTCTAAAATTACTTTAATAGAATGAGGAGATGAGAATAGTGGAAGAAGGCTGAACAAAATTTTTGAAGCTGGAAAGTTGATGTTTACAGGGTAAAAAACAAATAAGGACATTTGGAAAACCCTGGAAAGCCACAGAATTTGGGGCACTTGATATCCCTGAGGTAGGCATGTTAGAAGAGATAAGAACTGAAGGAGAGTCAAAAGCTTGGATTCTCATTCCTACTCCATGCTGCCAGGTGATTGCCATACTGTAACGGAAAACTGGAGGTTCTTTTCTAGAATTGTTGAGGTACAGTTAAGGACAGGTGAATTCCTATTATGTACTTAGCACTGTTATAGGTATTGGGAGTGCATCAGTGATGAAAACTTACCAAAAAAGCTCCATTATCATGGAAGATAGACAACAAACAGAAGACCAAATAAAGTGCTTTATATATTATGTTGGTGACAAACAGGGAAAAAGTAGATAGAGTAGAATAAGGGAGATTGGTCATGCTGAAGGGAGTGTCATAGTTTAAAATGAGTTGACAGAGTAGACTCATTTTTTTTAATTTTTATTTTAAAATTTGTTCTTTTTAGATATACATGACACTCACGTGTATTTTGACATATACACATGGAGTATAATTTATTTTAATTAGGATCCCATTCTTGTAATTTTATGAGATGTGGAGTTTCACTGGTGGTATATTTATATATGAACACAGGAAAATTATGTCTGATTTGAGCAGTGACTTGGAAAATAGGGAATGAGCTACAGAGATAGAGATGCGGGTGTGCCAGACAGAGGAATGACTGGTGTAAAGGCCTGGAGAAGGAAATAGGCTCTTGTGGTTGGAGGAGGTGAGATGATGTCAGAGGTAATGAAGGGACTTGAGTGAGTGGTAGAGATCAGGTTGGCCTTTCTGGTCATTTGTAAGGACTTTTACTGCGATTTGAATTGGGTAACCTGATCTAACCAAAAATTTAATGGTTACAAATCTGAGTTTGCATACTGACTTTTGGTGTTCTCTATCCTTTTCATAGCACACAGAAGGATACCAGGCTTGTTACTACTGCACCCCTCCATCCCCACCCACCACCCCACAAACAAATATACAAGAGAACAGAGGATCTCTCTCTTAGGGAAATAAAATAGCCAAAGGAAGAAGGAGAAAAAAAGAAAATACAATTAGAGTACAACTAGGCTCTCATTTGACTAATAGGGGATGTTCCAATAAGAGTTTGGAATGAATCAGTGTTCTTCTAGTTACTTACATAATTTAGACTCTATTCTGTGAGGTTGGGGAGCAAGTTGTTGGTCCTACTCATTATTCAGTGTCTATCACAATATGTGTACACAGTAGATTCTCTGATATGTTGACTGAAATTATAAGATGCAGAGAAAACTAAGCAAATTTAAAAGGCAGCTAATTAGAAGGAAACTTTTTTAAGAATGGTAATTCAATCATTCTTAAGTGATTCAGTTAGGAATGATATCTAGATAGTCATAATAATGGAAAACACTAGATATTGATTTAATTGACAACTGTGATGTGACTATATTGAGAAAAGGGGGAAAAAGAATGCTCTAAGCGAGCTAAATCCAGAGTGCTTTCAGCAAAATGTCAGCATGTGAAGTTTGAGCTATTAAATTTTAAAAAGCAGTTATAAACATATTACCTAGAAATAGCTGAAATAATTGAAAGTGATTGCTGGAAAATAAAGGGGCAGTGAACCATTTCTCCCCTTCTTTATTGGTCATACAGAACTATTTTTAAACTATGTAGATGAATTATTTTGATAAAAATAAAAAATTCAGATATTAAATGGCACCAGACAACCTCCTTCTCTATATTAAGCCATACTTGTCACTGGAATATGGCTGTCTTCAAGCCAGGGAACTCTTTAGATAGGCCTTCTCCTTTCTCCTTGTTTCCATTGCCAGCTCACCTGTCTTCTGAATTGCTGTGCTCTTTTTTCATTAGTACAGTGAATCGAATCATGGCCAAGTATCTAGGAATATTCTGTCTCTTTGTTCTCTAGTCTATTTTGTGGTGACTTTACATTTTAACTTGGATTTTTTTTTTCCATGAGACTTTTAAGTTAGTGATGGTTACTTTATTGTAGCTGCAAATATGGAAAACACACTTCATTATAATGAAGGCTTCAATATTGTTGTAGTTAGTTCTATATTCTAGACTCCAAATTTCATCAGTTAAGGATTCTTGGTTTTATTCATAATTTATTTAGTAGCCATCACAGTTTATGCATATAGTAGTTTCTTAGGTATTTGATTGATATTAACTTTATTTCTCATTGAGAAGGAGATTATGTAGTGTTTAAGAGTGTGGCTTTTGAGTTAGACAAACTTGGATTTCAATCCCCTCTCTACCACTTACTGGCCATGTTACTCAACCTCTTTTGTGAATCCATTTCCTCATCTGTGTAATGGGAATGGGAATTGTTCCTATGTAGTGGGGATTGTTGTGCAGATTAAATGAAATAAACCAGATAAAGTGCTCTACACTTAGTAAATGCGTAAATATCTTCATGGTGTTATTTCTACCTTAGTTTTGAGTGATGTCATTGCCATTGCTAGCCTTTCAAAAATCCATTCTGATTATGAAGAATTTTTCCTGTTCATAAGGATTCAACAAGTGTAAATTACTCTTGAGTATATTTCTTCAATTCTATCCTTGTAGTCTATATACCTAGCTTTCTCATGTATTATCTCTCTTTGCTTCCAGTTAACACCTAAAGACTCTCTACTTTACAAATGACTTTCTTATAATCATCTTGCTGTGCTTTCCAATCACCAAATAAATTATTAATTTTACATTAAAAGTAATATTTGGCATTAATAGAGCCAGTAACACTTTCCCCCTGAAATCTCTGGTAATATTATCACACTATAGATCATATTAAAACTCACATAGTTTTAAAGCAAAAATTTTATTTCTAAGAAGACAGAAATATTTGTTTTAAACAGTATTTATTGTAAACTTCCAGTACAATGGGAAAAATGTTTATGTTCTTCACAATACATTTCTTCATGAAGTAATTGGGCTACATTAAAAGAGAATAGTGATAAGATAATTCTTGTAATTTGTGTTTTCTGAAAGGATAAACAACCCTTTCAAAACTGGATTGTCCTCAAAAGTAGGGTTCTGTTTTAGTCAGCTTTGGGTTGCTTTGACTTAAAATTAGGAACAATTAGAGGAGGAAAAGTTTATTTTGGCTCATGGTTTTAGAGGTTTAGTGCATGGCCAGCTGACTCCATAACTCTTGGCTTAAGGTGAGCAGGACATCATGGTGGAAGGATTTGGAAGAAGAAGGCAACTCAGAACATGGCAAATAGGAAGGGACGGGAGCGGGGACGGGAGCGGGGGCGGGAGCGGGGCTCACTAAGGGATACAATATAAACCCCAAAGGTACACTCTTAGTGACCTATTTCTTCCAGCTACACCCTGCTTGCCTATAGTTACTGCCCAGTTAATCCAGATCAATAAATTAATCCACATCAATGAATTAATTCACTGATTAGGTTATACCTATTATCTAATAATTTATCCTCTGAAAATTCTTGCATTGTGTCACACATGAACTTTTGGGGAACACCTCCTGTGTAAGCCCTAACAAGATCTTTATTCTGCTCATCTCATTGTTCATTATCTGGCATATAGTCAGATTTTAACTATGACTGACTGACTATAGACATGAATGAATTAAATATATTATTGTTTTGTTTGTATCTTTTTATTTTGAAATAATTTCAAACTTATAGAAGTTATAAGGGCAAGCAAATTTCATATACTGTTTATCCAGATTTACTAAGCTTTATATACATATGCGTTTCTGAGCCATTTAAGAATAAGTTGTTGACATTGTACTTTACTTCTCTTATCTGGAACAGTTCTTTCTGTAGTTTTTTTCTTTTTAGCTTTAACATTTTTTTTTTAAGAACTTAGGTCAGTTTTTTGAAGAATATCCCTTTATTTGAGTTTGCATAATGTGCCCTCTTAATTAGTTTGAGGTTTTGCAATTAGGGCAGGAAAGCCTATATCAGTTTGTACAAGTATTAGTGATTGTCCAGTTGGTTAAGTTGTATCCACCAGGTTTTCCTACTGTGAAGTTACTGTTTATCTCTTTGTAATTAATGTGTAATTTGTAGAGAGATACTTTGAAACTGTAAATATCTTTTTCTTCATTAAATTTTCATCCATTAGTTTTGGTGGTCATCATTCCATCCTTTCGTATTTATTAGTTGGCATTCTGCAAGGAGGAAAATATTCCCTTTTAAAATTTTTTTTTCATTTGTTGGTTGTGAACTCATGGATTCATATTTTAGTCAATGAGTTATATTCCATTAGTGTCATTAATTATTTTGGTACTTAAATTATTCCAGATTTAGTCAGTGAGAGTCCCTGTAATCTGCCTCTGTTCTTTTGGTATGTTTTTACCATTATTTGAGAACGTCTTAACATTTTTTGCTGTATTAAGAAGATCTAGGTTCTTTTTGTACTTCTTGGCCCCAGACCTGGATTCAACCTTTTCAAGTGCCTAATTTCCTTTTAATGGAGAATGGTATTTTAAAACCAAGATCTGAGTGCTTGTAATGTCATTGGTTGTAGACCCTCTCAGATCTCAGATTTTTCAGGGACTAAACTAAGAAGTGTGTGTGTGTGTGTGTGTATAAATAATCTTTGTCTCAATTATAGTTCTGTATCTAAATTCAAGGTTCATATTGATTAGTTCAGTTCTGATCTAGCACTCAAGTATTCGTTCTAGTTTCTGTCCATGTTTATAACTCTCATCTCCCACAGTGAAAAACTTGGCTCTATAGCATTTTTTTTTATCCCTAGCATCTTGTCCAAACTTTGGCAGTAAATGATAAATATATGTGTTTTAAGCATTTGAACGAATGGGTGAGTGAATAAATAGTTATGGTGCTTTGTATTCTCACTGCATGACCAATGCTTGGCATGAGGTAGATATGGAATGACACTTGGTTGAACAAATAGTTTTCTTCTTGCCAGTTTCTTAATTTTCACTTTGAACCACATGAGGTATAAATGCTCTTGTTTTTTCCATTTAAAGCATGAATCTTATAAATAATTCAATTAATATGAACAATTTAGCCTTTTTCCAATAAGAAAAAATCATAAATAAAAGTAAAATTGCTCTATACGGAAAATAGTTCCTTTGTTTTTACTTAAAAAATCTTGGACATGGGCAGCACTATTGAAAGATTTCAGCATTTCTAATTACAAAAATTGTAGCTTGCAGGGTTTGTCTGGCACATTTTTCACATTTGTCAGCTCTAGTGATGTGAAATATGTTCTTCATCTGAATTCTCTTCCTATGCCTCCTGCTGCCAGACAAAAAGAATTTCCACTTCACTTCTGCTTGTTATTAAGCTGCTATAAATAAGAATGCATGAAGGTAACTTATGAACCAATGACTAGAAAATTCTGATAACTTTAAGCTCATTCCCAAATTACATTATTAACTCTGTGAGTAATCTGGGGGAAAACAGTAGGGTTTCATTCACCTATTCCCTCAAAGGTTGTAGATTTACAATTTAGGATAGCCATTAATGACAATACCTCTTGGAGTTTTTCTTCAATCTTCAGGAAATGTCTCCTTTTTTTCTCTGATGTAATTAAAACTCACACCTCTGTGCTCATAAACTGTTATTTTATTTGTATAAATATGCTTAAAATGACTCTATGCTTTTCTATATTTGCTTTTTCTATTTACCCAAGTATGTTAAATGTAGCATATGCATTTTAATGTCTTGTACAGAATTCATAATGGATAGTTTCTTGTAAACTACAGAAAAATAGCAAAAGGAGTTGGTTTTATATTCAGTAAGGCTTTTCCACAAAATTGAATGGAAATTGATTATTTTTTATTTCAATAAGTTTTTCTCTAGCATAGCTTCTTTTAACTCTGTATGGAAATACTTATTTTAAGTTTTCATCTCCATGTTTACAAGAGGGAGTGGGTTTTTAAAAAATATGAATAGAAAAATCAAAACATGTAAAGCATTCATCTTAAAAGCCTTCCCTGTTTAAACAGAAATTTAAATGGCAGTTCATATACAGAGTCTTCTTTTCCTAGATTAAATTTGAGGACAAAGCTCTACTTGTAGACATTTAAAGCTAAATTTCAAAAAACATTACTTACAAATGTGTTTTTGTAGGACAAGATGTTGTTGTAATATCATGGATTCCCTGATTCCTATTTGGGTTTATCTCTACAAATAGAATTTTTCCAGCATCAGCCCAGTATTCCTGATTTTACATACACACACCCCTCCACGGGCAGGAGAGAGGGATGTATAATTGGCATATTTCCAAAAATGTCTCGGTGCTTTTAGCCAGTTATGGCTTTGTTTTCTCTTTGAATATTCAGTTAGGTGCCCCTGCTGGGTTTTATGACAGTGCAGTAATTTCTTAGAGGAGTACAGGCACCCCAGGAATATGACCCAGATGAGGATTGGTAAAAATTACTAGGGGAAGGGAAATTCCAGTGACTCTAGGTGATTGAGGTTCAGTGTTGACCTTTATGGGTGTTGTCTGATTCTCCCTACTCACCCTTTCGCCTTAAAAAGAAAGAAAGAAAGAAAGAAAGAAAGAAAGATGAATGTAGGAAGGGGCAAGCAGAGAACACTGAGGTACTCTTCCTCCAGTTGTTCTTTTGTTTGGAGCAAGTGACATTTTCTTCCCTTCGTTCCCTTCATCCTCACCCTCATTCTTTTCTGTGTCTTCCTTTATTTTTGCTGCTCTCTTTTACAGGAAAATTGAGCTGTAGAAACATGATCAGTAGTTGGACTCCTTGGGATAGTTTCACATCTCATTTCTCTTTTCATTCTTTTAAGATGAAGATTAGGCAAATTAAAATGTTTTAATATCACTTATAAACTAAAGGTAGTTATGGATATTAAATAACTCATTGGATTTCCTATTAGTTTGCAGTTACACAAGCTTCTTTACCAGTTGATGTGAAAACTGATATTCTTTTCAGTCTTTAAGAATGCAGCAGAGGCCTGGCGCAGTGGTGCATGCATATAATCCCAGCATCTGGGGAGGCTGAGGCAGGAGAATTACAAGTTCAAAGCCAACCTCATCAAAAGTGAGGTGCTTAGCAACTCAATGAGACCCTGTCTCTAAATAAAATACAAAATAGGGCTGGGGATGTGACTCAGTGGTCTAGTATCCCTGAGTTCAATCATTGGTACCCCTCGCCCCACCCCCACTCCCCACCCCCCCAAAAAAAGAAAAGAGCGCAGCACAATTGATCATTGTAATCCCTGCTATCTGGTGGCTGAGGCAGGAGGATTGCAAGTTCTAGGCCAGCCTGGGCAATTTATCAAGACCTCGTCTCAGAATAAAGAAGTAAAAAGTAAAAGATCTGGGAATGTAGCTCAGTGGTAGAGCACTAGTACTTTAGGAAAAAAAAGAATGAAATATGCAAAAAATTATATATGAATCTTTTAAAAAAACACATAGTAAAATTTAACTAATTTTAGTCCAGTTACTGGGAGGGTCAATTTGAATTAGAAAACAATCTAAGGTACAGAACCATAGAATTATACATCCTCATAATAGAAGACTAGAGTAGTTTCTTTTTCTCAGTTGTATTCCTAGTACCAAGCACAGGGTCTGTCTGTCATATTGTAGATGCTCAATAAAGATCTGTTAAATGCATTCATGAATCTTTGAAGCTTTTGACTTCTTCATTTTACAGATGAGAAACCTTAATCTAGAATCTGAATGGTTAAAGCAGAAGTAGAGTCCAAATTACTTTATGGACCATTCATCATTTACTACATTTTTAAAAGAAAATATATTATTTTCAAGATATATAATAATTGGAACTTAGCAGAACACTTAATAACATGAGATGTTTTTAGACAAATCCCTTCAGTGAATTGACCATTATAGTTGTGATTAATATATTCTTTGTCTCTAAATAGCAATCATAATGTTCCTATGGAGGTAAACAGTTGACTTTCTTGAGTTGTTAAAATATTTTTTTCTTTTATGTTCTTACTGTTAGTTGGTTCATAAACCCTTTGTGCAAATAAAACAAAGGTTCTTTTAGGAACCTTCCCCTCTGTGGGCTGTCATAAAGTCTGCATTTGTTGAACAATACAGTGTCATTGACTTCAGTGTGAAGAGACTTTAGACATTATGTAGCTCCAGTGATTCATGGTTTAGAAGAGGAAATGGACCTCCCAGCAGTTAAGTAACTTGTAAGTGTCACATCAGTTGTTAGTGGCAAAGATAGAAATAGAGCCTAGGTTTTATGGCTCCCTTTTCAGTGTTTTTTTGTTTGTTTGTTTTTGTTGTTGTAAATAATTGACTTGTTACTGCCATATAAGAGTCAGTGTCTTGGTGCAGATTTTTCTCGAAATGATATATGTTAAATATAGGGCACTGAGGGGCAGCCTTATAAACAAGATTGTTAAAATAAGTTTTTTGTTTTGTTTTTCCCTGTCTTCTGTATTGCTTAGGCCTTGTGCCTGTTGCAGAGTTAGTGACAAGGGGAGGGAAAGGGGAATCTTACGGTGTCAGAATTGGAGTACACATTCAGAAAAGATTTGAACCTTTATCAAGGGCAATGGCAAAGAGAATGATTATGAAGAGGATAAATTATGGTATGTCCATACTGTGCAATGGTTTTGCAGATAACAAGAACACTGGCTTAGTTCTGTGTCTACTGAGATGAAGCCATAACCACGATAGAAAAGTCAAGTAGCAGAGTACTATGTATTATCCCATGAAAATTAAAACCTGTATCCATATGTATATACACACACACGTGTTGCATATATGTGTTTATGTATAGCTCTATATGTGTTTATAGATGTTGTTTGTATATATTTGAATGTGCCTGGAGGAATCAGGTTAGCCACATAGATTATCTAACAGAATGGGATTTGTGGCAGAAATTAACTTTTTCTTCATTTACCTCTGTATTATTTAGTTTGTTAAAATAAGCATCTATTACTTTTGTTATTAAAGAGATCTAATATAAGGAAATTAAAACTCACTTCTAGATTTTTATATTTATGACTTGTTTTTGAAAGTGAACATAAAACAGTGATGCCAGTTAATAGAATTTCCAACAGGAGAAAAATACAAGTGATTTGGCTACTGATTCTGCTAATTTTCTTATATATTGAAATTCTTCAGTAATAACATGTATATAAAAAGGATCATCGTGAAGTTAATTTTTAGATGTGCTTTCCCTGAAATGAAAGTTTTAGTATGCACATGTTTTTTTCATCCTATTTTATTTCAAATTTCTTGTACTTAGCAGTGAGCTGGTTAAAGTTAGTATATTCACCAATGAAAGAGGAGTATTGTTTCCATGCAAAAACAAGGTTAATAAATTCTCATCTCTTTGATTTAGTTAAGACTAAGACTTGAACCATTCTTTTGCCTAGAAATGAATTGCTTGAGTGTAATTATTTAAAAGAGAAAAATACACTCTTTGTACCTTGTGAGTTTTCATAAGTTCTAATGTTCTTGAGTCTTCTATAACTTCAAATAAGAGTAAATGTCTTGTAATTTTCCTAAGTTAGGGATGCCTCTGGTACTTAGAGGTTGTTTGTTTGCTTTAAATCATAGGTACTAATAAAAGAAAAATATTTTTGGATGTAAATATTTACTGGGAACCTGTTAGTCATAGGTTTCACATAGCACTTACAAAGCTGTTCTTCATATAAAATGAAAACTGGGTAATTTAAAAATTTTGAGAAAATACTGGTAATAATTTGAGTATATTTGGAACAGAAAAAAATATAAACCCTTTTCCTGGTTGAATTAAATGTTATAATCAGATCCTTTTGTTATAAGCTTTTTTCTTCCATTACAGTAGCAACAAATTAATATTTCTAGTTTGTAACCAAGAGCTGATCCAAACACTGCATCTTAACAAGGAATTCTTTCATTCTGAACTCAACTTTGAGGAGCTAGTGAAGCTTGTAGAAATCAGGAGGATTTTCTACTGTAAAAGCTCCTGATAACTTTAAGATTAGCTGATTCAAGCCTCAAAAGGTCAAAACAAATCATGCATGATGAAACAATTATAAAGAAAAATAAAGGGATTTTATTTTCCTCTTACTCTTTTCTGTGTTTTAAAATGAGATTATGAAAGTTAATCCTTTGTGAAGAATTCTGATCCCTCTTACACCTATTATTATTATAACTCTGAAGGGAAAGTTAAATAATTATCACATCAAGTGGAATTATTATTATTGCTTTAGTTAACTAAGTTTGTGGAGTCAGTAGGAGAGGATAGAAAATTAGAATTCTGGGCTTGTAATGGGATGGGGTTAGTTGGTTATTCAGGTTGATTGAGCCTTTATATTCATGAAGGATCTTAAATTTAGATTTTAAAGCATTATATACCCAATTTTATTTACAGACACTGTTATATGTTTTCTGCATATGTTCTAAAGAAACTAAACTTTAAGAGTTACTATAAATTATTTTAACTCCTCCTTCTCCCCTGTTGCCCCAATCAATATACTGGGAGCTTAAAAAGATTGAAAGTAGCCAGTACCTTTTTTGATCTCTTGGAGGGACAAAGAGTATTTTAAGTAGAAACTGCATCAGAAAATATTTATTAGATGTCTGTTATGAATTAAAATTAAAAGAGTTCTTGACTCTTGCTATTGTATTTTAGATACGTACATGACTCTGTAAAGTTTTCCTGGGAGAAAAAAAATACACAAAAACAGCTTGGAAAGTTCTGAAAAGCAGAGTTACTAAGGGAATTTGATGTATCAGATGGCAAAACTGAGTATTAACAATATCTACCTCGTGGAGTTGTCATGAAGATTAAAAGATATTATTTATTTCAAGGTCTTAGGATATCAGTGTTTGACATAGAACAAACATTTAATAACATTTTTAATTGCTATTCTTCTCTGGTTTAGACATTCTGTTTATTTCTTGAATATGAGTCGTGCATATGGAGGTCTGGCTGCTGTTCATCAGGGTGCTAGAAGAGAAGCTTCTGGAGTATAGGCTAGGGATTTTCTTCAATCTTTAATACACAGGCCAAAATGAAGACTGTGCACTAGTACTTTGGTGAGCAGTTGTGCATCATCTATACACATATCCTTCTTCCCAACAGATATCTACTTAGTGAAACATATGGGAATAATTCCCACCCATGTATAAGGAGACAGGCATCAAAAGGTTTAATGCGTACTGTATGTAATTGGAAATTATAAAAACTGGCTAAATGTGCATTAAATAAGTATAGGTTAATTTTAGTGTCTTTATACTGTGGAACAAAAATTGGCAGTTACAAAGGATGAAGTAGGGCTGTGTATGACCCTTTCTCAAAAACAGTGTTGAGCAAAAAAAAAAAAAAAAAGCTGTGGAATGATAGATGGGATATGATGGTATTTATATAAAGTTAGTGAGGTCCTTTTTCAAAATAAAAAATAAAAAGGGTTGGGGATATGTCTCAGTGGTTAAGTGCCCTTGGTTCAATCCCTGTTACATAAAAACAACAAAAACAAAACAACTCCCCTCAACCCAACCAACCAACCAACTAACCAACCAGCTAACCAGCCAACCAACCAAAAACCAGTATGTGCATTGTTTATGGATACAAATCTAATAATAGTATGAGACATGCGTGAGAAGATACATTTTAAATCTGGGGTAGTGGTTACCTCCTTGGAAGGAAGAAAGAATTAGATCGCAGAATGTTGCATAGGGGTCTGCATTCTACTTGTGATGCTTTGTTTAAAAAAATAAATAATAAAGCCAAATGTTAAGGTGTTTTTCTAAGTCGGGAAGCAGATACATGGGTATTCATTGTATTATTTTTTTCTCTCTCTTATGTTTGAAATATTGTACACAAATTAAGATAGATATGTGAACATGTTAAAATATCAAGTACAGAGATAAAGTACAAGGTCTCTGGAAGTCAGAGGGGAATGAGTTTGTCTTGTTCCTGCTTTTTCCTGCCTCTGTGACTTTGGACAAGTTAGTTTCCCTCTCTTACCTAAAATGACTTTTATAGTTCTTGGAATACAGAAGTATCAAGCATTGAGAATAAAACATCAGCCGATAGGTGTTGTCCTACCCTTACCTAACTTCAGTGAGGGAGATAGATGATTATCTGTAACCTCCCAAGTGTAAATGGTATATGTGATCAATGTCTTGAGGGCCAAGTGCAAGATACTCTGAATTTTCTAATAGGGAATTTAAGCTGCTTGGGAAGGTCTTGAAAGGCTTCCCTGAAAACCCTTAAGGATGGGCTTTGAAGGAAAAGAGCGGGGTCTTAGTGAAGAAGGGAGGGTAGAATGTTTTACCCCAATGAAACAGCATGGAGATGTTGTAGGAAGGAGCATAGCCAATAGAAGGATCTGAGAGGAGGCCAGTGGATTGGATGGAGAGCCTCTGAGGGAGAATGAAGATGCTGGAGAAGGAGGTATGAGCCAGATCCTACAGAATTCTAGACCTGGTGAGGGACTTTGGGGTAAATGAGCAGTTGGAAACCACTGATTAGTAAGCTAGAGTTCCTTAAAATCAAGGTAAAAAAAGAAATAGTTGAAGGACAGTTGAGATTGTCATGGAGTCCTAGAAAATGATATGGTAAACTGACTTGGAGCAATCAAAGCTGGTATTGATGACTTTTTTTTTGGTTGTTTTTTGCTTTTGTGGTGCTGAATATTGAACTCAGGGTGTTGTGCATGTGAGGCAAGCACTCTACCAACTGAGCCATATTGCCAGCCCATACTGATGACTTTTTAAAAGAAGACAACACTTAAGAAGTACAAGCTGCATCAGTGGTTAGTCATCATTCCTTTTTTTTCATTTGGTACTGGGGATTGAACTCAGATGCACTTGACCACTGAGCCACATTCATCCCGAGCTCTTTTTTTTTTTTTTTGGTATTTTATTATTTAGAGACAAGGTCTCACTGAGTTGCTTAGTGCCTCGTCATTGCTGAGGCTGGCTGGCTGGCTTTGAACTCGTGATCCTCCTGCCTCAGCCTCCTGAGGTCCTGGGATTACAGCCATGTGCCACTGTGCCTGGCTTTTTAGAAAATTTAACACAATCTTATTGGACACAGAATTAGTTATTTCCATAATAATTTATTTCAAACAAAATTTATTAAACAGTAACAGTTCCTGTGGGTCAGAAATTTGTACACAGGTGAGCTGGGTCTACTGGCACAGTCAGGGTCTCTCACAACAATTCAATGAAGGTGTTGTTCAGTGCTGCAGCCATCTTAATGTTTAACTGGGGAAAGATCTGCTTTAGAGCTTACTTAGGGTAGCAGAATTGAGTTCCTGCTAGCCTGTTTGGGCTGAGGGACTCAATCTCTTGATGGTTGTTATTCTGAAGCTGCTCTTAGTTCCTTACTCTCCACAGGTCAGATCACAACAATCTATTTCATCATAGGAAGCAAGTGATTAGAAAGAGGGGGATTTTGGGGATGGATAGGAATCAGTGTTTCAGTCAGCTTGGGCTGCTACAATAAACTACATGAACTGGGAGAGTTAAATAAAAATATTATTCACAGTGCTGTTGGCTAGAAGTCTGAGCTCAGTATACTGACATTATTGAGTTCTTGGTGAGGGTCCTTTTCCTGGTTTCAGATAGCCATCTTCTTTTTGTATCCACACATGGCAGAGAACAAAGAAAAAAGGAAACAACTCACTTATATCTTTTATAAGGGCACTAATTCCATTCATGAGAGCTGTAGCCTCACAACCTAGCTACCTCCCAATAGACTCACCTCCTCATTCCATCATATTGGAGGTTAGGATTCCAACATATAAATATTAGAAGTGGGCATAAAAATTCAATCCATAACAACCAGAAAGAGGGACGTTACATTTTGTATAATCTTGTCAAAGCAGTGACCCTTCCTCACTTTTGCTATAAACTGTTTTTAGAAGTAAACCACTATTTCTAGCCTATATTCAAAGGGAGGAATTACATAAGCATATGAATCCAGGAGTGGGAATCACTGGGAGCCATTTATTATAGGGACTAGGTATTGGGTAAAGTTCCTCTTGCCATGGAGGAACACCCAGCTTATTAAGGGAGATATGGATACAAATTTCAGTAATTTGAAAGGTGATGTTGTATTCAAGTGCATTGATTAGGAAGATGCTTGGCTGCAAGTTACAGCAAACGTAATCATTATAGTTTAAACCCATAGGATTTTAGTTTTCTCATATACTATGAAATCTAGAGGTAAGCTATTACTGCTGTTAGTTCAGTGACCCTTGGCAGGAGGATCAGGATCATTATATTCCTCTCAGTTAATTAAGTTAATTAAATTAAACTTGTGCTTTCACCCCTCATGGCTCCATGATGACTACTGTACCTCCAGACAATTATGTCTTAAATTTAAAGACAAAAGAAAAGGATATGGAATCATTATTTTTAAACCAGTGATTCATCCCCTAAAGTTGGATAGGGGTTTAATCTTCCTAAGATTAAGAGATACTACTTACCTGTTGAATAAGTTGGGTTCTATTGCCAAAGAAAAAGAAAGATTGTTGGCGAGTCCTGGATGTCTTAGGAGCTGTGACAAGCAGAATAGCTGTCAAAGGTATTGACATCCAAATCCCCAGAACTAGTGAATATGCTACCTTATGTGGCAAAAGAGTCTTTGGAGCTGTCATTAAGTTAAGGATCTGGGGAGATTGTTCTGTGTTATCAAGGTGGGCCCAGTATAAAAACAAAGGTCCTATTAAATGAAAGAGGGAGGTGGGACAAGCAGAGTCAAGGAAGGAGATGTGGAAAAGGGCACAAATTCCATTCATGAGAGCTCCAGCCTGGGGTTGATGGAGTTGCTGCCTTTGAAGAAAAAAGGGACCCTGAGCCATGGAATGCAGAAAGTCTACAGAACCTGGAGCAGTTGAGGACACAGATCCTTCCCTGGAGCCTCCAGAGGGCATACAACGTGCCAATACCCTGATTTTAGTCAGTGATACACATGCTGAATTTTTCCTCTTCAGAAATATAAGATAATAAGTTGTTTTAAGCCAATAAGTTTGTGGGAGTTTGTTATAGTAACGATGGAAAACTAATACAAGCTGGAAAAATGGAACTCCAATGTGGCTTCTTTCTCTTCTCTATAGACATCCTGATTTTACTTTCACTGGAGCATTAGCACAACCCTCTCACTAGATCACCATGTCTTTGAGGGGAAAAAATGGTCTTCTTTTAATATTTAAATTAAATTGAAATTTAACAATTATATACAAACATAAAAATTATGCATATTAATGGAGGGCCATGTGATGTTTTGATACATGTATACACTGTGTAATGTTCAAATTAGGTTAAATATATCTATTCCCTGAAACACCCATTACTTCTTTATGGTGATAACTTTTTAATTTTTATTAAAGCATGTAATTATACATAGTATTTGGGTTCATTTTGACAAAATCAAACATGCAAGGAATTTGATTTCAATTCCCATCCTGCCCTCTTCTCACTTCCCCTATTCTCCTCCTCTACTGATTTTCCCTTTATTTATTTATTTATTTTGATTCTACATATACATAATGAAGGTACCATTTCTTTTGCCAATAACTGCTCAAATGCCCATGGTTATCTTCTTTAAATATAATGAGATCCTACTGTGAAACACATTCTATTTATAACTTTCACATAAAGTTAAAGTCTAAAATAAATATAACAAACCACTAACAAGGAGTTGAATAGTAATTTAAGTAGATTCCTGTATGTACAACCACCGTCACTAAGATGACCAATGATATTCCTACTCTCCCCATACAAGTGCTTGATAATCAACATTAGTGTTTTCCATTCTTTAATAGATTAATGAATGTTCAGAGTTTACCATGTCCAGGGCTTCATACTCGGTGTTCTCTGGTGATGATCAGTACCATTTCTCTCAGTAGTTGGAGTTTTTGTGTGGTACTTCTCACTGTGTATACCTCCTTTCTCTCTTCACCCTTCAGTGGAGCTGTACCCCTTGGTTTCTGAGGCATTTCACACTCTCCTCTAGGAATAAAGGAGCAACTTCTAAACTTCTGTTTAGAAGTTGAATGAGAGAATGTGGACTGGGCTTTAAAAATAATTAAAAGGAAAAAAAAAAAAGAAAAAACCCAACTCCTCTCCGATTAGATTTAGGGAATGTTAAGGAACTAATTGATTATTCTGAAAATTGGCAAATAAAAGTAAACGACTTAAAATGAGGAAATAAAAACATTTTTTAAGTGGCTTCATGAAGTTCTATTAAATGATGGACCTTTGTTTATACAACCAGTTCCCTATGGATGGATACTTTGCTTCTATTTCCTCTTTTTTTAAAATATTTATTTTTTAGTTGTAGATGGACACAACACAATGCCTTTATTTTTTATGTGGTGCTAAGGATCGAACCCGGGTCCCACCCGTGCTAGGCGAGCACTCTACCGCTGAGCCACAATCCCAGCCCCTCCTCTTTTTTTACTAAAGAAAAAATCTGTAACAAATATCTTTATATATGCTGTTTTGATGAATGTTTAGGTTTAGTCTTAGAATAAAGTCCTGTGGCAGTGGGATTGTGGATTAAAGGATTTTGAAGGTATATTTAAAAGAATACTAATAGATTACTGGTTGTCCTCTATAAAGGCTGCACCAGTTTACTTTCTCTATGTCATAGGGTAACTGTACATTTTCCTACACCTCTGTCAGCATCAGGTATCAGTTAACTTAAATTGATTAATAAAAGGTCCATTCTAGTGTTTTGATTTGAATGCACCTTCATTAGAAGTAAGTTAATTTGAGCTCATAATTAGTTTTGCAAGTTGTTTCTTTTTATTTTTTGGCCAATGCTTTTTTAAATTATTTATTTCTAACCAGTAGTCCTTTGGTTTAATACTTAGGTTGATTCCCAGCTGCTCAGCTGCTTCCCTTATGCACACAGACATCTGGCTTCGGAAGGAGGCAGTGGGTGTGAAAGGTAGGGGTTGATCAACTCTAATGTTTGGATAAAGCATTTTTGTAAACATAAGCTATTATAGAAATGGAAGTATAACATGCTGTATGTTGTTTAAATTTACTCTGAGAACAAAACCTTCAGATGTTCTTATTAATTTTGAAAAAGAACTTTAGGGAAGGGTCTGTAATCTTACAAATTAATTTGAGGAAAACTGAGGTCTACCCATTAATATTAATAGTGTAAGTTTATGTGTAAAGAGATTAAGTACTGTTTGGGGGGGTGGTATAAAGCCAGCACTTTAATTTATGTTTATTTAGTAGCTTCCTCCCCACCTACTTTTGAGTAAAGAGTTTGCATTGTAATAAATTAGGGGTCTAGCAGCTTTTCTGTGTACTGAAATTGGCCTTCTCAGGGAAGCAGTTTTGAAGACTATTAGATTTTAAATCATACTTGTTAGTAAAACATTTGCTTTAAAAACAGTTATTTAATATCTTAAGTAACAGTTCATCCACTGGCAGTAAGATGCCTGGCTTAGCTGTTTAAGGCCAGTGAAATATTTTTACTTTTTCATGTTTGTTGCCACATAAATGTTGAATTGCTTGAAACCCAAACAAGCACATATGATGTCTGTTTTTCACACTTGAGTGTGTTTAACATTGGCTGTTACAAATTGAGGAATGCTGTAATGTGAAAGAGATGATAAAGGTGAGATGGGTGATGTAAGTAAGTTCTGTTTGTTTTTTTAGTAACCTCATGAATGACTGGTAAACTTTGTAAATTATATAAAGAATTCATATATTGTAGAATTTTCAATTTGAATTAAATATAGTTTACATCTATCTTTGTGAATGATGAAGAATATATTCAAATGTAAAATTTTCTTTTTGATATGGGTTCAATGTTGCTCAGACTGGCGTCCAATTCCTGGGCTCAAGTAATCCAACCTCAGTCTCCAGAGAGGCTGAAACCACTATGCATGGCTAAAATAAAATTTTTAAGACACGTTAAACTTAAAGGCAAAGATGAAAAGCCAGCTAGTAATAATTAGTTTCATGAAAAAAAAATGAATCTATAAGAAAAAGACCAAAGTCTTTTTAAAAAAATATTTTTAGCCAGACATGGTGGTGCAAGCCTGTAATCCTGCAGCTCAGGAGGCTGAGACAGGAGGATTGCAAGTTCAAAGCCAACCTCAGCAACAACGAGGTGCTAAGCAACTCAGTGAAACCCTGTCTCTGAATAAAATACAAAATTGGGCTGAGTTTGTGGCTCAGTGATTGAGTGCCCCTGAGTTTAATCCCTGATACCAAAAAAAAAAAAAAGTGTGTGTGTGTGTGTGTGTGTATTTATAGATAGAATACCTTTATTTTATTTTATTTTTTTATTTTTATTGATTGTTCAAAACATTACAGAGCTCATGATATATCATCTTTCATACATTTGACTCAATTGGGTTTTGAACTCCCATTTTTACCCCAAATACAAATTGCAGAATCACATCGGTTACACACTCACATTTTTACATAATGGCATATTAGTGACTGTTGTATTCTGCTACCATTCCTATCCCCTACTATCCCTCCTCCCCTCCCCTCCCCTCCCATCCCATCTTCCCTCTCTACCTCCTCTGCTGTTGTTCGAGTCTCTCCCCTTATTTTTCCCTCCCCCTTGCCCCTCACAACCTCTTATAATTTTGTGTATCATTGAAGGTCTCCTACCATTTCCATATGCTTTCCCTTCTCTCTCCTTTTCTCTCCCCCCATTCGTCTTTGTTTACTGTTAGTCTTTCCCTCATGCTCTTCCTTCCTGTTCTGTTCTTAGTTGCTCTCTTTATATCAAAGAAGACATTTGGCATTTGTTTTTTAGGGATTGGCTAGCTTCACTTAGCATAATCTGCTCTAATGCCATCCATTTCCCTGCAAATTCTATGATTTTGTCATTTCTTAGTGCTGCATAATACTCCATTGTGTATAGATGCCACATTTTTTTAATCCATTCATCTATTGAAGGGCATCTAGGTTGGTTCCACAGTCTAGCTATTGTGAATTGTGTCGCTATAATCATTGATGTGGCCGTATCCCTATAGTGCGCTCTTTTAAGGTCCTCAGGGAATAGTCCGAGAAGGGCGATAACTGGGTCAAATGGTGGATCCATTCCCAGCTTTCCCAGGAATCTCCATACTGCTTTCCAAAGTTAACTCAAAATGGATCAAGGAGCTAGATATCAAATCAGAGACACTGTGTCAGAATACCTTTATTTTATTTATTTATTTTTATGTGGTGCAGATGATCAAACCCAGTGCCTCACATGTGCTAGGCAAGCACTCTACCACTGAGCTACAACCCCAGTCCCAAGACCAAAGTCATAATAAACAAAAATTCAATTCAGAGAAGAGAACATACACATTACTAGTACATATAAAAAATGATTTAATTTCCCTAATAACAAAAGAAACATAAGTTTAAAATAAGATACTGTTTTTAAATTAAAATATATTTAACAAAAAATATGTAACAGTGTGTTGTTATTAGAGATTTGTTGACATGCACATTCATACATTGCTATGGAATATAGATGAGTATAACATTCAAGAAAGCAATTTTGTAATATGTGTCAATATTCCACTTTTAAGAATGTCTTAAGGAAATAATAACATGCCAAAACAGTCATGTATAAAGTTATTATCCTTTATGGTAGTTCATGATTGAGGTAGTTTTAAAAAATCAGAAGCAATCTAAAAGTTAAATCATAGAAACTTGTTTAAATATATTTTGAGCTCTGGATGATGTAGTCTTATGCAACCACTACCATGTATATTTATGAAGTTTAAGCTAACTTGAGAGAGTAATTGTTATGATATTGAGTGGGGCAAAAGCAGGGTGAACAATCTCATATTTTGAAAAGAGAAACAGATATGGGTACATGAAAAAGACTGGAAATATATAATCAAAGATATTAACAGGTGTTTGGGCTTCAGGATCATAGATAATTGTTACTTCACTGTTAGTGCTTTCTTGTGTGACCCACTTTTTCTTCAGTATGCATGCACCAGTTTTGCAGTCAGAAAGTTAGTGAACATTATTTACTTAAAATTGCTTCTACAATAACCTTTCAATGCTAGGGAATGCAGTATGCTCAGGCCTTTGTAGCAGGTTCCTTTACTATGGGAAGGCTGTTTATCACAGGAAAGAACTTAGGTCTTTTAAAGAGGGCAACAATTATTCTTTTTAATTGAACTACTCAAGAACAAAGATGGTTCCATGCAAAATGTGGAGAGAGGTCTACATGGAACTTGGTGGATAATCATCCTAAAATAAAATGTCTGGAAGAGTTTTAGAAAAATTTTCTATATATAGGAAAATTAGCTTTACTTGTTTGACTTTGAGAAACTTTCAGGCCTATTGTATATCACAAGAACAGAACTTGTCCATATCTTTTAGATTTGTCGATAAGGTACTATTTCAGTTGCTTACCTTAATGGATTTTTCAGATAAGTGTTTATTTTGTCTTCCTTCCTGCAGTTCTCTTTACAGTGTCAGGCCAAGAGCCAGGCTTGCGGCATCATAATGGATTTATTGGCAAACACATATTGGGATTAGGCATAGTTTGAAATTGTAAAATTAGTAACACAATATTTTCAGTTGTTATGGTTTCTTGAAGGTTTTACAAGTCATTTATACCTTTAGTTTGACTTAAAAGAAAATTATTACCTTAATCTTTATTCTAGATTTTGGAGGAGACATAAAATATATTCCTATTTGAAAAGAACAGAGTAGAACAAATTATTGAGTAAATACCTTCATATATAGTTCTGTGTATGGCTGTATTTGTCTATCCAATATGTACACATAACTTAAGATGTTGTATTGAATCAAAACATTTTAAAGATGGTTAACTTGACTGAACAAAAGGGGAAATTTGAGATGAGGAGGGTTAAGGATTTTAAGAATTAACATTTAGAAAAATAGCCAATTCTTTTCTATAGAATTTTGATGAAACTTTTTGAAAATATTTTTAGTTGTAGATGGGATATAATGCCTTTATTTATTTATTTTTATGTGGTGCTGAGGATTGAACCCAGTGCCTCACATGTTCTAGGCAAGTGCTCTACCACTGAGCTACAAACCCCAGCCCCAAGATTTTGACATATCTTGAAAGAAATACTTTATGAACAAACATATAAGGAATTACCTCAAATGGCCATGAAGATTTTTTAGGTTTTAATTAGTTTTCATTATTTCTATTTACTGTATGTATTTATGTTGTGAGATAGTCAAGAATAAAATAAATATACATTACAAAGAATACTAATTTATTTTTTAGTAATTTTTGTCTCATCTTTAAGAGTCATTTTCTTAATTCCTCCTAGAAGGCGTGAGAATTTTGCTTTACTACTAGGGCTATCCCAGTCATCTGCACTACAAAGGACTGGCCTCTCTTTCTGTTTCAGTAATCTGGGAATGGCAAATATTTAGAAGAACTCTAATACAATGGGACAAGGAAAAGGAAATTAAAGTTTGGTGGGTTCTTCTCTTGTCTGCATTAGATTTAAAAGTATCTTTGTCTAGAGAAGAAAGAAGAAATATTGCAAATATGCAGGTCAAGTTAAAGGAACTAAATTGTTCTCATTATAGTTTTGTGAACGAATACAGAAGAATAATTCCTGTGTTTCCTTTGTTCCAATTTAAAACTTGCTATAATATATGTTTTAAACCATTTCCTCTTTCTCTGACTTGGTTGTCTATGGAATTTGGTGGAGCAAAGAAAGCATTTTACAATGAAGTTATATAAATTCCTTATTTTCTTATGACAGCCTATTGGAAAAAATGATGATAATTAAGAATATATTAAACATCAGCACAGTATGTCTGTATAAATGTTTAGAAATTAATATACAACAAAAATTTAAAAATTAGAGATAAAATAAAAAGAAATTTTTACAAAAGAATTTTTTTCAGGAAGACTACTAAGATCTATTGCATGTAAAGAGTAGTGAAATATGTAAGTTGGTTTAGATCAGCCTTTAGATTACACACACACACACACACACACACACACACACATATATCTTATGGGATAGTACTAGTAATTAAAGAAATGCCAGTTAAAATAATTTAGGAGAATAATTTCATGTCTTTTAAACTTTTTCCACAGTTTTCAAAAAACCATATGTTGTTTAGAGATAGACTGTACAAGAGTTACATAAATAGTTACATAAACATAAGCAGGCTCAGTTTTGTTAATCACACACATGCTTGTAAATATGTTTGCAGCAGGTCTGTTGGAAACATAGGGCTCTGTCGTATTACAATTCTATACACATAAAACAAGGAAAATTGACAGTATGCTACATTTGCTTACAAGGAGACAAAACGCAAAATACACTTTATATTAAAAAATGGAAGTCATTCCGTTCATACTTTATGAGAAGGACTTATACTGACAGCTCTTTGAAGACAAGGATTCATCTTAGTAGATTAGTACAGTCCTATCCTATAGTTGGCTGTCAATAGACAATGACCATATGGATTGGATATTCTCACTACTGATTATGATCCCCAAACTCTTGTGAAGTGATCACATTCGAATAACTTGTCATTTAGAAAACAAATTCCTGGGTCTCTCTGCCCTAGAATTCTTGTTCATTCACCTGGGTCTAGAGACACTCTCTTTCTCTATTTTTTAAAACTTTTTATTATAAAATAATTTTATTTATTTTTTTTCTTTTTCCCCTTTCCCTTCACTTCCTCTTATATGTAATTTTGTGTAACAATGAGGGTCTCCTTCCTTTACCATGCAATTTCCAACATACACTAGTATGGCAGTAGGTAAAAAAGTGGATGTGTAACCGATGTGAACCTGCATTATGTATATAGGGTAAAAATGGGAGTTCATAATCCACTTGAATCAAATGTATGAAATATGATATGTCAAGAACTTTGTAATGTTTTGAACAATGAATAAAAATAAAATTAAAAAAATAATTTTAAACCTTCAGAAAATTCAAGTTTCTTTTAACTCTTCACCCAGTTTTTGTTCATGTTAGCATCTTATGTAACCATTGCAAAGTTCTTAAATCAAAGAACTTAACATTATTGTACTATCAATTGATACCTAAACTTTATTTAAATTTTGCCAATTTTTCCACTTGTATCCTTTCTCTGGCCCCAACTCCAACTCCAGGATTCCACATTGCAGGTTTTTTGTTTCTTTAGTTTCTTCCAATCTGTAATATTTCTCCACTTCTTTATTTTCATAACTTTGGCAATTTTAAAGAGATTTTATCATTGTGTGTGTGTGTGTGTGTGTGTGTGTGTGTGTAACTGAAGTTTCCTCATGATTCGATTGAGCCAGTGCATATTAGATTATGCATCCTACAGAAGGGATGCTGTACCTTCTCAGTGTATCATATCAAGGGTATATGATATCAGTGTGTCTTATCAGTGATTTTCACTTTGACCACATGATAAAGATGACCCAGGTTTTACTCTGTAAAGCTGCATTTTCCTCTTAGTGATTCGTGAATATTTTGTGTGGAGATACTGTGAAATGATGCAGGTATCCTGCTTCTCACCAAACTTTTGCTCACTGATTTTAGCATCCATTGATGGTTCTTTCCTACAGTAATTACTATGGTATTGGCCTAATGGTGATTTTTCTTTTTTCTATCGTGTTTACATTGAATAATTGGAAGCTACTAGAATGAAAACTGTCTCTTTCCCCTCATTTACTTATTTATATCAGTATGGCCTCTATTTATCTTTTTCCATGGGTTATAATGCATTAATGTTATTTGTGTGTTTTGCTGCTCATATGGTTCTATTTCTGGCCATTGAGAGTACCTTTGAATTGACTTTTGTGCCCTTTCCAGTTTTCTCTTCTCTCTCTCTCTCTCTCTCTCTCTTTTTCTTTTTAGCACTTCCATACTTTGAGGCACCAAAAAATAGTCAAAGCTCTCATTATATTTTGCCTACATTGGTCCTAGAGCTCCAAGGAGCCATCATTCTTTTTTTTTTTTTTTTTTTAAGAGAGAGAGAGGGGGAGAGAGAGAGAGAGAAAGAGAATTTTAATATTTATTTTTTTAGTTTTCGGCAGACACAACATCTTTGTTTGTATGTGGTGCTGAGGATCGAACCCGGGCCTCACGCATGCCAGGCGAGCGCGCTACCGCTTGAGCCACATCCCCAGCCCGAGCCATGATTCTTTTATTGAAGATTATATTTAAAAACCAAGATCTGGGTGCTGGTTGTGCCCTATACTGCATGGGTGTCATTCCCTGTGCTCTTTAAGTGGGCAGAGCTAGGAATTATATATACCAACACATCCACTCACACATATATTTGTTTCCATATTTGTATGTATACATATTAAACATGGTGTTCATACCTATGATTCCAGTTCAACAGGACAGGCTCTGACCTTCCCCTTTTTCTAGTCTGTAACTCCTTTCTCCAGCAGAGAGAAATTTGATGCTAATTATCTACAATATATTGACTAATTTATTCACATGTAGTATCACATAAAGCAGTGATTCTCACCTGGAGGCAGTTTTATACTCCAGGGGACATTTACTGATGGCTGGAAACATTTTTTGTTGTCACAATTGGGAGAGGACTAATGGCATCTAGGAATAGAGGACAGGAATGCTTCTAAACACCCTACCAATGCACAGGGCAGCCCTTAAAACAACAAATTATATGGTCCAAAATGCTAGTTGTGCCAAGTTGGAAAGTTCTGACAAAAAGAAGTTTCCAAATTATAACATTTTTTTGACAGTTTTTTTTCTTTCATCTTACAGTATGCCACCAAACAATGTTAGAGTTTCTTAGGTCCTGTTCCACCCCCTTCAATATGGCTGGTTATTCAACTGCAATATAATTACTTATTACTCTATGTATTGAACTTTGGGTTCATCCATGTGTAATAGCACTACTTTTATTATATTAATATATGAATAATTAATAATAAAATAGTCCTGGTGAAAGTTTTTGAGCCATTAATTAATAATTTAGAATACTTAAATATATATATATATATATGTGTATATATACATATATATATACACATATATATATATATAACCTACTGCATTTATTTATTTTTTTTATCTGATGCTGAGGATTGAACACAGGGCCTCGCACATGCTAGGTGAGTGCTCTACTGCTGAGCCACAAACCCAATCCAAATTTGGAATATGTTAAAATATCATTTACTTTAAAATTTCTAGTGTGTGTGTATATATGTGTATGTACGTGTGTATTTATGAATTTACCTAATTTTGGTGTAGAGATATATTGCTATAATTTCTACACTGAGCGTATGGTGCTCAAGAATAGTTGCCCAATGAGGGCTTGAAAGTTTAGACTCTACCACTGTGTATTATGGAAAAGATGACTGACTCCTTTGAAATAAAATATTGAGGGTAGATTATTAATAATTTATCACTTTGATTAAATAAAAATCTTTTCAGGATTTTCTCAAGGTGTCTGATATTTAGAAAATGTATAATCACCAATATAGCTTAGCTTGAATTAGGGCCTTTTCATTTTGGGTTATGTATGGCAACAAAAGATCCCCTTGTCACCAATGTTAGAAGGTGAGGGAACTTAACTGTGAAGTAACTAATTAGTGTGTTATATTAGGTATATTGACCTAGTCCCAATTAATTAATGGGTTCTGTGGTCTTCAAAACACACACACACACACACACACACACACACACACACACACACACGCACACACACACACTATATAGAGATATAGTTATAAGTGAATTAACTCACCCAGGCACTATGGAAATGAAGGCTGTTTAGGCCCCATTTATTCTAGGCCCACATCTACATCTCTCATATATGTTGCTTCCCTAACATTTTCTTATAGTCTTCTAGTAATTTTCTATACCCTAAGCCAGTGGTTCTCAAATTTTGTAGTCTGTAGAACTCTTTACAATCTTGAAATTGAGAACCTCTAAGAACTTTTGTTTGTTGTCTCTATCCATCTTGACTGTAGTAGGAATTAAAACAATTTCAGAAAAACTTATTAACTTTTTTTAAAAAAATAAGCCTATTGCATGTCAGTATGGACATAGTTCATGAAAAATAACTAATTTTCATAATAAAAAATTAGAAGAGTGACATTATTCTAAATTGCAAATCTCTTTAGTGTCTGACTTAATAGAAGACAAGTGGGTTTTCTTATCTGATTTTGCCCTCAATCTGTGCAATACCATCCATCACCTGGCCTCCGGAAAATACCACTGGACATCAGTGAGGGAATGAGAATGAGAAGGGCAACATAATGACTTAATTTTGTTTTAAAAATATTTTTTACACTGTAGATCCCTTGAAAAGGTCTGTAAGACCCCAGGGGATCTTCCTTCCTCCTTAGCTCAGGAAGAAAGAGTTGCCACGGCTATCTGGGGCCTCCAAAAGGCTCATTTGCTTCTCTGGAGAGGTCAGGCAGGGACATAATTAGTGACTCTTTGAGGGGAACAGCTATCCCCTCTCTTTTCATTTCCTGACTTCTGTCTTTTATTTTCATCCTTGGGATTCTCAAGCTTCTGTGGCACTCTGGTATTCCACAAGCTGCCTAGGTTGTGTGTCTGCAGATTCTAGTAAAGGTAGATTTTTTTTTAAGTTGACAATGATAAGGTAATGGATAGAATTTGCTCAGTCTTATGAATTGTTCATATTTATTGTTACTCTCCATTAGTAAACCTTGATAGCAAGACAAATGTACAATTGAAACCTATTATTAATGAAAAATCTTGAAATGATCATGTAAACTTGTAAGTTTGTTTTTTATTGTGATAGCCATGTTTAGTTTTGTTTTAAAAATATTTACACAGCAATATTTTTCTAATGAAATTATTCATAATTTGTATGACAGAATTAAATATATACCTTATTTTTTGGCATGGTATCTCACGAAAAGCCAGCATGATATATATTTAATAAAAAGTATTGTTAACCAGTTTTCTGTCACTGTGACAAAATAGATAAAAAACTTAAAAAGAGAAAGGTTTATTTTGGCTCAGTATCACAGGCTTCAGTTCATAGTTGCTTTGCCCTGTGGCTTTGGGACTGTGGTTGTATGGTATGTTATGGTGGGAACATGTGGTGGAGAAACATGTGGTGGCCAGGATACAGACAGAGAAGGAAACATGGATCCCAATATCCCTCTGAAGGGCATGTCTCCAGTGATCTAACTTCCTTTCTATTAAACCTCACCTCCTATACTTTCCACCATCTCCCAGTAGCATCATGGGCTGCCCATCAAGCCTTTTAGAATATGGGCCTTGGGGAATATTCAAGATCCAGTCTGTAAGAAGCACCACGATTTTCTGGTGCTTTGTCATATGAATAAGCTTGAAAACTCCTGCATAGGGCAATTTAGAAGGAGACATATTAAGTTAAACTGGTATATATTATTTAGCATGTAGATTCTGTCCATGTCATTGATGTTAAAAGATAAATTTAGGGGGAAATCCTGTTCAGTGACACCTCTCCAACCCAGATAATGCAATTGATAGCACAAATTCCTTTTTTGTGTCTTTTCTGTTTTTCTGATGCTAATGGCAAAGAAAGCTAGGCTGAAAAAAAAAAATCTGAGTGGTGGATGCTGAGAGAACTCCAGAAAAAGGAAGGGGAACACTATTTTGAAGTTTATTGGGCAGCAATCCTGATAACAGGAGCATCTACGGTACCTATTTACACTTGCTTCTTATGCTGTCAGATGCAGGCATTCATATATCAAGATAATGTTTATTGAGCACCTAGTATGTGTCTCAAAAAGTCTGAAAAAGTCAGCAAAGCCTTAAAATGTATTTTCAGATAAGCTCCACTGATTGTATGAAGACAAAGTTTAGATCTCCCTGGTAAATAATACCTGCATTTCTTCCTTAAAGAGGATTAGCTTAGTATAGAAGGCAGTTGAGCACAAATGTGGCTGGCTGGGGGCCAACTCTTTGAAGTTCCTTAACTCACATAGACTAACCCTGTCAATTCCAAAGGTATAGGAAGTTGTAATGTACTTTGATGTCAGAACTATTGTGAGAAACCAACTTATGTTGTATTTCCTTTGAAGAAGAGTAATTCAGGGTAATCTTTACTTATAGAGGGCCAGCCTTTTGACTGAAAAAGCCTTGAATGAAAAATCCTTTGTCAAGAGAGAGCCAAAAGAAGCTACAGGTGATTTGAAACATCATGTTTATTTAAAGAGTTTTGAGATCATTTGGAGTTAATCTGGTTTACCTATAAGCAGAGGATTTGTTGTTCAAAATGATTCCTTATGGGAATTTATAGTTTGATGTAATGTATCTCAGAATTCTGTGAGCACCATTATGTTTAACTGCAGAGACATTTCTGGGAAGGACCAATTTTTTTGATAAATGCACAAGTTTACATAAATTCAAAGTGTGTAGTTGAAACATTTGTAAAAGCCAGCTAAAAAGGATTTTGGTTGGGGGGAAAAGTAATAACAAAAGCTTAAGGTTCAGTTTCAGAGATACCAAGTTATCAGGTTTCTTCCCTGATGTCAGATTAATGGGAAATTAGAAACTGAAAGCTGGTATGTGTTACCCTCTTACACCTTAAAATATTGCTTGTTAAGACAGGCACATATTTGAAATACTTGTTTAATACCTAAAGTATAAGGCCCTTATTTTCCTTCCTGCTTGTCTAACTTCTGATTGGCTGTTTTTTTTTCTGATCATAACCAAAATATGTGGGCATTTTTCAGGCAGTTAAGATTAAAAGAAACTTGTCAAAGCATTTTTCCATTACTCATATATTCATATTTTAAAATACTTATGTTAATTTCAGGCATAACAATTCCTGAACTTGTTTTTTTAATAAATATCACATTGTTTTTGTTTTTAATAACTTTGCATTCAAAATGTTGATGTCCTTGAGAATGGTAACAACTCTTTGTCTTAATTTGGCCAGTTGGAACAAAGTGTGTGGGGATCACATTAGCAGAGTTGAGCCATTATCATTTGATTGTTCAGTCACTAATATCAAACCGGGGTTCAGATTAGTACTCTCCTGGGTCCCTGGCTGCCAGTTGGTGAAATATTGATTAGAAGTTTCAGAAGTTCATAGTTTTGAGTGGTTTTGCAAAATAGATCTGCCTGACTCTTAAGAGCAAAGTATTTCATACCAATTATTTCATTTAAGACCATTCCTAGTAGGTGGATAGCTCTTTAGAATTTCTTGAAATATCAGAGTGGCCCTACTTCAATTTCCCCCATTTACTTCTAAGTATAAGTACATAATGGAGAGAAAGGCTCACTTTGATTTTTTTTTCAGATATACTGAGCATGCATAATGAGTATCACATATGAACTATTAGGCTGTACTCACTGCATGGATTTTTTTTTGTTGTTATTGTTGTTTTTAAATTTGTTTACTTTTTGGTGCTGAAGATTGAACTCAGGGCCACCTACATTCTAGGAAAGCACTATACTACCTAACTACACCCCCAGCTTGACAAAGATCTTTTAAAAACTTAAAACTTTCATATGGCTAGCAAATTATTTCTTAAAAAGGGAAAGTTTTTTTAAATTAAATTTTCTTTGGTATTTTTATTGGGTTAAAAGGGTAAAATGTTACTTTCAGTATTTTTTTTTTTCTGGAGCAAGGGAATGCTAAAAGTGTGGTAGTGTAAAAACAATGAAATTAGAATGTCCAGGATAATGGGAAAGGCTATTTGAAGTGTTGAGTTTTTCTTTGTTTTTATCAGAATAACAACATAAAACCTCATGTACATGGAAGTTAACAGACAAACCAAGAAAGTGTTTAGAAAGTCCATATTTTCTCCCATTAATTGAAGAGAGTGACTCAATATTCCTAAATATTAGTGGTGTTAATTTTTATTAGAACTATGAAAATTTTAAAGTTATTTTAGTGACAACTTTATCTTGGGTATCTGTTTATGTCCAGTTTTTCTGTGTGTATTTTTTCCCCTACTCAAAAGGATTTTAAGAGATCAATTCTTAGTAAGTTTACTTCGTTGTTTACATATTTTTAACCTTGAAAATAAACAAGGTAAATACTTTTTATAGTTAAAAAATAAATAAAACACTTTTTACCCTGGAATTACAACTCTCTTTAAAAATATATTTGATTATTTGTGGGGTGTATGTTTTTTATTTCTACTCAGCATGTTTTGGGAAAAGGTGTTTGGATCCTTTTGAGGTCAAGAAATTTTACGTGAACAATGAAAGAAGAAATGCCCCTCAAAATGTAAGCAAGCTAGTATTAAATCAATTGATGGTTAATCCTTTGAAAGCCAGGGCTTTGCTTGGTATCCAGTTACCTTGTATAGCTTGTCTGTTGAACTGATTGATGATAGGTGAATCTGGTTTTCCCCAGTAAGTACTTTTTCTGCAATTCCTTAAGGCCCCTGTTTAAAAGTAGCTCTTTTAAGAGATTTCCTGATTAATGGTGATGGAATGTAAACAGTAGCACTTGGGATAGTATCTTTTGGCTTTTCTGATACTGTGTTTCTTTCAAATGGAAGTTTTTCACTGGCTTATCATTTTCTCTATGACTATTTTCCCTATAGTTATAGCCACATATTATCAAGCTTCATGAACTTTATAGACTTTGAGGCAAAGGCTTTAAGAAACAGAAAAAGGAAATACCTATTATGTTAGAAATGTAGATAATGGGTGAAAATAAGTTAAAAAAACTTAATGTTGCTAGTATTACTTCAACAATATACAATATTCAAAGGAAGGCAAATTTTTATTTATCTTGAAAAAACTCCTTTTAAGCCTTTTCCATTTTGCTCTTATAGAGCATAAACCTTAATCAAGAAAGTTATATCTTTGTTTCATGAATTTAAATCATTCTGAGGTCAGTCATAGCTGAGAGCTATGCCTTTCAGTCTGTCTTGTTGGGATTTGTACTTAAATATTAAATATGAGTTAGAAAGTAGAAGTAAATTGAGGATATCATTATTTCTAAAAAAGATTTCCTTGAGCATATAGGTCACAGTTTCCAATCTTTTAATATTTAAGTGATTTTTTAAAACAATAAATATCCTTATAATGAAACACCTGCCATTATTAGTCTCATTAATTAATTTATTCAACATGCATAATTATCAAATGCTTTTTATATAATCAGGCTTATATATGGTAAGCACCAGATATTTAATAGCAAAACAGTTACAGTTTCTCCTCTTTGGGAGTTTATTTATGCATTAGGTCAGTTAATAGATAATTACTGAACACCAATTATGTATCAGTCACTGTTTTATAACCTGAGGTTATGCTTTGTGGAGAGACAAGCAACACATAAGTACTTAATGATTCAGATAACTTCAAATGAGGATCAGTACTTCAAAGACAATAATACAAGGAGAGCTAATTACCTGGGCTGATCTACTCTACAGATTAATAGAGGTGAAAAATATTAGTATTAATCCCACAGATAAATATAATAATAACCATAAAGGAAAAGCAGAGTGCTGTGATAGCATATAATTGAGAGAGATGGGACTAATTTTGGGGGGAGACAATCAGAGAAGACCTCTTGGAAGAAATGACATTTGAGCTAAGATTTAAGGTATGATTGACAATATGTAAGAGTTTGCTAGGGATGCTGTAACAAGTGTAGCAAACTGGATTATTTAAATAACCAGATTTATTGTTTCTCAGTTATGGAGGCTAGAAGTCCAAGATCAAGTTGTCAGCAAGATTGGTTCCTTCTAAAAGATGTGAGAGAGAATCTGTTCCATATATCTTTTGGCGATTTGCTGGTAATCTTTGCTGTTAAGTGTTGTATAGACATATCACCTTGATCTCTACCTTTGTTAACGTTGTGTTTATTCTATTCAAATTATTCAAATACTATCTCTAATATGCTGTGTCCATATTTTCTTTTCCTAAGGACATTAATCATGTTGGATTAGGGGCCTGTCTTAATGCAGTCTGAACTCATATAATTACATCTATAACATTGTTTTCCAAATACATCACATCCTGAGGTAGTGGGGGTTAGAACTTTAAAACATGAATTTGTAGGAGATACAGTTCAACCCACAATATTAGGAGTTAGGTGAAAAGAGGGGGAATTAATTAATTAAATTTTATTTTTTTATCAAGAGAGACCAGAATGTGTGAAGGTCTTGTGTTAGAATCAAGGCTCCTTTGGGAGTAAAGTACAGAGAAGTAGAAACTGAGAGAAATAGTGAAGTGATACAGTTCTAGAGAAGGTAGAATAGATAGGGCCCCAAGACCAGCTGAAAGTGGTGTGAAGGAAGGAGTAATCAAAGATGAGTTCCTAGTTGCAGCTGTGATGAGTTAAAGTACTTTTACCATTTCCAATCAGAGATATCCAGGAGACAGAAATTTCTTTCTGCAGATCAAAAGGAAGTAAGAGGCTAGAAATAAAGATTTGGAGTCAACTGTATTATAGGTCAAAGTTAGCTGGAATTACTCAAGAAGAATGTTTTTAGATGAAAGGGCTGGGACCTAGAACCTTGAAAATCACCCCTACTTACAGAAGAGGCCAGGACAAAAATCCATAAAAAGTCAAAAGGGCATGCAAAATGATTCAGTAAGAAATACTGGAGGGAATACTGTTTGGAACACCAACTTTTGAGAAAGAGATATTGATTGATGGATCCAACACTGCAGGAATCAAGCAGGATGAGACCTGAAAAGAGATCTCATTTGCTGATTTGAGGTCATTAGTGAGCAGGCCAGGCTCATGGAATGGTGAAGGCGGAAGCCAGGTTTGTGTGTGTTTAGGAGAAAAAGGCAGATGATGAAGCAGAAGTAGGAAGTATAAACTGCTCTACTAAGAGTTGACAGTAACAGGAAGGGCATGGGGGGGCATGAAAATTTTCGAAGATGAACCTTAAAGTATTTGGAGAAGAACTTGAGTTATGATTGAGAGTCAGAAGCAGAAAATCACTGAGGCCAAGGGAAAGAGAACTTAAATTTAAGTAATGATACCTAAGAGAAGCATTTCTATAGGGGATTTATATCCTGGCACTTCTTTGGAATTTTCCATTTTTCTAGATCCTAAATGCTAAAAGAAACTTAGTGGAGAAATTAGGAAAACAGGGAAAATATTTTAATTCTCCTGCAAGGTTGGCAATCAAGCCATACATTGCCAATTCAGAGGAACCTATTGACATCAAGTGCAAAGCAAGAGCAAAAAACGTGCACAAGTGTGTTGAAAGTTAAGTGGTTTTCCTGGGAAGCTGGATAGGAGCACATAGGACAGATGACTTCACAGTGGGTCATGCTGGTGGCATTGCCATCTACAAGTATGTATTTCTAGCCTTGGCTAGATGGTGAATCACTCTTGCAAACCAAGTATTAATAAATCTATTTATGCAGTATAATACTGTGTTTGATTCCAGTGAGTGGTGTACCAAGAAATAACAAGTTTGGACAAGAAAATAAATTCTTATCTTGGCAATTGGGATATATGATTCTATTAACCTTAGTAGGATATCTAAAAGGTACATTATTCAAATACTATCTCTAATAATGCTCTCTGAGGATTTCTTTTTTTTTTCCTTTTTGGTATTTTTTTATTGGTTCATTTTTGTTGTACATGATAGAATTTATTTTGATATATTGATACAAGCATGTAATATATCTTATTTTAATTAGGATCCTAGTCCTGTGGATATTACATGATGGTGAGATTCTCTGTGTATTCATATCTGTACATAGGGAAATTATGTCAAATTCATTCTACTGTCTTCCTATTCCTATGCCCTCTCCCTTCCTTTCTTTCCTCATTGTCCAATCCATCGAACTTCTTTCCTCACCCCCCTCCTTATTGTGAGTTAACATTCAACTTTTGGTTTTGGGGGATTGGCTTATTTCACTTAGCATGATAGTGTCCAGATCCATCTATTTACCAGCGAATGTTATAGTTATTCTTCTTTATGGCTAAGTAATACTCTATTCTCTCTATATACCACAATTTCTTTATCTCTTCATCTGTTGATGGAAATCTAGGTTGGTTCCATAGTTTAGCTTTTGTGAATTGTGCTGCTATAAATATTGCTGTGGCTGCATCACTATAATATGCTGATTTGAACTCCTTTGCATAAATAACCACCAGGAGATAACTAGGTGAAATGGTTGGTCCATTCCACATTTTTTGAGTAATTTCCATACTTCTTTCCACAGTGGTTATAATAATTTGTAGTCCCACAAAAAATGTGTGAGTGTATCCTTTTCCCCACATCCTCGCCAACATTTATCATTACTATATCCTTAATAATTGCCATTCTGGTTGGAGTGAGGTGAAATCTCAGTATAGTTTCAATTTGCATTTCATTAATTGCTGGAGATGTTGAACATTTTTCATATATTTGTTCAGTATTTGTGTTTTTTCTTTTGAGAATTATCTGTCAGTTCCTTTGCCCATTTATTCATTGGGTTATTTGTGGGGTTTTTTTGATGTTAAGCTTTTTGAGTTCTTTGTTTATCCTGGAAATTAGCACCTAATCTGAGGAGCAGGGGGAAAAGAGTTTTCTCCCTTTCTATAGGCTCTTTCTTCATGATTTTGATTGTTTCCTTTGCTATGATGGAAGCTTTTTAGTTTGATACTGTCGAATTTATTGATTCTTGATTTTACTTCTTGTGCGTTAAGAGTCTTGTTAAGGAAATCAGTTCCTAAGCTGACATGTTGGAGTGTTGGGCCTTCATTTTCTTCTTGTAGGTGCAGGGTTTATGGTCTAATAAGTAGGTCTTTGATGCACTTTGAGGGTGAGAGATAGGGGTTAAATTTCATTCTACTACATGGATTTCTAGTTTTCCCAGCTATTTATTGAAGTGGCTATCTTTTCTCCAATGTATATTTTTGGTGCCTTTGTCTAGTGTGTGATAACTGTATTTATGTGGGTTTGTCTCTGTGTCCACTATTCTGTTTCATTGGCCTTCATGCCTTTTGTGTTAATACCATGCCAATTTTGTTACTATAGCTTTGTAGTATAATTTAAGGTCTGGAATTGTGATACCTCCTGCTTCACTTTTCTTGCCAAGGATTGTTTTGGCTTTTCTAGGCCTCTTATTTTCCAAAATGAATTTCATGACTGCCTTTTCTATTTCTATGAAGAATGGCATTGGAATTTTAATAGAAATTGCATTAAATCTGTACAGTACTTTTAGGTAACATGGTAATTTTGACAATATTAATTCTGCCTACCCAAGAACATGAGTGATCTTTTTATCTTCTAAGGTCTTTTTCAATTTCTTTCTTTAGTGTTCTATAGTTTTCATAGTAGAGGTCTTTCAACTCTTTTGATAGATTGATTCCCAAATAATTTATATTTTGGGGGGGGTATTGTGAATGGGGTAGTTCTCCTAATTTCTCTTTCTCTTGATTCATTATTGGTGTGTAGGAACACAATTGATATATGTCTTAATTTTGTATCCTGCTACTTTGCTGAATTCATTTATGAGTTCTACAAGTTTTTTGGTGGAATTTTTGGGTCTTCTAAATATAGGATCATGTTGTTGGTAAACAGATATAGTTTGAGCTCTTTTTTTTCCTATTCACATCCCTTTAATATATTTCTTTTGCCTAATTATTCTGGCTAGAGTTTTAAGGACTGTGTTGAAGAGAAGTGGTGAAAGAGGGCATCCCTGTCTCTTGTTCCAGTTTTTAGAAGGAACACTTTCAGATTTTCTCTGTTTAGAATGATGTTGGCCTTGTGTTAATTGTATATAGCTTTTACAATGTTGAGGTATATTCCTGCCATCTCTAGTTTTTCTAGTGTTTTGAAAATGAATGGATGCTGAATTTTGCCAAATGCTTTCTCTGCATGTATTGATAATCATGTGATCCTTTTCTTTAAGTCTATTGTGTGTTAAATTACATTTATTGATTTTCATATGTTGAACCAACCTTGCATTCCTGAGATGAAACCCATGATCATGGCACGCTATGTTTCAAATGTATTTTGTATGTGGTTTTACATATTTTGTTAAGAACTTTTGCATCTGTGTTCATCAGGGATGTTGCTTTGAAATTTTCTTTCCTTGATATGTCTTTGTCTGGTTTTTGTATCAGGCTGATACTAGCTTCATAGAATGAATTGGCAAGGGTACTCTCATGTTCTGTTTCATGAATAATTTGAGAAGGATTGGGTGTTAGTTCTTCTTTAAAGGTCTGGTAATACTTGGCTGAGAATCCATTTGGCCCTGGACTTTTCTTTATTGGTAGGCTTTTGATGGCATCTTCAATTTCATGACTTGAACTTGATCTGTTTAAATTTTCTATATCCTCCTGGTTCAATTTGGATAGGTCATATAGCTCTAGAAATTTGTAAATGTCCTGAATATTTTCTAATTTATTGGAGTATAAATTTTCAAAATAGTTTCTTATTATCCTCTGTATTGCTATAGTATCTGTGGTATTATTTCCTTTTTCATCACAAATTTTAATAATTTTCCCACTTTTTTTTGGTTTGATTGGTTGAAGGTTTATCAATTTTGTTTAATTTTCAAAAACCCAACTTTTTGTTTCATTGACTTTTGAATTTTTTTAATAAATTTCAATTTCATTTGAGTTTGGATCAGATTTTAATTATTTCCTGTCTGCTACTGATTTTGGTGTTGACTTGTTTTTCTTTGGTAGTGCCTTGAAATGTAATATTAGATTATTTATTTGGTGTCTTTCTGTTTTTTTTTTTTTTTTTTTTTTTTTTAGTAAATGCTATGAATTTTCCTCTTAGAACTGCCTCCATAGTGTCCCAGAGATTTTAATATGTTGTAACACTATTCTCATTTGCCTCTAAGTATTTTTTTTATTTCACCCCTGATTTCTTCTGCTATCCATTCATCAATCAGTAGTATATTATTTAATCTCCAGGAGTTAGAGTAGCTTCTATTTTTTTGTCTTACTTTTTTATTTCTAATTTCATTTCATTATGATCTAATGGAATGCAAGGTATTATCTCTATTTTTTAATATTTCCTAGGATTTTTTTTGTGTCCTAAAGTATAATCTATTTTAGAAAATGGCCCATGTGGTACTGAGAAGAAAATGTATTCAATCATTGATGGATGAAATATTCTATATATTGTCTATTAAGTCTAAATTATTGATTGAATTATTGAGTTCTATAGTCTCTTTGTTTAGTTTTTGTTAGGAAGATCTATCCAGTGGTGAAAGAGATTTGTTAAAGTCACCCAGTATTATTGTTTTGTGGTCTTTTTGTTTCTTGAGGATAAGAAATTGATAAGGATTTGTTGATTTTTGTAGATGCTCTATTATTTGGGGCTTACATATTTCTTCTTGTATAATCACCTTAAGCAGTATAAAATGACCTTCTTTGTCTCTTCTGATTAACTTTGGCTTTAAGTCCACTATCTGATATGAGAATAGAATTCCTTCCTTGTTTACTAGATCCATGTGAATGGTATATTGTTTCCTATCCTTTCTTCAGTCTGTGGGTATTTTTGCCTATGAGATGAGTCTCTTGGAGACAGCATATTATTGGATCTTGTTTTTTAATTCAACCTGCCAGCCTTTATCTTTTGATTTGTGAGTTTAGACTATTTTCATTCAATGTTGTTATTGAGAGTTGATTTTTATTCTCTATAATTTTGATTTACTTAGTTTTAATTTGTATTAGTTTCTCCTTTTATTAACTGTTCTTCTAGTATAGTTCCTCTTTCTGCTAGTTTTCATTTTTATTTTTCATTTCTTCATGAAATATTTTATTGAGTATGTTTTGTAATATAGGCTTTCTTATTGTGAATTCTTTTAACTTTTGTTTATCATGGAGGGTTTTTATTTCATATTCAAATCTGAAGCTTAATTTTGCTGAGTATAGTACTCTTGATTGCTGTCCACGTTCTTTCAGAGATTAGTGTATATTATTCCAAGATCTCCTAGCTTTCTGTGTCTGGGTTGAGAAATCAGCCGAAATCCAGATTGGTTCACCTCTGATTGTGACCTTTGATCTCTAGCACCATTTACAATTCTATTCTTATTCTGTATATTAGGCATTCTTAAAATAATGAGCCTTGGTGTGGGTCTGTTGTAATTTTGTATATTTGGAATCCTGTATGCCTCCTGTATTTTATTTTCTGTTTCATTCTTAAAGTTTGGAAATTTTCCAATATTATTTCATTGACAAGATTGTACTTTCCTTTAGTTTATATTTCAGAGCCTTCATCTATTCTGATAAATTTGTTCTTTTCATGTTATCTCATATATCTTGAAAGTTCTGTTCATGGTCTCTTAATGTCTTTATTTTCAAGTTATAATATTTTGTCTTCGTTGTCTGAAACTCCATCTTCCAAATGGTCTAATCTTCTGGTGATGCTTTTCATTGAATTTTTAATTTGGTTTATTGTTTTCTTCCTTTTGAGGACTTCCATTTGTTTCTTTTTCAAAATCTCTCTTTCCTGAAGTGATCTTTCACTTTTTGTACTTTCTCTCTGATTTTACTCCCCATATCATCTTTTACTTTGCAGTTTAACTATGAACTTTATAAATTCCTTCTCTCATATTTCCTCCACTGTGATGTCATTGGATTTTGTTATTGAGGTATATTGGTTTGTTTGGGAAGGTCTGTTCCCTTGCTTTTTCATAATCGTTTGTGTGTCTTCCCACTTATCAGCATGAATCTGAGGTGGCAGAGCTTCTATCCTATGAACTTATAGTATACCTGAAGGTTTCTAGTACCTCACAGTTTAGGGGGAGACAAATAACAACCACTACCGATGCAAACAATGCAGCATTAAGCTGAATTCATAATTCCTTTTATGACATGTACAGTGTCAATTTGCATAAACAAAAATGGTATGGTAAACAATTGCCAATAGTTAAAGCAGTAAGTTTGCAAAAGTGTTTGCTATTTCATAAAGTGAACAGGGAGAATACAGAAGGGATATAGGATGGGATGATTATTGCCGCAGTCTGGCTGCAGCAAACTAACCGGGGGGTGACGAGCAACTTGTGTACATTGATACAGCAGGAGTAGGAGCCGTTTTGTAGGACAGCAGGGGTATATATACATTCCACACAGCTTATCTTAATTAACATAAACTAGATACAGCAGTCAACCAATAAGGAATCTCCACACTTAATGGCTCACTGGCTTTACTTCACAAACCACTCCCTCTGGCAAAATACCAGGCGCCATCCTGACTTGTTTACAGACCCTAACAGATTATGAGGGATGAGGAGAGAAAATAGAAGTAAAAATTAAAGGAAGATTGAAAGAGAGGATAATAGAATTTGGCTGTTAGCAAAAGAAAAGGAGAAAAGAGAATCAAAGAGATGAAATACAAAACAAAACCAAAATATTACTAATCAAAAACACTTGCCCTCAAAAGACAGAGTCATGAAAAATAACTACCTTCAAAATTACTAGAAATGAGAAAAATGAGACAAATATGCATACATACAAATGTCCATGAACCATTCACTACACAATAAAAAAATAAAAGAAGAAGAAGAAAGAAGAGATGGAAAAAAATGTTCTTAAAAAATTAAGGAATTGTTTTTTTGCGGTAGTCAAAATTGTATCTATAGTTTTTGTTGTCTGTTCCCAAATATCTTTTC
Organism: Spermophilus citellus; assembly: GCF_964194105.1. Lineage (NCBI taxonomy): Eukaryota > Metazoa > Chordata > Mammalia > Rodentia > Sciuridae > Spermophilus > Spermophilus citellus. The sequence goes on along the minus strand of NC_138187.1, from coordinate 114,519,506 downwards.
ATTTTTTATTGAGGTATGTACTGTGCACTAGGTAGTGGATGCAGGCTGTCAATTCCTTCCTCTTTTTTTACTTGCTCATCAAGTTGCCCATTGAAGTTCAAAATTTTTCGGTTTCCCTTCTAGGTAGTAGGAAGTAGATCAGTTTGGAGAATATTGTCTGCTCTATCCTCAGGGTGTGGTCACTGTAGAGTTCTATGAGAGGAGTTCCCAAAGATAGGGCTCCTGAAGGCAGGGTTTAGGTCTAAGTAGGCCCCTGGTGCTTCCTTGAATGGCCATTGGACTGAAGATTTTAAATCAGTGCATCTTCAGGGACTGGCAATTGTGGATCCATGTGGAGAGATTCTCTGAAGTCTCAACTATGTTCCACTCCTGCAACAAGGAGTCAGTTTCTGCCCTCACCTGCATCTGCCAGCCCTACCCTTTCTGGCCTTCCAGGTTCGGTCCCTAAGCACACAGTTACACCTGCCTGCCCATTCAAATTCCCTGCCTGCCCCAGCCGGGCCTTGAAGCTGCCAGACTCAAAGACATGGAGGGGCCATGGGATCTCTCAGGTTTCCACCACCATATTCCCCTGAGAAAAAAAAACTCTCTCTATGCCTGATTTTCTCCTAGGCACACTCTGGGTCAAGTGGTAGTGTCTGCCAGATCTGTTTTTCGTACTCAGCTCAGATTTCCCAGGTCTCTGCTCCTGGACTTGCTCCCACAGCTGACAGCCACAGTGCTACAGCAAGATGTCTTGTGCCTTGGCTCTCCATGAACAACTGGGAGACCAGTGGTGTCTTTCCTGCATGAGGATACAGTGTAGCACACCCTCTGGATTAGTTTGGCAGTTTCCTTGATCTCTGATTTTTCTGTATCATGACACACCATAGTGCCACCCGAAATGCGAGTTCCCTTTGTCCCCCTACCTGCTTTGCCTACAGTGGATCAGCTCTGGCTATTGTGGTAGTCAGCTGTGAGCTTTCTTCTTTATTTTATTGTATCTAACCTTCTGAGTCTGCAATTTGTTCTTTTAGTCCAGTATGAAATCCCAGTAAAATCCCTCTTTCACCCACCTCACTGAGAATCTGTTTATCCACTTTATTGGTTTCATGTCAGGGAGCAGCTTGGAAAGCAAGCCCTTCTACTCCACCATCTTCAGAGAGTCTCCTCTGAGGATTTCTAGTGTTTGATATTTGCTTCTGGCAGGCTACAGTTCTTTGTAAATACTTTAACAGGACAAATGCAGGAGATCAGAATGTGTGGAACACTCTGAAATAACTGATCTATAATCTGAATTAGCAACGTAATAGGGACTTCAATAGTAAATCCAAAATCAGGTCAAGCATGCAGAATATTTCCATTGTTAAAGAAAATTAGCTCAAAACGTATCCTAATGTCTAACTTGGAGAGCACATCAACATCTCTTTGCAACATAAAAGAAAGTTTTCTGTGTCTGGAATATCTGTCATATGGCAAAACTTTCAGATAGGGAGTTAATGTTTGATGTGTTGTAGGTTGTCATTTTAAAATGGTGGCTTTTAAATATTATTTCTGATGTTTCAATTTTAAAATCATTTTTATTTGACAATTTGTGTTAACATTTATTTCATTTAATGTTTTTTCATATTACATGTCTATATCAGGTATAGATCATTTTACATGTTATTAAAAGATACAATTTATCCAAATATCAAAAGATATTGGTTGATAATAATAATAATAAATGATGCCTTTATTATGAAATCTTTTGTTAGAGAAAACCTCTGAAACATTTTGTATAACCTTATCATGAAAAATTATTCACTGTATATGAAAATTACTATCACTCATTATTTAAAAACAGATAAATAATATGTGAAAAATACTGAATAATGCATGATATTGAGAATTCCTACAGATTCCAATTTCTTTGCTAAAGATTCAGAGAAACACTTAGGAAACTGATTTGACCGAGTAGAAGGTTAAAGGAGACAGAAAGATAACTCTGAGTGAGGTACACCTCTTTTCCTTACCTTCTTCCCTGGGAAGGATTTAAGGATGAGTGGAAATTTAGATGCATTTTATAATCTAGAGCATGGTCTCAGTTTTTTTCTCTAAATCAGGAGTAACTCATACTTCACAGCTGGTGGGCAGTGAGCTGGTCTTGGCTAGGAGAATGGGGCTAGGTTTTTATGGCTTTGAATAGCTGACCAGGGGTGATCCTGAGAGTACTGTCCAGGTAAGGCTCAGCTAAAGCATATGTGGGAAATTCTGAAAGGTTTGTTAGGGACTTTTTATAGGGCTAACCTGCTTGGTGAATTTTTGCCACTATACTCTTCCAAGTTGTCTACTGAATAGGGTTCAACTTAGAAGACTGATTCAACACGTTTTATTGTTACCTTGGCTGATATTTATGATTTTAAGAAGTTATCTAGAATAATAATAATAAATATGAACCAAGGTAACAATATATTAAATATATCAAAGAATAATGAAACTACTGTTACTTTGTGAACAGAATGCTGGGAATATATCACAGTTGTCCTAGTTCTAACTTCTTACATAAAGATAGGAAATAATGTGTATTTAAGAATATTATCAGTAGACAGATCAGTGGAACAAAGAGTGTCCAGAAAGATCAACACGTAGGACTAACTAATTTTTCAATAAAGGTGCCAAGATGATTCCATGGAGAAAAAAGATCAGTCTTTTCAACACATAATGTATTCCTTGATCTCTTTTAGGGGAGGGAGTAAGAATCTTGATCTCACACAGCAAATATAAAAATGATCTGAAAATAGCCCATAGACTTAAATCCTAAAATTTTAAAACTATAAAACTTTTAGAAGAAAACAGAATCTTTTTGACCTTGGTATATGCAAAGGTTTCTTAGGATAAGAACAACATTATTCATAAGATTAAAAATGTTTTGATAAATCAGTTCATCATAAGTACAAATTTCTTCTCTTCAAAAGGTACCATTAGCGAAAAAGGAAGGCACAAAGTCAGAAAAAATTTTAACAATGTCTGACAAAGGGCTTGTATCTAGGATAAAGAACTTTTATAACACAGTAAGACACTACTTAGAAGGAGGAGGAGGAGAAGGAGTACAAAAAAAGGAAGAGGAAGAGGAAGAGGAGGAAAGAGGAGGAAGAGAAAGAAAATTAGCAAAGACTTCAAAGACACTTTAAAAAAGAAGATATGCCATAGCCAGTAAGGACATGAAAAACAATGAACATCATTAGTCATCAGGGAAATTGCCTAAAACCAGCAACAAGATACTCATGAAAACCATCAGAATAGCTAAAGTTAAAATGACTGAGAATACCAAGAATGGAGAGAATACAGAACAAATGTAAAATGGAATAACCAATTAGGAAACAATTTGTCATTTTCTTAGTAAACATGCACAAATCTTTGACCCGACAATTCCATATCAACATAATTTAATTACCCAAGAGAAATGAAAACATATGCCCACAGAAACACTTATATATGCATGTTCATATCAGCTTTTACTGTAACAGCTCCAAACTGGCAACAACCTGAATGTCCATCAGTAGGAAAATGGATAAACTACTTGTGATGTAATCGTTTAATAGAATGCTCTCCAGCAATAAAGATTAACAAGACTTATATATAGTGTGTATGAATCTCATAGACATGTTGAATGAAAAACTTAGCACAAAAGATTATGTGTTTCATTATCCCACTTATTAAGGATTAGAGAAGGTAAAACTAATCTTTGATGATAGAAATTACATCATAGGTTGCCTGGTGGGGAAAGTAGGTACACAGGGGTGTAGGAGAACTTTCTGTGGTGGTGGAAATGTATAACTTCATTAGGGTTGTTGGTTTTTGGATGCATCTATTCATTTGTCAAAACTCAATAAACTATATGTTTAAAATCTATACCTTTAACTGGATGTAAATTATACCAGTAAAGTTGCTTAAAAATAAGAACAGGGGTCTGAGGATGTAGTTCAGTGGTGCAGAACCTGCTTAGCATGGTTTTTTTTTGGGGGGGGGTGCGGTGGGGAGGTCGAAGGGTTGTACTGAGATTGAACCCAGGGGCACTTAACCACTGAGCCACATCCCCAGCCCTTTTTTATTTTTTATTTTGAGACAGGGTTTTGCTAAGTTGCTGAGGCTGGCTTTGAACTTGTGATCCTTTTGCCTCAGCCTCCTGAGCTGCTGGGATTATACTCATGCACCACTACACTCAGAAAGAACCTGCTCAACATGTGTATAGCCCTGGGTTATATCCCCAATAATATATATATATAAAAAGGAACAGGATGAAATTATTTAAAAAACAATTCAAATATCAGTAGCATCTAGTTTTGCATGTTTTCAAATACGCTTTTGTCAATTAAGTTTGTGGGGTGTTGTTCTGTTTTTCTACAATGGTTTATTAAACCTTCTAAAAAACAATTCAGTGAACCTGTCATGAATGATTTCATTTTGCATCTAATAGTTCTGGTTAAGTCCAGAAATAATGAAGTGGGCCCCATTCCCTCAGGGAAATACTTCTCAATGTCTGTAACCTCCAACTTTCATTTGAATGTTGTTTATTTTTAAAATATATACCAGTTTTCTTATACTTACTTTTTTGTATTTAGAATTTTCAAGTACTCGGCATTTTAGTTGTGTGTATGTGTGCCTTTAAAATATGTGTATATATATTTTGGATTTACTTTCAGAAATATAGTTATTATCTAATCCAAATCATAGGGATATTATCTTTTTCCATCTAAGTCTTAAATCTTCACAGAAGTAGAACATTTTTACTGTCATTTTTTTCCCTTCTGCTTTGTGTCTGGATGTCCTACGGATGAACTGTTGACATCAGATATTCACTAGCTACATTCTTTGAGAAAAAACATAAACCTTCTTCTTAATCCTCTGGTTTGTAAAGTTTTGGTCCGTTTCTCAGGGCTTATAGCTTACACTTTATGGAAGAAAGTTAACTGCAGGTATATAAACATTGTTTTGAATGGAAAATGTCCATACTAGCAAATATATTATAAAAGTTTAATCCAGTTTCAAAATGTCTTGTTCAGAAGTAGTAAGGAGAATTATTTTTTTTTAAATCAAGGTCATACATCAGATTTTTGGGGGAGGGAACATTATTCCTGAGGTGTCAGCTTTGGTTTTGTGAGAGCCTAGAGAGAGATTCTTAAGTAAAAGTGATAAGGTTGAAAAAAAAGAAAATTATTAGTTTTTAACTCTTGAAACCCTCTGCCAAATTTTTAGTTTAATAATAATAGGAATAATTTTTTTCACTTAAGATACTTAAGGATTTAAAACATTTTCAAGTGTCTCATCTCTTACGACCCATATAATGCCTTACTACAGTTAGCAGGGAAGGTATGGCATCCATGGTAACAGATAATATATGAGGTTGCATTTATGATTTGACTTTACTACATATTTTCATTCCCTTACATCATCTGTATATCTGAACTCAACTTCTTATCTAGTTTAAATTTAACTATCTAGTTTGTGTATTTGCACCCTGGTCTGCCTTATCTAAGTACACACTTAGCTGATTTATTTTAACTTTTTGACTACTAATCTTTAATGTTTCTGGAAAAAAATCTTTTTAGAAAATAAATTATAAATACCTTTTTAAGGAAATTCTATTTGAATAATACTTTTCTATGAACATAGGCCTTAAAATAGAATTTATATAGATGTAGTCCTTAAGGCCTTGAGAAAACCAGTGTTCACGGAAGTTATGTTTAATACATTTTCCCCATGTCATCAGGTCATTGTCTGTCTCCCCCAAATTTCAATCTGCTTATTTTCTGTGAGGTGGGTGTCAAGAAAACACAGTCTCAGATTTAGATATAGGGTTCCCCCCGCCCCACGGAAGGTGGCGTTCAATGACAGTTTTATTATTTATTTATTTTTAGTTGTAGATGGGCACAATATCTTTATTTATTTACTTATTTATTTTTATGTAATGTTAAGGATCAAACCCAGGGTCTCACACCTGCGAGGCAAGTGCTCTACCACTTAGCTACAGCCCAAGCCCCAGATATAGAGTTTTTAAAAGAGGTTTAAACATGAGCTACTTGTGAGACTGAGGCAGGGGGATTACAAGACTGAGTTACCAGCCTGAGCAACTCAGGAAGACCCTGTCTCAAAAACAACAACAATAACAACAACAACAACAAAAAAAACAGGGCAGAAAGTATAACTCAGTGATGGAGCACTGGATTCAATGCCGAGTACTCCAAAGAAAAAAAAGAAGTTATTTGCTTTTATTATTTGCTTGAAAAAGAATTAGAACATGTCTTCTTAGTTGGTAAATTTTCATGGGTGATTTCAAGCCGGTGAAATGGTTGAGCAATTTTGAGCATTGAATCCCAACTTTTATGTACATCTGGCAGTCAAAATATTAAGTCTCTTTAATTGAGTCCAGAGTGTAAGGGCCTTGTTTTATATCATTTGGCCTAGAGGAATGAGATTATTTAACTAGAGTAAGAGGAAATTAAATGTCAAGTTCTACGTAGAGCTCTCTGTCTGACTTCAAGAGTTCAAATAATTGACTCAGGAGGCTGAGTCAGGAGGATTGCTTATGCTCAGGAATTTCAGCACTGTCTAGGCAACAGAGACTGTTATGGTTTGGATATGAAGCTTCCCCGAGGGACTCATGTGTTCAAAGGCAGAACTTTTGGGAGCTGATTGAATAGTATAATAAATCTCTCTCTGGTAAGTGGTGGAAACCATAGACTTGTAGGACATGGTTGGAGGTAGTAGGTCACTGGGTATGTGTCCTAGAAGGGTATTTCTTGTTTCCAATGTCTTTCTGTCTGTCCTACTCTATTTTTCTTTCTCCCTCCATCTTTGTCCTTATCTGCCTCCACGTCTTTCTTCCTTTTCCTCCCCTTCTTCTTTCTCTTTCTCTCTCCTCCTTTCTTCCTCTTCCCCCTCCTTCCTGGCTGCCTTGAACTGAGCAGTTTTCCTTTATCATGTCCTTCCGCCATGATGTTCTTCCTTACCCAGGCCCAGAGCAATGGAGCTGACCAACCAAGGACTGGAACTTCTGGAACTATGAGCCCAAAATGAATCTTTCCTCATCTAAATTGTTTATGTCAGGTATTTTGGTCACAGTGAAGCAAAATTAACACAGAGACCCTGTCTCCCCCCCACCTCTTTTTGATGGGGCCAGGGATCTAACCCAGGGCTTCATGCGTTCTACACAAGTACTTTACCATTGTGCTACACCCCTGCTACAAGCCACAAACCCAATCCCTGTCTCTTTAAAAGACAGAGGGAGAGAGTGAGAAAAAAAGACAAGTTCAAATAATTTTACTATAAAGTTTGATAAACATATTAAAACAAGTAAACTACAGGTAGTTTATTTCTTAAAATCATAGTGTACTTTTCCTTATTAATCCTTGGAATTGACATTGAATATAGCATAGTGGTTAAGAATTTAGGCTCTGGGTGCTGGGATTGTGGCTCAGAAGTAGAGTGCTTGCCTAGCACGTGCAAGACGCTGGGTTCGATCCTCAGGACCACATAAAAATAAATAAAATAAAGGTGTTGTGTCCAACGACAACTAAGAAAAAATTAAATAAAAGAATTTAGGCTGGATTCAGACTGTCAAGTTTTGAATGTCAGTGTTGCCACTTTCTCATTTTGTAACTAGGGACAACTTTTATAAGCCCTTGTCGTCTTATTGATAAAATGAGGATAATCATACTACTTGCCTTTTTAGGTAAGATGAAAATTAAATGATGTAATATATGTGAATATAATATATGTGAGTATAATATGTGTAAATATATGTTTGTTATACTTACATATTGATGATACAGTTATTTGGATTTATCTTATGTCAATATGAGATACATAAAAAAGAATATCTGATTAAGTGGTTTTGACCTCACAATTTATTGATTTTTAGTGTTTCCATGTTCTTTTTTTTCTTTTGGAGAGCCTATTGTGCAATGAATTATGATATGGAAAAATTGTGATCCTCAACAAAATTGTGAATTGGATAAAATATATATGGATAGTCTCGAAGATTGCCACTTAACTCTAGTTATGCTTTTAGTTATGACCACAACAATCAAATAACCCAGAACATACTTTTAAGGTAGAATAATACCTCACCTGAATAGTTAGGGATAGTGAATGAAGATGAAAGTAGTAAAGTTAATGATGATCTTACTTGATTGCAATATAATTCCAGTTGAGTTAACTAATATTTTATGATCAGAATGCTGGGTAGGAATTGAAGTTATGTACTTGGTTGGGAAATTTGGGCAGTATTCTAGGACTAGAGAAAGTATTTTGTTGTTATTTTTGAAATGAGAAAAATAAAAGCCTATTTATAAGCTGATGGGAATTATCCAGGAGAGAGGGAAAAGTTTTATAAGAGATAAGAAAGATAAGAATTATTTGATAATCTTCTTGAATAGGGGAGAGGGAATAGAATCTAATAGTGGAGGGTTGGGCCTTCAAAGTAAGGAATAGTTATCTAAAAGGAAAAATATTCACAAAAGATAGGTTCTTTATCAAAAATGAAAATCAATAGTGATAGTAGTTCTGGTAGATGCTGAAGGCAATGAAATGATATCTTCAAAAATAATTCAAGAGTCAAAGTGAAGGGGAAAAAAAAGACATTTTAGGACTTGCAGAAACTGAGGATAGATATTTTTGCTGAGGCTACAAAAGCATGTACTCCAACTAGAAGTAAATTGGCCATATGGAGGAAATCATAGGCAAGAATCCATATGAGCAGAGAAATGGGATTTTGGTATGTTAAATAAGTATTAATTATAAAAAGTACATACTAAAATTCAATATTAGAAAATTTGAAACAATTTTAGTATAACAAATTGCTTTAAAGTATTTTTTCACTGTTTAGGAAATTCAGGTGTTTTGTGATATTAATCTATACTGTATTTTCATCATGTGGGATTAGGCCCGAACTTTCTTAATAAGACTCATTGGCACAAGAATTAAAAGCAAGAATCAATAAATGGGATGGATTCAAACTAAAAAGTTTTGTCTCAGCAAAAGAAACAATCTGTGAGGTGAATAGAGAGCCTACATCTTGGGAGCAAATCTTTAACCCTCACATATCAGATAGAGCAATAATCTGTAGGGTATATAAAGAACTCAAAAAGTCAAACACCAAAAAAACATATAATCCAATCAACAAATGGGCCAAGGACCTGAACAGACACTTCTCAGAAGAGGATATACAATCAATCAACAAATATATGAAAAAATGTTCATCATCACTAGCAATTAGAGTAGTTTTGATTTGCATTTCTCTAAGATTTCATCTCACTCCAGTCAGAATGGCAGCTATTATGAAGACAAACAACAGTAAGTGTTGGCGAGGATATGGGGGAAAAGGTACACTCATACGCTGCTGGTAGGACTTCAAATTGGTGCAGCCAATATGGAAAGAAGTATGGCAATTCCTTGGAAAATTGGGATTGGAACCACCATTTGACCCAGTTATCCCTCTCTTCGATCTATACCCAAAGAACTTTAAAACAGCATAATACAGGGACTCAGCCACATCACTGTTTATAGCAGCACAATTCATAATAGCTAAACTGTGGAAACAGCCTAGATGCCCTTCAATAGATGAATAGATAAAAAATGTGGCATATATATATAATGGAATATTACTCAGCAATAAAAGACAATAAAATCATGGCATTTTCAGGTAAATGGATGGAGTTAGAGATAATGCTAAGTGATTTAGCCAATCCCCAAAAAACAAATGCTGAATGTTTTGTCTGATATAAGGATGCTGATTCATAGTGGGATAGGGAGTGGGAGCATGGGAGGAATAGGCAAACTCTAGATAGGGCAGAGGGGTGGGAGGGAAAAGGAGGGGGCATGGGGTTAGAAATGATGGTGGAATGTGATGATCATTATTATCCAAAGTACAGGTATGAAGACACGAATTGATGTGAATATACTTTGTATACAACCAGAGATACGAAAAATTGTGTAGTAAGAATTGTAACACATTCCGATATAATATATAAACAATAAATAAATAAATAAATAAATAAAAACACTAAAAAGAAATGTAAATGAAAAATATTTAAAGTATTATGATAAATTTGATGGCTAATTCCATTTTCATTGTTGAATTCTCAACTTTCTATTTGTTGCTAAACTTTATAAATCTTAAACTTTGGCAAAATGTGAAATCAGAAGGCATTAAAATAAATAAATACTTAATGAGATTTTCATGAAACATTTGGCACAAATCAACAAAAAAACATAAAATAAAATTAGAAGGTACCAGATATATTTGACATTACCTTCCAAATATAACAAAGATTAGCACAGTCCCAAGCTCTGAGATGCTTGCTCAAAGGCTGTGGAAGACATCTACTCTTAAAAGACTTTTATGGTTAGTTTTTCCTTTGAAAGGAGACACTACAGTGAATAAATACCAAATATGTGATTAAATGTATTTTAATTATCCTTATCTGATTTAGTGTTTGTATGGCAATAGTACTCATTTCAAGTAAATCCTAGCACTTGAGCTATGTATTTCTGCAGTTCAGATCCCTTTTGTAGAAAAGTAGTCTGCTTTTTCATTTTCCTAATCACAAAGGATGAAGCAAAAGCTGAAGACTATTCTCATGTCCATTATGTAAAGATTTAAATTTAAGCATATTTTAAAATCATTTAGATTTTAAAATCATTCTGCCAATGTAAGGTTTGTTAATGTGTTTTTTATTTCCAAAAGTAAAAAGTGTATGTCTGAAATGCTTGTTAGATAGAAAATATATTTGTGTGAGCTTCCTGAATTTGTGGCTCTTAATCATTTAGTCTTTGATATAGGACAGCCATTTGTTACCAAGCCATTTGTTCCAAACTATAACCAAGATGTTATTTATATATTAACATATTTATAGACATTTCAGTATCATTTAACGTCTTAGTAGTAATGATATTCAAAAGTGGATGAAGTTCATTTTTAAAGCCTTTCCTCTTAATATGATACTTTATATAAAATCTAGAAAACAATTTAGCTATTCAGTGACTTGTGTTTTAATAAAGTGAGTTATAGTATTAGAATATTTTACTTTTTAACTATAGTAGAAAAACAATCTACTCATGCTACAAACATGTTTGCTGGTAAATGCAAATCAAAGAATTTATTTCAAGACTACTTTTATTGACTTTTTAGATGAGGTTTTTATTATTGATATTATCTAAAATAAAAAAGAATTAAACAGCATACACCTATTTAAGAAGCATAAAAACACAAAAATGAAGTGGGTTATGACATAGTATTTATTTTGTAGGGTTAACATTTTATTTTATGAATAGTTAAATAATTTAAGAAATATTGCTTTCCTTAAATTTTAGTTCTAAATCAGACTAGTCTGAAATGCATATTAGTAATGCTTAGGATGAAAAATATACACCTGTGGTAGAAGAGTATGTCATAGTAAATACGTTTATACAGCTGTGTGGTAATGTTAGTTATTACAGAGTACATTTACGGAATCAAGTAATGAGCCTCATTTTCAAACAATCATTAACTTTGTCTTAGAAATAACTAATTAAAGAATAACTTTGTTTCTTAAATTCAGACTGTGCAAACAATATATAGCATCATTGTAGCTGTCCTCTTACCTGAATGCATAAATTTGATCGTAAATATATGTTGCCTAATTTCTGAACAAATTCAGATGTCTTCAAAGACTGTTTTCTTATTTATAATTTATGCTTTCATTGCTTATAATACCTACTCTATTAGTACCAGTCTGTGCTTTCATTAAACTTTATTGCTCTTACATGGACTCTTCTGTCAGGCTTTAATAAAATTATAAAATGGACTTAATGTGGTCTGTGTGAAAGCTTACTTTATCATTAATAAATTTCATTTATTCCATGGGGTTATTGGTTTTGGATAACTTGCATGACTTCATTCAGACCTGCACTAGAATGTGAATTAAATATTATTTAAAAATTAAGCAAGAGTAAAAGTATTTTAAAATAAACTCATAGGACTTTGAGGATTTACAAAAATATTTGATTCAAAAGAGCAAGTAAGGGACTGGGAATGTAGCTCAGTGGTAGAGTATTTGTCTAACATGCATCAGGCCTTGGGTTTGATTTCCAGCCTAGCAAAAGAAAAAGTAAAATGTATCATTACAGTGTTGTCTGTAAATACACACACACACACACACACACACACACACACACACACATACATATACATACATATATATATATTTCCTTTGAAAAATTTAACAGACTGTAGATGGTTTCTCCTTTTGTTTAATTTCTGGGCACTTGCCATGTATTGTATATTCAAATATAAAACAGTTTTATTTCATGCCCTCAAATATTTTAGTTTCCTTTTACTTGGAGAGAATATCAAGCATCAACTTGTAATTACCAAAAAATACCTTTTTAGAAATCTGAATGAGAAGAAGATAATAAAAATCTATTCAAATCTATAAATTTGCAAACATGCAAATATAAAAGCAGCTACCAATCACCCATTTAAGGACAAAGCAGAGCATAAAACCACAAATAAAAATAATGTGGATTATGATATATTAGTGGCATCCTTAACTCTTTAGAACTCTCTAAAATGCATACTAAATTTTAAGAGGTCCAGTAAAGAGAATATAGTAAAATCATTACATTTCCATTTCTATTATGTAAGTGTGGAAAAAAACCCAGTTCAGTGTGCTTTGGAGTCAGTACTTTTTTTTTTTTTTTTTTTTTTTTTTTTTTTTTTTTTTTTTTTTTGCTTAAACAAGTTAATTTCTAAAATGGACACAGAGCCATGAGGTATTTGGAGTTGATTTAAGGTTAATTTTGGAAGATTTTGACCTGGATCTTTTTTACATCACCTAGTACAATGAATAATACATGACAGGTACTTCATATGTATTTACTGAATTAATGAATGAATAAATAGGAGTTGATAAAGAAAATAGTGGCCATTGATTTGCAGATAAGGAGAACCTTCTAGCAGAGGGAGAACTAAGAAGAGATTTTAGTGGAGGCAAGAACTGTGAAAAGGTTTGCTAGGCTGGCCAAGAGAGAAGATCCAAACAAATGAGGACTTTAATTATCAGATGACCTACTATTAAATTCAGTAGTTTGAACTTTGTATGATTGCTCTAGGTTATTACATGAATGAACTGGAGAGAATTAATTTGATTAACTGTAGTGGATGTAGTAAAAGAGGAAAGAAGCTAGACTAGTGGTTCTCAAGTTGTGGTGTTCCAGCTAGTAGCCTCAGCATCATCTGGATGCTTGTTGGAAAGACAAATTTCGGAGCCCCCAAGAACTGAGTCAGAATTTCCTTGTGAGGAGTGGAGAGAGGGCATACCTAACAACTGTGTATTAATGAGTTCTCCAAGGGATTGTGATATCAGCAGGCTCACATTTGAGAACTACTGGTCTGGAGGAGGAAAATCAGATAATGGGTAACAGCAGTGAGGTTAGATTCTATAGAAACTGCATGATTTAATAATTTGATTACATAGCACAGCTATGCAGGAATGATTAATCACCGGATATACTGAATTTTTAAATGAAAGAGATGTTTGTATTTTGATGGAATAAAGGACTTCTTTTATCAGTTACACAGAGGTAACTAGAGGTGTATTTGGAAAGTACAGTATGAATGTTAATAATAGAAACAAAACTAGCTCAAACCAGAACAATATACTTTCATTTTGTTGTTGATTCTTCTACAAGATAAATTTATAAGTCAAAAAGGTTGTGTGGTGGACAGAGTTAAAGGCAACTGGATGTTCTTCAGCATTATTTTTATTGAAATTAACAACCTAATGTTTACTTTCTCTATGCTATCAATATTTCAATGTAAAATAAGGAGAAGCCCTTTTCAGAATCAAGATTATGTTCCCTTAGTCACTGCTGAAGATACCTTCATGAATTTTCACTTTGAATCTCTCTCTCTCTCTCTCTCTCTCTCTCTCTCTCTCTCTCTCTCTCTCTTAAAGTATTACTCTTCTCTTTGTGGTGTCGATATACTACACTTTGCAAGTGTATTGTATCCTGATGTGATTTGGGATTTTGGGATTCACACTATGTTTCCTTGTGGTATATATCTCCTACCAAGAAAAGCCTCTTAGGATATATTACTTCTAAGGATATGTGCTAGATGGGTCAAAACATCCATTTTCAGTTGAGTCATATTAACTTTTTTTTAAGAATTGTATTATCAATGACATATGTAGACTACAAAGGAAGTCCGAATTAAGTCAGCACCATGTAG